>NC_136057.1:247451962-248677738 GCF_964261635.1 Lissotriton helveticus | reverse complement strand
CTCTATCCTTGCAGTTTTGTGGCGATAACTGTTACTTGGATGGGAATTATTGGGCTCCCAATTGTACAAGAACTTACTAAAGACAAGTCTAGAGCATTTATTCCTATGACGCACCAGGAATTTGCTTATGGCTTACAAAAACCTAGATTTGTCTCTCCTACCTCCTAGACATTTGGATTGTGCCATCCCTACTGTATCCCGGATACAATATTCCATATGGTAGAATGTACTATTGGTTCCAGCATGAGAAACTGGTTCTGCAGAAATATTTAGATGAGGATCTTCCAAGTTGACTGATTAATCAGTCTACATCACTTTCTGGAGGGCCGCTTCTGTTCGCCCGTAACAAGTCCAAAGAGCTGAGACCTTGCATTGATTATTATGGGTTACACAAGATCACCATTAAGTACAGTTACCAGCTTTCTCTCCACAAAGACCTACTCAAGTCTATTGATGGTGAAAAAATAATTTACAAATCTAGAACTCTGTGGCGCATGCCATCGTTCCAAACTAAGAAAGGTAATAAGTGCAAGATGGCCTTTCAGAAACTAAGAACAGTTGGATTTACAAATGCTCCATCGGTTTTACAGTGGTATTCTTTCACATCCTGAATCAGTTTCATGTGGATGATATTCTGATCGTGTTTGACTCCCTTCCGAGCATCAAGTCATTGTTTGTTGAGTCCTTTGTCTCTGGGAGTACCATCTATCTGCAAGACAGAAGTGTGAATTTGAGCGACAGAAGCGGATTATCTAGGGTATTGTCTCTCAGAAGGTGGAATATCTGTGGACCTTCAGCAGATCCCTGCCATTTTAGACTTCCCAATTCCTAAGTCTATCAAGGAGACTCAAACAATTTTTTTAGGTTTGGTTAACTGTTTTTAAGGCTGTTTATGAAAGCTTTGCTGAAATGACCAGTCATATTTCTGCCACTCAGAAGGAGAACACAACTAAAGGTTTTTCTTGGACTTCAAAGACTCAGGAGGCCTTTATAAAGCTTTCCCCGGCCTTTACTCAGTCCTTATTCTCAGGCTTCCACATCTGTTCAAAACATCTATTGTGGTAACCGATTTCTCTAATTTTGCTGAGTGAGCTGTTCTCCTTCAACTCCAGGAGGACCATAATCTGGAGCCTCTCATCATGAATTTCTCCCATGTCTTGAACCTCCAGTTTCTGCAGTGCATGGTGTGTAGAAGCGGCAGCCAAGCTTGCTGGCCTGTTTCTTTTCACAATAGGACTTTTTGTTATTCCCATCCCCGGCACCAAGAACAGTTCTGCTGATGCATTTTTTAGACGAGACATTGTTGTCCAGGATTATGAGACACCTCTACATTTGCTCCCTAACAGTAATCTGTCTGGCAAGGTCCTTTTGACTGTGTGTGAGGGTTGCTCATTCTAAGATCTCTCTGGAAAGCTTTGATGTCGGCAAAGTAAAGTGCCCTTGACCTACCACCAGAATCTGTTTTACCCTCCAGGCCTTGTAAATTCCAATTAGGTCTTCAAACAGAGGTTGTGGAAAGGAGTCATGACTCTGCATTAGCGGGCCATCATAGAGTTAAATCAACCTTAGAACTTAATCTGAACTCCTTTTAGTAGTCACTATTTACCAAGACTTACATCTTTGTCAATTCCCTATCCTATCTGAACACTGTCCAAGGCAGTCCATGATAATTAATATATTTTTCTTCAGCCTTTGCCTGTTCATCCACAACACTGGCACACAATTTCCAACAACTTTATTCTGAACTTAACCCAGCAAGTTTGAAACCTAAGTGATCATGATCACTGTAGACCATTTTTTCCTAGAAGGCTTACTTTTCTCTATTTCAGAGGCTTCCAACTGCCAGCATGCCACTAAAAACAACTGGGTAGAATAACTCTTAGGAGAGATTTTGTATAATCTTATGTATTCTGCTTCTTAAGTCTCCCTATTCTGTTGCATCCAGGGCTTTACTCATTGCTCCTTTCCCTCTTCTCAGCAGCAGCAGGCACAAGAGGAGTAGGTAGCAGAGTTGCTAGAGCAACTTGACTCTGAATGGGGAGTAATTGCTCTATCGTTAGAATTCCAAGACTGCTACAAAGCTAGGACTGAAGTTAAGACTAGTTCCAAAGTTAAGGTTGGTGAGAAGGCATGGTGTGTCCATATGTTTTTGCCCCCTCAAAAGGTACTAGTCTGGGTTAGTCCACAACTTTTTTTTTTTACCCTTTGTTATAATCGAACAAATAAAAATAAATCCAACTGCCTTCCGGCTCGGTCTTCTCAACTCTTTATCCTGCCTTTAATGTCTTCCTGTGAAAGACTTTTGTACGTATTCCTTTTCATTGGATCTCTTCCTGTCATGGTAGATGGGAAAACTGAATATAAGCAAGTAGGATGCAGCCTCTGGGTAGGGGTTGTCCCCCAGTGCACATCGAAAAAGAGAAAAACTATAACCAGTTTGAATCTAAGTTCAAAAAATAAGTCCATAAACCGATGCTTTAATGACCACTTATTCTGAATAATCATTCCATACTGCAATTCAGAATTTTTCAAGTGAAATCAGATATACATCTCATGATTTTCATTTAAAGTTCATCAACAATCCCAATGCGTTTCGGGCACGAGATCTGCCCTTCGTTAGGGGACATCCTAGAAAGGAAGAAATAATGTAGGTGGTCTTAATGGGGAGATGCCTCGCAAAGTCTCTAACATTGTAACTAAGGTCATGCATCCGATCAATAACTAAACATGGAGTGTGAAGCAAACAAATGCAAAAGGTTTCAGGGAAAGATGACTATCAAAGATGTAGATTAGAGTGCAAGCACAGTGCTGTCAGATAGAAAAAAACATGGTGAAGAGTGATGAAATTGTAGAGGGTGATCAATGGAGAGTTAATTCAAAATGGCAATTAACTGCCTATGGGTTTGTAGCTGCCTTTTAGGACAACTCTGCACCTAGTTAACTTCAAGTTTTCATTCCTTTCTTTTCCTTCATAGCTGTCCCTCCCTTTGTCTTGACTCTCAACCATTTTCTTTCCTATCATGTGGTATTTGATGTCCTTTTTAGGTCTCGGCTGCTCATGCGCTGTCTCCCCGAGAGATGCTGTATACAGTATAGTGGGGGAAGCTCTGCCCACTTTCCGGCTATCTTAATTGGCTGAAATTGTAAATGCTGCATTGTGATTGGTGTTTACCTTGTTAGTCCCCCCCCTCCTAACATCCATGGCGTGATTTGTACACATCTGAGGCTATTAGCCCTTTTACTTAACATTAGTTTTTTCCCTGTGTACCCCCCGCCCCCTTACACAGTCCGTGATTTTTCGCAAAGCCATCATCCCCCCCCATTTCTGCCTTTTTGCCTGCCTGCACTCCGGTTTAAAATGCAATAGAACTAGCATAAATGTGAGTTCTATTGCATTGCAAATGTTTGTTTTTAAAATAGTGCGCATTGACATGCGCGTGCTGCCTTATATGGTACGCATGTGCCAAAGGTCCGCTCTGTCGTGGATTCCGTGGCTCACCTGGGAGTTGATTAGGAGCGGGTTAACTCTGCAGGCATTTGCTGCACTTCACTTCCTTGAGCATCACCCAAACAGGAACCGGGATAACTGTTATGAGAATTTGGCCCGTCATATGCTGTCCACTATTCTAGTGGCCACCTTGTACCAGTCCAAACGACCCTTATTGATGGTAGGTTAAAGACAATCTTAATAGAAAGCTGTCCTAGTGGTAGCTGTGGAGAGCAGCCTTCAGGCTAAGACTTGAAGGAATGTAAAGCAGCTTGTTTTACCAACCTATAATCTCGTGAATTACCAAATGAAAGGAGAACCACACCAGGTATGTAAATATATGTATTTATTCTAAACACATCCCTCTAGGCTCTTTATGAGGCTAGAGGCAAAAGTACATTCAGTAAAATTAATATCACACAGTAAATTAGCACAATATACGTTGAGCCCTAGGGATGTACCAAACCATATATTAAAGTGGTATAAGAACCACGACTTGCATAGAAACCAGGTCTAGAGCCTTTAGAACTGCTGGGGCTACCAGGAACCACCCTAGGTAGTGACAGAGGGGACCCACGGGGGTCGTGAACACAGCCACGAATCACCATCAACTTTTATGGGGAAAGTCACGGTGGAATTTTTGAGATAAAGGACACTTAGAAGATGACTTGGAGCAAACCCCTTTAGAACTAGGGGGTTCTAGAGCCAACACCCACGGGAGCACCGGAGTGCTCTAGTTACCTCACCCAGGGAACCCGGGTGCATAGGTGTTTTTTTTGGTGCTGCAAAGTGCTGCTGGCGTCCTAGTTGAGTGTCTGGTGTGATCCAAGCCTGGATCGAAGATGAGGAACTTGAAAGCAGAGGGGACCCAGTCTGGGTCACTTGCCAGTGACCAGGAGCACGATAGGTGGATGCCCACCGATGTCTGGTGATCTCAGGTGAAGGTGAAGCTTGACTCTTCAGCCATGAGGACCAGGAGGTGTTGACGATAACCAGGTTCTGTATTCGAGCTGTCCCACAAAGGATGTTGAGTGCTGCGGTGTCACTTTATGGATTGGACCCAGCAAGCCTTGGCAACAGCAACCCACGCAGAAAGCAGAGACAGGCTTCTGTGCAGACCAGCAAGGTCTGAGGGACTCACCACTTGGTAGAAAGTCAGGGCACATCTGGAGCAACCAGGGAAACCCAAGGAAAAGTAGTTACCTTCGAGGGGATCCACCAGTCGACAGACCAGGGATCGCGAAGGAGCCTCGAGCAGAAATGCAAGAACCAGGCTCACGGAACACTTGTGGAGTGTAGGCCCATAATCTTCAGTACAGACGGTGCTCGGGCCTTGGGCAATAAGTGGGTGACGTTTCCGGCTGTGGACGCTAATTCTGGTGTGTTCCACGACTAAACTGCCTCACCTGTACCGAATGAATATCCTCCGCACAGGGCACTGGAAATACCTATTGATCATTGGCAGCATCGCGTTTGGTTTGGTGGCGCCCTACCCCATTCGTTAACAGCTCCGAGGTTAGGTCCTTTGTCCATTCCAGGCGCAAATTGGCCTGTTTTGGCTGGATTTACTCCTCATCCTCAACGCGGCAATTGTACCCTAGCGGAGGTACGTCGGCAACATGAAGTTTCCGTTGCCGTGATTCGTGCATTAGTGCAATACATTGGTCGTCATCTCCCGGGTGGACCCCCGGGGGGGGCGGCTCTTCCAGCTGAACATGGCGGATTGAAGCTCAATCCGGTTATGGTCAATGCAGTGTTTGGTAAGCGACCAGATGATAAGGATGACTTTCCTTTTTGGCTTGCCGAGAAATTTGACCAGCTGGAAGTAGTATTTCCTAACACGACTCCTGGTGAAAAACATAGAATCTTGACGATTAGTTTACCTAAAGATTTAGCTCCCGAACTCGTTGACTGTGAGAGCTGGGGGAGGAATTTTGAATTGGATGGCTGAACTGTTTTCGGATGAAGACGGTGATTACATGTTGGAGGCTGTTACTGCATATTTTGCATATTCGGTCTTACCATAATAACTTTCTTAGTTTCTGATCATGACACCTTTTTCTTTGCATTTTTTCACCTCCCAGACCTATTGACTTGAGTGCTGATGAACACAGTATTGACATTTTGAATTAGTTCATGGAATTTTTTTCCATCACTTTTTATATTATAACATTGCTCGTCGTTCTTGAACTCTGTTTTCATGAAGAGGCCCTTATCTTATACGTGCTCAGATCATGGGGGGGTGTCATATAGTTACTGCTTATCTATATATTGTGTTAAGTTAGCGTGGGCTTATTAAATGTTTAAACGCCATTTTTCCTTTTGCTGCTCCTGCCCACGACACTTACTTGTTGATTTAGCTTTCAACCTACAAGAGCGTTGTGATTTACATGAGAATAATAGGTTATTGCTCTGATATCAGCTTTGCTTAGTAAACTATATCTGTACAGTGAGTGCTGAAGCCTAAAAGATAACTCAACGCAATTGTTGTGAAGTCTGATCTCCGCACCTTCATAGACATAACATAAGTGCAGCTCCTGCCAAATCCTGGCTTTAGGCGGGTTTTATATTGCTTTGCTTAGAGCACACATACACACTTGATGCGGTTCGCATGCAGAGAGCTGGTGGAAGCAGATGTGATCTCTTCATACTAGGATCTTGAGGTATGGGCCCGCCCTGCTAAAACCCAAAGAGACCTTCTTAGATATTAATATAATATGCTAGTTAGGGAGGGTGAGAAATAGGTGTTGTTAACCCTTATTCGTTACAGCATGTTAACATGCTGTCACCTTTTGCTTTCTATGGACTAGTAACTATGCTGATAACTTTGCTTCTGATAATGTTTCCTTGTATTATCTAAGATACTGCGTGTGAGAAAACGGCATTAGTAAATAAATATTTCAAATGTGCACGTGTCCTCATTTATTCCACGTTCTGGTTTGAAATGATTGTATAAAGAAAGAGTGTTCATGTGTTCCATGTGACCTGAGGTATTGTAAGTTCATGTTCTGGTTTGTCTAAACATTGGGAGTTTGTTATGACCAATGAGACACTGTAGCTAGCCTGGTAAGGGGTTTTGGGTACTGAGGTGAGTTTTGGGTCACCCTAATTCACCGATGTTCCAAATCTCTATGCACAGTTCTGTGGGAGAACGGAAACCCTGATACAAGAATACTACACCTGCTGCCAGGACTGGTGGGGGTAGGATTCCAAGGTGTTTGACACCAAACACAACATGTTTCCTTGCAGCTATTCCAAAGTTCGCATTTACTGAGAGGTTTTAATGCACTTAAGAGTATATGGTCTGGCTGCATCACAGAACAGCCTCAGAGAATAGACTCAGAACGCTACAGAGGGGTGCTGCTCATGCATGAGCACCCTCTCACACAAAACCAAGCACTCTGCCTTCAGGATTGATAAGGCCTGCCATAGGAGTGACTGATAAATTTATATGTGTCAGTGATTAAAGGTAGATCTAGGTTACCAATATCTTAGTAAGGGGTGCATGCACCACCTTATCCAGGCTGCAGTAGCAGTCATGTGGTGTCATTTTGGAAGGCTTTCCAGGGGTGGCATAATACATGCTTCAGCTCCTGGTAGGCTTCTGGGGTACCTATGCCCTGAGTACATAGTGTACCATAAACTAGGGACTCGCAAGGGTACCACAGTAACGAAAGTGGATTGTACCTAAAGTACATGCAATAATTTTAGAGCGGAAGCAGCTAGGCTGGGGTCCTGGATAGCAGGGCCCAAGCCAGACTAAAGTCGAAAAACAGTGAAAGACCAGCAAAAAGTGGGGATAAACATAAGAAGCAGATCCTACTCCTACAGTAAGAGCAGATGGCAGCCCCTGGTTCAAATCCCCACTTTTAGCAGGAGAACCGGCAGGACAACTTATTAAGAGTAAGAGGTGTCCTTTCGCCAACTATACCCCTCAGGTGCAGGAGGCGAAGTGAAGCACATTTTTCAGTGCCCACCATCTTGAAGGTCGTGGGATTTATCCAATCAGGGTTAGGGCTGTAATGCCCCAAAATCTAGTATTTAGGTGGAACCCCCAGACCCTGAAATCTCATTCCTGAAGACCTAAGAAGAGCCGAACACTACAGCATTGCACCAGCAGAGAAGAATGCAGACATCAACTGACTTGGCCCCAGAAGCCCTCGATGATCCTGTGCCAAAAGACGACCCGTCCTGAAGCCCTGCAATCCCCAAAGCCTTGGGAGGACTGCCTGCCTTCGACAAGGATAAAGATCTCCCATGGACAGCTGACCCTGCAGCCTTTCTTCAAAACCGATCTACCCTATTGGTTTCATTGGGCGACTGAGGCTGTGTTGGCAGTCTGCACCCGGCCGCCCCTCTGCCTCTGAGGATGTAAAGAAGCCTATTTTATGAAATTGGTGTGGATGTCCTTTTTGAGTTGTGTCCTTTATTAATCACTGTGTACATAGTAAATGTT
Source organism: Lissotriton helveticus (assembly GCF_964261635.1). NCBI lineage: Eukaryota > Metazoa > Chordata > Amphibia > Caudata > Salamandridae > Lissotriton > Lissotriton helveticus. The sequence continues at coordinate 248,669,795 of NC_136057.1, read as the reverse complement.
GTATACTCTGTGTTAAGCCTGAGGCTGCTCAACCACACTACCACAAATAGAGCACTTTGGGTTTACATTGAGCCCTGACACTCATGGGGGATTCTCTGGAATCCTTGCACAATATAACCATCTAGTGGTATGTCATATAAAGAGCCATCTTCCTACATGCAGTGTCACAAATGTGGTAACTGGGTATCCTACCTGCAATGTCGGTATGATGAAAATCAGAAAAATGGTCAGGCGATTTAGTCGATGTTCCTTAAGTAATTTTGCCCGGCGTTAAACGCCTCTAATACCATACGAAGTTTATCAAATAAAGAGGCAGGCGCTGGAGACAGGAAGACAGGAAACAAGTTTTATTCCGACGGAGCAGAACACATCAGATCGGACAACAAGGTATCGTCTCAAGGTGCTCTCTAACAGCCTCTCTGAGGCCTGGCCTTTTATACACTGGTTTACGACATGTGACCGATCTTTATTACAGTAAAGACATTGTGAAGTAATGAAAAAAGACATCCCCGGTACCCCCCAGTTCCGGCTCATTCCAACACGTGGTTACAGTAGAGGTCCTCACCCCCCCATACAACAGGAGGGGGCTATCACGCAGCTGAGTGTTCCGCCGATTCCTTTGGAATGTGTGCGCCTGATCGAATCTCAGGGGGTGGGGAGGTCATGATCAATAGTAGCTCCTTTGAAGAGGGGCGAGTGCATACAGTAGTGGGCAATAAACTGTATCCTCAGGCTAAGGGATGACCAGCGGTCCGTGCAGACAATCGGGCTCAGAGGAAGGGGTCATCAAAGGAGAGATATTCATGAAAGGAAGGATCGGTGTGGACAATAGAGCGTAGAGGAAGGGTTTATCAAAAGAGGGGTATTCATGGAAGGAAAGGAGGTGCTGGTCAGACGTGGGGTGTGATTTCCAGAGACAGAGTCATGCGGAAGGGGCGGGTTCATGACTTGTGCATGTGAGAGCGGGGGCAGCCAGGGTGCATGGGGGATGCTTGCAGGGTCAGGGAAGTGCGCTGATGATCGATCGTGAACAGGGAGACCATGGTACCTAAAATGGCTGTTGTGTATGTTCATACGTGAGTCTGAGGAATGGGCAAGATGGCGCAGATGATGTTCAGTTCACGAACTAAAATTCCACAGTCCTCCCTTTTAACATGTCTCGCCAGCTTGTCAATTCGGATCTATCCCCATAAGACCACGTGTTTCTATCTCATAGAGGGGACTCATGTGCTCAGTTCTAAAGTCCAAAGTCTTAGGGCACATACAGTTAGAAATGAGTGAACACAAAGGTGGCAAACATTGAATACCTAAGCAACACCCACACAGTACCACGACTGGTATCAGTATAAATGTAAACAACCTCCATCCCCAGTCCTTCAAAGTGTCCCAGAACCAGCTTCCAAGCGACCATCCTTCTTGCTCCTGGTGAACCTCTGAGGATAGTCTGTGGAGGTGTTCGATTGCTTTGTAGACTGAAGGCGAGTTATCTGGCACGTAGGTGCAACAGCTGGAGCCGATGATGTGGCATGCTCCTCCAGGGTCGGCCAGAACCACATCTAGAACAAGGCGGTTTTGAAGAGCCACCAGGCGGACTGCCTGAAGCTCAGCCGTGTTGTTAGCGAGGATGCCAGCTGTGATGTTAATGGTTGTTTCTACTGCCTGAGTCAGGTGTCGGATAGCGCGGCTATTTGCCATTGGGCCCCACAGAGGAACAAGTCCCTTCACCGCATCCAGGAACTGTGCTCCGGTGGAGTCGGCTTGTCCAATGTCTCCGGCGCGCTTTTGCCGGTGATGGTAGGCTGGGGCCACATACGTGGGGGGAAGAATGAAGGCGATGTAGCACGTACCCCTCCAACCTTTCGGGAGCCAAGTGTAAGCTTTGATGCCACAAACAAAGTACATATTCGGAGAAGCAACAAAGGAGGGGGATCAACTGAGACCAATGTTCGGGTGATGTGGCAGGAACTGTGACCCACCAGCTGTGTTCCCTGGCCTTCGAGGCACACGAGACCTGTGACATTGATGACAGACAGGGCCACAGTCAGAGTGGCAGCTGTTCGCTTCCGCAGGTAGGAGAAGGTGGGTCTAGCTGGATTGTGGAGCACTTGCATTTCAACTCTTTCTTTGGCAGGGATGTTCATATGGAAGGCGGAACCTGAGGTCACAGGACAAAAGGGGGCAGACGTCCTTCCTGTTTTGTTCAGCCAGAACCCATAGTAGAAGTGTGACACTGTTTGACCAGAAGCGGCGTTGTCCTTGTGGCTTTCCTGCAAGAGGATCAACCAGGCGAAGCAGGAGCCGTGAACTGAGAAAGGAGAAGGGATGAAGGGGATGGAGTGTCCAGTGGCATGCGGGAGCAACCCGCAGACCCAGCAGTTCGTGGCATTTGCAGCAAGGTTGTGCTGGTGCAATAATTGCACGAAGGAATTGTTCCAGAACTCCTTACGCCTTTCTCGGAGCTGAGGCGAAAGGGAGATCAGGTGATGCTCTTTCATGGTGGTTGGCTGTGCAGTGGTCGGCAATATCTGATGAGCGGGTGTGCTTTCCTCCAAGATCCAGAAGGAAGTCATGAGGAGGAGGCAAAGGAGGAAGAGAATGAAGAAGGCGATTGTCTTTGATTTGTGCAAATTGTCAGCCTTTGGGTTCCTGTAGTGGGTATTTCCGGTTGCTTCCATTATCTTCTTATCTGGCGCTTCCATCATCTTCTTATCTGGCGCTTCCATCATCTTCAAGGTGCTCGGTAATGGGCAGAACCACAGACTTTGTTTAGCTTCTCTCCGGGTAACCCTTGGTTGTTTTAGGCCACCGTTCTGAGATTTTTAACTTAGTCCGTGGTCTACTTAGCCGAAGCTCCCTCCTTTTTGACGCAGGAAATACCCTTCCCGGGATGGCACAGTGGGATCAGAGAATTTTGCAAGTTCAAGTGCCTCGGTATCAGGATAGCAGTTCAGTGATGGCCGGTCTTTGTTCAGGAGCTCTTCTTGGGTGTCGACGTTTTCTGTCGTGGCCAGGGTCGAGGAGACCTTCTTGCAGTGGTGTGCGTGCAGCCAGTGCCTTTTTCCCTCTACTCGAAGAGCCGTCCGAGTGGTGATCAGTACTTGCCAGGGGCCCGTCCACTGGGGTTCCAGACTCTTTGCCCGTTGAAAATTCCGGACTAAAACATAATCTCCCGGTTGGATATCGTGACCGGGACCCCTGGAAGCATCGGGGATGGCCTGCTGCACCTGTTGATGAATGACAGACAACGTTTTAGTTAATTTGTACAAATAATCTGACAGCAGGACGTCGGGGACGTCGTGAATGGAGGTCGGTTTGGGGGCAGTCCAGAGGTTCATTGGTCACCCAAACACAACCTCGTAGGGGGTCAAGTGGTGCTCAGTGGGAGTGGAGCGCATCGATAGCAATGCCAGTGGGAGGGCATCTGGCCACTTAAGTCCTGTGGTGGCAACTATTTTTGACAGTTTCAGTTTCAGTGTAGCATTGTGTCGCTCAACTAGGCCAGCGGATTGGGGGTGGAAGACCGCATGGAACCTCTGCTTTACCACCAGTCCCTTCAAGATTAGTTGGATAACTTCAGCTATGAAGTGGGGGCCATTGTCGCTCCATAAAATTCGACAAAGGCCGTAGCGAGGGAAAAACTCTTTCAGTAGTACTTTCGCAGTAGTCATGGCAGTGTTGTCACGGGTTGGATAGGCTTCCACCCATTTGCTGAAGGCGCATACAATGACTAATACGTACTTCAAGCCTTGGCATCTCTCCAGCTGGATGTAATCCATCTGGAGGACCTCAAAGGGGTGGTCGGGGATCCCAAACCCTCCCCGGGGTACCACAGTTCCTTTCCCGGGGTTGTGTTGTAGGCAGATAAGGCACTGCTGGACCAGGCGTTTGGCTGAGTCGGGGATTTTGTTGTTGTGCCAGACTTTGGAAATTAGTTCAATCATGGGGGCAGAACCTATGTGTGCAGGGGAGTGTGCCATAGTCAGTATGGGAATCAAGTATGAGTCAGGCAGCAACCATTTGTTCGTGTCTTTTGTCCGCCAGCAGCCTTCATCGTCCTTTAGACCCACCCGTGCCCACTCAGTCAGTTCGTGAGGTGTGCTGGCCGACTGGATGTCCCTAATCGTTTCCCTAGCGTCAGTCCATTTTTCTGCTTGTGACCTGGTCACATATATGCGTGTCGTCGTCCTATTCTCAGCTGTGGTTCGGGCAGTGATGTCGGCCAGTGCGTTTCCCTGTCCAACTAAGTCCGTCACCTTCTTGTGTGCCTGGCATTTGATCACTGCTAATCGTTTGGGGAGGAGAACTGCTTCAATCAGGGCGGAGACTAGATCTCTGTGAAGGATGGGCGTGCCGTGGGACGTCAGGAATCCCCTTTCCCTCCACAAGAGCCCAAAATGATGAACCACCCCGAAGGCATACTGGCTGTCCGTGTAAATGTTCGCCGTGGTTCCTGCTGCTATGATACATGCTCGTGTGAGGGCAATTAGCTCTGCCGCCTGTGCGGATCGTTGCGTGATGCGGGCTGTTTCAACTACTGTTCGGGCTGTCGTCACCGCATAGGCAGCTGAAGTGGTGCCGTCTGGGAGTTTGATACAAGAGCCGTCTACCCATAGTTCTCCATCAGGGTCTGTAAAAGCAATTTCTCGGAGGTCAATTGTACTCCTGGTCTGTTCATCCGTGAGGGTCACACAGTCGTGTATAGGGGGCACATCGGGGTCATTTTCAGGCAAGGGCAACAGTGTAGCAGGATTCAAAGTTGTGCATCTCTTCAGAGTGATGTGGGGTGCAAGTAGAGTCAATTCGTACCCCGTCAGTCGTGCACTAGTCAGGTGTTGAGTCTTGGTCTGGTTCAAAAGGGTGTCAACTGCGTGGGGTACTAACACCGTGAGAGAGTTCGAAAGTACAATTCCCTCACTCTGACGGATAGAGACAGCAGCGGCGGCTACTGCTCGAAGGCAGGCAGGTAAAGCTCTGGCGACTGGGTCAAGAGTGGCAGAGAAGTAGGCACAAGGGCGTTGTTTGGAGCCGATGGGCTGAGAACAGACAATGCGCATCCCTCTCTTTCGTGAGTGAAGAGGGAGAAGGGCTTGGAGTAATCTGGTGTTCCTAGGACGGGTGCCGAGCAAAGGGCATCCCGCAACTCCTTAAAGGACGCTTGGCATTCGGGGGTCCAAGGGAGTGGGAAGGGAACATCTTTGGCCAACAGGGAAAGTAGGGGCTTTATAATGAGACTGAAATTTGGTAACCATTGTCGGCAAAAAGAGGTAAGGCCCACCAATGAATGGACTTACTTCTGTGTTTTTGGGATGGGGGTGTCTAGGATGGTTTGGATTCGGTCGGGCGTAAGTTTCCTCCCTTCTTTGGACAGGAGATGGCCTAGGTATGTCACTTGAGGCTGGCAGAACTGCAGTTTCTTTTTGGAGCCTTTGTGGCCATTCTCCGCAAGAAAGTGCAAGAGGTGGATAGTGGCCGTGATTGCAAGTGGAGTGGTGTCGGCCGCCAAAAGGATATCATCGACATATTGGATCAACACCACTCCATCTGGTAGCTGGACGGCGTCCAGCTGTCTTTTGAGGGCCTGGCTGTAAATGCTGGGACTTTCAGTGTAGCCCTGGGGAGCTCTACAAAATTGGTACGAACGGTTTTTTAAGGTGAAGCTGAAGAGATAACGGCTGTCTGGATGGATGGGGATAGAGAAAAATGCATTTTTGAGATCGATAACGGTGAAGGTGGTGGCAGTGGACGGGATGAGGGTCAGAATGGTGGTGATGTCTGAGACTACGGGGTACTGTGGCACCACCACTTTGTTGACTTCCCGCAGGTCGATGATGAAGCGGTACGCTTTCTCATCTCCCTCACCTTGCTTCTTAACAATGGGTAGGATAGGGCTGTTGCAGACATTACTAACCACTTCCTCTACCACTCCTGCATCTACCAGGGACTGAATAATCGCTACCAATGCCTTCTCGCCTTCGGGCGATATCCGGTACTGTGGGAGTTTCGGGAGTATTGCGTCTGGTCGAACAGTTATGTGCACAGGGTCGATCATCATTCGTCCTACATCCGAGTCGTTTCTGGCCCATAGGTACAGGGGTAGGGTGTCGAGCAAGGATGGGTCAGCATCAGTCATAGAGTACATATGTCGTGCGTGGCGGGATCTGCACATGCTCGGGTTGTCGTACAGGATGACTCGGACTCCATCTGGGGAACACCTAATAGTAGCTCGGAAATGTTTTAGTAAATCAATACCCATAATGGCGTCAGGGGAGTAGGAGGAGAGCAGAAATGTTGTGTCAGTGGGGTTGTTTCCTAGGTCAAAGGAGATAGGTACAGACAGGGGATTAGTGGAGGGCGTTCCATCGAAACCTATCGATGTAATGTGTGAGCCAGACAAGGGTGCCCTTGGAATCAGTCGCTTTGATAATACACTACGTGTCGCTCCAGTGTCTACCAAGAATGGAGACTTTGTACCCAGGACCTTAGCGGTGACGTAAGGACCTTGCTGGTCAACACAGAGCTCGACTGGATCCCTCCCTTGCCCCTGGCAGTCCTATGCGAAGTCGGGAGTGTTCTCACTGTCAGATAGTTGGTACTGGTTCTGTCGGGGACGGTCAAATATGTTCGATCTTCCTGGTCTGTCGCTGTTGGTGTCGTTTGTGTACCCCCGCCCCTGCCCTCTAGTCCTGGGGCCATTCGTCATGTCCCTCGTTTCTTTATTTTTAATTAGTTCCAGAAGAACCGGACATTGAGACTTCCAATGCCCGAATCCTTTGCAAAATGCACACTGATTATCTTCTATGTCCCTACGTCCAGAGTAGGGAGTGGCTGTGCGGTCCTTTGGGGGTGGATTTCTAGGGGCGATTGATTGGTAGCTCCCCCTGTATAGTTCTTTCCCGACTGCCACCCCTTGTATCTGGGCTATCATCACCCTTTCTTTCAACTCTTTCTTCTTTCTCTCGATTGCCCTATCATTCTCATTCTTTTGGTGTTCGTAGTACTGAGCCATTTGGAGGATAGCGGCGGGTTTGGAGGCCCCCCAACTACTCTCGCTCGTTTGTAACTTTTGGGAAACCTCTCGTGACAGACCCTTTACGTAGTTTTGCACAAATAGGTGTTGTCCGGTTGTGGTGGTCATGTCTTGGCCACTGTAGTCGGAGAACACCGTTTCAAATCGGGAGAAGTATTCTGATACGTCTTCCTGGGGTTTCTGACGGCAAGCCGTGACTATTGACCAATCTACCTTTTTCTCTGGGATCAAGGTTTTTAGCTTCTGAACTATTTTGTCCGGAAGTTCCAGTATGTCTTTTATCGGTTTCCTTCCGGGCTCTCGTCGTCTATCTAGCTCACTGAGTTGATTCCAGGTATGTCCGAACAGATCTGTGTGATCGGCTCTCCGGATTTGCTTCCACACGTCAGCCGGCAGACATAACCCGAAAAACAAATCAATGTCTGCTAGAGTCATTATCGTTGAACCCAAGGCTGTGCCTAATTCGGTGTAAAATACTGTCGGGTTCTTCCTTAAATCAGGCAGGGTTTGCCTAAAGGTTGAAATATCTTGTCGATTCCATGGTTGGTAAACCCAATTGTACACAACCCCTCCCTTTTGCATCTGCGTGGTTGATATCGTCGTTTGTTCCCTGACCTCTTGGGGGAACCCAGTAGGGGGCGGCTTCTCTGATAGGCATCATAGTGTTGGCTACTTCTAATGGGGACTCAGCCGTTTCAGGGACTGTGATCTTAACCTCTGGTTTCTGTTCCGTGAGGTGGCGGAAGACTTCAAGCGTTTGCATGAAGAGGTCCATCACATCGCGCTCAGTCCCATCTCCAACATCGACCTTTCTATATAGAGCCGTCAGCTTAGCAGGACCCTTATTTTGATACCTATCCTCATATGCGTTCAGGGTGTGGTAGCTGAACCGTAAAATGAAATGCTGTCTGTGGCTACCGGCATGTGAATTGTGCATATCCATCGTATATTCTTCGCTCTCCTTCCGTTCTACCAGTGTCTTTGCTATCTTGTCAATCCCATCCCGCTCGTCTTTGCTCAACCTATTTGGTCTGACTGTTGGCTGCTTGCTAGTCTCGAGTTCATCTGATGTTGTTACCAATGTGGCCGGTGCGAAGGCCGTAAGAGCCGGGGCACTAGCGCTAGGGTCACCCTCGCCCGCACTCAGAACTGGTAGGTGCTGTGCTAGAGGCTGGCAGGGGGCATAAGGAGGGGGCATGTAGATAATCGGAGGACCTAGCAGTAACTCGTCGTTGCCCGTTGTTTGGAGGGCATCTCCGGGTAGAGCGTAGAGGGGGTCCTAACAGGGCATTGGCCTGCCGACCCTGATTCTTGCGTTTGTCTAACTTCCTCTCTCCTTCTTATTTCTTCATCTAGTTCCTTAGCGGCCAGGTGGGCTGCCTTTCGTAACTCTTTCCCTATTTTTGCTTCTTCTCTTTTCCTTCGTTGCTCTGCTTCTTTGCGCCACATGCCGATACTATCGAGCATGGTGGGCGTTGTCTTATTTGTTCTAACAGCTGCTTCTAACGTTTTTATTTTATGATCATCAAAGGAACCTATCAGTGGCCACTGACTTTCGGGGTCCTTTTTTGTATATTTATGCCATAACTTACTATAAGCTATAGCGACTAGTCCTTGCTTAGTGAACATGTCCTTATTAGGGGTGCCTTCCAATGGAGCTGGATGGTTCATCTCTAATAAGCGGTCCGGGTTGTACCAACTACCAATCAGTGGGGAGAAGACAGGCATGACAGATTACAACGGGGGACAAAGGTCTGCACTACCTATCTTTCACTATTTGCAAAGACTAGACAGAATATTGCTATTCTACGTTATTTGCAAGCAGAGAACCTCAAAAGAACTATACTCCAAACAATCTATGTTCGGACAATAAATCAGTGGGGAGAAAAATAGGTACGGCAGATTACAATGGGGGACAAAAGTCCGCGTTACCTACCCTTCACTATCCGCAAAGGGAGATAGAATATTCCTATTCCTCCCCGTTTGCAGGCAGCGAATATCTCAAAGAGCGACAAAGCAAATACTAGTATTTCAATCAATCAAACAATCAATCAATTCGCAATTCGTCGTGTGTCACGACCTTACCCGGACCGCATGGACAGTTTCTCGTCTTCCGCTTCCAGCGCCCGATCGTCCTCTACTCTCTGTTGCTACCGCGGCACTCCTGATGGTTCCCAGTCAGGACCGTAGATCACTCGGGAGAGGTCTGCTCGGAATCAGTGAAGTTCGGATGATCGGCTGTCAGACGAGGGTCTATCGGACAGGAGCTCTCCCGATCGTTGCAGTCGTTCACTCTGTCGTCGGGACCTCTCCCACTGGATCCACGTGTCGCTGATGGGCCCCACGTTTGGGACGCCAATTGATGAAAATCAAAAAAATGGTCAGGCGATTTAGTCGATGTTCCTTTAAGTAATTTTGCCCGGCGTTAAACGCCTCTAATACCATACGAAGTTTATCAAATAAAGAGGCAGGCGCTGGAGACAGGAAGACAGGAAACAAGTTTTATTCCGACGGAGCAGAACACATCAGATCGGACAACAAGGTATCGTCTCAAGGTGCTCTCTAACAGCCTCTCTGAGGCCTGGCCTTTTATACACTGGTTTACGACATGTGACCGATCTTTATTACAGTAAAGACATTGTGAAGTAATGAAAAAAGACATCCCCGGTACCCCCCAGTTCCGGCTCATTCCAACACGTGGTTACAGTAGAGGTCCTCACCCCCCCATACAATAGGAGGGGGCTATCACGCAGCTGAGTGTTCCGCCGATTCCTTTGGAATGTGTGCGCCTGATCGAATCTCAGGGGGTGGGGAGGTCATGATCAATAGTAGCTCCTTTGAAGAGGGGCGAGTGCATACAGTAGTGGGCAATAAACTGTATCCTCAGGCTAAGGGATGACCAGCGGTCCGTGCAGACAATCGGGCTCAGAGGAAGGGGTCATCAAAGGAGAGATATTCATGAAAGGAAGGATCGGTGTGGACAATCGAGCGTAGAGGAAGGGTTTATCAAAAGAGGGGTATTCATGGAAGGAAAGGAGGTGCTGGTCAGGCGCGGGTGTGATTTCCAGAGACAGAGTCATGCGGAAGGGGGGGTTCATGACTTGTGCATGTAAGAGCGGGGGCAGCCAGGGTGCATGGGGGATGCTTGCAGGGTCAGGGAAGTGCGCTGATGATCGACCGTGAACAGGGAGACCATGGTACCTAAAATGGCTGTCGTGTATGTTCATACGTGAGTCTGAGGAATGGGCAAGATGGCGCAGATGATGTTCAGTTCACGAACTAAAATTCCACAGGTACCAGTGGAGTTACTGGTCCCATGTGCTTATGAACTCTGTATATTGAGGTGGAGTTTCATATTGTCACTAGTGCCGGAGGGTGGGAGGTGGGGAAGGTGTGGGGAGGGGGAGGAGGGGGGGTTACACTTATCCACAAAATCTCATAGAGCATCACAGAAGTAGCTCCGAAGATGCTTGCAACACTCTAAACGTGTACTTTGAACCAATGGCAAATCAGGACTATGAAAGATTCTAAGTTTGTCAGGCCAGGCAATACACAGAAGAATCAGTTGATACATTCCACAACCAACAGAAAGAACTGGCGAGCAGATGTGGTTCACGAATGAAAGGAAAGAGATACGAGGCCAGATAATCCAGGGCTGTGCTTAGGTGAAACTCTGAAAGCATATCCTGCAAGAATCCGCTAAATTGTTGAGACATTTTCATCATTAGTGGATCAAAGGAAGTCTCAAAAGCCATTGCATCCCACATGGAGCCCACCCTGCAAACAGCGATGAAAATGGAACCAGATAATGCCGTCGCACCCCAGCAGAATCCTGGAAAGCCCAAGAAAGTCATGGCAACAGCTCGGCCATGTGGTTATTGTGGCAGTCCAGCTCAATGCCCAGCAGACTGTCCTGAGAAGAGAGCAAAAGAAGTGGCGGGTGTTGGAGGTTCAACCATGCAAAGGATGGGTACACTGCACAACTGTAAATGCTGGAGTAATTCAGTGACATGGATGAGGATGAAGCTGCCGAGCATAGAGTACATTCTGTCTTCACAATAGGTTTTGGCCTCACACTCTCAGTGCATTTGCCCCAGTGTCAAATGCAAGTAGGGGTACACCCGAAATAGGCCATTGTAGACACTGGGGCGTCCATTAACATCATGTCAGATGAAGCATACCAAACCCTACAACCTGCTCCACCCCTCCAGAAGATACTGATCAGAGTGGCCACACACGGACAGGACACGCCTCTACTCATGCAAGAAAACTTCAATGGCCCATGGCTCTCAGTCTGTAGACTCCCACGTCTGTCGCGGAGAGTGGCCATGGCATGCTGCTTGGATGTCGCACAGCAGATGCCCTTGGGATAGTTACTTCTGCGTTTGGAGTCTACCAGGAATGAGTGTCCTATAACTTGGCATAATCCACAGCAGTGTTTGAGGACATAGGGTGCCTGAGAAGGGGGGGGGGAAAGCTGCACATTGACCAGTAACTACAAGCTCTAGCCCTGTGATATAGATGAATCTCCTTTCATCTGAGGCTTCAGTTGGAAAAAGAATGGGAGAACCTAGAGGCCACTGGGATCCTAGACCGTGTTGGGCCTACCCCGTATGTATTGCCCATCAGAGGGACTTTTGTCTGAATCAATGGAGCACTTGGTAAAGAATTTATTTATTTTTATGTTTTATATAGCGCTGGCTAGACCTGGAGGTATCAGAGCGCTTTACATAGGTAATTACACAGGTTACATAAGCGAAGATGCACATCGCAATGAACAAAAAAGAACATCAGTAATTCGACGAAGCAAGGGATAAACAATTGGTGATAAGTAAACAGAAGAGTGGGGGAGGGGAAAAGGGCAGAGACAATCGTTAGATTAAGTTAATTTCAAAATTCAGCAGATTCTGTACCAACTTGAGGAGGTATCCAGGACTAGTTCAACCACCTGGCCGGTAACGGAGGCTGTCCTAATTCAAGTCCAGTCAGGAACCGCAGATGGAAAGAGGACACAGCACCGAAGCACTGCGGGACAGCATTCAATCCCTGAGTCGAGACTAGCAGATCGCCTAGAAGGCCAGCCGATGGGAGAAACATGCTGCACCACATCCACCAATTTCACCAACGAGACGTAGAGAAGCAAAGGGGGTGCAAGATGGAGATTGCAGCTGTCCCTCCCAGGGAACCGATCAGGACGTCAATACACAAAGTCAGATGTCCGGAAGGTAGGTGATGGTCAAGGATCAACCCCCAAAAGGGTGAACCCGAACCACCTCTCAGCTGCATTTAGCAGCTCAACCATACACTCTATCTCAATCTCAATCATGTTCTGTTCTTCCTGAGGTCCATTCATTACATTTTTCTCCTTCTTTAGACTCTGCTATGATTACCGGAAACATTATTGCTCCCTCTCCTATATCTCTTCTCCACATTTTCGTTTGAGCATCCCATTTTTCTTCTGAATATCTACTCACAGCATTCTTGTATTTATTCTTATTCCTTTCTCTTTCTTTTTTGTATGCTTCATGTTCCTATTCTTCTAGAGCTTCATACTGCATAGGTCTAGGAGTAGGTCTCAAATCGTACATCCGTCTCCTTAAATTCTCTAAAATTCTAGTATTACGTGTACCCATCTCTGAAAATACTAAAACACCATCGTGCTCAGTGTATTTCATCCAATTTTCTAACCAAGTACATGTATGGTAACCACTTTGTAATTACAAAAAAGAAGCGGGTGTTCCTTCGGGGAGCACAGGAATTCCTTCTCTAATGGGCATAGGCTCATCCTTACCAAATATAGGCTTCAATAATTTTACTAACTTCATGATTAATTTACACTAATACTAGACTATATTGGAAATTCTTCAACTATTCTTCTTCCGTATGATGATTTTTCTGCTACCAACCAGAAGCAACTACACTATCCAATCTCAGCACGGTTCACATCAACCAACCAATACCAGTGCTGCACTTTCTGCAATGATTTCACATCAACTGACCAATGCCTGAGTGGCACTTTTCTGATGTCCGTATAACTCCTGCGACTGACCCTCCCTTTACAAAATCAGCGTCGGCATTTTTCAAAGTCTTTAACAAAACAGACTACATAAAATACAAGCTTGTCTGCTTCACTAAAAGAAATTCATCAATAGAAATATATACTCTGAGATTTCCTTATGCTTCCCAGTAAAATCTCGACCAGTGCGATTTTACCCTCACTCAGGTGAACACTCTTGGGACTTCTTCTGATGCGTTTTCCGAAGATACCCAAATAAATCGCCACTAATCTTACTTCAAGAATCCCTATGCAATACCGAAAACACATCCATTGCTCAGTACTGCATCAACAGCAGACAATGCACTTCCCTTAGTGTATGCCACACTAGTTCATCCTTCAGCTTATCCCAGGATCTTAGGTCTATGCTGGACCTGTTACTTCAATTCCATTAAGGTCCACGGCGGACCACAACCTATAACAAAAAGGCACGTAGTCAATAAACGTCTGTCCCTACAAATTCTGTCTTCTTCATTACCCAGTTTGTTTAGTCTAAACTAACCATTCAATGCTAATACCAAAAATTGTTGCAGCGGAAGGTGTAATTGTTTTATAACCATATATGATATCACAAATTTCATTATTACAGAATCTTTTATAATTAGGAGTTTGGGCCCGTGAGAACTCCACCACTTACAAAACCAGGTCCTCTGATGAATCTTTTTGTAGAGTGAATAGGGACTCGGCAATGAAGAAAAACTGATAAATTCCCTACATGAGGATCCTAAATGAAGGAAATATCTAACCTGACCATGTCTATTACAATATTTACAAAATCTGTCAATAACGACATGCGCTGAATACTTATCAAGTCACTTTTATATAATAATTTCGGAATATGAATGGTCAATCCATAAATACAATAAGAAACACCATAGATTTCTTCATTTGTGAAATGTTACGTGTTGAATCACATATAAGCGAAAACCAGCTAATAATGAATTCTTCACAATATCAATGACAGGCCTTAGTGGAGAGAAAGAGACAAAAGGGAATATTTCATTGCAATATCAGTATGTAATTTGGTTTCATACGAATCTAGAGCAACAAAAAACTAATGCACAACCCTTTGGCCAAAAAGGTATAGCTTAAAGCAACATCACCAGCCGATGAAGTGCAAAGGTAATCAAGAAAGTCTCAGTTAGCTATAGCAAAGACAGCAGCCAGCCAGAGTAGCACAGAGAATCAGCAGCAAGGGATCTCCTCTCATAGCAGTAGCTACTCCTCAAAAGTATCTTCCATGCACTAGTAATTATACTCTAAGGGGCTTATATAGGAGCCCTTGTATTACTTTTGCACCACTGGTACGTCACTTTTTGTGACGCACCAGCAGGGTAACAAATGCGCCATGTTGCGTCATATTTACAAAGTGACTCATCTAGGTGGATGCGTCACTTTGTGAACCCCTGCGCTACATTATACCTGCGCCAAGTATAATGTATGCAGTGGGGGGCGTTTTGACGCAAGTAAGCCTCATAGAAGTGATAAGTGAAATCTATGAGATTTTACAGAGCCACTTCTAGGATGCAAATGCATCAATATCTTATGCCTGCTTCACAGCAGGCGTAAGACTGATGCAGGCACATTTGAAATGGGACATGCCCATTTGAAATGACCCATTGATGGAGTTGCGTCACTTTCGTGACACACTCCAGCAATGCGTCATTTTTCTGGCTACAGCTAAGTCAGAAATACTGACGTATTTGTAACTCCTTACGACAGGATGCGTCATACGTATATATGACGCATAATTTGTGTCGCTAGGAGAGTGCAATGAAAAGTGACGCATCGCTGTTTTCACGCAGCGATGCGTCACATTTCATAAATGAGGCCCTAAATGTTAAATGTCTAACCTTCCTGAAGTGTCATTCACAAATTCTTCACGGTCTAATTGGTTCTCAAAATAAGGTGACCATCAGTCCGTTCCATCTAATCCAGGTTTTCACAGATTGTCCATTGTTAATTTGAAAGATGCCATTCTTCCGCAGAAGCAGGAAAAGACTCTTCCAACATTATCAACGTTCTTGTGCACACTCCACATTAGCTTGCAACGTGGCAACAAAGTCTTTCACAGAAGAATACTATTTCGTACCAAAAGGAAATTCCAGAGATTACTTTGCGCACAGCTAAACAAATTAAACTCCAGCAATATTTTGAGGACTTCATAGAAAAACCACGAATTGCAAGTTGACAATATTTCTAGGAAATAAAACACATTTCATTATAAAGAAGTACGAGAGGAAAATACATAAGAAAATTCATTATAGCAAATGATTCAATATTCTAATTACCCTCATAAGCATCATCTAATTAGACTCATTAATAATTGTCTCTGTCATGTTATAAAGGAAAAAAGCATTTTTCACATAACATTTTCCATAAAAGTTCTTATTTCGTAATTCTACATTAAAGCTTTTAAAATACATCATTTTATTTCAAATCTTTCTCTCGTAAAGCTTTTAGTCCACATAAAAGAATACTTAATTTACTCATGCTTGCTTTGTTTTGCACATTTTTCACATAAACTTGTAGTCACTCATATTAATAATTTTCACACCATTAGTCATTTACTTCATTAATAAAACAGATCTGAGCACATTTGTTCAAGCAGGATTTAACTCGCAAAAGTCAGCCTCCATCACCATTAAACGAACGTGGAGGAGACGGGATCAAAAAATTGAGACAATTGGAATCAAGATACATAATAAGACTCAATACAAAGACACTGACAGGTTTGAACAATGATGAGGAGCTGTTTATACATCTTTGAAGGAATGACACATGCCTACTAAAACAAGAATAAAGTGAAAACAACATTAGAACTATGAACTAATTAACTATGATACAGTAGTGCAATGTCATTGGTACATATCAACAATGTATTGTTACAGGGTAATAGCAGTGAAAGTGTATCGGTCACCTTCACACCGATTACTATATAGACTATATTTTCAAACTGTGCATATATACTGAGTACATACCTCATCGTAATACAATTGACTGCTCACAGTGTGCACTAATGTATTTTCCATATTGATTGATTAACATTGTTAATGCATACGTGTAAATTGGTGCTGTACCACAAATTATCATGTGCCAATGAATTATATTGATTGAGTACTTTCTCCAATACAAATGAATGGCATGTTAACTAGATGGCTCAAAAAAGTATATATTTGTAACATTATCTCCAATCCAATGTAAATCTGTAACGATATAAACTTGATCTACAACTCCCACCATGCCTCATAATGGGCTATGGATGGGAGATAGTATATAAATCATGAGCGGAGAAAGACTACCGTGATAAAGACCCTGTGAGGTAAAAACGCATTGGTGTAGCAGTGGTGTCCACTAAATAAAGGAGAATTAATGAGGATTACATTGAGTGCAGCGTCTTTTTGGAGATAACTACACTTGAGGGCTCTAAGCCTCAGCTCATCACCAGCACCTGCAGTAGAGTGCGCTAGGAAGGAACCTGGTTGTGCCTAATATATATATATATATATATATATATATATATATATATATATATTCACTGAAAAAACCATAGGTTATAGACCATATATAGTTAGGAATTAGCATTTAGAAAACCTTATTTTACTCACACAAAACCATTGAAATTCCATATATAGTTAGTTGCACTAACTATATATCGCGCACCCGCAATCCACTGCTGATGATGTCACATATTACATCATTCATGACATGGTCAGTGACATCACTGATGACATCACTGATGACATCTCAAATGACATCACTGATGACATCATCTAGTGTCTGTGTGTTTTTGTAAAGTTTAAATACGTTTTACATATTGAAGAATGACTGGATGTATGGAAGACTGAGTGTGTGTGTGGCTGGCTGGGAGGTGTGTGACTCTGTGCATATCAATGTGTACTTGTATCAGTGATTGTATAAGAGAGTAAGTATGTGTTAGTATATGTGTGAAAAGTATGGTGTTCTGTGTTTAACTATAGATAAGGAAATCGAAGTGTGATTGATTCTTCACAGGACTGACTAGGTGTATGAGTGCATATGATAGTGTTCTAATAATAACTGACTGTATGTATGAGTAATTGTATGGGTGAATGAGTGAATGTGTGTGTAGACGTACGAATCAGTGAGTGCGTATGTAGTAACTGGTATTGGTGTGTCATGATGTCATCAGTGATGTCATTTGAGATGTCATCAGTGATGTCATTTCAGATGTCATTAGTGATGTCATCAGTGATGTCACTGAAGTATGGTGTTCTGTGTTTAACTGTATAGATGAAGAAATGGAAGTGTGATTGATTCTTTACAGGACTGACTTGGTGTGTGAGTAACTCCATGGATGAGTGGCAGTGTGTGACTGTCTGCATAGGTGTATGAGTGCATATGATAGTGTTGTAATAATAAGTGACTGTATGTATGAGTTATTGTATGGGTGAATGAGTGAATGTGTGTGTAGACGTAGGAATCAGTGAGTGCGTATGTAGTAACTGGTATTGGTGTGTCATGATGTCATCAGTGATGTCATTTGAGATGTCATCAGTGATGTCATCAGTGATGTCATTTGAGATGTCATCAGTGATGTTATCAGTGATGTCACTGACCATGTCATGAATGATGTAATATGTGACATCATCAGCAGTGGATTGCGGGTGTGCAATATATAGTTAGTGCAACTAACTATATATGGAATTTCAATGGTTTTGTGTGAGTAAAATAAGGTTTTCTAAATGCTAATTCCTAACTATATATGGTCTATAACCTATGGTTTTTTCAGTGAATTTTCAAGGTTTTGTAAATGCTAATTCCTAACTATATATGGTCTATAACCTATGGTTTTTTCAGTGAATTTCATTGGTTTTTTAACAGCTAATATCTGTAGCTGTAAAATGTATTCTTCTTTAAATCCAAAAATATATTTTATATGTTTATGAATAATTTTTTTTTAAAATATTTTTTTTTCTTCGTTCCCGCTTCGCGAATCGGGAAGCTTCCCGTTAGCTGACCTTGATGCCGCGAAATAGACCGCGAGCCGGTAAACGTTTCTTTACCGCAAGTGCCGCGTTAGAAAACAACATCGTGACGCCTCCCGTCCGCATGACGTTTCACGTTGTCGCGTGATACGTCATATGACGTGCTACGTTAGCGAACTGGTACGCGAAGCGAGTCGCAAAGCGCAGGTTTCTGGAAGCAAACCGGGAGGCCCTGCAAAGCGCTTAACGTAAACACAGCAAGTCATGTGACTTGGTAATAACACTTTTCATTGGTTCATTTCACTTTTGGTTTCCTAATGATGTAAGACTAGGTCATATAATCTAAAATGAACACTTTTGATTGGTTGAGAACTCTTGTTTTTCCCAAATGATGAAAATCCCTCCTTCTTTCCTCACTCTGACTTTCATCATTGTGAGAGAAAGACCCTTTGTGATCACTGAGCAATGGCTTCTTTAGTAGCTTCAGCTGGTGCTTCCCCACCACCTCCACCACATCCAAGGAAGAGTGGACCACCTGCTCAAGTTATAATTCAGGAAGAAGAGGAAGACGAGGAAGAGCAGGAAGAGAGGCAGTTTTTGCCTGAGGAACCCAGGACGTCTCACCGGAAAGAAAACTTCATTTGGCAATTTTTTTAAATTCCCAAAGGTCAGAAAAAAGTAAATGCAAGATACGTAACTTGCCTTATATGTCAAGATAGACTGTCCAGAGGAACCGAGAAAAAATACAGTTTCGGAAACTACACAATGCATCGCCATATGACTAGGTGGCATCCTAACAACTACAGTGCTGCACAGTTTCGGAACGACCTAGATAATCTCCCTATTATGGCCAGAAGATCTGTTGTACCGGAAGTAACGGGACCAGAGGGCAGGGAGATGGTGCCAAATATACAAATGAGATTTGGTGAAGTAAAACACATCTGCGTATTTTGCGATGGATTCATTTGCTACGGAGAAAGAAGCATCACTCTGATCAACAGAGCTATTGACTATCATATGCAAGTTTGTACGAAACGCCCAAAATAATAAATACTTTTTTTTTGTTTTGTTGCTCCTGTTGAGCCCTTTACAATGAATCGTTTTCATTGCCCCCTCCAAGAAAAACCCCAAAAAATATAAAACTGTTCAGAAAAATTCAAAAAACGTAAAAAAATGTTCTGAAAAATAATAAAAAAAATATAAAACAACAAAAACAATAAAAAAAAAGTTCTTTTCAGAACTACCTCCCCGTTATTAAAAAATTGGTACAATATTTGGAACTGTGCCAACCTCTATTTCTCTTAGTTCGCTTCCCAGTTCGCTCGCCGGTACGCGAACCGGAAGCGAACCAAAAACAGTAAGTATAAGGGAAGGAAACAGACACTTATGTTAAAAGAAAGACAGCTATAGGGGAGTAAACTAGAGATACTATTACCCGTAATCCACTGCTGATGATGTCACATATTACATCATTCATGACATGCTCAGTGACATCATCAGCAGAGGATTGCGGGTTTTTTGGCAACGTGCCTTATCCACGGTTTAATAACGCTGCCTTTTGCTTTATATAAGTTTTCAAATTGTATGAAATATATACCAATAGGTCGTTATGAACCTTTAGGTAGTGCTTTTCTTCATGAGGTCTGGTCGCTTCCATACACATACAGATGTTTCAAAGATGATCAAGAAGTTTATCTGAATGGAGAGGAATGCACTGAGACGCCAGATCATTCACTAATGTGTAGGCACATACAGTTACACGGTTCATGCAACAAACACCGACCAAATATGGCTTGCGTGTTGCAAGGCACGCCAGTTCCTGCTATCATCCCCACGTTCAAGTTGTTGGAAAATGGTAGTTATTTGATGCTCAATAATGAAGATTGTTCTGAGTTAATTAAAAGTATTCCTTTTATCGTAACAGTAAGTGAACGGGTTATTTGCTGCAGAAATGTTCTATTTTCTCCCACACATGAACATAGGGAGTTTTAAATCTGGCCACAAATACCAACCTTGGGAGAGATTTCAACGGCATGGCAAGAATAAGAGCTCTTTTGTCTCAGAGAGAGGTGGCCTTGAGTTCGGCCCGTGAAACTTTCGTGCTTCACATAGCGAACACCCGTACAGAGGTGCAGACCCTTTTCAATTCAGATTTGCCTTTCAATTTCAGCAAGATGGTTCGGACTATCTTTAACGCATCCTCCACAAAGGCCCTGGCGCACTTTTTTAAAGTTGTTACCAGTGGTCTTGTGACTTCATTTGAGAAAATCTTTGGAGTCATCCCTGCTTTCTTTCATTCTATTTTCTCCACTCTGCTTCGTGGATTGCCATTTTTACTTGCATTACCAGCGGACGCTCTTGTGCTTTTTTACATTTTTAAATATGGATGTCCCTCCTATGCAACCTCCCACCCTGCAGCTGCTGACACTGTTCCGCAATCGCATGCTAGAATATTATGGCACAATGCCGTTGGCGATATTAAGCACGGCATATGGATTATCTTTTCGATTCTCCTACTTCACCTGTGTCCAGCCTGTATTTCACTGCCTGACCTGTGATTTCGATTGGGCCATTGATTTGTGTCTCTGCGGACCGGTTTCTCCTGACGTCGACTTTAATCAGCTGATGACTCCTATCATTACTCACGAGTTGGTTTGTCCTGGCGAAAGGATTATGGCTGTGGCATTGATGCATGGACTAATTGGTCCCTGGAATTTATTGGCGGCAGCACAGTCTTTCTTGGAACAGAGCTTTCTTGAAAACCCACCGAGCTGTCCTCTGATGGTGATAGAGGATCCGGTGCTGGGAGAGCACGTATGTTCTTTTCCGCTTTTAAATTGGATGGCTGAACTGTTTTCGGATGAAGACGGTGACTTCCTATTGGAGGCTGTTGCAGCTTATTTTGCATACACAGTTATGTCATAGACCTTTTTCATGTTTGATATGCTGAGTACTAGCATTTCATTGACAATTCATTGACTTATTTGTCAAGTTTTTATTATTTACCTTGCCTATTGGCTTAAGACTCGATAAAGTACTTGGCTGTTTTATTTTTCTTTAGCATTAAATTTTCCTAGTTTTTAATGCTTTACCTTGAGGACCGTCCACATATAAACTTGCAATCTGCTCTCATGAGATGGCACTTCTATTATCTTATTCAGTTCGTTTCCGGATCATGGGGAGGTGTCATCTAGGTCCTGGATATCTTTACACCGTGTTAAGTTAGCATGGGCTCATTACCGGTTTAAACGCCATTTTTCCTTTTTTGCAACTTCTGCACACGACACTTAGTTGTTGCTTTAGCTTTCCACCTAGTAGTTCATCGTGGTTTACATGAGAATAATATGTTATTGCTCTACTATCTGCTTTGCTTGTTAAACTATATCTGTACAGCGAGTGCTAATGTTTCAAGAACAACACGATACAGAATTGTTATGAGGTCTGATCTCCACGACTTCATACTCATAACATAAGTGCAACTTCTGCCAATTCTGGGCATGAGGCGGGTTTTATATTGCTTTGCCGAACACACATACACAACAGTTGATGCGGTTCACATGAAGAGAGAGCTGGTGTATGCTGATGTGATTCCTTCAAATCTAAGACACTAAAGTATGGGCACGCCCTAAACCAACACAAAGAGACCTTCTTAGCAAATAATATAATATGTGTATTAGGGAGGGTGAGATATAAGCAGCCGCGGGCCGTGGAGGGAGTTACGGTGAGGCAGGGAGGCGGGGAGGGGGAGAAGCAGGGTGGAGCCCTCTCTACCCTGCCCCTCCCCCTCCCCGCCTCCCTGCCCCACCGTAACTCCCTCCACGGCCCGCGGCTGCTTATAAGTGTTGCTAACTCTTATTCATTTACAGCATGTTAACATACTGTCACCATTCGCTTTTTATGTACTAGTAACTATGCTGGTAATTTTGCTACTGATAATATGTGTACTTGTATTCTCCACCCTGCTTCTCCCCCTCCCCGCCTCCCTGCCTCACCGTAACTCCCTCCACGGCCCGCGGCTGCTTATAAGTGTTGCTAACTCTTATTCATTTACAGCATGTTAACATACTATCACCATTCGCTTTTTATGTACTAGTAACTATGCTGGTAATTTTGCTACTGATAATATGTGTACTTGTATTATCTAAGATACTACGCCTGAGAAGACGGCATTAGTAAATAAACATTTCAAATACACATGTGTTCTTCTTAACTCCATGTTCTGGTTTCTAAGAAATATATAACGACCGACTGTTCATGAGTTCCACGTATCCTGAGGTACTATAAGTTCATATTCTGGATTGTCTAAACATTGAGAGTTTGTTATATCCAATGTGACACTGTACCTAGCTTGCTAAGGAGTTTTTGATTACTAACGTGAGTTTTGGGACACCCTAATTCGCCGAGGTTCCAATCCTCTGTCCACAGTTCTGTGTGAGAACAGAAACCCTGCGACAGGGGCACCCCCGACCCTTGCTGGAGCTTCATCACACTTGCGATACAACTCCAGCAATGCGCCACCTTTACGGCACAGATACATCACGCATCTGTGCTGTTTTTGCCCCATGATGCGCCGCATTGTAAATGCAGCACACCATAGGTGACGGAACAGCGGCACAGAATGACTAACACATCCCTGGTGATGCGCCAGTCATCATAAATGTATCCCTATGCTTCTTATCTTGTTAGAGATCAACCGCCATATGTATCATCAAAGTTTTTTGCATTTCCTAAATAGCGAACTTTAAGGAATAAATAGCGATTCTTTACCATTCCTAGTTTGCGATTAGCTATTTGCTAATTACAAATTACCCATTCATTTCCTTCATTTCCATAGGGCGGTTGGACTCACTTTTAGCTCGAACGGCTGAATGGATTTCCACGAAACTTGGCAAAATTGTAGGGACTGGTAGCCCGATCTGCCTTTGCTATGTCTCAAGATATATGCTCCAGTGGTTTTTACGAAAATTAACTTTGAAAAATATATATTGGGCTACATTGGCCTATATATATGTTGGAGCCCAAATGTAGCCCAATGTAGCCCAATGAAGCCCAATGTAGCCCAATGTAGCCCAAAGATGGCCGCCAGACACACAAAAAAACAAATGTAGCCCAAATATCAGCCAGATGTAGCCCAACTATAGCCCAGTGACAGAATGACCAATCAGCTTCGCAAACCTCCGTTACGCGAAGCAGAGCGCTGTTACAGATATATATTTTTTTTGAACGTTAATTTCTCAAAATCCACTGGAGCACATATATTGAGACCTAGCAAAGGCACATCGGGCTACCAGTCCCTAATATTTTGCCAAGTTTCGTGCAAATCCATTCAGCCGTTCGATTATTATTATTATTATTATTTTTTTTTTTGCCCCGCGGGGCCCTTTTAAAACCTCCACATCAAACCTAGGGGGTCAGCGAGGATCTACTATGCCCCCTTATGGTTATTTCCCCCTTTGTTTTGGCCTCCTCTTGTCTCTCGATCCTACCGAGAGACAAGATGGCGGCCGCTACGGACTTTTTGGAATGTTGACAGACGCCAGAGAACCAATCAGCTTCGCTTCACAAAGCTCCGTTGCGCGAAAAGTACGCGTCCTGGGACGCTGCCCGGTCCGCTGTTACAGATATATATCTTTTTTTAAACGTTAATTTCTCAAAATCCACTGGAGCACATATATTGAGACCTACAAAAGGCACATCGGGCTACCAGTCCCTACAATTTTGCCAAGTTTCGTGCAAATCCATTCAGCCGTTCGGGCTAAAAGTGAGGCCAACCGCCCTATGGAAAACTCAATGTTAAAAACACGTTTTGGGACCCCCCTTTTTTCTCGGCCCCCCCTTGACGAACCCCCCCCAAATTTTCAAGGGCGCTCAGAAACAAAATGTGCCATTTTCCTGAAAATTTCAGCCAATTCCGTCCACAAACGCCAAAGTTATTAGACATAGAATTTTCAAAAATCCCATAGAGAAAAAATCCTAACTATATATACCTACTGGCGACCGCCAGTAGGTAATATATATATATATATATATATATACACCGTAGATTCCGTCTCATCTTCAATCCCACATCAAGATCAAGACGGATACTGACCACAGTAAGTGCTTGGAAATTTTATTTGTGCACAGCCGTTACGCGTTTCATCTCTCTACGAGGCTTGATCACTTATACATATATATACTTATACATATGTATATACTTAATTAGTCTGCTAAGATTACTTAATTTAAAAAACAGTCGCAAACCCCCTGAGTTGGCGTTGTGGGCCGCAGGCTAGGAACCACTGGGCTAGATTATTTTTAGGTCTCGTGACCTACAATGCGCGCAAGCGCATTGAGGAGCGAGAATTCAAGTGCTCGAAATCCTCGTCAAACCAAGGGCTTCGTTCCTTACGGTTTTCTTGAAGTTCACGTGGCCACAGGCACGCGCTTTTGGGCCATAAACTCTGTTCCCCACAGCCTTACATTCATTTCTCCTCCCCCTCCCCAGCCAGCTTCCCCCAGGCCGTAGCAGCACACCTCCCACACCAGCACCTCCCCTCTCTCTCCCCGCAAACACAGCCTTTACTTTAATTTCTCCTCCCCCTCCCCAGCCATGCCGAATTCTCCTCCCACCTCCCACGGCCGTCCTTTCTGCCCGCACGAGCCTTCTCTTCTCTCTGCTCTCCCCTCAGGCGCCGTGACATACTTCAAAGGCTTATCACTTCACACGGCCGCAGGTTGTGCAACCAGAGCACTTCAGTTGGTGCGCAGCCCCCCTCCCAGCACTGCCTTGTTACTCTCGGCAGCCAATTTTCGTTTCATGGTGGAACAAACCTCACTGATAACACTTCACACGGCCGCAGGCCGTGCAACCAGAGCACTTCAGTTGGTGCGCAGCCCCCCTCCCAGCACTGCCTTGTTACTCTCGGCAGCCAACTTTCGTTTCATGGTGGAACAAACCTCACTGATAACTATCGTCTATTGTAGCGAACAACACCAGGTTCAACTTGTGACTTCAGGCACTACACGCATCTTTGCAGGGTGTGTGCACAACCTAACGCCATTTTTTGTAGCTACCTTTACGAGTATCATTGGGTATTACGACCCTGTCTACGTGCCTTGAAGTAGCATCCTGATGGCTTAAGGCGCTTGCTCACAAGTCCGCACTCGATGCACTCTCTTATCTTCTCCTTCCTGCTACCCAGGCTCCGCATTTCACCCATTGAAATAACTTTAGAGCAGCATAAAAGGGTATACAAACAAAGTAATGTAACTAAACAGAACATATATTCTTAACTAAATGTGGCATATACATGGATAATATATGGAACGTATGTAAGCATAACATACCATATGTAGAGTGCAGAGTGCAGATTCAGAGTGCAGTGTGCAGAGTGCAGATTGTGAGTGCAGATTGTGAGTGCAGATTGTGAGTGCAGATTCAGAGTGCAGATTCAGAGTGCAGAGTGCAGATTTAGAGTGCAGAGTGCAGATTTAGAGTGCAGATTGTGAGTGCAGAGTGCAGATTGTGAGTGCAGAGTGCGGATTGTGAGTGCAGATTGTGAGTGCAGAGTGCAGATTGTGAGTGCAGAGTGCAGATTGTGAGTGCAGAGTGCAGATTCAGAGTGCAGAGTGCAGATTCAGAGTGCAGAGTGCAGATTCAGAGTGTAGATTCAGAGTGCAGATTCAGAGTGCAGATTCAGAGTGCAGATGCAGAGTGCAGATTCAGAGTGCAGAGTGCAGATTCAGAGTGCAGATTCAGAGTGCAGAGTGCAGAGTGCAGATTCAGAGTGCAGATTCAGAGTGCAGAGTGCAGATTCAGAGTGCAGATTCAGAGTGCAGAGTGCAGATTCAGAGTGCAGATTCAGAGTGCAGATTCAGAGTGCAGATTCAGAGTGCAGATTCAGAGTGCAGAGTGCAGATTCAGAGTGCAGAGTGCAGATTCAGAGTGCAGATTCAGAGTGCAGATTCAGAGTGCAGAGTGCAGATTGTGAGTGCAGAGTGCAGATTGTGAGTGCAGAGTGCAGATTCAGAGTGCAGAGTGCAGATTCAGAGTGCAGATTCAGAGTGCAGATTCAGAGTGCAGAGTGCAGATTCAGAGTGCAGATTCAGAGTGCAGATTCAGAGTGCAGAGTGCAGATTCAGAGTGCAGATTCAGAGTGCAGAGTGCAGATTCAGAGTGCAGAGTGCAGATTCAGAGTGCAGAGTGCAGATTCAGAGTGCAGATTGTGAGTGCAGAGTGTAGATTGTGAGTGCAGAGTGTAGATTGTGAGTGCAGAGTGCAGATTCAGAGTGCAGATTCAGAGTGCAGATTCAGAGTGCAGATTGTGAGTGCAGAGTGTAGATTGTGAGTGCAGAGTGCAGATTCAGAGTGCAGATTCAGAGTGCAGATTCAGAGTGCAGATTCAGAGTGCAGAGTGCAGATTGTGAGTGCAGAGTGCAGATTGTGAGTGCAGATTGTGAGTGCAGAGTGCAGATTCAGAGTGCAGAGTGCAGATTCAGAGTGCAGATTCAGAGTGTAGATTCAGAGTGCAGATTCAGAGTGCAGATTCAGAGTGCAGATTCAGAGTGCAGAGTGCAGATTCAGAGTGCAGAGTGCAGATTCAGAGTGCAGATTCAGAGTGCAGATTCAGAGTGCAGATTCAGAGTGCAGAGTGCAGATTCAGAGTGCAGATTCAGAGTGCAGATTCAGAGTGCAGATTCAGAGTGCAGATTCAGAGTGCAGAGTGCAGATTCAGAGTGCAGATTCAAAGTGCAGATGCAGAGTGCAGATTCAGAGTGCAGAGTGCAGATTCAGAGTGCAGAGTGCAGATTCAGAGTGCAGATTCAGAGTGCAGATTCAGAGTGCAGATTCAGAGTGCAGAGTGCAGATTCAGAGTGCAGATTCAGAGTGCAGTTGCAGAGTGCAGTTGCAGAGTGCAGTTGCAGAGAGAACTCAGCAGCACCACCACAGCATCACTCAGCAGCACCACAGCATCACTCAGCACCACCACAGCATCACTCAGCACCACCACAGCATCACTCAGCACCACCACAGCACCACTCAGCACCACCACAGCACCACTCAGCGCAATCCCAGCATCACTCAGCACCACCACAGCATCACCCAGCACCACCACAGCATCAATCTGTGCAACCATTCAACAACAACTGGTTCAATTATGTTCTCTCAATGTTTCAAGCTTTATTACAAATGTCACAAAAAGATGTTATTTCACTTCTGTTCTTGGATTTTCATCACAATAAAATACACTGAACATAATCTTCACAAACGTTATTTACAAAAGTTTAAGCTATTGCCAATATAAATTACAATCACTTTTATTTAAGTATTAATTATTTAAAAAGATTAAAAGCCGTTGCTATTTGTAATATCAATACATCTAAGTCACGTAAATACAAAACATGTTGCATTACAAATGCTATAGTCGTCACATGTGCGAAAGTTATAACTATTGGCATTGAAAATGACAAAGCTATTAATTTAGCTATTTTCAAAATCAACACATAAATAAAAAAATTGTCATTTACAATGCCAATAGCTCAAACTTTCATAATGCGAGACCTATTGCATTGCAAATGCTTGTTTGACCTGTGTCCCATTGCCACACAAATTTTGATTGGCTTCTAAATAACAACCTTAATGTGCTTGTCTGTACTGAACTGGAACTAAAACGTTTTATAAAACATTCACTGTTCATTGTTTTCATTTCATACAGGATTTTCCACGAAAATGCATTCTTTGCCCCATATGTCCTATTAACATGGGAAATGTTGTCTTCAGTTTCCCACCCTAGAGCGCCCTGAAATCTGACACGGTGTCGTCAGGTTCCAGGCCTGTGACTGAGGGTTTAAACCCCTAATCTCTCTGGGTGTTCCGACGCCAGAGACCTGGATTTGAATTGGAATTGATTTTTATATTTGTTTTTTTATAATCCCTTTCAGGTCTAAGTATAGTTGCCAATGCCGGTCGATATGCCGTGTGGGTCAAAAGTCAACCTAGCCAGAAAAACTGATGTCTTCCTGCACGATAACTGTTTGAGGTGCTCCGAAGTGGCAATGAGGCGACATGATACCGTTTTTGAAAACACAATAATGGAAAACAAGATAATCTTGCTTCATCCCCACCCCCTCACTCCCGCCCTCAAGACTTGGACATAAATAACCATGACCCCTCCCCCTCCCCACCCCCCCATCCTCCTAAGTGACCCTGCACCATTAATCTGAATTTCTGTCATCTATGCGCGCGCTGGGAACGCCTCCACAGCTGGATGTATTGTGAAGCCCATGCTCGGGGAGTGAATCCAGAGTCAGGGCATATACTTAAGTTACATCTTATCTATCTATCTATCTATCTACCTATCTATCTATCTATCTATCTATCTATCTATCTATCTATCTATCTATCTATCTATCTATCTATCTATCTATCTATCTATCTATCTATCTATCTATCTATATGTAAAATTCCCAAGTTAGCAATATAGAACCATATTACACGTTCTTCGTCATGTATTTTCATTACATCTTTATTTTGGGGTAGTAATCTTGAAAAGCTGTTTTCTTCAAAAAGGAATTGGCACATATTTCAGGAATAAAATGTTAATAAAATAATGCACCATGATGAGTGCCAGAGGATTTATGCAATTTTGTGGACACAGCATTTACCACATCATTATGGACTTGCTAAATGTACTGCATAATTTGCTGTATAATTTGCAGATTTACCAAAAATGTTGCTCCTAGCTCAAATGGATGAAAATAATACTGCTTGAAAAGTGACAAATAATTAGCATTTTTTCTGCGTAATTTAGACAACCTAGCTGTATACTTAGGCCTGCAATGCTGTACAATCCTAATAGCCCAGACAATGGTCAAGGTCTGCAGAATGGTTTGGGGGCTGTCATTATGATGATTAAATCAGTATTTCGCAGGAAATTGTAAAATATTTCCCATCTTCCCGGGTTTACTGTGAAATATTGTTTTTTATATCTCTCCATTTTGTACAATAAAAGCACCCACACATATAATATATATTTATATATTCACTGAAAAAACCAAGGTAAAGGTGGCATTGTAGTTAGGTGTTAGAAAGACTTATGAAACTGGTGTTAAAAGCCCTAAAACCCCTAAAATACATCAACTATAATTTAGTCAACTAACTTGCGTACCCATCATGCAATGCTTATGATCTCACATAATACATCACTCCAGGCCTTCTGTCAAGACCTGTGTCCAGGGCCGGACTGGGAACCACAACCGACCCTGGCAAAGTACTCGGCCGCCCCCTCCCCACTCGGGGGGTTGAGGGTACCGCCGAGCTCTTTGCCGTGGTGGGTTTTCGGGTTATTTTGGTACAGGGCCGACCACCCATGCAGCGCACCGGGGGATTGCCCGGTGCCCGCTATCGCCTGTCCGGCCCTGCCTGTGTCCAACGCCCCTTGAGTGGCTAAGCCCCAGTTGTGCAAGGCCTTTGCCCATGCACAGCAGGAGTTAGCCACAGGGCTTGGACTTTGAATAGGCCCCGCGCTCAATCCCCTGCAATTAACTAACCTTCATTGTGCCAGGACCTGCCCTCAACATCCTTTTTCTTTTTTTATTCTTTTTTTCATGTTTACCTTTTTTCCACTATGGTATTCCTACAGTACCCATAACATAAGCTTCAACCCCATAGTCATCCTGTATGGTGCAATCTTCTTCAAGGAAGCTTGCACAGTATTGCACAATCATGAGACTGAAGATTGCGCTGGGCTCCTACAGGAGTACTGCCATACTTCATGGTAGGACTGTGGGAGTATTGCGGTATCCGCAGCACAAATAAATCTTTTTTTTTTTAATGATTCACAGGGGGATCCGTTTGGGTACTCCCCACTAGTTCCGGGGGTCTGGGTGCCCTACCCTGTTTACTACATAATTATAGAATTAACATATGTGCCACCTAATTTACCATTTAGTCTTCCATACTGCATAAATCTAGTAGCCCTGACTTAGTTAAAGCTCTCCGAAGCGGTCTGGTGGCTGTCATTATGATCATGAAATCTGTATTTCACAGGCAACCATGAAATATTTTCAATGTTTCAAGATTCCCTGTGATATATGTGGTTTTATAGTACTGCATTTTATGCAATAAAAGCAAATATATATATATATTCACTGAAAAAAGTTTCAAAGTGCATGCCATATGGAAGCAGACTTTGTGTTCCTGCTTGGCAGAAAATTATAACATGCTCCTGCCATGTGGGAGGAAATACTTTTCCCCTTTATTATTGAAATTGGCACTGGGGATGGGATCCTAGGGGCTTCTGGAGTCTCATAGAGGGAGGCTGCACAGCCCTTCTCCCCTTATATTCAAATTTTGGCCTCGGCATGGGCTCCCAAGTGCCTTTAATGTCTCAGGGAGGAGGCCGAGTGACCCCCTTCTCTTTTTTTTTATGACTTTGTCCCTACGGCCTTTAATGGTTCCTCTGGGCAGCCCCCATGGGTCCTGGGGGGTCAGGGTATCCTACAATGCCCCATATATTACAGTTCCCGAGTCCTGTAACGGCTGCCAGCAACATTTTTCTGTTGTTGTTGACAGCCAGAGTGTTCGCTCCCACAGGAGTCTGACTACCGCAGGAGTGTGATGGCGCAAGGAAAATAAAGCTTCCAGGGCCAATGAGAATGCTCTATTTTTAAATTGGCACTCCCGCGAGAGTCTCTCGAGCCTCTTGAGGACCCAATCATCCAGCTATACAATTATATTTTACCCTTAATTTCTCAAAAACTACTGAACAGATTTACATCAAATTACAAAAAGCATAATCTGTGGACCAAGAGCCAGCTTCCTGCCAAACGCAGTGCAATTCCGTTCAGCAATTTAAGCTGTAGCCCTGCCTAAAGAAGTCTATGGTAAATCCATGTTTTTTTTGCGCTTTGGGACCCCCCCATTTTTTCTCGTCCACTGCTTGACGAATCCCCCCCAAACCTCCAAAGCACAAATTGGCCAAAAAATAGCACCTTTTTGGAAAGTTTTGTGGTGAATCCTCACACTGGACCAAAGTTATTAGCAACACTAAAAAAATGCTTTTCTTATGGAATTGCCGACGTAACTATAACTATCCAGTGGCAACCCACTAGGTGAAACATATATATATATATATAGATGAGAGTCTTGCATCCCGTTTGCACCACTCAAAGTGGTAAATGCGTGACGTAAGCCTCGAAGTCAGATTTATGGAGCCATGCAAAGCCAAATTTGTTAACTTTGAATGGCTTCATGAATTTAGAATAAGGCAACGCAGGGCATATTGTTGCATTGCCTTACTCTGCACAAGGGAGGCGTTCCATGGGCTTTGTGGTGGGTGTTATCACACAACTCCCATGGTTTTTGACACATTCCCAGATTTACAAGGACTTGTAAACCTGGGAATGCTTCAAAATGTTACATCTCCCCAGGTGAGGCATAACAAGGAGAAATATCTTTATTTCTCCTCGTTTTTTCTTTCTACGTGTGGAGCACACACAGATAGAGGAAAAAGCCTTTCAGGATTGTTTTTGTGCAGGAAGGTGCCCTGCATGCAAAGGATGCACCCTTGCATCATGGTGCAAGGGTACCTGCATTGGTGCTGGACCACCAAACCGCATCAGCACAAGGGGAAAGGATAGGAAAGCACTGCATTGGAGAAATACTGCACAATCTTGCTCTTTCCCAGTGACGTAGGACAGCACAACAAGGTTAATGCTGCGCTGCCCTTTTCCACTATTTTCATAAATATGCCCAATAGTTCATAAAATCAAAGGGGCTCATTTACAAGCCCTGTGCGCATCAGGAAACGTCTCTTTTTGTGATGCTCTGGTGGCGCACAGGGCTTAGCTATATCTACAGGACCACGTTAAGTCACCCTGCATGGCTCCGCCGAGTAGGAGTAGGAGCTCTACTCTGAGGCTCCTGGGTTAGGGACTACCAAATCGGTAGATATCCCTTGTTTACCCGGTCATTCTCCAACCGCCACCTACCTACGCACAACTTGGATTGTTTTGTGCCTTACCTTTCAAAGGCGACTGCCGATTGCCTGATGCTCGTCCACGAAGCATGCCTAGCCGCTCCTCGCCAGGATCAGGCCCTACGAAGCGAACTGAGAACAACGCCAAGATCGGTTCCATTGAACCGAACATGAAAGCGTGATCGGGCCGATCGGGCCCTACGCACCGGACAGATGGCAACTCCTCCACCCCTTGCTTCACAGGTGCAAGGCTTTTCCTCCGGGCAAGTAGACCCTTTCTGGCTGTCTCTCCCCGGGGTGAGGCATAGCTCCTCTCGTCAACTTCGCTGCAGCTCCTCCTAATCTAAGGGATCACAGAGTGTGTCATCTCTGCTTCTCTGGGGCGTATCCTTCAGGCTATCTTCAGGAGGTGAGGGGGTTAAACTTGGGGTATTTGCTTACATCATGCAAGGTGGTCCTGTGAGCCAGCACACAATACTTGTTAGCATGACGCCTGACTTTAAAATGGCTCTTGTGAGCCATTTAGTGCTGTGCCTCTCCTCCACACTGTTAATAAACAGTGAAACAAGACTACATTCACCCTGGCTGCCTTTAAAATGGAGCCTGTTCGAGACACTGTTAATAAACAGTGAAACTGGACTACATTCACTCTGGCTTCCTTTAAAATGGAGCCTGTTCGAGACAATTTCACTGCAGTGCTTGGGTGAGTGCCTCTCCTCCACACTGTTAATAAACAGTAAAACAGGACCACACTCACCCTGGCTGCCTTTAAAATGGAGCCTGTTCGAGACACTGTTAATAAACGGTGAAACAGGACTACATTCACTCTGGCTTCCTTTAAAATGGAGCCTGTTCGAGACAAGTCCATTGCAGTGTTTGAGTGAGGATGTGCTTTGATAGTGACAAGCATTCATTCTTGAACACTTTCCGAAACTTTTTAAGACACATGTGGCTGTTTGCTTATTTTTATGCTATCATATTTTAAAATAGACTGTGCAATTGATGTTATGCGTTCTATCGGTCCTCCCACTGAGGATAATGCACAAGCTGACATTCCTGAACACTATCTGAAACTCAAAAGCCCCATAGTGTCTGTATGTTTTATATTTGTATTAGTATTTTTATTTTTAGTTTATTTTATCCTTATTTATTTTAGTGTATAATTTTTGACTTTGTTATGGATGATATGTATTCGTTTTTCCTAACATACTTGCAAGCTTTTCGCTGACCCTCTACTTTGCACACCGGTACTCTCTAGTCTGTGTAAATCTCTTAATCCCTAGAGGGCTCTCCTCTACCCTACCTCTGTGGCTCCTCAAGAGTGCACCCAGCCTACTGCTTGATTGCTATCTGCGTCTCAACATTCTTATCATTCAATCATGCACCCATCTAACCCCACCCGGAACTCTAATCACGTGTGTTACAGACCCAACTCCTGGTACATTAATTACCCTAACAAAATGACCAGTAATGCAAAAAAGAACTTCAAGCACAGCATTCTAAAACAACACCCTGAAACACTCATTGTAGATATCTATCACTCAGTGACCAGCGGCAGCACGAAAACAACTTCATTTTCTACACTAATAGCCCGGCTCAATTGAAAATCAGCTTCTCTCATCACCTTCAAGTCGCCAAGTCAGTAACCATTCCCTATGGTGAAAAAATCTCCACTACCATCTCCCCAACGTTCAAAGGGGATCTCACCATTTCCATTTACAGAACTGGAACCATTCTCATACAAGCCACCAACCCTCACCTCACCACTTTTGACCGCCACTTCCCCACACTTCTCTCCTCGTTAAACCAACTGAGCTATCAAACCCTTTCTCCCCTATCCCCCACTGCCATCACTAATATCAGGGAACCGATCCAATCTCCCTGCCCTGACGACCCTCTCCTCAACTCATGGACTTCCATCATCTCTCGCTACAATCACTCTACCACTATTCTCACTCTCCGTCGCCTAACACCCACCATTCTCACATCTACTGATCCCTCCAGGAGTAACAAACTCACTACTAACAACCCCCCCAAGGCCAATTTTAACAGCTTGGTCTCTAACCTCAGCCCGCCCACGACTGTTATCCTCACAGACTCTCCCCTCTCTACCCCTGAGAATATGCACCCTCCCCCAGATCCTTCCCCTACCACCTACACAGAACCTGTTCCCATGACCCTTACTTCCCCCTGGTCTAAAGTCATTTCCAATCCAGTGGTCTCTATCCTCCCCTCCTCTACAACAGCACCCCCACCGTCACACCCCCACCATACACAACCCGCCTCTATCCTCTCAGACACGCCCCGGAACTCCGATAGCCTTTCTTTAATTTCTCCTCCTCCTCACCTGGACTCTAGTCCCACATCTCCTCCTCTGTACTCCTCGATTGGGAACATTACTAATCCGGCTCCCTGCGTCCAACCTCTCCCCTCTCCTAATCCAAAGGACCTCACAGACTCTCCCCTCTCTACCCCTGATAATCGGAACACCCCCTTAAAATCTTCCCCTAACACCTACACTGTCCCTAATCCCCCGACCCTTACTTCCCCCCTATCAAACGTCATTTCCGATCCTGTGGTCTCTCTCCACCCTCCTACCACTGTATTCTCCCCCTCTGATGTCGCACTCCCACATGCACAACCTGCCTCCACCGCCACTCCTGCTGACAATGCCCGGAACCCTGACGTCCGCCCCAGAATTTCTCTCCCTCCTCACGTGGACACCAGTCCCTCCTCTCCTACACCGAACTCCTCGAATAGGAACATTACTATACCGACTCCCAGCCTACAACATCACTCCTCTCCTAATCCCATGGACTGCATCCAACCCCTCACCCCTGCTCAACCTCCCTCCATAGACCCCAGTCACCCTCAACCCCTGCCTATAACCTTAAACTCCCTCAGCTCTATAGCACAGCAACTGAACAGAA
This sequence comes from Lissotriton helveticus, assembly GCF_964261635.1. Taxonomy (NCBI): domain Eukaryota; kingdom Metazoa; phylum Chordata; class Amphibia; order Caudata; family Salamandridae; genus Lissotriton; species Lissotriton helveticus. The sequence goes on along the minus strand of NC_136057.1, from coordinate 248,634,855 downwards.
TGGAGCAGAAAATTAACTCCCTTGCTGCTGATTTCCTTCACTTACAACAAGACCCTCTCAACAGGGCCAAGCCACGGTGCTCCCTCCCCCCGAGGTGTTGTGCTCCTACTTCACTCAATACATCTCACATAGCCCCACAGCGCACCCCTCGACCCTCCAGCCCATCATTGAGCCAGGCCCTGTCCCAACAGGGAAAGCCAACCTTTTTCGGGACCGAAACCTGTTGAACTCTACGACTCGCACCTCACGTTGGACCGGAAGTCAGCCCCTGTCCACATCCCTGTTATTATCAGCACCAACAGAATCGCGAATACTGTCCATTCACCTAGACTCCCTGCTCAATACACCTCTATCCACCTAACTCCCCCCATCATCGAGGCTCCCCGTCCTCTCTCTTGCATGCTCTGATCTCCTTGAGAGAGATTTCTCCCATTGACTGGTCCAACCACCACCTCATTCTGTTCAAGACTGACACTCTTGCCAACCCCCAACCTATCCGTGTTGTCAAACCCAAACTCTTAACCAGAAACATCAAAGAAATACCTTTATCCGAACTTGAAGCCAAGATTCTTCCCCATCTTCAACTCCATCCCTCATCATGGACGGCTGATGACCTCACTTCAACTCAAGAAAAGAAGAGGTCTTAGATCAAGTAGCTCTTCTCAAACTCAAACAACTGAGGAGAACCAAATCAAAACCCTGGTTAAACGTGGAGCTGAATGATGAAATGCGCCAACTCAGACAAACAGAATGGTCTTGGAGACAAAATTCCTCATCCCTGCACCTAACACATCTTAGATCTGCTCGACGGTCTTACAAAAAACACATCTTCAATGAAAAGGCCTCTTTTTTCCGCAGCCAACTAGATCTGGCAAAAAACAGACTAAGAGAACTCTTTAACATTGTTAAAAGCCAAACTAACTGCACTCCCTCTCAAGAAATGGAAGCCACCAATGATCAATGTGAAGAAATGTACACCTTCTTCATCAATAAAGTCTCTAAAACTCATCAATCCTTCTTATAAACTGCTACCCCCCCCCCTTCCCCCTTAACCTGCCCCCTTCAACCTCCCTTTACCACTTGGAAAGAGCTCTTAACAAGGACAATCAGACCTACCTCCAGCTCAAAAACAATGCGCATTGGTCCGACTTTGAGCTAATGTCGGTAAACGAGGTGTTCAATATTATTTCCAATCTGAAACCTTCCTCCCACACCATGGACCCCCTCCCTTCCTCAATCATAAAAGAACTCAACCACATCATCTCCCCTTTCTGGACAAAAATCATCAACGCCTCTCTCACCTCAGGCTGTGTCCCAGACTCCCTTCAACCAGGACAAATCACACCCATTCTCAAGAAACCTGGGGCTGACCCTAATGATCTTAAAAACCTCAGACCTATCTCTAACCTCCCATTCCTTGCAAAACATTAGAGAAATGTGTTCTCCTCCAACTCAATAATCGCATTAATGAGTTCAACCTCCTTGATGCCTTTCAATCTGGTTTCAGAAAAGGCTGTAGCACGGAAACAGCTATGCTCAACGTCGCCGACGACATTCACAAGGCCCTAGACGAAGGAGATGTCTGCCTACTCATCCTTATTGACTTATCTGCGGCATTTGACACAGTAAACCATCCAGCCCTTTTGGAGACCCTGTCGAAACGGTCCGCCATCAAAGGCACGGTACTAAAATGGTTCACCTCCATCCTTCAACACCACTCGCAACAAATTAAAATTAACTCCTGTCTCTCAAAACCAACTAAAGTTACACTTGGGGTCCCACAAGGCTCGATCCTCTCGCCGTCCCTCTTCAATCTCTTCATGGAGCCCCTCACAATCATATTGAAAAAAGCCGGAGTGAATTACCTCCTTTACGCGGACGACACCCAAATCTATTTCAGGATCAAGTCTCCCAGCGACATCCAACTCCTCAATACCACCCTAACCGAGATCCAAACTTGGTTCTACGTTAACCACTTAAAGCTCAACCCAGACAAAACGGAACTAATCCTATTCTCTCCAAAAAGTAACCATTGCCCAATCCAAGAGTGGCTCAAGAATCTGGTTGCCCTAAACTGCCCCCTTACCCTTTCCACTCAGTTAAGTCTCTAGACATCCCCCTTGACAAGAACTTATCAATGGAGGCCCACATCAAAAACTCTGCAAAAAGTGCTCTTTTCTCTCTAAAACACCTCAAGAAACTGAAACTTTTTCTACCCCATGATGACCTCAAGACAGTAGTCCAATCCCTAGTTCTCTCCAAAATCGACTACGGGAACGCCATCCTTACAGGGACTCCGAAAGCTCACCTAGCCCCTCTAAGAGCAGTGCTAAACATGGCCGCTCGACTCGTATCAGGAGTTAAAAGATTTGAGCACATCACTCCAGCCCTCAACTGCCTCAATTGTCTTACCATGTGTGATGTGGTCTTCGTTCTTACCTTTTGTATGTGGCACCCGAAGGGGTAAGCTGTGACTCACCTGATTGTTATATAGGGCGGGATCTTAATTAAGTTAATTGGGGGTGGGGTTTTGTGTGTAATAAAAGGGTTCTGGTGTGGCCAGGACGACGAACAGTCTATCCAGTGTGTTGGTGTGCTCACTTACTACATTACACCATGGAAGGGAGATGTATCTATAAATTGGCCTGCATCACATACAAAACCCTTCACTCTCCTGCCACCAACTACTTAAACAACAAACTGATTAGAGCAGGTCAATCCAGAACACTAAGAAGCTCCAACTCACTCCTTCATATTCTTCCGAAAGTGTAAAAGAAAACAACCCAATACCGATCGCTCTCTGGCAACGCTCCGAGGATATGGAACGCTCTCCCTGGAGTCCTCAGATGCAACCCCTCCTTCTCCTGTTTCAAAAGGGACCTGAAACTCCATCTCCTAAACAAATACTTTCATGACCAACGTCAACTAACTTAGTCTTCTTTACCCAAGTTTTATCCCTTCTCCCTGGACTTTCAAGGATAGTGGGTGACCGGACGATGTCTTTCTCGCCATTTCTTTTTGCTCTCTCCCCTCCGCTGTACTGCATATTTATTCCCATGCTGTATTTTGTCTGTGGTTTGCTTCCTTACTGCCGGCCTACTATGTAATGTAATGTCCTTCTGCTGTTTACTGTGTGTATGTAAAGCGCTCTGTTACCTACGGGTCGAGCTCGCACTATATAAAACTTTTCAAATAAATAAATAAATACATTTCATTGGCCTTGTAGATATGGAGTGAGGCAAAGCAGTGCAAGTCGCTGCACTGCCTCACACTACGATTGTGTGGCATGCCATGGGCATTCAAGGTCAGTGTTCCCACGTAAAACCCATGGCATTTGATACATTCCCAAATTTACAACAAGTTGTAAACCTGGGAATGCATCCAAAGGCTACGCCTCCCCAGGGGAGGCGTAACTAGGACAAATATAATTATTTCTCCTTGTCTTTTCCTCTTACTATGTGGGCTGCATTCAGCGGCGCACATAGAAAGAGGAAATCGCCTCCATTGATTGTTTTTGTGCAGGAAGGTGCCCCTTGCTGAACAAAAACAATCATCCCCACAACGCAAACACCTTTACACCTTGGTGCAAGGGTGCCTGCGTTGGTGCAAGCCAGCCAATTGAGCGCCAGCGCAGGGAAAGAGGACCGGAAAACTGATAGATACAGCGCATTCCTGCCCTTTTCTTTTGCCCTAGGGCAGCACAGCAGAAATAATGTAAGTGAGGCGCAAAAAGTCTTACCTAACACCGTAAATTATGGGGATGAATGAAATTTCTTGAGTTAAATCAACTTGAGCCCTTACATTCCTCGAGGGTGGCACTTTATTCCATTAACTTGTTTGTGCACTTCCAGAAGGAGACCTGTCCTATGTTCATCAGTATCGTATTCGAGTCGATTACTGTATTAGAGAAATTGAGATTTGCCCAGGATCACACAGCGTGGCCACGTTGGAAAGTTGTGATTTACGCCCTGCAATTTTGACTCCACATATACCAGTGAAGCCAAGACACTGAAATACACGAAAAGTTGCCCGTGTGTGCAACCCATAATTTAGACAACCGGAGCCTTCTGCCAGGCGTTGGGCAGCGCCCCTCGGGGCGGGGACTTGTTGCCTTCTGCTGGCGCAAACCTCAGATTTTCACACAGTATTGCATCAGGACTTTGGCATCCAGATCTCGTCGTCTGAGCCCACGGCTCCCTCTCCCTGTAATCCGGCCTCTGATGCCCGGTGCCCCGTCTCATAGCCGGATGAACCGGTGTGAAGGGATTATGGCTTCCCTACCCGGATCTAACAGCTGGAGCGTGAACTCTGTGAACAGCTGCCAGGGCCGGGGAGGGGTGAACAGGGACAGGAGAAGAGACTTGGGAGCCACCCGCTGATGAAAGGAATAAAGTGCTTCCCGGCGTGCCCTGCTGCGGGTCACGCAGCTTTGTGATCTGCGCTTTGAAAAGCCCTGTTCTCTGTTCGTGGTGGGGCGTGTGGCCCATTTGTCACTTCTCACACTGTCCGCCACTGCCGCCCTGAAATGATTTATGGTTAATAAATCATTCAGAAACGTTAGATTACTCGCTTTGCCATAGAAGAGGAAATATGCTGTGTGTGTGGGGGGCATAGTCTGCAAGAAGTGAGTTATACCCCAGGTGCATATGGGTAGACAGAGAAGGAAGTGCAACAAAATGACTCCTGGAACTCATAAAATGGGGGTCAAGGTGTGTCCAAGGGGAGGGAGGGGGGTGGGCTCCACGAGGGGCGGTGCTTTCAAAGTGTACCTATACATTAAAAAAAATAAAAATCTGCTGCAAAGAAATTGGCTGCAAGGGAAATTGTGACAGCAAATCTGTTCTAGTTTACTTCATTTGTCACCAAAAGACAGGGGGGCATATTATCAAGGACCGGTGTTTAAATTATCGCTGTTTCATCGGTAGGAAACTGCCGATAAAACGGCGATAATGGGCTTGATAATACACCCTTGTTAATTCCCATAGAAGCCCATGTTCTGGTGTTAACATGGGCTTCTATGGGAATTAACAAGGGCGGATTATCAAGCCCATTATCGCCGTTTTATCGGCAGTTTCCTGCCGATAAAACGGCGATAATTTTAACACCGGACCTTCATAATATGCCCCAGAATTTTTAAATATCTAACGGGGTAAAGGCATCTACTGCAGAGATCTTTGTGTGCCCAGAAATCTTGGGGAATTATAACAGCGGTAAAATAACTCTGGTAGTTAACCCCTTGGCCGCGGCGGTAATTCCGCCGCAGCGCTAGGGGGCAGGGGGGCCGCGCAGCACCTCCATGCTCATGACGGAACCACTCCGTCACGAGCCGCGGTGGCGCTGTGCTTGTGACGGAATGGTTCCGTTACGGCCCGGCCTGCTCAATAGAACGCGCCGCACAGGCGCAAAATCAGTGCCGTGCAGGCGCGGCGGCCGGGTCGTGACGGAACCATTCCGTCACCAGCACAGCCCCTCTGTGGCTCGTGACGGAATGGTTCCGTCACGAGCGTGCAAGGGGTTAAAGCATTTCTGGGAGAGATGTTCTTTGGCTAATTAGTTTTGAGACAAAGTATTATGGAGGGTTAATCTGCTCCCTGCCAATTACAGATTCGTATTTTATGTAGATTGAGAAGTGGGCTACTGCTTTTGACACTGATGACATGTTGTTACTCAAAATTAGCCATTCTACAAAGAAGCTTTAGGAGAGGGAAAAATACATTCAGTCTTGTGGGGGTTTAGCTTGAGGTGGTGTGTTGTCATTCAGGATTGTTTTTGTGAAGAGTTGTAGCCAGTCAGGCTTTGTCCACCTGTGAGGTAACTCTCAAATAAATGTGGGTGTTGACTGGTAATTGATGATAGTATATGTCAGAGTACTTTAGTAGACCACTCAGTGGTTCCTGGTAAATGTTGAGCATGCAGGAGCTAGGTTGGAGCCTTGAGTGCTCCTTGGTGGATATTTGCTGAGTTTGAAAATGTGTGTCCTACTTCAATCACTTGAAAGCGGTCCTCCGGGTATAACTTAACCTTTTCAGTAATTTCCCTTCAAACCCCATGCGGTCTTTCAAGGTGCGACAAGGAGATCATAATTCACTATATCGAAACTCGCTGAGAGGACAAGTGAGAATCTCCATTATCCATGATTTTAAAATCATAATCAATAATTTGCAGTAGAGCTGTCTCGGTGCTCCAACCTTCTTGAAACCCTGACTGAAATTCATTGAGTCGATTATTATTCTTTATATATTATTCAAATTGTGAGTTTTGATGAAGCCCTTCAGGATTGTTCCCAAGAATGTGAGTCCCGATACTGCATGGTAGTTGGTAAGGTCTTCTGCATCCTTTGTAGGACATTTTCAATTTAGATTTGCCATATTTTTAGGCAATCTTAGTAGAAGCCTTGCTGTAGGAAGAGGTTAATATTTGTCCAGTGAGGCATTAGGACATTAAACCTTTATTTTCCTTAATTTGCCAGTAGTGAGTCTAGGAAGTGGTTACAATGGTGAACTTGGAGCTATTCTTTCTAAGTTCAGTCTGGGAGATTTCCCTGAAGGGAGTACCAGAGTTTAGTGGATTACTTACCATAGTGGTGCTAGTGTACTTGTTTAGGACAGGAAGTGATGCTTTGATGTTTTTTTTATTTTATAATTGAACAAGCGTGGACATTTTTTACATCTTTTTTCTAGTTCATGAGGATTTCTCAGCTGGGATTGTGGAAAAATAAAACTGGGGGGCACTACCAACCAGAATATAAGATCCTTAGGTATTTGCCCGGCGGTGTCGCCTCTTGAACCCACAAAGAAGTTAAACTATTGAAGAGGCAGGCGCTGGAGACTGGAAGGCAGGAAACAAGGTTTTTATTTTCTCCGGAGGAGAACACAACGAAACGGACAGAAGGTATCGTTCTGAGGTGCTCTAACTGTATTCCTGAGGCCTGGCCTCTTATACCCACATTTATGACTTTATTGTAGATTACACATACATGTTAAAGCTTTGATGTACGGAAAAGACATTCTCGGAACTCCCCTTTGGGCCCGTTCCCACACACATTTACAGTTGAAGTCCCCACCCTAGTCACAACAGGTGACGAGCATCGCGCAGCTGGATAATCCGCCGATTCACGGAATGTGGGGGGTTTGATCGGATCTCATGGGGTGGGGGCTTTGATCAACCTGGGGATTCTTTGATGGGGGAGGCTTTCTATTGTACGGGGAGGGGCAAAGATGGTATCGGCAGAGCTGGGTGTCGGCCTGGGAACGGGGAAGACAAAACGGGCACACGGGGAAAAAGGGGGTTTGCATCTAAGGGCCGGAGATCATGAAAGGGAAGCAGGGAGGTGTCGCGCTGGGAACAGGATGAAGGCCTGGGGCAGAGCAGCGCCGAAGAGGGGTTTATGACTCAAGGCAGGTGCAAGCAGGGGGTGGTCAGCGTGCAGGCTTAGCGAAGGCAAAGGGCTATGTCAGGGGCCAGCGGCATGCAAAAGGGTTCGTTCTGATCGGGGCATCTTAAAATGGCGGGCGCGCACGACAAAAGTGTGGCATCAGGGGAAGAGGCAAGATGGCGCAGATAATGTTCACCAAAACGTACTAATTTTCAACAGTCCTCCCTTTAACATATTCAAGACATCTTGCTGGTTCATTTTCTACTTGGTTCTACTGTGGTGGGCATGGGAGAAAGAAAACGGTAGGAACCCTAGATGAAAAAAGTTGTAAACAATACATTTTAACATTTCTAGTTTTTAGGAGGTGGGCCTATTTGATAAACTTTGATACACTTGTTCAGCAGGAAAGTCATAGGAATGTAATACAAAAAATGGTTCTGTAGTGAGCAGCAAGTACATATCATAACGTGAACTGGCAGGTTAATACATATTTCAGATTCGGCTTGGAGCAGGATCAATACAATGGCGGCTGGGAGAGAAATGAGGCATAGAAAAAACGGTGGTTGAGGATGTTAAATGTTCGAAGTTTACGAGTTCTCATTGTTCTTTGTGGTCTTTCGTTGGCGCTGTTGAGCACCGGCGGTGGAGCTACAGGTCCAGCTCTGTTCTAAGTTCTGCGTTGCAGGGCACGACCCTCTCCTCGCGTTTCTGGTCGGAAAAAGGTCCTTTTCGCCCTGTGTCCTTTGAGGTGATTGTCAGAAAGTTCAGATGGAAGAAGAGCGTACAAAAACAGTCCATAGGGTAGGTCAGAGGGAAAGGGGGATGGAGCAAGGCCAAATTAGGAACAAACTAGGGGAACGAGAGACTTCAAATAGGCGGGCGTGTGACCGAATTCAGAGAGCGGGGACTTGTCGACAGGCATTGGACATCGAGCAGGGGCATCAGGTCGACCCTTTCTTCTCATGTTGTCGAAAACAGTGCCTCGTCCTGCAGCTCTTTTCAGTCGTGGTCTCGCCTTGGCTAATGTCGCAGGTGTTCCTTAGTCTGCAGTCGGGCCTCGTGCTCCCACATCCGGTCCTTTTCTCCTCCAACAGCGGTACCCTTAAACAAGTTTGAAAAGACAGTCTTTAGAAAATTTGCAGATGAAGATAATCAAAAAGTCTATTTCTCTCCCAGCTCCAGGCAAAGAATGAAAAATGCCCGTTATTTTAGTGTTCACAACTGGCATATGAATGACCGGTGACGGGTTCTGTTGGATTTACTATGACTTTCCTTCATAATTATTTATTACAGGCATGGCAGTTCATCTGATGGTAACCCACCCTTGTGAGACAAATCTGGCGAAGATATGCCGTTCTCTAGAGTTTTACATTTACAAAAGGGTGCAGTGAGTCGTCAACATGGTACTACACAGGTATTTTGCTGAGAGACGAACATGGCTAAACATTTCCTTTCTATCGGTGCATCCTGTTTTGCAACTACTGCGGGGTTCATTTCGATGATTTCTTTACCTTGAACTAGTCTGTTAACCTTGTAAAACATCATTCTGGGTCCTACGTAACCTTTTACAGCCCGATTACTTAATTAGGAAGGACAGGGGTTTTATGGGAAACAACCAGGGACATATACAGGGGAGGTAACGGGGGTGGTCATTTTTCCGGTTTGGGTATTGCGACAATTCGGGGAGGGGAGGGTCGCGTATTCTGAGGTCCTTGTCTTATACTATAGGAGCCGTTGACATGTAGTTCCCTTATTTTCGGGTCAGATTAGGGAACCTCTGTCGTTTTACCTGTCCTTTCCCTTACGGCCCAACCTGGGTTCATTGACTTCTAGCGGAAAAGGAGAGGTAATGACGCGGTCTCAGGGTGATTGTATTAAAGACAAGTTTTTGTGCAAATACTGACGGTATTTGAAGCCAATTAGGTGGGGTGCTAGGGGTGGCAGTCTGCCAATTTCGGGGCTAACCACTCGGAAGAGTGGGAGTGCAGAAATAGAGAGAGAGAGAGAGAGAGAGAGAGAGAGAGAGTGAGAGAGAGAGAGAGAGAGAGAGAGAGAGAGAGAGAGAGAGAGAGAGAGAGAGAGAGAGAGAGAGTGAGAGTGCAACGGCAGGCTAAATAGTACACGTGCAACAGAGAGGGTGGCAGTGTATTCAAGAAAGGCTATTTAGTGCATTACACAGCAAAGGGCATTCACGGGTCTGGGTTAGAATCTTGTAATCATGCAGTTTGAGCATTAAACAGGGTAGAGGGGACATGCCTTGAGAAAAAGGAAAGAAGAAAGGAGGTACCATTTTGTCGCACGTTCTCGCATTCTCGGTCCTTCGACCAGTTGGGCCAACGCCTCAGTCACACATACACACATTCCCTCATAGTTTCGCATCATACGTGACATGGGTTCATTCGTCCGGTCTGGTTTAAGGGTGATCACTTTTTATCAGGTTGTGCTAATTTTTCGGGTTTGTTCGGTACGTGAGTAGTCTGCAGGCGTGCTTAGACACCACCTTGCGGCGCTAGTCCGCTTCGTGTATTAGACGTGGCAAGGCTTCAGATCTTCGCCACACCTCGGCTGTAATCTCTGATGTAACCTGCAGAAGGAGGAAAAAAGGGGGGGGGGTGGGGGAGACAGCATTCGCGCGCATTCAAATACATGGATTCATAAGTCCTTTACTTACCTCTTACTCGTCTTTCCTCCTTGGGGCAGGGTCCCCGGGGATATGGTTTCTGGAGTCGGGGGGGGTAGTGTGTTCATGTAGGGCGTGTGCGGGGAAACATAAAAAGGAAACCAGAGGTGCCTAGTGCGAGGTATCTAGTCAAAGGATGTATCTCACTATCGGGGTCCTTAAACCTCTTTCAACGCTGTGGCGTTGTGTCGTTCGACAAGCCCAGCAGATTGAGGGTGGAAGACTGCGTGGAATTTCTGTTTGATACCCAGCCCATTTAGGATGAGCTGGATAACGTTGGCTACAAAGTGGGGGCCATTATCACTCCATAAAACACGACAGAGGCCATAACGGGGGAAAAACTCCTTTAACAGGACCTTTGCAGTGGCCATAGCGGTGTTGTCACGGGTTGGATATGCTTCCACCCATTTGCTAAATGCGCACACCACGACGAGTACATATTTCAGGCCTTGGCATCTGTCTAGCTGGATGTAGTCCATCTGCAGGACTTCAAATGGGTGGTTTGGGACCCCAAATCCCCCCCGGGGTACTACAGTTCCCTTCCCGGGGTTGTGTTGCAGGCATATTAAGCATTGTTGGACCAGGCGTTTGGCGGAATCTGGGATCTTGTCATTGTGCCAAACCCTGGAGACAAGTTCGATCATGGGGGCTGATCCAATGTGGGCAGGGGAGTGTGCCATGGTTAATATGGGAATCAAGTATGAATCAGGTAGCAACCATCTGTTCGTGTCTTTTGTCCGCCAGCAGCCTTCATCGTCTTTCAATCCCACCCGTGCCCATTCAGTCAATTCGTGTTGTGTGCTAGCCGTTTGTATGTCTCTAATTGTGTCCTTGGCGTCAGTCCAGTTTTCTGCTTGTGACCTGGTCACGTACATATGTGTTGTCGTTCTATTTTCAGCTGTCGTTCGGGCGGTGATGTCGGCTAGTGCATTTCCCTGTCCAATAATGTCTGTCACCTTCTTGTGTGCCTGGCATTTGATAACGGCAAGTTTGTTGGGGAGGAGGACAGCTTCGATTAAGGCGGAGACTAAATCCCCGTGCAAAATGGGTGTGCCGTGTGAGGTCAAGTATCCTCTCTCCCTCCAGAGGAGCCCAAAATGGTGAACCACCCCGAAGGCATACTGGCTGTCGGTGTAAATGTTCGCCGTGGTTCCTGTTGCCAGGATGCAGGCTCTCGTCAAAGCAATCAGTTCCGCTGCCTGGGCAGATCGCTGGGTGATGCGGGCTGTTTCTACTACAGTTCGAGCCGTGGTGACTGCATAGGCAGCGGAAGTGGTACCATCGGAGAGTTTGATGCAAGAACCGTCCACCCACAACTCCCCGTCGGGGTCAGGGAAAGCTGTGTCTCTGAGATCGACCCTACTCCTGGTCTGTTCGTCCGAAAGAGTCACGCAGTCATGTACAGGGTGCACATTGGGATCGTTCTCTGGCAAGGGTAACAGAGTTGCTGGGTTCAGTGTGGTGCATCTTTTCAGGGTGATATGGGGGGCAAGCAAGGTCAGTTCGTATCCAGTCAGTCGTGCACTCGTCAGGTGTTGCGTCTTGGTTTGGTTCAGGAGGGTGTCGACTGCATGGGGTACCAGTACCGTGAGGGAATTCGAGAGTACAATCCCCTCGCTCTGTCGGATAGAGACTGCAGCAGCAGCTACAGCTCGAAGGCAGGCAGGCAAGGCTCTGGCGACAGGGTCAAGAGTGGCCGAGAAGTAAGCGCACGGTCGTTGTTTAGGACCGATGGCCTGGGTCAAGACAGATAAAGCGCACCCCTCCCTTTCGTGAGTGAAAAGGGAGAAGGGCTTTCTGTAATCAGGGGTACCCAGGACAGGGGCTGAGCAAAGGGCATCTCGTAGTTCCGTGAAGGAAGTTTGACACTCAGGAGTCCAAGGGAGTGGGAAAGGGACGTCTTTGCTTAGGAGAGAGAGCAGTGGTTTGACAACGAGGCTGAAGTTTGGCAACCATTGTCGGCAGAAGGAGGTGAGGCCTAATAGGGAGCGAACCTGCTTCTGGGTTTTAGGGACAGGGGTGTCTAGAATGGTCTGGATTCGATCAGGGGTGAGTTTCCTTCCATCTTTGGACAGAAGGTGGCCCAGGTAAGTGACCTGGGGTAGGCAGAATTGCAACTTCTTCTTGGAGACCTTGTGGCCATTTTCCGCAAGGAAGTGCAAGAGTTGAATGGTGGCGGTAACCGCTAGAGGGGTGGTGTCGGCTGCCAAAAGGATGTCATCGACATATTGTACCAACACCACCCCGTCGGGTAACCGGACTTGGTCTAGTTGCCTTTTGAGGGCCTGGCTGTAGATGCTAGGGCTCTCCGTGTAGCCTTGAGGGGCTCGGCAAAACCTATATGAGCGGGATTTTAGGGTAAAGCCGAAGAGATATCGGCTGTCTGGGTGGATGGGGATGGAGAAGAATGCGTTCTTGAGGTCGATGACGGAAAAGGTGGTGGCAGTGGATGGAATCAAGGTCAGGATGGTGGTGATGTCTGAGACCACAGGGTACTGGGGTACCACCACTTTGTTGATCTCTCGGAGGTCGATGATGAAACGGTATGCTTTCTCATCTCCCTCTCCCTGCTTCTTGATAATGGGCAAGATAGGGCTGTTGCAAACGTTGCTAACCACTTCCTCTACCACTCCTGCGTCTATCAGTGACTGGATAATCATTACCAATGCCTTCTCGCCCTCTGGCGATATCCGATATTGTGGGAGTTTTGGGAGTGTTGCGTCTGGTCGGACAGTAATGTGCACTGGGTCAATTAACATACGCCCTACGTCCGAATCCGCTTTGGCCCACAGATTCTGGGAGATGTCCAATGATAGGCCCTTAACATAATTCTGGACAAACAGATGGTGTCCGGTTGCAGTGGTCATGTCCTGGCCGCTGTAATCGGAGAACACCGTTTCAAACCGGGAGAAGTATTCCGATACATCCTCCTGGGGTTTTTGGCGACAGGCTGTTACTATCGACCAGTCCACTTTCTTTTCTGGGATTAGGGTTTTTAATTTCTCTACGATTTTATCTGGGAGGTCTAGAATGGATTTCAACGGCTTTTGTCCTGGTCCCCGTTGTTTGTCCAAGTCATCGAGTTGTGACCAGGTGTGTCCGAACAGCTCAAGGTGGTCGACTTTCCGGATTTGCTTCCACACATCAGCTGGCAGACATAACCCGAAGAACAAGTCGATGTCAGCCAGGGTCATGATCGTTGAACCCAGGGCTGTACCTAATTCAGTATAGAAGGCAGTGGGGTTTTTACGTAGGTCGGGTAGAGATTTCCGGAATGTCAGTATCTCTTGCCGGTCCCATGGCTGGTAGACCCAGTTGTATACTACCCTTCCCTTTGCATCTTGGTTGTTTGCATCATCGTGAGTCCCTGTACCTCGAGGGGGAACCCAGTAAGGGGCAGCCTCACGTATCGGCAACATGGTGTTAGATTGCTCGGTTGGTGGTTCGGTCACTACGGGGGCTGCGGATTTAGCTCCTGGCTTTCGTTCAGTGAGGTGGCGGAAAACCTCAAGCGTACGCGTAAGGAGGTCCGACACATCACACTCGCCCTCATCCCCGATATCGACCTTCCGGTACAGAGTCCTTAGGCTCTCGGGACCTTTGTCTCGATATCGGTCCTCGTATGCATTCAAGACATGATAACACAGTCGTACGGTAAAATGTCGTCTGTGACTCCCTGTATACGAGCTGAACATATCTGTGATGTACTCTTCATCATCCTTCCTTTCTACCAGTGTCCTCGCTATTTTGTCGATCCCCGCTCGCTCATCCTTGTCTAGTCTGTTTGTTCTTGCAGGGCCAGCCCCTCGAGTCTCATGGTCATCTAACGTTGTTGTTGATGCGGGTTTTAATACTAGGGGTTCGGCTGGCACAGAGGCTATTGGGGCCGACGCTGTGGCGGTACCTTCGCTTGTACCTGGGGGTGGCGCGTGCTGCACCAAGGGTTGAGAAGGGGCATATGGAGGGGGCATGTAGATGATAGGAGGACCTAACAGCAGGTCCTCATTGGCTTGTCGTTTCGAGGGTAAGTCAGGGTAGAGCATGGAGGGGGTTCTAACCGGACACTGGCTTGGCGTTTCCCTTTCTAGTTTCTGTTTAGCTTTCTCTCTTTCCTCTATCTCCTTTTTTAGTTTCTGAGCAGCTAGGTGGGCTGCTTTTTGCAGCTCTTTTTCCAACCTACTCTCAGTTTTCCTTTTACGCTGTTCAGTTTCTTTTCGCCACATGCCGAAGCTGTCAAGCATAGTAGGTGTTGTCTTGTTTTTACCCAGGGCGGTTTCTAGCGTTTTTATTTTATCATCATCGAAGGATCCTATCAGGGGCCATTGACTTTCTTGACCCTTTTTTGTATATTTATGCCATAGTTTACTATAGGCTATAGCGGTCAATCCATGCTTCATGAACATGTCCTTATTAGGGGTGCCTTCCAGCGGGGCTGGATGGTCCATCTCTAATAGGCGGTCCGGGCTAAACAGGCTACTCATCAGTGGGGAGAAGACAGACATGACGGCTCGTAACGAGGGACTAAAAAGTCAGCACTGCCTATCTTATCACTAGGTGCAAAGACTAGACAGAATATTTCTATTCTACGTTGTTTGCAGGCAGTGAATACCTCATGGATCACAATAACCAAAGACCAATAAATAACAATGGGGAGAATGAGTAGGTCCGCAAAGATCTGCGTTACCTACCTTTTTCACTATCTGCAAAAAGGGTGGTCTCTTCCCTGTTTGCAGACAGGGAATCTCCAGGAAACAATAGTTTTGCGAACAACAGTTCAGTTTCAAGCAATTATTGGGTGGGGGAGAAAAAAATAAGCACGGCTGCTACCCTACCTATCCTCCACTGCTTGCAAAGAGAGAGAGCCCGTTGTTTCTCCGTTTGCAGACAGTGAATCCCTCATAGATCAAGATAACAAAAGACCGATAAATAACAATGGGGAGAATGAGTAGGTCCGCAAAGATCTGCGTTACCTACCCTTTTCACTATCTGCAAAAAGGGTGGTCTCTTCCCTGTTTGCAGACAGGGAATCTCCAGGAAACAATAGTTTGTGAACAACAGTTCAGTTTCAGGTGATTATTGAGTGGGGGAGAAAAATAAGCACGGTTGTCTGCCCTACCTATCCTCCACTGCTTGCAAAGAGAGAGCCTGTTGTTTCTCCGTTTGCAGACAGTGAATCTCCAAATAAACAAAAAGAGCAATACTAGTATTTAACAAACAAGCAATCAAGCAATTTTTTCGCAATTTGTCGTGGTAACACGACCTTACCCGGACCGCATGGACAGTTTCCTGACTTCCGAATCCAGCGCCCGATCGTCCTCTCTTCTTCGTTATCCTCGCGGCACTCCTGATGGTTCCCAGTCAGGACCGTAGATCACTCGAGAGAGGTCTGTTCGGAACCAGTGAAGTTCGGATGATCGGCTGTCAGACGAGGGTCTATCGGACAGACGCGTTCCCGATCGTTGCAGTCGTTCACTTTGTCGTCAGGACCTCTCCCACTGGATCCATGGGTCGCTGATGGGCCCCACGTTGGGCGCCAATTGTGGAAAAATAAAACTGGGGGGCACTACCAACCAGAATATAAGATCCTTAGGTATTTGCCCGGCGGTGTCGCCTCTTGAACCCACAAAGAAGTTAAACTATTGAAGAGGCAGGCGCTGGAGACTGGAAGGCAGGAAACAAGGTTTTTATTTTCTCCGGAGGAGAACACAACGAAACGGACAGAAGGTATCGTTCTGAGGTGCTCTAACTGTATTCCTGAGGCCTGGCCTCTTATACCCACATTTATGACTTTATTGTAGATTACACATACATGTTAAAGCTTTGATGTACGGAAAAGACATTCTCGGAACTCCCCTTTGGGCCCGTTCCCACACACATTTACAGTTGAAGTCCCCACCCTAGTCACAACAGGTGACGAGCATCGCGCAGCTGGATAATCCGCCGATTCACGGAATGTGGGGGGTTTGATCGGATCTCATGGGGTGGGGGCTTTGATCAACCTGGGGATTCTTTGATGGGGGAGGCTTTCTATTGTACGGGGAGGGGCAAAGATGGTATCGGCAGAGCTGGGTGTCGGCCTGGGAACGGGGAAGACAAAACGGGCACACGGGGAAAAAGGGGGTTTGCATCTAAGGGCCGGAGATCATGAAAGGGAAGCAGGGAGGTGTCGCGCTGGGAACAGGATGAAGGCCTGGGGCAGAGCAGCGCCGAAGAGGGGTTTATGACTCAAGGCAGGTGCAAGCAGGGGGTGGTCAGCGTGCAGGCTTAGCGAAGGCAAAGGGCTATGTCAGGGGCCAGCGGCATGCAAAAGGGTTCGTTCTGATCGGGGCATCTTAAAATGGCGGGCGCGCACGACAAAAGTGTGGCATCAGGGGAAGAGGCAAGATGGCGCAGATAATGTTCACCAAAACTTACTAATTTTCAACAGTATGCAACTTTAATAATTTCAAAAATCATTCTTAGTCTATTTTTAACCAATTCGATCTAAGATCCTATGCATTGATATTTTGCTTAAAATATGTGGTTTTCATAGGATCAACTTGAGCCACTAAAGGGGTATAGATTATCCCTGGAGGGTATTTGCTGCCATAAGTGTTTGTGCAGTCTGAGATGCTTTATTTCTTCATGAAGATCCGTCGCATAGCTTAAGTGTGTTTTTCTCACCTGGAATCTTTCTTTGATAGGTGCAATTTCATCCAGGGTCGCATATACTGAGTTAATATAGTGAGCAGTTGCCTTATTTGAACCCTGGTGACCTAAAGGGTAGGAAAGTCTGGTTGTTAGGTATGTTTCCATGCATCTTTTTTGATGTTCTTGATATATTTAGTCCAGATTTTGGGTGCTTACGCTGACCACATATCCTCGATTTAGAAAATGAGAGGTTAATGGTGATCTGGAGGTGATTTGCCCAGTCAACTGTAACTGTGATAATGAGATCTAGCAGGTCCCTCTGGTGTTAGTGAGTATGACAGAATGCTGGCTCGAGTTATTGACAGACAGAAACTCTGAAGGGGTTTGTTAGAACTTTCTTCTAGGATCTCCCTAGTGGATGTTGAAGTTGCCAAGGAGTATGTGAATGGTAATTCTCTCCTCTCCCAATCAGAGGTGCAGATCTGCATGATACCACACCACCAGGGAAACATCACAGGAAATTGTAGGGCTAGGATGTGTCATGTGCTGCTATTCATCCTTGAGCTTGTGGAATCATGATCACCCACAGGGGCTGCACCACAACCCCAGATGCCGAACACTGCTCAGGAGATAATGTGGTTGAGTGACTGAAGGTTTGGAGTGCACCTGCGGTTGTAGGAGCTACAACAGTAACACACACGAGGGCAAATAGAACAGTATTTCTTGGACAACTCAGATGTTACCAGTCTAACCATAGTTGTATCACCAGCCCTTCAGTGAGTGAGAGGAGAATGCATCCCAGCAGACCTTAGGGCAAACTTGGTTTTCCCATAATATGGCTGTATTTTTATGTAGAACACTGGAAGTAAATATGTACCCATATTGACTCCCACTGTCAAGTATGCATATTTATGGCCTCTAATTTTCATTTTCAATATTTATTAATGGCCTCTTATTTATATTTTAAAGTAAAAGAAGTGGTTGGGCAATAACGATAACTGATGATATTTGCTTGAATGTGTTCTGAGTCTGTGTTCCTCACCACCTCCTTGAGTAAGTCTTGTACTCATCCACTTTTCTACCATAAGGGTAAAGTGCTAAACAGGTGTACTTGGTTCTTATTTTTGTGTCCAATAGTAAGTTAACACCCAGGACATCAGGGATAAAATGTTCTCTCCGACACAACTTGAGCCCAGTAACCTAGCACAGGTGTGCCGAGACTCTTTAAAAAGTCCTCCCACAACCCAATGTATGTGTTGTGTTCCATCAGTGCATGGATATAGGTCCATCACAAACAACTGGCCCCCTCTTCTTTTTTGGAGGTGTGCACGCTAAATCTGTCATGTGAGTATTAATTTTGATCGAGTTCAAATACAATTTAAATACATTCTATTAGACTTTGAACTAAATACTTGATACCAAACAGTACTAAAAGCTATGCACAGGTGTAAAAAAACTACCAATATAACACATTAGTCAAAACACCTTTCAAACACCCAACACAGCGGAGGTATGTTTTCCAACATGCCATGTAGTCCGCTATCACCATTTCTGCAGCAGCTCTTCCCACCGTGACACTCCACGCACTAACACCCAGCAGAACACATTTTTAGAGAGCGCTTATCATGGATACAACACATGGCCCTGATGTTCCATATAGTCTGCCATCATAGTATCCAACAGCACTCACTGCCAACAAATAACACACAAACACGACTCCATCCAGTGGGTCACACGACCTAGAAGATGAGTCAGCAAACGACAAAGCCCTCCAGCCTTTATCTCTATAATTATAAATCCACAGCTTGATGGATAAAATTCAGTCACTTTCCAAGCATATCACATCATCTCCAGCTGAATCAGAATGTTTGCGGTAACCGAGAAACCAGATGGAAAGTCATCATGATGCTATAGAAGGGGCTTCTAGGCTGTACAAATGGTACAATGGACCGATTCACAAACCCTTTTCACTCTTGAGTTAGAATTGCAAATGGATAATTACAAACCATGAACATGCATGAGTAAATCCAGTTATACCCACTTTGCACTACACAATGCTTGTGTAATATTTAATGGGTTTAATCTGCACCCCTGGGTGGCAAGTGGGTGTTCCATGACAGAAATGCCCTGCAAAATCTGCATACCAATACAAACTTGTGAGTCTGTCACAAACTTTTTTCTTGTACATTCTCGCCATGTAAACGTTAAAAATGTCTCCTGTCAAGCACAGGAGTACCCCTTTTTTAGGTCTCGCCTGGCATTTCAGCGCAAAGCTCTGCCAATGGGCGAGAGATATTGTAAGAGAGTAGATTTGAGAAGGGGACTTGAAGCCCCGCCCCTCATTTTCATTGGCTGGTGTCACAGTTTATGCTAAACGGTGGCCTGCCCCCCTTGGAAATGAGGCATTTTTGTTGCCGCCCTTTCGCCTTTTTGTCCGGCCCATCCGGACTGTCTCGTCTGCTTTGTGGCTGTCGCAAAGCATTTACTTATTTTTATCGGGACCATCTGTTTTCACTCAGCTGCGTGTTTATTTTTGCATGGCGCTTTCACTTAAAGTGAAAGTGAAAGCACGATGCTAATATAAACACGGATGAGTGAAAACAGATGGCCCCCTGCCTACCTGCAATGGCGAGAGCTTGTTTAATATTGTGCTCAACACTGTGCATCTGTTATTTCTATGCACTACTGATAACCGAGGATATTTTTCCCGATTCAATAGTTGTTCTTTTTCCCTCTTTGTACAGCATCTTGTGGGTTTTCTGCAGGCACCACCGGTATTTTGTTATCCTCATTCGGTACAAAAATAATCAGAAAGACACATGTATTTTAGGCCATACTTGTATAAACTTCAAAAGTTAATATAAATACAAAACACTTATAAAAGTGTTCAGGAGCTACGTTAAAGATCCCTAAACATTAAAGTAAACGAAGGCAGAAAAGTACAAATGAATACCTACGATTTCATTTAAACGTTTCATTTCATTTAAAGTCCTATTTAGTATCAACTCTGGGCCTTTGCAGAATCTTAAAACAACTACTAATGGCCGGTATTTTTGTCTTGGAAAGGTGGCGACCCTGTCTGTAAGTGGTGTTAAATTGCTCTAACGTAGCGCTTGGCGCCAATCATATGTCATTCTAAGTGCACGGGTGTATCTAAGTGTCCCGCTAGAGACCTGCCAGTTTCGAGGTGTGCGCAGTGTACGCACCGACACAGCCCTTCTCTGAGACCCTCTAAGTGCGCTGAGACCTCGGCCCTCCTTGGCTACCACCTGCCCTGCCTCTCTGTCTCTCTCTCTGCCATTTACTGTCAGCCCTACCACCGTGCCCGAAAGGCGACCCTTTTTAGATCACTGATATATATTTTTCTTAGTTTTATATTTCGCAAACTCGACCTGAAGGTATCCGAACGCTTTATTTGAGCACCAGTTGCATTACAGACGGACACATTCATTTTTAGGCAGTGAGTAATGAAGTGATTTGCCCAGAATTACAATATGCTTCAGCCTCCCGCCAGACTCGAACCTGGTTTCCCACCTTCAAAGTCGGCGCTCTAGGACGCCCCTGGGCGGCAGACCGGTGCAATCACGCCTGCTTAGCTTTACAAGTTGTGCCCAAGAGTGGACACCTCACAGGGAAAGCCAGGATGGGTTCCACAGCGGTATTCGTACAAGCGCCTTGAGACCCTTGCGGGTGAGTAGTGCGCTATACAAGTATCAATTTACATTTACATTTACATTCTGGAATACCAGAACAGGCAAGCTGTACCTCCTGGCCTTGTGTGATGTAAACAGTGTTTACGTTATTAAACAGCTAGCGCTTAGAGTATGACAAGTGTTAAGGGCGTGTTTACATATCCTGGTGTACTAGGGGGGATGGGTAGCGCCTGTGTCACAGCCCTCATTGTAATGCGTGTGTCTCATGCCACACTTATAGTACACTTTGAACCCTATTCCTTCTGGCTTGTGTTGAGTGATGGAGAGAGAGTGCAGATGTGGACAGTGGGGCGGAGGGGTGCATTACCTCCTCTTTACAGAACTCAGGTGCCCGCGTGCTTACAACGGACTCAAGCTGCATCTGCCCTGATCTGGAAAGACAAGCGCCTAGAAGCATCCGCATCGGCCTCTGTTTGGAATTCCATGTTTTTCATATAATATTAGCGTTTTCTGATTTTGCTATGTCAGATTTCACAAACTGATCTGAGTTTGAATGTGGACGTTACAGGGACAAGATTGTGCTCTGAAACCGTGCAAACTGTGCATTCTGTTATACATGTATAATACAAAGAGGGTAGACGTAAGGTGCATGTTGACTGTGACCAGGGCTTTAAGTGGGATGAAAAAAACTGGGGGGTCTCTCAAAGGGACGTGGTCAGTGTAATTGGGGGCGTGACTTTAAAACACTTACGCTAAAAATCTGTGTTAAGCATAGTGTGCCGCCCGACTTGTGTTTTGCTATTTCTGTCATTGCATCCAGATATGTGATAAAACAAGTAACATCATACCTACAACAAGTAAGGACTATTGGCTTTGTCAATGGTTTTTAGTTGAATAAAACAATTAGCTGCATCTATGGCTTGTTACATATAATATTGAAAAAGCTTCCAATTAAAGCCCTTTTGCCCCTACCACAATGTTGCTGCTCTTGTGTTTTAGAGAGAGAAGGGAAATCCAGAAAGAAAATGACTCTTTAAAGGATTTCCCTTCCCCCACAACGCTCACCTGGCATTACCTCATGCCGTAACTTCTCCACTAGAGAGAAGTGAGCAGTGAGGGCAGCGCACATGGAGGTGCCTGTTGCCTCGAAACGGGTCGCTCTGGCTGTTTTGCGTCCTGGCACTTTTTTCCGGACTGCAGTGACAGCGTCACTGTAGTCAGGAAAAAAACAGACCGCCTGTGCCAGGGATCAAAACAGAGCCCGAAAGAGACCCGTTTCGAGCCCCCTTAAAAAAACTGCTGGTGCTCAGACCCCTTGAGACCCGGCCCACTTAAAGCCCTGCCCTGACTGTGACCATGGAAATGCCCTGCCCTTTGCCTCCAGTGTCCTCTTTCATGTACGTTCCTCCCTGGTCAGCCTGTTTCTGTGTAGGTGAATATTGCACCTTAATCCTGGTGTATGCACGGCTCGCCACCAGTGACCACTGTAAAGCCTTGGCTGTGACTGCAGACGTGACCAGGGCTCCTATGGTTTCCTGCGGCCTTGCTAGGGGCTGCGCAGAGCCACGTTGTTACTGATAGTGGGTGCTTGCATTGCAGCCCACAAAGTGCACATCAGCCTGGAGAGCGATGGACGTCTGTGCATGGCAGTGGGTTAAAGACGATTCAGGATCCTGTACAAAATCGAGGGGCGGCCGGAAGTGATTCCATACATTCTGCGTACCTTGTAAACTCCCTGTAGTGGAGTGATGGAGCGTGTGACTCGAGGGGTTGTTCTGTTGAGCCTCACTCACCTCTGTCTGCTTTGCTGCTTATTATTTATTTATTTATTTGATGGGTTTTATATAGCGCTGGCTAGACCCGGAGGTATCAGAGCACTTTACATGAGGATCAGCGAGTTACAGGTTACATGATTTAATAGGCAAGTGTAGACATGAAAACCAAATGATCAGACAGAAAATCATGATTTTTGGGGCATACTATAAAATCACGTGTCACGATCATGCATACCTGTAAGGATGCGCTACATGCAGGTCACAGTCACCACTGGAGGCGTGGGTTCGAATCCCACTTCTGAAAACAACATTTTCTTTTTGATTTTAATGTGTTTATTCTAAGGTGGTTGCCAATGGAATCAGGGCACGCAGCTCAAATTAAAGGGTGTGTGGTTCTCTTATGTCACACTCTTTCTCTTTTCTTTGTCATTCTTTCTTCTCTCCCATCTCCCTCTCTTATCTCTCGCAAGTTCGCTGTCTAATAAATAAATAAATCCACATTTTTGTAAAGCGCACAATCACCCGTAAGGGTCTCTAGGCGCTGGGGGCCGTCGGGAAGATTAAGCAAGCTATTGCCCAGAGTCACATGGTGCTGGGCTAACCTGCCGCCGGAGCCCGGGATCTAACCGTGATCCCCAGATTCCGGAGTCAGTCGCCCTGGCCGCGGCGCCACACCTCTTCCCTCCGCTCTTTCCCACCGATTCGTTAGGTACGTCACGGACACCGTGCTATGCAATGCAATAGGTGTTGCTTTTGGTATTGTAAATAACAATGCCTTTTCTTTTTTTTAAAGGCACTGCCATTTACAATGTCAATAGTTCAAAATAATGTCCTTGCGAGACCTATTGCATTGTAAATGCTTGTTCTGGATAGGAATAGGCTGAGAACACTGTAAGGGCTGTAAATAGAGATGCCCTTTTCCGTGAAAAAAAATTCACCCCCCCCCCCCATAAAATGGTGGGAAAAAGTCAAGTGCATCTACACTTGCTCAGAGGTTTTAACTTGAACAAATATACTTGTGTATATTACTCAGGAAAAACTGAATTCCCCTAACGTGTCTAGGAAGCTTCCCAGCCAGGAGAGGAAATTTACTTTCAGAGAGAAAAAAAAACATTCCCGACTCCTTTTCCTATAGAGAATCTGGCTCTGTGTGTACCAGAGGGAAGAACCACAAAATTACATTATTATTTTACCCACTTCCTTTCAGATCTTCCGGCCTAAAACATCCCATTCTAAAGCACATTTTACGAGGTATTCTTCCGCCAATTCTGCCTTTGTTCCGCCCCAGTCCCGTCTCTCTTGTTCCCGCCCGGGGCTGCTGTGATCCAGCTGAAAGGCGCGCCCAGTAAAATAAAACCGCGCAGGTCGTGGTCCCGGTTGGTTGCCATGGGTTTGACCTCTGACCCTTGCTTTGTGGTTTAGCTGCCCGCAGCCTGTGTTAAGGGCCGGTATTGTCCCTGTGCTGCACTTTTGTGAGCGGGGGCGGTGGGGGCGAGAGAGTCTTCGATGTGTCCAAATATAGAAGCCGTGGCATTTTGGCGCCATTGTGCGCCTTCCCAAAGCGGCTCCCGCCATGAATGGCCGTCTGTGCCGCGGCCGGGACACCCAGTGTGTCACGGGGATGACTCTTGCAGTACACACCAGATGTGGCCGTGTCGCTGGCACACACCCCTGGACGCTCTAAATCTTCCAGCTGCGCCCTTTGTCCCCGCGGACCCTCCGCGGTGGCGTTTCCGCTACTTTCACTATCAGATGACAAGGGCTGACCTCGGGGGTGGGGTGAAGGCTGCAGGTGCTGGGAAAGCATTAAATGGAAATGTACACCCCAAAAACAAGTGCTTTAGTTCTCTACCTCGTGCCAAAGGAAAACCAGACAGAACCATTAAAGTGTTGTGCAGATTTCCACTCAAATGCCTTCGACGTTCCTTCATTCGACCAGTTACAACATGTTCTATCTGCCTGTCACTATCTCTGTTAGTCTGACTTTATCAGTCATAGCACATACCTGCCAACTCCGTGACACACAATATCATCACACGGGCTCCCGGTGAGGAACCGATATCATACGGTGGCAGGGAATACAAACTGTTTCCAGCTTGTTTTACGAGACTTTGAATTGCTGATTGTAATGGTGTTCCTTTACCCCCAAGGATTACATGAGACTGAGGTAGGGGAGATACAGGTTTATTATATTATAAGGAAGAGCGCCGGGAGACACGTCCGTGCAGTGTCATGGCCGCGCGCTCAGTGCCGCACAAAATGGCGGCTGCGTATCACGTTGTTACGCAGCCACGTAACAACTAGACCGCAACACTACATATCTCCCTCTTTTATATTTAGTGAACACAAGTCTCACAGTTTTTCAACCTTCCAGTTGTTCACCTCCATTCATCTCATAGTTCCTGTACCTTGCAGGTCTTACCACCATCCTCCCTGAGCGGATGAGTCTCACCGGTGTGGTTGGATGACTCTCCGAACTCTCTTCTCCTGCGGTTGTTATCCTTCTTCTGGCTGCCGGGGGAGTTTCTCTGTCCATAGCTTGGCTGGGGCTGCCCTGTTGTTCCTCACTTCCTAGGTCATATGCTCCTTCCATATCTTCTTTCTCTCCCCTCGTCCTTGAGTTCCCTTCTTCCAGTGACGGTATGCTGTCCTCCTGTCGATTCTGGCTTCACTGATGTTGCACTTCATCTCGGGCTCATTGCAATATCTTATTGCATTTCGACATCCTATCTTGGGACCATGTTTTTCCATCACTTAGCAGCGCAGCCCTATCATACTCTTCCTTCACTTGTAAGGGCTCGCTGAATTTACTGTCTCCTTTTCTTTTCATTTGGGCCAATTTGACTCTGACCCATTCCCCTCTTTCCAAGTTTGTTTCCCTCACATTCCTCCTCTTATTATAATGTTCAGCGTAGATCCTCTGGGCCTTTTTAGGTCTCGCCCTGGAATTCGCATCCGAAGGATGCGTCCAGGGACGGAGACTTAAAGCTGCCCGATGCCGGGGAATGAGGGACAAAAAACTGTCACGAGCTTTAGCAGGCGGATTTGGCTGCGCGAACGCGCACGTTCCGTCCTGCGCCGTGCACTTCCCTCCCATACTCCCAGCAAGTCAGGCTAACGCGCATGCATGCACACGCATTTACACTTACACGCAGGCACCCAGACAGGCAACCCCCCACAGTCACACACACACACGCATACACACAGACTCCAAGACACATACACACACACGCACGCACGCTCACACACATACACAGCCCGCCGCCGCACGCGCGCGCGCGCACACACATGCCCCCCCCAACAAGGCGAAGCCCCACTCACCGGCTTCCTCGGCTCTCACCGGCAGCAGGACTCTTCCTTCCTTCTTCGGCACCGGGACGCAGGGTAGGCTCCTGCCTGCTCCGGTGCTCAAAACAATCGCGGCTCTTCCGTGGGAGGCGGGGTAGGCTCCCGCCCTCCTACTTCCTGTTTCCGGTTGTCCCGCCCGGCCTGCCTGACTTCCTGGTCGCAGGCCGGCGGCGGACTGCAGCACGCGCCATGCTTGTTCCAAGGAGAGGCCGGCGGCTTGAGCAGGGGGATGGGCAGTTTGGTGTTTGCGTGGTATAGGAAGGTGAGAGCCCAGCAGGAGGACGACAACTTGGAGTTTGTTCTCATTTCATTATATTTAATTACACCCCACACTTACCACGTACTGGCGCCCCTTGCACTCACATGCCACCTCTACACTCGCACATTAAGCGCGCATAGCCTCCCCCCTCCCAAGTTGAGGACACCCACGCTCACTTTAGTGCCTGGATGTAGGTTTTTCGGCGGGGATACGGAGGGTGGGTGAGGGTTTTCAGTGGGTTTATGTGTTGCAATAGCAGTCTGTTACGGTGTGCCTAACCCCCTGTAATAATGTCACATTATTGAATGTGAGAACATCAGATATCTCATTTACTTGTTCTTGTAAGCAGGAAATTAAACACTGTGCCATCCTGAAATGTAAGTTCCTCGATTGTGAGTATTTGGTGCTTTTTGATGTTTATCACCATGGCAGTGCTTGTTGTATTCACATGCAGCTTGTTACAACTCGCTTGCTGACTGATCTATTCCCTTTGCGAAACGCTGCAGAGAAGGCAATCGGTCTAACTTCCATTTAAGAACCTGGTGGTAAAGGGCGGTCATGTGGGATAGCAGACTAACAGCAGCGAATGGCCTTGTCGATCCTTCTCGATCCCGGGTCCAAGAAATTCACGGAGCACAAGTTCTCGGTCTCGTGAGTGGGTTGATAGACGGATAATGAATGCCATCTGTGTGCGCTGCTACATTCAGGCGGGGTGCGTTAATCCTGTGGGGGGTGCCTGTGTTCGCGCCCCCGCCCCCACACTCCTCTTCTGCCCCCACTCTCCGGGACGCAGCCCCCAGGCCGCCAGACTTGTGTAAAAGCAGAAAGTCTGTCCAAGTCACAAGTGCGTAGCGCACGTGGCAGCCATTTACTGACACTGCCAGCAGGATAGTTCGGTGGGTTCGTGTGCCTGCCGCACAAGGTTTGCCTCGCCAGAGGAAGCTTTCATCCTCCCCAGGTTGATACATTCCGAGCTGCTGTGCCGTGTAATATTAACCCTGCCGTAACCACAGATCATCAGACACAACCCACCCGTGAAATTGCTCAGTGGGTTGAGGCACTGCTGCATGTCTGCAGTAAAAAAAAGTGGTTCCCTTGTTTGGCACCGCGGATAGCCAGTAGTAATCTGTATTCATGGTACAGTACGGCATTTGGCATTAATTTAATGCCATGATAAATTGCAACTCTTCATTTCTGAGCTGATTACCACAAGTGTGAATGAGCACTGATTTTAAATGACAGCTGCTGTTGTACTAAGGTTTACATATTTTGTATGTTTATTATTCGTTAAGTTGCAGTCTACACACAACATTGTTATTGCCTCTAGAGATGGTGAGTGTACTGATTTATAGTCTAGCCTGGATCATAAGGGTCAGGTATACAGGATCTAATGTACTCAACCAAAGTGCTTGCCATCCCTGCCCCATGGAAAATAAACCCTTCCACCTGATAAAAACCCAACATGGTTTGTCCCATATACATTATAGCATACAAGGCTCTTTAAAAAAAAAAAATATATATATATATTATATACACCTTTACAAAAAACAAATACAATATAATGCAGTTTTACCTTTTATGGGTTTTGTTTTCTAGACTGTTGAATTTTTACTGCGCACAAGCTGTGGCAGTCGGGACCTATATGAAATAACTTCTGATGAATGCACACAAATATGTATGAATTCTTAAGTTTTATAAAACGTTATGTTACCACTGTCAGTTCTTCCGTAGAGTCCAGTGCAGTCAGTCAGTGGTATCATTTCAGGATTAGCTTTTTTGCAAGTGTCAGTTTTTCATACACAGTAACTTTCCTCAAAATCGAGGCAGGTGTTACACTTGATTTGTTGTGTGTCGAAAGCCTCAGATACGTATAAATTGACATTCTAGCCAATCACAATGCATTGCCGATGATCCAGTATGCAATAGTGTTTAATATTGCTTTTCATTTACAGATGACTGCATTCAATTCTGGAGCAGCAAGTACATTTCCTGATTTTCCTCTATTGTTTATTTCAGCATTCATTTGCACCCCACCCACTCCCCCCGTTACTTTCAGACTTTTCTTTCTTAAACACTGCAGGTCCTGTCTGGCTTCTCCTTCCTGTTCGTGCTACTGAAGTTCAGATGCAGGATTGGAAGTTTTCTTTGCGTATTTGCATAAATGTGTTTTAAATTGGCTGCTGACTCCTGAAAACATGTGGAACTTCAAATGCCCGTGGGTCTTTTGTCTTTGTGTTACAGCTTACTGGTGGGCGTTTCAGTTGGCTCAGGATTTCAGCCTGATCCAGTGAGTGAAATCTGTAATTGTGGGCATGTGAACTTCTGAGGCCAAAATCAGTTGGTTACATGCTAACATGCAATCCACACCATGCACAGTTACCCCAATACGCGCACACACACAAGCACAAACCCACACGTTCATGCAGTTACATTCATTACTGTTACATATATGACCGCACAAGCACTCACGCACATATGAGCTAATTCAGACATGTACAGATATTAAAAAAATAAAGCAAAGACAGACAGATACAAGTGAGTGCAGAGTGACAGTGAGTGCAGAGTGACAGTGAGTGAAGAGTGACAGTGAGTGCAGAGTGACAGTGAGTGCAGAGTGACAGTGAGTGCAGAGTGACAGTGAGTGCAGAGTGCGTGCAGAAACAGTGAGTGCAGAGTGCGTGCAGAGTAACAGTGAGTGCAGAGTGACAGTGAGTGCAGAGTGACAGTGAGTGCAGGGTGAGTGCAGAGTGACAGTGAGTGCAGAGTGACAGTGAGTGCAGAGTGACAGTGAGTGCAGAGTGACAGTAAGTGCAGAGTGACAGTGAGTGCAGAGTGCGTGCAGAGTGACAGTGCGTGCAGAGTGACAGTGCGTGCAGAGTGACAGTAAGTGCAGAGTGCGTACAGAGTGACAGTGAGTGCAGAGTGCGTGCAGAGTGACAGTGAGTGCGGAGTGACAGTGAGTGCAGAGTGACAGTGAGTGCAGAGTGACAGTGAGTGCAGAGTGACAGTGAGTGCAGAGTGACAGTGAGTGCAGTGACAGTGAGTGCAGAGTGACAGTGAGTGCAGAGTGACAGTGAGTGCAGAGTGCGTGCGGAGTGACAGTGAGTGCAGAGTGACAGTGAGTGCAGAGTGACAGTGAGTGCAGAGTGCGTGCAGAGTGACAGTGAGTGCAGAGTGACAGTGAGTGCAGAGTGACTGCAGAGTGACAGTGAGTGCAGAGTGACAGTGAGTGCAGAGTGACAGTGAGTGCAGAGTGACAGTGAGTGCAGAGTGACAGTGAGTACAGTCACTCAGCACCACCACATTATCACTCAGAACCACCACAGCATCACTCAGAACCACCACAGCACCACTCAGCACCACCACAGCATCACTCAGCATCACTTAGCATCACTCAGCACCACCACAGCACCACCACAGCACCACCACAGCACCACCACAGCACCACCATAGCACCACTCAGCACCACCACAGCATCACTCAGCATCACCACAGCCCCATTCAGCACCACCACAGCATCACTCAGCACCACCACAGCACAAATATGTTCTCTCAATGTTTCAAGCTTTATTACAAATGTCACAAAAAGATGTTAATATTTCACTTCTGTTCTTGGATTTCGTTACAATAAAATACACTGAACATAATCTTCACAAAAGTTATTTACAAAAGTTTAAGCTATTGCCATTATAAATTACAATCACTTTTATTAAGTATTAAAAAAAATTAAAAGCCATTGTTATTTGTAATATCAATACATCTAAGTCACGTAAATACAAATGTTGCATTACAAATGC
Organism: Lissotriton helveticus; assembly: GCF_964261635.1. Lineage (NCBI taxonomy): Eukaryota > Metazoa > Chordata > Amphibia > Caudata > Salamandridae > Lissotriton > Lissotriton helveticus. Next base: position 248,605,338 of record NC_136057.1, on the reverse strand, counting down.
TATAGGTGTCACATTTGCGAAAGTTATAACTATTGGCATTGTAAATGACAAAGCTATTAATTTAGCTATTTTCAAAACCAACACATAAATGAACATTTGGTGAATTACCATTAAAATATTTGACTTTTTTACTAAGATATTATTGTACTCTTTTATGCAAACAAAATTTAGATACTGCATAAATAACTTTAATAAAACATATTTTATATGTAGCTTTTTATGTAAAAAAAAAACTATAGCACAAAGCAAAAAACAATTGCCATTTACAATGCTAATAGCTCAAACTTAAATAATGCGAGACCTATTGCATTGCAAATGCTTGTTTAAATTGTGATGGACCACTGCTGGGGACCATTTGCTTAAGACTGTACTTTCCTTCCATGCTATGTTGTCCTTTGTGAAAGGGTCACGCCCTCTCAGAATTTGGAAAGGACTGTAACCTGTCGGGGTGATTCTGTATGCCCTATGCCCACAGTTTTCACTTCCTTTTCTCAGTCCTTTCCCGCTCCTATTGCAGCTTGAATGGAGCCTATTATGACTGAGTTGAATCTCTCGGCTAATCCGTTGCCAGCCAGGTGATATATGGAGGTGTGTTTTATCTTAATGCCATTCCTTCTCATAAAGTTGTTCCATCTCTCCGAGATGAATTGAGGACCATTATCACTCAATATGGAGCGAGGGATGCCTTCCCTAATGAAAGTGGCCGTGAGGAACTTTAACACTCTCTCTGTGTCCATATCCGCCTGGATGTCTATTTCTGGCCACTTGGAATACCTGTCAATGAGCACAGCCACATACTTTTGAACTCCTTGCGCATCCAGAACCGGGCCTAGAATGTCTATGGACAACTCTTCCCACGGGTTTGCAGGAGTTTCAAATGTTCCCAGGGAGGGGCGCATCAATGTTTGCGACTTGTCCACTCCTTGGCATTGTTCACATTCCCGGACATATCTTTCAATCATGCAGTCCATCGCTGGCCACCAATACATCAACTTCGCCCTTATTTTTGTCTTTACAATTCCTAGGTGACCTTCATGCAAGATGGTCATCAACTGCGTTGTCAGCAAAGCAGGGGGAACGACTTTCTCACCTCGGAATAGAAATATGCCTCGGTCTCCTATTGACAACTCCTCCCTTACTTCAAAGAACTTTCTCTGCTCCGGTTTCATGTGGGTTTTTTTCGGGCCACCCCGGTAGTATGAAGTGCTTCACTCCTTCGATGTCTTGATCCTCCTCATACGTTCTCTCCCACTCCTGTTCACTTATTACCTTCTTATGGTCCTCCATGAATGTGACATTGTCCTCATCATCCTCCATATGGGAGGGGGCTTCTTCCATGGCGGAGGCTCGACTGAGATAGTCTGTCACTTTGTTCCTTGCTCCTGGAATGTAATCCACATCGTACCTGTAATCCAACAGTTTCAACGTCATTCTGGCTATGCGTGGGGTGGGGTTATCATGCCCACTTGATGTGAGCACCTTGATTAGGGGTTTGTGGTCCGTCTTGAGTCTGAATCTGGTCCCCCAGATGAATTGTCGGAAGTTGCCCATGGCCCATACAACAGCCAACATTTCCTTTTCTATTACACTGAATTTCTGTTCCGTGGGTGATAGTGTCCTAGACGCAAAGCTGAAAGTGACCACCTCCCCATTTTTTCTTTTCTGCATGAGGACGGCTCCCAGGCCCCTCTCACTGGCATCCGTAGTCAGCACAGATTCCTCTTGTTGATCAAACCCCTGCAAGGGGATGGCCTTGCTGATATCTTCCTTGATTCTTCGGAACTCTTCTTGAGCCTCATCTGTCCATTCGTAAGTCGACTTGTCTCGTAGGAGCTGACGCAAATGGTGAGTTTTAGAGGCGAGGTGCTGCACAAATTTGCTGTAGTACTCTGCCATTCCAAGGAAGGATCTCACTTCTTCCTTACTCGTCGGTGGAGGCGCTTCACATATGGCTCCAACATTGGCGTGTTTGGGTGTGATCCCTTGATTGCTTATCTCATGGCCCAGGTATGTTACTGAGGTCATTCCAAATCGGCACTTCTCCCATTCCGCCGTGAGTCCGTTCTGTTCCAGGATCCACAACGCTTCTCCCAGCTTCTTGTCATGATCTGTTTGGTCCTTGCCCATCACCAAGATATTGTCCAGGAAGTATTGCACCCCCTCTATGTCTTAAATAGTCTGTGTATTAGTTTTTGGAACACTGCTGCAGACGCCAACCTGAAGGGCATCCTGCGAAATTGGTAACATCCAAACGGTGTTATGAACGACGAGAGTTTCCGACTCGTGTGATGCAGAGCTATTTGATGGTAGGCTGAGGTGAGGTCAATGGTGGAGAACCACTTTATCCCCTTGGTCTTTGTCAACATCTCATCTATCCTGGGCAGAGTGAATTTTTCCACTATGATGTTCTTGTTTAGCTCCCTCAAATCCACACATAAGCGGACCTTGCCGTTGGGTTTCCTTACCACGACTAAAGTTGCCAACCATTCCGCACAACTGATCGGCTCAATGATTCCATTATCTTCCAGCCTCTGCAATTCTTGCAGCACTGTATCTCTGATGGCTAACGGGATGTTTCTCACCTTATAAGAAACTGGTTTCGCGTCAGTCCTGAGATCTATCTTGTGTGTAAATTTCGTCAGTTTCCCCACTTTTCCTCCAAACACTGTGGGGAATTCTTCCTTCAATCTGGTGACGTCTGGCTCCTCCTTGATCCAGCTGTATGCCCAGATCACCTTGATCCATCCATCCAAGCACCGAGGGGCCCTTCTCCGCAACGTACAGCTTACACTCCGCACTGCGATCCTTGAATACAAATTTCAACATTCGGAATCCTACCATGGGGATGGGCTCACCCGTGTAGGTGACCGGTCGAATGTCCGGAGGCTCCAGCTTTGGCCCCAGGTTGCGTTTGAAGCATTCGTCCCACACTGTCCTTTGTATTATGGTGTACGGGGATCCTGAGTCCGCCACCATTTTGATCGGTACTCCCCCTATTACCAGATCACATTGCAGTTTCCTGGAGCGGTTGCAGTCGATGCCCAGAATGTGCCCTTCTACACACAGCACGCTGTCCTCTTCTTCCTCTTCTTCGTCTCCTTCTGCCCTTGGCTCCTGAGCTATGTACTTGATCATCGGCCTCTGCTTTTTGCGGCGACATACCTTGTCATATTGCCCCACAATTCCACAGAACATGCATTTGGCGCGGAAGCCCGGGCAGCGTTTGTCATACGCTGCATGGGACGAGCTGCCACATCGGTAGCCCTTCTTCTTGTTCTCTTTGGTTTGGCTTCTTCCATATTCTGCCCGGGGTGTCCCTTTGGATTGCGTCTTCCCTTCCACGGAAGCTACTTTATCCCTCTCAAGTGGTTCCGCTTCGGTGATCCTGTTGACCATAGGCTTGGTTGCTGCGTCTCTTTTTGCCGCTTCCACTGCGCTTGGGCCTTGGTACTCACAGTGGGTAGTTCCTGTCCTTGCCTCCTTGCTGGCTGAGCATGCCCTGCCGTTCGCAGCTGTAAGTGGCATGGGTCTGTGCTCCAGACCGTAGCGCTCCCCGCTGCCGCGCTTTCCCTATAATTCCACCTGCAGCCTCTGGGTCCTGGTCTCTATCCTTGTCGGGTGTTGGGGTTCGGTACTCGGTGGCTGGGGTGTCTCGTTTTTTTTTTCCCTTCTGTTTCTTGCCTCTGCCGAGTCCGGCCTCGTCGCCACTGTAATGGTGTTCCTTTACCCCCAAGGATTACATGAGAGTGAGGTAGTGGAGATACAGGTTTATTATATTATAAGGAAGAGCGCCGGGAGACACGTCCGTGCAGTGTCCTGGCAGCGCGCTCAGTGCCACACAAAATGGCGGCTGCGCATCACGTTGTTACGCAGCCACGTAACAATTAGACCGCAACACTACACCGATGTCCATTGAGTTGTGTGAAAACACCCCAGGATATCTGCACCAACAACAGCAAGTTTTTTTTTGGGAAGGGGCATGGGGGCGGAGTGGGGTTCAAAAGTGGTATTTCTCGGCCCCAGACCCCACCTCCTTCTCACACGGTGAGATTGTTCTGCAAGTTGTCAGGTATGTTAGCCCCTTACGCAATTGTTCCCTGGAACTGTTACACCTGCTACTAATGTTATGTTATTTTATGCAGAGTTGTAGAGTGCAAAATCAATCGGTATGGTGGCGCTGAGCAGGTATGAGCCTAGCCAAACCTAGGGCCTAGTGGGACTACTCGAAAAGCCAGGCCTTCAGCTTCTTGCGGAATTCAAGAAGTGGGGAGGAGGCTCTGATGTGTAATGGCAGATCGCTCAACACTTTAGGAGAGATGTAGGGGACTCCTATTTTTTTTTGCTAACTCCCTGTCACCTCGGCCTTTTTCATGTAACCCAGCGGCAGCTCCTCCTCAAAGGCCAGCCAGCCGCTGAAAAATAAAACAATATTTTAATATTTATCTTTCAGCTTCTGGCTCTGAGCCAGCGTGTGTAGGGAGGGGCAGGGCGTTGGGTCACAGTGGGGACTGGATGTGCACTTCTAAGTGCACATGTCTGTTTGGCTGGCAGTCGTAGGCCGGCCAAGCAGACATGCGCAGTTAGGTGTCTCAACTTGGCTGTATTCAACAGCCTGGCGGCGTAACGTCACAGACTCCCTGTGCCTGAGCAGAGCATCTAAGCAGCCCACTCAGGCCAATGCCTGCGCTGCTCTCATATGAGAGCAGAGTCTGGATTGGTTGGGGAGTCTGTCCCAGGGACTGTTGGGACTCGGAGCAGCAGGAGAAGCGTAAGGGAGCAGCAGGAGAAGTGCGAGGCGGCCGCACTATCAGGCACTTTAAAAAAGAAAAAATTTCATTCATCCCTCTGCCGATGCATATTGTTGGAGCCGCGAATGGTGTACCCTCCTTCTCTCAGTCTCTCCTCAGCACTCTGCTCTCATACAGCTATAGTTTACTCTCCCTGTGGGACGACCCTCTGTGAATGGCAATAGCACGATACAAATCTGCATGTGAAGATATAGGAAAAATTCTTGTGACATCCACTAGTCAAAGTTCCAAACAGTAGCCAGCCTCCTCATTAAGCACATTTCCTTCCAGCTGACAAGATAGCTCAGTGATTTAATGATCACAGTTGACCTCTGATGTGATCTGAAGATCTCAAGTTTGAATCCTAATACGACCAGCGCATCCTTCTGAGGGTCATAAATGGAGTACCCTTGAATTAGAATAGTAACACCTGTTCCTTACAATGCTTAGAAATCAGAAGAGGGCAGGATTAATTACTATAGAAAAACATATTATTATTCACACCTGAAGTTCCCCAAAAATGCTGCAAGTATGCGTTTTCATTCCTAAGATTGGAAGTGAAACAGAGAAATATTAATCTTTCTCAATGTCTAGGCTTGTACAGGGATCCCACTTAGTCCTGAGCCCAAAATTCATTCTAGTGTATTCACACATTTTTTGTACTTGTACTTTTGAATGTGAAGATATAGAACTACTGTTTTCGGTAGGTGAAAGCAAAAGCTTATTGTTGACCTATGAAAACTTGGCATGAAATTGATAGAACAGGCTTTCTTGAATCTCAATCTCTTATTAAAATCATCAAAGAGAATCACTCATTGGTCGTATGGACCTTTTCTGGCACAGGGTTAACAATGTTTATTTGCATCACCTACAACTTGGATTTGTTTTCCCAAGAGGGGTACGTTTGTAACTTCCACAGTTTTAACAGTGGAACAGGTAGCACCGGTGTCTATTAAAAAAGGCACTGGGTGGCCATTTACCTCACCTTCTATGAATGGATCACTGTAGTTTACCTCCAAAACTCGCCAAGCATGCAATCTTCCTCACCGCCTTAGGCACCGTCTTTGTGATTGATCAGACCCATAACTATCAGAAGCATAAAAAACGGGGAACTGTTTGAAAGTGGCTTGATTTGCAAAAGGGTTCTGAGTGATTCTCTGACATTGGTTCACACTTTAACTCGGATTCCACATATTGTGCTGGGGCATCAGTGCATAAGGAGCATACATCACTGGAGCTTGTGAAATGCTAGGATTCGGGATTCTCTGCATTAGTACATTTTTCCTCTGCAAAGGATTAGCATTCTGCATTTGGCCATCACCGGACATTCGATTTGGGCTCAGTTAACCCTCCTGCTTTCAGTGGCCCAACTTGTTACAATAATGGCAGGGATTATACTGTTTCACCATCGCCACATTTATCCCTGTACTCGGATCAATAGGTACACCACGTCCTTTATCTTGTGGAGCACCACTCCCACCTTGCATCCTCTGCTACCACTTGATAGAGCAGACTTTCTTGAATCTCAGTCTCTAAGTAAAATCATCAAAGAGAATGCCCCATTGGCCATGTGGATGCGTGATTGTCAACTTAAAGTGTAAGGAAGGACCTAAAATTGGCTATATATTTCAAGTACAGTGAAACCTTTGTGGCACCTACTAATCTAATATAATACACAATAAGCTTATTCTAACTTAACAAGCACGTTGATAAGACACCTGCAGAGGAGAGAAAAATGCCTGACACTGGTGAGATGTTTTATGAAGGAGCAACATGTGCAACTCGGGCCTAGTGACCATTAAGGCTAACGTTAGATTTAAATGGAAGCTAACTAAGTACAGTTAGCATGAATAAATAGTGGGTACATTTAAAGAAATTATAAATTCTCTGCTAAGATGCCCCTTGATGTTTTCTCAGAGAGCAGTAGTGCTAAAGGTCTTTACTCACTAGTGCTAAATGGCAGAACCCACCACCGATACTGCTCGGTAACCAATGCCTCTAGAAAGGGTCTTCAACTTTCTCCTCATAATGTCTATCTCACAAGGCTACGAGTTGCTAGAGAATTGCTTCTATATCAGAGCGAAGTACACAAAGGAGAACACTTCCCCTGAGTGGCAAACGCAGATCTCATTTCATTTCCCGTTCACTATAACCATGAGCTAAATTACTTCTGGAATTGTCAGAATTACCAGTCGATCATCCAGCCAATCCTCCTCCTTCTGGCAGTTAAGCTACAGATTTCATAATTCACAGAATATTAGGGTTCCCTGACATGCAGTCTGCAGCAGAAAACATCCGCAACCATTTAATTATTTCCCATTGCCCATCTGCACAGGAAGTGACATCACTTGATTTCCCATCATGCATCTGGACAGGAAGTGGCATCACTGATTTCCTGCCCATGGTAGCCTGCGATCCTCCCAGGACTTATGTAGTGGCAGATGCAGTGCAGACGTGCAGCAGATTCGCTGAAGGCTAGCCGGTCTGCGCCTGTCCACGCCTGGAGCTCACCCAGAACCAGGAGTCAAGGTTCCCCCCCCTACCCACCAACAGCTTGTGCGATCCTCCATGCTCTTAACCCTAGCTGCTGTCACATCGCACCACACACAACACAGAAGTGATGTTTAAACATGCGCCTGCTGCAAGTACTTCTGGACTCTCCCACACACTACACCAGGGGTCTCCAACCTTTTCTGTAACAAGAACTACTTATTTCCCCTGAAAATCATGCAGGGGTACTACTATTATTAGTGTTGTATAGACAACATTACCTCAGTGCATCAATCAGTGTTGACAGTAGTAAAGCAAGAACAGTTTTATCAACTTGAAATGTAGATATATTTTGGAACTTCAACCATTTTTCTCCAAACATCATCTTATGAGCTCTGAAAATACAGTTTCATCTTGAATGCACACTTTTTGATTTTGGTATACATATGCTAATTCATCCATACAATTGCCTCAAGTTTTGTAGGATGGGCTGCACATAAGAGAACTATTTACAGGTAGCTGAAGAGCTATCAGCTATCAGAGATGTCTGTCCGCTTGCTTACACTCACAAAAACCAGCCACCACTCAAGTAACTTGCAACACTCGCATGTATGCTCCTCAACACCTGCTCACTCACCAAACATGCCATGAAGATATCGGACCTACTGCACTACCATGCCCCGGACCTTCTCTTTCTCACAGATACATGGCTAAACCTAAACTCTGCACCAGACATCCTCGCCAGCTATAATATGTTTTAGCAAGACCGTCAACAAAAGACCAGAGGTGGAGTCCCCACTGTAGAAACTAAGGTCGGGGACAATCGATATTTGCCCGGCGGTATTGCCTCTGTAACCCACAAATTATTAATCAATGAAGAGGCAGGCGCTGGAGACTGGAAAGCAGGAAACAAGGTTTATTCTCTCCGGAGGAGAACACAACAAATCAGACAGCAGGTATCGTCATGAGGTGCTCTAACCGCATCCCTGAGGCCTGGCCTCTTATATCCAGGTTTATTACTTTATTACATATTACATATTCATGGCGAAGCTTTGATGTACGGAAAGACTTTCTCGGAATCCCCGCTCCAAGCCCGTTCCCACACACATTTACAGTTGAAATCCCACCCCGGTCACAACAGGTGATGATTATCGCGCAGCTGGACATTCCGTCGATCCATGGAATGTGGGGGTTTGATCGGATCGCATAGGGTGGGGCTTTGATCAGCTCGGGGGTCCTTTGATGAGGGAGGCCTTCCTACTGTACGGGGAGGGGCAATAAACAATATCGGCAGAGCTAGGTGTCGGCCTGGGAACGAGGAAGACAAACGGGCACAGGAAAAGGGGGGGGTTTTGCATCAAGGGATCTGAGACCATGAAAGGAATGAAGGGAGGTGTCGCGCTGGGAACAGGATGGGGTTCTGAGGCAGAGCTGCGTTGGAGAGGGGTTTATGACCCAAAGCATGTGCGAGCGGGGGGGGGTTTGGTCGGCGTGCAGGCTTGGTGAGGGCGAAGGGCTATGCTGGGGGGGGCCAGTGGCATGCAAAAGGGATGGTCCTGATCGAGGCACCTAAAAATGGCGGGCGCGCACGACAAAAGTGTGGCATCAGGGGAAAAGGCAAGATGGCGCAGATAATGTTTACCAAACCGTACTAATTTTCCACAGTCCTCCCCTTAACATATTCAAGACATCTTGCTGGTCTATTTCCTATTCAGGTCTATTATGGTGGGCATAAGAAAAAGCAGTAGGAACCCAGGTGAAGGAGTCGTAAACATTACATTTAATATCTCTAGTTTTAGGAGGCGGGCCTATTGATAAACTTTGATAAACTTGTTAGCAGGAAAGTCATAGTAATGCAATACAAAAATGATTCTGTAGTGGGAGCAGTGAGTAAATTGCATAATGTGAACTGACAGGTTATCATATACAGGCTCCGGATATATTTGGTTGGAACATAATCAATACAATGGTGGCTGGGAGAGAAATGAGGCGTAGCAGAAACGATGATTGAGGGTGTCAATGTTCGAAGTTAATGAGTTCTCAGTATTGTTTGTCGTCTTTTGTTGGCGCTGTGGAGCACCGGCGGTGGAGCTAAGGGTCCAGCTCTATTCTAGGTCCCGTGTTGCAGGGCACGACCTTTTCCTCGCGTTTCTGGTCGAAAAGGTCTTTTTCGCCCTGTGTCTTTTGGAGTCGATAGTCAATAAGTTCCGATGGAAGAAGAGTGTATAAATAGTCCATAGGGTAGGTCGGAGAAAAAGGGGGATGGAGCAAGGCCAGATCGGGAACAAACTAGGGGAACGAGAGATTTCAGGTAGGCGGGCTTATGACCGAGTTTAGGGAGCAGGGACCTTTCGGCACACATTTGAACATTGGGCAGGGGCATCAGGTTAGCCCTCTCCTCTTGTTTTGTCGGAAATAGTGCCTCGTCCTGCAACTCCGTTCTGTCGCGGTCTCGCCTTGGCCAATGTCGCAGACGTTCCATAGTCTGTAGTCAGGCCACGTGCTCCCACATCCGGTCCTTCTTTCCTCCGACAGTCGTACCCTTGAAGGAGTTTGAAAAGACAGTCTTTAGAGAATTGGCAGAGGAAGGTAATCACACAGTCTATTTCTCTCCCAGCTCCAGGCAGGAGAAATGGAAACATCCGTTATATTAGGGTTCACAACTGACATATAAATGATCGATGGTGGGCATGCTGGATTTACTATGACTTTCCTTCACAACTATTTATTACAGTAACGACCGTTCGTCTGATGGAGGCCCACCTTCGTAATACAAGCCTGACAAAGCTATACCGTTCTCTAGGGCTGTATATTTATAAAGGGTGCTGTGAGCTATTAACATGGTACTAATAGGTATCTCGCTGAGGGACGAACATAGGCTAAACATTTTTTGTTCTATCAATGCATCTTGCCTTTCAACTAAACATTTTCGCTTCCAACGGTTTTTATTGCAATGATTTTCCTCGCTTCGGTCTAATCCTTTAACTTTGTAAAACATCATTCTGGTTCCTATGTAACCTCTTATGGCCTGATTACTAAATTAGAAAAGACAGGGGTCTTGTGGGAAACAACTAGGGACATAGAAAACTGTGGTAAGGGCGTAAGTAGACCCATCTCTTATGACCGGGGGTGAGGGACAGTTTTATAACTCTCGTCTGGGGCAGCTGATACGACACAGGGGGCGTTCCTGGAATATGAGGATGTTTCGATCATTTTTACTGTTTGGGTATTGCGACAATTCGGGGCGGGGAGAGTCGCGTATTCTGAGGCATTTTGTTTTATCATAGGAGCCGTTGACATATAGTTCCCTTATTGCGGGTCAGATTAAGGAACCTCAGTCGTCTTACCTGTCCTTTCCCTCATCGCCAACTCTCGGTTTCGTTAATTTAGCAGAAAGGAGAGGCAATGACACGGTCTCGGGGTGATTGTATTTAAAGACAAGTTTTGTGCAAATACTGGCGGTATTTGAAGCCAATTGGGTGGTGTGCTAGGGGTGGCGGTTTGCCAATTTAGGGGCTAGTCGTTCGGAAGAGTGAGAGCGTGGGAGAGAGAGAGAGAGAGAGAGAGAGAGAGAGAGAGAGAGAGAGAGAGAGAGAGAGAGAGAGAGATGTGCAATAATAGGTTAGATAGTACACGTGCGACATAGGGGCCGGCCGTGTATTTAAGGAGATTATTCAGCGCATTACTCGATACAAGACATCGCGGGTCTGTGTTAGTATTTTGAAAGCATGCGGTTCAGGACGGGCAAACATTAGGTCGGGTACGGGGGACATGCTTTGAGAAAAAGGAAAAGGGGGGGCACCATCGTGTCGCATTCCTTGCATTCTCGGTCCTTTGACCAGTTGAGTCAGCGCTTCAGTCACACACAAACATTCTCTCATAGTTTCATACACACGCGACATGTGTCCATTCATACAACATGGATCAAGGGTGATCATTTTTCATCAAGTCATATTATCTATTGACCCGTTTGTTACATTAGCAGTTTGTGGGTGTGCTTGGGTGCCACCTTGCGGCGCTAGTCCGCTTCGCGTATCAGACATGGCAAGGCTTCAGATCTTCGTCATACCTCGGTCGTGATTTCTGATGTAACCTGCAGGGGGGGAAGAGGGGAGGGGGACAACATTCGAGCACATCAAAAGTACGGGTACGAAAGTCTTTTACTTACCTCCTACTCGTCTTATCTCTTCGGGATAGAATCCCTGAGGTCGTGGTTTCTGGAGCCCAGGGGGGGGGGGGTGTATCCTTATGGGCTGTGAGTAAGAAAACGTTAGAGAATCAGAAGCACCTAGCGAGGGATTTCTAGTTGGTAGGTGTATTTAACTATCGAGGTCCTTAAACCTCTTTCAACGCTGTGATGTTTTTAAGGTTTATCAGCTCTTCGGCCAACTCTGTTCCCTAGTACCTTTGAGTGTCGTATCTTTATAATATTCTATCATTTACATCGTTCCACCTTTACCCATCCTTTACATTACGCCATTTCGCTTTTACCCATCCCTAGAAGTCGGGGTCCTTCTCCATGCGCGAATCCCTGAGTCAGTCGCATTTTTGACGGCTGAGTGTCGTGTCTCAGATTCGATCCTCCATCCGGGGCTGGGCAACCATCTTCTTTTAACCTAAAAGAGAGAGCAGAGTAGGGTGCACAGAAAGGAACTCTCCCGCCGATCCCATTTAAATAAAGCATGCAATACCCGTTCATAGTTTCGAAAACCTTTATTTTTGCAAAGTCATTTCAGTACGTAGATTATGAGGGTGCAGTCGTATTTTGGCCGGACACGGCAATGGCTAAAGTGCGTACAGTGGGGGTGTTATTTTGCAGCAATAAAGACGTTAGAAAGTTTTTATTCATTCATTCGTAGGAAACTAAAACGTCTATCAATTGGTTGGGGGATAGGGGGCATTGATTTCATAATTTAGAAACATAGTCAGAATAGTTGCAATCAGATTTCCTATATGCATACCGTGTGCGTGTGTTATAAGCGAGGTTATACATCAGCGGTATACAAAAAATATATAATACATCGTACATCTGTAATCAACATTTTTTAACGGGATCCTTTTATATGTCCGTCGAGTGAGCTCTCCTTCTTTCTCGTCAAGTGTACAAAGGATCATGTATGTCTCAGAACATCAAGTTTTGCATTAGTAAAAAGGAACACCACGACGTGTTCGTAAGTTCCTATCGATACCGGCGCCATTTTGGGCGGGGCCGGGTTAGTCCAGAAGTAGCATCAGGAAAAAATGTTTCCTACAACCGGCAGTTGGACCAGAGTCCTTTTCGGCAGATCTAGAATTCCTGCTAACAGAAAGAGCGGCAATGTCATGCTTGTTTCGGTAGTGATCGAGGCAGTCGTCCCTTACCGGAAGCCTGAAGGGGCCGAGGGCTCCGCCGGGGACCTTTGTAGACTCTTCAAGGCTGTGGAGATGCTGTCGGAGGTGGGGGCTCATGCTCCGGTGGGCGAGCGACCGAGCTATATTGTTGTTCAAAGTTACTCTAGCGGCCGAGACCCGCCTTCCAGCGGGCCCAGACGCCATTTTGAGGCCCTGCAGCAGTCCCCTCTCGTCGAGTCTGCAAGAGTGGAAGAGACCTTTCCGAGGACAAGTAGGGAATGGAACTCTGTGTTGTGGAAGCGGGGCGTTCGGCTGGGGTGCAGCTGTGATGCCCCCACCTGGGGGGCGGGGGAGACTCGTTCGCGCCGTCTCCTTCTCCCGGTGCACTCCAGGCCGCTCTCTTTCATGGGCATGCACGATGGTCTCTCCACACCCTGTGCTCCACAAAGCTCATGCCCAGTGCTGTGGAAGTACGGTCACCTGCGGCACACATTCGGTGCTGCACAAGTATCGGTGCAGCCATTGCATATTCGGTGTTCCGAAAATATGGGCACCGTTGCATGTTCGGTGCTGCGCAAGTACTGGGGCGCCACCATGGTATGTTCGGTGCTACGCAGGTATTGGCACCGCCGCCTGGCTGGGGGAGTTCGGCGCTGGGCCGGGGGCTGGGAGACCTCCTATCTATGGAGGTGGGAGAGGCTCGTCCGCGTCGCCTCTCCCTCCCAGCCCGATTTGGACTAATCTTCGTGGAGGTATGATCAGGACATCCTGCCGCCCAGAGTTGTCGCGGCCACTGTTCATGTCAGGAGTGGCGCCTGGCGTGTTGCTGCGGCCATCACGGAGGGGAAAAGAAAGAGGTGTCTCGTCCTTCTCTGGGCCGGGCTTCCTTAGGTTATCGGCTGCAGCCGGATCCAGTTGGCCCCCCGTCGGTCCCTGGCCATGGGTGGTCGGACCGGGAGGACATGTGGCGGGACTACCTAAAATTATCCAGGGCCGCTGCGGCTGGGCCGGGGAGGCATGTGGCGGGACTACCTGCAGCTACCCAGGGCCGCTGCGGCTGGACTCCGCTGGCCCCTGCCTCTCCTCCGGCTCCACCCTATGTTAAGATTTCCTGACCGATTGTTGGCAGCAGGGCCTGCCTTATATGGGTTGCTGCCTGGTTGGGCGTAGCCGTAACCCTGCCCTCCTTTGGAAGGTTCCAGAGTGTGGGGGACGAATGTTCTGTTGACTTTCATTTACTAGTTTTTTACCGTTCTTGTTTCAGACGTTTTCTGTTGTTAGGGTTTTAATAGGTGTTTATTAATACGTATTGCTATTTATTTCTTGTTCGTTATGTTAAATAAAAGTTCAAGTTCATCAGTGGCCTACGGATTTTGTTTTCCCGTTTCTTTCTTTCCAGGTTGCTTCATGCCAAAGTTTCTGTTAACAGAGGTTAAGTAACACGGAAGCACATGCAGAGGGATGACGTAGATTCATGCCTCACATACACAAACTCAGACGGGAGACAGTACAAGTACGACATACAAAGACCCAAGACAAATATAAAACAGTTATTTGGTCATAATTATCTTTTTCCGTCTGTTAATTTAGAGCTAGACTGGGTTCTCGTCTTAACATTGTCCGATCTATGAAAACTCGAACATGTCGCTGAAATCGGTCTGGCGAAATCTGTGCCATCGGGCATAATCAAACGTGGTGGTTCTATCTGGCCTGGCCATGTCAGTCTGATTCTGCTTTGTCTGGCGCTTTTTTCCTTTCTTCCGGACTGCTATTCCTGTCGGTCCTTTATTCCTACCCTCGTTCAGTAAAGTCGGGCATTGTGCTTTCCAGTGCCCGACCCATTTACAAAAAGCACATTGGTCTTGCCCTAAGTCTGGCCGTCCTGTGCGTAGTGTCGGGAGATAACTTTCGGGTCGTGGTGTCCAGGGGTTGTCCTGTTGATATATTCCTCTACCTGCTCTGTCCTCGTCTTTTTTCTTTCGTTGCATTGCCTCTTTGCGCCACATACCGAGACTGTCGAGCATAATAGGCGTTGTCTTATTATTACGAAGGGCTATTTCTAACGTTTCTATTTTGTCAAGATCGAAGGATCCTACCAGTGGCCACTGTTTGTCTTGACTTTCTTTGGTATACCTGTGCCATAATTTATTATAGGCTATGGTAACTAATCCATAGTTTATGAACATGTCTTTATTAGGGGTGCCTTCCAGTGGAGCTAGATGATCCACCTCTAATAAACGGTCCGGGCTGAACCAGCTATCAACCAGTGGGGAGAAGACAGACATGACGGCTCGCAGCGAGGGACAAAAAGTCAGCACTGCCTATCTTATCACTGTGCGCAAAGACTAGACAGAATATTTCTATTCTACGTTGTTTGCAGGCAGTGAATACCTCATGAACCAATAACAAAGAATCAACCAATAAAAATAAAAATAAAAATAGAATAAAATAAAATGAAATCAGTGGGGAGAATAAGTAGGGGCGCAAAAGTCTGCGTCCTCTACCCTTTCACTATCCGTAAAGAGGAATCTGTTATTTCCTGTTTGCAGACAGCGAATCTCCAGAAAACGATCCGTGAACAGTAGTTCGGGGTCAAAAAACCCAGTTAATCAGTGTGGGAGAGGGAATCTCCCAAAAACCGTTAATAAATAATAGAATCAGTGGGGGAGAAAAATAGGCACGACGGCTGCGTTACCTATCCTTCACTGTTTGCAAAAGGGAAAGAGCCTACTGTTTCTCCGTGTGCAGACAGTGAATCTCCAAATAAGTCAAATAAAGAGTAATACTAGTATTTTCTGAACAACCAATACAATTATTTTGCAGTTTGTCGTGTTTACACGACCTTACCCGGACCGTATGGACAGTTTCTTGTCTTCCGAATCCAGCGCCCGTTCGTCCTCTTTTTCTCGTATTTCTCACGGCACTCCTAATGGTTCCCAGTCAGGACCGCGGATCACTCGAGAGAGGTCTGTTCGGAACTAGTGAAGTTCGGATGATCGGCTGCCAGACGAGGGTCTATTGGGCACGAGCTCTCCCGATCGTTGCAGTCGTTCACTCTGTCGTCAGGACCTCTCCCACTGGATCCACGAGTCGCTGATGGGCCCCACGCTTGGGACGCCAATTGTAGAAACTAAGGTCGGGGACAATCGATATTTGCCCGGCGGTATTGCCTCTGTAACCCACAAATTATTAATCAATGAAGAGGCAGGCGCTGGAGACTGGAAAGCAGGAAACAAGGTTTATTCTCTCCGGAGGAGAACACAACAAATCAGACAGCAGGTATCGTCATGAGGTGCTCTAACCGCATCCCTGAGGCCTGGCCTCTTATATCCAGGTTTATTACTTTATTACATATTACATATTCATGGCGAAGCTTTGATGTACGGAAAGACATTCTCGGAATCCCCGCTCCAAGCCCGTTCCCCCACACATTTACAGTTGAAATCCCACCCCGGTCACAACAGGTGATGATTATCGCGCAGCTGGACATTCCGTCGATCCATGGAATGTGGGGGTTTGATCGGATCGCATAGGGTGGGGCTTTGATCAGCTCGGGGGTCCTTTGATGAGGGAGGCCTTCCTACTGTACGGGGAGGGGCAATAAACAATATCAGCAGAGCTAGGTGTCGGCCTGGGAACGAGGAAGACAAACGGGCACAGGAAAAGGGGGGGTTTTGCATCAAGGGATCTGAGACCATGAAAGGAATGAAGGGAGGTGTCGCGCTGGGAACAGGATGGGGTTCTGAGGCAGAGCTGCGTTGGAGAGGGGTTTATGACCCAAAGCATGTGCGAGCGGGGGGGGGGTTTGGTCGGCGTGCAGGCTTGGTGAGGGCGAAGGGCTATGCTGGGGGGGCCAGTGGCATGCAAAAGGGATGGTCCTGATCGAGGCACCTAAAAATGGCGGGCGCGCACGACAAAAGTGTGGCATCAGGGGAAAAGGCAAGATGGCGCAGATAATGTTTACCAAACCGTACTAATTTTCCACACCCACCATATTCAAAGATACCATCAGCTACCCCACTAGCTATGTGGAACACCTTCCATTCAAGATACGCATCACAGCCAACTTCTCCCTGGGCGGAACCTTTATATACAGACCACCTGGGCACTGCACCAATTTTGCCAGTGACATCACAAACTTCGTTGTATCCCTCATCATCCATGCCATCACCTTCATCCTCCTCGTAGACCTTAACTTTCACATAGAAAACTGCAATGGCCCATTTCAAAGGCTCTTCGAGAAAACCTCAAAAAACATAGCCTCACCCAGCATGTTACAGAACCCACCCTCACAGCGGACAACTATTGCACCAGATTTGCTCCTCAATAAGCAACATCACTGTCACCAAGCCAGCAGCTATGACCTGGATGGACCACAAATTCATAAGTTCCAGCATACCCATCTCGCACTATCACAGATCTACCACCACCAGAATTGCCCACTGCAGCTGGAAAAGCATCTCAGAGGAGGAATCTGGTACCGCTGTTGTGTACCATTTTAGGACCCTATTGTAATTCTCCCGATTCATGCCCTTATATAGATATAAATCACCATATCTTTATATAGGCATCGATATCATAACCATATTTAGACATAGCTCATGCAGTCCAAATATGGCAGGGCTACTTCCACTAGTTCCGAAAATCTACAACGATTTCTTGGAAAACTTGGCTTCAGCAGCTAGGGAATTCCCCTTGCTCGAGAACTGACTCGTCCAAGAACTCATGGAGTTTTCAAAGAACTGAGACTCTTCAATGACTTTATTATGTCCACCTTTACGTCAAACTCGGTACCTTCAAGGTATAAATATGCCCACACTTGCCATAGCAAACACACGGTGGTTTGGAGAAGTTCAACTATCTACTTGCCCGATGCATCCTGCTACTGCAAGTGCTGAAGGAAGCCAACCCTCCAGCAGAAGCACTGAGAGAGACACTGTCTTTTCTCTTGCCGAGAAATGCAGCTCCAGTGTTTCCAAGCTACCCTTGCGGGTTGTTGGGAAATCGAGTCCTGAGCCTGACCTTCTTCTTTCCAAATCAAGGTACGGAGCTGATTAGACCCTAAGAGAAATCTTGGACAGATTCTTGGCAAAGAATAATATATTTATGCTACACCTCACTTACTTCTTCCCTCGTACTAAGCTTAGGTTAGGTACATCGGGGTAGGCGTATTATAGAAGCACCAGTTGAGTACTTTTAGCCTCTGTTATTTATGTATGTATTTATCTATGGTTTAGGAACCATACAATGCTCTTACAGTATTATTTTATTCTACTCTTTCTGCTGTATGCATTATATTTTGCAACCAGTTTTACGGTTGTAGCAGTTCATTTCTTATGCTTGAGAAAGAAGACTGTTCAATAAATCCTTTTATTGAAAACGTCCGTCAATCTATTTCTCGGCACCTCTGGTGAAACGAAGCATGCACGAGTATGAAATATCTATCTATTGTTTCCACGACTCTGAAGATCAGTTTTATCTTGGGGAAACAAAGTTGTCATGTTTATGCGGTTGTCAGAAACTAAATCCCTTCTTGTGAACTCGAGAAAGTTTCTAGTGACCTCTGAGCTAGCTGGCACTCACAATTAAGTCTAATATATTCAATAGAGACCTAGTCGACCTCAGTCCTACGTCTAATCTATAGGATATATTATTCCAATGCACAGAGCCTATTGGGAATACAGGAACTACACTACACCGCTCTCTCCAAACACCGACATGAGCACACCAGCACCTTGCTGAAAGTCATCAAAAACCTCAACAGCTGAATCACCACATGTGCCAACACCCTGGCTCCCTGCCAGGGCAACCCCACCAAAGCTTTACCAAAGAACTCCTACTGATCAGCGAAACATTAACTCCTATTATCAATGCTTCCATCTTCCTTCTACAATACCCGGCAAACATCTGAACCCTTCTGGCTCCTGATGGACTCGGTCGAGCTGTGACATAAGTGTTAGAGCAGAATTCACTGATGGCTGATTTATAATGTTGAATTTACCCTTACATGCAGACGTATAAAGACGTGTAATACTGTGCTCCATGTGTGGCTTAGTCATTGGTGGGTGCCCAGGCTGGGGAGGGCGCTACAATTAGCAGTAAGATAGGGGATAAATAACCTGAAAATCAACAGTACTGTCCCAGAGAGTGTGCCATGTTCCAAGCAAACTCCTCGTGCTTGCCACGTGTGCCATTGTCATAGTATGGAATCAATGCATGTGGATTCAAAGCGTAGCTCCAGACAGTGGGAAACCAGTGAAGACAGCCAAAGCAATGCAGAGAATTTACATGTCATTGGCAGAAAGCCTGCTGGTCAGCCATACTTAAACGTACCGCGTTGCCACACAAGATAAAGTCATACATTAGACAGAGTGTTAACAGTAAAGGCGAATCTTAACCAGGTTTTCAAAGAGTAGTCATTGATAATCGAAAATTGCAAAAGAACACTGTGAGCAGAAGTACTGTAATGAGGAGATCAACTAGGAGTCAGAAAGTTCAAATTGAGATATAGAAAAAAAGAAATATTTGACTTACCAAACCCATTAAAGAGAGTTATCGTACCGCTCCACTCAGTGAAGGTGCTCAAGGAGATGAGCCCAAGGTTGTTCTTACCGAGCTGTCCATACCCAAAGTGGCTAATCACCAAAACTGCTGAGTGGGGCTCAGAACAACTTCATAGGTCAAGGAAGAATAAATAGCAGAGAGCGACTTTCCGAATAGTGACGTTTTTCAGATGCAGCAAAGAAAGACATGTTTCCAGCTATCATTAAACATGATCCAGAAGCCAGCACGTTGCAAGGCCTCACAAATTTTATTTATTTATTTATTTTGCAGAGTTTTATATAGCGCGAACTAGACCCGAACCGAATCAGGTATCAGAGCGCTTTACATATTTTCCAGTTACGTTACATGAGGACACACTTTCATTTTAGGACACACAAATGAGTTTCATAAGCCAAGTCACAGTGATCCACAAGCAGTTTCATTAAGTTTCACATTGGTATACAATGCTGCTGCATTCCTGAAACCACCACCAATGTTCAATACCTACAAAAAGCAAAATATTGGCAATAGATGGATAGAGACGTTCGAAGATTTCATTGAAACACTTGAAGAGACCGATAACAAAAAGAATCAATTACCTCAAAAATCTTGCTGGTGATGATGTAAAAAAAGTTATAAGGAAGATGCCAAGAATGAATGAAGAAATCACATACCATCAACTTAAAGAAACCTTGAATCTCAAGTTTAATCCAATTGCCAGTGTGGATTACGAAAGATACATTTTCAGTCAAGAATAACAGAAAGATGGTGAAACACTGTAAATTTCATTAATTTGATGACGAAGAAGCTATACATCCTAGAGTTATTGATGGATGCTTGTCAGATTTATTCAGACAACGAATGCTGAGAGAAATTCTTAGTCTGGAGTGAATGTTAATGGTTGCCAGAGCTGAAGAGCATGCAGATAGACATACTGCTGACATAGAGCCGGAGATGCACAAAATTAATCAGTCATGAGTGTAAAAAGTAATTCAAAGGAAAAGACTGAAGGAAACAAAGTGATGTGTACCCATGAAAGAAGTTGTGTTTTAGATGTGGATTTTCGATTCCACACAAAAGCAAATGTTCCGCCATTGGACAGATATGTAAAGGCTGTGGGAAGGAGAACCAGTTTGTGATGGTTTGCAAAGAAAAGGAAAAGTACGTCACAGCGCAGAACTTTCAAGAAGCAACGTCCGACATGCACCCACAAGGCCAAGAGGTGACCTCAGTTAAGACAAGTCAAGGCTGAACAAAGTTGATTTTCATCTAAATAATCATCATGTAAATATTGGACAATAAGATGTTTCTGATATATGTATGTGTAAAAACAAACTTGCATTTCCGTTGTTGGATCAATCCTGATTTGACCTCCCCCTCAACCACTGGTCAGAAATGCGTGGTGAGGAAGGCCCTGCGACCTAGGCTTGAAACAACTAATTAACAGATCACAGTTGTGGGGACATGTATCCCTTGGACAGAACGCACAAACAGGAAAACCCAGATGGATCCCACTGATAGGAAGCAACACCACAATGGTCTCAGGGGATTGGCCCCAATAAAACCCATTTGGCTGGAGGGACGTTGTTAGAAGCGGCTGTCTCTAGTTGGCAGGGGTATACACTTCTGACAAATAGGGGCACACCTTTTCTAGTCAGGGCAAGGGGATCACACACTTAGATAACCCCTGCTCACCCCCTTGGTAGCTTGGCAAAGCAGACAGGCTTATCTCAGAGGCAGTGCGTTAAGCATTTATGACCACATACAGTAATAAAGTGAATACACTACAAATGGACACGACACAGTAGTATTATAAAAATAAGGATGTTTATATAAGGCTTATCACAAGACCAAATAACGACAAAAATATACCACAATCTTAATAAATACTCTTGGAAGGAAAAATAATAGTTCAAGCGTAGTTTCTTCTTAGCACAAAGGGGCAGATTTATGAAGGCCTTGCGCCGCCAGTGCGTCATTTTTAACATGGGAAAAAGTGACGCACCGGCGGCGCAAGGCCTTCATAAATCTGCCCCAAAGTCTTTAGGAACAAAAGCAACTCTTCTTCTTTAAAATACAGTTTTTGGCAACAGTGTAACCCACACGGGAGTCACACGACGTCGAGGCAAAGTTAATCCAAAGGTTCGGCGTCGACCGCGAGGATCGCTACGTCGAGCCCGGAGTCGCACAGACCCCCACAACACAGTACCTTGGAAAAGTAATGCACTCGATGATCAGTGACGTCGAAATGTCCGGCGTCGCGTCTTCGGCGTCGATCGGGCCTCGGAGTCGGGGCGATCTGCAGCGGCGTCGACAGATGTCAGGCAGGAGCAGCGCTCACGAGGTGAAGCAGGATACGGCGTCGTCGTCGATGTCGATGTTGCAAGAGTGATTCAGAAAAGGGGGTGGTGATGAACAGAGTGCCTGAATTAAGCAGACCACTCTTACCCAGTCCAAAGATCAGGGCTTGATCCATCACCGTTTTTTTAGCTCACTGCACCATCCCAGCTCAGAACTTGGCTATATGCAAATTAGTCTGTTCCTGTCCCAGTGCATGATGGGAACAGGGCAAACCAAACTACCAAGCCAATTCTTGTACTGGGAAGGAAACAAGCTTCCGGGGACCGTTTTCTGCCATTTCAGGCGTCGTCGGACCGGCTTGCTTGAATCCTGATGGTGCAATGAGCAAGGGACTCACATCTGAGTATACCCTTCCACGCTTATGGTGGACAAAATGATTCAGAAAAGGGGGAACTCAGAACTTGGCTATATGCAAATTAGTTTGTTCCTGTCCCAGTGCAGGTTCTGAGCTGGGATGGGGCAGTGAGCTAAATAACGGTGATGGATCAAGCCCTGATCTTTGGACTGGGTAAGAGTGGTCTGCTTAATTCAGACACTCTGTTCATCACCACCCCCTTTTCTGAATCGATGTTGCAAGAGTGAGCAGCGCTCACGGCGTCGAGAGGGCTCGGCGTCGATGCGATCAGCGGCGGCGTCGACACAGGGTCACTTGGAGCTGGAGCCGAACTCGCTACTCACTGGCGTCACTACTAGCGTCGATCAGGCCCGGCGGCCGGCGTCGAAGGTGTGGGACACGGGAGCTGCACTCGCGATGTCGAGCTGGATTCGGCGGCGTCCGTCGGCATTGAGATTGCTGAATTCTTCAGAGGTGCTGGATTTTCAGGTTCCAGCAACAAGCACTTTCAGCAAATAAATGAAGTCCTTTGGCCCTGTGACTTCAACAGGAGGCTGGCACCCTTTCAGCCCTTGGAGATTTTCCTTGGCAAAGCTTGAGAGTACACACTCAGTTCCTCTCTCTTGGTTCCTTGGCAAAAATAAAGAAGCAACTGCAGGATTCCCCCAACAAACAGCACACTGGCAGAAGGGGTAGGCAAGTCCTTGGATCAGCAGGCTTCTTGTCCTTGGTTCAGGTTTCCTTGTCAGAAGTGATCTAAATTTTTGGTTCAGGGGTCCTTCTCTTATACCCCTTTTTGGCTTTGATCCCTTTGTCCATGCAGGGGAATTTCCCCCCATCCTGGGTTTGTTGTGGGTGTTGCCAGGCCAAGGCACCTGGCCTATTCACTGTGCAGGGCAGAGTCTTCAGCCGCCCAGCAGGAGCGGAGCAGCATTGTCACTGGCAGGGGCAGGGCCATCAGTCGCCCGGTAGGAGGTGGGGCCAGGATCGTCCCTGGCAGGCACAGAGTCATCAGTCGCCTGGCAGGAGGTGGGACCAGCATTGTGTCAGGCAGGGCAGGCTATCAGGAGCTACTCTTCCCCTACTCTCAATGCAAATGCCTCACTCATCCCACACTGACTCATTCAGACCTCTGGAGCCACCCAGAACCAGCAGAGACCGGTAGACAGTTAGACAAGAAAATAGCTACTTTCTAAAAGTGCTATTTTCAAACACAGAGTCCAAAAACCATCCACCCAAACGGATGCGTTATTAAACCCTGAGTTCAGGGATACCAAACTCGGCATTGCACCATGCTCCCCGAGCCCGCTAGGATTATAGCATTAATATCCCGGGCAGCCCATTCTAACTGATGGAGAGCAGGTAACCTTACAATAGTGAAAAACGAATATAGCTGTAATTCACTATTAGGACATGCCAACCTTGTCAGGCTTGTCCTACCTTATGCTTACAATGCACCCTGCCCTTGGGCCTACCATAGGGGTGACTAACATGAAGTTAAGGGAAGGTTTAGGGACTGGCAAGTAGGTGTACTTGCTCAGTCCGCGTGACAGTACCAGACTGCACGTAGGTCTAGCAATGGCAGACCTGTAGACATACTTTTACTAGGCCGCTTCTGTGGGTGGCACAACACGTGCTGCAAGCCCACTAGCAGCATTTGTATTTACAAGCCCTGGCACTCCTGGTGCACGCAACTAGGGACTGACAGCAAACCAAATAAGCCAAACATGGAATTCAATCAATACAGTAATTTCACATAGGGAGCACTTGACCTGTGGCACTGATCAGCAGTGGCACAGTGCCCAAAGCAATATACCAGCAAAAACATCGTAAACAGAGGAGGCAAACAGAAAAATATGGAGGAGAGACTCATGCCAATGATGCCAGGTCTAACACGTGTCCCCTCCAGCTGAAATGTGGGGAGAACTACCCTTACCCTAGGGAGTCCTCATCACTAAGGCGGAAAAATCTGGACAGACCATCAGCATTGGCGTGATCTGTGCCAGGGCGGTGTTCCACCGTGAAGTCCATCCCCTGTAGGGAAATGGACCACCTCAACAGCTTTGGATTCTCACCCCTCATCTGCATCAACCATCTGAGGGGCCTGTGGTCTGTCTGAACCCGGAAGTGAGTCCCAAACAGGTAGGGTCTTAGCTTCTTCAGCACCCAGACCACAGCAAATGCTTCTCTCTCTATCGCACTCCACCTCTGTTCCCTGGGAAGTAACCTCCTGCTGATGGATACCGAAGTTGGGAGCACACCGCTGACCTCTTCCGCCGTATCGCCCCACTGCATCATGGTCTGTGCAGTTCAAGTAATTTCAAGAACAGTTCAAAGTTCAAATTTCAAAGTATTTCACCTCAATCGGTGCAAGTAAGTACTTGTATTGTGGTCATCTCTAAACACGAGCCTAGCTCGTGTTTCGGGATTGATTCCCTCATCAGTAGAGATATATTCGGGGTTGCAGAACAGGTCGCCAAACATCCGTCACGGGCCTCGTTGCCCCTCTGGCGCGCAGGTGCATCTCCAACAAGCTCGTCAGCTTACATGGCTACCGGGAGCCAAGAAAAAGTGGATACCGGAGTTGGGAGCACACCGCTGACCTCTTCCGCCGTATCGCCCCACTGTATCATGGTCTGTGCAGTTCAAGTAATTTCAAGAACAGTTCAAAGTTCAAATTTCAAAGTATTTCACCTCAATCGGTGCAAGTAAGTACTTGTATTGTGGTCATCTCTAGACACAAGCCTAGCTCGTGTTTGGGGATTGATTCCCTCATCAGTAGAGATATATTGGGGGTTGCAGAACAGGTCGCCAAACATCCGTTTCGGGCCTCGTTGCCCCTCTGGCGCGCAGGTGCATCTCCAACAAGCTCGTCAGCTTACATGGCTACCGGGAGCCAAGAAAAAGTGGATACCGGAGTTGGGAGCACACCGCTGACCTCTTCTGATGAAGGCTACAGGTAAGTCTCGGCCCTCTTCATTCACCTGAGCTAGAACAGCCCCCACGCCATGCTCTGAAGCGTCGGTCTGGACAACAAATTCTTTAGAAAAGTCGGGTGCCTGGAGTATGGGTGCTGTGCACATTGCAGTTTTCAGGGTGTCAAAGGCCGTCTGACAGGCGTCAGTCCAAATCACAAGTCGTGGCTGCTTCCTGGAAGTCAGCGAAGTCAAGGGGTGCACAATGTTACCATAATCCTTGACGAACCTCCTGTAGTAACCCGTGAGACCCAAGAAGGCTCTCACCTGAGTCTGGGTTTTGGGCGGTGCCCATGCCAGGATGGTATCAATCTTGGGTTATAGGGGGGGCCACCTTGCCGCTCCCTACTTGGTGCCCCAAGTACACCATTGAACCCTGCCCAATCTGGCACTTACTGGCTTTGATTGTGAGGCCTGCTCTGCGCAGGGCCAACAACACTTCCTGGAGGTGGCGCAAGTGTTCCTCCCAGCTGGCGCTGAACACTGCGATGTCGTCCAGGTAGGCGGCACTGAAATCCTCCAGTCCAGCCAATACCTGGTTGACCAACCTCTGGAAGGTGGCAGGGGCATTCTTCATCCCAAAGGGCATAACCCGGAACTGGTAGTGCCCATCTGGTGTGGAGAATGCTGACCTCTCTTTTGCCCCATCAGTCAAGGCGATCTGCCAGTACCCAGACGTTAGGTCAAACGTACTAAGGTACCGGGCAGCCCCCAACCGATCGATGAGCTCATCAGCTCTGGGGATGGGGTGCGCGTCAGTCTTGGTGACTGAATTGAGTCCTCGGTAATCCACACAGAACCAAAGTTCCGGTGAAGCACCAGGCGCCACAGCCTTCGGGACCAAGACCACTGGGCTGGCCCAAGGACTGCTAGAGGACTCAACCACCCCTAAGGCAAACATTTTGGAGACCTCCTCCTTGATGTATGCTCTGACCTTGTCAGTCACTCTGTAAGCCTTGTGCTTTACAGGAGTGCTGTCCCCAGTGTCCACGCCATGGACACACCACTGAGTGACACCAGGAACCAAGGAGAACAGATCAGGGAATTGTCCCAACAGTTGGCGACAATCCTGCTGCTGTTCAGGGGTCAGTGTGTCAGAGAGGACAACACCATCCACTGACCCATCTTGCTCTTTTGCATACCGGAGGTCAGGAAGAGGCTCGCTCTCCTCCTCCATTCCAGCATCTGAGCTAGGCGCATGCCCACTTCGGACCTTTCTAAGTGGGGCTTTAAACGGTTGACATGCAGGACCCGCAAGGGGTTCCTGGGAGACTTCAAGTCCACCATGTAGGTGACATCGCTCTTTTTCTCCACAACCTCAAATGGTCCAGTCCACCTGTCCTTGAGCGCACAAGGTTTCACAGTGGACATGACCCAAACTTTCTGACCAAGCTGAAGCTCCACCAGAGTGGCCTTCTGGTCGTACCACCGCTTCATCTCTTCCTGGCTGGCCTCCAGATTTGCCTGAGCAAGATCTCTGAAGCGCCGAGTCTGGTTCCTAAAGGCCAGCATGTAACTGTATACATCCTGGGGAGGTTTCCTGGGAGATTGCTCCCAGCCTTCTTTGACCAGACTCAAAGGTCCTCTTACCGGGTGTCCATACAAAAGCTCAAAGGGACTGAACCCTAGAGACTTCTGTGGCACCTCAAGGTAAGCAAACAGCAGGCATGGCAAGAGGACGTCCCATTTAAGCCTCATTGGTTCTTCAAGACCCATAATCATGCCTTTAAGGGTACGGTTGAATCTCTCAACCAACCCATTACCTTGAGGGTGGTAAGGAGTGGTGAACTTGTAGGTTACCCCACACTCCTTCCACAGAGACTTCATATAGTTGGAAATGAAGTTGGTGCCCCGGTCTGACACCACCTCTCTGGGGAACCCCATGCGGGAGAAAACACCCATCAGTGCCCGTCCCACCACGGGGGGCGTCACTGTTCTGAGAGGGATGGCTTCCGGGTACCGTGTGGCATGGTCCACCCAGACCAGGATGAACCTGTTGCCCATGGCTGTCTTGGGGTCCAGGGGCCCAACAATGTCAATCCCCACCCGGTCAAAGGGGGTACTGACCATGGGAAAAGGTTGGAGGGGAGCCTTCTGCTTCCGCCCGCTCTTCCCACTTGCCTGGCAAGTTTGACAGGTTTTGCAATGGATATCTGTATCCCTTCTCATCCGAGGCCAATAGAAATGGGTGACAAGCCTGTCATAGGTCTTGTCCTGCCCCAGATGTCCAGCTAAGGGAACGTCATGAGCCAAACCCAGTAGGAAGGCTCTGAAGCGCTGGGGTACCACCAGCACACGGGCTGACCCAGGCTCAGCAGCCTTAGGCTCGCTATACAGGAGATCGTTCTCCCAGTAGACCAAATGTGACCCTGACTGATCACCTGTTGTCTGGGCTGAGGCCTGCTGCCTCATACCCACAAGAGAAGGGCACACTTTCTGTTCTGCACAAAATTCTTCCCTGGAGGGACCACCATCCTGCTGCCAGTGGGTCAGCTCGGGCAGGTCTCCCAGTTCAGCAACTTGTTCCCCTGTGGGTTCCAGGGCATCCCCCTCAAGGTCTGCCTCCTCCTGGACCACGGGAACTACGGGGGACGTTTACCACGCCCCCTGCCTCTTCTCTTCACAGCTGGGTCCTGGGCCATACTTTCAGGCTCCAGAACCCCATCAACACCCTTACTTAATGTCATCGATCGAGTGGTTGCACACACCCACTCTGGCACACCCAACATTTTCAAATGTGTCTCCCTCTCCACCTTAGCCCAAGGGGAGTCTTCCAAATCATTGCCCAGGAGACAATCAACAGGCATGGTGGGCCTCACAGCAACCTGAAGAGTACCTGAAACTCCCTCCCATTCAAAGGAAACCTGAGCTACCTCACACTCTCTCTGGGAGTTGTCAGCAGCTATCACAGGGTAGAATGCGTGGGGAACCACCTGCTCTCTGGACACCAAGTGACACTTGACAGCCGTCACACTCGCTCCAGTGTCTCCGAGAGCTTCCACTCTATGGCCATTAATGGTCACCCACTGCCTATATTTCTTAGTGTTACTAGGCAGAGGGGGTGGAGGGACCATTTCCATGTCTCCTAAAGAGACCAGGGACATCTCTGCGGGTCCCTCCCCACCATGGGCAACCATCTCCTCCCCTCCCAGGGCTACACTCGCCAACTGACGGGGGGGTGCACGGGGTGGTGCACTAGAGTTCTTCAAGGGACACTGGAGATCATAAAAACGGGGTCCCACCTGCTTACAAGCATAGCAGGTCATTGGGCCCCTATGAACAGGTTTACATGTCGGGGCCTCTGACTTCTTCACTGGGGGAGGTTGGGAACCCTCCCCTTGGTTCCCTTGGGGACTACTTTGGGGCCCTTTCTGGAACTCCCTCTGTTTACCCTTGTCCCCCCCACTCTTCTGCTGGGGACCCTGCCCACCTTTGGCTGAGTCTCCCACTGGACCCTTGTGGACCCAGCGGTCCGCCTCCTCAGCAAGTTTTCTAGGGTTAGATATCTTGCTATCAATAAGGTGCTGGCGCAGCTCTGGAAAACAGTTATTAGACAAGTGCTCCCAAGCAAACAAATCATAAAGAGCATCATAACTTTCCACTTTGCTGCTCTTAACCCAACCATCCATGGCTCTGCAAAAAAATGACACATATTCAACCCACGTAGTACCAGGCAACTTCTTACATTCTCTAAAGGTTTGTCTGTACTTTTCTGGGGTTAGGCCATACCTAAACATTAAGGCATCTTTCATATGAGTATAAGACATCCTATCCTCCACAGGAATGTCTAACAGGGTATCCTTCCCTCATTCACAAAGCGACCCCACAACCCCACTCCCCAATCCTTCTCAGGGACCCGGTGGGCCAACAATGCTAACTCACATGCTTTAAACCATTGACCAATATCCTCATGCTTCTGAAAATCTTTGATCACATCTTTGGGAAAATAAAACCTACTTTCTGCAGGCACAGATGGGATGCTGCCACCAGAGGGATTCAATTCTAAATTCTTAGCTTTGAGCTCCATGTCCCTCACCATTCTCTCACGCTCAAAAGCTAACTTTTCTCTTTCAAACTGCAACCTTTTGATCTCCATATCAGCTTCTCTCTTGCCTCTTGCATTCTCTAACTCCAACTGCCCATCTATCTTAAGTTTTGCCATCTCCATGTTGTATGCTCGCTCCTTCGCCCTTTCTTCTCTTTCTTCAGGAGAAAGACCTTTGGAGGAAACACTGCTGCCGGGAGGGGATACAGGCCCATTCACGGGCACTTCCTCTTCCCCTTCCCCTGTCGGTACCACCACCGGATCAGAGGGATCTCTGGCCTCTAACCAGGCCTCCAATGCTTTGAGATATTCTGGCTTATTTTTGAGGCCTGTGGTAGGAACTTTAAATTGTTTGCAAAAGGATTTCAGATCCTGTAACTTGTAATCCTTTATCTTACTCCTATCAAACTCCTCCACAACAACAGGGGTAGTGACTCCGGCATCACTCATGGTAAAAACTGGCAGTTTCAAAAATCAAGCTTCAGGAAAGCGGAGAACAAAAATAGGATATCCAACCAAAACAGATTGTGGCTGCGCTATGGTCTGCTTTCACTATGTAGCGCACACTAATCACTGCACATGGGTCATAAATGCAAAGTTCAAATCCCACCGCTGACCCACCAATGTTAGAAGCGGCTGTCTCTAGTTGGCAGAGGTATACACTTCTGACAAATAGGGGCACACCTTTTCTAGTCAGGGCAAGGGGATCACACACTTAGATAACCCCTGCTCACCCCCTTGGTAGCTTGGCAAAGCAGACAGGCTTATCTCAGAGGCAGTGCGTTAAGCATTTATGACCACATACAGTAATAAAGTGAATACACTACAAATGGACACGACACAGTAGTATTATAAAAATAAGGATGTTTATATAAGGCTTAGCACAAGACCAAATAACAACAAAAATATACCACAATCTTAATAAATACTCTTGGAAGGAAAAATAATAGTTCAAGCGTAGTTTCTTCTTAGCACAAAGTCTTTAGGAAGAAAAGCAACTCTTCTTCTTTAAAACACAGTTCTTGGTAACAGTGTAACCCACACGGGAGTCACACGACGTCGAGGCAAAGTTAATCCAAAGGTTCGGCGTCGACCACGAGGAGCGCTACGTCGAGCCCGGAGTTGCACAGACCCCCACAACACAGTACCTTGGAAAAGTGAAGCACTCGATGATCAGCGGCATCGAGATGTCCGGCGTCGCGTCTTCGGCGTCGATCGGGCCTCGGAGTCGGGGCGATCTGTAGCGGCGTCGACAGATGTCAGGAAGGAGCAGCGCTCACGAGGTGAAGCAGGATACGGCGTCGTTGTCGATGTCGATGTTGCAAGAGTGAGCAGCGCTCACAGCGCCGAGAGGGCTCGGCGTCGATGCGATCAGCGGCGGCGTCGACACAGGGTCACTTGGAGCTGGAGCCGAACTCGCTACTCACTGGCGTCGCTACTGGTGTCGATCGGGCCCGGCGGCCGGCGTCGAAGGTGCGGGACACGGGAGCTGCACTCACGATGTCGAGCTGGATTCGGCAGCGTCCGTCGGCGTTGAGATTGCTGGATTCTTCAGAGGTGCTGGATTTTCAGGTTGCAGCAATAAGCACTTTCAGCAAATAAATGAAGTCCTTTGGCCCTGTGACTTCAACAGGAGGCTGGCACTCTTCCAGCCCTTGGAGATTTTCCTTGGCAAAGCTTGAGAGTACACACTCAGTTCCTCTCGCCTGGTTCCTTGGCAAAAATAAAGAAGCAACTGCAGGATTCCCCCAACAAACAGCACACTGGCAGAAGGGGTAGGCAAGTCCTTGGATCAGCAGGCTTCTTGTCCTTGGTTCAGGTTTCCTGGTCAGAAGTGATCCACATTTTTGGTTCAGGGGTCCTTCTCTTATACCCCTTTTTGGCTTTGATCCCTTTGTCCATGCAGGGCTTTTTGTGGGTGTTGCCAGGCCGAGGCACCTGGCCTTTTCACTGTGCAGGGCAGAGTCTTCAGCCGCCCAGCAGGAGCAGAGCCAACATTGTCCGTGGCAGGCACAGAGTCATCAGTCGCCTGGCAGGAGGTGGGACCAGCATTGTGTCAGGCAGGGCAGGCTATCAGGAGCTACTCTTCCCCTACTCTCAATGCAAATGCCTCACTCATCCCACTCTGACTCATTCAGACCTCTGGAGCCACCCAGCTCCTGTCACACACACACCAGAACCAGCAGAGACCGGTAGACAGTTAGACAAGAAAATAGCTACTTTCTAAAAGTGCTATTTTCAAACACAGAGTCCAAAAACCATCCACCCAAATGCGTTATTAAACCCTGAGTTCAGCGATACCAAACTCGACATTGCACCATGCTCCCCGAGCCCGCTAGGATTATAACATTAATAACCCGGGCAGCCCATTCTAACTGATGGAGAGCAGGTATCCTTACAATAGTGAAAAACGAATATAGCTGTAATTCACTATTAAGACATGCCAACCTTATCAGGCTTGTCCTACCTCATGCTTACAATGCACCCTGCCCTTGGGCCTACCATAGGGGTGACTAACATGAAGTTAAGGGAAGGTTTAGGGACTGGCAAGTAGGTTTACTTGCTCAGTCCGCGTGACAGTACCAGACTGCACGTAGGTCTAGCAATGGCAGACCTTTAGACATACTTTTACTAGGCCGCTTCTGTGGGTGGCACAACACGTGCTGCAAGCCCACTAGCAGCATTTGTATTTACAAGCCCTGGCACTCCTGGTGCACGCTACTAGGGACTGACAGTAAACCAAATAAGCCAAACATGGAATTCAATCAATACAGTAATTTCACATAGGGAGCACTTGCACTGTGGCACTGATCAGCAGTGGCACAGTGCCCAAAGCAATATACCAGCAAAAACATCGTAAACAGAGGAGGCAAACAGAAAAAAATGGAGGAGAGACTCATGCCAATGATGCCAGGTCTAACAGACGTGCATTCTCAAATACACCATAAGGTCAGATGCCACACTAAGTTAGGAATACACAGCCAATCAGAACCCAGCATACACCTTTCACACAGCGATCACGCGATCTTCATGCTGGACATCTGGACATCTGGACATGTACCCACTGGCCCCATAGTATGTTCAAACAAGAACAAGGTCCACCTGCGCTTCTTATCAAAACCCTGATTTATGGCCCCTTGACTAGGCTCAAACTTTTGCTACCAAAGGATTGCATAAATTGTTTTATGGTACTTCATGTAAAGTATCAAATGACAGCCAAAACCAATGTGCTACTAGACAGTCTCCAGACACCGACTCTGTTGCCTGATGTCCCAGCTATTGTGTTTAATTAGACAACTGTTCCTGTTTTGCCAAACGCCTCTTGTCTTTCACTGTTTCAAAGGTAAATTCATATTTGAGCAACATTTTTGTGAGCCA
Organism: Lissotriton helveticus; assembly: GCF_964261635.1. Taxonomy (NCBI): domain Eukaryota; kingdom Metazoa; phylum Chordata; class Amphibia; order Caudata; family Salamandridae; genus Lissotriton; species Lissotriton helveticus. The sequence goes on along the minus strand of NC_136057.1, from coordinate 248,573,094 downwards.
GCCAAGAGAGATTGGTTCTTCGAGCCCGACTGCAGCCAAAGGAAAAGGACTCTGCCTTTAAGGATTCACATCTGCGCAACAAGATTGGTGAGCAGACTCCGCACTTGTTTGAAAGTTCTGATGACTCCACGATGCGGAGGTCAATCCTGAAGTCACCATCAGTGGGTAAGAGACTACATCTGATACTTAGTCTCAGCATTTGGCGTAACTAAAAATGTGAGGATCGTTTGTCACTTGGACCACTAGGCATGATACAGGGCTGCTTGGACCGCTAGGTGAAATACAGAATGTACACATAGGCTCTGGGTGTGATATAGGGCCAGCATCTCAGTCTTATTTTTTAGTCTAAATGAGTTTTCTTAGTGCTATTGTTTTTTTAGCACTTATAGTATCTGAAAGAAGTATGAGGTGCTATTTTCCTTGGACCACTAGGTGTGACACAGCTGGTACGCATGACCCCTGAGTGTGATATAGGGTATAATTTTGATGTTAGGGAACATTTGGTATTTTAGGAGAGTGAGTTGTAGCTTGTGCTTGGCCACAGAGGGCTTGCAGTTGTCGAGTTGCTCTTTCTTCTCCTTGTAAATTTTTGCTGCCTTTGTCCCAGAGCTGATATTGACAGACTGTCAGACTCACTTAGTTCCATGCACTGTGCAGAGGCTACCTTCAACATTTATATTCTTGATGTTGTGGTGCTGGTAAATCATTGCAACTGTGTTTTATGATGAACGTTGTGTCTTATAAATGACTTAATGTACGTATGAAGAAGATACTATTCCCGCAAACTGTTGTTTCATATCTGATATTCTGCTGCAAAACATTCACAGTATTTTGAATTTATATATTGCACATTTTTCCAGGTTGCTGTTCCCCACATGTGTTGTTTTATGTACTATGTTTGTTTTTTGTATTGCTGCCCTAAGCTGAGATCATAGTACAAGTAGTTATTGCCAGTATGATCCTTTGCACATATTTTTCTTGCGATCAGAGTAGTATTTAAAAGACTTGTTATGCTAGAAGTGTACTAGCCCTTAAAAAAGTTCCCAGCCCATTATGGAGTTGCTTGTAGACCATATGCTAATGTTCCCCATGCAGGTTAACACGTTAGATACATTTTGTCATGAAAGGCATGCACACACTAAGACGCATGTATTCCCCTGGCTAGAGGGGGAATTCTTCGACACAAACATAATAGAACACACAAGGACACATATTTGGACCAATTGTGTAGGGCAAAAGAAGGCTAAAGAGAGGCACTGTTAGAACTATGGGCCATATTCGAGGTGGCCCGACCTGCGATTCTGCCCCAGAGCCCAATAGCAAGGTGTCTGCACCTCCCCCACCATACACGGGCTCATAGGTGCTCACTCTAGTGCCTGCCATCCCTGCCGTTCCTACACTGGGTTACACCAATCTGCTAGTCGAGGGGTCCGAAGCAACCCCTCCATGGGTAGCAAACTACAAGATCTAGGGCAGGGAGGTTGCCATATTGGCATACCCAGACAAACGTGGCCTGATTCAGTTCTGCACAAGGATTCCCCGAAGTTCGACACCCCCATCCATCGCATACAACCCACCACATCAATGGGGGTGCCACAGGGTATATTCCCCCAGGGTAGGCCCAGGCAGCGGAAGAATTGATAGGCTGTGAGCTGGAGGACACGTTCCTACCAAGACACCCGCCCCCAGGTAACATTTTTCTACAACATCCTCAAGAAGGGACTGCCCGCCAAAATACAGAGTGGTTTACATGGTGTAGTAGGATACTTTGGCAGGAGATATAGGCCCACATAATACATTACTACAGGAAGAAACAGGAAAAGGACAGAGAAAAACAGGAGCAAGCCTACAGACACACCACTAAACTGGTCCAACATAAATTTAAAAAGACCGCCCTTGAGGGAGCCGCATTGGCCGCAAGCGTGCAAGAAGCACCAGTCTTGAAAGGAACTCCGCCGCCAAACCCCAGAGGGTTTCCACCCAGTCCTAATGGCAGTGCTAAAAAAAACGTATCATCAGCCCCTTGGCAGCTTGCACTTTCTGGGAAGCTGTCCTCCTTCTTCATCTTGTGCCATGCTAACCCAGGGGCATCCAAAATGGGTCTCACTGTTTTCAGTATTCAAACCCACGCATACACACAGATTGCCGCTATAACCCATGTATTACAGGCTCACTGTACAAGCACACACATTCGACATACACATTTGAGGTCAGTGCAAGGTTCTAGGGTACACTTATCAGCGGAACATTAAGCAAGAGGAATCAGTAGGCCACACTCTCCCTGACATGGTTTAAAAGGTCTCATCACACTATAAATCAACACAAATCTCCCTAGAGTGGGATCTATGTTTTGGAGGATCCCTTTGAAATAAATCTGTGGGACCCTCAACAACTACTTTCGGTCAGCGTTCTATACTTTGCCACTAACGTACTGGTAGTTGATAGCATCATCATCAGGTCGTCCTTCCTCCAACAAGGAGGTGATCTCTTTCAATCAAAGAGACTATTTTGTGGGGATCCACAACAATATGATTGATCTAAAATTACTTTTTCTCTAGTGTTTAGAATTGTAATAAAGGCAAAACAAGGGTAAGGTTTAAAAAAAACAGATGCGTATAATGGATATGTAACGTATCCATTGCATCTTGTAATGAGGTCAAGGTCTAGATGTTTCAGCCTTCACGCGCCCATTAATTGTCAGCGGCTTTCGTCAGGACCGTTCAAAAAGTTGTATTAGAAGGATCCCTTAATGTTGGTTGGAGCAGGTGGAACACTCTCCCCTTAGAAGTTAGAACAGGTGGAACACTTTCCCCTGGGTTCAATAAAGGTACAGGTCAGCTATTTGCTTCTGGTACAGATAGAACTATGTTCCCATCTAAAGTGGAAGAGAAAGAAGAATGGTAAAGGGCAGTAATCTCATTAGATGGTGCTGTATCAAGTGAGTACATATGTATATTACCACTGATTAATTTATCAGTTTTGTGTTATTGTCACGATTAGTGCATGGGACATCTTTTGGGATATTAAAAAAAAAAAAATCCCTTTTAGTCCCATTAATTTTGACAGCTATATTAAGCCGCCTCTTAACTATATTTCATGTACATATCTGCTGCTGCTTTTCGTGTTCGGTGGAATCTCTCTTTTTACTTCCTAATGAGATGAGATCATGTGTATCAAATAATGTTCTCTTTTTTGTTTTTCTCCCCCATTTGCCTTCTAAGAGAACCTTCTAAGGATTTTGTTCTGGCTTGCACTTACTCAAGTAAAGTGATATTTCAATTTTCTGTTTAGGTGTTTCATATAAACAAAACCATATTTGAATGATTCTTTATTGGATAGTGTAGTGTTTACATTTTTTCCAATCGTGTTTATCACTAGACATGTCAAATTTGTCCCTGAGTACGTTGTTTCCTAATTGTGTTAATCTCTAGATATTAGATATTATCCAGTTAGCGATTGCTAATAAGATCTCGATCAGAGATTGCTATTTCTCACCTCAAAGTGAAATTGGTCTGTGAATGGGTACTATGAAATATCAAATCTAAACATTTACACTCAAAAATACCTTAGTTTTTTTGTTGTATGCGGGCTCCATAGGAATGGAAGGAAAACGTTGCTTTCACCCTCCTTGAAAGAGAAAAGGGTGAGTGATTATCCATCTCATTGAGGCGGTGTGTAAATATACGACTGTCATGGTTAACTTGGCATTTTCTAAAGCTAAAAGTGCTCAAACTACTTTCTTTGTGTTGCCCCCACTAGTTGAAGGGCGCCTCCTTTTCACGATTGTTCCTCGAGTCCTAGATGTTCCCCGGCTCGGACGTCTGCTCCTTTTCTTTACGGAAGTTGTCTTCGTTTTTAGGTCTCGCCTAGCATTGCAGCGTGCATGCGCTGTCGCTTTGCGAGCCTTCTTGTAGTTAGGATTTTTAGAAGTTCTGTTTAAGCCCCGCCCATCATTTTCATTGGGTTGAGTCAGCGTTTATGCTAAACGCTGGCTTCCCATTGAAAAGGAGACTTTTAGGTTACTGTCCTGTCTCCTTCTTGAACTGCCCATCTGGACACGATCGTGCACTGGCGGCGTTTGACTGTCTTCTTAAATTACTAGGTAAGCACTTTTTGTTTATTATTCACAAGTATGTCGCTGCCTCTAGTTCTGGATTTTCCCCTACCTCCTCGTGATAGGAACCCTCACATCGAGCACAAACGCAGCTGTGGATTTGTTAGTGCACGTGAGAGTGCTGAGGCACAGACTTTGGATTGGAAATATGCCATCAGAAAAAAATTACAAATGCGGTTCATACTAGGAAAAAATTCCCAGTATGATCGACATTTGTAATTTTGTTTCAATTGTTTAACTTGATGGCACATTTTTTGTAGGCACGGGATAGACCCGACACTGAGACTCGAACTGGTTCCCCGCTCATGAAGTCAGCAGCTCTGCAGCTCTCTAATATTTCACCGAAGCACCACCAATCCGGCTGCACCAAAATGCTGCTACTTGCAAGTGAATGAAGCAAACAGTAATGGAAGATGGAGGCATAGTCTTGGCCATTGGTATCTACCGCTAGGCCATGCAAGCAAGCAGATGGGTCCATGGAGGGAGAAGGCAGTGAGAGGGGGGCTGAACATGTACAGCCCAGGAGAGGTGAGTGCAGCTGCTCCTGCTTTCCGTTCACTGCTTGCATCGGTTGCTATTTGTCCCTATGCTTCTCTCCCCCAGCATAGTGTTGCTCTCTGTAGCGCATGTGCTTTTCCCTGCCCCCTCTTACGTTTCTCTCCACCCGTGCACTTCTCTTCTATGCCTGTTGTTGTTTTCCCCACTTGCACCCTTTGTGTTGATTCCTCCTTCCCCCAAGTTGCTTCTGTCATCTTCCACCCTCCCTGTGTTGCTTCCACGCACGTACCCCTAACCTGTGTGCTTCTTCAGTGTCCCCCTGCCACCTCCCATGGAGCTCCGTGCGCTATGCAGCATACGCCCCGATTGTTCTGCCCGGAGAAGCTTCTGCTACAGCCCTCCACCTGCTTTTAATAAAACAACACTTGTTTTTTAAATGTCGCTGCTTCTTCATTTGTGTTGTCAGTCTGTTGCCCACGTTTACATGTAGATCTTCCATTTCGTCTCTGATTGTGATGCATGAAGTCCTCTGACCCCGCCAAACTCTTATCTGATCTTTGACTAAAGATCATACTTTTATTTAATTGCTACGGCTGCTGTGTGCATGGTTTTCTTGATTAAATGTGTACCCTAGCTGTTTCCATTCTGAAAGCTGGCCTACAAATCCCAAAACGCATCAGTATAAAAAGAACGATGATGCTTCAGCTGGGCTGTGTTATTTTATATGCCATGGCCTTTGAAGGTTATGCTGGCTCACACTGCCACTCATGCCCCCCTTCGTTTGTTAGGGTGCTGGCTGAGGAGATCAGGTTGTTCTGAGCCCATGAGGGCCCCCCTCATCCTGCCACCAATGAAGAAAGGAAACCCCCCACCCAGAGCTTCCATTACCAAGTTATTATGTGGGTGGGAGCGGGTGAATCAGGCCCTACTCCCAGACTGCTAATCATAAGCGCTCTTTCGTGGGGCGAGTTATCGGATGTGGACAAAAAGGCCAGCTCTCCCCTCCAAAACCATGGGAAACGCTGTATAGCTCAGCTGCAGGAGGACTTCACCATATCACAGACTCTCAAGGGCACGTGAACACTCTTCTGCTTTCGCCCAGCGCGCGCCACGTTATCTGATATGTTCTGCTGCAAGCACTCTTGTTTGCAATGCATTGATCTGTGTTTATATTTGTTAACTGTATGGAGATCTCTGCTTTACCACATCACAGAGAGAATAGCATTTTTGTCAAGACTTTATGAAGTTGGCTGATTTAGTACGTGTTTAATTTTATCTCTTTACATGTAGTTTGACACATTTCCATTAAAAACTGCTTTTGACATAAATTAACAACATGACAGCCAAAGAGTCTTTGGTTTTAATTCCCTGATTGTAGCTAAATCGGATAGGTCCCATTCACACCTTTGGTTAAATACAGTTATCCACAACTGTTAACTTGCCCTTACCTAGGCGTCCTGCTGTGTCACAACTGGACGCTCCTGAGATCACTTCGTAGAAGAGTGGATGTGAGATTGTGGCTACAAAGGTTTAATACTGTGGTACCTACAGTGATGGGGGTTGTGTATATTTTAAAATATTTTGATAGTCCCTTGGATCTCAAGCTTGCCCTCTCACTACACTTTACGAATTAAAGCAGATGCTAGTCTAGACTGTTCTATTAAATATCACCCTCACCTATTTATTCCCTTGTTCACCCTCACCCAACCTTCACTCCTCAATAGGCTGTGTGTGGTTTGCAATGCAATAGGTCTCGTATTAGCGAGAGTTTTTTTGGCATTGTAAATGACAATGCCTTTTATGTATGTGTTTTGAAAAACCTGCAAGCGGTGCATAGTCATTGCTTACTAGAAGCAAGCCTGGCAGTTACTGGTCTCTTTTACTGCCAGCCTTGCCTCTCGTAAGCAATGGCTATAAGTACAAAGTGCGTGTTTACGAACCGCTTGCAGGTTTTCGAAACACATAAATAAAATTCATTACCATTTACAATGCCAATAGCACAAACTCTGGTAAATGCGAGACCTATTGCATTGCAAATGCTTGTTATCATCTCCTTATAGGAAAGAGAGAGAGACAGATGCCCCATGTTTGTCGATGGGTTAATAAAGGCTATTTTCTACATATGTCTTATATTTTGTTAAGCCCTAGATTCACACATTTGTTGTTTTATATCTACAATAAATGTTTTATAAGAACGTTTGTGTGGTATTATTTGTGCTGTGTTCCATTGTCCTGTCAACATGCCTGTGGAGCGAGTTTGAGCTCTTATTACTGGAGTTGTTCTCAGTGACTTGTATCTACAACTGATGTTGTGTAAGGGAATGTCTTAATGATGGTTGTGGTTATCAGGGCCGGACTGCGAACCACAACCGGCCCTGGCAAAGTGCTCAGCCGCCCCCCCCCCCCCACTCCCGGGAGAGTTGGGGGTGCGACCGCGCTCTTTGCCAGGGCCGGTTTTCGCTGCAAAACGGCCCTGTAACAAAAACGGCCCCCAGGGGCCCAAAGCCGGCCCCCACCCTTGCGGCGCACCGGGGGTTTGCCCGGTGCCCGCAACGGCCAGTCCGGGCCTGGTGGTTATTACAATTTTTAAGATGTTGGTGTATGACAGTGTTAACTGTGCTATGTCCCATTATCACATCCAGCTGCCTATAAAATGAGTAGGAGTTCTCATGACTTGAGTTATCCTCAGAAGCTGAGTGCATTACACACTACACATTACACAACACAGTATACTAATACCACTGATTTATGTGCTTCACCTAAGACAGGAATATCCATCCTCTGCACACTATGAAGGCACACTTGTGCCCCTCAAATGGGGTCCTGGACCTTGTATTGCCAGGGAGAAGCCACAGCACCTGTGCACATTCTATATTAGCATGAGGCCAAGGCTAAAATAAAAATCAGGATACCAGATTCACATGCAGTCAGGCACTCAGGGCAGGGACTCACACTAGTATACCATGCAGGAGACATTCCTGTCCCAACAGGCTGCATGCTTTGGTCTATTGCTTCTTGTTTGCTGTCATATTCCATCTTTCTCTATACAATTCCAGTCCACAAGGAAGGAAGGCAAATGATTTGCAAGGCATTCGCCACACTAACATCTGTATTTGGGATTTCTTCCCATATAACCCAGCGCATACACAAAGGGATTGCAAACCATTGCACATAAAGTATATAAGTCACTTCCATTACAGGAATTGTTCCCCAGCATGTACTGTAATCAGGGGAGCCATTGCAAGATTTAAAGGGAGCATTTAAAGGGAGTGTACAGTTAATTTAATTTCCTCCTTATTGCTTCACTGGGAGCCGGGAACTCTCAGCAGCAATTGCATGTTATAAATCACAAGCCTGTTGGAGGTAAAATTGATTTAAGATGCCAAACATGTTTCAAAGGGTATCTGCATTTTTGTAGTGTTTGCATTACATGATGCGGTGCACTCTGGGTATCAACATGTTTCCTTGGAAAATAATTGATCACTGTCACTCTAGCAATAAAGGGAGAACCAGACTGGCGGTGGCTGTGAAGAAGATTGCTAAGCCATCTTTACAGTGTCTTAAAGAGACCTTCTGAGAAGACCATCTGCACAACATTTCTTTGTATTATTTCAAGGTCTCTCTAGTTACTTCTACTATTGGTTGAGGGATTATCAGAAGTTAATACTTAGGCCTTCATTACAAGTTGCGTTCCGGAGAAGTATCCCCACAAGGTTACTGCTCCAGCCAGGAACCTACAAGTTTACTGGGTCTCCGAGCCAGAATTATAACATCTGCAAACTCCAAACACGGTGATTCCAAGCCTGAAGACCCAGAGCTGTGTGCAAAGCAGCTGCTGTTCCCGGCACCTACAAGCCTACTTATATGCAAGGGGGTGTGGAGGAAGGTTTCCCGTCAGCTGAAGTAAAAAGAGATCCCTGCCTTCCCTCCCCCAATCAGCCACATCCCTGCTGAGAAACAAGCATTGGTAAATGCATTAGGTTTCACCTACATGATTAATAATTGTTGTAGTTGTAGCTTGCTGAGTAGTTGCACAATATAAGTTACAGCAAGTCTGTTAAAGTGTTATGACTTGTTTATGTACATAAAGGCAATATATTGTGCTGTTACTAGTGGTATAGTGCGGGTAAGTAATACAACATTTTGAAAAATTAAACAAAGAGGGAAATAGAATCAATTGATGTAATAGCAATAGTATGTTTTAGAGGAGTGCTGACAACTTTTGGACCCGGTGCCACTGCACCTGCTGCACCATTCAAATCATGCCCCTAATGCTTGCAAGCTAACTGCATTTGTGACCTCTTGTTTAGTAGTAAGATTTTGCAACATTCTGCGATAAGTGGGGTCCCCAGAGCTTTTGGCCCCAGTGCCACTGCACCTGCTGCATCATTCAAATCAAGCCCCTTTTTACTGCAAGATAACTGAAATTGTGTCTGCCTATATTGTAGGAAAATATAGCAATATTATGTGTTTAGAGGCATTGTGACAACTGTTGGGCCTTGTGCTACTGCACCTGCTGCACCATTCAAATCATGACCCTGTTGTCTGCAAGGTAACTGCACTTGTGGTTGCCTGTTTAGTAGCGAAATATAGCATAGTGCTTGCCTGTTTAGGAATAAAATATAGCAATATAAGGTGTTTAGTGGGATGTTTGGAGCTTTTGGTCCCGATGCCACTGCACCTGCTGCACTATTGAAATCCTGATCCTAGTGCTTGCTAAATAACTGCACTTGTGACTGCCCGTGTAGTTTTAAAATATAGCAATATTATGTGCTTGGAGGCGTTCTGACAACTTTTTGACCCGGTGCCACTACACCTGCTGTACCATTCAAATAATGACCCTGTTACCTACAAGGTAACTGCACTTGTGACTGTCTGTTTAGTAGTAAAATATAGCAATATTTGGTGTTTAGTGGAATTATGACAACTTTTGGCTCCGGGCCAAAGCACCTGCTGTTCCATTTCAATCAACACCCTTTCAAAACTGCAAGGTAACGTCAATTGTGACTGCCTGTTTAGTAGTAAAATATAGCAATTTTAAGTGTTTAGAGGAGTTCTGACAACTTTTGGGCCCTGTGTCACTGCACCTGCTGCACCATTCAAATCATGACCCTGTTGTCTGCAGTGTAACTGCACTTGTGACTGCCTGTTTAGTTTTAGATTTTAGCAATCATCTTGGTTTAGCGGGGTCCCTAGAGCTTTTGGCCCCAGTGCCACTGCACCTGCTGCACCATTCAAAACAAGTCCCTTTAAACTGCAAGGTAACTGCAATTGTGACTGCCTGTGTATACGTCAAATATAGCAACATTATGTGTTTAGAGGAGTTCTGACAACTTTTGGGCCTGGTGCTACTGCTCCTGCTGCACCATTCAAATCATGACCCTGTTGTCTGCAAGGTAACTGGACTTGTGGCTGCCTGTTTAGTAGTAAAATATAGCATAGCGCTTGTATATGAATTTTATTTTTAGTGCACAATGTTTATAACAACATTTATAATTTGATCATAATGACCAAATAGATTAAGTTGAAAAAATCAAACCCATAATGCCTACAAAGTGCAAAAAAAGATACTGAGCCACGAATCGGAAATGTCACAAATGTTCTAAGGGTAAAGCATCGGCTTTACACAACTAAGTAATAAAAAAAAACATTCCGGCATATCCATGGGAAGAGATCTTATCTTGACAGAAGAAATGTTATCTTGACAGTGAATGGGGTTTCAACAGTGTAAACAGCTTCAGTTGAAGTATGGTAAATGCTGCAGCCAGGGGAAGTTAACCAGAAAAAAAAAGTTCCACAGAAATGCAAATGAAAACAGTAATTCGGCTCTGGGAACTGAAAAGAGAAAAGACCCCTTTTAAAATATATTAAATACAAAAGATTTTACAAGTCTAGCGCAAGCGCTGTGCTGGCTAAACCTAAAAGGCACCCCCACTACACATTTACCACTTATTTAGTGGGTCGGAGTGTGTGCTGATTAGGACGCCGCTATTCCCCCGCAGAGTTAACCCAGAACTAATATAATGAGACCCACAGACATTTACAGAGGAGCAGGGCTCTACAACAGCCACGGTTAATCCATAACATAACATAAAATGAATCCCCATTAAATGTCATTAAAGCTATGTTATTAACGTGGTAACATTTTATAAAGTGACATTGCTGTTTTATCTGAGAATACATTTGGATTTTTTTTTGCACAAACACCTAAAAGCAGAAACGTGGTGCTCGCAAACGTTACCTCCCACCCAGCCAAACAGTTTATGTAGATGTATGGTGATTTATGGAGGTCAAATTTTTCTCAGTTGAATTAAGTGGGGAGACCCTTGTCCTCATTGATGAAAAGGGGATTATATTCCAGTAATGTCCTGAGACAGCAGAAAAACATCAAAAATAAAATGCTGAATTTTCTGAGTCAGGCTTTGAAAGTTGAATGGAGACCCTTTTGGTTTCCACTGGGTGATGAGTGACTAGTAACTCTCCCTTGAATAAGAGCCTTGTGACGTATGCGGACATTAATCTCACAGGGGCACCAAAAATACGGGTCACTTCTTGCTCGGTTGTTAGTTTGCAATACCATTAATCTTTTTCGTTTCAAAAACAATTCAGTGAGACGGCTTGTTAATTATTTAATGACCCAAATAAATCAGTATTTGTATGTAAAAATCCATTTAATGTTATTACCAAATTTCTCAAAAGTTAAAGTTACTCAGTAACAATTTTCATTGAAACAACTTAATCATTCGAGTTAACTATAAATTGTCCTTTGTTTGAGCAAAACACGAACGCTTATGCCCTAGAGACTCAATTTAAGGTCGGATGTGTGACATCAGTGGTCACGTCATGGCCATCTGTCATCTTTAGATGTTGTCACCCAGATGAAAGTCTTTTTTCCTTTAAAGATGCCCGGCCGTCCAGAGGAGAACTAAGAGAAAACATGTTTGCCAAGACATGGCGGCAACGAGGACCTGTCCACACTTACGTCATTTCTGAAATGAACACTGGCTAAACGTAGGTCTTTCTTCGGAAATGCCATAACTAATGTCCCCATGGGCTGGACGTTTGCATGACACATCCTTGTCTCGCTCTCTCCGCGACCACCATGTGTGACTTGGTAGACATGTATGGAATGGATGCTGGTGGGAATAGTATTGAGTGGGAGACCTAAATATGGAAGCTGCTCTGATGCTATCAATGCCACTGTTATGTCTGTACAATGTATTTCTGGATGGCAGTACTGAGGTGCCACTCCATCACCCAACCTATAAATGAGACATGGGAACCAAGAGCAGGGTGGTCTTCCATCACTGCCCTCCTCTAAATGAGACCCTCAAATCCAGAAAGTCTCTTTGTAAGCTAAAAAGAGATAAAAGATTAGACAAACTTAAGACAGACTTAAGATAGACTTAAGACAGACTTAAGACAAACTCCTAACTTCTGTTAATACCAAAAGTAGTAAGTTCATTCTGTGAATGCCAAATGTAGTAAGTGCATTCTGTGAATACCAAAATAGTAGTAAGTTTAGGGTTGAGTGTTAAGTTCATTCTGTAAATCGGGCCCATTGATGTGAAAATCAGTTTGCTAGGATGAACTTCTCTTATCCAAATGACTAGGCGTTACCCAAGACAGTTTACATACAAGCGGGACCATATCTGACAATCTTAATGCAAACCAAAATACAGCAAATCCTTATTTTACAAACAAATGAGAAAATCAATATACATAAATAACATTTAATACAAATAGTAAGTCAAATTCTTTATTTAGTACAGCAGGGAACACAATATTTATAAAGTTGATCTACCAAGTCTCATTAAATCTTTACCTTGATTACCGTGATGTCCCACTAGTGGTTTCTGAGAATTTTGATGCACAGTTAGTTTGCTATCCAACCAATCGTTTTTCTGTTTGGTTCCCTTGCCCACAATACCACATGCTGTGTAATCAAATATACTACAGAGCTGCTGTCACATGTAAGGATGTCTGAAAGATATATGTCTTCCTGAATGTGTACATGTGCTAAAGTCCTTTGTGAGTAGTGCAATAGAAGAAGTGCCTTTCTGCCTTTACTTCATTCCGGCCACACTGTTGGGTTGGCAGATTCTAGCCTTACCTGGGCTGTAGTTTAATCTGTTTTGATCAGTTTGTGTTTTCAGCTGTGGTGTAGCAAGGGTGCCACTTTGGTCGTAAAAGACACTCATGTCTGGAGGCAGAGAGACCCTCGCATGCCTGAGTCCAGGTGCCACTGCACATGCTGTTCTACTGATACCTACAAACATGGACTTCAGCATGTTGTTATTCAGTCTGTTCATGCAAAGCCTTGCGCTTTCTGTATTTACTCTGCCACATGGACATCCTGAAGATTAAAGTGTCCTCCTAGTAATATGTGCCATCCCAGCTTGCTGTTCTGCCTTAGATGTGCTCCCTCAGTACATTATGTAGCGCGTTACCTGGGCAAGTGGTTAATTCTTGGACAACCCTTCCTCGTGGGCTCCTACATTTGGATCCTGGTGGTGTGCCCGGATGGAAGGCAGGAATACAAGAGTATTCCACTGAATTGTTTGATAGATTTGGTTATTGTTCTTTCAGCTCAGGTAGGTCACTTTTCATGCTGTGGCACAAACACCTCAATGCTTGCTTCTATACAGTAAGCGACCAGGCGCCTGTCCTCAGGTCTGTTCTACATGCATGATTTGTGCAATGTCTTTGCACACACAGTACTTGCTTACACTATGGAGCTGCTGGGTTTCTTCCATGGACACGTGCCATTCATCATCCTTTCTTTATCTTAATATTAAATCCCGCACTTTGGTCCCAAAGACGTAGATGGGGAGATGATGCTGTCAACTAGTTTGAGCATTATTCATAGCGGTACATTGAAAGATGCCAGTTATTACATTATGATGTAGACACCCTGGATGGATTTCTTGAATTGTTTTATAGCCCGTTTAAACATCTAAATGTAATTAATCCTGGGTAAGTGTAGTTTGTGGTGTGGAAGGCCCAGAGTCATTAGGAAAAAAATCAAACTTGTGTTGTGATTTATTTCTATAACTTTTATTTTTTTAGATTTACTCCAAGGGTCCATGCTTTCCATTGCTGGATAATCTCTGCTAGATGAATATAGGTTCTGCATACAAAATGCGTTTAATTTCAGAGAAAATGAATCAATAGACCTGAGGCCTGTGCCTGGCTTTCCTCTATACGTTTGGAGAAGACATTATTGAGAAAGAGCTTACCTCTTGTTCCTTTTTGAAGGCACCAGTTTGCATGTTATTTACCTTTTCCCTACAGCTGATTGAGGCAGACCTACACTTAATTATGTTTATGCCTCCCATTCCTGCTTACAGCAACCTGATTGTTCGTGTGACTGAATTCTATGTTTTCTGTAAGCCAATAAAGGAAGCACAAATTTACCTCTTCATTTTTCATTACATGTATCCTAATCAATGTTTGTAATGTAGAAAATATGGCCTGTTTAGTATATGTGTAAAGAGGCCGCTCTCATGTCAATGTAACATAAAGCTGTCCATAACATCAGCATTCTGTGGTTCAAAAATGGTCCGTCAAGAAGTTCTGTTAACTAAGTGAAAAACAGTCTAAGAAACCAACAAAGCAACCACCCCAACACCTTTACAGCCTTCCCCCTACTTTTGTCTTAGCAGAGCAGAGAAAGGACTCATTTGTCTTTAACTGATCCTAGACCACTATCCATATACACTGGGGCTTGCGCCTTACTCTCTGGATTGGGTGGACCATTGTTCCAGAGGTCAAACTACTGTAGAGCTATTCTGGAAGGAGGAACGCCGGCCATATTCTTCTATATCTGGATTATTCTGACTACAGTTTTTATTGACTTAGGTAAACAAAATGAGGAGTACCATCATTGGGAGGTCACGAAGGATTCCTAATGTGGTGGTAAGCTTAACCAAAAGGAAAATAATTTATCCTTTTGTAAAAAAACCCTCACTCACCAACCTAGTGGTGACATGCTTCATCATCGGGGTCCACCCTGGCGGCCTAGCGTCGCCAGTGTGTGCTACAACACCTGAATTACAGTGGAGCTGGTTGTGAGTGTATGTGCAGAAAGGTGTGTTAAAAATTGTCCTGGTTTAACTTAGTGGGAGGATAGATTTTATTTACAAGTAACTGGACAATATTAAAAAAGTGAGACGAGATACTGTGAGGGTATATTAAGGCCAAAAGTATCTCTTATGTGTAAATTGGTCTACATGTTTCATCGAGGGTAGGATGTACCAGGTTTTCTTCAGGACCGTTATAACAGGGAGCTGGACGGTATGTACCCCCTAAAAGGCACACCCTATCCTAGTTCCCTGTATCCCAGATAGCAAAGATCGCTAAATGGTGGAGGACTCAAACCACATTGGGTGAATCAAAAAAATGAAAAAGACTTCTGGTTAAGGTGTCTTATTCATTGGAGGGCGGGAGGGGGTATCCCACTGTGCTAACATAGAAGTTTATTAGTAGTGGAAATGCCGTATACCTATACGCGACCTCCGCCGCCCTGCTACAGTTTTTATTGGCCTTCTATTGTCAAGCCAGAATCCATATCGGCCCATCAACATACTTGTTGTAATGCTTCATGTTCATCGGGATCATGTTTGCGCTATATAAAACTTTATAAATAAATAAATTATAAATAAATGCATTCTAATTCTGCTTATTCAGTGGATTGATTATTAATGTGTGATAAACCCACTTAACTTTAGCCGCCTATTCCTGGTCCTTTTTGTGTGGCTAAATGTACTACACCGGTTCTGAATTGTTTTATTGAGTGTTAACCCCTTTTGCCTCTCAGTCAACCACAAAAGTCAAGTGGAAGGAAAGAGTAACCGTGTTCCAACAGGCCATCACATGGATATCAATCCATTTGGCTTTCGTTTAAAGGCATGGGCAGAGCCCGCACACTAAGCATGCGCTCCTGTAGGCTAAGAATGAAGGTAGGCCGGCAATCCTGATATTGTCAGATTGGTTGACAACTGACAACACTGTAAACCATGCACTTCTGCAGCAGAGAGCCGACTGGTGGTAGCATTATCGTACCTCTGCACACTACTGACGGCCAAAGGCGTGCACTGAACACTGTAATTCTACATCATACAAAATAATATTGCAAGACGAGAAAGTCTATCAGATAACCTTTGTTGGTCAATCACCGCCATACACAACATTCATCAACTGGAAACAATGCAGCTGTTAATTGGATGATTAATCCGCTCCCCACATACGTTTCTCAAGAGTAGCTTTATGTGGCTAAGAAGTATATTTAACAGGGCCCAAGCACAACCATAGGTTCCCCCACTCTAGCTCTGCCATGTCTCATATAAAACATGAAACAGAGAACAAAGTGTCAATAGAACACAGGAGCACATGATAACCCCATGCTGACACACGGCAAGATAAAACAGAAACAAGACAACAGCTACCTACAAAAGACAAAGATATGGCTGAAACCATTGATAGATTTTAGACCAGTGCGCTGATACCTTCTTACTCCCTGTTCACGAAGGGTCCAGTAATCACGTTCTTGCCAGAATGGAATCACAGATGGTGCAGGTTTCATTGTTGTGAGAATCCAGCATATTTTAAAAGGGACACATTCTCCAGACCATATCTGGAGAACTTTGCCCCAGCAAACCGTTCTCGATTACTGGTTTAGCTGTGTGAACTGGTATTGAATCAGGATTCAGATGTTATTCCTCTTTGTGTGCTGAGCAACATGGGTTTCGATTATGATACCTGGGGCCCTATTAGAGAAAGTGCCCTGGTGGCACAGCGGGCATATGCACCTGCTTTGTGCGCTCTCAGGGCACTTTGCTATTACAGAAGTATTATATTCCATATAGGTACCATAATATAGGCCCAGGTAACTTCATTACCCTTCACCTATATTCTTCCGTACATTACACTTGTCACTGTTTACATGGACTGACCTTTTATATAGATACAACACTGCATTCAGAACACAGGTTTTCCCTAGCTCAAGATCTCATACATTATGCATGAGGATTCTTTTAAGCACAGCAGGACAACCATCTCCTGTATATTACCTATGTATAAAGTTCATGCCCGACGTCATCCTTAGGCCAACCCAGTAATACAGCGAGGTAGGACCCCTGGGGAGATCTATGGGTATATATACATCACATCTTGCTAAGATAGAAGAGACCAAGACTTCCCGGCAGACATACTGTCCAGAGACGCTGAGACTCCTGTATGCAGACACTCCAGCTCGCATTGGTCTAACATCCCTCGCGGGGTGTCCAACTTGATACCAGGACAGGGTCCCATAGTCTCTCACGTCAGGTAATGGGATTGACTAAAACCTAGAGGCATTCTTGGCTTAACACCTACACATATGCTAGGTATACTTAGGTACATCTAGTTAGGGAGGCATCGTAGGAGTATGCATCTTTTATCATGTGTTTTATATACTCGTATATATTCATGACTATTGTAAGATGGTAGAGCTATACCATCCATTTACCTTCATAGTACTCCTATTCATATATATCTTATACTGTTTATTGGTTGTTGCAACTCATCTTTTAAAAACTAGATTAAATAACTGATCAATAAATACTTATTGAAAACGCCCAGCCAGTTTATTCTGTGTATATCTCTGAGACATACTAAGGGCCAGATGTAGGAGCCTAAATACCGGTCGGTAACGGCCGATTTCGGCCGTTACCGACCAGTATTTAAGAATTGGCATGTAGGGGCATAATTTTACAGAATCTGTAAATTTACCGAATCGGTAAATTTACAGATTCTGTAAAATACCGAATCGGTATTTTTACCGATTCGGTAAATCCCAGATGTAGGTGGGACTCTTCTGAGTCCCAAAGGCCCTACAAATTCGGTATTTTACCACCCAATCCAATTGGGTGTTAAAATACCAAATCCAGGTGTGCATGCACATGTGTGCATGCACACCTAGCCATGTGACAGACAGACATGCCCTTAGGGCATGTCTGGGTGCCACATGGCGCACATGCCTATTTTTGGGGTGCCAGAGGGAGTCAAAGTGACACCCCCTGCACCCTTGCTGGAATCGGTATTTACCGATTCGGTAATTACCGAATCGGTATTTCCCATTGATTCCTATGGGCTGCACAGCCCGTAGGAATCAATAGGAAATACCGATTCGGTATTTACCGAATCGGTAAATACCGATTATTAACGATTCGGTATTTCAACATCTGGAAATACCTACATCTCCCCCCTTCATATTTACCGATTCATAAATACCGAATCGGTAAAATTCGGTATTTATGAATCGTAAATAACATTTACCTACATCTAGCCCTTAGTAAGCACGAGTGACTGAGCGAAAGGAAGTATATTGTTTCCACGGTCCTGGAGGATCAGGGTTGTCATGTCAATGATTGCCAAGAACTATTTTCTCCTTGGTAAGAAGAGATTCTAGTGGCACTGTGAGCTAGTAGAAATCAACATACCCAGAGGGGGTGTCCATACTCAGTCTGACACCAATCCTACAGTGTATGCTGTCTAAAACGTGCAGATCTTGTATACTTTTTATAGGACCTACATTACAGAAGGGGCCACGGTCGCTTGTGTGTCCACTTCTGCAATACTGATAGCCCCAGCGCACATGTAGTGCCAGTGCTATAATGAGATGTTGTTCCCTCATTTGAATGGAGGGATGGCCCCAAGCAAATGAGGGATCACTTGCCTCCGCATCGGTGCTGTATTATGGATGCGGGCCAAAGGCAAACATGCCTTTGGGAGGTGCACTTAAAGTGCCCACAGAAAAGGTTTGCACGTTCAGCGTGCCTCCTAAAGGTAGCCGTTTGGAGGAGTGAAAGGGGGTTCATGAACTCCCCAGACATCCCCTTGCAGGTAGGTGTAGTTACTCACTGCATCGGCCTGCAATGGGATCCCTGATACCCCTTGAAAGTGCAGGCGGATTACCATCTGCATTGTGAAACATGGAGCAACTTTGAAGCAGCCACTCAGTATTTCACTTGAATGCGCTGCCCCCAGGGCAACACATTCATCATAATAGGGTGCACTTTCCTTGTTTGCACCTGGCTCACCTGTTTTAAGGTGCACTTTTGGGCAAACGGAGAAAGAACGCCATTGTGGGACAACAGGCCCATATGATACATTGGGCCCTGGGGCGCAACAGGCATGTGCGCCCACTTCATGCACCCTCGGGGTATAATGGTAGTACAGAACGGTCCTACAAATGCCTGTAGGCCTTCTTCTGAAATAATGATAGGGCTTTATGTAGTTCTAGCGCTATCATGAGAGGTGTGGCCCTATGCAAATGAAGGAATCACTTTGTCTCTGCGCCCACGCTGTATTATGGACATGGGTGCAAAGGCAAACATGCCTTTAGGTGTCCACTGAAAGTGTGTCACAAAAAGGTGACATGCTTTCATTGTGACTCCTAAATGTGGCCCTCTGTAAGGGGGAAGGAAGTCCCATGGGCCCCCAGACATCCCCCTTCAGTCGGGTGCAGTCACTTACAACATCGGGCAGCAAAGGGATCTCTCGCCCTGATTCAAACTGCAGGTGTGCTGCCGCCTGCACTGTTAAACATGAAGCGGCTGCCCTGGGGGAGTGCATTCTGTATAATATGGTGCACTTTCCGCATCTGACCTCAACACACTTTTTGAAAGATGCTCTATGGCGCAAACAAGGAACGTCCACCCTCTGGTAATCCTAGGATCCAGTGTTACCAAGACCTCCTGTATCAGTGACACTGCATCCAGGATTATTAACCTTTAAATTAGGCCTGTTTGTAATGAGGGCCCAAGTTGCATGTATATAAATTAGCACCTTTAGTTGTCGCATGTTTAATAACCTGCTGCAACTCTCGGGTAATTGTGCAAACCGAGGGACACAAGGATGCGAGCCAGTGAATTGTGCTTCTATAAATCTCGTCTTCGTGCCGAGATCACCCACATATCCCATTCTACAGCCCTCACTCTTTCAAGACCCGTCACAGACAGGTGTTAGTAGTTTTTGGACCCTAGCCTTATAATATTTTGTGTTATTTCAGAGAGCACGTTAGTGCAACCCCCGAACAACAGTAGGCTTTTCTGCTAAAACTATACACTAATCTTTGAAGAATTAGGTATGTGTGGGTGTTGTGCACCCAAGTACACACTCTTCGGGTATCTCCAGCCTCCTTCTTTACACCGACTCTGTTTCACCCAAATCATACTGTGCCCGATTCACAGAATGAACTTAAGACTCAATCCTAAACTTACTACTATTTTGGCATTCACAGAATGAACTTACTACTTTTGGTATTCACAAAACTAAGGATAATGTCTTAAGTCTGCCTTAAGTCTGTCTTAAGTTTGTCTTAAGACAAACTTAAGACAAAATCCTAACTTCTGTGAATACCAAAAGTAGTAAGTTCATTCTGTGAATACCAAAATAGTAGTAAGTTTAGGATTGAGTCTTAAGTTCATTCTGTGAATCGGGCCCACTGATAGCAGAAGTTGCGTCACTTTGCATCAATGGCTGGAAGTGGACAACACAAATTGCAAAGTTATTAGTACAAATATCCAATAACTTCAGTATACTTGAGAAGCTACAAGGCAGAGCCTAGGTCAGCTTTCTAACCATAGGGTTGAGGCATGACCTGTGGCATTAGTAAATGTGCCACAGGATGCCCGACCATCGGTTTCACTCTGGGACGTGTGGAAGGGGGTAGACGGTATATCAACGGCTCCTATGAAATCCCAACATCTGTGCTGCAAATGAGTAGTGCAAAAATCAATAGTGGTCTAAGTTGCCACCTGTTGGAAAGTGGGTAATTGGTAGGGGCAAAAGTAGGTCTGCCACTGGCAATAAGGCCACTAACACATGATAGGACTCAGCATACGTCTTAGAAAATTATTCCTATGTTCTATCCTTGAAAGCTTGGCTGCGAGCAGGCAGGCTTAACTTCAAAGACAGGTATGTAAAGCATTTAAAAACACCAATTCAGTAAATAATTAAGACACAACACATAATAAAAATACTACACCAATTTATGATAATAGGAAATATTTTTATCTTTAAAATGACACCAAAACGACAAAAATCCAATGTAGGGAACCAGAGATATGAATTTTCAAAGATTTAGCAAAATATAGCACTTAAAACATATAGCACCTTATTGGGATATCTGGTCACGATAGACTGGCTCAAAGTTTCAGGCCAACCGCGATGGAGCCCTGAGCGGCTACAACTCGCGGGAGGTCCCAGTCACAGTTTTTACCTTCGGACTTAGTAACTTTTCTGGAGCTTTTCTTCCCGGGGTCCCTCGAAACTCTCAGCCAGTCCGGATTCGGTGAGGGTTCACCGGATTGCCTTTCGATGAGCTCCCGGTCAACGTCCCTGGAGCGGACTTAGAAACGTTTTCTTTAGCTCTTCAGAGTGGCAACCCAGGAATTCAGGTCGACCCGCAATGGAAGGCAGGCGAGTTGGCGTTCGCGGTGGCTCCCGGTCACCTTTTCTACGAGCAGACTTCGAAACTTTTCTGGAGCTTTTTCTTGTGGGGTCTCTCGATGCTCTTCATGTAGCCGGATCCGGGTGAGGGTTTGCCTTCCTTGGTTTTCTTCTACTCCCAGTCAATCTCTGGAAGTGAGACCTATGGAGCTTTTAGCAGGACGAACCTGGATAGATTAGCTGGCTCATGGTTGAGTCGGTCCCTCTATGGAGCTTTTTTCAAAAGTTGCTCCAAAGTTCTCCAAACTTCTTGAACTTTTTCCTGAAGTTCCTTAAGGGATCCCAAAGTGTCTCAAACTCACTCCAGGGGTCTGGAAGTTCCAAGCTGGTCCTTGAAAGTTGAGGACTTCAGTTCCCACAATCCACTTGGACAAAACCCTTACAAATCCACTGGTGTTCTCCAGGTTGAGGATCCTTGGTGGGGATGTTCCAGGTGCACTCTTTTAACCTGTAGCTTTCAGGGAGTCCACTCTTTAGTTCTTTTCCAGCAAGATAATCCACAGGGCTGTAGTTTCAGATGGTGCCGTCTTCAGAGGTCGGACCTTAGAAATCTTTGCACAGCAAAACATCTCAACAGGGCACTTCTTGCTTCAGTAAGGTTCAAGCAGCAGATCTAAGTGGATCTGCCCCTCTTAGATACTTATTCCCAGTTCTCTGGGTCAAGCAGGAGGTGACTGCTGACCAATGGGAGCAGGCCAACTCCCTAAAAATATGACCACATCCTGCAGAGTGTGGCATTATTTTTTCCCAGAGTGCAACAGATCTTCCAAATTCATAATGGCTGATTTTCCAGCAGAGAGTCAAGAATTGGCTAAACACACCCCCTAGGATGGCTTCTTTCCATATACTCTACGCCTACCATCTGCACATACCTTCCCTAATCCTAGGTCTGGTTGGGGTCAAAAGTGTAGAGTGGAAAATGGCACTGTGGCCATCCCTCTGCCTTTAAAGACCATGGTTTAGGACTCCTCCCACTGTTCTAGCATTCCTGTGTAGCAGTACACTGCCCTCCCAGCAGAGGTGGTTAACCACAGAGGATCTCTATCTCCTCTTTAAGGCGGCCTGACTAATCCATCCAACTCTGACCAATCAGGGCAGACCACTGGAAGGATGAATTTGGACTTACAAACAAGAAAGTCTTATAACTTCTTGTCTGTACACTTTAGGAGAAATTCAAATATATGATATTCTTGGATTTATTAATACCATTCTGGGAAGTCTTTGAATGGCATTTCTAGCTTGTTCCTATCAAGAGTTATTAGTTACTAACCTCTTGTCATGTTAACCTATGTGGCCTGGGATTTGCAATGGGGAAAATAACATGGGCCATTTTTCCAGGACTAGGGCTTATAAAAACATATTTCATAAGTACTTCACTGATTTCTTCAGGACCCCCACCCCATGTGCAACTAGGGGAGACTTTAGGGGTTCTGAATCTGTAGAAATATTGCAGATCCTCTCTCCACAGTGCTCCTACCATCAAAGTCGAATTTGAGCAGTACTTTACTACATGTGGGGAGTGAAATGTGAAATTTCACTTAACCCAGGGCATATACAACTCATTTTAAAAGGGTGTACCATAAAACTATCTGACACCGGTGGTCTTGCTATGACTCAAACCCTATTGACTGTATATGCCCAAAAAACAGCCTAGGCCTATTTAGTATTTCCACAGTAGTATCCCAAATTGAGCATTACATTGGTGGGGAGTTAAAAGAGCATTATCAACAACAAAAGTTTTTTTTTCAATTCACATACATTTTATTCAAAAATACAGTTTTTAAAAATCACAGTATTTCTCATCATTCTCCAGTGAAGAGAAGAAAAATGTTAGAAAAAGGATAAATTGAGAAATATTTTGATTTAAAAACAGTATATATTTTTGAGGAAGCATAAATGATTTTTTTGTAAAAAAAATCTTGTGTTGTAGATAGTGCTATTTTATTAAGGGTATTACAAATTTCATGCAAAGGTTATCAATATATGATCTATTTCCTAAAACATGTCTGAGGGAATATGATGATGAATATTTCCATGGCATATAATCCATTCTTTAGTCTCACATTTTTGTAAAGAATTTAACCTAACCCATAAATAAGGACACACTCTATTACAAAATTTAAATTTGCTATTAATTTCTGCAAGTATTCTTTGCATGTCCTTTTTAGCAATCTGTAGAGAGACTGTTGCGATTTATGCTTCTAATTGCTTGACCCTTCTGGGAATAATTCTAGCAATTGATGAGACAGATCGTTTTGGGATTTTTCTCCAATTACAAACATCTTGGCCAAATATATTTTCAACCTTGCTATTTCCTTGAAGACATTATTCATGTTCAACTTCAAGGAAAACATTTCGTTCTCATTTTTCCACCATTCACAAATGCAGAGGCATATTATCAAGAACAGGAGATACATTATCACCGCTTTTATCGGCAGGAAACTGCCGCTAAAGCGGCAATAATGAGCTTGATAATATGCCTTTGTGAATTCCCATAGCAGCCCAGGTTAACACCAGAACCTAGGCTGCTATGGGAATTTACAAGGGCCTATTATCAAGACCATTATCGCCGCTTTAGCGGCAGTTTCCTGCCGATAAAGCGCCGATAATTTTATCGCCTGTTCTTGATAATATGCCCCGCAGATCTGCATATATATTTTTTTTAATCTGCAAGTTTCGGAAAGTGCAAAGAAAATGGACAGCTTCTTGGGCTCTCTGCTGCCTCAGGAGACATTACCACTCCCACTCGGGGTGATGCTTCGACTGCTGCTGCAGGGCAGCTGTTCCTCATTTTGAGTTGGCCTCTGATTATACAACCACAGGTGTACAGATGGGTGAGCGATATGGCATCCCTGCCAAAGTAGCTTGCAACCCAAAGTGCCCTGCCCCGTGGGCCTGTATACAGCCCCCTAGGCTGCACCACATCTCACACCCTAACCAATGGTCTTCAAACTTTTTATTGTCACGCCCCCACAGTGAAGAAAGCAAAATCACAGGGGCCCCACCCTCAAAGATTTTCACAATTATTCTATTAAACTGGCAATGTTTAAATATGCTTAGACTTATTTAAACTTTGCAGTTAAGTTATGTTTCTGTTTTCTTCAGGGGCTGCCACATTGCCAATAAGCAATCAATTTCCAAGGCAGAGTTTCTGCTGGAGATTTGACCCAAAGCATTCCATTAACCACAGCTGAGGGTGGCATGGTGGGGGGAAAACAATGGGTTAGGATGCGGTCCAATGCGATTGCCAGTGGCTGAGATGGATTTAAGCATTCCATCCAACACCCTGTTGTTACTCCTCTCTTATACCAGGCTATAAAGAGGTTGATACTTGGTGGCAACTAATATTATAGCAGGGCATCAGGTCTTTTCAACTGTAACCCTGGAACGGAGAAGACCTATCAGTTCTCCTCTGGAAGATCTGGGTAACCCCTCATCAATGGAATGTTTGCTTTCCACACATTATGTATGGGTGGTCTTGGCACGCTGCATTTTGCTACTATTGGCAATAACCCTAAAAAGCACATGTAGAGGTGTGGTGAGCTGGGAAAATATACAGAGGACCATTACTTAAACTCCCCACCTTAAAGTCATGCTGAGAATTGCACGGTAATCAAGAAATGTTAGCTGAAAGTGCCTGGTTTAATTCACATACCGCGAACAGGAGATACAAGCGTTTCCTCCTCCACTGTGAAGTGCTGGGGATGGCACTTCCAACCTCTCCCCCTTGCAAAGATTGGAGGAGAGTTTCAATAGAATGAAAGCGATGGAGCGAGAACATTTAAATTTTAGTCTCTTGGTAAAATCATTAAACAGTAAACCCCGACTAGTCGTAATGGGCATTGATTTTCGACCTGAAGTGTTGAGAGGGAGCTAACATCAGTAATACATTTCAATCAGAGTGAACTCAAGGTGACTCCACAATAATGACAGAGGATATTCAACCAAAAGGTTTATTTTCCAAGTATTAGTCAAATACAAAATCAGCAAAATTGGAAACTGTTAAGAAAATATAACAATATAGTCAAAATATTGAAATGCTCAAGTATTCTAAATTTCAGTATTAAGAACAACAAAATGGTAACAACCAATATGTAAACAATACAAAAATCCAAATTAGGTGTTCCATTAAAAAACTCACTCTATCTAAATCTATAAAGGGTAAGCGAGGTAAGAGAAAACAAAACAATGTCAAGCGTGAAGCTTTCCGCTTAGGGAAACCAAGCAGAGAGGTCTGCCCTCCTCAGAGTCAGGATAAGGTTTGCCCTAACTACCTATGGAACACTAATTAAAATCTCAATGGAAGGTTCCAGGACATCCATATCTTGTTCCCACCCCCAGGAGCCAATTGCATAATGGCATTTACTGGAAGTCAGTAAACTCCCTAAATTCCCATCTTCACACAATTAGGTACAAATCTGCTTGTCCTTGAAAGTTCCATCTTCCTAGTGTGCTGGGTACAGGAGACTCCTTTCACTGTCATCCCACCAAGTCCTTTGCCAGCTTTCATTTCTGAGACCTCATTATCAGTCTAATCCATAACAATAAATCTTTCTCTAGCTAACGAGTAACCCACCAGCAATAGAAAATAAAGACAGCATGCTGGCAAACTTTATGTGTGCGAATGCTCAGCTAAATCCTAATGTCAAGCTAAGATGACCTGAGAAAGAACATGGAGTGACTATTATTCATTTCAATGGGACAATATTTTCGCAAGAAACATTTAGGACTTAATATTGTTATTAGATAGAATTTAGACCATGATGTTCCTGTTGCACGTCAAAATAGCGAATAGCAAGATTGACAGGCAGTTCAGAGGGGACCAATTAAACACGGCAATTCTTCAGGGGCTGCCTTATTGCCAATAAGCAATCTTTATAAAAGGCAGAAAATAGTGTATCTGTTTGTAATGAAATCGGTTACCAGAAACTGCATGTAAAGGAGGCACTCATGTGTACCATTGAAGATAGAATGCCCTTCTAAGGTAGTATGATGAGTGTGATCGCCGGAGAAAAGCACCATACAGACTCCTATGCCTAAAGGTCTACCGCCAGTTTAGAACCCTGGGCCAGAATTGTAATGGCTGCCTTTGCATCAGTCAATAATGGCGCATTGCTGACATGATGTTAAGTTTCCCATTATTCAGTGCGGTGCTGCTCAAGTATACTAGAGAAATGCTTGAAATGCCAGCTTCTTAGGCACGACTAACGATGCACAAAACACAATTGTGACTCATTGGGTGCATCTCACTGTGCCAATAAACTGGACAGAGTGCCAGGACTCTTTTTCTGGTCTCTGGACCTGCTGCGGGTTACTTATTGCACAGCCAGACCTCATACATTAGTCTTATCCACAGGCACTACCATGAAGAGTGAACATTGACATGGCATCTCCTGCAGTGTTCTTGTAGGGAAAATGCATCCATGCCTGAAACCACAAGGTAGACGCAAATAAAAAGCACTATTGTCAATCTAGAACACACACTGCTCCAGTGTGCAAAGCACCATCATCAGACATGATCCATATTTCAATGTCACGTGAAGCGCAGTTGCAATAGACCCAGTGCCCGGTTTGTGCATCACCATCGTGCCAGCATTGCCAGCCATGTGAACCAACCTCAATGTCCACTCCACGTTGCCTCTCCCCACCCTCTTATTCACAGGTGCCTTTGCTACAATGTGTGTCGGGCATATGGCTTCATGTTCTTGGATCTGCAGAGAGTGGCCACCAGTGGCTGAACTGGGTCTGGTGGCTGAGTGGACTAATGCAGCCCATTGTAGGGACCTTATTTTGACCTCATGGTCACAAGCTGAAATCACTGCTTGTCCAATCATCCTTTTGAAGTCGATAAAATGAGTACCACTAAGTTGGGTAACAATAAACATCTGTTATTCAGCGCCAAGATACCCTTTGCGGTAAACGTGCGCTTTACAGATACTCATTATGTTACCAAATCCGAGATGCTTACTTTGCCGCTGTAGCCAGATAGACTTGTCTCAGAGGGGGTTTGGCCCTAATACGACAACTAGAAAGGGTCTACTATTGAACCTGTGGTCAATAATTCAAAGGAGCCTGTGTTGAAGTTTCTGTTCACGTAGCTAAACATATCTTCATTCTATGGAGCAAGAAATGAAATGTGTTTCAAATGCATATGGTTAAAAGATACACAACTTAATAGGTTCAAAGGTAAATCGACACAGGGAGGGGGTTGCAGAAGAATGGGATCACACCTTGCTCATACTAACATGCCTGCAGCCCTCCGAAAAATACCAGAACAACCACATGGCCAGTCCAGCCCTTGTACTTTGTATGGACTCAGGACTAGGCTATGTGTACCAACCCAGCAAACTCTGGGAGACCTTCCTGTGACCCACCATGAGGACGAGCAGGGCCAGGACTGGAAAGATCCTGACGCAAGGTCCAAGGCAGGAAGTCTGCATCAGCACCAGGCACTGGGGCACTCATGAGCCATGAGCACCCGCAGCCCAGCTGCTGAGGGTGCCATATTTCAAAGCAGCTCATACCTTTACACTTCGCTGTCCAATGTCTGAAGCTGAACATGCGAAGCTGCTTTAAGGGAAGGTCCTATTTATAAGGCATGGACATTGCCAGCAGTGCAAATTGTGCTGGTGCCATTTTGTAGCCAATATTCTGAATTACCTAAACTTCGCTAATTCCGGTCCAAAATTTGACCAATATTTGCCCTGCCTGACAATTGCAAACAGACGTTCGCAGAGAATGCCCTGTGCAAACATGTTTTGATTCGGTTCTTTGGTCAGAATGTTGATGCAAAATGGCACCGACATTGGCATAAATAATCTATGTTAAACATCCCAGTTTGCTGGTCCTGTCCTCGACCTTTCATATAACTAAATAGTAACATTGTAGGTGTGTATCTTGAAAGACAGTTAAATGAAAAAAAGTCTGAGAAACAAAATAGTTCTGATAAAATGTTGCCTGAGTGAAGTGAACAGCTGGATGACCCTGTCTTGTCTCAAGCTTAATGGGGACAAGACAGAGGTCATGCTGTTGGGTCGCTCGGCTCCATCCTCGGTGGACTCGTTTTGGCCAGCCTGTCTGGGCTCCCCTCCAGCCCCCAAGAATGCCATTAAGAGCTTGGGCATCTGGCTGGATAGGTCCCTGACCTTAGATTATCAGGCCACCAAGCTATCGGCCACCTGTTTTGGCCTTCTTAGAATGTTAAGGAGGATACTTCCCCTGTTACTATTCAAGGCCAAACAAACTGTTGTACAGGGACTGATCCACTCTAGGTTAGATTTCGGGAACGCACTTTATCTTGGAGCCCCCGACACCACATTGCGGAAACTGCAAGTTATCCAAAACTGTGCGGCCCGCACCCTACTGCAAATTCCCCGTAGGATTTCTGCTAGAGCTGGCCTGAAATCATTGTACTGGCTCCCTGTTAGGGACAGGATTAGCTTTAAGTCCCTCTGTATTGCCCATCAGTCATTCTGGGAAACAGGTCCAGCAATTAATCGTCCTTTAATCACTCCGTATCTCCCTGGCAGACAGCTGCGTTCAACTAATGCATTTCTTGCTGTGTGCCCAGGGTCATACGGACCAGAGCTGGGGGCCGCTCTTTCACCTTAAACGTGGCCAGGTAATGGAACACTCTCCCACCTCACTTAAGGTCCAATCCCGACCTAACCTCCTTCAGGAAACAACTGAAAACATTTTTGTTTAATAAATAGGTTTTCACCTTCCTCTCGTGCTATCCGCCCATTTGCTGGATCACCTTTTAGTCACAGCGCTTGGACGCCTCCGGGCAGCTATCTGCGCTTTACAAAATTCATTTTAATTTCATTTCATTTCATTTAATTTCACGCTGTGTCTGGGGAGATAGCTTGCTAACATGTATTTTTTTATATATATATAAAGTTGACTTTGAACACATTCTACCCCTCTTAATTTGTCTCTTCTTGTTGTTTTCTTAAAGAAGCCTCAAGGGTGACCCCCCCATCCATGGTTCCACTTGGAGGTGTCCACTTCACTGCAGCGCAAGAAGATGTTAATGCATACTGCTGGCTAGACTGAGTGACGGTACTAAGCAGGCCTATCCGACCTTATTACAGCCATGTATTTCTTTCATATTTTAGTATGAATTACCTACTTCAGAAAGTAAATGGGCCGTCATTTTTTAATTTGAATTGGCTTTTGCTGGCTGCACCACTCAATTTCTTACAGAGCACACACCTAGACTTTTCGGACCATGGCTTCTGTCCTCCCAACCCGAGGAAGGACCCAGCCAGACTCACCCCATTTCTTACCGGTGAATGTCCGTCAGTCGCCTTCAGTCCGAGCCTGGAATTCCCTGGACATTCATTCAGGCGCAGACTGGACTCTTGTCATCTCATCCTTGCTTCGTCTCCTCTTGGGATCACATCTGGTCGTATTTCCACTCTGTTCTAGTCTAGTCTATTAAGAATGTGACCTGTGGTAGCCTGGGGATGCTTAGGGGGAGGCTAACAAGTGCAAAGCCCCGAGACAGATTTTCTCCTAAAAAAATAACAAAGCAATGCCCTTGCAGGACACAGATTCCTTCTGTGCGGACACTCAAAGGCCCGCATTACCAGTGTCCTGGTGGATTCTCAGAAGCTTGCTGACGTCTGTCATTGCGCATCTCAGAACTAACAGCAATGTGGAGAGAACCACATGGGGTAAACATCCTTGCTATTTTCCCCAGGTCGAATTTTACAGAAGAAATGGGGGAGTGGACTAAGGAGGAAGCCTGACACTTGTACCAGCGCTTGGCGGCTGTCCCTGTGTAGGATCTTTTCTGCAGCCAATGGAGGTCTATCTAGGAAGGCTGCGGTATTTCTGCCAGTTCATCACTGCTGTTTAATGGCAACATATTGTGCTCCCATCCACACCCATCCACTGCCTGCCACCTCTCACGAGTGGCCATCTGGTCACGTGATTTCCTACATTCTATTTGATCTTCTCCTGACGGAGACGTCAGCTAATGTCCTCAACCCTTCTGCATTCAATTTTATTAGCCTGTTTTTAAAGAGTTCACCTCAGTTATCTATATTCACACTAGAAAAGGGCACCTTCTTTTTATATGCCATTTGTTGGGGATGTTTCACACTGCTTTTAGGGGTACTATCCTGAGGTTCTGCACATTCACTTACTTAGTAAACCCAACAACATATTCTTTGCATCAGAATCTCAAACATTTTGGGACAGGCAAAGAACCCTTTCTCCTAACTTTAGCATCCTCCGACATCTTCTCCAGGGTCTTTCTGAATTCCTCCAGCTGAATCCCTGTAGAGTGCGGGCCTGCAGGGACAGTTCTGGGCGCTACATTGTCGTGAGCAGTTCACGCAGAGGAATGTCTGCCTCTTCCATCACAAGGTAGTCCCCGCATACATTTCACCTCGCACGCTGGCGACCTCACCTAGCCTGCCACGTCATGACCAATCGTTTCTGTGAGGACCTGTCACCTCATGTGCCATCAACCGCTATGAGGGCCTAAACCAACCACAAATCCATCCTTCTGTGGGCCTGTAATTACCTGCGCCATCAATCTTAATCAAGACCTTCCATCTCAAACCCCATCACTATCAATGGCTGTCAAATCCAACCACAAATCAGTGCCACTGGGTAGCTGCTGTCTCACACTGACATGACCACAAATCCATCTCACTGTGTGCCTGCCATCTCATGTGCCCTTAATCACAATGGGTGCCTGACACGACCACACATCCATCTCACTAACAGCATGTCAGCCCATGTACCATTAATCTCAGTACATGCTTGGTATAAACACATGCCTGCCTGTAATAACCAGAAATGTAACCCATTAGGCGCCTGACGCCACAGTTACTTCCTGTCCCTGGGACTTACAGACTCTCCAAGGATGCAAGACACATCTGAGGTCCTAATCTTTGAAATGTATGAATAGTTCAATCATAAACATGTGATGAAACCAACTTGCAACTCACTGGTCTCACACACAGTTTGTGTTCAGCTGATTTTAGGTCTAACTACTGACTTCCATTCAGTTATTCAGTGCAACCAGTTGTTGTCAGGGTTAAATACATCTGTGTAGCATCAGTAGTTATGATTATGCATTACAAATTCTCACATTGTTAGATTATACCAACCACAGCTACCCAGGATTGTGCATTATTGGGTAAAACGTTTTTTCTTTGTGCATATCACTTGACCCAAAGGGGAAATGTTGGCTGGTGGGGATTTCCCAGCCTTGAAGTAGCCAGGGTGCAGCAGCTCTAGTGAAGGCTGAGCACTTTACTAAATGAGGGCTTAGTTGTTTTGACTCTGCACAGCAAAGTTTTTCATTTTTCAAAAATAAGCTCCCAAAATATGTAATGTGAACTTTGCGCTGCAACTGTCATTTTCTGGTGAAGAAATAGCTTCAAAGCATATGTAATCTTATGGTTCACTACAAGTGATGCTCGAGGGACCTTTCTGGGGCTGCAGAAGGACTTCCTGACACCATGCACTGATTTCCCTGCCAGGGGCAGTCAGCTCACAAATCAGTGTAATGTTATTGAAGTATGTCACTTACTTTAACATGCTTATAAAATAGTATAAAGAATGGTAAAGTGCTCTCTGGGTGAAATAGATTAATCTGGTAATCATTTTAGGCGTTGCCCCATGTGGGAAATTATTGCCTGCTTCACCTGCTACTTGGCGACAATGCTTCCTTCAAATCTTCCCATGCAATATCTCTTTCCATCTCTCCATCCATACTCTCTCTTTCCTCTGCTCTCTCACCTCTACCTTTCTGATTTCTTTCTCTCTACCTTCCCGCTCCTTCAAATTTTTTTCTCTGGAAAATGGGGAAAATGCTAGAGGCAGCTTGGGTGGCCCTGGGCTTTCAAAACCAGTCTCCAAGGGCTCCGGCACACCGGGGTTACTGACCAGTTGAACTAAAGACCTGTCAGTAGTGGCTGGCATGGAATGAGTGTGGAGGGGCAGGGGAGGGGGACTAGCGGGGGGACATAATAAAAAAAAAACTTACCTCTTGCGACGACCGTTTCTTCTCGCTCCTCCGGAATCGGGGACCCACAAAGCACCCAGGCTCCTCATAGCCAATCACCAAGCTGCAATGCAGCGTTGTCATTGTTCTGAGCGCCGTGGATCCGCGCTCAGATGGGGACTGGGGGCCTGGCATGTCCCCCACCAGGCTCTGTAATGCCGCCTGGTGGCGAGCATGCTAAGTGCGCATGACTGTTTGACCGGGCCAAGTCGGCCGGCCAAGCAGCCATGTGCACTTTGTGTGCACAAACTACTCCTCCCACTGTCAATCAATCAATCATACAATTTGTAAGCGCACTTCTCACCCGTGAGGGTCTCAAGGCTCTGGGGTGGGGAATGCTGCTACTGCTCGAAAAGCCAGGTCTTGAGGAGTTTTCTGAAGGTCAGCAGGTCTTGGGTCTGCCGTAGGTGGATTGGGAGGGTGTTCCAGGTTTTGGCGGCGAGGTGGGAGAACGATCTGCTGCCGGAAGTCGCTCTTCGGAAGCGGGGGACTGTGACGTGGGCGAGGTCGGCGGAGCGGAGCTGGCGGGTGGGGTGTAGAAGCTGAGTCATCTGATGAGGTATGTTGGTCCGGTGTTGTGGAATGCCTTGTGCTTGGGTGAGGAGCTTGAAGGTTATCCTCTTGTTGACCGGGAGCCAGTGCAGGTCTCTCAGGTGAGGTGTGATGTGGCTGCCGTGAGGGATGTCGAGGATCAGGCATGCAGAGGCGTTCTGGATGCTTTGGAGCCGTCTCAGGAGTTTGGCCGAGGCTCCTGCGTAGAGGGCATTTCCGTAGTCCAACCTGCTGCTGACGAAGGCCTGGGTGACCATTCTTCTAATTTCAGTGGGGATCCACTTGTAGATCCTGCGGAGCATGCGGAGGGTGTTGAAGCAGGAGGAGGAGACAGCGTAGACCTGTTTAGTCAAGAAGAGGATGGAGTCGTGGATGACCCCTAGGTTGCATGCGTGGTCGGTGGGTGTTGGCTCCAGCCTTTCCCGCCCTAAACCAGCCTCTATCCTGCGAAAAATAAAATGACAATAACAACGTTATTATTATTTTATTTGTCCTTTTCGAAGAGCAGTGGGGGAATGCTCCTCTACCTTAGCGGAGGAGCCGCCCCTGAGACCTGTCCGGCCCTCCATATCCTGATTCGCTGAGGCTGGAGCTTATACTCAGCTCTGTTTAGAGGATGTGGTTGTGACTGTGGAGCATACCTGGGGTGCAATCACCCCATCAAGAAGATTAATCTTGTACCACTTATTTCAAAAAGGACAAAACTGTACCTTGGGCATTATTTATGTACCCTATGTTCAAGTGCACTACAGATGTCGCCAAATAGTATTTTTGCAGAATACCAAGTTATCCGACAAGCTTAATAAAGTGTGAGCGAATCCTTTCAAAGACCTTAGAGTGCTTTAACTCCTATGTTGAATAATTGTCGCAATGTTAGGGGAAGTTAAAGTAAAGGTAACGAAAAGTCAAAAACACTCACCTCGAGCTGTCTCATTGTGTGCACAATCTTTGATGATTGCCTATTTCTTGCCACTTATTTACAATGTTCTTTTTCATCAAACACTGTTGTTGCAAAAATAATAATGCAGGTTAAGTAACAGAATCTTCCTCCACAGGATTATACTATTGTGGGTGATTTATCCACACTATATAATTAGTTGTTCCGCAGAATATGGAGTATCACAACATTTTATAAATTCACATTTTTATTAGTATCAAACATAGATAAGATAATTA
The DNA here is from genome assembly GCF_964261635.1 of Lissotriton helveticus. Taxonomy (NCBI): domain Eukaryota; kingdom Metazoa; phylum Chordata; class Amphibia; order Caudata; family Salamandridae; genus Lissotriton; species Lissotriton helveticus. Next base: position 248,539,234 of record NC_136057.1, on the reverse strand, counting down.
CATAAATATACATTTAAAAGTTGTTTTCCTTTCTCTAAACACTGCAGACAATACATAAATAGAGGCCCATAGTTGAAGCACAAGGCTAAATACACAACACTACATCAACAACACTAACATTATACAATAAAGCAACAATACAAAAAAAAGACTAAACTATAAAAACGCCTACACGCGTTTCGGAACAAACAAACATATACACAGTTCCTTCTTCAGGGCGAGAATATATTAGCCGGTATTTGGGGGGCCATCTGAATTCAATTGGAGCAACCACCGGGTATGTGATATAGCAAGCTCACAGACCGTGAATTTAGTGTACAAGAGGAAAAATGCGCTAATGTTTTCCTGTGGTCCGTGGGTGCTAAATAATATGAGCGAAGATTCCACAGAGATCAAGATGCATAGCAATCGCAAGATAGACCAATGGTCCTAATGGCCCGCTGGCGAAAAATCGACTGGAAAATGCCGACCCCGTCCGTATTTCAAAAGGAGGCATATAGAGGGGAGGTAAACATATCGAGGTAGGTAATAAAGCGTAAACTGGTCGTAAGGCAGATGAGCCAAGGTCACAGGATAAGGGAGGGGGGAGAACTGGTCACAGCCTCAATATCAATGAAGGGGTACGTAGACCTCCAAGCCAAATGTGAGAACCTGTGGTGTCTACAGGGCTAGTGGGCAAGTTCCCAGGATCGAGATTAGAGAGTTCCTCAGTACGAAGTACTGGTAGTAAATGGCGATAAGTGGCGGTGACCTCTGTGTTCCTCCGGGACAGGTCAAAATAATGATGACCTTTAAATGTAAATTCATTTACACACTAAGGAGAACGTGCACCTAGGAGTTAACAAATACAAATGTAACATGCATTGGCAAACCAAAAGGTCTGGCTATAATGTGCTAATGGATGGAAATATTATTTCTGCATGTTTGTTGTATGCTTTTGAACATTCAGAACATAAAAAGCACTGGCAAATCCAATAGGTCTAGCATTTCAAGTTAACCATATGTTGTTTTGTTTGTGAATTGATTTTGCTTGAAGGTATGCTTTGTATGAAAACCAAAAGCAGAAATAACTATATATATATATTGTTATGAACAAGGCTGCGACTGGCAGCCAAACGGCGCAGATGATTTATTAATTTCCAAAATAAAATAATTTTTATGAAATTCACTGGAGCGCCGAAATCATTCGCAAGAGAGAACATGGTGGTTGGCACGGTGTAGTTCTAGTTTTATTTATAAAAAGAGTGTTTCTCATTTGGTGGGAATCCCTTCATCTGATTTTGAGAAATTTGCGTTTAAAGAGGTGCTTGGGGAGGTCATGACAGGGTTAAAAAGTTATGTATATCTGGTTGGTTGTACCTGAGGGAGCCCTGTGAGAGTCCTGGTTGGTTGGTTGAGTTTTATCTCCTTTTGGCCCTTTTTGTACTGAGGGCACTGAGCAATCTGATTGGCTATCCACAACCCAGATAAAAATGTTTTTGATAGTCAGGAGGCAGGTTAAGGACACCATACACCCATGGCAATAGTGGGGACCAGGAGAAGCCCAGAGGGACCCCTCCAGTGGTCAATCTTTTTTTTGTAACCTCGTTTTGTGCTGCATATACTGTGGACCTCCCTTCCTCAGGGAAGCTTGCATCATACCACTATATCATGCGGGAGAGGTTTGAGCTCCAGTACCATGGGAATATCCAAGTACCCCAAAAAAAATTGGACGTCTGTGGGTCAATGCGCATTGGCCAGGGGCTTGTACAGGCCTAGCCTGGAGACCAGCCCCTGTGACCATACCCCTGTTGTTCATGGCCAAAGGCCGGGTGCAGTAGGAGTTGACTATTGGTGGGGGTTGGGCACAGGGCTTCCCCCAGAGTTTTATATAGGGCAAACTTGACCCGAAGATATCAGGTATCAGGGCGCTTTACATGAGCACCATTTTCGTTACAGAAGGACACATTCATTGTTTTTTGTTAGGCATGGGGAGATTAAGTGGTTTTCCCAGAATCACAGGATGTTGAGCGCCATTGCCGAGACTTGAACCCGGTTCCCCAGTTTCAAGGTCGACTGCTCTAGCCGTAAGGCTACATCCTCTCCCCAAAAGTCAAAGTGACATTATAGTTAGGTGAAAATGTTCATGACAACCTACTGGCTTAACATTTTTAAAAAAATCCCTTTTACCAATGTTTTTTCAGTGAACTTCTAGTTTTATTTGAAAATGGAAAGTAATATTTTATTACCATATGTAAGGCCAACCCCCAGCAGTGTAAGGGTCTGGCTGATGAGGGGTGTTACCCCGAAACCGGTCCCAGGATGCTTGTTTCAGGGTCAGGGAAGACCTTACTTGGCAATTCAGGCAGGACTGTTCCCATGAGGCACGGGGTCAAGACTAATTCGCATATAGCTGGGTCTGAACTGAGATGGCGAAGTGAGCTAAAGAATGATGATGGATTCAAACCAGATCTGTGACTGGCGGTGAGTGTCTGAAAAGTTTCAGCGCTCTGTCCATGATCTCCTTGTGTTCGCATAGTTCGCCCTATGTTGGCAGGGTATGCCCACACGTGGGTCCATTCCTTACTTTGCCACTGGATTCAAACTAACCTGGCTGATGAAGGGTGTTACCCTGAAACGAATCCCAGGATGCTTCTTTGAGAGTCCAAAAGTTATCAGCGCTCCGTCCATTAACTTCTTATGTTTGCGTCCAACCCCCAGCGGGAAGCCAACCCCAACCACAAGACCCCCCAGGGACCCCATCCCATGGGGCAAAACATATATTTAGAGGAGAGGGGCATGTGCCCCTCCTCCAAGCTACTGAAGGGCCCAGGGACTCAATCCACAGAGGCCTTTCTTTTTAATTAAGAGATGAGTATGCTCTGCCCCCTTTCCCTAGCCACTATGGGTCACGGGAACTCCATACCATGGCTAGCCAGAGGGATCTAATATGTGAGGGGGCACAAGTTATATGGCCGAGCCACAGCTCTTGAATTTTATTTTAACCATGCTGAGATGAGGGAGGGATGCAAGCAGCAACAGTGGGTAGGTAGTGGGTAGGTGCAAGCAATGTCGCGGGAGGGCGGCGTTGACCCAGGTTCAGGGAACGATAAAGGATTCAGGAATTTGGGAGTGAGTGCATTTATTTGTGGCTTCAGGGATGCTGACCATTCTTTAGTCATGTGTGTCGAAGAAGTGGTACTGATTTTGTGGTAGCCTCTGGAGAAATTACATTGCTTAAATGGTGCGATGATAATGACAACACAACTTTATTCTGGGATTCCGAAAGTGGTGATGTTGCTTTTCTGATGGGTTCTTGAGTTGTGACCCTGCTTTATTAGTGGACATGTGGGCGGGTGATAGCAACAATATGATAGGGGTGGGGGCCGGGAGCAAGAAATGGCATGGGAGCTGAGAGCCAGGTTTAGGCAACAAAGCAGAAGGGCTGCGTGGGGAAACAAACACATTTTTTTTAAATGTATTTATTATTTTACTGATTTTTAGAGCGCATGGCTGCCCGTGAGCGTCCCAGCGCTAAGTGACAAGAAACCAGCTGCAGGAGGATCTCACGGGATTAGCCATGTTTTAAGTGCTCTGCGGAATGAGAGAAGGTTGGGTTGGGCTCTGATGTTTGGGGGTAGAGTGTTCCATAATTTAGATGCATTGTATGAGAACAATCGACCGCCAGAGCGAGCTTTCTTAATTCTAGGTATAGAGGCAAGATTACAGTTGGAGGATCGAAGCATTCTTGTGGTGGTGTGAGGTGAGATGAGGTTTTGTAGTATTGGGGGGGCCTTACCGTGCAGAATTTTGTAGGCAGTGCAGAGAGCCTTGAATTGTATTCTTTCCTGGACGGGGAGCCAGTGTAAGGCGTTCAAAGCTGGTTTGGCTGAACAGCGGCGGTGGGTTCCTGTAAGAATACGGGCTGCGGCATTTTGTACTGTCTGGAGTTTAGACAGTACTTTTTTGGGGGCCCCCAGATACAGGGCATTTCCATAGTCCAGGCGAGACAACACAAGGCCATGAACTAGGAGTTTGCGGGATTGTGCCGGGAGTAGGGGTAGGATTTTCCTCGCTGACCGTAGGAGGCCGTGGCATGTTCCCGCCGTTTTCCTTGCCTGGGCCGAGAAATTAAGGCCTTCGTCTAGCCATATACCCAGGCTCTTAATTTCTTGTTTTGGGGCGGGGGGAGGACCCATGGTGGATGGCCATAAGGATGTGGCATGGTAGAGAGATTTATTGCCTAGAATCATTATCTCTGTTTTATCATTGTTCAGCTTGAGGTGGGAAAGATTCATCCACTTAGTTATTGCAATAAGACAGGTTTGGAGGTTGGGGAGGGAGTGGTCTTTCTGGCTTAGGGATACCACCATGCCCTCTTATGGATTGGTCCAACTGGAAGAAAGTACCCCCAGAAGGAACCTGTGGCAGGAAAGGAAGCTGTACTTGTGGAAGGGTGCCTGACTCTGGACCACTGTGTTAACGGTTCGATCGCCGGCAGCAGGTTAGCCCAGCACCATGTGACTCTGGGTAATAGCTCACTTAATCTTCCCGAGGGCCCCCAGTGCTGGGACACCTCTCTGGAGGTAGCTGTGCGCTTTACAAATGCTGGTATTTATTATTATTGGTCCATGCTCCACCAAAGGAACAAACACAGAAGCAACAGAGAAACAGTCACGAGCTAACCAATGACAGGCAAGAGATCTCACAAGCAGCAGAGCAGGGCTCTTTCAGATGAAGGGTTCTCATTAATTCAGTCTCCAAGACACTACTCAATAGTTTCAGTCTAGATGACATTTTATATGCAAAGCATTATGGGACGAGATTAGCAGTGGGCAGTGAATATTATAGTATCCAATATCAAAATAATTCTACAAAGAGCTGCAGTTCACCTAGTCGTTAATAGATGTCCCTCACAAGTCAAATGCAAAGCATTGAAATTATTCTTACATCAAGCTGCAGTTCCACTAGTCGTTACCTCACGAGTCAAATGCAAAACCATTGAACCCCTTTCATCAAACATTTGCATTTGACTCGTGAGGGACATCTAGTAACCACCAGTTGAACTGCAGCTCTTTGTAGAATTATTTTGATATTGGATACTATATGTGAGTCCTTGTATGCTGGCTTTGTGGAGTCTGGTTGCCTGAGTGCGGTGGATGATGGTGTCAAAGGCAGCGGAGAGCTCTAGCAGGATGAGGGCTGCGGTGTGTCCCTGGTCGAGTAGCATGCGGATGTCGTCAGTTGCGGCGAGGAGTGCGGTCTCGGTGTTGTGGTTGCTGCGGAATCCAGATTGGGAAGCGGCGATTTTGGCGTTCTCTTCGATGAAGGTGGTTAGTAGTGTGTTGATAAATCTTTCAGAAACTTTGGCTGCGAAGGGAAGGAGAGAGATGGGCCAGTAGTTTTTCAGGTCTGTCAGGTCAGCTGAGAGTTTCTTGAGGAGGGGCTTGACCACAGCCCGCTTCCAGTCGTCAGAGAAGATGCTGGCTACAAAGGTGCCATTGATGGTGTGGCGGATTTCGGGCACGATATAGGTGGCGGCTCTGTGGAAATGTGCGGCGGGCAGGAGTCCATGGGTGCTCCTGAGTGGGTTTTTTTCATGGTCGTGGGGGTGTCTTTGGTGGTGACCGGTGTCCAGGTGTTGATGGTGGGCTGACTGTCTGGAGGGGAGGGTGGTTTCTGGAGTCGGTTCGTTGAAATTTTTGTAGAGGGCCTTGATCTTTAGGTGAAAGTAGGAGCCGAGTTTGTTGCAGAAGTCCTGGGATGGTGTGAGGTGTGTGGCTTCGCTGGGAGGTTTTCTGAACTGCTGGATGATGTTGAAGAGTTCCTTTGAGTTGGTGGTGTCGGTGAGGATTTTGTTCCTGATGATGGTCCTCTTGGTGGTTTTTATGCGATGGTGGTAATCTGTCATGGCTGGCCCTCAGTGGTTTTGCTGGTTCTGCATCGTTTCTTGAGCCATCGGCATGAGCGTCTAGCTTCTTGGAGGTTTGTGGAGAACCAGGCGGCCTTCAGAAGGCGTTGTTTTTCGGGGCGGTGGAGGGGGGCGAGCTTGTCTGCGCAGCTGGAGATCCAGTGGTGTAGTTCCGTGGATGCGGAGTTGGTGTCGGTCATGGCAGATGGGTGAGTCATGGACAAGGGTAGAGTTGAGGTCCTCTTCTGTGATCTTGCTCCAGTTCCTTCGTGGCAGACACGGGGCGGGCTTGCGAGCGGTGGCGGTGCTGAAGGAGAAGTGAACGCAGTGGTGGTCTGTCCAGAGGGGCTGCGAGGTGTGGCTCAAGTGGATGATGGTAATATAATAAATAACAATAAATTAAAAAATATTTACTATAAACTTACATTGTCACCTTTATTTGTTTTTTTAATAAACTTGGTTAAAGTTAATGTATATAATCAATTTAAATACATAAATTTTTTATTATCTTACCAATTACATATATAGATATATAAATAAAATAAAATGCCAAATTAAATGTAAAACTGATTTGGTACATTTAACTATAATTCCAATGGGGTTTTATTTTATTCCCTGTCTACATTTTTCTATCGAAGTGTTTTGCACTGCCAGTGGTTGGCCAATTAAGACTAACTTGACATTTTTAGGGCTGTAGTAATTTTAGAAATGTATTTTATATATTGTAATGGTCTTACTCTGTAGTGGGAGAGTGGTTTGTATTAGCATGCCCAACCCAAACCCACCCTTAAATTGCCATCAATTTCACAATTTGTTTTAGTAATTAGTTCTCAATTCCTCAACACTCTCTCTGCTCCCTCCCACATTTCATGCACATTAGTATACTTACGTGTGCAGAGATGTCTGCCAACATGGCTGAGATCTTTACAAAGAAAAGATAGGAGAGGCAGAGGTCTCTGGCTTTATGTTTGCGAATTGCATATTGTGGTACATGAGTAGTACCATTGTTCCACTAATTATTTTACTACAAAATGCAGTTTGTGAATCAGCCACCTGAGTTTTATTGAGTCATTATTAAATCCCTTTTCTATTCCAATTGGAATATAGAAATGCAGATTGACCATTTTCCTTTCTTATGCTGTCCACCTTCCAATGCCGATTCAGCCAAAAAGAAGAAACATGGTGTTACTCAACAATGACACTGCAATTTGTGCATGACTGTTCTATAAGTTGATCCAAAATGTGAATGACACTTACAAAAAAGTAAACGGTAAAGAACAGTTAAATCCTTGTCTTACTGTATGTAGGCTGTCCGGTTTGCTCATTCAAAATGTGAATGACTCTGATAGCGTCCAATGGCAGATGCGCTGAGCCAAAGCCCCTTTCTATGTTTTTTAATTTATTATTTATTCATCTGCTTCATAAGATCTGTTGTGCCAGAACTTAAAAGTATTTTTCAATAATGTTAAAAGGGCGGCCATCACAAATGTAAATAAACAAGTATTTGCTGGGGGGAAAGGGATTGTTTCTGCCCCCGTGTTGGCCTTCCTTCCTGCTGTACCTTGAGAGGTGGGTCGTTTTTAGCTTATTAGTTGGACCAGCCTTTAATTTTTCTAGTGCCCCGTGTTATATATTTTTAATTATCTTTCATTGCACATCATTTCAAGCACTTTGAGCCTTATTTACAATATTTTGCTGTAGAGCAGCTCCACAAGCCATCCTGCTGCACTGTCTTATGGCAAACAAAAGGGCAGGAATGTGCTGTATCCATCATATATAGGCGCATTCCTAGCCTCTTTCCCTGCGCTGGTGCTCAGTTGGCTTTACGTGGCCTTATAAATATGCTGTGGTACACTGCGTCACTGGAACATCAAAAAAGTGACGTTCTGGTGATGCAAAAGTGCCGGTAGGGCCTAGTAAGTGAGGCCCCAGGTCCATAAATGACCATGTATCCTTCAGACATGCTTTGAAAACATAAGTTGACATGCATACGATAGTTGAGGCCACCACAGTAACAATGAAAGAGATTTTTAAAAAAACCACAGAATAACATAACTCAACACAGAGAATCTCAACAGAGTTATTACATGGAGCATAATATAATTTATTATAAGTTAATATACGCCAATGCAGCTCAATGTAACATAACATACATACCTTTACATACTCTATAACCGAATACGCCTCAACATCAGTCACTAAAGCTCGACATACCTCAACCTAACCAGCATTGTCTCTTCTACCAGCCTCTGTGGACTCTACTCTTTGTCATCACGCTTGGGACCTTCATGCAGGCTATCTTTCCATTCATTGCTGTCGAATGATCAACTGGTTCTCCATCACAAGGTTCCAGCAAACGTTCTGTTTCTAGCTCACTATGCCCGCTCTAAGTATCCACACCCAAATCACTCTGAGGCCACTGTAGGCTGTTAACAGTGCTTCGAAAAAGCAAACAAAACAAGCATTGGGAAAGCCAATGGTCTTACCTTTCAAACCTATTGACTTTGTCAATGCAGTTTGCTGTTGGTGTGCCGCATCAGCAAAAAGCAAATGCTAAATGCTGCGCAGCATTGGCAAAAAAAGAAAAGGAAAAAAGGCAAGATAATATGACCACTGTGGCCAGTCATGTCATTTTATAGGCTCCCTCCTACATGTGTCTCCACGCATGCATTCGCCTCACAATGATGTGGACACCATTATCCTTTTTTATTTACCAATCAAAAATGGTGGATGCCATTTGGATTAGTAAGTTAAAAAGATTATTTTAGTATAAAATAAAAAGTACTGCAAGTTTGGACGGGCAAAGGAAGAGCGGGCGGGTGAGTGGGCTGGGGAACAAAATAAACAAATATAATTTGAGTAACGCGAAGGGACTTTTTGTAGAGTCGAGGGGCTTGCAGCAATTTGCTAGCCCACCCAAAAACCAATTACATTTCTAAAAGAGCCACAGGGTAGAGGGCAACAGATGAGTGGGTGGAGAAGTAGAATGGGGCACATAAAAGGGAGTGCATGGAGGGAGGAGAGGAAAAGTGCAACATGAGGGAGAGAGCAACATGGTGTGCAGCGGGAGAAACATACAAGAGAGTGAGTGAGAAACACATGAGCAAGGGGGCAAGATAAGAAAGAGGTGGTGAAGCACATGAGGGATATTTGGCAGTGGCAACAGGGAATCTCAAAAAGAAAAAAGTAGGGGGCATATTATCAAGGGATTTATCTCTGATTTATTGGCTTTAAACGCCAAGAAAGCAGAGATAAAATTATCTCCCTATCAGCAACAGGGTGCTAACACGCAAATTCGCATGTTGACACCCTTTTTCTCTACACTTCCCCTTAGATGCAAAGGGGGCGTTCCAGAGAAAAATAATAGGAGAAATGTTGTTAAGCGACATTTCTCCTATTATCAAGGATATCGCTAACCCTGTTAGTGATAAAAAAGCAGCGCTAACCGCGGTTTACACCTGGTATTTTCCTGACTTATGATTGTCGATGTGTGTTTCTTGGTCACAAGATTCACTCCACATTCGCACTCAATTGTCCTTGTCTTCATGTAATCAATAAAGTTCATTGACAGTTAAATCACTTTTGTAGAGAAACACTTGCACACGGGTAAGACATGACGGAATGCATATATTTAGTTTAATATTTAGTTTAATGTTCACATATCCTAAGTGAACGGATACTTATGAGCGCTTTATGATTCACAGATACACGCGTGATGTTCCATTATGTATTCGAGTAATACACTAACTCAGAGGAGATCGAAGGTTAGTTTTTGCATATTTACATAGGAAGATTGCACACAGGGATATAAGGTGCTCACAACCATGGTGGCAATATGAAATACACGTATATGATGGGGAGGCAGAAAGATCAAATGTGAAATAACATGCTTATGTTTCAGTAATTAAGGATATATACTATATTGTTTGTAGATCGAAAGTCCCCTGAGGAAGAGCTCAGCTCGAAATGCATCGGGCATAATACAGTGAAAAATACATAAATGTAAACTCACGAAAGAATGTTCATGATTGAAATGACAAAGAAATAAATACAAAAGTGATTTAACTGTCAATGAACTTTATTGATTACATGAAGACAAGGACAATTGAGTGCGAATGTGGAGTGAATCTTGTGACCAAGAAACACACATCGACAATCATAATTCAACTCTATGCTCAGAGAGAGTTTACACACTCAGCACCACCGAAGTTGTTACAAGCAAGTACCTATGGTTAATCTATATACAAACTAGAGTGCAGGACCATCACAAATCTAATCTATTTTCCTGACTTAGCCATGATATCCTATGGAAGGTGGATATCATGGCTAAATTTGTGAGCTTATTTCCGGTCCAGGGAAGGCATGGCTTGGCAGTTCGGGCTGGACTGTTCCCATGAGGCACAGGGTCAGACTGATTTGCATATGGCCATGTCTGAACTGGGGTGGCAGAGTGGGCTAAAGAACGGTGATGGATTAAACCCAGATCAGTTGACTGGGGGTGTGTGCTTGTATTGTCAATGCTCCGTCCATCATTTCCTTTAGTTTTTCTAAGTTTGTGAGCCCCTATCATCAAGTTAACGCCAAACTTCGAGAGATTATCGTTGGTTTTCCAGCGATAATCTCTCATTTGGCAGTTAGCGCGAGGATTTTTATCACTTCTGAGATAAGCGGTGCTGATAGCACGCTATCTCAGTGATAAAAATCCACGCTACCCGGCGATAATTATCCTAGCGCTAAGTGCGCTTAGCCATAATTATCGCTGGGGCTTGATGATATGCCCCTCGGTTCCTGAAAGTGAGCAGTGAAAGGATACAAGTCAGCCAATCAAAAGGATTGTAAGGATCACAAAGAGGCTATGCTCCAGGGTAGGGACGAACACAAGAAGAGGAATGCAAGTCTTCGAATAAGAAGCAAGCAAATGAGAGAGACATTAAATAAACCAAGTGTAAACAATGAGTGGGTTGTAAGCCCACTATTGGCTTTTGGTAAGCTCAAAAAAGGTCTGCTGTGTAGTATGCAAGGCCTAAAAATAAACTACATAAATAAATGACATTATTTGACATAAGTCAATATAATGTAACATAAATCGGCTTACCATAGCTCAACTTAACGCAACACAACATTACCTACATAGCCTAGGTTACAACCTCTTCTACTTTCACCTTGGGTTCCCGAGTGGCATCCTACTTTCAGCAAAGCATCAGGGGTAGTAGGCAATACATAAATACAATTTGCAATAGTCCATGATAACACAGCTCATAACACGATATAAATAAGCATAGCAGCGTAACTCAACATAGCATAACCCAACATAAACGAAATTGCTTAAACTGTATCCACAATGCTCTCTATACGAATGATCTTTCTAAGGAGGATTGCAATACTCTGGTGGGTGGGAGGGTTGTCTCAAATGATTCCAAACCACAAAGGTAATCTTTTGCGGTTTGGCATTATATACAGGGAGGATGTGTAATGTGTTTTTTATCCACTTGCTCTTGTGTGGTGCAGCATCTCAAATGATCCCCTTCTACGACCTGGTGATGAGAACATCTTGTAACCAAGGAGACTAGTTAGGGATGGGTAGTTCTGTGTCATTCCATCAAACTGTTGTTTTCCACTTGGAATATGCTCGCAGTCAGAGCAGTCATTCTCCGGGACAGGAATGTGTGGCCCGAAGCCAGCTGCATTCCCAGATGCAAGATTCATTTCTGGTGTCAGCCACAAAGGGGGGTTAAATCAAGCTGTGTGTTGACTCTCACCAGAGTTATGCAGTAAAACATTGTAATCCACACCATGCCCAAGAAAAAACAGTGAGGGTGGTAAAAATGTAAAACCCCCAGGGTTACATCAGAAACCTTATATCAAGATTTAGGCCCATGTTATTACAAGCAAGTAACTTTCGAGATGTTTTAATTCACGCAGGCTAGCGCATAAACTTTTTAAAAGGTGACGAGAATGTATTTATTTATCTATTAATTAGATTTGTAGAGAGCTTTACTTCTTACTCATCCAGAAAGTGTATCTAGCACTATGTTTGGAAAATGCTGGTGATGAACTGCTGGCGACACAAGCATGACGTGAAGAGAGAGATAGAAAGGAAACATTCTACTTCTGTACAAAACAACTTCCCCTCTGTTGACTAGTAAGCAGCTAGTAAAACAGCGTCCTTCTGCTGGGCTTTATTTAGTGGATGGTGTTTCACCAAAATGCCACGAGTAGTGGCAATGACATCATAATAACTTTAATGCATAATGACACCAAGGTCTGCACCCGTCCCACCTGCATCCCCTCAACAGTTTCCTGTTTGTTGCTGCGGGTTATCAAAGAACAACAGTGCTCGTCTGTCATTCTTACAAGAATGTCTCAGCATTGATTATTTAACCTATTAGAACTAGTGACGGATACAATCGGGAAGCACCAAAGTCCTCTAGGTCCTAGTGGTTTCTGTGCAGCATGACCTGGATTTTAACATGTTTGCGTGCTGACAACGGTGACAGCTAAAAAGGTGTTTGGGTTGGGCCAAGGAGCCTTCATGAGGTTATTCAATAAGTATACAAGAAATTTGTGCAGTAACTATTATAGTTAGCTCGCATCAAGCGTCATTACATTTATCAATTCATCTTACTAAGTAACATTGTGTAAAATAGTCTGATGATGCACTCAAGACAGACTTAAGACAAAATCATAACTTGAGTCTGTCTTAAGTCTGTCTTAAGTCTGTCTTAAGACAAACTTAAGACAAAGTCCTAACTTCTGTGAATACCAAAAGTAGTAAGTTTAGGATTTTGTCTTAAATTAGTTCTGTGAATCGGGCCCAAGAAAATGTAGGTGTAATGACGGAAGTGTCTCCAGCATAATGAACAGACATGGACCCCTGCCCTGAGTGTCCGACGGCATTTGAATCTGGCATCCTGACTTCTTCTGGCCCTAGCCTTATGCTAACCTCACAGAAGCACAGAGGCCCAAGCCTGTCCCAGCGAGTGTGAGGCCAGGACCTGTCCTGTGATCTGGAGGGGTGCACCAAGCGTGCCCTCAATGAAGACAGCAGACTGGTGTCCCTGTCATGGGTGCATCAGGTAAAGCAATGGTGGCAGCGGGCTCCGTGTTATGATCATAGTATGATAGTAGTGTGACCTTTTTATCTACCTGTGAGAGCGTGACCTGCAGACCCTTCTTTTGTAAAGTTACACTGTTAAGTGAAACCCACAGCCATGAGTTGACATCTGGTGTGCATGCTGAGAGCATGTGTGTGTGTGCAGAGAACGTGTGATATGGGGACCCTGTGTGGAAGAGTGTGTCCCTGGTTTTGCGTGGCACAAGCTGTAAGACGAGGACCTCTTCTCTTTGACAGTGGAAGTGTATTGCCTGCATTCCTGTGGCTGGAGGGTAGAGATGCAGAAACTGGAGTGAGAAGGGTGGACACGGGGCTGCTTTTAGAAATTCAATGAAGACTTTGTTAGCAGGGGCTGAAGATTAGCACTGCTATTGGGTAGATTGTCTCTTGTTCAAGGTGAGGAAGCTTCTAGCTAGATCTGCTCTATTGTCTGTCTCTCATTACTGCTTCTGGAAGGCGTATGCCAGTCAGGTGCAGAGACCTCACATATAGTTGTGCTCATGTTTTGTCTACTTCTGCTAGGGGCCAGACCAAGCTACCTGGTGTGACAATCATCACTTTACAAAAAGGCTGTCTCTAGAGAGCAGCTTGAGCAGGACACTTAAAAGAGCCCCACTCCACACCGTCTCTGACGTTTGAGGCTGCAGATCCACATCCCATGCTTGGACAATGTTTATAAATGTGCAATCCAAACCACCCCACTTTGTTTCAGTCCCAGGTTCTTGCCCAAAGGCTGCTGTGTAACCAGGGCTGGTGTTTGCCTGTCTGTCAATCTCCCGGAGGTGAAGGTGACATTATCTGAAGTCTGCCCTATCTGCTGTAGGAGATGAGGGTCTGTTTAGTGCATGGAAGCCTGCCTGCTAACTGAAAGAAGGAATGGGTATGCCTGGCCTGGTGGGAGGTGAGACTGTCCACGTGGAGCTTCTTCCCAGCATCAGGAACACTCAGAGAATGCACACTGCATTAGAGAGCAAAGCCGTGCATGTCCCATAACATGAGCGGCTCTCCCAGGTTCTCTGCACTGTTCCTGCTACAAATTGCCCCAAAGATTGCACCAAATTAAGTGTTGCTGTGTCTGCTGACAACCACTGTGTACCGTGAGCTGATGCTGCCCAGGCCAAACCAGGAGTGCAGAAGATGTGTCGGTGGTCATTTGAGCCCAGTCACTGATGAGAGGAGTCTGGTTGGCCTGGGAGGTTGCAACTGCTGAGGAATGGATGTCATGACCTTTAGGGCTACTGTCCATCAACACTAATGCTTCAGAGATGGAAAACACCAGCCGCGCCCGTCTCATCACATGATTTGTGAGACCATTGTACAGGTATCACAGGGTTTTACCTGCAACTAAAGTAAAGGACTAAGATGCACTCCAGGGAAATTGAGCATAATGACTTGAGAGATTCTGCACAAACTAAATCTGGTCAAGAACCAATGCGCTGAGTTGTGCATCTTCACTTGTGGCGGTAACAGAGACATAATCTGTACCTGGGCCTAATTCATGCCTCTGTCACGGAGTACTGCAGCTACTCAAGTCACCCCAGAGGGGAGAGAATTCTGGAATGGGGATGTGAGGGTGTAACACTAAGATATTTCAATCAGGAACTCAACCTTGTATTTGCTAATGAATTGTGCAGTATTTAACTCTGTTACAATATTAGAGTACTTGCTTTTACAAAACGACAAGCAATGGTCTGGACATTAAGAAGTTGGGTCTGTTGGTTGACTGTTAAGTGAGTTCTGAGCTCTGCCCCCACACTACTCCCCAGAGATCCATGTGACTGCTCACCTTCGCCACCCTGAAAGTTAAATGTGGAAAGAACTGCACTTGGCCCAGTTTTCATTATAAAGCAGGCCCCAGGATACCAGTGGTAAATTACTTTAACCACCATATTTGAGGCCCAGTAATCCCGGTCAGTCCTGTGGGTACCTGAACAGGCTTTGACATTGGGTTTTTCAGAGGAAGCTTGAAAATCCTCAGTACACCTCTTGAGAGTAGCAGGCTCACCTATTGTTTCCATGAGAGTACATTTTTCTCAGTGGTGTCTCCCAGATGCAACACCTTCTGAGAATGATCACATACTGTGTGTGGGTGATCCCACTTCTTGGAGATTTGCTCCTTGGACACAGAGTGACGGTGGACGCCAACAGCACTTCCATGTCACATAAGATGTGCAGCTGGTAGATAGAATTATCCTGTATACACCCTGAAAGGAACACTGAAATAACGTTGGAAGACTGGTTATGTAGACTGGGCAATCGTGCGGGCTGCTAAACACAAGTATGTTCACTCATTCAACATGATGACAGTAACAGCTAGAATTAGCTCCCTCCCTACCACAGGGAATAGGGAAGTGAGTTCTTTAGCTGTGACTATGCCAATCTGAGACAGAGTTCCACCCTAAAGAAGACAACATAATAGGCTGTTTGATCATCCACATCTGGTCACTCCAGCAGAATTCAAAATTGCGAGGAAAACTAGGATTCTAGATAATCACGAGATGGTGGCATTCTGTACACTGAAAAGGGAAGAGATTTCCCAAGCCAATTTTGTTGTATGAGTATTAAAATTGGGATTTAGAACCCTTCAATCAACCTCCACAGGATCTTTTGAATATTGCACAGGAACTGTCAGTCTCAGACATGGGTCTGCTTTTAAGAGGTCAATGGGGTGTCAAGCCTGGCCAAATTAAGTTTATTTAGGTTCAGGTAAAGAGAAGGCTACAATATAGGGAAAGTGTGGCACCGGGAAATAGATCCCTTGGTAGAACAGTATACAACATTTATCCTCTGTCAAGCACAAGTAGTATAGGAATGATCACACTGGTAATAACTGACTAACAAAGTCACACACCATGGGCAAAGTAACTGCTAACTTTTGCTGCTCACAAGCAGAGCTTAATCTGCCAACAGGGATGGATAAATTCTGCTTCTCTGCAGACGTGCAAATCACTGGAATGATGTATGTTGCGTAGTGCTGTCCACACAAGACAAAACAGGGAATGCACTGAAGTTCCTGGAAGAAATCAAAATGCACAATGGTCCCTTGTTCCAAGAAAAACAGTTCCAAGTACACCTGAGGATTTTTTTTTAAGTGCAGATTTTTATAGCGTGCACTCGACCCGAAGGTATTTTAGCACTTTACATGAGCACAGGTTACGTTACACAAGGACACATTCACGCACGGGAAGATTAAGGGGCCTATTACGATTGCGGTTTTTCCGCATCCTCCGGGCCGGCGGAAGCAACCGCCGGCCTGGAGGATGCGGAAAAACCGCAGCGGACCCACCATAGACCCACCGCCACATTAGGATGGCTGGTAGGTCCTGGTTTCCATCCAAAGCTTTTCCGCCGCGGTTGGCTTACAACTGCGGCGGAAAAGCTCTAATATGGTGGCGGTATCTCTCAGACACCGCCAGCCATATTAGGATGGGCTTTAAAAAATGCTTTTCCGCGGCGGGTTTTCCGCCGTGGAAAAGCATATGGAACTTCACTGCGGGGGCCCGTTGCGGGCCCCCTGGGTGAAGGGGGGGGGGGAATCGCACATGGGGGGTACCTATGGTACCCCCCTGCATTTGTATGCAGAAATCGGCAGGCACCGCATGGTGCCTGCCGCTTTCTGCATACAAATGCAATGTATGCATTTTTACCATTGCGGCGGGTGCAGCTTGAAGCCGCACCCGCCGCAATGGTAAAAATAGAGGATGTGACCGCAAGGGTGGCGGTCACATCCTAATTGGACAGGAGGGAACTCCGCAGGCCATGTGGAGGTTCCCTCCTCCTCTATGGTCGCGGACAGACTCAAGTCCGTCCGCGATCATAATGGGTCCCTAAGTGTTTTGCCCAGAATTCCAGGATGTGGACGCGACCCCGAGGCTCGAACCTTGGTTTCCAGCACCAGAGTCGGCAATCTAGCCGTCAGACCGTATCCTCTCACTATCTCTCCTGAGGCAATCAAGTACTATGCCACAACAAATCACCGGCTACACGCTAATTAGCAGGTGAAATGACCAACTCTGGGCCATATTATCAAGTAATTGCGAAAATGATCGCAAAAGCGTGCATAACGCTTTTTTGTCTATCGTGTCTATCGCTGAATTACATCGCCGTGTTAGCGGCATACTAGCAACTCTTTGCTAACAGGCGATGTTCAAACAAGCGATAGACGGCGATAAACATCATTAGCATGTGAAATCAAGCGATTATTTCACAGCGCTAATGAAAAGCTTGTAAATGTGGGATTGACTTAATCTGTCAATCCATCTCCCATTGAAAAGATAGCTAAATCAGGATTTTACCTGACATTAGATTCCTGCGATAACCGTGGTTAGCGAGGCTATTTTTATCGCATCGCGTGTCCGGCTCCGGCTTGTTAATACCGCTAGGTTGTCTTTGCGACTATTTTGCTGTTGTTTTGTGAAGGAACGCCTACTTTGCATTTAATTAGCGATGCAAGGTGAGGTGTTAGTAAAACTGCTGCTAACATGTGCTAATGCTTGTTAGCGGTGCATTGATGATATGGAGATAAATATATCGCTGCTTTTCGGCCGAAAACGACCACTAAAGCAGAGATGTTGGGCTTGATAATATGCCCCATATGCTCTTGAGATGATGCAAACATTTAATTGACATAGATCCATTCGAATTCCAACCTATATGCAAAACCATGGACGCTGCACATAGGTCTACTGATTCTTCCCAGAAATGCTACTACTGGGTCAGAATTAGTACTGTAAATGTATAAGTCACCTGGTCACCTTTAGACCCAAAGAAAGCAAAGGTGGAAAGAAAAAGGAGTATCAACAAATATCACTAGTGAGATGACAGAATGTCACTCAGACATTCAGAAAAGAGATCAATTGTTTCTGAAGAACCACCATTCACTAGGGGAATTTGTAGGCTTTCTGCTGGTAAATGCATCTCATACAGGCACTATGTTCCCACTATCAAGAAAAGACCTCATAATACCTCTTGTTTTTCAGAATCTTAAAAGACCTTCTCAAATCAGAACCTGGAGAAAGTGATGAAGAGGATATAGGAGAATGTACAAGGCCAAGCGAGTTGTAAAGGCTCACTAGAGGCCCCGTTCAAGAAGATCGGAACCATAGCATCACCCAAGACAGACAAGAAACAGCTAGAGGGGTGGAGAATTCTCCAAACTCTCCAACAGGAGCTCTGCTCCAATATTGTTGGCTGCCTTCTTTGCTTCCATCAGCACATTTGAGGAATGATGCTCAAGAATGGGAAGTGTTGATCTCATTTGGTTTGGGCATGGCCTTTATATACATTATATAAGGACTTCTATGCTCTCTGTTTGCAGCCGTGCATATCTCTTTAAACCCTGTGGAATACATGCATTATGTGGTCCCCTTCTGGATGGGATATTTAAATTACATATTCCCCTAAGTATGCTTTGCTCTATTCCTGAAAAGAAAAACATTGCTGTAATGTGTGTGCTAGTCTACTCACCTCCCAAGCCCCCAGAGCCCTGGCAGCACAAAAGGTGACTCTTAGAATGCTTGAATTAATTTAGATCCCCGCTAACTACTCTTCAGTTTCTTAGGGCCATATGTATAAGGAAGTGGCAGAGAGAGGCGTTAGCAAGGCTGCATCATATTTACAAGAAAGTGGTGCAGCCTTGCGTTTCCCCATGCGATGGCGCTAATTTTAGCAACTTAGCTCCAACGCAGGGAGTAAGGGTGTCTGCGTGCAGGGAGGATTGTTTATGCACATAAACAATCCTTGAAATGCCATCCTTTCACTTTCATGCAGCACACATGAAAGTGACAAAATGCCATTTTTTAAAAAAGATTGTTTTTGTACAGGAAGGGACACCTTCCTGAACATAAACAATCCATGGCATTTTGCACAAGGCAGCACACATGGTAAAAGCAAAAACGAGGAGAAAAAATGCATTTCTCTTTGTTTCGCCAACTTAAGACCAGGTCTTACCTGGTCTTAATTTTGGCGCTACCTCATATGTACGCCCCCCATGTACACAGTGGGCAGCGTCAAAGTAAATGCGTGTTGCGGTGGGCACTGACCACCCCTTTCACGCTAAGCATAGGAGGAAAGGGGGCCAGCTTAATACTGCCTTGTACATAAGGCACAGCTCCTATCGCCACCACACCATCACTATAGGTGACGTTGTGGTGGCGATAGGGCCTTGTCCATATGCCCCTTCGTTTTTTAGGTATTACAGACAGTGACCACCCGTATGCAGATCAGTCTTGGCCTGTTCTAAGAGCTAATCCCGGTTGACTATTAATTCACTTTCCCTATAAACAGGACAACACAAAGCCCCAGCCTGGATCAGGTCCTGGTGAAGCTCTTCTCGAGTCTTCTGGTAGAACAAGCGTGGAACACTGACTTGGCCATAACACTCACCTAGATCCACCTAGATCCAGCCTGCACTTAGGAATGGATGGAACGCTTGAATCAATTTCACCTAGTGGTGATTACTCTGGTTAACATACCATACAATCTTTTTGGTACATGTGTACTGCAGTAGAAAGCATCAACCACTTATCAGACCCCTGGGACCACGCTCCCACTCTTAATCTCAGGGTCAGGGCTTTAAGTGGGATTAAAAAACTGGGGGGTTCTTTCAAAGGGGCGTGGCCGATGCAATCATGGTCATGGCTTAAAAACACGTAAACTAAAAATCTGTGCTTAGTACAGTGTGCCCCCCAACTTGTATTTTTCTGTTTCTGTCATTGCATCCAGATATATACAAAAAGTAATATCATATCTAAAAGAAGTCAGGACTATTGGCTTTGTCAACGGTTGTATGTTGCATAAGATAAATAAGCAGCAACTATGGCTTGTATAATATTGAAAAAGCTTCCACTTAAAACTCTGGTGACACTACGACAATGTTGCTGCTCCTGAGTTTCAAAAAGACAAGGGAAATCCGGAGAGAAATTAATTCTCTTTAAAGGATTTCCCTTACTCTACGAGGCTCACCTGGAATGACGTCATGCCGTAACTTCTCCACTAGTGAGAAGTGAGCAGTGTGAAAAGTGAGCAGTGTGAGCAACGCACATCGATGCCTGCTGTCACTGCACGGACGGCCTGTGCCAAGGCACAAAACAGAGCCCGAGGCCCCCTTTAAAAATCCGCTGGTGCTCAGGACCGGTGAGACCCGGCCCACTTAAAGCCCTGCTCACGGGCCATTTTAGCGTGTTTTTCCAACAATACCGTGCTATTAAAAGGCCCAGGAGCCTTTACATTGGCGAGTTTGATCTGCTCCAAACCGGCTTTGATGTCCTGGGTTTGACCTTATGTGTACAACCTGAAATGCACGTCTCATAGTTTATGAGGTAGACGAGGTACTCCTGCCGCCGCCTCGCCTCCCCATCACCGTTGATTGCCGCCTCCCAGCTGTCCTCGGAGATGCAGATCTTCCTTCTAATCACATTTCCCTGCTGACTCCACGCGCTCCTTTCCAATGCTAATCAGGTTTGGCCGCTAATGGATCAGGGAGATCGGTGTCCTGTCCACCGCTCGGACTGGCGAACAAGAGACGTGTGGACATGGATTAGTAAAGACAAGGGCGGGGGGCACGGAGACCGCTGGGGAGAGAGAGGCCGAGCGCCTTGAAAACAAACAGAGGAATGAAAGGGCATTGACCCATAAGAAAATGTAGGAAGAGGTGGTATTTCCGTAAAACCAGTCGGGCACCAGCTGGTCATGAGTTTTTTCAGTGGCCATGCAGGAAGGGACCCAAGAATTAAGTGGTAATGGAGTATCAAGTTTAGGGGCTGATGACTGACCTACACAACAAGGAATGACACATTTATGTGGCCATGGAAGACAATCCACCATATTAGTCATTGCCACACATTGATAACAAAGAATTTGCAAAGCTAATAGGTCTCGTCTACGCAAGAGCTTTTGGTTTTGCCAATGTGTTTTTGCCATTTTGCACACCAGCGTAGCTACTGTTCAGCATAACTAAAAGTTTGAGGCATAGAGGAGAGTACCGTAGAGTAAAGTGGTGTACAGAGTGGAGTGGCGTAGTGTGGAGTGTTGTAGACTGGACTGTCATAGAGTGGACTGTTGTAGCGTCTTAGAATGCAGTGGCGTCGTTTAGAGTGGTGCAGAGTGTACTAGAGTATCCTACAGTGCAGTGGAGCAGAGTAGACTATAGTGGCGCAGAGTAGTGGCGTACAGGCCAGTGGAGTAGAGTACAGTGGTGCAGAGTAGAGCAGTGTGACATAGAGTGCAGTAGCATAGAGTGGTTCGGAGTGGAGTGGTGCAGAGTGCAGAGTCATAGAGTGTACTGGTGTAGAGTGGAGTGGAGTAGAGTAGAGTCATGTGGAGTGTAGTGGTGTGGAGTAGAGTGGTGTAGAGTAGAGAGCATTGGCTTAGAGTGCAGTGATGCTGATGAGAGTGGCATAGAGTATAGTGGTGTAGAGTGCATCGGCAGGAGTGCAGTAGATTGGCACCGAGCAGAGTGATGCAGAGTAGAGTGTAGTGGTTTAGAGTTCAGTGGTGCACAGAGTTCATTGGCAGAGAGTGCAGTGTTGCAAAGTAGAGTACCAAAGAGTACAGTGGCTTAGAGTAGAGTGTCATAGAGTTAATCAGCATAGAATGCAGTAGAGTAGAGTGGTACAGAGTAGAATAGAGCGGTGTAAAGAGCAGTGGCATAGAGTGAGTAGTGCAGTGTGGAGTGGAGTGGTGCAGCGTAGAGTGGAGTGGCGTAGAGTGAGTGGCATAAAGTGGAGAGGCACAGAGGGCAGTGGCATAGAGTAGATTGTTTCAGAGTACAGTCAAGTGGCGTAGAGAGGAGTGGTGCAGGTTAGAGTGAAATAGTGCAGGGTAGAGTGCAGTGGCATAAAGTGTAGTGGTGTAGAATACAGTGCAGGGGTGCAGAGTAGACTAGAGTGGCATAGAGTGAATTGTGATAAAGTGCAGTGGCTAGAGTGGAGTGGTACAGAGTACAGTGCGTGGTTGTAGGGTGTAGTAGCATAGATTACAATGGCAAAGAGTGGAGTGCTGCAGAGTAGAGTGGGGTGAAGTGGCATAGAGTATAGTGGCACAGAGTAGAGTAGAGTCTAGTGGCGTGGAGTGGCCCATCAAAACTAGCAGATGCATAGAGTGCAGCTGCATAGAGTGCAGCAGCATAGTGGCACAGAGTGGAGTAGAGTGGCGTAGAATGCAGTAGTGTAAAGTACAGTAGCATTGAGTAGATTGTTTTGGAGCCGAGTGAAGTGGCGTAGAGTGGAGTGGTGCAGGGTAGAAAGCAGTTGCATAGAGTAGCGTGATATAGAGTGCAGTAGTGCAGAGTAGAGATGGGTAGAGTGCAGCAGTGCAGAGTAGATTAGAGTGGCATAGAGTGGATTGGTGTAGAGTGCAGTGGTATAGAGTTGAGAGCATTAGCTCAGAGGAGAATGGCATACAGTAGAGTGGCATAGAGTGCAGTGGCATAGAGTGGAATGTTGCAGAGTAGAGTAGTGTACAGTGCAATGGTGCAGGGTAGAGTGGAGCGGGCTAGACTGGAGTGGCATTGAGTGCAGTGGCGAAGAGTGCTGTGGTGCAGAGTAGAGTGCATAGAGTGCATTGGCATAAAGTAGAGAGATGCACAGTAGAGTGCAGTAGACAA
This sequence comes from Lissotriton helveticus, assembly GCF_964261635.1. Taxonomy (NCBI): domain Eukaryota; kingdom Metazoa; phylum Chordata; class Amphibia; order Caudata; family Salamandridae; genus Lissotriton; species Lissotriton helveticus. The sequence goes on along the minus strand of NC_136057.1, from coordinate 248,516,626 downwards.
GTGTATAGTGAAGTGACGCAGAGTGGAGTGGTGTAGAGTGGAGTGATGCAGAGTAGAGTGCAGTGGCATGGAGTGGTACTGAGTAGAGTGGATTAACAAAAGTTTGAGTATGCATGGTGTCGTAGCACACTGCCATTGCAGAAAACACATTTTAACTTGAAGTGTCCATCACATTTGCACAGACAGTTGTACTGATAACAGTATACAGTAAGCAAATCAGAATGTGTGAAAATGTTGTTATCTAGTGTATTAAATTGTTTTGATCACATTTAAATGTTTGTTTCCACCACACTTTAGAATTGTAAAAACAAAATCTTCATTTGTGCTTTCCTATTTCTGATATATTCTAAAATATCTGCACAGTTCATTTACAGACATTTAAATTTGGGTGTGTGCTAGAAAAAATGTTTCTTTCACAGCAAGATTGTCACATAAATCCTCTCATTTTGAACTCAGAGAAACAAAACTAAACTCCAAGCTCCCTTAGAAAATAGAGCCTGAACATTTGACCTCTGTCCTTAAATGCACAGCAAACATGACAAGAACAAGGTTTAATGGCCTGGTTACAGAAAGTGATCCCCTTGGTTGAAGAATACAGTAAATAGGGAATGCTCAAAAGGAGCGATAAACTCTAGCTGGACTGCCTACAACAAATGCAGTCAGCAAATAGAAAGCAAGCAAATATGAGAGTCAAACCACAAAGCCAATGGTAAGCAATAGGCAGAAAGCATTCCCAGGGAAGCTTTCTGAATTCCTCAAGATGTCTTAAGCAACCTAGAGGATGCTTTCAACATATTTATTATCTAAGCACATCACTAAAATGCACTTTTAGATCCACGTTTAAGATTTATTCTTTCTAATTGTTGATTAAAAGCTTCCTATTCGTCATGGTCTAACCACATATTTGACAGCACATTGCGTTCAGCCCCATTGCTTATGAAGACATGTAGAGATGAGGTTGTATTTCACTGGGTACTGGAAGGTCAGAGAAGAAGGGGTTTAGTTCATGGAAAGAGACAATGGTCTACCCGTTCATGAAATCCTCTGTAGTCTATCTATTCTATGGGCCTCATTTATGAAAAGTGACGCATCGCTGCGTGAAAACAGCGATGCGTCACTTTTCACTGCGTCCCCCTTGCGACACCAATGATGCGTCATATTTACAGTATGACGCATCATGGCACAAGGAGTTGCAGATACATCAGTATTTCTGACGTATCTGTAGGGCGCAGAAGTGGCGCATTGCTGGAGTGTTCAGTTATGATGGGTGTTATAGCCCATCTAATCACGCACTGTTCACTCGGTGCTCCCACCTTATATATGCTCTCATTCACTTATTCAATCTAAATCACTTTTTACTGTTGTTTACTGTTTATTTTGATTTCACATTTGATTTTTAACCTGTTTTCTCTTGTTATATTCAATATTCAAACAATTTTGATTTACAACAATTCCATTTCACAAGAACACATTATTTACAATGTTACTTCATTTCAGCATTTTGCATTATAACTTAGTCACAAAGTTTATGTTGAGCCCAATGCATTTCGGCACCGTACTGGTACCTTCATCAGGGGCCAATCTGAAAAAATAAAATTTCATAACGTTTGTGTTTGTGTCTTATTGTCCATGGGAGCTAATGTACATGTGTTTTATACTAGTTCCATACCTGATTGAAACTACCTCGGTTAAACGATGTAACCTCATGAATATCACAGTGACCGTTATTTATCTGTCAACAAAAATAAAAGGAACACCTTTATAACTATTACTAGTCAAAGCAAGTAATAACTTTATGTTGTAACTACTCTCTGCCTGAAATCACCATCTGAAAACGTACCTTTCTCTGATTTCCAAGATTAGACCACTGAAAAAACAAATTAAACAATCTTAGTGAACGTTGCCTGCGTTATTTTGTTAACTGTAACGCTTCACTAGCATATATGCATACCTCGTGTTCTTGTCTTCTCTCTTATCTGAAAAGACACCGAAAAGATTTGTGTCATTATATTAGACACCCGCTATTATTTTTGACCATCAGATTGCAGCCCGTGGTATTTTCGAACCTTTATTTACGACCGTTCCTCATTGAAAAATAACCGCTGTTCCGAGTTCGACGCTGCCGATCTACCCCTAACACCGCCGTCCGTACACGTTTGTTTTAAACATACCCGACTCTGTGTTACAAAATAGACAAAGGACTATGACCAAAGCAACTACTGCCGTCAATCTCCCTAACTTTGGACGCCATCTTAGCATGGTAAATGTTCACTCGAAACCTGACTCAATGTTAAAAGATAAACAAAGGACTATAAACTAAGAAACTGCTGTCATCGATCTCCCATTCTTTGAACACCATCATAGCGTGATGTTTGTTTGAAAAAACTTTTTCACGCTGCCATATCTTTGCAATGTTCGTATCCTCAATTACTCACAAGTCATATGCGTAAATCTGTATTCTCTTATATTAAACTTCATAAAAGGCATCACACCAAACAACTTTCTGGTTTGCTCTATGGTAAATCCTCATAATCATATACTTCGGATTATGCCTTCACTACTCTTTCTCATGTCAGCTGATAACTGTGATTGATTCAGATTTGACACTTAGTGACATGTGTGTGTTGCTGTGTGTTTGGTGCTGTCTGTTGAATGTTGTACTGTGATGTGTTGTATTAACCCACTCGTTTGACTATTTAACATTTCAGAAACACCAAATGATAACCATTAATGTACTGATATTATACAATCATTATTAATAAATTCATTACTACGATATGACCCTTCCTAATACCAGCTTCAGATGTTCTACCCTTTTATTTCCTTTATTTTAAATTTTAGATAGTCCCTGTGTGTAACCCTGTCGTTTTTAGACTGACTGTTGCTCAAATTCTTCATGCTTCCTCTTGTTTATTTACAAAAAACATGTTAAATCGTTTTAATCATTAAGCCCGAAGGGGGACATTGTGTTAAGGTACTTTATCCAATATATTTCTTGTTGCAACAGTTTCTGATGATTATCAATGCCTGGCCTGATTAGTACTTGTTCTATTATAAAAAAACGTAATTGAGAAATAGTATGTTTTGCTTCTCTCCAGTGGTAAGCCAATGGTGATGTTAAATTCTCATTTTGAATCCTGCTCTTGCCAATTGTGTCCGTTTTAGTCTCTCCCTCAAATTTGATCCTCTTGTATAAGCATGTAAGGGTAGTTCTTTTTTCAGATTGGCCCCTGATGAAGGTACCAGTACGGTGCCGAAATGCATTGGGCTCAACATAAACTTTGTGACTAAGTTATAATGCAAAATGCTGAAATGAAGTAACATTGTAAATAATGTGTTCTTGTGAAATGGAATTGTTGTAAATCAAAATTGTTTGAATATTGAATATAACAAGAGAAAAAAGGTTAAAAATCAAATGTGAAATCAAAATAAACAGTAAACAACAGTAAAAAGTGATTTAGATTGAATAAGTGAATGAGAGCATATATAAGGTGTGGAGCACCGAGTGAACAGTGCGTGATTAGATGGGCTATAACACCCATCATAACTGACCATTCAAAATAAAAAGGAGTGACTATCCTTAATAATCACAGCACCAGTAGATTACTATAATAAAATTTGAGTACAACGGAGTGCTCCTCGCAAACCCAATAACCACAGCATTGCTGGAGTGTGTCACAAAAGTGACGCAATTCCAGCAATGTGTCCTTTCACATGGGGCAAGCCCCATGTGAAAGGGCCTGCATCAGTCTTACGCCTGCTGTGAGGCAGGTGTAAGAAATTGACGCATTTGTGTCCTAGAAGTGGCGCAGTGAAATCCTATAGATTTCACTGCGTCACTTCTATGACCCTTTCTTGTGTCAGAATGCTCCCCCTGCATACATTATATCTGGCGTAGGTATAATGTAGAACAAGGGGTGGTGATGGACAGAGTCTCTGAATTAAGCAGAGTACTCTCACCCAGTCAAGAGATCAGGGCTAGATCCAACACCGTTTTTTAGCTCATTGCACCATCCCAGTTTCAGAACCTGGCTGTATGCAAATTAGTCTGTCCCTGGCCCAGTGCATCATGGGAACAGGGCAGACCAGACTACAAAAGCCAATTCTTACACTGGGAAGGAAACAAGCTTCCGGGGACCGGTTTCTGGCATTACAGCCGTCTTCGGCCCGGCTTGCTTGAATCCTGATGGTGCAATGAGCAAGGGACTCACATCTGAGTATACCCTTCCACGCTTAGGGTGGACAAAATTATTTACAACAAGGGGTGGTGATGGACAGAGTCTCTGAATTAAGCAGAGTACTCTCACCCAGTCAAGAGATCAGGGCTAGATCCAACACCGTTTTTTAGCTCATTGCACCATCCCAGTTTCAGAACCTGGCTGTATGCAAATTAGTCTGTCCCTGGCCCAGTGCATCATGGGAACAGGGCAGACCAGACTACAAAAGCCAATTCTTACACTGGGAAGGAAACAAGCTTCCGGGGACCGGTTTCTGGCATTACAGCCGTCTTCGGCCCGGCTTGCTTGAATCCTGATGGTGCAATGAGCAAGGGACTCACATCTGAGTATACCCTTCCACGCTTAGAGTGGACAAAATTATTTACAACAAGGGGTGGTGATGGACAGAGTCTCTGAATTAAGCAGAGTACTCTCACCCAGTCAAGAGATCAGGGCTAGATCCAACACCGTTTTTTAGCTCATTGCACCATCCCAGTTTCAGAACCTGGCTGTATGCAAATTAGTCTGTCCCTGGCCCAGTGCATCATGGGAACAGGGCAGACCAGACTACAAAAGCCAATTCTTACACTGGGAAGGAAACAAGCTTCCGGGGACCGGTTTCTGGCATTACAGCCGTCTTTGGCCCGGCTTGCTTGAATCCTGATGGTGCAATGAGCAAGGGACTCACATCTGAGTAAACCCTTCCACGCTTAGGGTGGACAAAATTATTTACAACAAGGGGTGGTGATGGACAGAGTCTCTGAATTAAGCAGAGTACTCTCACCCAGTCAAGAGATCAGGGCTAGATCCAACACCGTTTTTTAGCTCATTGCACCATCCCAGTTTCAGAACCTGGCTGTATGCAAATTAGTCTGTCCCTGGCCCCGTGCATCATGGGAACAGGGCAGACCAGACTACAAAAGCCAATTCTTACACTGGGAAGGAAACAAGCTTCCGGGGACCGGTTTCTGGCATTACTGCTTAATTCAGAGACTCTGTCCCTCACCACCCCTTGTTGTAAATATTTTTGTCCACCCTAAGCGTGGAAGGGTATACTCAGACATGAGTCCCTTGCTCATTGCACCATCAGGATTCAAGCAAGCTGGGCCGAAGACGGCTGTAATGCCAGAAACCGGTCCCCGGAAGCTTGTTTCCTTTCCAGTGTAAGAATTGGCTTTTGTAGTTTGGTTTGCCTTGTTCCCATCATGCACTGGGATAGGAACAGACTAATTTGCATACAGCCAGGTTCTGAAACTGGGATGGTGCAATGAGCTAAAAAACGGTGTTGGATCTAGCCCTGATCTTTTGACTGGGTGAGAGTATTCTGCTTAATTCAGAGACTCTGTCCCTCACCACCCCTTGTTGTAAATATTTTTGTCCACCCTAAGCGTGGAAGGGTATACTCAGACATGAGTCCCTTGCTCATTGCACCATCAGGATTCAAGCAAGCCGGGCCGAAGACGGCTGTAATGCCAGAAACCGGTCCCCGGAAGCTTGTTTCCTTTCCAGTGTAAGAATTGGCTTTTGTAGTTTGGTTTGCCCTGTTCCCATCATGCACTGGGACAGGAACAGACTAATTTGCATACAGCCAGGTTCTGAAACTGGGATGGTGCAATGAGCTAAAAAACGTTGTTGGATCTAGCCCTGATCTTTTGACTGGGTGAGAGTATTCTGCTTAATTCAGAGACTCTGTCCCTCACCACCCCTTGTTGTAAATATGTAGGTATAATGTAGGACAGAGGTTTACAAAGTGACGCCTCTACCTAGATGCGTCACTTTGTAAATATGACGCAACAAGGCACATTTTTTACGCTTCTTGTGCATCACAAAAAATGACGCACCGGCGGCGTAAAAGTGACGCACAGCCTCATAAATCAGGCCCTATAAATCTTAGCCAGAACTACCTCCCCTTTCAAAAACATCTTTATTTCTTCAATGTGCTAGAAAAACCATTTTATTCAACGGCCTAGCCCAGTAGAAAGTCTCAGTCAGTCTGCTTTCTTCCTTACTCACTTATACCATGTTGGTAGTTAGATTAAGGCCAATTGAATAGCTGGGGTTTCATTATTGTCCTAAAGCACAGATAGCTGGGTTCTCTCCTGAATGTCGAGTTCACAGCATTCTGGAGCTTTGGGTCCTGAACTCCTACAGATCTGCTGTCATGTTTATCTCTTATTGGTTTCTGGGTGATAGGGAGTGAATTAGAGGGTCGTAGATTCCTGGTTGGGATGCAATGGTTAGGACAGATCTTGCTTGAAGCCTGGACTCCTTTTATGTTTCATCTATAGACAGTTTTTAGCTGTCGGTTGCCATAAAGACCTTTCATGGACCATACCATAACTTACAGTAGGCTTTGAGCTGGCCCATTGATTACTTTTGGCTGACTTTCTTGTTAATTTCATTTGCTTCTCTGTCAATGGTTTTTCATCATCTTCTTTTGTTTGTCCTTTTCCTTGACCATAGCTTCCATATCATCCTTTTGACTGGATGACTCGTATCCTTCTACTGTATAAAAGTGGACCTCATCACCAGCCCCTTGAACACCTTCTGTGGAAGAACAAAAGAAGATTGCACCTGCTTTTGAGACCTGTGAGGAGACAACAAGGGCTGGACCTACTCTCACTTGCAGCCAGGACAAAGAAGCAGGCTCCAGTGGTCAGCTGGCTGACCTCCTGTGTGGATACAGGGAGACAACAAGCTGAAGTGCCCATCTGGAAATTTGCAACTATGCTTGGACTGGGTCATGCTGGTGGCCTCTGCAGGAGGAGGTTCTAACCCCTATATGTTGTACCTTAGGTCCTAGGATCCATCATTTTGGTCAGCAGGACTTACCCAACAATCTCTGACTTCCATTTCAGAGACTGGGCCAGAAGGTAAACTCTTTGATCGGGATAAACCTGCTTAGTCTATCAGAACCACACTCCACCGCTGTCAGCCTGAATTACCCCCGAGGTCCTAGTCACCTGGGAACAGTGATTACTGATTGGTGCTTTACTTTTTCATGTTGCCTTTTGCCTTAAATATTTTAAAAAATCCAATTTCAGGTTCCCCTCATTGGAATTATTTTTCATTTTGGTGTCATTTCAATTACATTTATCTTTCTATGTAGAAATTCAAACGGGGTTTTTATTGTGTTGTGGTTTGTTTACTTTTTAACTGTTTTGGTATTTTTATTGATCTCTGACTTAGACTGGTACCTCATGGGGTGTCATATCTCATAGACTGGTAATTTTACTTTAAGTAGCTAGTCTTCAACACATAACTCCTCTTTTAGCAAAAAGGGTTATTATTAACACTATGCAATAAGCATGTAATGCACATTTTGCTTCTGCATTTTGTAAAACTTGCCTAAAAACACTATTTAAATGTATCAATGATAGCATAGGAAATTATTGATAAGGACAACACTCCCTAACGGTGTGACATGAACTTTTCAAATTCATTTTATGCTGCACCTGATTTTGTATTCTGTGAAATAATGACAATTCAACCAATATGTTCCATATTTACTCTTGATGTCGGTCTGGTTGCAGCACTTTAGCCCTGGTTGTGAGTGCCCCAGGGTCCCATTGGATAATTATTGCATCTGATAAAATCACACACAGGGGTGTTTGGAATTTAACTGGTGTGATTTGACATGTCGAAGTTTACTGAAGGACTCAGGCTTCATTGCACATGATTTTTACTGGGTGAACTAAAAACCGCACCATTTATAACGACAGTCCATGAGCAAACTGGTGTTGATGGAGGGAACCACAATTTACTGGGCCTTTCGTAATCAGGTCTGGCAGTAACAATCAATAGGATTGAGAGTCACTCAAAAGAAGACCCACTTTCAGTTAATTTTGAGTTTTCAATATTAAGCACAGAGATACACTCTTTTCTCTGGAATCACTAACATAATATTGATGCACACAATATCGAAACACAAAGATATTGGAAAATAACTATTGTTAACGAAAGGGAAGCCCAACCTTCCTGGTTGTAACAGGGAAGTTAAAAGACCCTCATGAGTCTGGCAGTCCGTGGACCACCAGACTGTTAATAAGCCCCTTAGACGTGATATTATATGCAATAATGTTTTCTTAATCAATATTTTCTACAATGATATTAAAAAAACACTTAAAACAATATTTTTACCTTCGATATATATCCTGTTGATAGTATTTTTGACATTGAGATATTCTTGACATTATATTTTTGTATCACAATATTATTCAATATTTTGTCCAAACATCCTTCTCTGTTTATATTCATGCCTGAAACCAGAAAGAAGTAAAACTAGGCTCCCTAATTTAGATGCAACAAGCCATAGAGTTTTCCACTTTTCTTTATAAATGAGCGTATTAAATGGATTGCAATATGGCATTTAATACAATGTGAGGTGAAAAAGTCCAAAACCTTTCACCAAATTTTATGAAATTCCATTTATTTGCTTCTGATTTTAAGTTATTTCTTTTTCATTCCTTTCTGAATTCAAATCCTGATTTTTTTCACGACACAAAATACCATTCTTAATGTAGTTATCAGAGAACGAGAGTGATGAGAAGATCATTTTACAAGTAGTGGAAAATGCAATCATTGATAAATGTGCTTCTGGTAACTTTATTTTTTTATTATTTTATTATTTTATTTTTATTTTTGTAAATGTATTTTTATTGCAGAACTGATACACGGCCATTCAGCCCACAACCCGGAGGTCGGGCGGCAAATTGTATACGACGTATGTACACTGGCCTAGCAAGAGGCCCGACACAGACAGTCTTCATGTTGCATCTCAGCTCTGCTTTTACTTTCTAGTAACTTTATGTAAGGACTCCATAACAAGCTAACAGCCACTGAATATAACTTTTTAACATGTATGGGTTAATATTAAACAGTACTTAATTTATGCCAGTGGTTGCAGGTGGTGGGCACTGCCACTCACTTTTCAAGACAATTCTTATTCTGCATCGAACTTTGAAATAAAGCAAGAAAGAGGACTGCAGTAAAGGGACAAAGGATTAGGAAGTGAAAGAATCGAAAACAATGACAAAGGGAGGAAGAACGGATGAAAAAGAACATGCAAAAGGGAAATAGACAGGGATTGTAGGGTAGTGTAAGAAAGAGGCATGTGGGCGAACCAGAACTAAGCAGCTTGGGGAAATTGTAGCTTCAGCATTCGTCAGCACCTGCATTGGGCTCAGAAGAAACACTTTAGGTCTCTGCATTTATTTCTTTACAAGGTCAGCACTGATTCAACTTGTGAAATGTTTCGAGGGGTATGATTTGGTGGGGGGAAAAATATTTTAGATGCACAATAAAATGCTGAGAAAGTGGCAAGGGGACGCAAGGAAATAAAAGACCGTAAAGTGAACAAGCATTGGAAATGCAATAGGTCTCGCAATAGAAAAGTTTGAGCTTTTGATGTGGAAAATGTTTTTGTTTTTTTTGCAAAATATAAAAGTATTAATTAAGTTTTTACAAATGGGAGAGTGCACAAGAGGTGGGGGTGGAGGTTAAAGTAGACGGCTGGGGAGGGGGAGATACGGGGAGGTCTGGGTTGGTGCAAAAGGAGGGATCCGGGAAAATGCTACTGAAGAAAACCAGTGGACGAGGTAAATGGAAAAGGAGCGGCTAGTGAGGGAGAGCAGTGGGAGGAAAGAGTACAACATGGGAGAGGATGGTGAGAAAGGGGGGGTTGCATAGAAGGAGGCTAGTGAGGAGGGGGGTGAGCTCTGGGGAAAGGAGGAGGCTGGTAGAGAGGACACTGGGGGGGCAGAGGCTCGTGACAGAGCATGGGGAAGGAGAGGAGGCATTTCAAGCATCTCGAGTGAGAGGGCTGGGGTAGCGGGCACAGAGGAGGCAGGTGAGGGAGAGCTCTGAGGGCAGAGGACGACGCACGTGGAGGCTGGCGAGAGAAGAAAGGGGCACACAAGGAGGCTCTTGGGATCAGCGCACAAGAGGGGGCTGGCGAGGGGGGCACGTGAGTGGGTGGTGTGGAAGAGCAACGTGGGAGGGTGCAAACGAGGTGGCACTGAGGGACAGCAAGACGCTTAAGGTACAGGAGTGAGCTTGCGAGGGCAGAGAGGAGAGCACGTGAGGTGGCTGATGTGAAAGAGAAGCAGGGAGGGGGTGGAGAGGAGGCTCTGAGGCAGAGCAGGCAACTAAAGCTACAGGAGGAGTGAGGTAGTGAGGGACTGCCACAGCGTCAGAGTGCAGAAGAGGAGCCGCGAGGGGCTAGTGTGGAAGAGCAGCAGTAGAGGGGGTGGAGAGCAGGCACCGAGGGCGAGCAGGAAACCAAAGCTAAAGGAGTGAGCTAGTGAGGGACTACCACAGCGCGAGAGTGCAGAAGAGGAGCAGCGGGGTGCTGGTGTGGAAGAGCAGCAGTGGAGGGGGTGGAGAGCAGGCACCGAGGGCGAGCAGGAAACCAAAGCTAAAGGAATGAGCTAGTGAGGGACTACCACAGTGCGAGAGTCCAGAAAAGGAGCCGCGAGGGGCTAGTGTGGAAGAGGAGCAGGGGAGGGGGTGGAGAGCAGGCACTGAGGGTGAGCAGGAAACCAAAGCTACAGGAGGAGTGAGGTGGTGAGGGACTACCACAGTGCGAGAGTGCAGAAGAGGAGCCGCGAGGGGCTAGTGTGGAAGAGCAGCAGTAGAGGGGGTGGAGAGGAGGCTCTGAGGGAGAGCAGGAAACCAATTAACACCTGGAATACAGTGAAGGGGGTGAAGGTGAGGGCGTGTTTAGGTGGGCGGGGTTAGCGAATAGATGGTTCTACCACGAGGAACGTGACGGAGGCAAAAGGGGGGGAGGGGCAAATGAGACAGCAGGTGGCGGGAAGGAGGTCCTAACGAAGTTTGTGAGGGAGAGCGGTTTGAGGCGAGAGATAAAGAGGAGTAGTCACATGGTCTGGGCAGGGGGGCTGCTAAAGGGAGCCACAAAGGGGAGAGTGCACAAGAGGCGGGGGTGGAGGTTAAAGTAGACGGCTGGGGAGGGGGAGATACGGGGAGGTCTGGGTTGGTGCATAAGGAGGGATCCGGGAAAATGCTACTGAAGAAAACCAGTGGACGAGGTAAATGGAAAAGGAGCGGCTAGTGAGGGAGAGCAGTGGGAGGAAAGAGTACAACATGGGAGAGGATGGTGAGAAAGGGGGGTTTGCCTAGAAGGAGGCTAGCGAGGAGGGGGGTGAGCGCTGCAGAAAGGAGGAGGCTGGTAGAGAGGACACTGGGGGGGCAGAGGCTCGTGACAGAGCATGGGCAAGGAGAGGAGGCATTTCAAGCAGCTCGAGTTAGAGGGCGGGGGTAGCGTTATTAAAGACAAGCTCGGAGTTGTGTTTAAAGTTTAAAAAAATGAGACACGGCCTGCCGGCCGTGAAAGCCCGGAGTTGTGTTTAAAGTAAAAAAAAAGACGAGACACGGCCTGCCGGCCATGAAAGTGAAAGTTCGGCCGGCCGGTCGTGAATAATTAGGGGAGGAGAAATCCTTTGAAGAACTGCTGGCGGCACCAAGCTGGGGAACAGATGGCTGGCGATTTGATGCTGTGCACACGCTTTTTAGTTCAATGGGCTTGCGCATTGACCTAAAAGCGCACGGGCACAGCATCAAATCACCTGTTTGGTAAACTCTCGATAAGGCCCTATATATCTCGCCTTTAATGCGCAAGCGCATTGACAGGCGAAACCTAAAAAGGTTTAAGAAAATGATTTACACATATATATTTAATGATATTGTATGGTCAAAAGCATAAATACTTCAACAAATCATCAAAATTGCACTGTGTTACATTAAATGACATGTAACCCGTGATGCTGTGCACAAGTGCTCGTGAAAGGTGAACGGCGCTAGTGACACTTGGAGGAATATATACAGCGGGAAAGGAGGCGCAAGCAAGGTTATATATATACAATGAAGTCATCTATGATGCCAGTACAGTTTGAGAATATTTAGGACAAATTCATTTTTCTGGGCAATCACAGAAAAAGCACCGTGAATTACGCTGTGGAGGTCAAAAACTTCTTGATCCCAGCACCAGGATACCCTTCGGGGGAGTAGTCGTACTTTAGGATTACCCCTACATAGGCGCAATCTCGAGGATTATAGGTTTTTTTTTGTTTCTCATCATGAAACTATAATTCATGCATAACAGAGAAAGCAGAGGGTAAAAATAGAAAAGTGAAGATTTCGCAGCAGATGAGGGAAACTATTTTTGCCCTTTATGTTGTTGATACAGCAGGAAAGTTAACAACTACCTTGCAAAGGTCAGAAAGGCCCAGAAACGTAAAGCATCAAACTTTAGTAACGGAGCCTTTAAAGATGTGTGTGACACACAGAATACAGATGGACCTGGAAAGGAGGGTGTCACTATACATCACTGTGGTGAGCCTGCCCAGCATGCTAAGAGCAGTAAACAGCACCTTGATTCACCATGGACAGGCGATGGCTCAGATGCTAATCCATCTTGGAAATTACTGGGAAACATTTTAGATGAAAGGAGCTTCGGTGGCGTCATTGAGCATTAAATTTGCATTGATTTATCATTGGCCCTTTAGTGCCATCATGTAATAAAGCATGGAGATCACTTGATGTAAAGGAAGGGAAGGTAGATAGGGTTTCTTTCTCGTGTCTGTGCAAGCAGGGAAATGTATATTCCAACTAGACCCTAAAAATGTGTGAGTGCAGGAAAACCATATTGATCATCTCTCACCCGGAATTAGTGATACTGGACAGCAGTGGTGTAGCGTGTGGGGTCCACAGGGGTGGTTGCCCTGGGCATATAATTCTTAGGGGGCACCACATTTTAACCTCTTGGGTGCCCATGACGAGCTCAGCTCGTCATGCAGCACGGTGGTGCTGTGCTGACGACGGGCTGAGCTCGTCATGACCGTTACGGAACCCCCCCACGGGGATAATTTCCCTGCTGTGCTGGGCGTTCCATTGGAACGGGCGTGGTCATGACGAGCTCAGCTCGTCATCAGCACAGGGCCACCGTGCTGCATGATGAGCCGAGCTCGTCATAAGCATTGCTGGCACTGCGCGTGGCCCCCCATCCACCCCGCACTACGGGGAAATTAGCCCCGCGGCGAAGGGGTTAAAAGAAAATAAATTTGCACTACTCATTTTTTTCTTCTAACATTTTGCACCAGGATGTGCTGATGGTCCATGGGTTAGAGGGCGCAATACTTGCCATGCCTCAGGTGCTGGCACCCCACACTACGCTGCTGCTGTTTTTTTGGGATGTGATATTATCTCAGCATTTTGAGTTTTTCTCTGAGGAATGTGGAATTACTATGAGAGTTGGTAAACCCACACTGACAGTTGTTTCCTCTATTCCAGCGAGTTTTCCCTGAGCAGAATTCACCAGGTTTTTCCCTGCATGGGGAAGAGAGCTCAAGCTGCAATGTTTTTACACTTTTCTTAAATCTCAGAGTTTTCTGCCTGGAGATTATTGTATTTCACATACTGAGGGCCCCGGTCTCCATCATTCTCTTTATTTTTACACACATTTTTCCCTTCTATCTGTGCCAGCACTTTTCCAGGTCTGCCTTGATGGCACAGCTGTTACCAGACGTTATGTGATCAATAGAAAAAGAGGTTAAGAAGCTATACTGAGAGACGGGCTCTGGCTCAGCCCACATGTCATCAAGTACAGAATTTCATTGGGTAGAATGTATTTTAAAAAAGTGCTTATTACATTCTTATTAGTTCATGGGTTGTGTTCCTTCACCTTACAAGGCGTTACCGTCAAACTAATGTAAGGGGGAAAACCCTACACCATGTAGCAATAGTATTTTCCGACAGGGCTTTGCCCATATCTTGTGGCATAAACCAAAAAATGTATGACCAGAAGAAATATCACAATGTGCTTTTCATGAACGGCGATGTATTCATTCAAGATGGCTGGGCGTGAACATAATGACGTAACTCACATCTCAGGTGAGAAGTATCATTTCAAATGATGAATAATGGTACCTTGAAAAGATTTCAGGATTACATTATAATTTTAAAGGGAAAATACAAAACCAGTAAAAGAAACTTGCATGAGCTCCAAAGCCCTTGTGGGCAGAAACTTTCTTAGGCCAGGGAAGTTATTTAGCAAAACGTTCATCAGCTGAAGCCGTCGCCTTTTAGTCACCCAATCACAGATCTCTCAGTTCAGCTGCTGTGAGTCTAAAACACTTAGGGCTAGGTTTATCAAGGTGTTGCGTCACATTTGCACCCGGAAGGTTGCGCAAGGGCGACACAAAAACATAAGTGAGATTTATCAAGCGACACAAGGCCACCTTGCGTGGCCCTGCATGGCTTGATAACTCTAGAGTAATACAAGGCAGCGCAAATCACTGCCTTGCGTTACTCTGTCCCAGGGAGTCGTTCCATGGCCGGAGCGCTGGTGTTCACACGCATTCACCTATGTTTTTTGGGTCATTCCAAGATTTACCATTAATGGCAGACCTGGGAATGCGTCAAAAAGCTATGCCTCCGCAGGTGAGGCATAACGAGGAGAAAAGTCTTTATTTTTGCTAGTTTTTTAGGTTTTGCTTGAAATCTATTGTTTTTGATTTAAACTTAAAGGGGACTTACATCCTGCCTCCTCTCTTTCCTTGCTTCTCATTGGTTACCCTGTGTGTCACTTACCTTTCCTCCATTTCCATTGGCTGTAGCATATTCTCCTGCGTTTACCAATGCTTGTTCCTCGCCTGCTACTCTTATCAGTTTTCTGCTGCCGAAATACTGCTAACATCCACATTGGTGGAACTATATTTTCATAAAGTTTTGCCTTTTACTATTGCAGAATATTTATATAACAATTTGTCACCCGGAGAGATTAAGTGATTTGCATAGCATCACAGGATGCTTTGCGGCGCCGCTGAGACTCAAACCGGGATCCCCAACTCTGGAATCAGTAGCTCTGCCCGCTGCGCCACATCCTCCCCACTCCTGTGTTATCTGTCAGGGAGCTCTTTTCTTCTCCCAGACAATGATGATGAAAACAGCTCTTTATTCATTACATAGGCAAAACCGATGCAGTACAAATGCTTGTTCTCTTTCTACGTGTACTACATTCTGCAGTACACCTAAAAAAGGGAAAATGCCTCTGATGTTTTGTTCTGTGCACACTGCACAAAAACAATCCTGCCTACAACCCAGGCACCCTTGCACCATGATGCAAGTGTGCCTGTATTAGAGCTGGGCAGCGAAAAGTGTGGCAGCGCTAATAAAGACCAGGAATGCGCTGTATAATGTTAAATACGGTGCATTCCTGCATTTTCCTTTTCGCACAGCACAGCAAGGTGATTTGCTGTGGTGCACTGCATGAAGAAATTATAAATATGAGTCTTTGTATATAAAGAATGTGGCGTTGCGGCCAGAGCTGCCGACTTTTGAACTAGGGAACCAGGTTTGAGTCTCGGCTTTGGCTCAACATACTGTGATTCTAGGCAAATTACTTAATCTCACCACGCATCAAAAAAGAGACACATAAAAAAAACAATGTGACCATGTGTAATGTAACTGGTGCTCATGTAAAATTTTTCAATAGTTTCAAGTCGAGTTTGAGCTATATAAAGGGGCAGAAAGACTTGCTCCCTTGGGTGATATATTCAGGAACGGGCAGGTAACGTCCACCGCCACTAGCTGCCATCATCTACTGGAGGTACCTGAAATTGTACCCAGGACACTGTTTTTATTTTTAGACAGATGCTCATAGAGCAGACGTGGAACTTGCATGATGTAAGTGACCCAGGACACACAAAGGTTCCTCCTGGGTCTGCTGTCCATGTGAGTGCAAGTTAAGAGATGTGCCCATGTGAGTGAGGCAAGAGGGTAGTGCCTATGTGTGTCGTAGTTTACCAATCATTAGGTTAAGCATTAACAGAAGACATCCAGTATTTCAAGACTATCTTGCCCGTTTTACGGAATCCATTTTGTATTTCTGTCGGCCATTTTGTATGCCATGTGCTCTGTCCTACCTTTCTGTTAACTGCTCATCAATTCTGCTTAGAGACAGATTATATTTAGCTTCTGCCACTCCACGCATGCTCAGTTGAGCTTGCAGCTGTCCCTAGCATGTAACTGTCAGGATGTGTTTACTCCATCTAGCTAACTGTTAGCTCCTCCCCCTTGTCGACTGTGCATTTTCTGTATGACCTTGTATGTGCCTGAGAACAGCAGCTTGTACTTGTACCGCCTTCTTTTGAGCCCCTGTGTGGGTATAAAAGGACCCAGCTCCTTCCAGTCAGTGTGCTACCTCATACTTTACCGAAGGGTGTTGTGTGAATGTAGTTCCACCTCATGAGGTTTAATAAACTCTGTTTTTTCTATTCCAGTTTCTGTGCCAACTTCTTACTATTGGTCTAAGGACTCTGAGTAGAGAAGGGCGAATCCCTTGCACTAGTAGGCCTGGCTGAGGCTTGCTACTGCATGTGCATGCTGGGTATGCGGTGTACCTGCATAAGTGCAGGGTATGCAGTGTGCCTGAACGAAGGCAGCCTAAGTGGTCTGCCCATCTGAGTACTTGGTAAGCAGAGTGACTTATGGGTGCCGGCTAAGCAGAGTGCCCATGTGAGCGTAGGGTGAGTGATGTGCCTTGAGGAGTATAAAGTGAGTGTTGTACCTATGTGAGTGCAGGGTGAGAGGTATGCACCTGGGTATAGGTGGAGTTTGATGTAGTGAGGGGTGAGAGTTGCGTTTGTGTGATTGCATGGTGAGGGGTGTCTCTGTGTGAGTGTAGGGAAATATCTGTGTGAGAGGTGTGTCCATGTTAGTACATGGTAAGCAGTGTACCTGTACAAGTGCAAGATGAGTGGTGTGCCCTTGTGAGTGCTGCGAGAGCAGTGAGCCTCTGATATGCCTCTGTCAATGCAGGAGGAACTGTATGATTGTGTGAGTGCAAGGTGAGTGATGTGCCTCTGGGAATGCAGGATGAGCTGTGTACTTGTGTGCGTACAAGGTGAGTGGTGTGCTTCTGTGATTGTAGGGTTATAGGTGTACTCAGGTGAGGGAAGGGATGCATTTGTATGACTGTAGAGTTAGAGTTGCTCCTATGTGACAGTGAACTGTACATGAGTGGCATGCCCGTGTTAGTGCAAGTTAAGTGTGTGCCCCTGCGATCTGAGTTTATAAGTGCTGACAAGTGCTGTGCACATGAGGTTCACAGGGTGAGCTGTGTGTGTGCAGGATAAGCTGTGCCTGTGTGAGTGCCATGGTGCGTATGAGTATTTTGCTCTTGGGTGTTGAGGCTGAATGTTGCACCTATGAAACTGAAGGGTGAGTGATATGACTGTGAGCGCAGGGTGAATGGTGGGCCTGAATGGAAATTGGTGTACTATACAGTTTGGGAAATGGCCTTTACAATGTGGGCTTAACCCCTTCTCTGCGGGTGTAATTCCCCCACGGTGCGGGGGGTAGGGGGGTAAGCACTGAGCCGTGGTGCTCGTGACGAGACCAGCTCATCATGAGTCACGGTGGAGCTGTGCTCATGACGAGCTGGTCTTGTCATGACCCCGCCCACTGATTAATTCACCTGCACAGGCGGGGAATTAATTGCTCGTGGGCGGCGCGGAGCCATTATGACGAGACCAGCTCGTCATGAGCACAGCTCCACCGTGACTCATGACGAGCTGATCTCATCACGAGCACCGAAGGTGTTAAGCACGCTTGCTGTTTTCCTGTAAGCAGAACAATGCTTGCCTTAACTGATGGCGCAAGGTGGTAAAACAAAATTTTGTGTACCCCTTGTGAAATCAATGTTCCATAACGTTAACATTTACTAATGGTGTGTTGTGGTGAATTAATCAACAATAGTGTAAGATGCACATACATGGACACGTGGGAATACTAATTTTGCTTGCATGAAGCAATATAATTAACTAATTTGTATTGTTATTGTGATGTGAACTAATGCACAGCTTAAATATAAATAAACGCAGCATGAATGTGCTTATTGTACACATTATTGTGCTAGAAAGTCGTCGGATATGTAAGTATGAAACGCATTTATGTGGCTTACCTGCTAGGTAATAACTAATAGGGAAATATTAGTACGGTGGGAGGTAAACAGAAGGGCTTTAGTTCCATATTTAACATGAATTTGTGTTTGTTTCTATGATAGTTCCAAAAGTGGCCTCTGAGGCCTAGTGAAAACATGACTGCTCTGGTACACTGCGAGCAAGTGCTGGACTGCGCATGCACGCCCAAAGCCTGCAAGCGAGAGAGAACTGCCTGTGCTCGGATGGGAAGTTCAAGGCTACTTGCGGTTGAATGCACACACAACCCACCGGCTGCCGTACAGCGCCTCACGGCCAACGCGTGACCGCACCAACAGCGTCAACATGGCCTTCACCACCTGGCGCACTCTCACCCCCACCGTGACGGCTGACTGCAAGCTCTCCAAGATGGTGACGCGCCTGCGGCTGGCCTCCAGCTTCATCTCCCACCTTCACTCCTGGACTTCTTGACTTTTGCTTTGTCCTGACCGACACTTTGTTGCTGTTTTCGGACAGTTTCTCTGGACTCTAGCCCTCCTCCCATTCCCTCGTCCTTTTACCCTTTTCCCCGTGGAAAATGTTCCCTCCCTTTTCTGCTTCCCCTTCTCTCCATACCCTTCCATCCCTCCCACCCTCCCTTTCCACACTTATGGAACTCTGCTCTTTGACTTATTGTAATAACTCTAATCAATGGTATTTGCTTTAGACCTTGCACCATATACCATTCCTATGTGACTCTTAGAGTTTTTCCAGTCATATCCCCTCCCTATGTATATACAGATAACTCTAATCACTAGTGTATGCAGTAGACCTTTGTACTCTCTACCATTCCTATGTGACCATTCCTATGTGACCATTAGAGTATATCCGGTCTTATCCCTTCCTATGTATATAGAGATAACTCTAATGACTAGTCTCCTATGTGACTTTTAGAGTATATCCATGTGTATCCCTTCCCTCTGTATATAGAGATAACTCTAATCACTGGAACATACAGTAGTCCGCTTTGCTCTCTTCCATTCCTATGTGACTTTTAGAGTATATCCAGTCTTACCCCTTCCCTATGTATATAGAGATAACTCTAATCACTAGTTTATGCAGGAGTCCGCTTTGCTCTCTACCATTCCTATGTGACTCTTAGAGTATATCCATGTGTTTCCCCTCCCTAAGTAGATAGAGATATCACTAGTATATGCCTAGAGTTTTTCCATTTGTATCTCCTCTTTGTTTGACTTTATCTCTTGTACATTTGCAATTTTTTTTTCTGTGTGTCCCTTTTTATAACGCATGTTATCCTAAGTCCGTATGTTTTCAACTGGTTCTTATGTAAGTCAAAAATTTGCAATTTTGTTTTTCCGAATGTAACCTTCAGTCCTTATGGTTGTAACTGGGTCCTATGTAAAGCGCTCTGACACCTTCGGGTAAAGTTTGCGCTATATAAAATCGCATAAATAAAAAATAAATAAAAAAAATAATAATAATTGGGGGGGGGGATGCTCACCCATCCCAAATTTGTCCAATCAGAACCCGAATTGGTGATGTTAGATACTTTTTAGATAGATTAAGTTAGGAAATTAGTGTATAAAAACCCCTAATTTTGCTTAGAGAGGGTCGCTCTTTCAATTTCCTCTCGAAGTGCTGTCGGATTGCAGATCGATTCCTGGATGTAAGACTCTTTGATTTATTTCTTGTTTTCTTTGCAGGACTGAAGGATAAGATGAGGGTGTTAGTTAGGGACGTTAGGAGAGAATGAATTTGTAACTATCTATTCTTTGCTAAACTTTAACTGATTTCTAAATAAATTACTATTTTCTGAGCTATGAATAAAATACATAATTGAATCCGCAGGTGCAATTTGAGGTAAATCAACAGCAACCCCAACAACAGCAGACAGCAAATCATCAAAGTCCGGTGCCACAACTGCAACTGCCATACAGTCTAAACCAACAGAGATACAGTGCAGAGACAGGATTCAGCGGAGGTGAGCAGGTAAAAAGACCGCAAAGAGTGAATGTGTGTCCTCAGTATTGGTTACAAGAGGAGGATGGCAGTGAGCCGGATGAAAGTTTCTGATGGTGCCTGAGAGAGGAAGAAGAGTGTGTGCTTGGAGCCCCTCTTGAGGTAGATCAGTCTGATCCATTTGTGAGCGGAAAGGTGAATGATGTAGAAATAATTTTCCTTGTGGACAATGGTGCTACCCGTTCTACTGTTAGATCATTGGAAGTTCAAAATCTTCCTCTCTCGGGAGAGACAATTCAAGTTGTAGGTGTAGCTAATAGACAGATAAAAACTCCCCTAACAAAACGAGTTGAAATAGAAATTGGAACTTTCAAAGATATGCATCGGTTTGTGGTGTGCGATAGTATTCCTGTTAATTTGTTAGGAAGGGATATATTGTGCAAGATGAATTGTGCCATATATTGTTCACCGGATGGCATAGAATTGCAAACTCCAGATGAGGATAGTTTGTATAAAATGACAATGCTTATGATTGAGGCAGAGCAGAACAAGCTATTTCCTGTTTTTGACAGAGAAAAGATTCCTGTTGAATTGAAAAAGGCAGTGAAAGAAGGAGTATGGGATTTCTCTGGAAAAGATATAGGATTGAGGAAAGGCATTGATCCTGTGAAAGTCACAGTAAAAGAAGGTGCGAGTTACCCAAATATACCTCTGTATAAGATGACTACAGAAGTAATTGAAGGAATAACTCCAGTGATTGACAACATTATTCAGCAGGGAATACTGAGTGAAATAGAAAGCAGTCCTTGTAATTCACCAAGCATGGGATTGAAAAAGCCTAATGGAACATTTAGAATTGTGCAAGACCTTAGCAAGGTTAATAAAATTGTTGTTCCATGTTGTCCGAATGTTCCGAATCCAGCAGTGATTCTGTATCCAATTCCTCATGATGCAGAATGGTAGACTGTAATTGACCTGTGCAATGCGTTCTTTACTGTTCCATTACATCCAGAAAGCCAACCAATTTTTGCGTTCCGATTCCAAAATCGTATCCTAGCATGGTGTAGAATTCCGCAAGGGTCCACTGAGAGTCCATCGATTTTTAATCAGCTGCTAAAGAAATCATTAGACAACTTGAGCATGTCTGGAGAGTCTGTGTTAGTACAATACATTGATGATGTTTTGATTGTATCAAAAAACAAAGGATGCATGTGTAAATGACACAGTTGCATTGTTGAATCATTTGGCAGAGGAGGGACATAAAGTGCCTCCATCAAAATTGCAATTTTGTCAAAATGAAGTACAATATTTAGGTCACAAGATTGCTAAAGGGATCAAACAAGTCACAATAGAAAGAATCAAAATGATACAAGGAATGCAGCCACCTAAAACTCAAAGACAGGTGAGAATGTTCTTGGGAATGGTAGGTTATTGTAGACAGTGGATTAGTGGATTTTCATTGATTGCAAAACCATTACAGAGACTGACAAAAGCAGATATCAGAGACCCCATTGTTTTGACCAAAACAGAAATGGAAGCATTTGAACAGCTGAAAACGAAACTGTGCGAAGCACCAGCTTTAGGAATGCCTGATTATGAGAAGGAATTTGAAGTACTGCAGTGAGCGAGAAGTATGTGCATTGTCAGTGTTGGTTCAGAGACATGGAAAACTGAGAAAACCAATTGCGTATTTCTCAGCTGTTTTGGACCCTGTAGCAAAAGCTTTGCCAGGTTGTCTGAAAGCAGTAGAAGCTACTAGTGTACGTTTGGAACAAATTGAAAGGAATAGTGATGGGATTTCCTGTGAGGGTGTATGTACCTCATTCTGTGGAGATTCTCCTCACTAGAGCCAAAACGCAGTATATGACCTACAGCAGAATGACCCGATATGAGAAAATTATTTTGGGAGCTGAAAATGTAACAATTACCAGGTGTGTAAATGTTAACCCTTCTACATTGTTACCTGACACCATTGAAGCAGAAGTGAAAGGTGAGCTTGATCTCAAATGTTTGGATGTTTTGGAATACTGCACAAAACCCAGACAAGATATCAGAGATGAACCTTTACCTGAATCAGATTTTGTGATGTTTGTGGATGGATCATGCCTGAGAACGGAGAGTGGTGTTCTAAGTGCAGCTTATGCCGTTTGTACTGTGGCAGAAGTGTTGGAAGCATCTTGTCTGAAAGGAATTCATTCTGCTCAATTAGCGGAGCTGATTGCTTTGATACGAGCATGCGAATTGGGAAAAGGGGTGAAAGTAACTATAGTGACTGTTAATCAATATGGTTACGGAGTTGTTCATGATTATGGACAGCTCTGGTCCCAAAGAGGTTATTTGACCTCTGCAGGAACACCTATCCGGAATGCTGAATTTGTGAAAACACTAATAGATGTAATCCATTTACCTGAGAGAAAAGCTGTTGTAAAATGTTCAGCCCATAAAAAGAGTGAAGATTACATTACCCGTGGAAACAATTATGTGGATGCAATTGCAAAGCATTGTGCGAAAAATCTAATTTCAATCATTTGAGAAAAGATTAAAGAACATGTTCCGAGTCCTTTGATGCTAACTACTGTAGTTGAGACTTGGCAGGAAGTGAAACAGATACAGGAGGAGGCAGAAGCAGAGGATAAAGATATTTGGCTAAAAGCAGGATGCAGACAAAGAGAGGAAGATGAAATTTGGGTTTACAAAGATGAAAGACCAGTAATGCCTGATATCATGATCTCCGACATGGCCCGAATGTACCATGGTCAGGCCCACATTGGTAGAGATGCTATGATTCGTCTCTTTAGACAGACTTGGTACAATGCCAAGTTCAGGATGATTGCTGAAAGCCTGTGCCAAAGGTGTTTGGTATGTCAGCAATTCAATCCAAACAGGAGAACTGTTGTAAGTTTGAGAACCATAGGACCGGCGGGTGGTCCGTTTACAAGGGTTCAGACGGATTTTGTGGAGTTGCCCCCATGCAATAGGCTTAGGTATATTCTTGTGATAATCTGTTTGTTCTCTCGATGGGTGGAAGCTTTCCCCACGAGGAGGAACGATGGGTTGACTGTTGCTAAACTGTTTTTATGTGAGATAATACCACGTTTCGGTTTCCCGGTGTTGATTGAGTCAGACCGTGGACCTCATTTCCAAAATGAATCTATGCAAATGATCTGTGAAGCTCTGGACATTCGCCAGAAGCTGCATTGTGCTTACAGACCTGCGGCTTCAGGAGTAGTGGAACAGGTGAATGGAACAATTAAGAACAGAATTGCAAAAATGTGTCTGGCAACAGGACTTAAGTGGCCCGATGCCTTGCCGCTTGTCTTGATGACACTAAGAAGCATACCTGACAGGAAAACTGGACTAAGTCCACATGAGATTTTGATGGGCAGGGTGATGAGGCAGGCCTATGTACCTGTTGATAAGTTGTTGACAATTAATGATGACATCATACTGGATTACTGCACAAATCTGTCTGATGTGGTAACTTCTGTGCTCCACCAGGTGGGAACTGAGGCAAATTCCAAAGAGAAAAATCCAGCTCATGATCTAGTCCCTGGAGACTGGGTACGAGTGAAAGTGCATCGCAGGAGAAATTGATTGGTACCTCGGTGGCAGAAACCAGGCCAGGTTATCTTGGTCAGTACTACTGCAGTCGAGTGTGCTGGATTGAAGAGGTGGGTGCATGCGAGCCACACCATTCGTGTGCCTGCACCAGTGGAGGAGTGTGGCTCAATGGTTAGAGCGGCAGACCCTGATGCAGAGTTCTGGCCAGGGACCAGGGTTTGATTCCCGCCTCGGCGGGGACTCGGGCTCAATCTCCTCGGACCTGTTAATTCTTGCCTCGGTGCCTATTCTAATCACGGGCCCCACGCTGCAACTCTGGGCAATAGCTTGCTTAGCCTCCACACCGGCCCCAACAGCGCTAAGGATGCCTGGCTTCACCCTGGGGGTGCCCAGGAGTGGACACTTCACAGGGAAAGCCAGGAGGGGTTCCACAGCGGTATGAGTATCAGCGCCAGGAAGCCGAATAGGCGACACCGCAAGGTGACCGTCTGGTGACAGTGCGCTCTATAAGTACCATGACATTTACATTTACATTTACAATACCCATACGACGGTGAAAGTACAACTGACTCTGATTCTGAAGCTGAACCAGAAAAAACTCCAGATACTGAAGATCGACAGGAAAGTCGACATCTGGAAGTATCAGAAGCCAGTTCTGCGTCTGAAGGTGAAGGTGAAAGGGAGGTTGTGGAGATACCAGATTCTGAAGATCAATCTGAAGATCGAGAATTGGTAAAGACAGACACCAGTAAAGACGCAAAAGAAAGTGAAGATAAAGTTGTTGAAGAGGAGAAAACTGAAGAGCAATCTGAAACCTCTGAAAGCAGGAACGGAAATCCTGAGACTGGGGAAGAGGAAGTAACTCACGATAAGGATGAGATTCCAAGTACCAGTTATGAAGGTGTTCCTAACAGAGTAGCAGAAAAGAAAGCTGAATCCGATGAAGACAAAGACATTGTGAAAGTTATAATCAATGATACAGTTGAGGATACTGAAAGTGAAACTGATGACAGTGCAGATGAAGCTCCATTAAGAAAAAGCCCAAGGAAAAGAGCTTGGAGAGTGGAGCATAACACAGTAGAGCCAAAGACTAAGAAAGTCTGTAAAGGAGATAATTGGCCTAAAGAAACTAGTGGATTGAAATTTAAACTAGTGAACAGAGTAAGAGAGCCAGAAGAGCAAGTGAAGGAAATCACTAGCCAGAAAGAAACACTGGGAAAGAAAATAGAAATTATTCAAAGGCCAAAAAGAGTAGGACAACCAAACCAGCAGTATAAATCACCTGAGTGGACATATATTGTCCTACCACCAATTGTTGAGGTTAATAGCAGCCAAGAAAATCTGCACTACCCAAAGACGATTGGGAAAAGTGAGTAAAGAAGTCGACTTAAGAGAAAAGAAATAGCTGCTCAAAGTATATGATAATAAGTAAAAATTCTGAAGTCCTGTGAGACGGATATTGTAAATATAGAAGAGGTCGGAGTTGACATAAGGTCGAAGAAAACCTGTTAGAAAAAATAACTATAGTACAATCTAGAATAGAACTGACACAAGTTCGAAGAAAAACCTGTTAGTGAATTGAGTGCTGTGCAACTTGTAGGTGACACTAGGTCGAAGAAATTGTGTTAGGGAAATATGGCCATCAGTAACCATAAAACAAAATGTTCTATTTTTAGAAAATGGTGTAGATGTTGCTCAATATGCATGGGATTATTGATAATATTATGGGTAATTTTAGCTATTGTTATTCCTTTCCAAGATAGTTTAACGAAATTGAAACCAAATGTGAGGTTAAATAAGCCAAGTGAGGAAGAAAAAGTTCATGAGACTCATGTGTATAAACCAGAGGTGCATCAGGATAGGTCAATTAGTGACTATACAAAGAATACATTTTCAAAGTTATTACTTGAGTATATTAAAACTATGAATGTTGATGATTGTTATGTTTGTGTAAAATTGCCAGCATCAGTGTCAGAAGGGGTGACTTATCACCACCTTCCTCTCACATATGGTGTGACTTGTAGTGTAATTGCAAGCTTGTTTTATCAAACTGGGAAATTGGAATATCATTATTCCAATGTAGATCACATTTTTTGCGAAATTAAAAATTGATAGTGCATTGAATTAAAGAGATGGGAGAGTATTTCTTAGAATTAGATGAGCTGACACATGAATATGCTTTTAATAATAATTTGACATGTAAAACGAGAATTGAAGAGAAAGCATTTCTGAATATGGTTGAAGAAAGAAGGATTGCTTATAAATGAAGCGAGAAAATAAAACATGCAAAATCTAAATATTGGACATTTGAATATGAGAATCTTGATGACAAAAATGTGAATGTAGCTATAAACATAGATACTCCAATGTTAGGGAAATTTTGTATTAGAAGAGATAATACTATGTATCATAATTATTTTGTGGGTGCAAGTCAATGCAAAGACACCTATATAATTATAGGGGGTTAGGGATTTAAAGGAGGAGATGATCCTGTTTTTCCGGGAATATATTTCATCTGTGGGAACAGAGCTTACTATAGGTTACCGGACCATTGGTATGGGACCTGTTATGTGGGCTTGGTCTTTCCTAAAATTTTCCATGTAGATAGAGGCACTAATGGAAAGCATGAGATAGGTAAAGTCTTACGTAGAAAAAGAAGAGAGAGTGTGATGGAAATAATAGGTGATGTCTTCGGAGCACTGATACCAGCAGTGGGAAGTTCGTTTAATGCAAATAGAATCAGAAAATTGTCCACAATAGTTGATCGTTTGTCAACAGACACCGCAGGAGGATTCCTGATGTCAAGAATGTGAATGTGGCTATAAACATAGATACTCCAATGTTATGTTATGTTATGTTATGTTATGTAACATTTTTAATGCGCACAGATGCTCCAGCGAAGGAGCGTCCTGGCGCAGGGAAAGGCAGACACAACACAACACTAAAACCAGCAACAGAAAAGCAGAACACTTGAAACAGGGGAAGTTTAAAACAGAAAAGTTTTCAAGGCCCTACGGAAGGATATTAAATCATCCAAGAGGCGGATTTCCAAAGGGAGCGCATTCCAGAGGGTTGCAGCTTTCACTCGAAAAGAGCGTCCCCCCATCCGACTAAGTCTGAACCGGGGAACAACCACCAAGGATTGTCCCAGGGAACGAAGTGAGCGAGTTGGCACATAGGGAGAGATCAATTTATTAAGTAACACAGGTGCCGACTCTCGAAGAATTTTAAAAACCAGGCTGAGGGCTTTAAATTGAATTCGCTTATTCATCGGGAGCCAGTGTAAGGACCGCAGAGTATTGGAGGTAGGGCAGGTCCGGGGCAGGCCGACCACCGCCCTCGCCGCAGCGTTCTGGACTCGCTGTAAACGGAGTATCTCAGCTTGGTTCGCTCCTAAAAGGAGTGAGCTAGCATAGTCCAGGCGAGAAATAATCATTGCTTGAATGACCAGCTGTCTTGTAGGAGCATCAAAAAATTTGAGCAGGGGTCTTAGCCCGCGTAATACTCCAAAACAGCAGGCCGCCACTCTCTTCGTGTGAGTCACAAAGCTTAACGTGTGGTCAAGCCATACTCCCAGACTCCTGAGTTCCAGGACAGGGGCTGGAGCTGTTCCCAGCTCAGGAGGCCACCATCCATCTCCCCAGAGGTCCGCATCCCTTCCAACGATCATCACCTCCATTTTTGATGCGTTCAGCTGGAGACAGTTGTTATTCATCCAGCTGGCCACCTCTCTCAGTCCACTGCGGAACCTGAGGGCATCCTTCTTGGCATCCCCGCTGATCGTAACCGCCAGCTGAGTGTCGTCGGCATAGGAAACCATGGTTAGGCCCCATTGCCTGGCGACTTCAGCCAGCGGCTGCACGTACAGATTAAAAAGCGTGGGACTCAGCGAGGAGCCCTGAGGCACCCCCAGGTCCAGCGGATGGTATTTGGACTGAAAGGGAGGGGTGGCAACGCAGAAGGAGCGATCACTGAGGAAGGAGCGGAACCACTGCAGAGCTGAACCACAAAGGCCAATGTCCTGCAGGCGGTGTAAAAGGATGCGATGGGAAACAGTGTCAAAGGCAGCGCTCAGGTCTAATAAAATAAGCGCTGCCGTTTGACCTGCATCCAATACAGTCCGCAAGTGCTCAACCATTGCCAGAAGGGCCGTCTCAGTGCTGTGACCAGCACGGAACCCATTCTGCACGGGATCCAGGACATTAACTTGGGTCATATGCTCTGTGAGGGCCAGGTTTACATGGGCCTCCATGACCTTGGCCGGCCAAGGGAGCAAAGATATTGGGCGGTAGTTTTCTTTGGGAAAGGTGCCTGCATGCGCGCTGTGCTGGCTATCATTTAAGCGTGTCGCGCTTAATACTATAATTTTAAATGCTCGTTTTGACATTTGTATAATTTTTTCTTGTGAGCCTTGGTTTTAATTGTATTATTGTCTTGCCCACATACTTGCATTTTAAAAAGTGCCCCCACCGCGCTTAGCGCGGAGCTTACCGTTTTTTTGCAGCTTCCTCGTGGCGCTTGGTCGCCATCTTGGGGTGGTCTCTGCCTCCTTCCGCCATTTGCCTGAGCGCTCTAGCGCTTCCTGTAGCCCAGGTGAGCTGCTACTTAAAGCTCACTCTGTTCGCGCAGCGGTGACGCGCAGCGGTCGCGCCTGACTCGCGCCGGAGTCGCGCCAGAGTCTGCCCGTCTGCGCCCGTCCGCGCTAAGTACGCGCGGGATGCCGGGGGATTTACTCTGTTAGATCGCTGTATGCCTTCATCCTTTGATTTGATAGGATGATTGTTTATTCCAGTGCCTCGCTTCGAGCCATCAGGGATTCTCTCCCACGCTGCTCGGCCGCATCATACCATCCGCTATGTGGCCCGTGTCAGTGTGACTGTAATATGTGGTCGCTTGACCGGCCTGTAGGTATTCGCGAGCTTGCTACCTCTCCCGCTCTACGAGCTCGTCCCGGTGTCTTTCCTGCGCCTGGTAGCCTGGGACCTGGTCTACGATTTTTAAATCTTAATACCAGATCTCTAGTAAAGCACCACTTATCTGTGGCAGATCTTATTCTGGATGAGACACCAGATCTGCTGGCTTTAACTGAAACCTGGCTTCAAGACACTGATGACGCCATAGTTAATCTTGCCTGTCCCCCGGGCTATCTATGTTTTAGATCTAATCGCCATTCTAGAGGTGGAGGTATTGCTTTATTTATTAAATCTGCTTTTACATGTACCTGGACGGTCTTGCAGATTGCTGGTTGCGAGAGCGCGCTGTTTAAGGCTACCATCAGCCCCCAGTTCTCGCTGTCGGGGATGGTTGTTTACCGCCCCCCAGGCAGCGACGTAGCTTTTAGAGGAGCTTTTCCGGAGGCTGTGAGCCTATTGGCTAGTGGTTGCGCTAATTTTTCGATCTTAGGCGACCTCAACCTCCACTTCGATAGGTTGGAGTCTCTGGCCATCAGTGGTTTTCTGGCCGACTTAGAGGCTCTGCAGCTGATCCAGCTTGTCTCTCAGCCTACACATGTGGCCGGCCACATCCTTGACCCGTTTTTCACGACTCTCTCGGATGTCCAGATTGTGGCGGTTGATCCTGTGGCATGGTCTGACCACTACTTGGTGTCTGCTTGGCTTCCCTTCCCTGCCAACCCTATTATTCCACCTCCTTTGCGGATACCTCGGCGCCACTGGAACAAACTTAGGCTGGAGGACCTTCACTGCATTATGGGTGCTGAGCCTCTGGGTCCTCTGCTGAATGCTACCTCGGGCTATGATCGGTTCTGTAACTGGATTACCAGGGCGCTTGATGCCCTGGTACCTATCATCTCCAGTAAGTCCAGTCCTCGGCAGGCTAGCCCCTGGTATGACAGTGCGCTGCGTGCCATGAAGTCCTCTTGTAGACGGGCAGAAAGGGAGTGGCGCAAGACGTATGACGCCGACAGGAAATCCGCCTACCTGGCCTCAGTTAAGCTCTACCACCGAGCTATATGTAGGGCCCGGGCGGCGTTTTACGCAGCCGAATTCCGAAATAGCCTTAATCCCTCTAAAACCATCTTTAAAACCATAAAAGACCTGATGGCAAAGAGAGTTCCTCCGCAGTTGGACAGTTCCATCTCCCACTGCGAAGCCCTAGCCACTTTCTTTCTGGACAAAGTTAAGAAAATCTACCAGGCGTTTCCGAGCCCATTGCCACCTGTGATTCCCTGGAGCAGTTCCAGTAACTGTCCATCGCTGCATTCCCTTCCAACTCTTTCTAATGAGGAGTTTGCGAAATGGGCCTTGCGAGTCAAATCTAGCTCGCCTGCAGACCCGGTAAGATCGGCCCTTTTCAGGGATGCTGCCTTTCAGGGGCACACAATAGTATGTTCTCTGATTAACCTCTCCCTGACTTCTGGCCTTGTTCCTGCCAAGTGGAAGCAAGCGGTGGTTTCCCCGATCCTGAAAAAACCATCTTTGGATCCGTTGAAACCAGAAAACTACCGCCCAATATCTTTGTTAGGGAAATTTTGTATTAGAAGAGATAATACTATGTATGATAATTATTTTGTGGGTGCAAGTCAATGCAAAGACACCTATATAATTATAGGGGGTTAGGGATTTAAAGGAGGAGATGATCCTGTTTTTCCGGGAATATATTTCATCTGTGGGAACAGAGCTTACTATAGGTTACCGGACCATTGGTATGGGACCTGTTATGTGGGCTTGGTCTTTCCTAACATTTTCCATGTAGATAGAGGCACTAATGGAAAGCATGAGATAGGTAAAGTCTTACGTAGAAAAAGAAGAGAGAGTGTGATGGAAATAATAGGTGATGTTTTCGGAGCACTGATACCAGCAGTGGGAAGTTTGTTTAATGCAAATAGAATCAGAAAATTGTCCACAATAGTTGATCGTTTGTCAACAGACACCGCAGGAGGATTCCTGATGGTTAATACTGAAATGGTTGCTATGAGAGCTATGGTAATGCAAAATCGACTTGCCCTTGATATAATTTTAGCAAAAGAGGGAGGAGTCTGTGGAATTTTAAAAGTGCAACATTGTTGCACTTATATTCCAGATAAAAGTCAGAATCTTGAAAAGTATATTATAAGCATTACAGATTTACATAGAGAAATTGAACCACTGGAGGTTGAAGGTGTTCTTGAGAAGTTAGGTAAACGTTTCTCAGCAATTAAGCATTGGTTCCAAGAAATAGGTAGTTCAATTATAGGTAAAATACTAATTCCAATAACAGTTTTAATGATAGTGATTTTCCTGATAAGATTATGCTGTATATGCAAAGGTAGGAGAGATTTTAGAAAGGCAATAAAGAAGACAATTCAAGAACGAAATGCAAGGGAAAGAGAAAAGAATGAAATAGAAATGGAAGAAATCAGAGAGAAGATTTTCAAAGATTCAAAGAAGAAAGATACTAGAGTGTAGATGGTACTAATATGAAGAATTCAAAACATGTTCTGATACATTTTTCAAAAATTTGAGAGATATTTGGTGATAAAATCACCAGATGAGGGAATTGATGGAGCAAGGTGGCAAAACAAAATTTTGTGTACCCCTTGTGAAATCAATGTTCCATAACGTTAACATTTACTAATGGTGTGTTGTGGTGAATTAATCCACAATAGTATAAGATGCACATACATGGACACATGGGAATACTAATTTTGCTTGCATGAAGCAATATAATTAACTAATTTGTATTGTTATTGTGATGTGAACTAATGCACAGCTTAAATATAAATAAACGCAGCACGAATGTGCTTATTGTACACGTTATTGTGCTAGAAAGTCGTCGGATATGTAAGTATGAAACGCATTTATGTGGCTTACCTGCTAGGTAATAACTAATAGGGAAATATTAGTACGGTGGGAGGTAAACAGAAGGGCTTTAGTTCCATATTTAACATGAATTTGTGTTTGTTTCTATGATAGTTCCAAAAGTAGCCTCTGAGGCCTAGTGAAAACATGGCTGCTCTGGTAAACTGCGAGCAAGTGCTGGACTGCGCATGCACGCCCAAAGCCTACAAGCGAGAGTGAACTGCCTGTGCTCGGATGGGCAGTTCAAGGCTACTTTGCCCTGAAGTCAGGATGGTTGGCAAAACATGGACAGTCGAGTGTTCTGAACGTGGGAAAGTAATGTGAAGTTACAAGTCAAGGAAGTGACCAGGCCAAAGACTGTCCTAAACAATACCCCTTTATTAAAATGCTGATTCACCGTGAATATGATGTTGTAATGGTGAGGAGATGCTCACCCATCCCAAATTTGTCCAATCAGAACCCGAATTGGTGATGTTAGATACTTTTTAGATAGATTAAGTTAGGAAATTAGTGTATAAAAACCCCTAATTTTGCTTAGAGAGGGTCGCTCTTTCGATTTCCTCTCGAAGTGCTGTTGGATTGCAGATCGATTCCTGGATGTAAGACTCTTTGATTTATTTCTTGTTTTCTTTGCAGGACTGAAGGATAAGATGAGGGCGTTAGTTAGGGATGTTAGGAGAGAATGACTTTGTAACTATCTATTCTTTGCTAAACTTTAACTGATTTCTAAATAAATGACTATTTTCTGAGCTCTGAATAAAATGATCATTCTGAAATAAAGTTTAAGTTTTACTGAATAAAGAATTAATTAATGCATAAATGTCAGACATGTTTGCTTTTAATAAAAATAGGAAAATGGAATATTAAAGCTGGTCTTGTAATTTTTCCTACGCCTGATTTTCTTTCTAGCAGATCCATTGCCACTATGGTGGTGTGTCTGAATAAAATTCATGGGGCATATTACCAACGTTAAGCGATATTTATCGCTAACGATGCTTAGCAACGAATTTTTTAACGCTAAGCATTGTCAGAAATTATCGCAGATAAACCTTGCTATTATCAAGGTTTATCGCAAATGCGATAAAAAACGGCCGCAATGCATGAATATCGCTGAAAAGTCAGCGATATTCATGCATTACCGAGCTAATGCTCTTAGCCATGTTATCCACCTCCCATTGGATAACATGGCTAAGAACTGCTCAGGGCAGGTGTTAGTTTTTGGAGATATTTGCGCTTAGCGCGAATATCTCCAAAAGTTGGTAATAGGAGATAGCGATGTTAGCGACTGTTTCCAGGCGCTAACATCTTGGCACGCCCACTTTGCATGTCATTAGTGATAAATATCACTGACATGCAAAGTGGGGCCCAAGATGGTCGCTATCTCCTACTAGCTGTCGCTAACTGGTGTTAGCGACAGCTAGGTAATAGGGAGATAATTTTATCTCCGCTTTCTTGGCTTTTAAAGCCAAAAAAGTGGAGATAAACCCCCTTGATAATATGCCCCCATGTTTGTTAAAACCATGGTAAATCGTATAAAACTATGGGGCATATTATCAAGGACCGGAGTTAAAATTATTGCTGTTTTATCGGCAGGAAACTGGTGATAAAACGGCGATAATGGGCTTGATAATACACCCTTGTTAATTCCCATAGAAGCCCAGGTTATGGTGTTACAATGGGCTTCTATGGGAATTAACAAGGGCGTATTATCAAGCCCATTATCGCCGTTTTATCGCCAGTTTCCTGACAATAAAATGGCGATAATTTTAACACGGGTCCTTGATAATATGCCCCTATAGGTGTAAATAATAACTGGTTAAATAGGTTTAGACACTCCGCCAAATGCTACAGCATTACTCCTTTGAGTTTCACCAATCCCTGGAGTTGAATTAAATGAGCATAGAAAGTGTCCAGTGTTATGGGCCCCACTGGAGAATAAATGTGTGTTCGGAGGTTTCAGGGAAAGGTGATGTTGATTTAGAATATAATTATGGAGTTCCACTGCAGCATAACCATGCCTATGTCTGAACCATGCATATGCATGGTAAAGGCAGTTGGCATTCAAGCTGGGGCCTGGGCTAGATGGGGGTAGGTTTTAGGGTTGGGGCTTATTTTAGGGCTCTGGGCAGGGGGTCAGTGTAGTTAAAAGAGCTGGGGCGGGTAGATTACAACGCAGGAAGGTCGACATTTAAAGCTCAGGGCATGAGGAGCTGAGGGTGGATCTTTACCACACATATAACTTTACCAATTGCGCCTTTACAACAAAATTTGGTGGCTGGAGGGGGTGGAAAAAAGAACAGAAACATGGCCAGCGCTGCCCGTGTCATATCACTTTTTTGTTTATACGGGGGTCGGACGGGAGGCAAAACGGAGGAAACGGGGAGGGAGAGCAATAACTTGGACACCAGATGTGGCAGGAGGGGAAAGAAGGTAAAGCAACAAAATGGACAGTGGGGCGAGGCAAGCAACAACACAGACAGTGGGGAAGGGCATGTAACAGAGAGGGCGAAACAACATAGAGGGCTGGGGGGTGAGATAGACAAAACAACACGGACAATGAGTACACAAGGGAGAATGCTGGAAGACAAGTACTCTAGTTGAGTATTTAGACTAAAATAGAAAAATTGCACCAATAAGGAAGCAGTGGAGGGACAAAGCTACTTGGGCCTTGGTCATGTACCTGTGAGAATTACTTGAGCAAGTACCAGAGAGAAAAATGCAAGAAGCAGAAGTGATTGTTGGACGCACCAAGAAATGAAAAGAAAGCAAATGAGAGGGTCAGTGACGCCAACAATGGGCAGCTTCTACCAGGGGTCTCCAACCTATCCTGTACTGAGAGCTACTTATGTTCAATAATAGTATTAGTATTGTATAACTACAATGTTGTTATATAGAAAATTAATTCAACCAAGTAATTTCCTTCAAATTTAATACGCTGAGCTGCACACAGGTGAGTGGGTTAGCTACTCAGAGGTAGCTGGAGAGCTACAGTAGTTCACGAGATACTGGTTGGAGACCCCAAGTCTAAGCTCCTTGTAAGTAAACAAAATGTCTCACAAGCAAGAGCACATTTGCTGTTTCAGGCGAGACCTAAAAACTGTGACATTGTGTAACATAATGTGGTGCGCTTGTAAAGTGCCCTAATGCCCTGGGCCAAGTTTCCATTATATTAAAACTAAAAAGAAAAAACAAGCCCATGAATCCAAATTTGGAATGGGTAAAGAATATGGCATCGCGTGAGAGAGGTCGCTGGAAATGGCGGCTCCTTGCACGCGACGAGGAGCCCTCCCAGAGTCCCGCGCGAGGAGCCCTCACAGACCTGGAGGCCCGAGAGCCAAACGTACAATTACCCACTGATGGATTTTAAATACATGGAGCAGACGTGGAATTTGGCTCAAAAACTGTCTTATTGTGCTGTGGGCTGCAATCAAGAGCTGCTACCTTGAGTGCTCAAACCATTTATATTTCCATAAAAAGCAGAGAAAGCAAGGAGCCATACCTTTCCGAAGTGCGATTTCCTGAGCTGAGGAAATCGTTTTGGAAGGCTACTAATGTGCGTAATGTGTTTTACAAATGTAGCAGATTTGGGGGATTTTGTATGAGGGTGAGGTGCAACTACATTAAATGCAGTCCGGTATGAACTAGTGCATCCGTCCTTTCCAGAACCTGGGCCCAGATTTACTAAGATTTTGCGCAACGCAGAGTCAGCTTGCTGCGCTGCATTGAATGGAGAGAGCATACATGTGCCATAAGTGCTAACCTATGCGCATTCCGTCTCTCTCTCTACTCTGGCTCATTTGTGGCTGCCAAGCACCAACACAGGCAACCTGAGTTGTTTTCGTGCAGGAAGGGACACCTTCCTGCACAAACACAATACACTGAAGCATTTTACTCTTTCTACATGTGCTGCACAATGCAGCACACATAGACAGAGGAAATAATGAAGTGAAATAAAGATATTTCTCCTCTTTATGCCTCACCTGGGATGGCGTAGCATTTTGACGCTTTCACAGGCTTACTAGTGTTGGTAAATCTGGGAATGTGCCAAAAATCATAGGTGGATGCGTGGGAACGCCCATTCTCCACCCATGGAATGACTTTCCAACGCAGCGTAACACACTGAAAAGACTTGAGGGGACTCATTTATGAGAAGTGACGCATCGCTGCGTGAAAGCAGCGATGCGTCACTTCTCAGTGCACACTCCTTGCGACATACCTTATGCGTCATATTTACTGTATGACGCATCATGTCGCAATGAGTTACAGATACGTCAGTATTTCTGACGTATCTGTATGGCACAAAAGTGGCGCATTACTGGAGTGTGTCACAAAAGTGACGCAACTCCAGCAATGTGTCCTTTCACATGGGGTAAGCCCCATGTGAAAGGGCCTGCGTCAGTCTTACGCCTGCTGTGAGCAGGCGCAAGATTTTGACGCAACGGCGTACTAGAAGGGACGCAGTGAAATCTCATAGATTTCACTGCGTCACTTCTACGAGGCTTTTTGCGGAGGAACGCCCCCCCTGCATACATTACACCTGACGCAGGTATAATGTAGCGCAGGGGTTTACAATGTGACGCATCTGCTTAGATGCGTCACTTTGTAAATAGTGCGCAACAGAAGGCATGTTTTACGCTGCCGATGTGTCACAAAAAGTGATGCATCAGAAGCGCAAAACTGACGCAAGGCCTCATAAATGAGGCCCGAGGTGTCTTGCATTATTCCAGATACACTATGCCATGCAGAACCACACAAGGCAGCCCTGCGTGGCATAGTGAATCTGATTTAAAGGCCTGTGTTGCCTTGCGTCGTCTTGCGTGATGCAAGAGAAACACCAGCTCTTGATAAATCTGGTCCTCGAATCTTAAAAATCGAAAATCGTGAATAACAACGCTGGATATATTTATTATATGGGCTAGATTTGATTAGATTGAAAATTCTGGGGCATATTATCAAGGGGGTTTATCTCCGCTTTTTTGGCTTTAAAAGCCAAGAAAGCGGAGATGTAATTATCTCCCTATTACCTAGCTGTCGCTAACACCAGTTAGCGACAGCTAGTAGGAGATAGCGACCATCTTGGGCCCCACTTTGCATGTCAGAGATATTTATCACTAATGACATGCAAAGTGGGCGTGCCAAGATGTTAGCGACTGGAAACAGTCGCTAACATCGCTATCTCCTATTACCAACTTTTGGAGATATTCGTGCTAAGCGTGAATATCTCCAAAAGCTAACACCTGCCCTGAGCAGTTCTTAGGCATGTTATCCAATGGGAGGTGGATAACATGGCTAAGAGCATTAGCTCGGTAATGCATGAATATCGCTGACTTTTCAGCGATATTCATGCATTGCGGCCGATTTTTATCGCATTTGCGATAAACCTTGGTAATACCAAGGTTTATCTGCGATATAAATCGCCGCAGGTCGGCGATAAATTTTTCTCTCTAACCAAGCAATAGCGATAATTTTCGCTATTGCTTGGTAATATGCCCCTCTGTCTCTTGTTATGGTGAAAATTGTCTGGCAAATTTAGCTGTGAACTTTTACAAACTTTGCAAATTGCGAGGATCTGAAAGTTTGCAAATCTTTTCCGCCATAAATTTGTCACTGGTCAGTTAACCAGCGACGGTGGAGCTCAGAGCACTTAGCTGAAAATGTCTGGCTTGGGTGGAGAGAAAGATGCCTTTAACGTATGGCTACATGAAGTAGGTGTAAGTTCGGGCGATTTGCCCAAAGACATGCACTATTTAGTTTATGTATTCATTTGTGGTTTTATGTAGCGCAAACACATACCAGAAGGCGTCAATGCGCTTTAAAAACAGAGAAAAAGATTGAGATTTACAAAGAAATATGTGGGGGTTTTAATTCATTACACTCGAAAGGTGATTAAAAAATGTGAATACAAGGATTGGGGGACACTAATTAGAATGGAAAGAAGAATATGAGGATTCAGAAGGATTAGTAATGGAGGCAAAAAATACGCCCTATGATAAGAAAAATCAATGTAAATTGGATTCCAGGAGGCGGTTCAAGAATGTCAGTGGCTCATATGATGAGGTGAAGGGAGCAGCGGGATTACAAATACCAGTAGGTCCTGGTAGCAGGCTTCCTACTGAAGATTTAGTTACCTATAAACTAGAAAGTTGATATGTGTGTTGCTTGTGTGCCAGAAACACTTTGCTTTGAGTTTAAGTTGGGTGAGTCCACGATTGAAAAGGAGGGGGTACACTGTGCTATAACCCCACAATACTGAGGGCCACATAAAACAAAAACTTTCTATTGTTATTATCATGAATGACAGTATTTATAGTGCCCTACTGAAGAGCATATTTGTATTATTTCCACGCTGAGACGATCATTGTCCCAGCCTCTTAACTTCCAAAAGCACATTCCAATCATAAAACTTTTTCCTTGCGTTGCTGAAATATAATTGAGGTTTAAACCTTAAATATAATTATTTTGGGCCCGATTCACAGAACTAATTTAAGACGAAATCCTAAACTTACTACTTTTGGTATTCACAGAAGTTAGGATTTTGTCTTAAGTTTGTCTTAAGACAAACTTTAGACAGACTTAAGTTAGGATTTTGTCTTAAGTCTGTCTTAAGTTTGTCTTAAGACAAATTTAAGACAAAATCCTAGCTTCTGTGAATACCAAAAGTAGTAAGTTTAGGATTTTGTCTTAAATTAGTTCTGTGAATCGGCCCCTTAGATTACAGATTTCTATGTTCGTGCATGCATGAACATGTGTTTTCACGTGGTCAATGTATAAATCCTTATTAAGTATTAGTCAGCTGCAGCAATGACCATATTGCGATACCTTCACCACAAATGTGTACTTGGAAATTACGTTTCGAGGCGTTATCCGCACTCTTAAATCTGGCTATTCCAAGTACGTTTTGTGGAATGGGGGACTAACCTTCGCAGGCCCTGTTTTTATAGTCCACATCTCACACGGGGGCTTATTTGCAAGGGGATTGCACCACCAGAATATCACTTTTTACGACGTTCACGCAGCGCAAATCCCTGCACCATATTTACAAAGCAGCGTTAAGTCACATTCATTGGCTTAACGCCGCTTTATAAATATGGTGCCCTAGTTTTATGCAGCAAAGGGGCATGCAATGGGTGTCGCTGTGGGTGTTTCACAGCAACACCCATTGCTTTTTGACGCTACCCCAGATTTACAAGGATCTGTAAATCTGAACCTGTACCAACGAGGAGAAATACTTTTCTTCTCGTGGTTTGCACTTTCTATGTGTGCTGAAATCTGTAGCACACAAAGAAGTGGAAAACCACCATTATTGATTGTTTATGTGCAGGCAGGGACACCCTCCGGCAAATAAACAATCATCCCTGCAACACAGGCACCCTTGCACTATGGCGCAAGGGTGTCTGTGTTGACACTAGGCAGCTTTGTTTAGCGCCAGCACAAGCGAAAACACAGGGGAGCACCGTATTCTTGTAAATATGGCGCATCCCAGCGGTTTTTAAATTATGCAGTGTGGTGCTGCAAAACTGCTCTCTGCGTCATTTCCTAGTAAAGGACATTGCTTCCAGTGCTCAACCATGACAACCTAATGCATTTTCGGAGTAGTAGTTTGGCGTTGAATCCATTGAACCAATTAGACTAATACAACTGAAATAAATGGTTTGTCATTGAAAAGTTCAGGACTGTAGACAGTGTCCCGAATGACCTTGAGTGAGAGGACCATCCTATTTACAGTGAGTTCAGAATCATGCAAATTAATCGACAACAAAGCTTTAATCTCTGCCTCCTCCCAGGACCCATTTACCACCACTGTCCTGCATTTGAAGTGCTAAAAAAAACTGACCAAATCCTACTGAGTAATGTGGCCACTTAAAAGCTATGCTTGGCTTACATTAGCTATGCTATGAATGCCACCTGATAGAAACCTTAAAGAACGCCGTCAATCTTCATTGCAATTCATGCCTAAAAACAAGCATGTCTACGTAATGTAAAAACTTACCAATGTTTCTGCATTGAAAGACTCACAAGACTCGTCAGCTTCCAAAACTGACATCTGCCCCTGAGCTCTTAAGGTCAAAATACAGAATCTGATGTAGATTCACGATCAAATGAACGCAAACAAGGTTCAACAATCAAATCCCCAAAAAATGAAATTTAGGATGAAAAGAACAGAATCTGAGGTTATGAAACAAAAGAACTGGTTATTGGGTTTCTTCATTAAATAAACAGAATGTAATGCCGATGACGCCCTGTTTTATTTAGCTTCTCCCCGGAACGCTCTACCGCTATTGCTCCACCAGCTAGATAGGTTTGGTGAGGTCTCTGGGTTGCATCTCAACCAAGCTAAATCCCTTATCTTCCCGCTAGCGGGACTGGCAGCTGTGATGGGAGAAGTTTTTTTTTCGCTATCTAGGAATACGGGTGGCTCTGACGGACACACAGGTGCTGGCCCAAAATGTGGACCACAGTTACGTCTTTGCGGCAGTCGGTAATGTTTTGGAAGAATCTTCCGCTCTCAGTGATGGGCCGGCTGGCAGTCTCAAAGATGGTGATGCTACCTATACGTCCTCCAGAAATCACTATGCCCGATCCATTCGCGAGTCTTTAAAACATTGAACATGCTACTCACTTCCCTGCTCTGGGCGGGACGATGCAGTAGGGTAGCCCTGAACCCTGTTGTACGTAGCTATGACGAGGGAGGTCTCAAAGCTCCAAGATTCGATTTATATTACTATGCGGCCCAATTACAACCGGCGGCATGTTGGCTGACAGACGCGGAAAGCTGGGAGAAACGCCTTCTCGCTGGCAGGGTAGACACTCACGAACTCCAGTAAGCACTGATGCAGGGCAGAGCGTTGAACACATCATATCCTTATATAGTGAGAAACACAGCCGGTATGTGGCAGCGGTTTGGTGAGAAAGTTTTATGGAAGGCTCCCTTTCACAGAGAGCTGCCGGTCTGGATACTTGCCCCCTTTAGAGATATGGGCAGATATATGTTCTTTCAACCCTGGAGGGAGGGGGCTTGTGAAGTTCTTGCCGACCTTTTTCCTAACAAGACCTTCATCACGTATGAACAGGCGGAAGAGACCTTCAATCTCGGACAGGGCCAATTCCTTCACTATCGGGGGATCCAGGATGGATGTGGTAAAGATCACCTGGCCAAAGTACCCGGACATTCCACCCCCAACACAAACTTTAGATATCCTGTTAACATGCGGTACAGGTCGCAAACTGATTTCTCTACTCTACAAAGCAATGAAGCAGGATTCCACTCCTCCGGTACCGCCAGCACAGGCGGCCTGGGAAAAAGATTGCACTATCCAGTTAAAAGAGAAACAATGAGCATACATAGCCTCCCTCACACGCACAGTCTCCTGCAATGCTAGGTTTAAATTAACACATTTCAACTTCTTACACCGCACCTATCTAACCCCGGTGTCCCTTAAACAAATTTCAAGTGACATAGGAGATAGATGCCCCAGATGCACTGCAGAGAAGGAGGGCTTCTTACACCTGGCATGGAATTGCCCAATGGTTAGACAGTTCTGGGTGGAGGTGGTGAGCAGGATTGTCACGGCCACTGCCATTCGAGTGAAGCCGGAATCCTTGTATTGTTTACTGGAATCTGTCCGGAAGCCCAGGGAAAAGAAGCTCCCATATAAACTCCTACACTTAATGCTAGTGCTCGCTAGGCGCAGAGTAGCTATAACTTGGATGGGCCAGCGAGGCCCGGAAGTGTGCACCTGGCTTAAGGATGTCTGTGAGTGGTCCCTAGCCGAAGAAGCCCATATGAAACTCGCCGAAGGGATGAGAGGCTACAGGACGACCTCACAGCTTGGCGCAAACTGTGCACTACTGGGTTGGCAGAGGGGTAGGCCTCTTCGGAGCACGCGGTTCCCAGTGGGGGGAGCGTCTCAGATGAGGATGAGGAGCCTCTCCCTCAGCAGGAGAGTGAGGACTGATAATGCTAGGATATCTTTTATGTGTTGGGCACATGTCTCAGGCTATGTACTCACTGAATTATGTATAGGAGGGCATTTGTTCCCCATTGAGCCTTTCTTCCCCGATGCTGCCACCTGTTTTACGTACCACTGTTGATCCGATGGTATGCCTTATACACTGTACCATAGCCAATCTGTTTTTGTTTTTATCATATGTAAAATGAAAAATAAAGTTCTTAAAACAATAAATAAACAGAATGCAATCTAGGTCATTTGTTGGGGTACCCACAGCAAATTATTTTTTAGATTTAAGACCCTATAAAGCAGGCCTATTTGAGATCTGATTAATTGATGCATTTTAGTACGATCCATTTTCAGTGAGTTATACATGTGACATTTGTCAATTTGCAAACATATAAGTTAAAGATCATACATTATTATAAAGTATAATATAGTGAAGCTACATTCACTGAACAGCCAACACATGGTTTGTGATCCTCCACTGCTATTTCAAGGCTGTATGAAAAAACGAAAACAGAAAAAAGTAAGTCACAAAAATACGCAAATATCACAATCATAGGGGCCTATTACGAGTCTGGCGGTCTATGACCGCCACACTTGTGGTGGTGGTCCTACAGCCGCCCCATTCCGAGGCAGCCATTCGGACCATCCACCTCTGCGCAGGCTGGGCCAGGGAACCGCAATTGCCTTGTGGTGGCGCAGAAGGCAGGGGTCTCCAATATGCATGGCGGGACTGCAGTGGTCCACCGAGCATATTTCGAGTTTCCCCACTGCAAGCCTTTTCATGGGGAGAGCCCACTAGGAAAAGGCAGGCCATGGGGAAACAAAGGGTGCCCTACAGGACTTCCAAGCCGTGCTGCCATGGAGATGCATTCAGAGGGGCACAACTTGTGCACACCTTTTGAATGCACCCCAAGTTCCAGTACAGAATGGACATCACACTCCATGCCGTTCTGAAACTTATTTTGCGTTCCCATTGCAGTGCCTGTTTTCAGGGCACCGCCATGGGAATGGCAAAAGAAAGACCCACCAGACACGAGTTGTACTCGTAATCTGGCAGGCGGGCCATGCAAAGCCGGCGCAGCACCGTCAAACTTGTAATCAGCCCCATAGTTCACATATGCCACTATATTGTTTTCACATAATCCGCTACTATACGGACTCGACCTTATATTTTTTGCGTTGCTGTGGGGCTTGGCTGCAGCGTTTTGGGCTACTTCATTCGGGGACCCCTGTTACTTC
This sequence comes from Lissotriton helveticus, assembly GCF_964261635.1. Classification (NCBI taxonomy): domain Eukaryota; kingdom Metazoa; phylum Chordata; class Amphibia; order Caudata; family Salamandridae; genus Lissotriton; species Lissotriton helveticus. The sequence continues at coordinate 248,473,934 of NC_136057.1, read as the reverse complement.
AGCAAACACATATACTCATGAGCATCAGCTCGAACCCTTCGTGAACGGGCCAGCAATCGCTTCATCGACTTGTTGGAACATTCTCATTACACAAACGTTCATGAATTCTACTTTTTAGCTGTGTATACCTGGCCACGTAACCTGCGTTGGGGATCCCTATGACTGGTGTGTTACTTTCTGGGTGCATCCACAGTTGCACCTAGACCCATATGCTTTGACTGCAATCATCCGAACTCTTGGCCGGTTGTCCTTTGAACACTCGAATATCCGGATTTTCTTACATATATGGTTCTTGACCCCATACTTATCATATCCGGACAAGCCCCTTGCGGATACACGAAGTTGATATTTCGTTTTACTTAGCCTTGAAAAAGTCTCTGTACTTACCTGCAGTACTGACGAAACACGTGTCGGCTGTTTTTCTGTCAAGTTCATTTCTACGGATTTTTGTAAATAAAGAACACGACATCTTGAACCTTTCTTGCTTGTTTGTGATGCTCAAACATTGCTGCCATCGGACAATCTCTACCTATTTTTAAATAACTAGGAGACCTATTAGTCTGTTCATTTATACTTGTATGTTAGGAATGTGCTTGATTTGACCCTCTTGTTTCTCATGCCACTATATTGAACAGTGATAGGAAATAAGCTGACATGATGAGTTATGTGTTAATTTCCATGGGGAATACAGTTAAAAGGGGCTAGATAGCTACATAATTTATATTTTTATAATTATAATGTCTTAGAATTCAGATATATTGAGAAGCATGCTAGAGGATTCAATTAGCTATACTATTTAACAAGATTAAACAATACTTCAGATTGTGGTAAAAATGCAAGACATTTTTATTTTTTATTTATATGCATTGTTTCATATAACACAACTCAAGTGATACAATTAATCTTTTCTTGACAACACAGATTGTATATATGAACATTATTCTCTGATCCAATCTTTCTCCAAATAACACAACTCGATGGATAAATGTAATCCTATTTTTGATATTGCAGATTTGTGTATTTCAACACTAGTCTCTAACATCATTATAGATTTGATATACTCTGTAAAGAATATAGTTTCCCATTGATTACATTTTAAAAGTTAGATAAAAGGGTACAAACATCAAAAAGTGACACAAAATAGGCATGGGAGTAGTCAGAAGGAATATCAAAAGCAGGTGACTAGTTAAAAGGTAATTCATAATTCACATACCGGTTTAGAAGAATTGACTGATGTAAGTAATGACTGCTGCACAACCTCAGGGCCCGATTCACAGAACTAACTTAAGACAAAATCCTAAACTTACTACTTTTGGTATTCACAGAAGTTAGGATTTTATCTTAAGTTTGTCTTAAGACAGACTTAAGACAGACTTAAGACAGACAAAATCCTAACTTAAGTCTGTCTTAAGTCTGTCTTAAGTCTGTCTTAAGACAAAATCCTAACTTCTGTGAATACCAAAAGTAGTAAGTTTAGGATTTTGTCTTAAGTTAGTTCTGTGAATCGGGCCCTCAGAGTCCACAATAAATCTTTAGACCCAATTCGTGTGGCGCCGCGGCCAGGGCGACTGACTCCGGAATCTGGGAATCACGGTTCGATCCCCGGCACCGGCGGCAGATTAGCCCAGCACCATGTGACTCTGGGCAATAGCTTGCTTAATCTTCCCAATGGCCCCCAGCGCCTAGAGACCCTTACGGGTGATTGTGCGCTTTACAAATGTGGATTATTAATTCTCAATATATGTAAGAGGACCGTACTGATATACTGAGGACAATAATGGATGTCTGTGTTGGCAATAAATCTCTGATACTAAATTATCTGGAAACATAATATATATGGTTAGCTGCCTAAATTGAATAGCTCTGGACGTCTGTGGTGACCTGAGCCAGTCCTGAACCTTACTCCATATTTTCCTTGTATGATTTTTGGAGGCGCCTGAAACTGGCTACAAGTCCCTCTTAAGCTTTTACTAATTTGATATTTTATATGGATCAGGTGTATTGTATTCAATTGTATTTTCCTAGTAGTGGTAACTGGCAGGAAAGCCGGCACATAAAAATATAGGGCCAGATTCACAGAACTAACTTAAGACAAAATCCTAAACTTACTACCATTTTGGTATTCACAGAAGGCACTTACTCATTTTGGTATTCACAGAAGACACTTACTCATTTCGGTATTCACAGAAGTTAGGAGGCCTAACTTTAGGACTCCTAAATGCCTTCTGTGAATACAGAAAGTCCTAAAGTTAGGATTTTTCTCAGTTTAGGAGTAGTAAAGTTAGGACTCCTAACTTTAGGACTCCTAAATGCCTTCTGTTAATACCGAAAGTCTTAACATTAGGATTTTTCTCAAATTAGTAGAAGTAAAGTTAGGACTCCTAACTTTAGGACTCCTAAATGCCTTCTGTGAATACCGAAAGTCCTAAAGTTAGGATTATTCTCAGTTTAGTAGTAGTAAAGTTGAGAAAAATCCTAATTTTAAAACTTTTGTTATTCACAGGAGGCATTTAGCAGTCCTAAAGTTAGGAGTCCTAACTTTACTACTACTAAATTGAGAAAAATCCTAACTTTAAGACTTTCGGTATTCACAGAAGGCATTTAGGAGTCCTAAAGTTAGGACTCCTAACTTCTGTGAATACCGAAATGAGTAAGTGTCTTCTGTGAATACCAAAATGAGTAAGTGCCTTCTGTAAATACCAAATGGTAGTAAGTTTATGATTTTGTCTTAAGTTAGTTCTGTGAATCGGGCCCATAGATTGCTAAACTCCAGTCTGCGGTTTCAAATTCCCCAACTCTTGGATTGGATCGCGAGGGACATGCTCTAGTCCTTGACACCTGTGGAATCTCCACCTCCACTTCCTTGTTCAAGCACCTTTGCAATACCTTTTTCTATTAATCCTAAATCACCCCTTACTATCCATCCTGGGAAGCAAACCCAGAAGGCCTTATCCAATGCCTGTGCTTCTATCTTTTGGGAAGCTCTTTCCATATCTAAGTATGGTGCCTCCATGGACATTGTCAAGATTATATAAGAATGCCTTGATCAATATTGTGCTAGAACTCCCCCACCACTTAAACAACCCAAGGAACGACAACTACCTTCAGTTGCACCGTGCTTTTCAGACACATTACGGTCAGCCAAATAGAACTTATAAAGACTTAAGCATCGATGGAGGCTGGGTCACAGCCATCATTCTAGATCTATTCTTTATCTGTTTTTGAAAGATTATTACAAGCAGATTTGCGCCTCTCATTCTTCTTACTTGGTAGAAAAAATTTAAACTTCTAACAAGTCAGCAAGGAAAATCTTTGCTATTATTCCAATGCCCTTAATCAAACTATTCCATCTTTGTGTAAACTCTGCAATGATCTCACCTTGTTTTTTCATAATACAATTACCGATATCTGTTCACAGTATCCTACTCAACTCCCTCCTGTAACACTGGACTTATCTGGTCATCCTCCTTCATTAAGGCGTCATTTGGAAAATGTAAACCCCTGTCCCTGTATAACCTTCTTAATACTATGCATGCTAGCCAACCTGGATGACCGGAAGACCCTTGTCCACTCCACATTTTAATGTTTGGAGCAGACACCATTGGTCTCATCTTAACCTATCTACTGAATCATTCCTTGCCTTCAGCCGCAGTGGCTTCAGCAAGGACGTATGCTGCAGGTCTCCCCTTGCTAAAAGCAGCTAATGCTGACTCTGCAATTTTAAATAACTATCGCCCCATCTTGCTTCTGCCCCTTCTAACTGAGATTTTGGAATAACGTGTAAACAGTCAGCTCATTGAGTTGGCAGAAAGTAACAATCTTCTAAACTCAATACAATCTGGCTTCCAATCAAACTGCAGGACAGAATCTGTGCTGCTGCCAGTCACAGAGGATCTAAGAGTACTGTTAAATAAAGGTCTACAAGCAGTTTTTGTTCTTCTTGGCCTGTTAGCAGTTTTTAGCAAAATCTCATATTCCATTTTACTTAAAAGGGTGGCCAGAGTTGGGATCTGTAGCACAGCCCTAAAGTGGCTTTGTTTTTTTTGATCAGACAGAGCCCAGTCGGTATTGCTCCCTCCCAATACTTTGGCGCCGTGAAAATAAACCTAGGTGCCCTGCAGAGTTCATAATTTCGACCAACTCTTTTCAATATTTAAATATCCCACTTGCTTCTCATATCTTTTACAGGAAGTCAGGCCTCTAGGTGTTAGGTATTCTGTACCTTCTTATCCATAGTTGGGCATGGTTGAATAGAAACTGCTGAAAACTGAATGGTGAAAAAACAGATATCCTGTTCTCTGTGAAACGTTCTGCAGTCTGGTCTTTTGGAGATCAAATCTCTGGCATAGCAGCCATCTGTTTTCCACACTAAGGGCCTGAATACTATGTCGGTGGGACAGACTGTCCGATCACCGTCTTCATGGGCCCTTTACAACCGTAGAGACCGGGAAGTCGCACCCCCTCTCCACCGTGTTACGATGCAACCACTGCTACGACGGCAGCTGCGGCTACTTCGGAGCACATATACCCAAATATGTTGCTGCAAATGTATTCAAAACTCGCATAAAACATGTGAATTGTACACACATGCATGAAATATGTGGAGATACTCCTTGTGCACCATGTACCTCATTGCTGGGGTGTGGCAGAATGTGCAAATTCCAGTCAAAGGGGGCACATACCAAAGAAGGACTTACCTGGATTCTGGGGCCCAGAGGATTGTTGTCAGCAGGGTCCAGCTTCCGAGGTGTAGGGGGACCTGGATGAAAGGATTCACAGTGGAGACTGCAGGAGAGAAGTGGATTGGAGTGAGTATGCACCCCAAATCCTTTGTTTCTGATAACTTAAGGCAGCCGGTCAGACCACCACGGTCGGATTGTTGGAAACCCACATCATAATCCGCATGGCGGTCGGAGATCCCTGTTCAGCTCCATGGACGCAGTTTGTCTCCGACCACAATCTTGGTGCTTAGAGAAAAGCTGTCAGAGTCAGCAGTTTTTCAGTGGTCGATCGGAGTGCATGATGCACGCATCATAATCCAGCGGTCGAACCATCTGCTTTGAAGAGACCTTCGATGGTCCGACTGCCTCCAACAGGACCGTGGAAGACAGTCCAACCGGCATCGTAATCAGACTCTAAGAAATCTAAGGAAGGTTTGCCCCATGCTTTGGGAGCCCTCTCAGAAAACAATAGTGCATGCCATCATATTTCCGAGTTGGACTATGGTAATTCACTTTACTTAGGTATGCCCAATTGTTGGGGCAAAGGTTGCAAAACTCAGTGGCACAACATCCGTAACTTACTACAATATGCTCCGAGCATGTGGTAGTAACATGGGGCCCGATTCACAGAATTAATTTAAGACTCAATCCTAAACTTACTACTATTTTGGTATTCATAGAATGCACTCACTACTTTTGGCATTCACAGAATGAACTTACTACTTTTGGTATTCACAGAAGTTAGGATTTTGTCTTAAGTCTGTCTTAAGTCTGTCTTAAGTCTGTCTTAAGTTTATTTTAGGACAAACTTAAGACAAAATCCTAATTTCTGTGAATACCAAAAGTAGTAAGTTCATTCTGTGAATGCCAAAAGTAGTAAGTGCATTCTGTGAATACCAAAATAGTAGTAAGTTTAGGATTGAGTCTTAAATTCATTCTGTGAATCGGGCCCATGCTCTGAGCATTTGAAAAATCTACATTGACTTCCTGTTTGTATGCCAGATGTGTATCCCCTATTTCAGATATGCTCACATTGGTGGCTTTCCCTTTTTTAGTGCCAGTATTCCCTGATGTGATGAGTGATTGCACTTTATAAAAACCTTTCGTTCACTTATTACAATACCAGCAGGCCTAAGCTTGATGCTATGCTACGTGAGGTTGTAGAAAGAGGGTTTGTTTGAACTTATGACCTTCACGGTTCAGGAACTGAGACGGTTAAACAAGGTTTCTACCCCATGGATGCTTTCCTGCCAATTTCTATTGTTATCAATGTTTGCAATTCTTTTTTCCACCTTGCTGCAAGGACAGTGCTGCAGATCCATCTGGCGGGTCTTTACAGGGCATTTGTTGCTGTTGGCATTGCTTCCCTTTGCAGACAAACAGTAGGAAGTACTCATGATTCCTTTACCAAGCATGCACATTTTACAGTGCATGCCTTTGCCACATATTTACATGATAACACTGAATCTACCTTTACCATGCATACCTTCACCTCGCCCATCTTCACAACACAGATATTTTAATAAATTAAATTAAAATTTCCAAAATATTTGAATAATACTTGTAATTATTAAAAAAACTATGAAATTCACATTGAAACCCTCAAGGAAACGTTCCTATAGTGGTAATATATATGGGCAGATTTCCCCAACCTTTGCTTTGAACTTGCATTGTGCAAAGCACCACAAGGCAACGAAAAGGCTTCTTCTGTTTTGATCAATGTAAGACAAAGCAAGGAAACGCAAAAGTTTTAAAAATATTTACAAAGTCACACAAGAGACGATTTTCACCACCTTCGCGTGGATTTGTTAAAATACCTTAGTAAATCTGTCCATCTGTCCCTATCAAAGAAGGTCAAACAAAGATTGATATGTATTTTATTAGAAAAATCAGTAAACTCTTCAAAGCGCTATAAAAGCAGATGTCCACAATGTTGTGCTCAGTAGTACTTTGACCTGAGATCCCCCTCCAGGCACTGCTGACAAAAGGAGAGACCGAGGCTGCAAGTGTTGAAAACAGTGCCACCTGTGTTTCAAAGTAAGTATAACCAAAATCAAATATACTTTATTTAAAGTAATATCTATTCATATTTTTACAATTTAAAATACAAATATTACATTTTGTATACCTGCAGACGCCACCTGTGAACAATTTTATATTTTTCTCTGCTTACATTCACTTATTTCATAGCATATACAAATTCAGAATAAGTTGAATAAAGTGCATGTTTCACTCATTATTTTCACAAAACATAATTTTGTTTTACCAAATTAAAACTTGGGAGAGTTTTTTTAGTTAAAAATTCTATAATTAGATGTATTTAATCCACCCTTAGTTTGTATTAACTCAAATATAAATTATTACTGTAAGGTGCTGAAAGAGGCACTATTTCCAGTCAGGGCCACCTCAGAGAAAGTGGGGACACTGAAGGAGGCAGATTTACTATTCTAAATACACTCTAACCCAACTCGGGGAAGGTGCTAGACACTGAGGGGCATATTTACAAGGGAAGTTGCATCGCTCTTGCACCACACAACGCAAGCCCGAAAACATATTTATGAAAGAACGCAAGGCCACCTTGCATGGCCCTGTGAGACTTCATAAATCAGGAGTAGTGCGTTGCTTTACTCTGCCCTGGGAAGGCATTCCATGGCGTTCCATGGGTGTTGTGTGGGTGTTCCCACACAACTCTTATGGATTTTGATGTTGATGCATTCCCATATTTATCAAATGTGGTGGACTTGGGAATGCACCAAAATTATACCCGTTCTCAGGGGAGGCATAACGAGGAGAAATATCTGAATTTCTCCTCACAGCTTCCTCTTTCCATGTGTGCTGCAGAATGCAGCACACATAGAAAGAGGAATAGGCCTCAGGGGATTGTTTCCCTTCCTGCACAAAAACAATCCTGCATGCGATGCAGGCACCATTGCACCCTGGTGAAAGGGTGGCGCATTGGCGCTAGCCAGCCATAACGTTACCAGCGCAAGACACCCTGTTGCACCCCTGAGATCTGTGCACATATGTTGCACACACACATGCCTGCGCAACATGGAGCTTTGAAAAAAGCACAAAATTGCATTTTTCAAAGTTTTTGCAAATTACCATGAAGTTCAACTTCATGGTAATTTGCACCCCCTATTAGCGAAATCGCTAATTGTTTTACTTTAATGAATTGCATTTAATGAATCTCATTTTGGGATTCCTTAAATGCAATGCCAATTTAAGTAATCGCAAATAAGAGATTCCTTAAATTACAATTTTTGCATTTGGGATGATGCATCCCAAATGCAAAAATACCGGTCGCAAAGGGGCAGATTCTTTCGTTTTGCGACAGTTTTTTTTGCTTTGATGCATGTGGGCCTGAATTGGTAAAAAGTTCATTCCTACTCTAAACAAATATACCACTAACAAATAAAGGACAAAGAACTGGTGACAAATGTAGTCAGAACATAACATTTTTCAATTGTGCAAATTATTAAATAACTTTAAATACTTTTTTCTGTGCAACTAAGCACATACTTAAAAGCTCTAAAAAGTGATTCTCCAGTAAATCATTTTGCCTGCAGGACATAACCTTTCCTTCCTCAACAAGTGTCAAAAAGTTTCAAAGCCAAACAGAAGTAAAGAAGTGAGAGGGCTGGGAAGTGAGGGAGAGAGAGAGAGGAAAGTATTTTACAGGCCTGTTACCTCCGCCCCTCCCCCTCCACCCATTCCATGTCCAGCCTCTGCTATTTCACTTCCCTTCTGGGCCCTCGGGGGCCGCCCAGGCCACTGTGTCGCTTCCTGTTCACTAATTGCTCCACAGAAGGAATTTCACAAGGAAAGAAAGTGGAAGCCCAGATCTGACTCCTTCCCTCTCTGGCCCCGTCAGGCAAGAGGCTCCCATTCATGCTGAGGAAAGCATCAGTCAAGCATCTGTCACAGATGCGGAGTTACAATGTGTCGCGGTCACAGAGTTGAGGCCGTCAGTCCTGCTGTGTAACAGCTGGGAAGACAGCTCAGTGGGTCAACGAGCCTGCTGCAGGTACACGCATTCGAATCTCACTCTAGAATGCTGCCTAAATAGAGACCTTTGATAAGAGTAAGATATGGGTATTTCTTCCAGGTACTTTCTACTGGCCAAGAAAATCAAACAGTTTAAGGTTGCGCGTTGTCGTGACCAGACAGCTGGGCACTAGGACCCACGGGGTCAAATGACATTGGGGACAGGACACCGGACACTACATCCGGTCAAGGGGGAGAGGGCAGACCACTGGGTGTGGGGACTGAGGAAGGACGTGCAGATGCGATGCTGTAGATGAAAAGAATAAAGACAACTGTGCAACATACCTGAGTGGCGTGTAATACTTGCGGGGACATCGGGGGACACTACAACTGGCGACGAAGGTTTTGAAGAATCCACACGTGTCGGCGGTAATTTTAATGCTGTTCTTGATAATATACCCACAGATTCCATACCCTAATACCTGCAGCATAATGGTGAATCAATACTGCACCTGCTCACACTTTCTGTGCTCTGGCCAATAGCGTCACACAGCAGGACTTTTAGCAAATGCAAAACCATTCTGTTTTTGTTATGCATAGTTGTGTTCAGGGTACTTTGTAGCACCGGGGCTGCCATGTTCCCTCGCCCTCTGTGCTGGGAGTCTGCATAGCACTGTGCATGCACAAGACCATCTTCTTGGGGTATGAGGCGCTAGACAAATACCACAGTTCAAAGCAATATTATAAACAGGCCTGCTTCCTCCACCCACCATTTCCCCCACCTTCAGTCTCTTCAATACACGTACCTATTTATTTTCGAGCCCAGAAACTGTGATATATTATTGTGTGATTGTTTTCCAGTAGAAACACCTAAAAGAAGGCTCTAAGAAGGCCAATGCATGTGTTTTAATTGGCATCCAGATAGTTGTAGGCCTAAAAGGGCTGACCGCATAGGGTGGATTTAAGGGAGAGGTCTGCGGAGGGATCCTACCAACCTGCCGATGCTCCTTAATCGACCAACAACTGCTCTGATCCAGATTAGGCCCCTGCTTCTCCCTGGAATGGATAAAAACCACAAAATCTCCTTATGGGGATTACCAGGCCACACTTCTCCACACATTAGTGCACTCAGATATGGAAGGAGGTATTATGGGAGGTGTTCTCGCCTGAGCGCATTTGTGTACACTGTATTACACTGTGGGAGAGCAGCAGGTTAAGGGCTGGTCAGAGGCAGAATTAATGCACATTGGACTCCTGAGCCACTGGGCTTCAATACAGCAAAAACATTCACCAAGCTTCACGAATACGGTTCAGGTACAGTATTGACAGCAGAAAGTGCAAGCTGCCCAACACTCAGAACAAGAACTGTCCATGCAAAGCAGAAGTTCAAGTTTCCATAACATTCATACAACAGTGCAAGCTACACGTCAACACACAACCGCACACACACCCAGATACAGACACACACCACACAGATACACACACACACATACCCACACACACAGCACACAGATACACACACACACTACACACACACACATACCCACACACACAGATCACACCCACACATACCCACACACACAATACACACTCAGATCTATGCTGCTGAGCCCCTCTGAAGATGGAGGCAGAGAGCCTAGAGCCCTGCAAAGCAGACTATGGGCCATACTATCAAGAACGGCGCAAACATCATCAACACTTTAGCAGCAGGAAACTGCTGTAAAGCGGTGATAAGGGGCTTGATAATATCCCCTAGAGAATTCCAATAGAAGCCCAGGTTTGATGTCCTTGAAACCAGAACCTGGGCTTCTATTGGAATTCTCTACGGCATATTATCAAACCCCTTATCGACGCTTTATGGCAGTTTCCTGCCACTAAAGCGGCGATAATGTTTGCGCCGTTCTTGATAATATGGCCCTTTGTCATATCAGAGGCGGAGATAAAAGCATGCTCTGCTGCAAGGGTCTTCACATTGGTAAGTCAAAACAAGTCCAGGCACTCTTTGTTGCTACAGTCTGACAGTGACACACGCACACACATGCATGCACGTACACACACTTTCTCTCACCGCAGCCCCAGAGATCTCTGCTACTGAGCCCTGCTGAAGGAGGCAGACACCACTGAACACTGAGAATCAGCCTCAGCATCACCAGAGCCTCAGACATGACCACGCTCTGCTGCCATGACAGACCGAGACCAGGAGCTCTGCATCGCTGCACAGCCGGAACCGCCGAAGACTCCGATGATCTAAGACACCTCGCTAGAGGAATAAAATCATCGGAGGCATGAGGCCTCCAGCCCGCCTGACCCTGTCATGGCGCTGTGTCATGGTTCTCCATCGCATGCTGTGAGCCCCTGAGTCCTGAGATAGAGGCTCGTCCCCAGGACTCATCCCAGGTGCAGGGACAGCATGTGTGACGTCATTGCAGCACTTTGTCTTAGAGACATCAAGTCTTGGTCACTTATCGCCCAGTGTGAGCCCTTGGTACAGGCTGACTGTGACCAGGCGATCTCAATCTAGAGGCCATGAGAAGCTGAGAATATGTTTTTGTTGCAGGAGTCCTAGATATCTTGCTCCTTGTCTGTGCTGCTTCAGTAAAGTGTGTACGGCCCCATCGACCTCCCCCCCAACCCTAAAAAATTGCCCTGAGGAGTACAAGGAAAAAGCGTGCACCACCTGCAATGGCCATATCACCACCACTTCCGAACAATGCTTGACACCCACAACAGATGCCTCTTCCCACCGGGACAGCTGATTGACCTGAGGCCAACAGTTGTCCAACTACCGAGGCATTCTCATTCATTTTCATGGACATCGAACACTGACAGTAGGATCACAGCCTAAAGGGCATACTGTAGTTTCAGAGAGATGTTTAACTATAGCCCTTTTTAATGAGCTCACCTACCCTACAGACCATAGAAGAGTTACAGACACCCTGGAGATGTATACAACAGCATTATGGGCCATATGTATCATGCAAATTGGTACAAAATAAGGAATCGCAAAATTTGCGATTCTTTATTTTGCAATTGCATTTAACGAATCACAAATTTTGCGAGTCCTTAAATGCAATGTGTTAGACCTGTCTGCCCTTTGGATAGTCCCTCCTAATTAATTATTTATTTTGTCCCCTTTTTGCCCCTCAAACCTTGTTATCTTTTTATGTCCACTGGATTTTTGTGGTATTGACCTAGGGGTTAGATGCTCTTTTACCCTCCTAGTCCTTTTTCCTGAGGCCTAGGTGCCTTTTCTGACTAAAAACCAACAAGAACCACAAAATGGTGGACAGTAACTGCCATAACTGCCACCTTAGGAGAAAGACCCATAGGGTAGAATAGGGACCTTCCAGAACCTTCTGGACCTTGCTGGACCCCTTGTGGTCAGCCTATATAAGGCGGAATGCAGGGCAGCCATTTTAGAGGTGACCAGTGAGTGCACAGGGTGGAACTGGTGAGGAGGGAGGCGACTCTGAGGAGGAGGATAGCGCTTACTAGGAGTGGAATTGACCTGTGGGCCGGCCGATCTCCAGTACTGACCTGTCCCCACCGGTGTTGACCAAACCCTGCCATGGTAGTCCACACCTAAATTTCCTAAACAACCCCCGAGATATTCCAAAGGCCCTGGGGACTCTGTGTCGAGTCGCTATTGAAAGGGTGAAGAAACCTATCTTTGAAGGATCACTACTAGAAACTGCGGAGCTTAACTCACCTCCCCCGTTGCTTGTGAGAAGCTAGCCAATCCCTTCATCAAGGTCGCACTGCGCGTGGATCTGGTGAGGCCAGCTGACATCCCTGTGGGGTGAAGGCGCCCTATCCGGCGCAGATACCCTTTGTGTGTTGACAGAGGGCGGAGCAGCGTCAGAGGAGGCTGGACGTGGGAGGCGGAACCGCCGGCGAGAGGAGACAGCGAGAAAGGAGTAGCCGGGGTGAGAACGCCGGGAGAAGTGTTTCGGCGTCGATTACTGCGCAGGCCCAGTGGTGCGGGTCTCCAAGGAGTGCACCGGGCGGCAGTGTCTGCTTCCAACTTGGAAGGAGGAAGAGCGGGGTGATTCCGGCATCGTCAACCACTCAGAGCTGTCAGCGCCAGGTCAGAGGGCTCTTCTGAACGACGTCGCTGGGGTGAGTGGAAGAAGTGGAGCTGTGGGACCGGTCTGAGGCGAAACCCCCGGTAAGGCTGTGGGGAGGAAGTGCCGAGATCGAGCGGGTGCCGCGAGTGCCTGACAGAGCTTCATAAAGGAGAGCCTGAGTCACCACCGGTTATCTGCGTGGAACAGAGTAAAGAGCAGAGCGCTGAGGTCGACTTTGAGCAAGTCGGGGGTAAACTTTAGACAGTATTTTAATGAAGAGAGGAAGTGAAGTAGGGGTACAAATTGCTAATTCCCCATCAGAATATGTGAACTCCATCGAGACACTTACCTAGGCATTTTACTGAAGCTATTAGGAGAGTCATGTGTAGAACTGAGCAGGCATCTTACTGAAGTTATTAGGAGTGTCATGTGTAGAACTGAGCAGGCATCTTACTGAAGCTATTAGGAGTGACATATGTAAAACTGAGCAGGCAGTTTACTGAAGCTATTTAAATGTAAGGACTGAACTACCTCATGCTGGGTCACTACCAACAAAATTGAATGTATAGCCCAATCTGGATGTAGGAGATATCTATGCTTGCTAACTTCTAAAATTTATGATGCATATTTTATCTGTTTAAGGTGTAGGAGTTGATAGAGAACTCTTCTTTCAGGGTGAAGGAACACTAGGAAATGCCAGTAATGATTTTTCTTTTATAAAACTGTCTAGTTGCTAATTTCTTCGATGCAAAACTAATTTATGTGCTGTAACTAAAAACTGCTAAGTAACCACAGAGAAATAGAGAATTCTTTTCATAAAGCGAACCGTATTTTTCTAACTTTAGTGTAGCGTCCTTATTTTTGGAGTGGATGGACGTTATGTTACTGAAGGGTGTGACGCAGACTTAACACATGTACCCTGGAGTTAGGCCTTCCCACTTAGTGCCAAGCTACCCTAGGTGACTTGGAGATCCCAGGTCCAACATAATTGGTGTCCAGCGGTGGGATGAGAACTGTGTTTGCGTCTACTCTGAAGTAATAAAGCGTACTCCACAGGCATACACCTGGAGTTTTCTCCTTGCGGACTCCCTAATTATTTATTTCTGTTTTCCAAATTTACTCCTGGTGGTGGGTGGAGGTAGCTTCGAATTACCTTTTAAACCAATTCCTTCCGAGTGGTTGTCCCTATATCTCTCATTAGCAAAATGGAATTTGCTCTGGAGGAACTGGAGACCTATACTACAGTCCAGCTTAGAGACTTTTGCCAGAAGATGGGAGTGTTTTTTAAGCGTGGTGCCAAGAAGTGGGAACTCCAGACCAGTTTGAGGGCATGGGTGGCAGCGCACCCAGAGGGGAAGGAGGAGGAAGAGGGGGAGCGGGACGCGGTCATCGGGATAGATGAGTTGTATCAATCTGAGAGGGGAAACTTGTTGACAGGTCCCAGAACACTCTCAAGAGAGGGCAGCAGTGTCTCCGCGAGAAGCTTGACTGAAGCCGAACTAGCAGATAGGAGGGAGGAGAGACAGTTGAGATGGGAGTTGGCGAAATTGGAGAAGGCAAGAAAGGAGAGTAGGTTAGCTCAAGAGTTGAGCCTCAGAGAATTAGACTTTAAGGCCCTGCAAGTAGGGACTTACAATTCTCAGAATGGTGGCAGCGAAACAAGAGAACTGACCAGGGAATCCAGACCCTACCTACCTAAAGATATAGTTGCCAGTTACAGCTCAGGGGATGACATCGCCAAGTGGCTGGCTGCCTATGAGGTCTCCTTAAGAGCCCATGGGATCCAGGAAAAACACTGGGGGGTGGTTTATACAAATACATGCCTCCTACTGGACGGGATACACTATTGGCCCTAGAGCAGGATGAGCAGACCCACTACCCCACCATGAAAGTGGCGCTGATCAAAAAGTTTGGACTGACCCCAGAGAAGTACAGGCAAAAGTTCAGGGGAAGTCACAAATTAGGCACACAAAATTGGGTGGATTTCCTGGACTATGCAAGGAAGGCCCTAGAGGGTTGGATACAAGGCAGCGAGGTGAGGGACTATGAGGGGTTGTACGACCTATTTCTCAAAGAGCACCTACTCGAGAAATGTTTTCCCGAGCTGCGTCAACACCTGGTGGACAGCAAGCTGACCAACCCCAGAAAGCTTGCAGAGGAGGTGGACATCTGGGCAAGTACCCGGGTGTCCTCAAAGGGGACTGGAGGGGATTCCCAAAGAGCCGGACAGGGCGCCCCCCAGAAGAAGGAGGGGGAGATAAAAAGCGGGAGTTCTCTAAAGGTCCCCAAAATAGTTTCCAGAGTAAGGGAACAGGATTCACCCCGAAGGCTAACCCGCCCAGAAACCTTCATCTTGGCCAAAGTCAGCAGCCAAGGGTTGTCCACTGCTTTGAGTGTGGTGGTGTTGGACATTATAAGGAAGATGTCAAGTGCCCAAAGAGACCATCCCCTCCCACTGGAGGAAAAGCCCCAGGAGTAGCTAGTGTAGTGCTCGGGGAGGAGTTGCCCTTAAATAAGGGGGGTGAGTGGGCGGGTGTCACCTTAGTGTCCCTGGGAGATCGGAAGATGGTTCCTAAGATCCAGGTACCCTCAAATACTGTAAAGTATGGGCAATGGGTCACCATCAATGGCCAAAGAGGGGAGGCTCTGAGAGACACAGGAGCCAGTATGACTATGGTAAGGAGTCAACTGGTGTCTCCAGAGCAGGTGATTCCCCATGTACTCCACCCCGCCGCGATGGCTGACGGCAGATTGGGCTACTACCCTGTGGCCGAGGTTCCCTTTGAGTGGGAAGGGGTTGCAGGTTCACTTCGAGTTGCCGTAAGCCCTGCCGTGCCAGTCGATTGTCTGCTGGGAAATGACATGGAGCACAATGCTTGGAGAGAGGTGGAATACCGGACTCATTCGGAGATGCTGGGTACACTTGACTGGGCCTGTGCAAGCACCAGGTCTGCGACTGCCCAGAGAGGGAGTTCGCCTGGGCTGGAGCCTGGAACAATGGCCCAGCCCGCTGCTAAAAAGGGAAAGACCCGGAAACAGGAAAAGCCTGCTTCGGCTTCCACGCCCCATGAGACAGATCGGCCACCTGCGGTGGTGGACCAGGAGTCCGTGGAGGGGGAAGAAGTCTCCCTGGAGGACCTACCCATCCCTGCTGAGTGGCATGTGGAGGGAGGGCCTACCAGGGAGGAGTTCTGTAAGGGCCAGAAGGAGTGCCCTACCCTTGAGGGACTGAGGCGACAGGCCGAAGCCCAGGCAGCAGGGAACGTTGCAGGGCACTACCATATTTACTGGGAGGACGGACTCCTCTACAGTGAACCCAAGGTACCTTTGCCTGGTTCATCACGGGCCTTGGTAGTCCCTCAACGATATCGAGCCTTTCTTCTCGAGTTGGCTCATGAAATACCCTTGGCAGGACACTTAGGCCAGGACAAGACCTTTGCCCGGCTTGTCCCCCACTTTTACTGGCCTCAGATGAAAGTGGCATCTGACACCTACTGTCGGACGTGTGTATCCTGTCAAGCCAGTGGGAAAACAGGGGTGAAGCTGAAAACTCCCCTGGAACCACTACCTGTCGTTAGCACCCCCTTTGAAAGGGTGGGCATCGACATTGTGGGGCCATTGGATCCACCAACTACAGCTGGTCACAGGTTTATCCTGGTTCTGGTGGATCACGCCACGCGGTACCCAGAGCCAATTCCTCTGAGGACTGTCACTGCACCTGTTGTGGCTAGGGCCCTGATGGGGATCTTTACCCGAGTGGGTTTCCCCAAGGAAGTTGTGTCCGACAGGGGGACCAACTTCATGTCAGCATGCACTATAATTGTAATCACACCGCATTTCGCGGGTCCTTTTTCACCCCTTGGCGGCCATCTTAGGGGAAGGTCGTGACGCCAGGCGGCGCCATCTTTGTTGTCGCACTAGTGGTTGGCCGAGCGCTACTTAGGGCGGGCAAACCTGAGGCTCTGCCTTGACTAACGAAGGCGTGCTGCCTCAATCCATAGCGGCAGGGAGTTCGAGATCAGGAGCTCTGACGCGCTAAATAGACAGCGCATTTTACGCACTTAACACCGCTATTTACAACTGATTTTAAAATATCCTGTTATGTATCTAAGTTGTTGTTGGGTTTATTTCTACCCTGTTTTTAGTCCCACTCACCTGCACTATAATAGTAATCACACCGCATTTCGCGTGTCCTTTTTCACCCCTTGGCGGCCATCTTAGGGGAAGGTCGTGACGCCAGGCGGCGCCATCTTTGTTGCCACACTAGTGGGTGGCCGAGCGCTACTTAGGGCGGCCATGCTAACGCGCAGCGTTCGCGCGCAGCGTGAGCACGCCGGAGTCACGCCAGAGTCCACGGACGGGCGCAGGGGCTGGGAACTCTGGTGGTTGGTCTATTTACACATGGGATGAAATACTTCAATTAAATATGGGATTACATCCCTTAGACCCAGCTACGCTAGCTAGATTGAACGAGCTGGCTATTCGAAACCTACATACAGGTAAGTCGACTTCAGACCACACCTTGAAACTAACCAGTTTAAATACGAGGTCTATGCAATGCCATAATCTTGAGATCTTCACCTTGCTTCAAGATGAAGATATAGATATACTGACGCTGACCGAGACATGGCTTGGGGAAAACTCGCTACCCGACATCATAGCTGCTGTCCCGCCAGAATATGATATACACTGGCATAATCGTGCTGGAAATGCCCGGGGGGAGGAGTGGCCATCCTATTTAAAAAACAATTCGCTGTAACCAAAATTTTGGCAGAAACAATAGATTTGGCTGACATGCTCGCAGTAAAAATTATGTTTGATAATTTGTGTCTAACCATCCTTACTGTGTATCGCCCACCTAATTCCACCTCGGCTTTTAACGATCTATTCATGACTAGCATGTCTGATATATGCTCACGGTACAAAAATATAGTAGTCACAGGAGACTTCAATCTCCATTGGGACAGGGAAAGAAAAGACTCTGCAGCTGACTCATTAGAGACAACCATGTCTTCCCTGGGCTTTAAACAGCTGGTAGACTCCCCCACGCACATAAAGGGCCACATCCTTGATTTGATTTGGACCTTAGATCCTAAGATCACCTTAGTGAAAGTGCTTCCCTGTATATGGTCAGATCACCATCTGATCTATTGCGATGTTCCTGTCGGCATGAAACCCCCACAACCACCACCCAAAATTAAAATGATTCGTAAGTGGAAAGATGTTCATCTGCAAACGCTGACCACTAAACTTACGGATTCTATTCAACCTATAGATCCTGACGCCGATGTAGACCAGGAGTGTAAGGCTATAATGGACTGCCTGATTAGAGCAATAAATCAGATTGCACCTGAGAAGCCTCAAAAGATTAATAGCGGAGGGAAAGGTGCCCCCTGGTTCACCCTTACTTTGAGGGAGCATAGGAAAGAACTACGTAATGTAGAAAGAATCTGAAGGAGGACAAAAGATGAAATATCCTATGAAGATTATAGGAAGCGGTTTCGCACCTATAAAAAACACATTCTGGAGGCTAAAGCCACATTCTATGAAAAGCGGATTAACGAGGCGGACAATGTCCAGAAGGAAACTTTCAGAATCCTTGCGGAACTAAGTAAGAGAGCGCAAGATACGGATACCACAATTAGTGGTGATACCTTCTTGGCATATTTTCGGGATAAGGTTGACACCATTTTAAATGAGATAAAAAATACTGCCACTGGCTCTATGGAACCACAGGTAGCTCAAACTATGGTGGGAACCCACATGTCCAATTTCCCCCGGATAGATTCACTGAGCCTTGAAACACTGATGAGGAAAACAAAGTCAGGCTCCCCAGCGGATCCATGTCCCCCAAGTGTGTTTCGCCTAGCTCGCCTTAGCTTAGAGGACCACATCCTGTCTATGTTGAATAAATCACTAGACACAGGTCGGTTACCAGCCAGTTTTAAGGAAGCCCGGGTGACACCGCTAATAAAGAAAGTAGGGGCAGACCCCAAAATGTTGAAAAATTACAGGCCAATCTCCCAGCTACCATTCCTGTCCAAGGTTCTCTAGCAACATGTGCTGATATCCCTGGCATCGTTTCTGGAGTCTAACCATCTTCTCCATGAGATGCAGGCAGGGTTTCGAGCACACCATAGCACCGAGTTAGTCATGCTCTCGGTGCTGGATGATCTCAGATTTATGGCTGACAGTAAAAAAACAAGCGCGCTGATACTTTTAGATCTGTCAGCTGCGTTTGATACTGTCAGCCATTCTTTACTCTTGGACAGGTTGGCTGACTTTGGGTTTCGGGATTCAGCTTATTATTGGCTGGAATCTTTTCTATCCGGGAGAACCCAGAGGATTCAGTTGGGAGATATGGTATCAGGAGTGGGAGAACTTACATGCGGGGTCCCTCAGGGCTCTGCCTTGTCTCCCCTCCTGTTTAATCTGTATTTACAACCTCTAATAAAAACTCTGACTGAGATGGGTTGCTGCGTATTTAATTACGCGGATGACACTCAGTTGTTGTTGAGTATGGATGACACTGAACGGGCCCAGTTACAGGCACAGGAGATACTCAGATACACAGTTAAATGGATGTCTGGGAATCTCCTGAAGATTAACCCCGAAAAAACCGAGGTGTTAATAATTTCATCTACTTGCTCCCCCTGGAGTAACCTGTACTGGCCCCAGGAATTGGGTCCCACTCCCAAACCAGCCGATTCGGTCAAAAGCCTTGGCATTAAGGTAGATAGTGCTCTTTCAATGGTGAGCCAGGTCTCTACCGTTGTAGGAACTTGCAACGGTCTTATAAGACAATTGCGCAAATTAGTTCCACTTCTCTCCCAGTCCATGCTTCGTACTGTAGTCTCGGCTACTATACTCTCGAGGCTGGACTACGGAAATGATCTCTACCTGGGCCTACCAAAGGTATTAATTAATAGACTGCAGGTGGTCCAAAATGATGCAGCAAGACTTATTTTCAAACTTTCAAGGAAATCACATGCTTCTCCGTTGCTGCAGAGCCTTCACTGGCTACCAGTGACGCAAAGGTCTGTTTTCAAAAGTCTCTGTATAGCCCATAAGTCTATCTATGGACAAGCCCCTGCTTATATTAAAGAAAGGCTAGAGATCTACCGACCTGAAAGAAGCCTAAGGTCTTCCGAGGCGCAACTGCTTGTGTGCCCTCGGTTTAAATTGGCCACAAAAGGTGGAAGATCTTTTTCGGCCCTGCTGCCTAGGATATGGAACAAACTACCTGAGGCTCTTCGTAAGGATGGAAACAGGCTTCACTTTAGAAAGATCCTAAAGACTATCCTGTTCAGAGCAGCGCTGAGCCCAGTTTAGCTTCCACTCTTTCCCCTGTCATTGATTAGGCTGTTATGTTTTGTGGTCAAAAGCACCCTGAGACCTGCCTGTGAGTCGGCGCTATACAAACCCACACTAACAATAACAATATATGCGGGCAATGTGGAAGGAGTGTGGAGTGAGCTACCGGTTCACCACTCCATACCACCCCCAGTCCAATGGACTGGTAGAGAGGTTCAACAAGACCTTGAAAGGCATGATAAGAAGTCTGCCTGAGAGCCTGCGGAGGAAATGGGACGTCCTCCTACCCTGTTTGCTATTCTCCTACAGGGAAGTGCCACAGAAGGGAGTGGGCTTCAGCCCCTTCGAGCTTCTGTATGGGCACCCTGTGCGTGGACCTCTCAGCCTGGTGAAGGATGGATGGGAAAAATCTCCCAGGAAGCCTCCCCAGGATGTGGTGAGCTACATGCTGGCTTTCCGGAGCCAAATGGCCAAGCTGCGGAAGCAAGCTTCTGACAACTTGGAAGCCAGTCAAGCGGTAATGAAAGAGCGGTATGACCACAACTCTCACCCTGTGGAATTGGAGCCTGGCCAGAAAGTGTGGGTGATGGAGCCTGGAGAGCTAAGTGCCCTCCAGGATCGCTGGACAGGCCCCTTTGAGGTGTTAGAGAAGAAGGGTAAGGCCACCTACCTGGTGGATCTTAAGACCCCTCGACAGCCCCTGCGGGTGCTACATGCTAATCGCCTCAAACCCCACCATGAGAGGCCCGAGGTCATCTTTATGATGGTGACTGATGGAGGAGAGGAAGCGGAAAGCGAACCTCTTCCGGACCTTTTTTCGTCTCAGGAAAAGGATGGGTCGGTGGAGGGAGTGATTCTCTCCCCATCCCTAACTCCTGAGCAGCGGGAGGACTGCCGCCAGATATTGGAGCAGTACTCTTCGTTGTTCTCCCTTGTCCCGGGAAGGACCCACCTGTGTACCCATGATGTGGACACAGGAGACAGCCCACCAGTGAAGTCAAAGACCTACCGGCTGTCAGACAAGGTGAAGGCCAGCATCCACGGGGAGGTTACCAAGATGCTGGAGCTAGGAGTTATTGAACCTTCCAGTAGCCCCTGGTCCAGTCCAGTGGTTTTAGTACCAAAAGCTGCCCCACCGGGCACCACTCCAGTACTGAGGTTCTGTGTGGATTACCGGGGACTGAACTCAGTGACCAAGACTGATGCGCATCCGATCCCTAGGGCGGATGAATTGATTGACCGGCTGGGAGCTGCCCAATATCTGAGTACCTTTGACCTTACTTCAGGGTACTGGCAGATCTCCCTTACAGATGGAGCAAAAGAAAGGTCAGCTTTCTCCACGCCTGAGGGACACTTCCAGTTCTGCGTGATGCCCTTTGGGCTCAAGAACGCCCATGCCACTTTTCAGCGGCTGGTGAACCAGGTCCTCTCCGGAATGGAGGCTTTCTCCGCTGCTTACCTGGATGGCATTGCTGTCTGGGAGGACCATTTGCGACACTTGCAAGCTGTTCTCCAGGCCCTGAAACAGGCTGGCTTGACAATCAAGGCCAGCAAATGTCAGATTGGGCAGGGGTCGGTTGTGTACCTAGGCCACTTGGTGGGTAGAGGAACAGTGCAGCCCCTCCAGGCAAAGATTGAGGCAATCATGGCCTGGGAACCCCCCAAGACCCAGACTGAGGTCCGAGCTTTCCTGGGCCTCACAGGTTACTACCGTCGCTTTGTGAAGGGGTATGGCACTATTGTAGCGCCCCTCACAGAGCTTACATCCAAGAAACAACCTCGACGGGTAGTCTGGACAGAGGCTTGTCAGCAAGCCTTTGTGAAATTGAAGCAGGCAATGTGTGCAGCACCGGTCCTGAGGGCCCCAGACTTCTCCAAAGAGTTCATTGTCCAGACGGACGTATCAGAGCATGGCATTGGGGCAGTGTTATCGCAACTCAATGAAGAGGGTCTGGATCAGCCTGTAGTCTTCCTGTCCAGGAGACTGCTTCCCCGGGAACAGAAGTGGAGTGCAATTAAGCGGGAAGCTTTTGCGGTGGTATGGGCTCTGAAGAAGTTGCGGCCATACCTGTTTGGCTCGCACTTCCTGGTTCAGACCGACCACCGACCCCTTCGTTGGCTGATGCAAATGAAGGGGGAAAATCCCAAGTTGTTGAGGTGGTCCATCTCCCTACAGGGAATGTACTTCCGGGTGGAACATCGGCCTGGAGTGGACCACGCCAATGCAGACGGTCTCTCTAGGTATTTCCGCCTTAGTGATGAGGACTCCCAAGGGGTTGGGTAGCTCTTCCCACTTTCAGCTGGGGGGCGACGCGTGTTAGACCAGTCTTCCCTTTGGGTAGTCCCTCCTAATTAATTATTTATTTTGTCCCCTTTTTGCCCCTCAAACCTTGTTATCTTTTTATGTCCACTGGATTTTTGTGGTATTGACCTAGGGGTTAGATGCTCTTTTACCCTCCTAGTCCTTTTTCCTGAGGCCTAGGTGCCTTTTCTGACTAAAAACCAACAAGAACCACAAAATGGTGGACAGTAACTGCCATAACTGCCACCTTAGGAGAAAGACCCATAGGGTAGAATAGGGACCTTCCAGAACCTTCTGGACCTTGCTGGACCCCTTGTGGTCAGCCTATATAAGGCGGAATGCAGGGCAGCCATTTTAGAGGTGACCAGTGAGTGCACAGGGTGGAACTGGTGAGGAGGGAGGCGACTCTGAGGAGGAGGATAGCGCTTACTAGGAGTGGAATTGACCTGTGGGCCGGCCGATCTCCAGTACTGACCTGTCCCCACCGGTGTTGACCAAACCCTGCCATGGTAGTCCACACCTAAATTTCCTAAACAACCCCCGAGATATTCCAAAGGCCCTGGGGACTCTGTGTCGAGTCGCTATTGAAAGGGTGAAGAAACCTAACTTTGAAGGATCACTACTAGAAACTGCGGAGCTTAACTCACCTCCCCTGTTGCTTGTGAGAAGCTAGCCGATCCCTTCATCAAGGTCGCACTGCGCGTGGATCTGGTGAGGCCAGCTGACATCCCTGTGGGGTGAAGGCGCCCTATCCGGCGCAGATACCCTCTGTGTGTTGACAGAGGGCGGAGCAGCGTCAGAGGAGGCTGGACGTGGGAGGCGGAACCGCCGGCGAGAGGAGACAGCGAGAAAGGAGTAGCCGGGGTGAGAACGCCGGGAGAAGTGTTTCGGCGTCGATTACTGTGCAGGCCCAGTGGTGCGGGTCTCCGAGGAGTGCACCGGGCGGCAGTGTCTGCTTCCAACTCGGAAGGAGGAAGAGCGGGGTGATTCCGGCATCGTCAACCACTCAGAGCTGTCAGCGCCAGGTCAGAGGGCTCTTCTGAACGATGTCGCTGGGGTGAGTGGAAGAAGTGGAGCTGTGGGACCGGTCTGAGGCGAACCCCCGGTAAGGCTGTGGGTAGGAAGCGCCGAGATCGAGCGGGTGCCGCGAGTGCCTGACAGAGCTTCATAAAGGAGAGCCTGTGTCACCACCGGTTATCTGCGTGGAACAGAGTAAAGAGCAGAGCGCTGAGGTCGACTGTGAGCAAGTCGGGGGTAAACTTTAGACAGTATTTTAACGAAGAGAGGAAGTGAAGTAGGGGTACAAATTGCTAATTCCCCATCAGAATATGTGAACTCCATCGTGACACTTACCTAGGCATTTTACTGAAGCTATTAGGAGAGTCATGTGTAGAACTGAGCAGGCATCTTACTGAAGTTATTAGGAGTGTCATGTGTAGAACTGAGCAGGCATCTTACTGAAGCTATTAGGAGTGACATATGTAAAACTGAGCAGGCAGTTTACTGAAGCTATTTAAATGTAGGGACTGAACTACCTCATGCTGGGTCACTACCAACAAAATTGAATGTATAGCCCAATCTGGATGTAGGAGATATCTATGCTTGCTAACTTCTAAAATTTATGATGCATATTTTATCTGTTTAAGGTGCAGGAGTTGATAGAGAACTCTTCTTTCAGGGTGAAGGAACACTAGGAAATGCCAGTAATGATTTTTCCTTTATAAAACTGTCTAGTTGCTAATTTTTTCGATGCAAAACTAATTTATGTGCTGTAACTAAAAACTGCTAAGTAACCACAGAGAAATAGAGAATTCTTTTCATAAAGCGAACCGTATTTTTCTAACTTTGGTGTAGCGTCCTTATTTTTGGAGTGGATGGACGTTATGTCACTGAAGGGTGTGACGCAGACTTAACACATGTACCCTGGAGTTAGGCCTTCCCACTTAGTGCCAAGCTACCCTAGGTGACTTGGAGAGCCCAGGTCCAACATAATTGGTGTCCAGCGGTGGGATGAGAACTGTGTTTGCGTCTACTCTGAAGTAATAAAGCGTACTCCACAGGCATACACCTGGAGTTTTCTCCTTGCGGACTCCCTAATTATTTATTATTGTTTTCCAAATTTACTCCTGGTGGTGGGTGGAGTTGACTTTACCCTCGAGCGCGCAGATACTCACAAGCTGCCTTACAAGGTACAAGATATTGAGCAAGAACTGTCCCCCTGATTACCCTTAGCGCAGCCTTGGAGGTGCAGCAGCTAATGGCACATGAGAAGTCACTGGAAAGAACAGTAGAGGATGTGGAGGGCCCCTCCCAGCATAACAACATGAGGGTCTTGGGTCTGTCCACGGGAGCTGATGCAGTGGCATATACTGAGACATGGTAGCATGGCCTTGTGCCAGCAGGTGCCCTCCCCCCATTCTTTGTTGTGGAGCAGGTCCATCGAGTGCCGGCATGCCGTCCGCTGGGACAGGTAATAGACCCTTTCTCTTCTGCCTCCTACAGGAATCATGATGCTGTCCTGAGGGAGGTA
Source organism: Lissotriton helveticus (assembly GCF_964261635.1). Lineage (NCBI taxonomy): Eukaryota > Metazoa > Chordata > Amphibia > Caudata > Salamandridae > Lissotriton > Lissotriton helveticus. The sequence goes on along the minus strand of NC_136057.1, from coordinate 248,449,013 downwards.
TGCAATTTGGGCGAGGTGAAAGTGTATAACGCCACAGTTATTTTCTTCTCTGACTATGCTACGGGGTTGATGAGGGTGAGGGGCTCGACTCTTGTGGTTAAGTGAAGCCTCCATAAAGGCTGCGAGTGATCTCAGATGTTGACCCGCAAATCATTGACGATGCTGAACAGGTCTTGAACTGGATGCAATCTACAGGTCGGCATGTGCTGCGGACAGGGAGTGAAGGGTCTGCGCAACAAGCTGTCATTCGTTGAGCCTATCATACTGGGAGGCATAGGACTACAAGCCACCCCCATTCTGGAGCAGGTTATACAAGAGAGGCGGGAGGTGCTGCATGCAGTGGCGATGATGCGCAATCGCACTCAGAGACACAATCCCGACACTTCCCCTGAAAGCTCTCCCAGTGACGTTGGCTCCACTTCAACGTATTCATCTGGTGTGGAGTCTGTGCAGCCTCTGGATGTGACTACTCAAATGGTAGGTAACCTATTTTAATGTTGACTGGTTGTTGGACTCTCCTTCTTCCACGATTACAGACATCTCAAGTGAGTCTCTGGCTTCCTATTGCTTAAGTTCTGGTCTATCAAGGTCAGCACTTAGAGGGGATCAGGTCCAGTCATCATGCAAAGGAAACAGAGCAGTTGTTCAGGTGAGTGTTGCATGTGAGGGTTGGTGGTGGTGGTCTCATTGGTACTCCGATCTGCAATGGCAGGAGGTCCATGGCGTTGTTGACCTTGCTAACGATAAACTGTGGGAGTTATTGTATTATCCGTTATGAGGCCCTAGAGGCACTCTTGCAACACTGTGATGTTACTTATTTGATGTTCTGGTGGCGCAATGTGTCACAGCATGTGTAAAAGGCCATGTAAAGCCACTTTACGTGGCTTTTCATAGCCTTGTAAATATGTGCCCCTTTCACACATTAAACAGTGTGAAAGGGGCATTCATTTGGTGTCGCTGTGGGTGATCCCACGCCAAACCAAAGGAATCTGAAGCATTCCCAGCTTTATGAGAAAATTGAAACCTTCGGAAAGCATCAGAATCTAACACCACCCCAAGGGTGGCATTTTGGAGGCGCTACGAGGATAAATGTTTTCATTTCTCCTCTTTTTTCACTTTTTCTACCTGTGCAGCATTCTGCAGCACACAGAGAAAGATGAATTGATTGATAAGTTTTGTGCGGGTAGGTGTCCCTTTCTGCACAATATCAATCAACTCTGCAATGCAGTCACCATTGCACCATGGCGTAAGGGTGCCTGCGTTGGCGCATGGCAGCCATTGTGTGCCAACATAGGGGAAAAAGACAGAGGGGCTTATTCATGAGCCCCATGCAAAAGTTTAATATCACTTGTGCGACATTCTCTTGACATTCCTGCAGCGTGAATTTTGTACCCCGTTGCTCTGTATTTACAAAGTGATGTATCTAGGCATATGCATGACCTTGTAAAGCTGTGCGTCACATTCTACCTGCGTCAGGTATGATGTATGCAGGGTGGATGTTCCCATGCAACAAAGCCTAGTAGGAGTGGCACACTGAAATCTATCAGATTTCACTGCAACAATTCTAGGATGCCAGTTTGTCAAAACCTTATGCTTGCCTCATGGCAGGGGTAAGGGTGATACAGTGCCATATGGATAGGCTTGCCCCATGCACTGTTGGAGGCGTGTCATGCATGCGACACAACTACAGCAATGCATGGCTTTATCGCCGACAGATACGTCAGGATTCCAAACGTATCAGTCATTGATTGGGACATGGAGCACCATACACTAAATACGGCGAATCCATGGTGTCCCAAAGAGGGCTGAGTGAAAAGTGTCCAATCGCTGTTTTATCGCAGTGATGCAACACTTTTCATGAATTGGGCCCAGGAATGTACCCTATCTTATTGCAAGGGCTCATTCCTGACCTTTTGTTTTGGCGCAGGACAGCACACTAATAGTCCTTGCAGTGCTTTCCAGCACCCAAACATCTTATACGTGCCCCAGGTTTTTGCACCAATTTGAAGACAGGCTATTTTCTGGCTTTAAAAACTGCCTCTACTTAACTTAGTTTTTTGGTTTTGCGACATACAAGAAAATCCTTGTAAATATTGCGTTGTGTGTATTGTGGGAGTTTTTACGCTGGAACCCCTACCTTGCATCTCATTTTCGGTAAGTCACGCTAACAGAAGTGCTGTTGCAAAAAATTCACGTTTATGCTAGAAAATTGCAGCTAACTGGATTAGCGGCAACTTGTAAATACGGTGATAAAAAAAAGCCACCATAATGTCAAGAAATTGACTCTACAGCTGCGTTAAGTTCTTGGAAATATGCCCCTTTGTCATATGGCTCCTTTTCATAATACATCTTTTGAGGGTGCTGTTTAACTCTGCTAATGCAGTCAGCTCAGGAGAGGTCCAATGTTCAGAAAGTGACCATCTCCTGCAGTGTATTACACTTTTGACTAAGATCTGCCTATTTACACCAACTAACAACTTATTCACCGGTGCTGGTTTCTGACCAAAACCATCTTTAAACCAAGAAGCCAAACAACAGGTCTTCATTTTCATTGCCCATCTGCAAAGGAAGTTACTTCAATCGATTTTCCATCATGCATCTGCACAGGAAGAAGCATCACTGGATTTACCAGCATCTATCTGCAGAGGAAGTGACATTACTGGATTCCTACCCAAAGTAACATGTGCTCCTCCCAGGACACATGTAATGGTGGCTGTAGCATGGATACACAGCGGATCAACGCGTGGACCCATGTATTGGACAATTGGTTGGCATGCCCAAGGTGGGCCAAAGCAAATCCCTGCCTGTACCCTTCCATGTCTGGACTGCACCCGTATCAAGAACCCTGGATCTTCCCCTTCCATCTGATATACCTGGCCTCTGCTTGCCGCACTGCTGCCACAGTGCACCACACAACACATAAGGAGCATTTACATGAGCCTCCTGCAAGTTCTCATGCATTCTCCCACACCCTACGCCCACCATTCCCACACAACAGCACCTAGCACACCACCCAAACAAGGAGACAGACTCAAACTCATGCTTGACACCCACCCGCTCACTAAACATGCCCCAGAGATATAATGCCTACTGCACGCATTGTTGCCAGCACTAGCAGCAGCAATGAAATCTCCACAATCATGAAAGATTTTACTGCTGCTCCTGCCAAACCAAGCAACATTATCCCCTTACAAGACCTTTGCAAAAAGCCCTCCACAAACACGCCACAGAAAGCTAAGACCTCCTCAAAGCCACCTCTCCTGACATCGCTTTCTTTATGGAAACCTGGACTAACCTCTACTCTTGACCAGACATTGCTATCACCATCGCCATCCCCAACGGCTTAAAAATAACCCACAAGGACCGCCCAGGAGGAGGCATTGCCATCGTCCACAAGAACACCCACCACATGACCATGCACTCCAACTATGACCATGGAACGAACGCCTCCACTTCCAGGTCCAGACCAACCCCAACCCCACCCTCTGCGACACCCTCATCTACAGGCCCACCGGCTCCAACCGCCGTTCACCCACACCATCATAGACCTCATCGCACCCTAGCCTCTTGCATCCACTGACTACATCCTACTCGGAGACTTCAACTTCCACAAGGACAACCCCAGCTACCAGAACAACGCCTCCCTACTGGAGAACCTCGTCAACATTGGACTCAAGCAGCTAGTCACTTGACCCCGTCTTCTCCAACAGCGGAAACATCAGCTACAGCCACACCATGGAACTCTCCTGGACTGACCACCATTGCTTGCATCTTGCCATCGCCACGCCCACTGTGCACCACCGCCCTCAACGTCCCCCCTTCACAGCTAGATCAAGGCTGCCAAAGATCTTCTCGTCAACTCCCTCAGCACAATCACCCGGCATACCCCGGCATGCGCTGACACTCTGGCATTCCTCAAAGAAAGACCAGGCAAGCAACACTCCAAGAAAGTGAGATGGTTCAATCCGGCTCTCCACGAGTCTAGACACACCTGCAGATGACTCGAGAAGAGACAGAGGAACAACAAAACCCCGGAAACCCATGCTACCTTCAAATCCACTGTCAATGCATACCACCTCCTCCTCAAACCCACAAAGAAAACAGCCCTCCAAGACAGAATCAGCACCAACACATACAACAGCAAAGAACTCTTCGCCATCGTCAAGGAGTTTGCCAGGCCCAACAGCGAGACCACTGACGTCCCACCCTCCAAAGACCTCTGCAACAAACTTGGCACCTTCTTTCACCACGAGATCAGACAAGTATACAGCAGCTTCGACACCCTAGAACGTACCACTACACCCAACACCACCACACGCAACCACGCAGCACCCCAAAAGACTGTGCTCTGATGGACCCCGCACACAACAGAGGACACGCTCAAGACCATGAAGAGCATATACTAAGGAGCCCCTTCGGATCCCTGTCCGTACCACATTTTCCACAGAGTAGCCACTGCCATCGCCTCCCGGCTTCGCTGCATGATCAACAGCTCCATCGAAACCACCACTTTCCCCGACGAGTGAAAACATGTCGAGATCAACCCTCTGCTGATGAGGCCGACCTCAGACCCGACAGACCTCAAGAACGTCAAACTCATCTCCCTCCTCCTCCCTTTCCCAGCCAAGATCATTGAGAAGGCCATCAATGCCCAACTCTCGGCATTCATAGAAGTGAACCACGTCCAGGACACCTCCCAATCAGGCTTTCGAAGCAAACACACCACCGAGACCACACTCCTTGCCGCCACCGATGACATCCACTCCCTCCTCGACAGGGGCGAGACCGCTGCTCTCATCCTACTGGACCTTTCAGCCGCCTTCGACACCATGTCCCACCACACCCTAACCACGAGACACCACGACGCTGTCATCTGTGACAAATTCAAAAGAAACAATTGACTGGACAATGCAAACATTCACCCCCTGCACAAGGATCTGGGTTAAATCCATCATTCTTTCTTTTGCTCACCACATCACCCTAGTTTGGACTCAGCCATATGCAAATCAGTCTTGACTCTGATCCTTGTGGGAACAGTCGAGCTCGAACAGCCAAGCCAGTTCCTCCCTGGACAAGAAACAAGCATCCTGGGATCGGGTTCAGGGCAACACCCTTCATCAGCCAGGCATCGGCGACAAGGCATCGGACTGGATCCACTCCTTTCTTATCGGTGTGGAGTGCCCCAGGGTTCCAACCTGAGCCCCACCCTTTTCAACGTCTACATAGCTCCCCTCACAGCCACCGCCAGAAGCCATGGACTCAACATTGTCTCCAACGCCGACGACACTCAGCTGATCCTCTCCCTCACCAACGAACCCACAACCGCCAGAACCAACTTCCACAGCAGAATGAAGACCGTTGCTACCTGGATGAAGGACAGCTACTTCAAGCTCAACTCGGACAGGACCAAAGTACTCATCCTGGGACCCACTCCTTCAGCCTGGGATGACTCGTGGTGTTCAGCCACTCTATGTCCCCCCTCACCCTGAAAGACCACGCACCTAACCTCGGCAGCATACTGGACTCATCGCTCACAATGAACCACCAAATCAACGCAGTCTCCTCAGCCTGCTTCCACACACTGCTTGTTTTGAAAAACATTCAGATGGATTCCCACAGAATAAAGAAATATGGTCACCCATGCACTCATCACCAGCAGACTCAACTATGGCAATGCACTCTACGCCAGCATCACCCAGAAACAGATCAAGAAACACCACAGCCAGACTGGTCCTCGACATCCCCCACTACAGCCACATCACGCAACACCTCCGACAACTCCACTGGCTCCCAGTGAACAGGAGAATCACCTTCAAGCTCCTCACACATGTCTACAGAACTCTCCATGACAAAGGACCAGCATACCTGAACCACCACCTCACAATCAGCGTACCCGCCACACAAATCCGTTCCACACAACTCACCCTAGCCTCCATCCCTGGATCCAAAAGACCAGAACCAGAGGAAATTAATTCTCCTACCTTGCCGTCAAGACCTGGAACACCCTGTCCCTCCACCTCAGGCAATATGCGTCACTGACCCAATTCAAGAGGCACCTCAATACCTGGCTCTTCGAATGATCATCCACCCAGAGGGACCAGCAGCCCCCTGCCCAGCGCCTTGAGACCCTCACAGGTGAGTAGTCACACATTATAAAGCCCCTGATTGATTGATTGATTGATAGCCCCCACGATGCCTTCACCAAAGGACTCCTACCGATCAGTGAAGCACTAACTTCCACCCTTAGTACCTCGATCCATTCAGCCAAATTGCTCGACACCTTGAAGCATTCCACCGTCATGCTCCTGTTCAAGAAACCATTAGCTGACCCAGGCATACTATCCAACTACAGACCCATCTCCTTCCTACCATACCTGGCAAACATCCAAGAGAAAATAATGAACTGACGTCTCACTGACCATCTCAGCAACCCCCAGCTCCTAAACGCCTTGCAGTCTAGATTCAGGCCCAACTAAAGTACAGGAATAGTATGGATTGCTGCCACAGATGACATCCACATGATTCTTGACAGAGGAGCCCTCGTTCTCCAGGACCTCTCTGCAGCATTTGACATGGTATCCCACCCATTCCTCATCAGGCAACAGCACAAGGTTGGCATCCAAGGACACGCTCTTCACTGGGTCTGCTCTTTCTTAATGGATAAAAACAATTTATACACCGGAATAAAAGTAAATGCACAGGTGATTATAACAACATTGTTTTTAATCACAACGTGTTTTGTATACGTATTATTCATAAAATGGAATACACATTAAATCACATGTGTTGTTGAGAATAAGGAAGGGTAGTGCTGGGATATCCCAGCACTACCCTTCCTTATTCTCATTCTTTCAGGGGCACAACAAATGTGATTTAATGTGTATTCCATTTTATGAATAATACGTATACAAAACACGTTGTGATTAAAAACAATGTTGTTATAATCACCTGTGCATTTACTTTTATTCTGGTGTATAAATTGTTTTTATTTGCTTTCCTATCTGGGACCACTTTGTTTGTACTAATACGTCGCCCAGGTCCCAGTGACTTCTTGGGTTAACCCGTGTTTGTGTAACACTTTCTTAATGGATAGCTCACAAGCTGTCAGCCTGACATCTTACTCCTTGAAAGCCCGCAAACCGATCTGCAGAATGCCTCGCGGTTTATTGCTCAGCCCCACCCTCTTCAATGCGCACACGATTCCTTTGGCCATTGTCGTCCTCGCTCATGTCATAAAAATCCTCTCCTACGCAGACAACATGCAACACATACTCTGCCTCTCAGACAAGACCTCCAACACATGAAACAACCTGCATGACTAAAGTTGCCAAGTCGCTAACTGCATGAAACCAGCTGTCTCAAGCTTAACACCGACAAGACAGAAGTGATCTTTAGAAAGAACACCTTACCATGGGACTTCAACTGGTGGTCAGCCGAACTTGAACCCACACCCAGCACTCACTCCAGGAACCTCTGAATAATCATCAACATCAAACTAGACATGACTGCACAAGTCAACACTGTCACTGCATTCGGCTTCCACATCCTGAAGATACTGAGGAAGATCTTCAAATGGCTCCCAAGCAACACTAAAAAACGATCACTCATGTCGTAGTCATCAGCAAGTTGGATTATGGGAACACCCCCTAAGCCGAGATCACCAAGCAACTCTCTAGAGGACTACAAACCATTCAGAACTCAGTACCACCATCAAAGGAGCGAACTACCAAATGAACATTTTAAGGAACTTAAAATCAGCATTCCAAGCTCTACTCATCCCCAAATTGGATTATGGAAGTGCAACCCTATGTGGCCTTCCCAGATCCAAGTTGGCACCTCTAAGGGTATCTCTAAATGTGGCTGCCAGACTTATCACGTGAACAAAAAGAAATAAACACATTACCCTCGATATTAAATCCCTAAAATGCTCCCTTATGAAGCAAAGATTCTGCTAAACATTGCTTGCATGACCCATAAAGCACTTCATTACAAAAGCTAGAATTATCTGGTGGATGGAGGTGGTACTGAAACCACAGGAATTCCATAAAAAGAAAACTTGCAAAAGAGCCTCCTCAGGTACTGCTCCAAGAGTTTGGAATTCCCTACCACCCGAAATCAGACAGATTCCTTCAACAGCATCTTTCAAAAAGAAGTTAAACTACTAATTATGAACAAATTTCTGACCTAGGTCATACAAGTTGACTCATGATCTATACCCTAGAGTATTACTCGTCTACCGGACCTTGCTGATTATCCATTCTACCTGTCCTAGAAATATTAACTTTCTCAACTTGTGAACTTACAAAGTTTGTACCTCTCTTGATTATGCTATTGCTCGCTTTGTTGCCTTGACTTATCCTGGATTTATTGCCTTCAGTTTTTACCTCAAATGATTATGTTGTTGTTTGCCTTTCTTGTTTTCCTCTTTGATCTGATCGTTTGTAAAGCACTCTGTTACCCATACAGGTCATATTCATGCTGTATAAAACGTTTCAAATAAAATAAATAAATAAAATCGAACTTGACAGCCAGACTCATCCTCAATTCCCACACAGAACTCACATCACACCCTACCTCGGGGAACTACACTGGCTCCTGATACACAAACATGCTCAATTCAGACTCCTCACACATACATTCAAGGGACTACACAATACAGGCCCCACCTACCTGAACAGTCTCATCTCCTTCCACCAACCACCCAGACACCTTTGCTCCGCAGTACTCCTATTTGCACACATCTAACAAATACAGAGAATCAAATCATGAGGACGGACATTCTCTTACGTTACATCTAAAGCATGTAATGTCCTCACACTCAACATCAGAGCCTCCTCCTCTCTTCTTGAATTCCACAAGAAGTTGAAGACCTGCCTTTCAACTAACCAACCTATCATAGGCAGGGGTAGGCACACACACCTGCTCGCCACCTGGAGACCCTTGCGAGTGATAATGCACTTTACAAATGCACATAAAATAACATAACATCTCTTCTACTGAAAATCCAAAAAGGTTCAAGTGGAATGAAGCAAAAATTACAGAAATAGTAGGTCACTGCGAGGCTCTTTTAACCGCAAACAATGGATGCATTGAAAACCCAGTAATGCTTTGAGAGAATTGTTTTATTATATCCTACTTAAGTATCCCGTCAGTCAACCTATAAAAACCCTAACAAAGGACAGCCACAAAAATAAGTGGATCAATACTAAAGAAGCCCCTTAACAAAAAATGAGCATTCATGCAGAAACACCCCTAAGATAAAGATATAATTCAAGTGGTAAATTAAATTAATTGTGCAAACAACTAAAACAAAATTGGGTAGCCAAAAATTATCACAATGATAAATACTGAGCCGTCCTCTTCTGCACCGATAAACTAGAACCTGATACATTTCTGGTAAGCAGTAAACCGGTTTAAAAAAAGAACTTGAGCTGCACATAATGTGAATTTATCAGTCACCCAGAATGGGTACATTTTCTCTACACACATTACTAAAAATGGAAGTGATGGATTCTAGTTCTGGAAAGGATGCTAGGCTGACAGATTTACACAAGACCCTGGAAGATAACATTAAAAACCGTCAGGCTCTGTTCCTAGATTGTGGGGAAAACAGCCAGCCTGGATTACTGTGTGCTCAAATTACGGACAATCATAAGAATGTCTCTTTCAGGTGACGCCCCTGGTCTGAATAGCCTGCCTCAGGCAATATTTAAATCAAACTCAGCTTTCTGGGTCTGCAAATTACTAACACTCTACAGGCATACTCTTTTCACTGAGCTAATCTCTGTTCCTGGAGGGGCTCAAGAATCCACCCCATTCACAAAGGAGGTAAGAAATCACAGCCTGGGCTTTGTTACACACTGAGGCGAAATACTTTGCCTGCCTCCTACTTGAAGATCTGAGTAGCTGGGGCGAAAACCATGAATACAGTGGAACTAACCAGGGTTTAATCAGGGAGCAGGAACCACCTCAAGCCTAAAGGTGTTATCTATTATCATGGAACAAAGGAAACATATTTTATGGAAAAAGCAGCAAGCAATCGTGTCTAAATTGCTAAGGGCCATTGTACTTCTGCACACAGATACTTGGATATGAATCAAACTCGGTGATGGCACCCATCTCTCCAAAAAAGATGTACATCTCAACTGATCTGAAGCAGGGGTGCGTTTTAGCACCCATTCTCTCAAATCTGTAGATAGCAGACCTGGCAAGACATCTGACCAATATGATAAACATTCACCCAAACTTGGGGGGGGGGGGGCAGACTCATATTCATCTTGTTTATGCGGACAACCTAGCGCTCTTTATTAATAAGAGAATAGGTATTCAAGGGCTCCACAATAAGCTTCACGAATACACTGTTCTAAATAAATTAGAACTCAATCGAAGCACAACAAAGAGATTAACCTTAGGTTAGAAAATTCAAAAAACAGGGAAGTTGGTCGATTATTGCAACAAAATAAATAACGATCCGGAATACAAGAACCTGCCTGTTTTGGGGGATTCAAGGGCTCCTTTTAAATAGCAGAAATAATCCATCAAAGCAAAAGCAAATGCTTTATCATAATCCTTTATAATATAATCTAAAACCTTATGGCGTCCGAATCAGGCCCCCTGTTCCATGGCAAAGCTGCTACCTACAATTACATATGGTAGAGAAATACTCCCTGGAAGGGATGCTACACTTCTGAGTGCCACAGTGGCTGGAACCTACAGGTTTTTGTTTTTATTGTGGAGTTTTATATAGCACGAACTAAACCCGAAAGAGTCAGAGCGCTTTGCATGAGCACCAGTTGTGTTACAGAAAGACACATTTATTTTATTAGGCACGGGGAGATTTGCACAGAATCACAGAATGCTGAGCGTCCCTGCCGAGACTCGAACCCGGTTCCCTAGCTCCGAGGTCGACCGCCCTAGCCGTTAGACCACATTCTCTCCCCTGATGAACCTGTAGATGAACCTTTAGTCTATCACGAATGACTTTTCCAGCTCAGATACGGGTAGAATTCGGTGTTTTGAAACAATGAGAGGCAAGGCAAGGAAGGGAGCCTTAATAAAGATCTACCACAAAATGAGGGCACTGTGTCACTTTGGTACCATTTAAAGTGGCATATGTGTGACGCAGGGCTCTCCTACAGATTTATGAAACCACGTAAACCACCCTACGTGGCTTTGAGTAGCCTCATAAATCATGAGTAAGGCAATGCAGCGCAAATCGCTGTGGCGCCTTACTCTGCACCCTGGATGCTTGCGTTGGGTTTTCCCACACAACACCCATGGAATTCGACACTGCCCCAGATTTACAAAGTGATGTAAAACTGGGAAAGCTTCAAATCCTTACGCCTTCTGAGGTGAGGCGTAACGAGGAGAAATATCTTAATTTCTCCTCGTTTTTTCCTCTTTTCATGTGCGCTTCATTCTGCAGCACACATAGGAAGCGGAAGATGCCTTGTAGGCTTGTTTTGCGCACCTGCAAAAAAACAATCCTGCCTGAAACAGAGGCACCCTTGCACCATGGTACAAGGATGCCGACATTGGCATTAGGCTGCCAAAACGGCCCTAGCTCAGGCAGAAAGGACAGGAATGGACTGTATGGCTTTAATATGGTGCATTGCTGCCCTTTCACTTTGGCAAACGGCAAAACAGGAAGGTGCCTCGCAGTGCAGCCCTATGCTAAAATTGCATGAAAGAGGCCCTCGGAGTCTTAAAGACACGTTAGACAAATTATCATGGTCAAAATTAACAGCTGTTGGAAAAAAGACCACTCATCTTTTACTTGGAGAAATCATTAACAATCTGCAGGTAAGCGATGTTTGGAATCTTCAAGTTATCCAGTCACTGTTCAAAAAAGTCCTGAACAACAACTCCTGGTACGTAAATTGATTAGAGGTCAAAAACAAACAGGCGTGCCTTTCTTACTCCTCGATGGAAATTAACTCTTACATAGAACTGAAAATTCAACCATACCTTATGCTCAGTTACTGAGCATTTATAAAAAGAAAGATTAAAACACTTCACATAGAAGAGTTACCAAGGACCGCATCCCAAAATGGTTAACAAAAGTCAGGGACAACCTATGCAGGGGAGAAGTAGAAACATTTACACATACTGGGCCCAATTCACAAAGGTAAAGTTAGACCAAAAGTCTAACTTAGACCAAAAGTCTAACTTTACTACTTTTCGGTATTCACAAAGGTATATTACTACTATTAACTTTACTAGTAGTAATTTTACTAGTAGTGAGTTCACTAGTAGTAGATTAATAGTAGGAACTTACCTTTGTAAATATAGAATAGTAGTAAAGTTAGACTTCTGGTCTAACTTTACCTTTGTGAATAAGGTCTATGGTCTTTATATTTTCAGACATCCTCAAGGCCCGAAAAGATCCACTGCGCAAACCATTTAATGATTTGAAGGTTTGGACGCCCAGACAAGAATTTATAGAAGCAATGTTAAAAAAAATCTTTTTTTATTTCCAAAACAAAATTAACATCTGCACTTGGCAAAGTAAAATGATACAATTAAGCCTAGCATGATATAAATATAGTACAATAAGAGATATTTTGTTAAAAAAATATTACACAAATTTACAACTGACAAGTGTGTTTCTCATTTAAGGGGCCTCGGCTATCACAATGATACTGTCTAAAAATACAATGAAGAGGGATGAGGGGAACCTCTGCATAAAGTATGGAGGAAAGACTGAATTGTGCTGCTGATTCCCGGTCTTCAATATGGAAGATGAACATACGTTTAAAATAAATGGCCTACTTAAGAAAAACCCTATCACTCAAAAGAATTGCCACAAACAGCTCTTTAAACACACTATTATTCAGATTTGTAAGCATCATCTATGAAAACCACAGCTGTCAAAATAAGGACTTGAGTGTTTTTCAACCAGCTGATACAGTGTCATGAAATAGCAAAAACTACATGGTATACTAAAACTCCTCAGCTCTCTCAGATACCTGTGCAAGGTAATATTAGCTGCATTTATAATCTCCCTGCAGCGGTGCTTCATGAAACGAACAATGTAAGGCACTAAAAGACATTACAGAACACTCTCAGTAAGAATGTGGGGTGTCCTTTTAGTCTTTGGAGGCCTGGAAAATGTCTGCAAACTTTCCTGGGGAGGAGTGGGTTGGTTGGAGGACTGTGAAAATGGTTATGTAATATCAGGACATAATACCACAAGATGAACTGTGAGTGCATTTCTCTCCAACAAAAGATACATGCTCAGTGGGCTGAGTTAGAAGCCTCAGAATTTACACAGGGCCTAGGTCTCCTAAGTTCAGCACCTCATTTGTTGGAGCTTTGAAAAAAGATTTTCATGTCCTGCTTGAAACCATGTTTCTGTAACATAGCCTATTTGTTTAACAGGCTTACAAGACAGAAGGTTTAAGATACACCTGCAGTAGTTAATTTATGTATGATTATAGCTACTATTTTTAAGAGGTATTTGCTATTAATTTCTCTGGTAGAGGGTAGAATGGGCAAGTTCCAAAGTCCAACCACACTTGATATTGTACTGTTCTTGCACGGACCCATTATGCTCACTGGGTCTGTACAAGAACATTGGAAATAATGAGCAACATAACTGCTGACAATTCTATTGGGAGCACAATAACTCTCTTTCGAAGTTGCTAACAGGAATCCCATGTTATCTGTGCACAAAAGTAAAACATAGGTAGAGCAACCAAACACAACTGTCAGGTGTTTGGGTGAACTATTTTCAGATCTGACCGTAACCTTATAAGAAGTGTTCTGCCTAGGGTGATGTACGAGCTTGAAAAACAGGGAAATCATTGGCTAGAAGCAGTCTGGTTTTACAGTCCTGTGACCTTCCTGAAGATTCAATCTCAAATGGGTAAGTGTTCTCAAATCATTAAAATTGCACTCTTGCAGCTTCAATTACATTGCAATATTGCTTACATAGATTATTGGTGAGGTATTGTGCACCAAGCAGAAGGCACCTCCAGAAATATTTGTATTACTGAATTTGTCCATACACTAAACATCAAACGCAAAATAAATATAGCTACATGGAATTTGGTAATTCTGAGGAAAATAAAAAAGTTAGCAACCTAGGTGATAGAGTAATGAGTTCAAGAGATATCCCGCATTCCAGTGAACATATTATAATGTAAAAACATGGATCTGTCCATTTGTTTATATATAGTATGCTGTGGAGAATTAAGCCCTTATCATTTTGATAGATAAACAGAAGCAATGAACCCAGCCAACATTCTACTAATCATTAGATTGGTCAAATTTATCAAAATAGCAGTGAAGAAAGCTCAGCCACCAAGGAAGAAAGCTAGCTATGGTTGACATGCATCTTCGAGCTTGGGTCAGGTACTGTTAACCTTCAACCTTGAAGATTATATGATAGGGTGACCAGGCGTCCCGGATTTGCCCAGACGGTCCCTGATTTTTCACCTGCTGTCCCGGCAAAATTCAGGGAATTTAGCTCCTGTCCCGGTTTTTAGAGAGGGGCGACTGAAAACTGTGGGAGGTGTTTTTTATGTTTTGCAGAGCAGGGATAGTTAGTAGTCGTTTCAAGAAAGCACTCTAATTATCAGGCAAGCTTCTGGGTTAAAAACAACATTTTATGTATGTTCTAGCTGCCTGTTCTGTAATTCTCTGCTGAGGAGCGCTGTCATTCTGTGCGCTTGCTCGGAAATAAAACTGTAGTCCTTCTTTTATTTTCGTGAAATGTCCCGGTTTTGGGATTTAAAATTCTGGTCACCCTATTATATGAACAGTGGCATTCCTGGTTCTAATACTGGTCGTCAACTTGATTTCACTTATTCCAAATTTTTGACTGGGTTGTGTTGTAAACTTAGGGGTCCATTAGGATGGCGAGCGGACTTAGTCCGGCCGCCATCCCATCGGTAATCGGGACCGCCCGCCATAAGGGCAGGGGTCCCGTGGGGGGTATTAGGATGCGTCCGCCACTACATTTGCATAAACAAAGCGGCATGCACCACGCGGTGCCTGCCGCTTTGTTTATGTAAATGCAGGGAAGTACCACAGGTACCCCCTGTGTGCACCCCCCACCTCTCCTTCACTCTGGGGGCCCCCAGAGTGAAGACCGCATGCCATTCCAGGGTGGCATCGCCGCCACGGAAAGGCATCTCCCTAAGCCCATTGTAATATGGCTGGAGGTGTCTAATAGACACCGCCACCATATTAATCCTTTTCCGCCCCGGCCGGGGCGGAAAAGCGGCGGACGGTCTTTCCGTCCGCCGAGGTCCCCCCGCCATACTAATATGGCGGGGGGAAATTCGAATTCGAATGCGGATGTCGGGTAGCCTCAGCCAGCCTGGCGGGGGCAATCCGCCCGACATCCTAATGGGCCCCAATGTATTTTAATAGTTTGTAAGGGATTTATCAGGATTCCCTTCTCCTATATAGAAATATGAATTGATGCCTGATTTTAATGTATCCAAAGATAACTAAATGCTGTACTTTCATTGTTGTTCTTTCTCTCCGATATATTTTTTATGTAATGATTTTTAATTAATCGTTCATGATTTTAATAAATAAATAAGAAGTCCTACTCCCATCTTCCATATTGCTCAATATGTTGCTCAGTTTGGGATTTTCTTTCTAGGACAGCTTGAGGCAACAGACACAAAGCAGCCCAACTATCCCCAAACACTTCCTTTAACAAAAGTCAGACCTGTTTCTTGTTCTTACATAGATGCACTCGTCTCTCTTTATCATGTCTCTTACTTTATAGCTGCCTCCTTCCAATCAATACTTGTAACGTGATCAGCATAGAACATGAGCCCGGGGATTCCACTCCCAGGGCAGACAGGGCCACGGCTGACCTCCCGGCGCCCCTGGGGCTGCGCAGCAGGCTCGTGGCTGGGGGAGGGGCGATATAAAGTCAGTGCACTCGGTACCAGGGATTTATGTCCATGAAGTGGTGCACTTTGCTTGATTAACAGGTTCTGCCAGTAAAGCAAAGACATCCGTTCTGCATGCACAGCCCCCTCGAGACAGAAGTAACACATGTCACAGCCCTCGCGCTGTAAGATGGCGCCGCTCCTCAGAGGAGCCGAGAATATGTCCCTGGTGAGCCCGGACATTTCTCACTCACCCCAGTATCACTCAACCGACGTCTCCCATTTGTTGTCGGAAACCCGGCGTGTTGTTACCAAGATGGGATATTGTTTGGGGAGGATTGGGGTGGTGGGAGAGTGAGTGTGTAAAGAGGAGAGTGGCAGGATCATAGAGAGGGGTTTTATGGACAGAAAGGCATCAGGTTCGAGAGGGCCAGATTCGAGTGAACTGAGAGACAGGCATGGTGAGTGGGGAGGGAGAAGAGAGTCACGAAGTCAATAAAAAGACGGAGTGAAGGGAGGTCAGGCAGAGAAAGGAGGTGAGGATGAAACAGTGAAAGGCGGAGAGGTGTGTCAACAGGGAAAGGAAGACAGATTAGGGGTGAAAGAGGAGGAAGAAACAATGAGAGGGGAAAATGTGGGGTAGATGGTGAAAGCTAAAAAATAGAGGAAGCAGGAAAGCGAGGAGAGAGAAACAATAGAAGAAGGGTACTAGGAAGAAACAATGAGATGACGGAAAACGAGTGACAAAAATAAAGACAAAAGAGAGCATCAAGTGTAGAGGGCGAGAGTGAATGAATGAGGAAGGAGGGAGAGGGTGGAAGGAAGAAAACTGAGGAACAAGCTAAGAGGGGAAATCAACAGCAAAAGGAAGAAAGATGGGGTATAAACAATGATACAGGGAGAGATGGGGAACCGTGAAAAGAAGGTGAGAGAGAGCAATGAAGTGAGTAGAGAGAAGTGAAATGAGAGACAGGCGTGGTGAGCGGGAAGAGAGTCACGAAGTCAACGAAAAGACAGAGTGAAAGGAGGTCACTGAATGAAAGGAGATGAGGATGACACCGGAGAAAGGCGGAGAGGTGTGCCAACAGTGAAAGGGAGGAGAGAGTAGGAGTGAAAGGAGGAGGGAGAAGCAGGGAGAGGGGAAAGACGAGGGGAGGCGGTGAAAGGTGAGTAATGGGGGAAGCAGGAAAGTAATGGAGAGGGACAACACTAGACGGGTGGGGCTAGGAAGAAACAATGAAAGGTAGAAACGTAGGGCAGAAAAAAATAAAGTATCAAATGTAGAGGGCGAAAGAGGATCAGCAGTGAATGAATGAGGAAGGTCGAAGAGGCTAAAAGAACAAGCATTGGAAATGCAATAGGTCTCGCAGCATTAGAGTTAGTGCTTTTAGAATTGTTTATGGGTTTTTTTTGTAAATCTTTAGCATTTTTGTTTCCTGTAGCCAATGCTAAAGAATTACAAAAAAAAAAGCCATAAACATTTCTAAAAGCTCTAACTCAAATGCTCCGAGACCTATTGCACTGTGTGAGGGTGAGGGGTTGAGGGTGAGTGAGGGTGAGGGTGGGTGAGGGTGAGTGAGGGTGAGTGAGTGGTTGAGGGTGAGTGAGGGTGAGGGGTTGAGGGTGAGTGAGAGTGAGGGTGAGTGAGGGTGAGGGTGGGTGAGGGTGAGTGAGGGGTTGATGTTGAGGGTGAGGGGTTGAGGGTGAGTGAGGGTGAGTGAGGGGTTGAGGGTGAGTGAGGGTGAGGGTGAGTTAGGGTGAGGGGTTGAGGGTGAGTTAGGGTGAGGGGTTGAGGGTACAGAGGGATATTTGTAAGAGAATGGATCATACTACACCGTGGCTAATTGGGGAAACTCAGATGCCCTGTGAGTATAGATAGTCCAGAGTAAGAGTGTTAGCAAGATAGTATCCTCATTTACAAAAGGTTCCCAGAGGTAAACGTCACCAAAATGACATACAGTATTATCTAGGTATGTTGTTCAATGATCGGTGATATTTAAAACAAAACTGTAAGGTTCTGGTACCACAGTGTATGTCTTTCTTTAGAACCGATCCCTCCTGTATCCAGGGTAAGTTGAAGTATTATTTGGCCCCTGTGCCTACAAAGTAGAGTTACAAGATATTAGAGGTTAAAAACTCCTTGTCCAGACTGAAAGCCCCCCCAGGAAACTAAGAGGGACTTCGAAATGTTTGTTAAAGACATGCTCTCGAATCAATATCCTCTAAAAAAAGCGAGTTGCATTTGCCCCCCCCAGTGATATTGCCCCACATGGCTTACAATGAAAACTTTAATATGGGTCCATAGCAGTAACAATGGGTGACTAACCCAATTAAAGAAAACCCCTCTATAGCACGTGTTAGTATCTGCGCCAGCAGAGCATCTAGATATCTTTAAACGTAGAGCCACCGTTAGTGCCAGTTTATTAGAAACAACAGCTCAAAGAAAGGTCGTGTGTATGGCTAAAAAGTTCAATCATGTTATGTCCCTTACTGTATTAAATAGTATCGCGACATACTTACACAACACTTTAGAAGAATGCCCAGAGTGTCGTATACTAGTGTCTGCACTCGCCTGGTAGATTCGGCAACATCCGCCGATGTCAGTCTCGAACAGACTGCGGGCAGGGGAGGGGGCGGAGCGGGGAGAGGGAACAGACGGAGGGAAGGCCAGATAAGGGGAGGGGGGAGGAGAGTAGGAAGAGGAGAGTAGGGGAGGCACGGCCTAGCGGCCGTGCAATCAAGAAGTGAGGGGGCGGGAGAGTAGGCAAGGCAGGCGGCTGGGGGGAGGGGGGAGGAGAAATGCGGGTCCATAGCAGTAACAATGGGTGACTAACCCAATTAAAGAAAACCCCTCTATAGCGCGTGTTAGTATCTGCGCCAGCAGTGCATCTAGATATCTTTAAACGTAGAGCCACCGTTAGTGCCAGTTTATTAGAAACAACAGCTCAAAGAAAGGTCGTGTGTATGGCTAAAAAGTTCAATCATGTTATGTCCCTTACTGTATTAAATAGTATCGGGACATACTTACACAACACTTTAGAAGAATGCCCAGAGTGTCGTATACTAGTGTCTGCACTCGCCTGGTAGATTCGGCAACATCCGCCGATGTCAGTCTCGAACAGACTGCGGGCAGGGGAGGGGGCGGAGCGGGGAGAGGGAACAGACGGAGGGAAGGCCAGATAAGGGGAGGGGGGAGGAGAGTAGGAGGAGGAGAGTAGGGGAGGCACGGCCTAGCGGCCGTGCAATCAAGAAGTGAGGGGGCGGGAGAGTAGGCAAGGCAGGCGGCTGGGGGGAGGGGGGAGGAGAAATGCGACGCAACATGGCAGGCAGAGAAAATGGGGAGGGGGCGGATCCGGAGGTGCGTCGTGACACTCGTGAGGGGGAGTGGAGAAGGAGGGGGGAGTAGAGTAGGGGAGGCACGGCCTAACGGCCGTGCAATCAAAAAGTGAGGAGGCGGAGCTGGGGGAGGCTGTGACAGAGAGAGCAGGCAATGCAGGCGGCTGGGGGCTTGTGCACGCGCTTTGAAGCTCATTGCGCATGCGCATTGACCTTCAATTTCTCGTGCACTGCAAGGAATCGCCACGATTCCTTGCAAGTTGGATAAAGAGTGGATAAGCCCCCATAGTCTCGCAAGCTCTATGCGCATGCGCATCGACAGGCGAGACCTAAAAAGAACTGGGGAACAAGCTAAGAGAAAACCAGCAGTAAAAGGAAGAAAGATGGGGATGAAACAATGATAAAGGGAGAGATGGGGAATCGTGAAAAGAAGCTGAGAGCAATTAAATGAGTAGAGAGAAGTGAAAGGAGAGAGAAGTGAATCGTGAAAAGGGGAGATATGAGGCTCAGAGAAATTGAGGAGCGATAAGCTTCAGTGAAAGGACGAGAAAGAAGCATGAAACAAGGAAAGGAGGTGACAGGAGCAGGGTTATAAGTGGGCCGAGTCTTGCCGGTGCTCAGCACTGGTAGTTCTAAACAGCAGGGGCTGAGACAGGTCTCTATCGGGCCCTCCATTTTTGCCCTCAACCTCAGGATGAAAAAAAATGTATCTTTGCAGCATCGCCCTTCACTACAAGTTCAAAGAGACTCGCTACAGTTCTTTCACAGTCTCAGCATTTGAGAACTGAAGCATTTTCAATATGCTATACAACGAAGCCATAGCTGTTGCTTATTTATCTTATGCAACTAACAAGCATTGAAAAAGCCAATAGAACTGGCTTGTTGTAGGTGTTAAGCTGCTTGTATTATATCTGGATGCAATGACAGAAGTAGCAAAATACCAGTTGGGCAGCACACTAAGCTAAGCACAGATTTTCAGTGTACATGTTTTTAAGCCACACCCTTAATTACATCGGCCACGCCCCCTTCAGAGACCCCCCCAGTTTTTTCATCCCACTTAAAGCTCTGGACAGGAGTGAAAGGGAGTAGAGAGGAGCAACATCGAGGAGAAAAGGAGTAATAGGAAGAGGGTCACAAAAGACAGAATTGGAGAGATGGAAAAGCAGGAACATTCAAAGAAAGGAGAAAGAAGCAATGAATCATAGAGAAGGGGAAACACTAAACCAAAGAAATAGGCGTGTTCCAGGCTGAGTAAGTTGAAGGGAGCCCTGGTCAGCCTCGAAGGTGGGAAGTCGGTGAAAGCAAGGGGTCCCGGACTGAACAGATTGGTTTTTAGAAAATTATTCGATATTCAACATAATTCAAACAAAAAATCCAAGAAAGTGTAGTGTTTTTATTTTCACCACACTTATTCTACCATTTTATGGTTGTACGATATAAATCAAAAAAGAAAACATTCCACATTTTCACAAGTCAATAAGCCCATACAGGAAAAGGGGAAGGGGGTGCAGGATATAGAACAAATCATTGTAAATCACTTCTTTACTTATGACATAAACAACATACATTTAGCTTCATGTATATGTACTACTGTCAAAAGGTCCCCATCAAAGAAGGGCCACATATATTTATGCATAAGTCATCGGGCATTTCATAAATCAAACTCCTAACGGCTGTACATATCACGCTGATACTAGGAGTTGATAAGGTAAATGACGGTCTACGTTTCGACCCTGGGGTAGGTAGGATGAATAATCCTTACATCGCGGGTCTTCATCAGGACGTGCAAGGGTGGGTGTGGGGAGAGCTATAACTCCTAGGGTTGAAAAGAAACTATTTTTAATCAAAGTGGTCTCCAACAGAGTCCCACATACAAATGAAAAGTGGAAAAACCACTCTGTACGCTACAGAGGTTTAAAAAGATTAAAATACACTGAGGACTAGAGATTTTGAAACTATTACCTGCCACATTCAATGGGTCAAGGGTTGTCTGATACGTCAAAAATTGTCATTATCTCATGGGCAATCTGGGGGGCGAGATAGAAGGAAATTGTAAATTGTACAAATGCACGCCAGTCAGTGCACAATGGCCTCATTAGGAAATGAGTGAGTCCCAACTCATGCACCATAGTTACCTGTTACTTGGGCGGGGATGCCAAACAATGAATAATTACAGCCGAATTGATCTGTAAAAACGAATAATAAAGGGGCCCAGTCAGCACAGATATGGGGACTCACGAGTAGATAATGTGCTGAGCGTGGAAAAATGATGTTTCTTACCCGTTTGAAACTCGCTTGTTCGAATCTAAGGAGGGCTCGTTGACGGGCAAACGCCGCTTCCGTAACCAGGAAGTGAAACGCGGGTCGAGCGCGTTGCATATTAAAAGACTCAATGAAGGAAAGTAACGAAGGACTATTCTATGGTGGTTGCTAGTGGGCGGACATTTGTTTACTAGTTTGCATGGAAACGAGATCCTCATGCAAACGGGGTGTACCTCGCCATTTGTTTACTTGTTTGCATGGAAACGGGATCGTCATGCAAAAGGGGTGTGTCTGCCAATCACCATTGCGGTATTCTAAACATTGCTGAATCTACAATGTCGAAGCGATCCCAACAGTGCGTGAACCTACCACATGGTGGTTTAGACGCATGGTCGTTGGTAATTTAAGACAATTTACAAACATCTTCTCTGGGACTTTATCGAAAGACTGAACAATTACGTTTGTAATGTATTAAACATTGCAGGTGATTATAACGAAAGACCTCCTACTGCGTGAACCTACACAAATGGTGGTTTAGACGCATGAGACAACATTGGTTAGTATTACATAAACATCATATTATGATATCATCGTGTACATGGAAACAAGATCGTACTGTAACAGGGTAGTACCTGTTCATCACCATTGAAACATTCTAACCATTGTATAAAAAATACAGGTGATTATAACTATGAACCTCCTACTGCGTGAACCTACGCATATGGTGGTTAAGACGCATGACATGGGATAATATTAAGAGGTATTGCACGCCCATTATATTATGACAATATCACTAGGTGGCTATTTAGGTTTGTAGTGAGAAGGTATACACTAACCGTACATATGAATTACAGAATGGCCAATTGGGCGAAACTACTCTCAAATTCGTTCAGGCCATAGCGCACAGAGTCAAAGAAAAGAATCCATTTCATTTCCCTAACATTGAGAATTGGTGCAATGTTACCTCCTCTGGGACCTAGTTCAACCCGTTCTAGTATAATCCATTTAAGACTTTCAGGTACATGATTATTCCTGTTGCAGTGGTCCACTAGGGGGGCTCCTGGGACCTTGCACCTGACCCGACTGCAATGTTGTAAGAAACGCGTTTTGGCTCTTTGCTGTGTTTGTCCAACATAAATAAGGTCACATGGGCAGATTATACAGTACACCACGTTAGTGGTGTTACAATTTGTGTGGGACTTTATTGGGACCCGTCGCTGTTTGTGGACGAATTCATTCGTCTGTATTGTTGATGGGCACGCCTTACAGTTGCCACATCGAAAGTGACCCAAAATTGGTGGAAGGTTCCACAAAGCAGTGATAGTCGGTTCTTGGTTTGATTCTAGGAAAGAGCACACGACATGGTCGCGGATATTCTTGGCCTTCTTAAAAGAATGAAGTGGTAGTTGGTTGGTATCAAGGTCCTCAGAGATCAAGCTCCAATATTTGTTTACAGTTCTTTTTATCTCATTGCTTTTTGTTGAAAAGGTTGTCACACAAACTAGGCGCTGATCATCGCTGTTTGCTCGTTCATTAGGTTGTAACAGGACTTCTCGGGGGTTATACCAAGCACGTTTTCTTGTACTTTTTATCAGGCGTTTCGGATAGCCGCGTTCTGTTAGTCGTTCCATGAGGTTTTTTGATTCCTCCATGTAGTCTTGTTTCAAGCTACAATTGCGACGAATTCGCAAAAATTGTCCAAAGGGCAAATTGTCCCTAAGGCCCCTTGGGTGATGACTAGAATATAAGAGTAAGGAATTCCTCTCTGCGGGCTTTCTGAATAGAGTAGTATGTAAAACACCGTCCTCAGCTATGATGGAGAGATCCAAAAAATCAATGGTACTTTTGTCAAAGCGAATGGTGAATTGGATATCTTTTGACCGCCCGTTTAACCAAGTAAAAAAGTTTTCAATCTCATCTTTTGTGCCTGCCCAGATCAAGAGGATGTCATCAATATACCTCATCCACATGTGTATACTAGATCTGAAGGGGTTTGAATCATTCAGTATGAAAGCATCTTCATACGTGGACATGAAGATTATAGCTAAGTCCGGGGCGAATGCTGCCCCCATCGCTACTCCCTTTATCTGGAGATAGAAACAGTTCTGAAAAAGGAAGAAATTGCGCATCATGGCAATTTTGAGAAGTAAATGTTTTTTAGTAATTAGTTTTAATCATGAGTCTTTTTGTATAAGTTTAAATGTTTTATGATGGAAATCACTTGTATATCTTTTATGGTCTTTTACGACCGAAATAAAGATTATTGTATTGGTAGTATTGGATAAATGACGTGGGGACCCGAACAGGTGCTTGTCGTTTGTCCAGCGCCAAAGTGGCCACAGTTAAAGCTTCCTCTTGGGGTATACTAGTGTAGAGTGACACAATGTCACAGGTCGCCAGTAGTTCTTCTTGTGGATTGAAGGGGCGTCCGTCTATGATGTTAATGGTATGTGTCGTATCTCGAAGATATGTGTCAGTTGCCTCTGCCAAGGGTTTCAAAAAGAAGTCTATGTACTTACATAGAGGTTCCAGTAATGAGCCGCACCCGGATACAATAGGTCGTCCAGGTGGCCTCTGCAGATCTTTATGCATTTTCGGTAAGGTATAGATTGTCGGAATTCGAGGTTTTTTTTGGTTAAGATACTGGAACTCATGATCAGATAAGAAACCTTGTTCGACTCCATCCTTTGTGACCCTTAAAATTTCTTCTGCTAGATCCTTCGATGGATCACCAGGTAGCTTCTTGTAGCTAAACCCGTCGCCTAATTGTCTCAAAATCTCTTGTTTGTAATCATGCACATCCTGAACAACAATAGCGCCACCCTTGTCGGCGGGTTTCACAACTATCTCCTTGTTGTCTCTCAGTGATTCTAAGGCGCGCTTCTCGGTATTACGGATGTTGAACTTCACATATTTCTTCTCATCTAAGATTTTTTTGACATCACGTGAAACAAGGCTTTCATAGGCTAGGATCCGCTGAGTCATGGCATAGGAGGAGGGGACAAACGTAGATTGTGGTCTCAGACCTGTAGTTGATAAATGTTCAAAAGGCTTGTCTCTGAAAAAGTATCTTAATCTTATTTTCCTGAAAAAATTATGCAATTCAGCTACAATATTAAAGACATTGGGTCTGGCTGTTGGTACAAAAGATAGGCCTCGGCTGAGTACCTTGGTTTCTTCATCCTTCAAGGTATATGTAGAGATATTGATCACAGGAGAGGTAATAGGTGCTGCCATCTGTACTTCCTCTGGTGGTTCGGTAGTGCGTCTTACCACCTGTAGTTCTTTCTGCGGGTAGACCGCTCTCCGTGTTCTTCCTGGGGGAAACTCACTTGTTTCGTACCTTCAGAGACCCCCCCCAGTTTTTTCATCCCACTTAAAGCTCTGGACAGGAGTGAAAGGGAGTAGAGAGGAGCAACATCGAGGAGAAAAGGAGTAATAGGAAGAGGGTCACAAAAGACAGAATTGGAGAGATGGAAAAGCAGGAACATTCAAAGAAAGGAGAAAGAAGCAATGAATCATAGAGAAGGGGAAACCCTAAACCAAAGAAATAGGCGTGTTCCAGGCTGAGTAAGTTGAAGGGAGCCCTGGTCAGCCTCGAAGGTGGGAAGGCCCTATCACTTCCTCACCTGGATGTTGGGACCATGGTCTGAGAGGACTTCTAAAGTCTCTGAAGCAGTCATGGTTGAGAAGTCAAGCCTAGAGCTGTGCAAAGTGCAAAGCTTGTCTCTCGTAACCCGACTGCAATTCTTCCAAATGGTATGATTGCGACCCATAGTTTGGGACGTTTTTAAAGTCAAGACTTCTGTGCCCCTTTTCAAGAGGCTTGAAGAAAATATTCACCATCTTCCATTGGGTTTAAAAGTTGAGATATTTACAATGTTAAAGTTAACTGACGAGTTAATGGAACATTCCCTTCCGGTACCATGTAGCTCCTGCAAGGCCATATTCAGTTTAAGGGAAGAAACTACGCTAGTGCATGAATGTAAGAAAAGTTGGAAACACCAATCTGTAAAGTAGCTGTCCTCACAAAATGACTAACCCCAAGATGCATCAAAGTTATGTTTTGTGAGTCCTTAATAGCGAATTTTAAGGATTCGCTATTAAAGACTCGCAAAACGGGATGCATGTAGGACGCAATGTTATTTGCGATTCCTACGGATTCCATATTTGCGATTCGCTAATTGCTAATCGCAAATAAGGAATGGCTTTCCCATTCATTCCTATGGGCCTGAAGGCCCAAAGGAATGAATGGGGAGTCATTCCTTATTTGCGATTAGCAATTAGCGAATCACAAATGTGCCGCAATTTCAAGGGTGCCAGGGTGTCCAAAAGACACCCTGTTGCACCCCAGAAATGGTAATGTTCACAGGTGTTGCGCACACACATGTCCCAAGAACATGTGTGTGTAATATACAACTTAGAAAAATGCATTAAAGTGCATATTTCTAAGTTTTTGCTATTTACCACGTAGTTTGACTTCGCGGTAAATAGCGACCCCAGATTACGAATTCGCAATCTTGGAATGGCTCATGCATTACATTTAAGGAATCGCAATTTGAGAACTCGCAATTATTTGCGAATTCTTAAATTGCGAGTGCATGAACCCTTGATGCATCTCAAATGCCATTTTTGCGGGCGCAAACGGACGAATTTTGCGATTCGCACCATTTGCGCTCGCAAAAATGCTTGATGCATCTACCTGTAAGCTTTTTGTAGAGTAAGTGCTGTGTAACACGTTTTACAATCTGAAGGTGGTTTCTGCATAGCTGTCATCTGTTCCTCTGCTATGTTAGTTGTTGGTACAACCTTATAGGAGAACATGGCTTTTCTGGAGTTATTGAATTATACAAATGTTGACATGCACAATAATTAAAACAGAGTCGAGAAGAAGGCAAGCGAAAGAAAGGAGAAGCACTCAGCACTGAAAGAATGCGAGGAGAAATGTTGAAAGGGGAACAAATAGAAGACAGTTAAAGAAGACAAGAGAGGAAACAAAAGTTGAAGGCAATCAGTGAATGTAGAAGAGAGAGTGAAGAAGTGAAAGCATAGTCAATACTAAAATAAGGATGTTGGGTAATTTGTAAAAGTAGCTGAAAAAAACGGTGAAACAGAGACAAAGAAACTGGTTCGTCAGAGAATGGAGAAAAGAGAGGGCTGCAGCTCTGAAAAGAAAAGAGGTGGGTGTGGAACAGTTAAAAGGAGAGGCAAAAGTAAAAGCATGGAAAGTTGAAAGTAAATAAAAAGAGGAGGAAAGTGATAAGGAGGTGACAGGAGTGAGTATGAGCGAAAAAAGTCAGTGTCGACAAAATTCGAAAGGATAAAGGAGGAATTAAAACAGACAGAGAAGAGAGAAAAAGTGAAAGTGAAGAGACTGACACTGACTGGGCCAGGGGTGAGAGACAGTAAACTGGTGATGAATGTTGCCCACACTGCAGGCACTCGGAGGGGAGGCTCGACACAAAGGGAAGGTATGGGGGCTGCTGTGGGGGTCACAGAGCAGGATAGAGTTAGGAGACCCGAGAGACCGCGGGGAGATTCCCTCTGTCTCCCGCAGCTATGAGCAATGGTCCCCCGGGGAGAGAGCATTCAATTAGCGTAAGTGGCTGCGGGTCGGAGGAAGCATCAATCACACTGAGACTGGACGGCGGCGGCAGGCGGAGGCGCAGCGCCGTAAGAGCGTCGGGGGACGTGACGTGTGGGCGTGGCAACGCGCTGCAGGCAGCAGCTCTGAACCGGGCAGAGATGAAGGAAAACAAAGACTGACAGCGGACGTGACGTGTGGGCGTGGCATCGCGCCGGCGGGAGCTCTGCACCGGGCAGAGAGATATATTTATTTATTTATTTCATGCGATTTTCTATAGTGCGAACATTACCCGAAGATGTCAGAGCGCTCTACAAAAGTAGCAGTTGCGATACATAAGGATTTAGGATCACATGAGATACATACACGATACAAACAGGAAAACATTTTGCAAATGTACAAGTTGTAAAGTCACACAAGGAAGAGATACAAATAGAACAAATTGGAAATGTACAAGTTGTAAAGTCACTCAAGGAAGAGATACAAATGGATAAACTCTAAGAATCACATAGGAATGGTAGTGAGTACAAAGGTCTACTACATATACTAGTGCTTAGAGTTATCTCTATATACATATATGAACAAATAGTAGACTGACAGTGGACGTGACGTGTAAGCGTGGCAGCAGGACTGCAACTTCTGCACAGGACGCACACTTGTAGTGATACAAAGAGACAAGGACCAACAGGGGATGACGAGGGGTGAGGTGTGGCAATAACACTGCAACTACTGCGCACAGCAGTTACTTGCAGTGATACAAAGAGAGAAAGGCCATCAAGGGTGTGGTGGGGTGTGGCAACAGAACTAAAACTTCTGCACCGGCACATGCTTGCAGTGATAAAAGTGACAAAGACCATGATCATGGGATGTGGTGTGGCAACAACACTGCAACTCTTGCACAGGGTGGACACTTGCAGTGATACAAAGAGACAAGGACTGTCAGGGGATGGGGTAGGGTGAGGTGTGGAAACTACACTGTAAATTCTACACAGGGCAGACTCTTGCAGTGATACAAATAGACAAAGACCATAGGGAGATGGGTTGTGGTGTGGCATAAACACTGCAACGTCTGTACAGGGCAGAGGTGTGCAGTCATACAAAGCGTGCCAGGGACTTGATGTATGTGATGGGCATGGCAGCAAGACTGCAACTTTTGCACAGGGCAGAGGTGTGCAGTCATATGATTAGTGTCAGGTGGTGTCATGAGTGTGCGTGTCATTTCGGGGTAATGGTACCTAGTGTATGTGATGGACAATGGAGTCATGGTTCTGCAACGGCAGAGCCGAAGTGTTTCTGTGTGTGTGTGTGTGTGTGTGTGTGATGGGGAGTGAGAGGAAAAAGCAGGTGATGAGGTGAGAGCTTTTTGTGTGCATGCTGTTGTGGGATGGGAAGTGAAAAGGAGGGGTGTTTGTGTAATGGGAAAAGGTGAACATGCTGGGTATGTACAATTGGAAGAGGAGGACTTATATGTGTGTGTGTGTGAGAGAGTGACAGAGAGGAAGAGAGACCGATAAGGAGTGTGTAGACACGATGGCAGAAAAGAGAGAGTGAGAGCTAGAGAGATGTGGAGTGTGTAGAGACAATGGCAGAGATTTACATTTGACACAGCACAAAATTATGTGTAGTGAGGAGGACCTGTGAGCAAAATGGAGAATAAACGTCTGATTGAGAAGAGGCCCCTCATGTTTGTGATGGTGCATGGGGATAGCACATATGTGTGACGGAGAGTGGTACAGCCGGGTGTGTTATATGGTGAGAGGGTGGTCCTGCTCTGTGTTCTCTGATGGAGAGTGCAGGCAGGACGGCACATGTGTGTGTGTGGTGTGTGTGCGTGTGTGTGGTGTTTGTATGTGTGTTTGTATGTGTGTGTGTGTGTGTTTCTTTGAAAGGAGGAGAGGCAAACTGTGTGTGTGAAGGCTGGTTGTGGTGGTAAACGTACTCTGTTCCCGAATTAGTATTGTTTTAAGTAATTCTGATTTTGTTTGCTTTTTATGGGAAACGGCCTCCAAAGCACATAAAAGCCATGAAATGCAGCCGGGCCTCATTTCTGACATTCCCGTGGAATTAATCGAATTAAACCTGCTGTTAGTATTTCCCTCTTCTTGGCCCCGTAATGTGATTAGCAGAGTGCAGGGTCCTGTGGCATCTGGGAAAGAGGCTCATAGAGGCGGACAGCATCCTTAATGTGATGAGGAGAGCGGTGGGAGGGAGGCTGGAGGGTTGGAGACTGCGGGCCAGAGACGACCGGCATCCGTAATATAACGAGGGCCCAGGATGTGGGAAGAGGCGTGGGGTGGGGCTGAGGGCCTGAGAGGACCAGCATCCTAGAGAACCAGCATCCTTCATGTAACAGGGCCCAGGATGTGGGGAAAGACCCTGGGGGGAGGGGATTGAAGCACTTAAGGACCAGAGAAGACCAGTTTCTTTAATGTAACTAGGGCCCGTATTATATGTAGAGGTATGTGGTGGGGTTAAGGGCCTTAGAGGAGCAGCATCCTTCATGTAACGAGGGTCCAGGATATGGGAAGAGGCTTGGGGACAGGGGGACTGGGCCCTGGGAGCACCAGCATCCTTTATGTAACAGGGCCAGGATGGGGGGGAGAGGTATGAGGTGGGGCTGAGGGACTTAGAGCACCAGCATCCTAGAGGCCCAGCATCGGACCAGCATCCCAGAGGACCAGCATCTCAGAGGACTAGCATTCCAGAGGACCAGAATCCTAGAGGACCAGAATCCTAGAGGACCCGCATCCTTCATGCAACAGGGTCAGGATGTGCGGAGAGGTATGAGGTGGGGCTGAGGGACTTAGAGGACCAGCATCCTAGAGGACCAGCATCCTAGAGGACCAGCATCCCAGAGGACCAGCATCCCAGAGGACCAGCATCTCAGAGGACCAGCATCCCAGAGGACCAGAATCCTAGAGGACCAGAATCCTAGAGGACCAGCATCCTTCATGTAACAGGGTCAGGATGTGGGTAGAGGTATGAGGTGGGGCTGAGGGACTTAGAGCACCAGAATTCTAGAGGACCAGCATCCTAGAGGACCAGCATCCCAGAGGACCAGCATCTCAGAGGATCAGCATCCCAGAGGACCAGCATCCCAGAGGACCAGCATCCCAGAGGACCAGAATCCTAGAGGACCAGCATCCCAGAGGACCAGAATCCTAGAGGACCAGAATCTTAGAGGACCAGAATCCTTCATGTAACAGGGCCAGGATGTGGGGGAGAGGGGTAGGGGGCTTAATGGACTGAGAGCACCAGCGTCCCTAATTTAACGATATTTCAGGATATGGGGAGGGGCATGGGGTGGGTGGGGCTGGGGCCTGAGAGCGCCAGCTTCCTTAACGTATTGAGGGCATGAGGGGTAGGGGCACTGAGTCCTAAGAGAACCAGCATCTTTAATCTAGCAGGGCCAGGATGTGGGGAGAGGCGTGGGATGCTGGGGGTTAAGGTCCCAAGAGGACCAGCATCCTCAATCTAACGAGGCTCAATGATGTAGGGCGAGGTATGAAGGGTGTGGGACTGAGCCTGAGAGGTCCAGCATCCTTCATGCAACTGGGCACAGGATCTGAGGAGAGGGATGCAAGGGGGTGAGGCGGAGGGCCCGAGAGGACCAGCATCCTTAGCATGAGGAGGGACACAAATATAAGGATGGGGTGGTGGTAGGGGAGCCTGAGGGCTAGATGGGACCACATTCATCCATGTCACGGGCCGATGAGATGGAGAGGGTGGGGGGGTTGGTGGAAATGGAGGCCTGAGAGGAACAGCATCCTTCAAGTGAGGAGGGTTTAGGAGGAAGGAGGCACACGATTTGGCAGGGGTACAGGGAGAGGCGAAGGTAAGGTAACAACATCCTTAATTTAGGGCGGGCGACGTGGGAGAGGTGGAGGAGGGGTCGGGACCCACGCTAGAGAGGCAGGAGCTGAGGCCACCGGAGGGCAGCATACTCCAGGGAATGAGAGCCGAGGGGGCTGCGGGTGCTGGACAGAGATACAGAGAGGGGATGGCTGACGCCCGCACATAACCAGCGAACTTAATGTAGCTCGAGGCCCGCATCGGAGTGGGGTGGTGAGGTTCTGTGAATTCTGAACCCGATTTATAAATGGCATGGTATCATTACGAATTTGATATTAGCAAACCATAACTAGTGAGTTCGGCAAGTACGAGTGATCTCGTCACGCTAGACTTACAGATTCACTACGTTTGTGGAGATTTCGTTCTGAACCGTGAGTTCCATTTTATGTATGGCAGCCATTTTGTGGTTGCCCTCACATAGGCCGATGACTGTGGTTGAACTAGTCTTTTAAGGACATGTACACCTTAGCTCGAGTTCATACTGACTCCTGTTTGACCTGAGTGTACTGAGCCTGTTGCCTGAAGCTGACCTTGTTAAACCAGTTCCTGCCCTTTAGCTGATCAAGATTAAGGATCAGAGCACAGGACATCGTAAAGTTTTACTGCACACAAATATGCCTTATCCTACTCTCACCTGTTTCTGCTCCTTTCTTTATGGTCTATTTATGATTGGGTTGTGGCCCTTTTTATTATGGGTTCATTCGACCTGTCTAAAGAAGAATGTTGGGTTTGACCGATGATTGATCATGGGCTGGGCAACTGAAAAGTGGGTTTTACTGTCATGCGATACCTCTGGTGTGAATACATGTGATTGGACAGTTTGTAAATGTTAGGTATTTGTCTGGAATGTGATTTTTGGCATAAAAAGGGATGACTTGCTTTGTAAAATTGAGCAGTCTCCTGAGAACTCATACCGTGATGATTTCTAGGACTTCTGTTACTGGCTGCAGCCAATAAATTTGATCTTTGACGTCACCACGAAGAGTCCCGTGTCTCTGTACTCTAAGACAGGTGAACCCGAAGACTTTGGGCGTGCCCCTGGCGCCGCTGGGTCTTAAATAACCCGGTTCTTCAGTTGGCGCCCTACGTGGGGCGACTTCAGCGGTACCGGTCCAAGCCTGACGATCGTGAGGAGCTTCGTGAGGAAATTCTGGAGGACGGCCACCACTTCATCGACCCCGGCATGTCGAACGTGGACTGAAGGTCTTTTCTGCGAGGCTTCCCGCTTTCCTGATGGCTACGAAGGACTGCTGCCCTGACTGTCGCCCTGTCTTGTACCCATTTGTGATGCTTTGTATGGCGAGACGATAGACGGGTCTTCTGGTGGCGTGACTGATACCTCAGTTAAGTATAAGTGGGTCGCTCCCAGTCCTTAGTTTTTGGTCCGTTGGTTCTTAGTTTGTTTGGTCCTTAGTTTTGATTTGAAAATTGCAATTTCCAAAGCCGAGGGTCTCGTATATTTACGAGTGTATCGGTAGAGATAATCCCTTGAAGTTTGAAGCTCGATTAGTGAGCGAAGATGCCTAATCGTAGCAAATTTGGTACTTGGTTTGGTTGTGGTTGCAACAGGGATTCCCGATTGGAGGATTCGTGTCCGATACCTCCGGTTGGAACTCCGACTTATGAGCTCTATTCTAAACACGGCGTGGGCCCCATTACGTTCAATAAAGTATGGGTCCACTACACTAGAAAAGATGGTGTCTTACAATGGCCACAACATGGTAGCTTTAATACAGAGAGTTTAGACAATTTAGAAACTAAATTATTTAGGAAGAAAGCCCGACCGGCAATGTTTGACTCCTTTCGCCTTTGGCGTAAAGAAGCCAGACAACGAGAAATTAAACAAGCTAAAAGAGATAAAAGAGAAAAGGATGTATCAATAATGCAAGCTGCTAGGCAGTTTAAAGAAAACGAAGAAGATAAAGCAATTGAGGTGTCAGATAGGCAACGTTGCATGGCCATAGATAAATGTTATCCGGCCTTGCCGTCTTCTCCTCCGAAAGCGATTGAAGACCTTGAAAAAGATTCTTTGATCTCTCATTTACTGAGATTGCCACCTCCTTATGTGCAGGGTGCTACTGCGCCTCCATTACTATTGGTTGTTCCACCCTTTGTTGTTCAACCTCCTGCTGTTGTTCAGCCACCCGGTGCTCCACAGATGGTTTTTACCTTCTCCTGTGCAACCCGCTCTAGGGTCGCCATCTTTGCTACCAGCTTTGCCTCAAACTCCTTTGCCTTCTACTTCTGCGTCTTTGACTCCGACTGTTCTTATGCCTACACCTTCTTTGCCTCAGAATACTTATTCTCCTGTTCTCCTGTTCTTCTCCTTCTGCTCGAAAACGAATGACCGAGACTGTTGTTAATCTGTTGTCTCCATTGTTTGGGTCATTGAATATGACCCCTGTTTCGGGACGTAAGCAGAGCCGTAGTTAGCTTCCTAGTTCCGAGGAACGGACAGTGTTGGATTTGTTGGCTCGTAGATGGATTTTGAATGATTCAAGGTATAATTTGCCAGCGGTTATGGATGTTTTCTTTCAGTGGGAACCGCCTAAGCAAAGGTATGTTTTCGATGTGATGTTTACTTTCCTGCGTCAGGAATGGGAAGATAATGAGTTGGGTCCGATTCCGCAGGATGTGCTTGATGTTCAGTCAGATTTTGCTAAAGGGATGATAGTGGACACTGGTGTTACAGATGCTGTAGAGACGATATTGGCTTTTAGATCTAGACTTCCGCATCAGACGTTGTATGAACCTGATCCCTCTGTTAGGAGGAAAGTGAGACAGTATCCAACGAGAGAGGTTCCTCCACTTTGGAAAGAAGGAGACGCAACTGCTAATCCGCCTGTTTTGCCTCATTTTCAGCGAATATGGGTACATGTCCCTTGGAAGAGAGCAGAGGTCTTGGCTCTTAAGCAGACCTTACCTGATCCTCGTAAGAATCCTGCTGGTTACTACAAAGAGTTGTCTCAGACAGTAGATGCGTTTATAATGAATTTAGCCGACGTTGACATGTTGATGGGTAATGTAGTTCCGCAACCTTTGTGGGCAAAGATTCGTCATGAGAATCATGCAGCAGAGTTAGGTGATACTTGGGCGAATATTGTTGCTGCAGATGGTAGACAAGTAGGAGGTGCTAAACCTGAACCCTTAGTTGCAGAATTACCAGGTAGAATTATTACTTTGATGAAGACCATGATGCCTGCTTTACGAGTGAATTGGGATAAGTTAGCAGCATGCAAGCAGAAGAAAGATGAGAGTGTGTCTGACTTCTTCACTAGGTTTGAAGAGACGTTTTTTAGATCACAGTGGTCAGGATATGAGTACGGAAGGTGGTCAAAGGTTGTTCGTGGATACATTTGTCTTTAATTTGCTTCCCGAACTTTCTAATAAGTTGAAGGACTCTGAGAGTTCATGGGCCGTTTCTTCGTCGGCCCAGATATTGGCTACTGCTCAATATTACGAGAATAGGGATAAAGATGAGAGGGATAAAGTAGAGAAGAAAACGAAGGATTTAAAGACGAAAGTTCTTTTGCAGCAAGCTTATCCGCCTCGTCAGAATCAGCCTCAGTTTCAGCAACCTCCACAATTTCAGAGATTGTTACAGAAGCCTGAGCCTTATGTTCAGCGAATCTTTCCTGGCCCGAATCAGTGTGCTTACTGTAGAGAGGAAGGTCATTTCAAGAATAATTGTCCGACTTTGTTACAGCGTGCGAATGGTGCACCTGGTCAGAGAGGTCGTGGTGGTTTTCAGCAAGCGCCTAGAGGAAGAGGTTGTGGTGTGATCCCCCAGAATGAGCGTTCCTCTTCCCTACAGAATTCTGAAAATTATTTTGATAGACAGAGTGTTCCGAGTGGTCAGGCTCCTCAGTACTATGTTGAGGATTACTATGTTGAAGGTGAGAGTGTTGGTTATAATGATAACTAGGACAGCCATGGACAAATTAAGGGAGTAGTGTCAGTTCCAGTAGATCAGAGTAGACCGTATGTTGAAGTGATTACATCAGGTGTAGTAGAACCTTTTCTTTTGGATACTGGTGCGACAAAGAGTTCTATTATGCATTCTAAACTCCCTGGCGCACCTTTGTCTGGCTTGACCAATGTTTCCGTAGGATTTTCAGGCGCCGCAGTTCGTATTTCCGGTTTCTAGTCCTTTGTCCCTTTCTATTGGCCCTTGTGAATTGGAAGCTCCACTTATTCCAACGACTGGTTGTGGTGAGAATGTGTTGGGATTGGACTTGCTGAAAAGATTGTATGCGACATTGCATTGTTCTCCTTCGGGAGTACAACTTACTCTTGGTAAGAAAGTGATTTCTCCAATGTATTTGTCGAAGGATTGTTTGCCACTGGAATTACGTTCGCTTCCTGAAACGCGTTGGGCTACAGGTCCAAATGATGTTGGTCTTTTGCAGATTCCACCGTATGTTGTTACGCTAAAGTCGAATGTTAAGTTGCCTCGTATACCACAATACAAGATCTCGAGTGATGGTGAGAGAGCTCTTTTAGCGATTGTCTATGATCTGGTTGAGAAGGGTGTGGTTGAGGAAACGAGAGGTAACGTGTGCAATAGCCCGGTTTGCCTGTTCTTAAGCGTACAGATGCTTCTCAGCCACCTGTGTACCGGTTTGTGATCGACCTTCGAGAGGTCAACAAGATTGTCGTGCCACAGTTTCCCGTGGTACCTGATATTACTGCATTATAGACTCTGATTCCTGCTTTGGCAGTTTGGTTTTCTGTCATCGACTTGAAGGATGCTTTCTTCAGTATTCCTATTGCTGAGGAGAGTAGGGATATTTTTGGCTTCTCATTAGGAGGACGAAGCTTCCGATTTAAGAGAGCTCCCCAAGGTTATTGTGAAAGTCCCTCAATTTATAGTCAAGCGTTGAAAACTCAGCTTGACGGGTTTGTGTTACCAGTTGGTTCTACTCTTATTCAGTATGTCGATGATTTGTTGATTACTGCTGATGACGAAGAGATTTGTAAAGAGGCTACTCTTTCGTTGTTGCGATATTTGTCTGACCTTCATCATAAAGTGGCGCCTTCAAAGTTGCAATATTGCCGCCAAGAGGTAACCTACTTAGGTCATCTCTTGTCGAAGGAGGGAAGGAAATTGATCCCAGAAAGAATTCAAGCGATTGCGCAAATGAGTGTGCCATCGACACAGAGAGAAGTTCGTGCCTTTTTGGGTATTACAAGGATAAGAAATACAAAATATAACAAAATGCAGAAAGCAATCAAATAGACATTGAATCAAACCACCATGTTTTAATCAAAATGAGGATGAATAACAAATAGAGACAATAATCGCGTGTTAGAAATGAACAGGTGGGGCAATGCTCCACCTGTTCATTTCTAACACGCGATTATTGTCTCTATTTGTTATTCATCCCCATTGTGATTAAAACATGGTGGTTTGATTCAATGTCTATTTGATTGCTTTCTGCATTTTGTTATATTTTGTGTTTCTTATCCTTATGGGACCCCTTCCTCATAACACTTAGTTAACCCAGGTCCCAGGGACTCTAATTGGGTCAAACCCCCCATTGTACTCTTTTTGGGTATTACGTCATATTGTAGACAGTGGATCCCCAATTTTTCACTGTTGGCGAAACCTCTGTTAGCATTGACTCTGAAAGATACTCCGTATCCTCTTCCTTGGTCTGATGAATGCCAGAAAAGTTTTTCTGAATTACGTAATGCATTATGTTCGGCTCCTGTGTTGGGTACTCCAGACTATAGCAAGCCTTTTACGTTGTATGTGCACGAGAGAGAAGGATGTGCGTTGTCAGTGTTGACACAATCTTTTGGGGACAAGCAGCGTCCATGTGGGTATTTCTCAGCAACGTTAGACCCAGTTGCTAAAGCATTGCTGAGTTGTTTGAGAGCTACAGCCGCAGCTGCCGTTTCTATTCGACAGTCTGCTGGTTTGGTATTGGATAATACGCTGATTGTGATGGTTCCGCATGCAGTGGATACTTTATTAAATAGGACTAAGACACAGCACCTTACTAGTGCACGTCTTTCCGATTACTAGTTGACACTGTTGGCTAGCCATGTTCACATTAAAAGATGTAATGTGTTGAATCCAGCTACGTTGTTGCCGATCTCTACAGAGACGGGTGCTCAAGAACAGCATGATTGTTTTCTTCGT
Organism: Lissotriton helveticus; assembly: GCF_964261635.1. Classification (NCBI taxonomy): domain Eukaryota; kingdom Metazoa; phylum Chordata; class Amphibia; order Caudata; family Salamandridae; genus Lissotriton; species Lissotriton helveticus. The sequence continues at coordinate 248,411,977 of NC_136057.1, read as the reverse complement.
ACAGAGGAAGAAACAAAAGCTAGAGTGGATCTTAAGGACACTCCTTTTGAGAATGTTGATGGTACGCTGTGGGTTGATGGTTCGTGTTTTAAGCTTCCGAATAGTGAAACGACTGCAGCATATGCTATCACAACTTTAAATACTGTTGTTGAGACAGGACGCATACCACAGAATTCTGCGCAAGCAGCAGAGTTGATTGCACTGACTAGAGCATGTGTGTTGTCGGAAGGAAAGCGAGTGAATGTTTATACCGATAGTCAGTATGCGTTTGGTGTTGCGCACAGTTTTGGACGTTTGTGGAGAGAGCGTGGGTTCCTTACTTCTCATGGAACTAAAATTCAGCATGGGCAGTTAGTGAATGAACTTTTGGAATCTCTCACTCTCCCAAAGCAGATTGCAATTGTGAAATGTAGTGCGCATAATAAAGTTGTGGACGATGTTGGTCGAGGGAATGCGTTTGCGGATGAAGTTGCGAAGGAAACAGCGAAGGACATGATGAGCCGTATGTATGTTGCAGGACCAGCAAGATGGGTTATGGCTGGTGGAATGTGTGAAGACACGATAGAAAGTATGAAGATGATTCAGGCTAAAGCTACAGAAAAGGAAATGAATGTTTGGAGAGAGAGTACGGGTATGTTGGATTCTACAGGTTGTTGGATTGAGTTGTCGGAACACCAGCGATGGTTGTTGCCAGATGCGTATGTGCTCCCAGTGGTTACAATGGCTCATGGATTGGCCCATATAAGTTCGAAAGGGATATGCAAGTTGTTGGCCCCAGTTTGGCAGAATGCTGGAATCCCAAAATGTGCAGAGAACGTGGTAAAACATTGTATGATTTGTCTGCAATATAATCCTGGTAAGGGAACTCCAACTCCAGCTAGTCATTTTGCTCCTCCGACGTATCCGTTTGAGGTGATACAGTTAGACTATATTCACATGGAGAGATGCAACAATCTGAAATATGTTCTTGTGGTTGTTTGCGCCTTTTCTAGATGGATAGAGGCTTACCCCCTAAAAGATAATACTGCCTTGTCTACAGCCAAGGTTTTGTTGAGAGAGTATTTCCCTAGGTATGGATTGCCGAGAATTGTATGGTCAGACAATGGGAGTGAATTTGTGGGTCAAATTATGAAGAAAGTATGCCCTGGATTGGGAATCAATCAGAAGTTCCATGCAGCGAATCACCCCCAGTCTGCTGGACTTGTTGAATGTTACAATGGTACGCTTAAGCTGAAATTAGCTAAGGTACAAGCGAGCACTGGTCTTACATGGCCAGATGCCTTGCCGTTGGCTCTTTTGTCAACAAGGACGACTGTGCATTCTCGAGTGGGACTTAGTCCGTATGAGATTGTGTTTGGTCGTCCAGCGAATGTTTGGGGAGTGCCTCGTCCGAAAGAATACAGCAGTATTGAATACCCTATGTTGGTGGATTACTTACATGACTAAATTACGTGTTCTCCACCAACAGGTCTATGATAGTATGCCGACAGCTACTACAGATCCAGGCCACGTACTTGAACCTGGACAGTACGTCTTGTGAAGAATTTTCAGCGTACCAAGAACTTGCAACCTAGATGGACCGCCCCCTATTTGATTTTGTTGGTTACTAGAACCGCTGTTAGAGTAGCAGGCAAAAAGAACTGGGTGCATGCCACCCACTGTAAAAAACTTCCTTTGCCTTTACCATATGATCAGTGGGTAAGGGATGGTATCGCCGATTCTGATTTTGAGAAGGTCCCTAGATTCGTTCCATTTAGTGATGCTCATTTGACATGGACACGGTCTGAACGTGAGGATGATGATGTACTACAAGCTGCTGTGCCTCCTCATCTGAAGATTGACACCACCGATCCGGATCTTCTATTCAAAGATCAGACTGTGCCTGACAAAGAATGCTACGATTTGAGACCAAGAAAGATTGTACATATGGACAAATAAATATTTTCTTTTTTATGTAGTGAATTTACACTTTGGCAGATCAAGAAACTTTTTTGTCTTTTTCTTTTTCGAACCACCATCCGGGTTCAGCTGTAGGGTCGCGGTATAAAGACTTGGGATTGCAAGCCGTGTAGACACAAGGTCGACGGTTCTGGTTGGTCCAAGGGCGTTCCCTAGACTGACAGGCGCATTCCTTAGCGGAAGAGAACCAACTGCCACGAACAGCACGGTTAGAGGATGGAGTTTTTTTACGCTGCCCAGAATGTTAGGGAAATGGACTCTAAAGTCTGAATATGTGTATTGGTTCGTAGCAAATGTTTTTTAATAATGTGTTTTTTAATGCTTTTGAATATTGCATTAGCTTGTGTGGGTTTAATTTTCTATGCCACACAACAGCCGTTTGCACCTACTTCCCAACCTATGTCTTTTCCTACTACTGTTTCTTTACATTCTTTTCATATTGTACCTGAACACGAGCAAATTAGAAGGTTGGAATTTGTGAATAATTCCTTTGTGCAACTTCTCCATCAACACCAGTTAGTAGTGAACACCACTAATTGTTGGGTGTGTGGTCTTATGCCACAGACTATGGATAGAGGTATTCCTTATCTGGTTCTGCCATTCAGTTACAATGGGTCCATATGGGCATATCAGACGATGTTTATTTATGCCATCGAAGTCTATCCCCTGCGTTCCATGAGAGATAACTCGAGTAATAAAGCCTTGGTGAAGGGAATTACAGATATGAGTAGAGATATCGAAACGTATAAGACTATTCCCAAGGATGAGTTACTAGCATATGTTGGTTGGAATGCAACCGGATATAGTATTAGTCTGGGTGAGAAGCAGAGACGAAAAAGGTCACCTCCGATTTGGATCGTACCCCATCGTGGTCATTTTTGTCTGCAAGGGAAAGGCAAGAATCTGAGAGCTCAGTTAGGGAAGAGTGTTTGTACTCAGACGTATGTCTTTGCGTCCCAAACTTCCCCACCGTTTTTAGCAGCTAAGGGCACGTATTTTGTCTGCTATGATAGAGCATATACATGGTTGCCCCCTGATTTTTCGGGAACATGTTATGTTGCATATTTGTTGCCTCCTACGTATACTGCTGCTGTAGATTACCACAGAACGATAGTTGTTAGGGGTGTCTTCAGTGAAGAAGATACTACGGGACAAGAAGTGGGAGACTTTTTCAAGGGTTTCCTTCCGTTTTGGGGACCTATGGCAAACAGTAGAAACCTACGGCAATTAACGAGAGTGGTTGAATCCACCATAAATGAAACTGCCGGTGCCCTTAGTAATCTGACCGCTGAGCTTCAAGCGGATCGCCTTATGACATTACAGAATCGAATGGTTTTGGACGTCATACTTGCGGACCGGGGTGGGGTATGTACAGTGATCCAATCGAGTTGCTGCGTTTTCATACCAGACAATGCTCCTACAGTATACCAGGCCATTTTTAAGTTACATAAGATCTCTGAGTCTATAAATGTGGATAAAGGAGATTGGTCGTTGATTGGATGGTTTTGGGAACTGTTATCGACCTGGGGATGGAAGATTCTGATGATCATTGGGATGGTTTTAGCGATTCTCTTCCCATGTTGTCTCTTTGTACAGTGTGGCCCTGCCATATGTGGCCTTTGTACTACTACGTGTGTGAGAAGACCTGTCTCGAGAGAAGTCCTGAGTAATAGGATGATGCTCCAGCAGCATCTTGATGATCTGATGAATATTGACATCGACTCAGACGCAGGCTGAGTGATTGCCTATCTAAGGGCAAAAGGAGGGTCTGAGGTTCTGTGAATTCTGAACCCGTTTTATAAATGGCATGGTTTCGTTACGAATTTGATAATAGCAAACCGTAACTAGTGAGTTCGGCAAGTAGGAGTGATCTCGTCACGCTAGACTTACAGATTCACTACGTTTGTGGAGATTTAGTTCTGAACCGTGGGTTCCATTTTATGTATGGCAGCCATTTTGTGGTTGCCCTCACATAGGCCGATTACTGTGGTTGAACTAGTCTTTTAAGGACATGTACACCTTAGCTCGAGTTCATACTGACTCCTGTTTGACCTGAGTGAACTGAACCTGTTGCCTGAAGCTGACCTTGTTAAACCAGTTCCTGCCCTTTAGCTGATCAAGATTAAGGATCAGAGCACAGGACATCGTAAAGTTTTACTGCACACAAATATGCCTTATCCTACTCTCACCTGTTTCTGCTCCTTTCTTTATGGTCTATTTATGATTGGGTTGTGGCCCTTTTTATTATGGGTTCATTCGACCTGTCTAAAGAAGAATGTTGGGTTTGACCGATGATTGATCATGGGCTGGGCAACTGAAAAGTGGGTTTTACTGTCATGCGATACCTCTGGTGTGAATACATGTGATTGGACAGTTTGTAAATGTTAGGTATTTGTCTGGAATGTGATTTTTGGCATAAAAAGGGATGACTTGCTTTGTAAAATTGAGCAGTCTCCTGAGAACTCATACCGTGATGATTTCTAGGACTTCTGTTACTGGCTGCAGCCAATAAATTTGATCTTTGATGTCACCACGAAGAGTCCCGTGTCTCTGTACTCTAAGACAGGTGAACCCGAAGACTTTGGCCGTGCCCCTGGCGCCGCTGGGTCTTAAATAACCCGGTTCTTTAGTGGTTATGAGGGAGAGATGAGGGGGCAGTTGTGTGAGGGGAGGGGGCAGTTCTGGATGACAGCCTCTTTCACTCTTACAGGTCATTGGGGCGCGAGGAATGTGCGGAGCAGAGAGCAGCTGCTGGGTGATGTGGGGGACACGAGCAGGGCTTAATGTGCATAAAAAGAGCCGGGCCCTATGTTTTGAGGAGTCACCGGCGAACGCATGGAGTGCCGAATATTAAGGGAGGCTGATTCTACCTCATACCTCTTCCCCCTCCCTACACTTCCTGCCTGTTTACCTCACTTGTGCACCTGCTTTTTCACTCCTGCTTTCGCCCATTCATTGTCACAGTTTTCCTGTCTATCTCTCATCCTTTCTCTCTTTTCTCTCGTCCAAGGTCTGAGGATAAAAATAACTCCTGGTATCAAAAAAACGAGAGCCCGTGAAAGCACAAGTTAAGAGCTGCCGAAGCGAGCAGGGTTGTGAGTCCCGTTCAGGGAGGGAGTACATAGGAACAAGAGTTGGAACATAGGGCCTGATTATGATAGTGGTGAACCCGCCACTGGCTGCTGGAGGCGGGTTCACCGCCATCGTGCAGCCATTATCCGCCCACCAGATAAGGATGGCGGGCGGAGTGCTGGCGGGCAGAAAGCCTGTCCGCTTTGGGTCCGACATCGGCAATCGTTACTATTGCCTGTCAGACCCGGCCAGCATACCTAGAATGGTGGCGGTGCCTAGCAGGCATCGTCTGCCCCATTAGGATGCTGCATTCCGCCAGCCTTTGAATGGCTGTTCCTCTGCCATTCAAAGGTTGGCTGGATTGACTTTGGGGGCCTGTTGCGGGGCATAGCAATTGTCCTACAGTTCCCTGCACCAGGTCGCAGGCACTGCGTCATGCCTGCCATGTAGTGCAGGGAAATGCACAATATGCATTTTTGCCATTGCGTAAACATGCACAATGCGACCGCCACAGTGGCGGTCACATCATAATTGCATGTGCGGGACTGACGCCATATGGCTGGACCGTCCTGATTCCCGTGACGATGGCGGGCGGACTCAAGTTCGTCCGCCATTGTAATCACCCCCATAGGGTGAGGGATGGAAACAAGGCAAAGGATGGTTAAAAGCCAAGGATCAGGGATAATTAGTTTAAGGAAGAGATTTATAGAAAGGGAGAAACAGAGGAAAGAGGAAAGGAGAGTGGGAAATTGAGAATGCAGTTAGAATTGGCAAAAGTAAACAAAAATTAAGACAGAGCGGTATTATGATCAGTGACAGTCCAAATCTGCAGGATCTGTCTAGAATCTGTTAGTGTTTTCCGAATATATATATATATATATATATTGTATCACAAAGAACCCGAAAGCTTGAAATTTCTCTTTATTGCCGACGCGTTTCGAGGCAACATTAGCAGTAGAGTGCGACCTCAAGCTTTCGGCTTCTTTGTGATACAAACTAATTACACGGCTGCCCTGCCGTGGAGGGCCGCACCGTCTTGGAAGGAAAGAGGCTGCGCAAGATGGAACTTTGCCGATTTGCGAATCAGCACTGCTAATGTGGAACTAATTGGCCTGCCTGGCATCGAGTGGCCCACTGGAGGGCTTTTTATTAAAGGACAATGCTGCAAAGAAAATGAAATGTTACACGGAACCCACTGAGGGTAATACAATCCTCCAGGACTACATGTCCCTGCATGCAACACGAAGACCCACTGAGGGCAGGAAATAAAAGCGCATGCAAATGAGGAAATTCCATGTCACATTTTTCTCAGCTGCCCAGGAAGAAGAGGCTGTTGCCTCGAAACGCGTCGGCAATAAAGAGAAATTTCACCTGATATGCAGAGGCTGGTTTCCTTTTTGATTGAGCCGTAAAGGTAACATTAGCAGTGGAGTGCGACCTCAAGCTTTCGGGTTCTTTGTGATACAAACTAATTACACGGCTGCCCTGCCGTGGAGGGCCGCACCGTCTTGGAAGGAAAGAGGCTGCGCAAGATGGAACTTTGCCGATTTGCGAATCAGCACTGCTAATGTGGAGCTAATTGGCCTGCCTGGCATCGAGGGGCCCACTGGAGGGCTTTTTATTAAAGGACAATGCTGCAAAGAAAATGAAATGTTACACGGAACCCACTGAGGGTAATACAATCCTCCAGGACTACATGTCCCTGCATGCAACACGAAGACCCACTGAGGGCAGGAAATAAAAGCGCATGCAAATGAGGAAATTCCATGTCACATTTTTCTCAGCTGCCCAGGAAGAAGAGGCTGTTGCCTCGAAACGCGTCGGCAATAAAGAGAAATTTCACCTGATATGCAGAGGCTGGTTTCCTTTTTGATTGAGCCGTAAAGGTAACATTAGCAGTGGAGTGCGACCTCAAGCTTTCGGGTTCTTTGTGATACAAACTAATTACACGGCTGCCCTGCCGTGGAGGGCCGCACCGTCTTGGAAGGAAAGAGGCTGCGCAAGATGGAACTTTGCCGATTTGCGAATCAGCACTGCTAATGTGGAACTAATTGGCCTGCCTGGCATCGAGGGGCCCACTGGAGGGCTTTTTATTAAAGGACAATGCTGCAAAGAAAATGAAATGTTACACGGAACCCACTGAGGGTAATACAATCCTCCAGGACTACATGTCCCCGCATGCAACACGAAGACCCACTGAGGGCAGGAAATAAAAGCGCATGCAAATGAGGAAATTCCATGTCACATTTTTCTCAGCTGCCCAGGAAGAAGAGGCTGTTGCCTCGAAACGCGTCGGCAATAAAGAGAAATTTCACCTGATATGCAGAGGCTGGTTTCCTTTTTGATTGAGCCGTAAAGGTAACATTAGCAGTGGAGTGCGACCTCAAGCTTTCGGGTTCTTTGTGATACAAACTAATTACACGGCTGCCCTGCCGTGGAGGGCCGCACCGTCTTGGAAGGAAAGAGGCTGCGCAAGATGGAACGTTGCCGATTTGCGAATCAGCACTGCTAATGTGGAACTAATTGGCCTGCCTGGCATCGAGGGGCCCACTGGAGGGCTTTTTATTAAAGGACAATGCTGCAAACAAAATGAAATGTTACACGGAACCCACTGAGGGTAATACAATCCTCCAGGACTACATGTCCCTGCATGCAACACGAAGACCCACTGAGGGCAGGAAATAAAAGCGCATGCAAATGAGGAAATTCTATGTCACATTTTTCTCAGCTGCCCAGGAAGAAGAGGCAGTTGCCTCGAAACGCGTCGGCAATAAAGAGAAATTTCACCTGATATGCAGAGGATGGTTTCCTTTTTGATTGAGCCGTAAAGGTAACATTAGCAGTGGAGTGCGACCTCAAGCTTTCGGGTTCTTTGTGATACAAACTAATTACACGGCTGCCCTGCCGTGGAGGGCCGCACCGTCTTGGAAGGAAATATATATATATGTATAGTAGAAATGCTCAAAACTGCAACACTAACTGTGAAAATGATGGTGCAAATGTATTACCGTTTCTTAACCATAAGTAAATATTAGATTTTCGTCAATGCTGAATAATTTAAAAGGCAAAATATTTTAAATGTGCAGGGCCTCATACTCCATGCCCAGATTTTTCTTCAATCTCCCTGTGTCGTGATACCACAGTCTCTGCTTCTCAAAAAGCACTCTTTTCAGCCCTAGTGTGCCAGAGATTCTGCCCACCTCATGGCCTCTCCTCTGTCTCCTTGTGTCCTGGATCCACACCATCCAAAGCCTCAATGTGTTCTGATTCCATCATCTCTGCCCACACACATCTCTTAATACCTTAATGTGCTGTGAATTCAGCGATTCTCTACCCCTCACACCTTTCTCTGTAGCAAGGGTGCATTGGTTTAATGCTAACAATAGTGCGGAAATGTGGGCCCCAGACCTATCTGAGCCCCTGTGCCACTTCACCTGCTGTACTACTGGCAGCCACACTCTGTCCTCAATCTTCCTGTGTGATAATTCAAGGGTCATCGCTCCCTCCACACGTCATCTCTGTCTCTCTATATCCCATTCTCGAGCCTCTGCCATGAAACATATCATGTTTCCCCAGACTGCTTAGTGCTGATTCTAGGGTCACCACTCTTCTCACAAATTGTGTCGGTATTCAGACAGAATATCGAGGTGGAAATGTCGACAGCAAGAATATCGTGGTCAAGATAATTGAATTTAAAGGTAAGAAATATAGTTTTCAAAAATATAGAAGTCACTAATGTAGTTTGCGAAAATATAGTTGTTTAAATTGTTTTTTTAATCAGTGTTATGTATTTTTGTTAATATGTTAAATGTATGTGATGTGTTTTTTTATATAAGTATTGTTTATGTTTTTTAATATATGTGTTAATTTTATTTTAATTGCATTTTGCGTTTTTGAGTTCCATAGCAGGTTGTGGGTTTATAGGGGAATAGGGTGGGAAGTAATTTAATTATAATAAAGTAGTTATTATTTTTCATTTATTAATATTAATTTAATTGAGATTTTATAGTGTTAATTGTGGGAAGTAATTCATTTGTAATTAATTATTAATTATTTCGCTAATTAATAGTAATTCATTAATTGGTAATTAATGATGGTAATTGTGTTATAATTTTTAGGTGTAGGTTGTGGGGTTTATATGGGTATAGGGTAGGAAATCATTTATTTTTTATTAATTAATAATTCGTTTTTAATTTAAATAAATGAGTTATTCGAAAATTAATTATGGAAATTGTGTAATTTATTTTAGGTTCTGCTTGTGGGTTTTATGGGGTAAATGGGGTGAAGTAATTTATGTTTAATTAATTAATAATTAGTTGTTAATTCATATTAATTGATTGTAAATTAATTATGGAAATTGTGTAATTAATTTTATCTGTGGGTTGTGGGATTTATAGGGGTAAAGGGTGGGAAGTAATTTTAGTTTAACTAATTAATAATTAGTTGTTAATTTACATGAATTAAATTATTGTAAATTAATTATGGAAATTGTGTAATTAATTTTATCTGTGGGTTTTGGGATGTATGGGGTATAGGGTGGGAAGAAATTTATGTTTAATTAATTAATAATTAGTTGTTCATTTATATTAATTAATTGACTGTAAATTAATTATGGAAATTGTGTAATTAATTTTTTCTGTGGGTTGTGAGTCTATAGGGGTAAAGGGTGGGAGGTAATTTATGTTTAATTAATTAATAATTATTTGTTAATTATTGTTAAATAATTAATTGAGTATCATATGGAAATTGTGTAATTCATTTTAGGTTTGGATTGTGGGGTTTATAGGGGTAAAGGATAGGAAGTAATTTATGTTTAATTAATGAATAATTAGTTGATCATCAAGATTGATTAATTCATTGTTATTTAATTAGGGAAATTGTTTATATTTTTACTTGTATAGGAGTAAATGGTGAGGAGGAAATTAATTTTACTTACTTTATAATTAGTTGTTAAATACTATTAGTTTTTTAATTGAAAATAAGTTTTAACTGTGCAATTACCCTTTTTAAAGTTTAATTTTAGCCGTGGGTTGTGGAGATTATAGTGGTAACATGTGAGAAGTTACCTACAACGCAGGGATCCACGACAAAGCCCTGGATTGGATCACCTCCTTCCTCACCAACAGAAACCAGAGGGTCCGCCTCCCTCCATTCCGATCAGAACCCACCAAGATCACCTGCGGCATACCCCAAGGATCATCCGCCAGCCCCAACCTCTTCAGCGTTTACATGACACCACTCTCCAACATCATCTGATTGCACGACCTCAACATAGTCTCATACGCCGACGACACCCAACTGATCCTCTCTCTCACCAACGACCCCGCGACCACCAAAACCAACTTCCACGAAGGGATGAAGGACGTCGCCGAATGGATGAAGAGCAGTCGCCTGAAACTGAACTCGGACAAGACGGAGGTCTTCACCCTTGGCTCCGGCAATGCCCTCTATGCGGGAACCATGGCAAAACTCCAGAAGAGACTCCAACACATACAGAACACCTCCGCACGCCTCATCCTTGACATCCCCCGCCACAGCCACATCACGGCCCACCTGAGAGACCTGCACGAGCTCCCCATTTACCGAGGCATCAAGTTGTAAATTTGATTCGAACACAACTCCCAGATTGCGAGCCGATTCTGTGGGCTCCACCGAACCTGGTATAGAAGTAGGCCAGAAATCTTCCGGCAGAGCACGGGGGAGTCGGTCTAAAGAGCAATGCAGTATCTCCGTTTTCGACCCATTAAATTGGAGTGAGTTGGCTTGCAACCACTCTGCTGTGGCCGACATACACTGGTGGAAAGTGTCCCTCGAAACCACCTCGGTACCCTCAAAAGAAAAGGTCAATTGTGTGTCATCGGCATAATTGATGACTTGTATGCCGAATGACTTTATTAGTTGTATCAGGGGTTGGAGGTAGAGATTAAAAAGGATCGGGCTTATCGCAGAACCCTGGGGGACACCTTGGTTCACCTTTCGTATGGCAGACCGGAAAGGTGGTAACGCCACAGCTTGTTGTCTGTTGCCGAGATATGATGTTACCAGGATAAGGTCAGGCCAGTTATTCCCGCATTTCGAAGACGGCCCAGTAGGACCTCATGGTTCACCGTGTCGAACGCGGCCGACATGTCAAGCAGCACTAAAAATGCTGACTTGCCCCTGTCGACACGCGTTCGCAGATCGTTCAGCACGGTGACCAGAGCAGTCTCAGTACCATGGGCCGGTCTGAAGCCAAATTGGGCTGCGTCCAGGCAGTAGTTGATTTCCAGAAAGTTGGCCAAGGCTCTCGTAACCCACTTCTCCATGATTTTTATCGCAAATGGTAGGAGCGAAATAGGCCTGTAATTGGCTGAGCAGAGAGGGTCCAAGGTAGCCTTTTTTAACAAAGGTGTTACTATTGCCAACTTCCAACTGTCTGGAACTGATGCTGTAGCCAACGATTGGCAGCAGATTGAGTGTAGCGGGGGAAACAGCTCGTCTTGAAAGGCCTTCCAAATCCTATGCGGCATAGGATCTAGGGGCGAGCCTGAGGATACGCAATTGGCCAATGTGCAAAATTCCTCCAGTGAGGGAATAGGGAAGCTCAGCAACTGGGGGGACCCCTCCTTATTCTTGCTCTCTTCGGATTCCGGATGACAAGGGGGTACCGCAGGAGAAAGCAAAGATGGTATGTGTTGTCTGGAGGCTTCTAGTCCATTCAGGATGTTCCTGATTTTTTCTTCAAAAGCGAGGGCTAAGGAATCGCAAAGTTCCTGAGACGCAGGAGTAGATGGTGCAGCGCATGAGGGATTGGATAAGCTTTTAACCAGCTTGAACAAGGTCTGCGATTTGTTAGGAGCTTTTGTCAAGGTATTTATGAGTTTTAATTTTTTATTAATTGATAGTATTTCTTTAATTGGCAATTAATTATGTTGATTATGGAAGTACATTTTTAAAATTTAGATGTGGATTGTGAATTGTGTTGTGTTATATGATAGGAAATAAAAAAGTAAATTTATGTAATAATTAATGTTTTTGTTTCTAAATAATTTCTAATTGAAAATATGTATTTGTTTAACAATTATTTTTTCTTTTATTCAATATAATATTTGTAGGTATTTGTCATATGTATTTAACATTATAATACGTTTTTAAAATAATTTTTAATATTAAATATATTTGTATTTTAATTTTTTATATATTTATGTATTTTCTTTACTTATTTTGTTTTTTAAATATTTTTGTTGTTAATATTTTGTTTGTTTTTAGTTTTGAACTGACTGGAGTGAGAATATTATTATTTACCCCTCAGCAATCCAATACTTTCCCTACTGTTGCACTGATTAGAGTGGAAATAGTACATTGTATCCCACCACTATCCAACCCTTTCCCCACTGTTGCACTCACTGGAGAGGGAATAGTAATTGTTACCCCTTTGCTATCTAACAGTTTTCCTACTGTTGCACTCATTGGAGTGGGAATTGTAATTTTTACCCCTCCGCTATCCAACACTTTACCTAATGTTACAATTATTGGAGTGGGAATAGTAATTTTGACCACTTTGCTATCCAACAGTTTCCCTATTGTGTTGCACTCACTGGAGTGGGAATAGTATTTTTTACCCTTCTACTATGTAACGCTTTCCCTACTATTGTACTGACTGGAGTGGGAATAGAAAATGTTATCCCTCCTCTATCCAGCACTTTCCCTACTGTTACACTCATTGGAGTGGGAATAGTAATTTGTATGCCTTTGCTATCCAGCACTTTCCCTACTGTTACACCTATTGGAATGGGAATAGTAATTTTTACCCCTCTGCTATCCAAAACTTTCCCTATAGTTGCACTCACTCGTGTGGGAATAGTAATTTTTACCCCTCCGCTATCTAACACTTTCCCTACTGTTGCACTCACAGGAGTGGGAACAGTCATTTTTCCCCCTACGCTATCCAACACATTCCCTTCTGTTGCACTCTTTGAAGTGGGAATAGTAATGTTTACCTCTCTGCTATCCAACACTTTCCCTCCTGTTGCACTGACTGGAGTGGCGTGCTCCCTTTGTGTTGGCTGCAATGTTGACACCGCAGCCAACACTGAATGGAGAGCAAATTGTGCACTGCATTTACCATGATGCAAAGGAGAAAACTTTTCTGGGTTATGATGTAGTGTCTTGCTGTACCCTTTTTCCTGCCCAAACTGTTTTGCATAACCACCTCTACCATTTATCACACATTCCTAATGTTCCTTTTTGTAAAAATTGCAATCCGTCCCGTTGATTACACTTTAACCGGCCCCAGCCGGAGAGTACGGCTCAAGCCGTAGAGTACTGCTCTAGCCGGAGAGTACAATCCGGGTCCGGAGAGTACAGTCCGGGTGCGGAGAGTACGGTCCGGGTGCGGAAATTCCGGCCCAAGTGCAGACGTAAAGTTAGGAGTCATAAGTGCATCTGTGAATACCAAAAACCGTAAGTGCCTTTTGTGAATACCAAAAGTAGTTGGTTTAGGATTTTGTCTCAGATTAGTTCTGTGAATTGGCGCCCATTATTCTTGCACAATGGGTCAGTACAATTAAATGTAAAGAACCTATTGTACTGTTAGAAAGCCCCAATAATTGGACCAACTGCAGTTAACTGTGAGTGCTTTTGAGGGAACGTTAGATAACTCAATACATATGCACTAAAGCATACTAGCATGGACAGCATAGAGCCAGCCGTACTTGTCCATGCAAATGAATGTCTAAAGAATGTGCCTGTCACTGAGATCCTGAGCCTTTCTTTCAGATTTTCCTGTGTGGGGGCTGGATGTGTACCTTGTAGTGTGAGTCCATGTTAATTAGCAATAGCATGATCTGGATAAAAGTGATATGAGTGTTGGAGTTGACAAAGTGGTAGATCGGAAAGCTTGTTGTAGGGTTTTGAGGTGAGGATACAGAAACTGGTGTCTGATGTTTGGGGTGTAGAATGTGCAGACAATGTGAGTGGATTTAAGGGAAAGAGAGGTTCGGGAGGCATGTGGAGTTGAGGCAAGCGTGCCTGTGTCTCCCTTTTCCAGTGTCTCTCTAGCAGTGTCCATTTGCACATGTACCCGAGTACATGTCTGTGTTTCCTGCCCTCTTTTCTTTGTCAATAGCCCATCGGAATAACTGAGGCATGCCACAAGTTGCTGCCACATATAATTCATTCTAATGTCAGATTAGACACAAACTTTAATTTAGACTACACTTTAAAATGTGGACGTATAAAAACCTTGCACAAAGTATTGGCTATGTTTGGAACCACATTTACACTTGCATGTCAAAAAAGTAGAGTGATAACTGTAAATCGTTTTACACCTATTTTGCAAAGATCATTTTTGTGCTGTTTTTTTCACATTTTTTCTCCAGGGAAAATCCGATACCAAGAGCAGCAAAATGGGACTGAGCACAATTCCAAATTAGCCAATAAGCAGCACTAGTCTTGAAAGAGGTGTAAACATGTTGGATATTGGCCCTTTCTGTAGGATCAACCTAGATTATTGTTTTCCTTTTTGCTGAAGCCTACTTTTGCTTGCTATAGGACTCTGTGCTATTTACCACTTCTAACCAGAAGCTTGTGGTCCTCCTTTAAACATGATGAACTTGGTATGTACTTGATGGGCATTTTTAACATACTTATAAGACTCTAGTATACAATACCAAGTTATACCCAGGACCTGTAAGTTAAATGTCACAAGTGGACTGCAGGACCCATTATGCCATCCATTACAGTGACAATGTAAGCATGACTACAGGCCTGCCACCAGTAGCCTGGCTCTGCAGGATTTAACTGCAAATTCGACCTGTCAAAAAACACAGAATACCCTTTTTGCCAACATAAACATTGCTTTTAAATATGTATAAGTCTACCCCAAGTAGGCCTTGTTGCCTATAAGACAGGGTAAATGGTATTTAAAAGTAGGACATGTAAAAGTTTAACGTTAAACATGTCTTTACAGTGAAAAAGCCCCAAATGCTATTTTTACTGTAGAAGGTTTGGTTGTTCTAGAGAAAAGCATTGTGATGCAATATTATAAGATTATCTCTGCCTAGGAAACATCAAAACATTTATTTTTGGGACATTTTGAAATATTTATTACAAGCTCAAGTCACTGATGAAGTCACATTTGTACCAACTATCTTAAAAATATGACCTTAAAAAAGTTACCTTTGCCATGCCTGAAGGCCCTGGAAGCTAAATCTGCTTTTTGTTGCCCCCCATCTACCATCCAGTAATTAGCATTTCAATAAGTGTGAACGATGTGTGACCTGGCTCCCAGAACAGGGGAAAAAGGCCTTGGGTGTGTGGAGGTGTTGTGGTACCCTTGCCAACACGGCCAGTGGGCTGGGCGTAAGTACATGATTAACTTCAAAGAGGCCAGCCCTCTCACTGGCAGATGTAGTTAACAACCAGGCCTCAAACATTCTTTTGACCCTCCCAGCCAGACCAGCCTCTATCAGAGTGGGCCTCTTATTGACATCACATTGTCAGATCCTTATGGAGTGTTAAGACCTGTGGGATAGGTTTACTGGATTTACTTAGAAGATATGGAGTGCACTTCAAAGGAGGAAAACAAATGAAAAAACTATTTGTTTGTGTCCACTGTCTGGTTGCTGAAACTCAGTTTTGTTGTACTAGACTTTTGTCTCTTAGTTTGTTGAGCGTACATGGATTGCCTAAAGCTAGATTTTAGTGTTAGATGTGGGAGGACACTAGGACTGGGTTACTCACACAGGATCTAGGGTAGCAAAGTGCAACAAGGAAGAAGGCTGTGATGGGAGAGGGGCACAGAGTGTGTTTTTCACGGAAACCCTCACTCACCCGAGGGTGACATGCTTCATCATTGGGTTCCTCCAACACACTGGGACCGCAAGGTACCCAGTGTGGGCTATAACTTACCCCAAAGGGAAGGAGCGCAAGTGTTTTATCTGAAGCACGTATAGTTTTAACACCTCAAGGGTGACAGTGAGGGGCAGAGTGCAACAAAAATAGTGTGTTTTTAAACTATCTCTGTAAGGACAACAACTTTATTCTTACGACCTACGGGATAGGGGCTAAAAGCAGGGTGAACCAGGGTTATGGATGTATATCCTGTAATGTGGTCAACATTTTTCTGCCTTCAGTGACAAATCTGTTTGAGGCATACTTCAGGACCAAGATCTTATGTCACTCTGTTAAAAAACTGTGATAAAATAAGATTAATAATGAAAGATACTCAGGCCTTAGTTATTGACCACCAATCTGTTGTAGTAACAATCAATATGATGGGTCAGAGGGCCCTACGATCGCGTGTAAAGTCCGACTCTACCATCTAAAGAGTCACGTAGATCCCTCTTACACCTAGGGTGGTGCTCTGTCATGGACTCTGGAGTGAGTGGGCACTAGGACTACCATAGTACTCAATCAACACATTCCCCTAATTCCCCGACGCCCAAACTTAGTTAAGCAGAAGACTTCGGCCATCTTGGAAATTCCCAAAGTGGGTAGGGGTAGCCCCGGTTCTCTTTATTTCATTGGTTATGGAGACTCCAGGGTTCATTCCCACCCACTAGCTAGTGGCAGGCATAAACGTGGCACACCCAGGCATCCACTTCAGAACACTAATGGACATGTGAAAGATTAGAAGAGGACTAAACCTGATGTGCGGACCTAAGAAGACTCTCCCTCTTGTATCCAGGACACAGGACTGAACTCCTGTTAAAGTCACATTTTATTTTTCATTGGGGTGTCATTTTGTTTATAAAATTGTATCTTATGTTTCTAATTTGTTTTGGAATTTCTATTGTTTTTCATTTTGACATTATTGGTGTTTTTTAGCTGAAGACATACTTTAACTGAATAAATATTTTACACATTGCTTTTAAGTTAAGCCTGTCTGCTCTTTGCCATTGCTTCCGGGTTTTTAAGCTAAGTTTAATTTAGTGACTTTAAGGGTTTGCCCAGACAAAGACTATGATGATTACTAGAGATGGGTACCTACCCACCTCAGCTAATAACCCAATTGTTTTTATAAAACACACTGTCTTTTTTACAACTATCTCATTTGTCAAAATCACCATGAAAATATAATGCCATGCATGCATGTTATCAAGATATGAAAATGTGTATAGATTCATATATGTATCTATGTTTATGCATATATATTTGTGCAGTTATATCTGTGACACCACTGAAGAGTTATATGCCGCAAATGTTCATTATTTAATGTGGCATGTAATAACTTTGTGAACAATAATAATAATTAATCTTGCCGATAAAGTTCATTTGAATTTGATGTGTTTGGATTACTAACTATTAACTAATGTTCTAACACATATGACTCAGAGTCCGTGACTGTGCTTCAAAGCTAGCCTTTTGCACTCAATTTTTCTGGAAGCATTATTGCCAAGTGGACCTAAGCATGTCAGTTACCTTCAGCCATTCCTTCCGTATCTGTCAACAGCACTATACATTCTGTAACTTGTAGTTTCACTTTTACTCTGTAAGAGTGAACCACGTGGAGCCAGTCATCTGTAACATCCTCTGCTCGTCCTTGAAGTTTAGCTAAGATTACATTACATTCTGTGTCTTGCTGTCCCCCGTGCTTGTTAGGTCTCGTCTACAGCATTGCTTTAGCAATGCTTGTTTGATGAGAATATATTAAGGCTTTCAAAAGTCTACCCAAACTGTGGATTAGGTACAGTGCATGTGAGCCAGGCGCGTGCACATCACCAGCCACATCGCACATCGCACATCGCACACCATTTGTCTGAGCCTCGGCTTCAGACTTAAAAGGAATCCGCTACCCCGCCCCCAGCTTCAGACTTCAAAGGAATGCGCTCCCCCGCCCCCGCCACAGCAATGCCGAGAGCTTGTTATTTCCCATGCTTTCCCCTCTGCCTCCGTCCAATCACTTTCACTTTCGTGTCTTTTTTTTTTCTTTTGCTTTCATCACTGGATTTGTCAGCAACAACTGTTAACTTACTTGGCGTTCTTGCAAACTGTAATCTGCTCCACTAGTTCAGAATGAGAGCTGTTGGAGGTAAGAGTTAGGACAGGTTAACATCCATTAAAAGTCCCTTACTGTATACAGCTGGGACTATTGATGTGCTCGCGGCAGGGAATACGTTAAACGTCTCCCTGCACATTGTTGATGAATGATCGTTGAGCACAAACCCCTAGAGGATGGCATCAAACCCTCCATTGCACACAGTGAGAAGCAGCCATATCAAGAGGAGCCCCGTCCGAGGGCATAGTCCGAGCTTTCCTCAGAGAATGCTGTTGTGGGCCTTTTCTGCCTGTCACTTCAGTTTCTTGACTGCTGTGCGGATTTTGGAATACAACTCCTGGTTGATAAAAACATAAAGACGTCTAATTCACTTCTTACATGCTGTAGTATGGAGAAGCGTGTTATTTTAAAATAGCCTCCCTCACAGTGACTAACTAGTTCTTATGCGTCTGACTCGACCCTCAACCCTGTCTCCGACCCCTGACCCTCACTTCTTCCATGGCCCATGAAGGCAACATCAAACACTTCCAGCCCAACTCCTGGGGGCGTCACCCGGGCTGATGGCTTCGGAACTGCTCTGGGCAGTCTTGGCCTAGGTTTGTGCCCTGACTCTGTTTACCCCATTCCTCAACACGATGACATGATTGACTTCGCTATCAGTTGTGGCCACTCTTCCCCGCTCCACAACCTCGCACCTAAAGATTGTGCTATTGTGAACGTGAAATTCAGCCCTAATATTTCTTTAAATGAACCCTTACATGCGTTTCATGGGAGAGTATTTTCTCTGTGTGCACCTCCGTGTTGGTCTGTGCTTTTGATTGTTTCTATATTTTAAATAAATAATTTGCTTTCATTGTAGATGTCCAGCATGAACACGATTATTGTTAACACTGCTTTTGCACATTTATTTTATTTTTTATTTTCAGGTAGAGCAAACCAATTGATAGAGATTATTTTGATGCATAAAAGCTTCCATGTGTTCTGTTTTATGGACGAGATCATTCGTAAACACCTATTCCTTTGTCATTCCTAGATTCTGATGATGGGGGAGGCTTTCTTCGACCTCACTCTATCTATCTATCTATCTATCTATCTATCTATCTATCTATCTATCTATCTATCTATCTATCTATCTATCTATCTATCTATCTATCTATCTATCTATCTATCTATCTATCTATCTATCTATCTATCTATCTATCTATCTATCTATCTATCTATCTTTCTATCTATCTTTCTATCTATCTATCTATCTATCTATCACCCTCACTCTATCTATCTATCTCCCTCACTATCGCCCTCACTCTATCTATCTATCGCCCTCACTCTATCTATCTATCGCCTCACTCTATCTATTTATCGCCCTCACTCTATCTATTTATCGCCCTTACTCTATCTATCTATCGCCCTCGCTCTATAGATCGCCCTTACTCTATCTATCTATCGCCCTCACTCTATCTATCGCCCTCACTCTATCTATCACCCTCACCCTATCTATCTATTGCCCTCACTCACTCTATCTATCTATCGCCCTCATTCACTCATCTATCTATCTATCTATCGCCCTCACTCTATCTATTTATCGCCCTCACTCTATCTATCGCCCCCACTCTATCTATCTATCGCCCTCACTCTATCTATCGCCATCACTCTGTCTATCTATTGCCCTCACTCTATCTATCTATCGCCCTCACTCACTCTATCTATCGCCCTCACTCTATCTATCAACCTCACTCTATCTATTGCCCTCACTCTATCTATCACCCTCATTCTATCTATCGCCCTCACTCACTCTATCTATCGCCCTCACTCTATCTATCTATCTATCTATCTATCTATCTATCTATCTATCTATCTATCTATCTATCTATCTATCTATCTATCGCCCTCACTCTATCTATCTATCACCCTCACTCTATCTATCGCCCTCACTCTAACTAGCTATCACACTCACTCTATCTATCGCCATAACTCTATCTATCTATCTATCGATTGCCCTCACTCTATCTATCTGTCGATCTATTGCCCTCCCTCTATCTATCCATCTATCTATCTATCTATCTATCTATCTATCTATCTATCTATCTATCTATCTATCTATCTATCTATCTATCTATCTATCTATCTATCTATCTATCTATCTATCTATCTATCTATCTATCGCCCTCACTCTATCTATCTATCACACTCACTCTATCTATCTATCTATCTATCACACTCACTCTATCTATCTATCTATCTATCTATCTATCTATCTATCTATCGCATCACCACAACATCACTCAGCACCACCACAGCATCACTCATGCGCTACCGCTACATCACTGAACGCCACAGCATCACTCGTTCGCCACCACAACATCACTCATCGCCACCACAGCATCAATCTGTGCAACCATTCAACAACAACTGGTTCAAATATGTTCTCTCAATGTTTCAAGCTTTATTACAAATGTCACAAAAGGATGTTAATATTTCACTTCTGTTCTTGGATTTTCGTCACAATAAAATACACTGAACATAATCTTCACAAAAGTTATTTACAAAAGTTTAAGCTATTGCCATTATAAATTACAATAACTTTTATTTAAGTATTAATTATTTAAAAAAAAATAAAAGCCATTGTTATTTGTAATATCAATACATATACAACACATATTGCATTACAAATGCTATAGGTGTCACATTTGGGAAAGTTAAAACTATTGGCATTTTAAATGACAAAGCTATTAATTTAGCTATTTTCAAAACCAACACATAAATAAAAGATTTGTCATTTACAATACCAATAGCTCAAACTTTCCTAATGCGAGACCTATTGCATTGCAAATGCTTGTTTTTTCCTTATGAGACCTTCACTGGGATGCTGCTGAATGTAAAGATTGCCAAATAACAAGGCTGCCTTGACTTGATTCCACCTCAAGCCTCTATCTTTTATCTAACTGACAGTATCTGCTTTTGTATATTATCTTTGCCGCTTCTTTTCCAAGCCAGCTTTCTTTCTTTGTCACTGTTTTCTTACTTTCCCGCCTTTTCTTGGCTGTCTCTGGAATAATGTGCCTCATAGCCTGAAATGAAAATTAGCCCCAGGCTCCAAAATGAGTGTCTGGACCTCAAATTAAGTGCTGAATTTGTCTTACTTTAACTCTGTAAGAGTGTAAATAAAAAATGCCAGCTATAAGAATGCTGTTGGGCAGAAGCCAGGGCAGGCTGTAATTGCTTCTCGTGGCACGTGGCCACTTGGCTGCAATGCAAAGAAAATGACAGGAGAGGAAAGGAGGTTAGCAGAGCTGCAGAAGAGTCTGAGCCAAAGAGTGAGCTAGAGAGCTTATTAGTTGGAAACAACACAACCGGTCAAGTCAGAGAACACCCTTCGTCAGTTGATTGAGAAAATGCAGATTCATAGTAGTCAGCTGCAGCGAGCAGATGTAGTTTCCTCAAACGTCAAATCTGAGAAGAAGCAGAAGAAAGAGAAAGTGGGGATAAATCAGAAGAGTGGAAGGAAAGCCTGTGAGACAAATACATGCAAATGGTAATTGCACAGAAAGAGGCAGAGACAGGGGAGGGAGAAAAAAATCAACGTTGCATTTGAGAAGGAAGCAAAGGGGATATTTAGAGAAGCAGAGGGGGGAGGACAGTGTAGCCACAGAGAGTAAGAGAGCAGGGGTATGAAGCAAGGGACACAGTGAAAGAGGAGTCTGTCTATCCCTCTGTATTTATTACAAAGTGGTGGCCGCCACTGTGCTGTTATCGTTTTTCTAGGAAGAGAATGTTTGTTTCTTCAATAACTTTAGCTTCATCTGACGAACCCTCGTGACACTTTCCTAAATAATCCTATTGGAGGCCTGTGTGTGTGCAGTTGCACTTATGCTTAGGATGGTATTTCTAAACCTTTAGTCAATGCTGAGTTGCCCGTTCACTACCACTAGGACACCCCTAGGGTAAGCCTAAGGGGTGGGGCAAGTGGTAGGGAAAAAGGCAGTACAGGTACACGTGTGTTTCCTGCCCAGGTAGTAAAGAATCCCGATATGTGTTTTACACTACCTATGAGGTTTATTCTCCCCATGGGTTGACATGGGGGAATGGCTGAGATTACTTTAAGCTGCAGTGGTGGCTTACAGTGGAGCAGCCTAGTATTGTTCATTATCATTGGATTCACCATGACAAATCCTCCCTTGCGGAAATGGCGGATTTGTCGTTAATAGCTTAGAACTGCAACTTCTAGCCTGGTTGATGAAGGGTGATACCCCAAAACCAGTCCCAGGATGGCTGCATCTAGTCCAGGGAGGACCTGGCTTGACAGTTCGGGCTAGACTGTTCCCATGAGGAGCAGGGTCAAGACTGATTTGCATATGGCTGGGTCTAAATTGGAGTAGCATGGTGAGCAAAGAATGATGGATTTAACTCAGATCTCTCAACTGGGGGAGAATGTCTGATTTGTACAGTAGTCTGTCCATCATTTGTGTGTCTTTTGACTTCTAGAAAGTGTGCATTTCTCTGCGCTAAACTCTTTTGTGTACTTTTTTGTTTGATTCCAGTCCATGCAACTTGAATGACAGACCTCTGCCATTTGAGGACTTGGCTGGATAGATTGGGGGAGAGGTTTGACACTTGGCCTCTGGGAAGCTAGATCATAGCCCCACTCAATACTGAATAACAAAGCTTCATGACAGACAGGACTGAAATGTAGGGGAGACATCTGTGGTTCAAATGAGAACCCTCTGAACCACCCAAAACTTCAAAGTCCCACTACAGTATAACTACTGATACCGTAATTCAGCAGTGCAGAGATATACTTGTGGTACGCGGGACCAAACATCCTAGATTGCGTGGTGCACACTGCCAGACGAATCTGTTGTGCACAAGGAGAGGGCTGCCACTGGAATGTACTGTGCACCCTGCCTGAATATTGGCGGCATGGGCTGTATGACACCCTAGGTGTGCTCCCCAAGGGCTTTGTGGCATGCCCTCTGTTCTTTGTGGAGGTCTCAGGGACATCAAAGACCTCCCATAAGTGACCTACACCATCTATGTTTTTCACCTGGAGAGCGGTGTCCCCTAAGCACCAATTTTGTCTGATGGATCCCGACTGGGGCACAGTGTACGTGGAACTAAGTATTGTGCCTAGAGCCTGGATTGCCTTGTGAGTAGCCCCAAACCATGCATGCATCTAAGGAGTGTGGCCCCTGCATCACATAACTGGGCTGGTGCCGGAAGGCAAACTGCAGGACCTCTTGATTAAAATGATACAGTCTCTAGCTGTTTCTGCTCGGCATGAAGTGGGTGGACTTCCTGAGTGGTGGACGACCCTCCATTTTTCGACTGTTGCCTGGTTACCCCGTAGTTACTCCAGCCTTCTCCCCTGGGCCTCTGACTAAGTATGACTCTGGCCTTATACTGGTATAGTAAGGGGTGGGGCTTTTGACTCTTAACTGTGGGCAGAGCAGGGGGGGGGGGTAACTGGGAGGTGTGGGAGAACTCGTGCAATGGGTTCTCATTCATATTATCAACTAACCTGCCGGATATCATTTGCACCGTGTTACAGTGCCGAGTGCTTGTGAGTACGAGAGTGCTTAATACGGACTTGCCGATACCTTTTGCACTGCGTTACAGTGCTGTGTGAGTGTCGAAGAGTGTGCTGCATGAAAACAGCCTGCTAATAGTTGCACCGCGCAGGGACGTTGTTTTATTTGTTTGTTTCATTGCCTAACAAATACTACGTTTTGACATTGATCTTACCTGTGAGGCCTTTTAACTCACTGTAAGAGAAAGTCTTCTAAAAAAGAGAGATATGACAGGGCCACGAGAATGATGCAGTAGGGTTGGACCAAATTATGCGCCAGGGTTGACTAAATTATGCAACAAGAAAAGGCAAATTGTGCGCATAACGTAGCACATTTTGTGATAGTATTACTTCACAATTTTGTCATTTTTACACATTTCTGGGCAAAGGTTGTACTTCTTCCTTACTAGCTTAACACCCACATACACAATAAGCAACAGAGAGGTGAATGGTCAACCTTTGCAAAGGGCCTTGAATTGCACAGAAACCAGTGTTGCTGTGTTTTAAGGAACTTTCGATCCGTTTCAGCTAGAAATATTTTTGGGGGTAAAAATCTGCAGATTATGCATAAGAAGATGGAGTATGTGGCAAATCTATACTTATGTGGAAAACACCCCATCCGCACAATTGCATAATTCCAGTGGCACTGAGCTACGATGTAGTCTGAAGATCTCCAAGTGGACCTGAGCATACCCAAAAAGAAGAGTAGTGAATAAGGTCAGAGTTATAGAAACTCTAGTGCTTCGTGTGTAGGAGCTATAACATATTTACCGTCGAATCTCAGCTCCTGAAGGTTCTGTCCCTGATGTTAGTTTTAGATGTTATATTCAACTACCTGTTTATTAAAGTCTATTGAGTACACATTAATGTTGTGTTGCTGCGTCACACTGACACATAGGGGCAGATTTACAAGCCCCTTGCGCCTCTTTTATGCCACAGTTGCGTCACTTTGTGACGCAGCGGCGGTGCAAAAGATGCGACATGGTGCCGGGTATTTAAAACGTGAAGCATCTCCCAGATGCATCACGTTGTAAAGCCCTGCGCCAGAAGGAGGCGTGCCATCGCAGGGGGGTGGGGTGGCGTTCTGGCACAGGAACGCCTCCCAAAAGTGGCTGAGTGAAATCTACAAGATTTCACTCAGTCACTTTTGGGCCCATGCTGCGTCAAACCCCTGCGCCTGCTTGAAGCAGGTGTAAGGATTGACGCAGCATTAACTAGATGGGGCCCCCAGAGCATTGCTGGAGCTGTGTCGCGCTTGAGATGCAACTCCAGCAATGCGCCGCTTTTATGGCACAGATGCGTGACGCATCTGTGCCGTTTTTGCCGCATTGTAAATGCGACGCCTCGCGGTGGCGGAGCCACGGCGTACAATTACTGGCGCATCCCTGCTGATATGCAGGGATGGGCCATTAATTGTAAATCTGCCCCCGAGTGTCTAGCACCTCTAACTCTCACCTGCAGGTAGCCTTCTCGACTGCTTACCTCGACGCCTAGAAAGGCTCAGTGGTACGCTATGCTATATTGTTAAATGCTACATTATGTAATGATTCCGTGTTTATTCATCGTATAGTGCTTTTATACTGCACTAAACTTGTCTCAAAGCGCTGAAGAGGAGCGGATGGACAAGAGAGGGGAGACCACGAGCGAGGAAGGGAGGAGACAAGCTATAGGGGATGAAAGGGGAGACGGCGGTAGACAACTAGAGAAAGAGACGGAATGAAATAGAGCCTTGAAAACATCTGATGAGAGGGTGTGGCAGCGGCGCAGCAGGCGGAAGACTCGCCTCAAAGCAGGGCAAAGCGAGGTCGGACAGACAGAGGTACATGACAGGGACCTTCCCTGCGGGGCCCTGCCCTGTTGTGCCTGGTGAGAGCTGGGGAGGGGAGGGAGAGGGAAGAATTCTTACACTACAGGGGGTGCTGGAACTCAGGGAGAGCCATGCTCGGGCTGGGGAGGGACAAACCATGGATGGAAAGGAGGAAGTGTGGAGGGGGCGTGCTGTGTGCCGAACGGGCAGCCATGAAAAGGGGGGCATGCCTGCACTAGAGGGGAGAGGGGATGCCGGGACTCAGGGGACAGCCATGCTCGGACTGGGCTCTGTGCCGAGCAGTCAGCAGTGGAAGGACTGGGGGCCATGCCTGCACTGGAAGGGGGTCGGATGATTGCACCGGTCTCCCGGACACTGAGGGGCTCATTTACAAGCCTCTCGCGCCGCCAGTGCGTCACTTTTAATATGGGGAAAAGTGACGAACCGGCGGCGCACGGGCTTGTAAATATGCCCCTGAGAACGGTACATTTGGAAAACAAAGACACTAGGCCAGCCGCATGTGGAAGAATCAAGGGTGGGGGGGCAGGGGTGAGCTTCGGAGGGGCGGTACAACCACAAACGTCGAAACATTCACCACACGACAGGTATGAGGGTGCCGAGGACTGGGGCACGCAGGGGCGCATGCGAGAATGTATTGTATTGTATTGTAATTGCATTTATATAGCGCTTACTACCCCTGACGAGGAGTCGAAGCGCTTTTTCGGCGAGTAGCACGCTACTCCGGGACCCATAGAGGATTATTGTTGAATAATTAGTATAGTGAAACATGCAAGTACATTTTAAGTGGTGGATAGGTTAGTCAGTTAATTGGATTTGGAATGATAGTAGAAGGATAGAGGAGGACAAAGGTTTGTATTTATATAGCGCTTGTTGACGCACGCTATTCAGGAAGCCTACAAAGGATTAGTGGTGAATTAATATGATGAAATATGAAGTAATTTCAGTGGTGGATATTAGTCAGTTACTTGGAGTGAGAAGGATAGGGGAGAGATAAAAGGGGAAGAAAGATTTGCATTCATATAGCACTTGTTACCCCTGATGGGCGTTGAGCGCTTTTCTGGCGAGTAGCACGCCATTCCGGAACCCATAAAGGATTACTGTTGAAAATTAGTATAGTAAAAAAAATATGAAGTAATTTGAGTAGTGGATATGTTATTCAGTTATTTGGGCAGTATATTAGTATAGTTTAATATGGAATTTGAGAAATGAACATGTTAGTCTGTTAATTTCGATTGAAAAGGATAGTGGAGGGATAAAAGAGTGAAGGATTTTTTTTTTAGGTCTTAGCAGTAGGAGGAGGCTTTTGGATGAGTAAAAAGGAGTTTTGGAGGGGAGGACTCAGAGGGAAGAGTTTAGAAAGGTTAGTTTTAGGGGATCGGTATAGTAAAAGAGGTGTCAGATGATGCAAGGAGGGGTAGAGTAGGAGAGAGTCTAGAAAGGGTTATTTTGGCAATCATAGTAGTAGTATGGGGTTTGGGATAAATGAGAGAGGATGTAGAGGATATATTGATGGATGTACAGGCACGCTGTCAAGGCACGAAGACAGGTAGACGAAAACAGGCACAAAGACAGATACGGTTGCAGGTTACAGGTATGACTTAGGATAGGTGAGGTGACGTGCTGTTAGTGCAGGTAGGGCTGTGGCTGGGTGAGGTGAAGTGCAGATAGTGCAGGTACAACAAAGGCTGGGTGATGTGAAGTGCAGTTCGTGCAGGTAAGACTGTGGCTGGGTGAGGTGAAGTGCAGTTAATGCAGGTAGGGCTGAGGCTGGGTGTAGTGAAGTGCAGTTAATGCAGGTAGGACTGAGGCTAGCTGAGGTGAAGTGCATTTAGTGCAGATAGGACTGAGGCTGGCTGAGGTGAAGTGCATTTAGTGCAGGTAGGACTGAGGCTGGCTGAGGTGAAGTGCAGTTAGTGCAGGGTAGTGCTGAGGCTGGGTGCAGTGAAGTGCAGTTAATTTAGGTAGGACTGAGGCTGGAAGCAGTGAAGTGCAGTTAATGCAGGTAGGACTGAGGCTGGCTGACGTGAAGTGCAGTTAGTGCAGGTAGGAGTGAGGCTGGCTGAGGTGAAGTGCAGTTAATGCAGGTAGGACTGTGGCTGGCTGAGGTGAAGTGCATTTAGTGCAGGTAGGACTGAGGCTGGCTGAGGTGAAGTGCATTTAGTGCAGGTAGGACTGAGGCTGGCTGAGGTGAAGTGCATTTAGTGCAGGTAGGACTGAGGCTGGCTGAGGTGAAGTGCAGTTAATGCAGGTAGGACTGTGGCTGGGTGAGGTGAAGTGCAGTTAGTGCAGGTACAACAACGGCTGGGTGAGGTGAAGTGCAGTTAATGCAGGTAGGACTGAGGATGGCTGGGGTGAAGTGCAGTTAATGCAGGTAGGACTGAGGCTGGCTGAGGTGAAGTGCATTTAGTGCAGATAGGACTGAGATTGGCTGAGGTGAAGTGCATTTAGTGCAGGTAGGACTGAGGCTGGCTGAGGTGAAGTGCAGTTAGTGCAGGGTAGTGCTGAGGCTGGGTGCAGTGAAGTGCAGTTAATGCAGGTAGGACTGAGGCTGGCTGAGGTGTAGTGCAGTTAATGCAGGTAGGACTGAGGCTGGCTGAGGTGAAGTGCAGTTAGTGCAGGGTAGGGCTGAGGCTGGCTGAGGTGGAGTGCAGTAAGTACAGGGTAGTGCTGAGGCTGGGTGCAGTGAAGTGCATTTAGTGCAGATAGGACTGAGGCTGGCTGAGGTGTAGTGCAGTTAATGCAGGTAGGACTGAGGCTGGCTGAGGTGAAGTGCAGTTAGTGCAGGGTAGGGCTGAGGCTGGCTGAGTTGGAGTGCAGTTAGTACAGGGTAGGGCTGAGGCTGGGTGCAGTGAAGTGCAGTTAGTGCAGGTATGACTGAGGCTGGCTGAGGCGAAGTGCAGTTAGTACAGGTAGGACTGAGGCTGGCTGATGCCAAGTGCAGTTAGTGCAGGTAGGAGTGAGGCTGGCTGAGGTGAAGTGCAGTTAATGCAGGTAGGACTGAGGCTGGCTGATGTCAAGTGCAGTTAGTGCAGGTAGGACTGAGGCTGGCTGAGGTGAAGTGCAGTTAGTTCAGGGTAGGGTAATGAACGGAGATTAGGACTGAGGCCGGTTGGTGAAGCTGGTGTGCAGTTCTGTCATGTCCTTGTGTCACTGTGTTAGTCCCAGACTTCAGCGCACGAGACCCTTCGATGTGCAGCCTCAGGGTCTGACGTCTTTAAGTGCATTTCACGTTTACGTTGCTGTTTGTTATTTCTCTAGATTTGTGTGTCCTGTTTTTGCCTTTCTGTATTTCTTTCTTCTGTTCCTCTGTTTTTCTTTCGTATTGCTGCGTCGCTCTTCATTTTGTCTTGGTTTGTAATTGTTTTCTTCATTCATGTCTTCCTCCTTCGCCCCCTCCCTCCCACTCCTCCCTCTTAGCAGGCGCTCTGGAATCAGCCCCTGCAGATGTGGGATGGGAGGCTCCCAGCTGTGTGAGGGGGCAGCCAGCCCGCTCCAAGCCCTGGCGCGGAGAACAACAACACCAGCACCTCAGAGGGGGACCGGAGGCAGCCGAGCAGCTGAGCTCCGCGGACAGCGCCGCCTTCCAACAGCTGGAGCCGGGTTACCCCACATCAGGGCGGGGAAGCCCTCCGTGCCTCGGCCGCCCGCACCGCTGCACGCCGCCGCCCCGAGAGCGCGGTCAGCGCACCACTCCTGCTGCTAAAATAAAACACCAACTCCCTGGACGCTCCCACCACCGCACCAGCCAAACACAACTTCGCGTCTGCAGAGCAGTCTGCTGATCCACGGACGGGCAGCATCTGGGGAGCTCCGCACCCCGCCCTGGAAGATGTTCACATCCGACTCCGGTGCCACCTGATCTCTCGGAAGAAACGGAATACAATCTCATGGTCTTAAAACGACAGCTGAGAACAACCACCAGAGCTTAATTTAACAAACGACTCCCCACTCTTCACCAAGAGAATGAAGACAACCTCCTGTCCTTCAGAATTTCACTCAACAGATTGAAAGAAACTGAAAAGGACTACATGGTTTTCAGGAAGAAGTTGTATAAAGTCACATGCTCTTCAGAAATAAATTAAAAACACCAGCCTGCTCGTAAAAAGAAAGCTGGAAACAACCACTGGAATGCAAGTAGTAAACAACCACCTATGTTCTTTAAGAATCTCCAGGTACCCACGGAGTCTTCAGAAAGAAACAGCAAGCATCCTGCAGCATTTCAGAAGAGACTGAGAACAACCACACGATCTTTAGAAAGAAGGTGAAAGGAACCACATGGCATACATTAAGGATCTGAAATCAACCACTACACACTAATCAACCTTCAGAAATATACTGAAGACACACTCCTGCACTTTAGAAAGAAGCGGACAGCACTGAAACTAACCGTGTGGTCTTCAGGAATGAACTGTTAAAATCGTCTGATCTTTAAAAAGAAACTGAACACAACCTGACTTTTTGAAAGACACTTCCACAACTACAGAAAACGATGGAGCTTTTGGAAATACACTGAAAAAAAGACAACAGGTTTTTCATGACAAAGCTTGAAACAACCACTTGGTCTTCAGAAGGAAACTAATCATAACAACTTGGGTTTAGAAGATCTTCAGAAAGAAATTGAAAACAACCACTTGGTGTGCGTAATGAAGTCAAATACAATCGCCTGGTATTAAGAGCGAAACTGAACACAGTCAATTGGTCTGCAAGCAGAAACTAAGGACAACCACTTCATCTTCAGGAAGAAACTGAAAACATCCACTTGATCTTCAGAGAGAGAGTGTTATCCTTGGTGAGGATGGGTCGCCACTGTTGTGTAGGACCTGCTTGGGGTGGGCACCGGAGTCGTGGTGAGATTGCGATCCTGCGGCCAATGCTGGTGCTCTGCACGCTGCTGTGGCCAGCATCCACCACACCCACGCCAACACCACCAGACGAGAGCGGGGAGGTAGTGGTAAGTGCGCTGCATGCACCGTTAACTCTCTTACAGTTACCTTTTGTTTTATTAAAATAGATTCATTATATGCAGGCTAACTGAATAAAAACACTGTCAATGTTTCGGTTTAAACGTCAAAAGGACACGTTCCCTAAATAAAGTGAGACACAAAAATAACGGAAAGAACTTGAGAGAATTAGTGCCACCTGCTCATTGACTATGGGACCTCAGTCCAAGTTGTGCAGAACATGTTTCCAGAAGATTTCCTGTGTAAATACCAATCTGCACTATCACAAGTTTTACCACATAAGATTGTGAACCCGGTAATACCAAACACGGTAATTGCACCTGCTTCTCCAGTCGCGTATTATATCCAGCGGCTAATCAGTGACAATAAAAAACCTGGATGATGGTCATTCTGGGTGCCGTATGCTTTTCCTCATCCAGAACCAAAGAATCATAATTGCCCAATTATTGTTGATAAACCCACCAACATTAGTAATGCTGGCGTATTCATAAACAAGCCCTACAAATAGAGAAGTTACACTACTGCGTTTATTATAAACAGACACAAGATGATGGAGGAAAACCAGACAAACACAACAAAAACCGCACACAATAATATAGGATATCACAACGATATAAGATCAAACCCCAGACTTTTATATCCTGTTTATGACCCTTCTCTATTCACTTACATTTTTGGCATTCTTATGGGATAGTGATAAGAACACGTGCGGGTGTGATTGACAGCTACAGACCCCAGGGCTCCAGCAATGCAAACCCAGCTTGGAAGAGTGAGCTCTACTGAGGTCATATTTCGGGCCACAAAGAGCCCTCGCCCTGAACCTACCTCTGAGAGGCTGGCCTCGTGGTGGAAGGACATTCCAGCCTGGAGCTAGTGGATCTGACAGCTGTGGCCTAGTGGTGGGAGGAAATGTCAGTATGGAGCCAGTTGCCCTGCAGTTGTGGTCTAGTGGCGGAAAGGTATGCCAGTAAGGACCCGGGGGCTTTGGGAGATGGGACCTAGTGGTGGGAGGGCGTGTCATCAAGGAGCCAGGGGCTCTGAGATGTGAGGCAGAGTGATGGGAGGCCATGTCAGTAAGGAGCCAGTTGCCCTGCAGCTGTGGCCTAGTGGCGGAAAGGTATGACAGTAAGGACCTGGGGGCTTTGGGACATGAGACCTAGTGGTGGGAGGACATGTCAGCAAGGAGCTAGGAGTTCGAACAGGTGTGGTATGCATGTCAGTAAGGCCCTATGAGAGCTGCAGTTGTGGCCTAGTGCTGGTGTGATATGCCAGTAAGGAGCCGCAGGCTTTGAGAGGTGTGGCCTGTTGGCGGGAGGACATGCCAGTAAGTAGAATGGTGCTTTAGTTGCAGAGGGCTAGTGGTGGTAGGACGTTATATTAAGGGGCCAGGGAGTCTATTTTTTGTGGCCTACTGGTGGTAAGACATGCCAGTAAGGAGCTGTTAGTCGTGAGCCCAGCTTTGTGAGGAGAGGTCTAATGGTGGCAGGACATGTCAGTAAGGAGCCCAGGGTATGTGAGATGAAGTCTATGGTGGTGTCTGGACAGCTCAGTAAGGAGCTTGTGCCTCTGACCTCAGCTCTAGGAGGTGACACCTAGTAGTGAAAGCACATGTCAGTAAGAAGCCCTGAGCTCTGACCGCAGCACTAAGAGGTGAGGCCTAGTGGGGAAATGAGGTCTGATACTAAAGATCCTGGAACTGTGACCCTAGTGGTGGTAGGACATGTCAGTAAGGAGCCAACGGCTCTGAGAGGTGTGGGCCAGGGGTGGTAAGAGATGTGAGTAGGAGCCCTGTGATGTGTCCTAGGGGTGGTAGGACGTGAGTAGGAGCCCTGTGATGTGTCCTAGGGGTGGTAGGAGATGTGAGTAGGAGCACAGCGGTGTGTCCTAGGGGTGGTGGGAGATGTGAGTAGGAGCCCTGCGGTGTGTCCTAGGGGTGGTAGGACGTGAGTAGGAGCCCTGCAGTGTGGCTCAGGGGTGGTAGGAGATGTGAGTAGGAGCCGTGCGGTGTGTCCAAGGGGTGGTAGGACTAAAGTAGGAGCCCTGCGGTGCGTCCTAGAGGTGGTAGGAGATGTGAGTAGGAGCCCTGCAGTTTATCCTAGGGGTGGTAGGACGTGAGTAGGAGCCCTGCGGTTTGTCCTAGGGGTGGTAGGAGATGTGAGTAGGAGCCCATAGGTGTGTCCTAGAGGTGGTAGGAGATGTGAGTAGGAACCCATAGGTGTGTCCTAGGGGTGGTAGGAGATGTGAGAAGGAGCCCTGCGGTGTGTCCTGGGGTGGTTGGAGATGTGAGAAGGAGCCCTGTGGTGTGTCCTAGGAGTGGTAGGACGTGAGTAGGAGCCCTGAGGTGTGTCCTAGGAGTGGTAGGACGTGAGTAGGAGCCCTGAGGTGTGTTCTAGGGGTGGTAGGACGTGAGTAGGAGCCCTGAGGTGTGTTCTAGGGGTGGTAGGAGATGTGAGTAGGAGCCGTGAGGTGTGTCCTAGGGGTGGTAGGAGATGTGAGTATGAGCCCTGAGGTGTGTCCTAGGAGTGGTAGGAGATGTGAGTATGAGCCCTGAGGTGTGTCCTATGGGTGGTAGGAGATGTGAGTAGGAGCCCTGTGCTGTGTCCTAGGGGTGGTAGGAGATGTGAGTAGGAGCCCTGCGGTGTGTCCTAGGGGTGGTAGGAGATGTGAGTAGGAGCACTGCGGTGTGTCCAAGGGGTGGTAGGAGATGTGAGTAGGAGCCCTGCGGTGTGTCGTAGGGGTGGTGGGACGTGAGTAGGAGCCCTGCTGTGTGTCGTAGGGGTGGTAGGACGTGAGTAGGAGCCCTGCGGTGTGTCCTAGGGGTGGTAGGAGATGTGAGTAGAAACCCTACGGTGTGTCCTAGGTGTGGCAGGACGTGAGTAGGAGCCCTGAGATGTGTCCTAGGGGTGGTAGAAGATGTGAGTAGGAGCCCTGCGGTGTGTCCTAGAGGTGGTAGGAGATGTGAGTAGGAGCCCTGCAGTTTATCCTAGGGGTGGTAGGAGGTGAGTAGGAACCCTGCGGTTTGTCCTAGGGGTGGTAGGAGATGTGAGTAGGAGCCCATAGGTGTGTCCTAGAGGTGGTAGGAGATGTGAGTAGGAGCACAGCGGTGTGTCCTAGGGGTGGTGGGAAATGTGAGTAGGAGCCCTGCGGTGTGTCCTAGGGCTGGTAGGACGTGAGTAGGAGCCCTGCGGTGTGTCCTAGGGGTGGTAGGAGATGTGAGTAGGAGCCCTGCGGTGTGTCCTAGGGGTGGTAGGACGTGAGTAGGAGCCCTGCGGTGTGTCCTAGGGGTGGTAGGAGATGTGAGTAGGAGCCCTGCGGTGTGTCCTAGGGGTGGTAGGAGATGTGAGTAGGAGCCCTACGGTGTGTCCTAGGGGTGGTAGGAGATGTGAGTAGGAGCCCTGTGATGTGTCCTAGGGCTGGTAGGACGTGAGTAGGAGCCCTGCGGTGTGTCCTAGGGGTGGTAGGAGATGTAAGTAGGAGCCCTGCGGTGTGTCCTAGGGGTGGTAGGAGATGTGAGTAGGAGCCCTGCGGTGTGTCCTAGGGATGGTAGGAGATGTGAGTAGGAGCCCTGCGGTGTGTCCTAGGGATGGTAGGAGATGTGAGTAGGAGCCCTGCGGTGTGTCCTAGGGGTGGTAGGAGATGTGAGTAGGAGCCCTGTGATGTGTCCTAGGGCTGGTAGGACGTGAGTAGGAGCCCTGCGGTGTGTCCTAGGGATGGTAGGAGATGTGAGTAGGAGCCCTGCGGTGTGTCCTAGGGGTGGTAGGAGATGTGAGTAGGAGCCCTGTGATGTGTCCTAGGGCTGGTAGGACGTGAGTAGGAGCCCTGCGGTGTGTCCTAGGGGTGGTAGGAGATGTGAGTAGGAGCCCTGTGGTGTGTTCTAGGGGTGGTAGGAGATGTGAGTAGGAGCCGTGAGGTGTGTCCTAGGGGTGGTAGGAGATGTAAGTAGGAGCCCTGCGGTGTGTCCTAGGGGTGGTAGAACGTGAGTAGGAGCCCTGCAGTGTGTCCTAGGGGTGGTAGGAGATGTGAGTAGGAGCCCTACGGTGTGTCCTAGGGATGGTAGGAGATGTGAGTAGGAGCCCTGAGGTGTGTCCTAGGGGTGGTAGGACGTGAGTAGGAGCCCTGAGGTGTGTTCTAGGGGTGGTAGGACGTGAGTAGGAGCCGTGCGGTGTGTCCAAGGGGTGGTAGGACATGAGTAGGAGCCCTGCGGTGTGTTCTAGGGGTGGTAGGAGATGTGAGTAGGAGCCGTGAGGTGTGTCCTAGGAGTGGTAGGAGATGTGAGTATGAGCCCTGAGGTGTGTCCTACGGGTGGTAGGAGATGTGAGTAGGAGCCCTGCGGTGTGTCCTAGGGGTGGTAGGAGATGCGAGTAGGAGCACTGCGGTGTGTCCTACGCGTTGTAGGAGATGAGAGTAGGAGCCCTGAGGTGTGTCCTAGGGGTGGTAGGATGTGAGTAGGATCCCTGCTGTGTGTCCTAGGGGTGGTAGGACGTAAGTAGGAGCCCTGCGGTGTGTCCTAGGGGTGGTAGGGGGTGAGTAGGAGCCATGCGGTATGTCCTAGGGGTGGTAGGACGTGAGTAGGAGCCCTGCGGTGTGTCCTAGGAGTGATAGGACGTGAGTAGCAGCCCTGCGGTATGTCCTAGGGGTGGTAGGAAGTGAGTAGGAGCCCTGCGGTTTGTCCTAGGAGTGGTAGAGATGTGAGTAGGAGTCCTGGTGTGTGTCCTAGGGGTGGTAGGACATGAGTGGGAGCCCTGAGGTCTGTCCTTGGGGTGGTAGAGATGTGAGTAGGAGCCCTACTGTGTGTCCTAGGGGTGGTAGGACGTGAGTAGGAGCCCTGCGGTGTGTCCTAGGGGTGGTAGGAGATGTGAGTAGGAGCCCTTAGGTGTGTCCTAGGGGTGGTAGGAGATGTGAGTAGGAGCCCTGAGGTGTGTGCTAGGTGTGGTAGGATGTGAGTAGGAGCCCTGCGGTGTGTCCTAGGGGTGGTAGGACGTGAGTAGGAGCCCTGCGGTGGTTCCTAGGGGTGGTAGGAGATGTGAGAAGGAGCCCTGCGGTGTGTCCTAGGGGTGGTAGGAGATGTGAGTAGGAGCCCTGCGGTGTGTCCTAGGGGTGGTAGAACATGAGTAGGAGCCCTGCAGTTTGTCCTAGGGGTGGTAGGAGATGTGAGTAGGAGCCCTGCGGTGTGTCCTAGTGGTTGGAGATGTGAGTAGGAGCCCTGCGGTGTGTCCTAGGAGTGGTAGGCCGTGAGTAGGAGCCCTGCGGTGTGTCCTAGGGGTGGTAAGTTGTGATTTGGTGTTCTGTGGTGTGTCCTAGGGTTCGTAGGATGTAAGTAGGTATCCTGAGGTGTGTCTAGGGGTGGTACGACGTGAGTAGGTGTCCTGAGGTGTGTCCTAGGGGTGGTAGGAGATGTTAGTAGGTGTCCTGCGGTGTGTCCTAGGCGTAATAGGACATGAGTAGGAGCCCTGTGGTGTGTCCTAGGCGCGGTAGGACGTGAGTAGGAGCCCTGCGGTGTGTCCTAGGGGTGGTAGGATGTGAGTAGGTGTCCTGAGGTGTGTCTAGTGGTGGTAGTACGTGATTAGGTGTCCTGCGGTGTGTCCTAGGGGTGGTAGGATGTGAGTAGGTGTCCTGAGGTGTGTCTAGTGGTGGTAGGACGTGATTAGGTGTCCTGCGGTGTGTCCTAGGGGTGGTAGGATGTGAGTAGGAGTCCTGAGGTGTGTCCTAGGGGTGGTAGGACGTGAGTAGGAGCCCTGAGGTGTGTCCTAGGGGTAGTAGGAGATGTGAGTAGGAGCCCTGAGCTGTGTCCTAGGGGTGGTAGGAGATGTGAGTAGGAGCCCTGAGCTGTGTCCTAGGGGTGGTAGGAGATGTGAGTAGGAGCCCTGAGCTGTGTCCTAGGGGTGGTAGGAGATGTGAGTAGGAGCCCTGAGGTATGGCCTGGCCGTGGGAGGGCATTCCAATGAGGAGCCGCGTGGCTCTGACTCCAGACTTCTGAGGTGATGGCTGGTGATGTCAGCCCCTGTTGGGCAAGGTTTCGTGGGCCCTGGTTCCTTCTCGGTAAGATCAGGTCTAGTGTGGGCCAGCACGTATCTGGCAGCAAAGGACCGTAAGGTAATGTCTCAACCAATGAGAGACACTTGTGGAGCCTGGACAGGGTCTCTGGGCTCGCGTCCCAGGCCTAGAGCTCGATAGCGTAGAGTTCAGGAGGGACACAGGCTCCTGCCCCTACACCCAGCTCTGTGACTAGAGACGCTTTTCTAGGCGCAGACCTGGGCCTCATAACGCGATGGAAGCCTCAACCGTTGATGCACTGTCTGCCGCCTCGTCACCCCCAGATCCCACGGGGTCTCCAGTTGAACCCTTGCTTACTAGATTCATTTACTATTTGTGTCTGCACAGCCTCAGGTCCTCCATGCATCCAGCGCTCTGTGCCTGCGGACAGGGTTTCAAGCGCTACTCCAGGGCCTCCTCCCACGACCCGTGCCAGACTGAGGCTTCTAGTGCTGGAGGTGGTAATGTGGGATGGGCGAGGGGCTTGGTGTGTTAAAGATGCCCACCTCTAGCTGCATTTATTCCACGTTTGGCATTTGAATATCTGAGACAGTTCTCTTCAAGTAACGCCTCATTATAGTGCAGCATTGTGCCTCCCTCCGATGCAAAAAGAACAATTGATGGACAGAATGCAGAACAATATCATATATGCACCCCAGTACAGAGATCTGGGCCTAAATCTATCCTTTTTTTGCTCACCATGCCATTCCAGTTTGAACCCAGCCATAAGCAAATCAGTCATTACCCTGAGCCCAATGGGAACAGTCCAGACCGAACTGCCAAGCCAAGTCCTTCCTGGACTGGAAACAAGCATCCTGGGACCGGTTTCGAACCCTCCAGAGCAATTAATCCACCCCCCTGACCAAGTGCACACCCGCTTCTTCCCTACCCTCTACTCTTAGAGGGTGGATCCAGTTAGATTGCCTCCTACCCCCCTGTTATGTACCCCGCTTCCCTTCTCTCCCTTTAATTCTGTGCCCTTAATCTGGACTGTCCAATCCATTGTTGCAAACCCTTGTTCGTGCACAGCGCCAGGTTGCTTTGTAGCTATGTTGGCGCTATATAAGTCACAACCACACTTGTACGGATTTTGAATAGCTCGCCAACCACCAGTTTCTTGGCCTTCCGGCCCTGTTGGGACTCACAGGGTAAAGGTTTGTTTGCGGATTTTTGGATTGTCAAAGGCGGGGGCTCTGCAGATGGGGAAGGAAGGTCTGGCTTTGACCGTATGGATACATTTAGATATGTCACTAGTGATTTCTCCTAATGAAGGGTGGTAGTGGTGGGGTGAGGGAATTCAAGTGCATGTGAGCCAGTGGATAGTCCCAGCAGGGGGGCCACTGAAGGGATGATCAGCTCTTCCTCCTACCTTCAAACTCTTGCTTGCCCATCATTCGGTGGCTTGCTGTCTAGCCAGTTTGAGAGCAGTCTGGAGTCTTTGGGTGACTGTTTATTATAACTTCCTGTTGTCTCTTTCCTCCAATGTCTTTCTCTGCATATATACACTCTCCATGGAGATTTTTCCTGCCTCAGGGCACACTTTTCAGTCTTCGACCTTTCTATGGCTGCCCACCTGTGCAAGCCATCTTGTCCTCACATGCATGTTTCCTTCCTGCAGTCTTCCCACTCCCTCCCTCCCTCCCTTCCTGTCTTGTGTCAGCTGCACTGAGCACGTGGCTAGGGAGACATCTCTTTTTTCTGCTGGGTGCATCTCTCCACTCTTCCCTTTGCTGTCTTAGGCCATTTAGTGGGGAGATCTGAAATATTATCATCTGTACCCCACGTGTATGTTTATTTGTTTAGCTTTTTGAAAAGTGTGGCCTTCATCTCACAGCATACTGGAGCAATGTGTACATTGTATAGGCAAAATAAGGGTTGTGCTACACCATCGTAGACTTATGAGGGGGGGACTGAAGGAGACACAAAGGGGCATATTTACAAGACCCATTGCCACCACAACGTGACGTTGTGGTGGCGATAGGGGCTTCGCCTTTGGCTTTACGCTGCCTTGTACATAAGGCACCCTTCATGCTGTATTCAGCGTGAAAGGGGAGCGTAATGAATGTTGAGGTGGGCATTGCACCGCAACACCCATTGATTTTGACACTGCCACCTAGTTACGAGGGCAGCGTAAATAGGAGGCAGCGCCAGCATTATGACCAGGGGAAACCTGGTCTTAAGATGGTGAAACGAGGAGAAACATTTTATTCCTCTTCGTTTTTGCTATGTGTACTTGCACAAGGCGGCACATATAGACAGAGCAAATTGCCATTGATTGTGTATGTGCAGGAAGGTGCCCCTTCCTGCACGTAAACAATAAAAAAATATGAAGTTTTGCAACTTCTGTGTGCTGCATTAAACACATAGAAGTTTCAAAACACCATAAATGATTGTTTATGTGCAGGAAGGCACACCTTCCTGCACATAAACAATCATTTCCCCCAATGCAGGCACCATTGCACTGTGGTGCAAGGGTGCTTGCGTTGGCTGTAGGCAGCTAAACTCAGTGCCAGCGCTAAGGGAAACTCAGGGGTTCGCCGCATTCTTGTGAATACGGCGCATCCCTTCGTTTTCATAATGGAGAAGCGTGTCGTTATCAATGTTTGCTTAACGCCACTTTCCACTCTGTTGTAAATATACCCCAAAGAGTGTCATGCAGATTCTAAGATTCTGAGGAAGAGACACAGCTGAAGACAATAGCACATCACAGAGGAACCGTAAAGAGTGTAATCCTTATCAGTGGTTAAATGAAAGACATTTGTACATCCCACAGATTCCAGGAGGCATAGAATACACAGTTTTAAATCCCTGTGAAGGGCGTAGCTGTGCATCTGGCTACCTTGAGTATTACCACACCAGTCTCTGTTAGAGATTACTCAAGATATGAAAATTGCAATTCAAAATGGAAATTATATTCTGGTAAAAGCACCCGAGAATAATAATTCGAATCGGGAGGTGATCAGGGAAGCTTCGGGAATAAATGCTTGAAAGCTCAGCCATTTGCAAAGCTGTACTGGTCACCTTTCTATTGCGTATTGCTATATTTGGGTATTAAACTGGTTCTACTGAGGTGCACCCAATTCCCAGAGGGTGTTATCAAGTTTAAAATGACCAAACAAGGAAAGAGAGGAAGATTGAAACATTTATCACTCTGCTACTAACTCCGATTTGTGCAGGGACAGGAGTTGGCGCACGCGTCAGTGTTTAACGGCCATCTCGTAAATAGGGCCAGTGCACTTAATGGAATTACAACTGTGTCTGGAAAATTGGCATTGAAACCATTTCACATAAAACCATTTCCACGAGGTAATTGGCATCAGTGGTCGAGGTGCATTAACAAAAGTATGGGACCCGTGATGCTGCAAGCAAAGGGGCGGAGTGAGTCAGTGTGGGGGCATGGTCAAAGGTGTGAAAAATATTCAGTACATTTTTGGTCTTTCATCTTCAGGTAACTACATATAAAAAAAAGCATAGATTAAATGAAAAATTAAATGCAAGTTACAGAAAGCACTGTGAACTTTTTAAGTCAATATTTTAAACTTGCAAATCACCCAGTATACGACAGGCTGCTAAAAATGTGCACAAATGTTTAAGATATAAAAGTTAGATTTTAGTAATACTCAGACTGTACGTAGTGTAGTTATTTTTTATACACGTCCTTTAAAAGCACACACTTTACAGCTCAGCTGGTAACTCCTTCACAATACCAATCAAAAAGAATAAGGGGCAGATTTATGAGGCTCTTGCGCCTCTTTGCGCCGCAATTGCGTCACTTTATTTGACGCAACGGCGGCGCAAACAATGCGCCCTATTTACAACGTGACGCATCTAGGAGATGCGTCACGTTGTAAAGCCCTGCGCCATCAGGAGGCGTTCCTGTGCAGGGGGGGCGTTCCTGCGCAGGAACGCCTCCTAAAACTGGCTGAGTGAAATCTATAAGATTTCACTCAGTCACTTTCTGGCCAATGCTGCGTCAAAAGCCTGCGCCTGCTTGAAGCAGGCGTAGGTCTTGACGCAGCATTGTTAAGATGGGGCACCCCCGAGCCTTGCTGGAGCTGCGTCGCGCTTGCGACGCAACTCCAGCAATGCGCCACCTTAATGGCACAGATGCGTCACGCATCTGTGCCGTTTTTGCCCCATGGTGCGCCGCATTGTAAATGCGGCGCACCATGGGTGGCGGAGCTGTGGCGCACATTAACTGGCGCATCCCTGGGGATGCGCCAGTTAACATAAATCTGCCCCTGAGTATCACCAGGAAGCCTCAGGTGATTTTTCTAACCTCCCTTACGTTTGCAGATTGACGAGTTGCACCCATTTATATTTCTTTCAGGGAATCAGACACCCTGGCAAGAAGGCTTATTTAGCTGTCTGCCACTCCCTTGGTCTCGGAGCACAGGATAATCCCTGAATGACACTTCAATTGAAGCATTTCAACTCTCGGAATTAACCATCTTGGGACGGTTGTCTTCTCGCAACAAGCATTTGCAATGCAATAGGTCTCGCATTTCCGAGAGTTTAAGGCTATTGGCATTGTAAATGACAATGCCTTTTATTTATCTGTTTTGATAATTAACACATAAATAAAAGGTATTGTCATTTACAATGCCAATAACTCAAACCCTTATAAATCTGAGACCTATTTCATTAAAAAAAAGCAGTCGCTATAGTCCCGGGCTGCTTGGAAAGTGAAAGTGTGCATGGTGCACTTAATGTTGCAGGAAAGCATGTTTTGCCTGCAGTAGGAGAAACGCATTACAGAAAATAATGCTTACAGACTACTGAAGTAAAAGGGCCAGTCCTCATGGGAGGTTACAAATGAAGACAAAGTGGTACTAAGGAGGGACTAACAATCCTATTAACGAATTAGAAGCCAGCGTTTTCGAAGGACATTAATACAAGCCAATGACAAATATGGGCGGAGAGTGGGCGACGCTTCAAGTCTATACTCAAATACAGCATGCCTCGCACAGCAGCACACCAGGATCGGTCTGAAAATGTGGAGGTACTGTTTTTCTAAAATTAAAATATTATGGGCACATCGTGCCCCTTAGACCCTCCCGACCCCCCACTTCGACCACTGATTGGCATCAACCCTTCCACAGCTGTTTGGCTTGGTTCATGTTTCACTCATCCTTATCTCACGACTGTCCATGAAGTGATGGCCTTTCACCGGAGGTTCTGTTTTTAGCATTTCTAAAGCACATCCCTGCTCCTAGCGTGGGACAACTGAAAGTCTGATGGGTGGAATTTTTCAAGTAAGGTCAACAACGCGTTATTCCTCTGTTTCATTCCAATCCATCATTTTTCCACCCCGGTGCCAATGCAGACAGTGAATAGTCATAGGTAAATTGGACTTGATTCTGCTCCAAAATGACTAGTCCAGCTTCTACGACCAGTCTAGATCTCATTTAGATGGAAACCCATGCAACCCCTGACCAGTTTTGGCTGGGCGAGAGGCTGAAAAGCTGCCCGAAGGATTGGCAGTGATTGGGATTCTTTTGATTGGGATACTTCACTCATTAACTATTGTGTTTTTAATGGTCTTCTGAAGTGGCACCAAAGCCCTGTGCTGCCCTTGCACATTTTGTATCAAGTCATGATCTTGTGTGTGCTTGGCATGAAGTATGACTTTAGTGTGATCAATGTTGGAAGCCTTGGAGTGTTATGTGTGGGAGATCCACAGGTTTTCCAGTGTTGCTGCCGCAGACCTGGTGCTGTGCATGGACATGTCTGTGTCACCCATAAGGGGTAGCATGAAGGTTTATTGGTTTATTAAAATACACATGGCTTTACGGTGATGTATACAATACATACACTTCATGCTGGTGCTTTGCCCAGGTATTCATTGTTTCTTGGCGCCTTCTCTTATAAGACAAGCCATTGCTTTGTCACTGGGTACGAGATGCAGTCGATATAGGATGGGATAATAGCCATAAATGTATTACTCTACAAAAACCTTCCTATTAGGGCTGAGAGGAGGTTCCAGTACCAGCAGCAAAAGGTACCACATAAGGAACGCTTTGTCTACAAAGGTCCCATATGGAACAATACAATAGAATCAGACAAGCACTTCCAGAGGAAGTACTTGGGGTACATAGCCTGAATGGCTCCAAGATGGCTTTATGTTAGTATGATGTGTTTTGTACAATTACTTTCAGCCTCATTGTGACCTGAAACGAGAATGTGTATCTTACTCACAAAACTGTCTCCTCAGTCTCCAAGGGACTTGTTACCAGACACCGGGCCTTATTCCTAGGCATAATTTTGTCCTCCATGTATCCTAAGGCCATGTCCGCGTCCCACTCACACATCTCTCCTCATCCTCTGTGAGCACTGATACCAGGCTTTGGACCTCACTCACATTTCCCCCTCACACACATCCTGAGTTTAGGGATACTAGAGGTCCTACATACACATACTTTCCTGCTTCATGGATCTGCATTGCATTTAATTAAATGAATGGCAATCTGATCTGGAAGCTCTCCCGCAGAGAACCTCAAATGGGCGACCAAGTGACTCAGAGTAGGCGGCTTCCCTGCACAGATTCATCCTGCCGGAGCCTACTACTCAGCTCAGCATGAGGCTGAGCTAAGCTTTCATTACATGAAATGGTACCTCCATTAATACCAGCTGTG
Source organism: Lissotriton helveticus (assembly GCF_964261635.1). Classification (NCBI taxonomy): domain Eukaryota; kingdom Metazoa; phylum Chordata; class Amphibia; order Caudata; family Salamandridae; genus Lissotriton; species Lissotriton helveticus. Next base: position 248,368,947 of record NC_136057.1, on the reverse strand, counting down.
CTGCTAGCCTATATTTATAGCTGCCATTACTGCCCCTGTGGCTTCAATTAGACCACCTTCCATCCTGGTGATATTGATGGTCCAAGGGCTGCATACAAGCTAGATCCAGAAGTGAAAGAAAGTTAGTCATTCGGAGAGTGGATTTTATCTGTCAGGGAGCTCTTTCCTTCATCCCGGACGATGATTGATGAAAACAGCTATTCATTACATAGGCGAAAGCGATGCATTACCAATGGTTGTTAAACCATGCAGGCAGAGCCGTAGCCAGAGGTATATTGTAAGGATGGCATGGCCCTCAGATATCATCAAACATTAAAACTGTGCACTCTGGGTGCATTCTCTCTCAAATGGAGGGAAAAAGGTACAGTATGCATGATATTAAATCACACACTGCTTATTGGTGTTTTTTTGTATTATTGCTATGATTAGTGGTACTACTAAATGTCAACTCCCAAAATATTGTGGTAAAAGAATATCGAGGACAGAATTTAGAAAGGTTAATGCATATAGGGAAGTTTGGTTTTTCTATTCCTAACTCCACATTTACGCACCTTAAATATAAATATAGGAAATCCGCAACATTCTATTTGGAATAACTTTGGCGCCGGTTGACGAATCTTCGCGATATTTTCACAACTAATGGCCAGCTCCGGTCCGCTCCTATCCTGAAAGTCTTGGGGTGAGTCGTCAAGCAGGGGCCGAGAAAAAACGGGGGTCCCAAAACATGTTTTCCCCATGCCGTTTTCCATAGGAACCGTTCATCGCGGCTACATCCCGAACTGCTGAACGGAATTACACCAAATTTGGCAAAGAGGTAGTCCTTGGTTCAAACTCGTGCCTTTTGATTAAATGGTGTAAATCCGTTAAGTAGTTCCTGAGAAAATTACATTTAAAAGTACATATATATCTATGGCCGCGCAGGATCAGTGCACCCTAAGCGCACCCTGCCGTGCACGAGCTCTATTCTATTTGGCTGTCAACACTCCAAATCAGGAAGTGCTGACAGCCAGGTAGAACCGAGGCACAAGAAACCTATAAAAACAAGCATTGGCATAGCCAATAGGTCTCGCTTTTGGTACCTTATAAGTATTTAGTTATGCAGCACAATATCCTTGGTGCAACAACATCAACTGTTGCATGGCTAAGCACGTATAAGGTCCCAAAGGCGAGGCCTATTGGCTATGCCAATGCTTGTTGTCATTGGTGATGGGCGTGACATCATCACAGACATCATTGCACTTTTACGCTCCTAAAATGTGCTCACAACCCACCAAATATTTCTATATTGTAACTTAGCATTTTTCATGTACTCTGTGCAGTGGCATTAAAAAGAAGTCTTGTATATATGACACATACCACAACACTGCAGGGCATTGTTTTTCATGACCGAAACTGAGTTTCACTCAAAGCCAGGGTCTCACACCACATGCATAAGCCAGACATAATGTATTTGCAAAGACTGGAAAAACAAAAAAAGCATCAAAAAAGGATTGCATTTTCTATAGAAAATGGGTAATAAGGAATTGATTGTAAAAAAAAAGTGTGATGATGGAAAGCATTTTTTCAGATTTAAAATAGTCCCTCATTCAAGAAGCACTCCGTAGGAGGACTGATACACCAAACAGCTAATAGCATCAGACTGACTGAGCCAAAGTGCACTCTGAGTTAATTTTGTTAAAGAGTAAGAGCAGGTTGACACGGCTGCACTAATAACCCAGACCTAATTAAAAAAATGCTAAAAATATGAGCATCCATATCTATTTGAAGAAGCTTTTAACTTGTTGTCTGGTTTCTGCCTATAGGCGTTCTCTGTCTGCCTTCTGTCTGTCTTTGGTTAGAAGAAAGTGGCTTCATGTAGTCGGCAGAATTATTGGCTTAATGCGACAAGCAATAGGTGGTTGGATGGATGGACAGAGACATGAGAAATAGGAGGAAAGGTTTGGATACGTGGATGGGTGATTGGTCTGCAGCAACATATCTGCGGATGACTGTCATACAAACGTGGGTGAATGATGAATGAATGGCTAGATGGACAGTAATTATAAAACAGTGTTGACGTCATATAGATGACATGAGCTGTTTCATGCACTAGTATGTACTCTTTGGCTTCACTTTAAGTCAATAAACCTACATTAAACCTAATATATATATTTTATCTCACTTGTCACACATTTCACTTTTATCGTCGTGAAAAAAAAGTAGTGACTTTTCTTAAAGTTTGAGTGACAATGTCAGGACTTCCACGACTGGGGCATCGCCTCTGTAGTCACAAGCTGTGTGCAAGGCCCAGACCTCGCGCCAGGATGAATGCTGCAACAGGTTGTTTTAGAAAGGTGAACCTTCGCCCTTGCCCATCTGCAGATAATCTTTGGGCGTGCTGCTGAAGTCACGGCCGTGTCTTCTGGCAGTCAGATAGACTTCTTCTCGTTTCCTTAATTCCTTGTAGGGACATCTGATTCCAGGGCATTCGGACTTCTAAATCCTGCTTTGCACAGCCTCGGGGACCTGGTGTTTAAGGAAAAGCTTCTAAAGGGACCAGGAGCCAAGGGCAGGAAAAGGTTGGCTCGGCTACTGGCGCAAGGCAAGGAGGACAACTTGAGGCCTGTCTGCTGGGGTCAAGCTCAACCGTTAAGTGACAGGCTGTGATAAGTGGGAGGTATTTTTCAGCTTTGCCCAGTTGCGCACCGCTTGTAAGGGACGTTTACTGTCTCACAATCCAGTATGCACTGTGCACCCTCATGTACATTGTGGAAGGGTGCAAGATCACACACTGGGGCGCAGTTCTTGCCACAGGGCAAACTACCAACCTCCAGACACAAATCTGTGAGCCAACACTCACGAGCACACTGACAAAATGTAAATCCTGAACTCTGCACTGCACTAAAATTGTATGACGTGACATCTGAATGGTCTTGGGCAAAAACTGCTGTGAAAGGAGTCCCGTTCCGACTCCGCAAACACAGACAGCAGGAAACAAAACACATCCAGGAGACAGGCTGGGGAGCAGGCCCCGGGGCCAGCGTGAAACCAGAGGCGGGGAGGTCTGAGCTCCGGGGAGGCATAGAGAATCAGAGGGGGTAAGGAGGGGCACGGAGGAGGTGGGGGAGGGGAGGAGAAAGAGAGAGAAAGAAGGTTGTGAAGGCTTGGGTATGAGAGAGTAAGGGATAAAGGAACGAAGGGGATATTGGGGAGGAAACATGGAAAGGCACTTATGTGAGCGCCCAGCGTGGATTACAGGACACACGCGCACCTTCTACAGTGAATATGGTAATATCTCTTAGTTAAATGCGGCAAGTTCCTACTGGGAGGGGGGCCATCCTGAGCTCACTGCGCAATGCCACCTAAGGACAAGTGCTCCAAGTTCAGCACATCCGGAGCATTCCTGGGTCTCCCGGAATGTGATAGCAGAGACAGAACAATGCATACAGCAATCGTAGGCAGCAGACGCACTTGTGCGCCTACTACAAGCAGAGAGGTTCTCCGTAATGCCGTCTGAGCGCGAGTGCCCCCAGGTATGTGCTCAAAGGGGGGGGGCACACACAATGTGGGGGTCGACTACCGCGGGAAGTGCGGGTGGGTATCGACGGGGTCAACAAAAAAAAACAATCAAAGGCCCAGATATTTCCTACTCCTGAAGGGTCAAAGAAGCCTCAGTTTTTGTGCAGGGCTTTGAACCCCAAGCACTTCTAAAGCTCTCAAAGGTGGAAACACGTCAGTGTAGTAAACCATAGCATGGTCGTGACCTGACTGGCACCCTGCACATGCTGATGAGACGTGAAACATTTGGTGAGTTGCTGCCTGCCCGAACAATACTGAGAAGGCATTCCCTTTCTCACGCTTACGTGAACTGAAGTCTATTGCAAGTGGGGGAAGTGTGCTGCGTATGCCTGCTGAAACTGTAAACGAGGGGGTCGCAAAAGGCAATTTTAAAGGCAGGATGCTTAGTAAATTTATAATCCTAATTGGCTGTTTGTAATTTTTAAAATAAAAAGGGAGGCTAAACAAACGTGTGTACAATGATTCTCAAAAACAAGGTGAGACGTGAAACATTTGGTGAGTTGCTGCCTGCCCGAACAATACTGAGAAGGCATTCCCTTTCTCACGCTTACGTGAACTGAAGTCTTTCGCAAGTGGGGGAAGTGTGCTGCGTATGCCTGCCGAAACTGTAAACGAGGGGGTCGCAAAAGGCAATTTTAAAGGCAGGATGCTTAGTAAATTTATAATCCTAATTGGCTGTTTGTAATTTTTAAAATAAAAAGGGAGGCTAAACAAACGCGTGTACAATGATTCTCAAAAACAAGCGATGCGCGCTCTGTGCTGGGGAGGGCCATTAGCCTGTAAGAACTCGCGGCAAGATCAAAGGAAGGGTGGGAGGGAGATTGGGGAACAGATGGCCATGAAAGTTTATGGGCCAAAAGCACGTGCCTGTGGCCACGTGAACTCGATGAAAACCGCACGAAAAAAGCAGTGGTTTCACGAGGATTTCGAGCACTTGAATTCTCGCCATTTCCCATTCCTTCGGAATGAGAAAGGCGAGACCTAACAACACGCAAAATGCGAAAAGGGGGCAGAGTAGAAACACCCTGACCCCCTAGGCCTGTTCAGGGGGTCCCACAAGGACCCCCAAGGTCAAAAAGTTAAAAAAAAAAAATTATAAATCGGCAAAATGTATAAATCAGCAAAATTCGCGCAGGATGCGCAGATCCTGCCGATCAAAAAAAAAAAAACGAAGCGCGGGGTCCCGCGCTTCAAGGTTAGTTAGCCCCGGGGGGCCAAATCCCGGGGACATGATGAAAAATAGTGAGGGGGCAATCCCCCCCACACTGCCCGGGGAATGCCACCCCCCGGGGCTTTAACATAATATATGCGGGGGCACACAGCCTCCCCTCAGCCCCGGGGACCGGCACCCCCCAGGGCTCAATGTAATTGCCATTGCAGGGGGGCACACTGCCCCCCCGCAGCCCCAGGGACCGCCACACCCGGGGCTTATTTTTTATTTAATCAAAAAAAACCTGTGTGGGGGCTTGAACCCCCCACACGCCCTGGGGACCGCCACCTCCCCGGGGCGCTCAATATGTAAATTGGGGGAGGGTCCATGTCGGACCCCCCAACCCCTGGGGCTTTGAAGAAGGAGGGAGCCCTCAAGGGCCCTGGGGACCGCCACCCCCAGGGCCGGCTCCTGCAGTGTCCCGGGGTGCCCACCGCCGGGACACTGTAGTTTGCTATGGCAGGGTGGGAGCCTCGCAGCCCCCACCCTGCCATAGCAAACTGCTTTGCTATTGGGAAGAGAGAGCAGGGAAACCTGCTCTCTCTTGCAAATAGCAAAGCAGATTGCTTTTCCACATGGGAAGCAGCATGTTAGCTGCTCCCCGTGTGGAAAAGCAATGCCGGCGGGACCGAGGAGGGATTGGGTACCCCCCCACGGTACCCAACTGAGAGGGCCAGCCCCAGGGGATGGGTCCCCGGGGCCCAGGGGATGGGGTCCCCGGGGCTATTAGTGGCCCAGGAGAGGGGACACGCGCCCCCCTCCTCAAATTATAAAACAATAAATAATAAAAAAAACAAAGGCTGGCCCCAGGGAATGGGATACTTCTCTTATTAGTTTAATCCCGCTTCTGATGATGGGGATAATCTTAGTGATAGCGAAGCACGGTCTCTTAAAATTCGACCCGACACACGTATCCGGGTTGCTGTGTAAAGGTGTGTCGGGTCGGATTTCAAGAGACCGTTAACAATACTCATGAAGTGTATGTATCATCGATAATTGAGGAACCACAGTGTCTCTTCTTCTATCTAAACTGATGAAGGATTGCACGTGGTAAAGGTTCTATATGAATAGAGTTGATCCATGAAATGAATACACAGTGCCATCAGGCATTCACTGGGTGTGTTTAAAGTGAAATAACCACCTCTCAGTTTTTTTTTGTTTTTTTTATTTAGTAAATTTTTTATTGATAAAAAAAATATAAGTGGAATATACATTGGCAGTTTTTTTATATATACAGTCCATTTGTGAATGCGCGCTTTTCCCTTTGGTTTCCCCCAGGTGAGAGGAGGGGGGAGAGTGAAGGAGAAAAAGGAGAGAAAGAGAGAAGAGGAGAGGGGGGAAGGGGGGGGGTGTTGGGGTGCCTCACTTGTGGTTATGGTTGCTTGGTCTTCCTCAGATGCTCGTCGAGTGGGCCCCACATGTGTACTTTGGCGTTGTGCTCCTTAGAGAAATTGCCTGTGATGTTGTCTGCTCCTCTCAGGAAGGTGACCCAATTAATCCACGTTTTAAAGTTCGCTTTGGACGTGTTCTTCCAGTTTGTCAGGATTATTTTTAGGGCCGCTGTGAGGAGCAGGTCTAGTAGGTCTCTTTCTTTTCTGCTGTTTAGGTTTGCGGTCAGGTGTTCTGTTGCTAGGCTTACAAAGCTGATTGTTAGGTCTGCTCTGAGCATGTCGTTTATGAAGGTGTTGATCTGTGTCCAAAACTTATTGACTTTCACGCATTTGAAAATGAGGTGCTCGAGTGTTCCTTCCTCTTTTTGGCAGTTCCAGCAGTTGCCCGATTCTGCAATGCCGACCTTGTGGAGCTTGGAAGGTGTCCAGTAGGCCCTATGGAGGAGCCAGAATTTGGTTTGCGCTAGTTGTGGGGTGACTTTGTTTGTTGTCGCTGAGCCCCACATTTTTGCCCGTTCTTTTTCATTTAGTTGCCTGCCTAGGAGTGTTTCCCATGTGTTTGTTATTTTCTTGTTTTGCGACAGTGTAGAGGGGCTCAGGAGCTTGTAGATCTTTGCAGTTTGGTGGCCTGCTGAGTTGAGGGTCTGCATATATTTGATGATGCTTGGTTCCTCTCTGTGTAGGTTTGCTCTCGTTATGGCTGTCTTGATCTTGAGGAAGTTGTAGAGCTCTTGGTTTGGGAGACCGTGTAGTTGCTGTATGTTTTGGAATGTCAGCGGTTCCTGCTTGGTTTCCATCTGTTTGGGGAGACTAATTCCTTTCTCGATCCATATGTCGTTGTGCATTGTTGCCCCTTGGTAAGTTACTTTTGTATTGAACCAGATAGATTCCCATGCTGTGCCTTTCAACTTCTGCATCATGCGTCTGTCTATTTTCATCAGCGCTTCCCTCGTGTGTTTCAGTATTGGGTTAGATCTTTGGGGGTGTCTGTTTGCTGTTAGAAGAGCTATTGGGTTGAGGCCTCCCAGGATGTCTTTCTCTACCTCTATCCAGACTGGTTTGTATGTTTGGGTGTCGTCTACCCAGGCTGTACCTTGCCTTGCCAGGCAGGCTGTTTGGTATGTTTTGAAATTTGCCAGATTGAGGCCCCCAAGGTCCTTGGTTAGTCTCAGTTTGTGTAGGCTGATTCTGGGTTTTTTGTTTTTCCATAGGAAGATGTTAATAAGTTTGTCTAGTTTCTTGTGGAAGGCTTCTGTCATCAGGAGTGGTAGCATGGTTAGCGCGTAGTTTATCGCCGGCGTTATCATCATTTTGATAGTTTCTATCCTTCCCCACCAGCTTATGTATTTTGGCGACCATAGTTCTAGTCTTTCTTTTATTTTTTTCAGCGTTAGGTCCTCATTGTGCTGAAGCGTGGATGATAGGTCTCTCCCAAAGTGCAGTCCTAGGTATTTGAGTGGTTTTGTCTGCCATGCCAGGCCGGATTCCCCGAGGACCTCTCTTGTGGTGTGGACGTTCATTGGTTTGCACTCCGATTTGTCTTTGTTGAGTTTGTACCCTGAGGCTTCCGCGTACTCTCCTATTGTGTCCATGAGCGCTTTTATTGACGGGGATGGGTTTGTGGTTGTGATTAGGATGTCATCCGCGTACGCCGCTAGTTTAACTGTCTTCTCTTTGACCTTGACGCCCGTAATTTCCGTATTGTCTCTAATTCTAGCTAGTAGGGGTTCTAGTGCCAGCAGGAAGAGGCCGGGAGAGAGGGGGCATCCTTGTCTGGTGCCTCTTCCTAGTGTGAGCGTTTCGGATGTACTTCCGTTCACCACTATTTTTGCTTTTGGTTTGTTGTAGAGGGCCATCACCATTGCTATGTATTTCTCCCCCAGGCCGAATCTTCCCATGCAGTTTCTTAGGAACTGCCAGGAGACTCTGTCGAAGGCTTTCTCTGCGTCTAGCGCTATCATGACTGCCTGTTCGCTGCTTTGTGTTGTGTGATTGATCAGATGGCATAGTAGCCTTGTATTGTCTTGCGATAGCCTGCTTTTGATGTATCCCACTTGTGAGCTGTGAATGATGTCTGGTAGAACTTTGTTTAGTCTATTGGCTAGTATCTTTGCGTAGACTTTGCAGTCGACGTTTATTAGCGAGATGGGTCTGTAGTTCTGAGGGTACTGTGGGTCTTTCCCCTCCTTGGGGATTATTGTGATGTTTGCTTCGCTCATGGACTCCGTCATTTATTTATTTATTTATTTAGAAGTTTTCTATAGCGCTAACAAGACCCGAAGGTAGCAGAGCGCTTTACAGTAACAGGCGTGACAGGGTGAACAACAAGACATGTAACAAGTAGAGGCAGTCCAGTATTGGGGGAGGGAAAGTGCGTAACAGTGGGACTTTTGGTGTAAGGATACATAGCTAACACATAGTTCAGTGGGAGATCCTGGTTATCTGGGACCTAGGGAGCGGAAGAGGAACAAGGATTTGAGTTGGTTCTTGAATTCCGCATAGGACGGTAGAGTTCTGATATGTGGAGGGATAGAGTTCCATATTTTGGGGGCATTTCCAGTGAAGGAGCAGTCCGCAGTTTTCTTCTTTCTGGTTTTTGGAAGGATGAGCAGCAGGGAGTTGGAGCTTCTCAAATATCTGCTTTGGCCTGCTTTTTTGAGCTTGGTTGCCAGGTATTCAGGTTTACCGGTGTGGAGGGCTTTGTGGGTTAGGCAGGCCGTTCTGAAGGAGCTACGCATTTCCACCGGAAGCCATTCAAGTTCTTTGAGTGCTGGGGAGATGTGGTCGAATTTTTTGCATCCTGTGATCATTCTTGCTGCCGCATGTAGTGTTGTTTTTAGTGGCGCCAAGTGTGATTTGGGGATACCTGTAAGGATTGAATTCCCATAGTCCAGTCTAGATAGGACTAGAGATTGTGTAGCTAGTTTAAGATCCTTGTTAGGAATGAAAGGTTTGATTTTGTTCAGCAGTCTGAGGTTGAAGAAAGCAATTTTTGCCGAGTTCTTGATGTGGTTTGTCAAGGTGAGTTTGGGGTCTAGGGTGAAGCCCAGAGATTTGACGGAGTCCGTTGGCGTGAGAGAACCTTTAAGAGCATCGATCGACTTCAGCCACTCCATGACTTGAGGGTTGTCTTCTTTGTTTGATATGAGAAGGGTTTCGGTCTTGTCGGGATTGAGTTTCAGGTGGTTTTTTGTCAGCCAATCTTGAACATCTTTTAAGACAGCATTTAGTCTATGGATGTCGTTGGGTGAAGAGGTTTCCAGGTAGATCTGCGTGTCATCCGCGTAGAGGTGGAAGAGGATGTTGGCATTCCTGAGTAGTTTGGCGAGCGGTTCCATATAGATGTTGAAGAGCTGAGGAGAAAGTACTGATCCTTGGGGGACACCCTTATTGACTTGCTGTGTTTCGGAGGTGAAGTTCTTCAGTTTTATTATTTGCGAGCGGTTGTGGAGAAAGGAAGAAAACCAGTCAAGAACTACCTCGCCGAGGCCGGCTCTTACTTGCAGAGTTTTGATGAGGAGCTTATGGTCTACCGTGTCGAACACTGCGGATAGATCGAGGAGTATGAGAAGGCAGCACTTGTCAGCGTCAAGAGAACCGTGAATGTCGTCTATGATGTTCAGCATTGCGGTTTCTGTGCTACGACCTTGTCTGAAGCCAGATTGGAGGGGGTCCAGGAGATTGATGTTATCCAGGTGATGAGTTAGTTGCAGGAGCACGCAGCGTTCCAGTGTTTTGGCGAGTAGAGGGAGGTTGGATATCGGTCTGAAATTGTTCAAGTCTGCAGAGTCAAGGCCGGGTTTTTTCAGCAAAGGTGTGACTTGTCCCATTTTTAGACAGTCGGGGACCACTCCGCTTTGTAGGGAGCTGTTTATGATTTTGCCCCATATTGGTGCTAAGGTGAGCTTCATTTTTTTGACAAGTGAGGGGGGAATGGGGTCTGAGATGTGAGCTGATGGTTTGGAGGTCGAGATTAGCGAGATTATCTCCGTTTCCTGCACGTGGCGAAAGCTTAGCCAAGGTAGGGGAGGGGGGTCGGAAGGGAGGGCCTGAGGGATGGTCGTGTTGCTGATGTCTAGAGATAGTTCGATTTTTAGGACCTTGTCGTTGAAGAAGCTGGCGAAGTTGTCGCATAGTTCTTTGGACGCCTGCAGGGGTGAGGGCAGAGGCTTGGATGTTTGGTGTCTGATTATGTTGTAGAGTTCCTTAGGTCTGTTTTTGGAGTTGGCAAGTGCCTCTCGGAAGAAGTTGGATTTCTTGTTTTTGATATGGTTGTTATACTTCTTTCGGGCTGTTTTTAGTTGTAGGCGAAGGAAGGTTGTTGGGTTGTTTCTCCACTTTCTTTCTTTGGCTCTCAATGTTCTTCTTTCTGCGTTGAGGTCCGAATTGAACCAGGTTCTGGACGGGGTGGTACGGCTTCTTTTGAGCTTAGGAGGAGCTAGATTATCGAGAATGGAGACTAGCTCAGAGTTGTACTGGTCAATGAGATTGTTGGTCGAAAGGTGTGGAGAGTTGTCTGGGAGAAGTGAGCTTAGCTGCCCTTCTAGAATGTCTAGGGGGACTTGAGAGAGGTTTCTTGACCATTTGGGTGGGTCTTGGGGAGGTTTGAACGGGATGATAGGGTGATTAATGTGGAATAGGATCATATGATGATCTGACCAGTCAACGGGGAGTATGTGGTTGATCGTGATTGAATTCTTTTGTGCAATGATGGCGTCCAGTGTGGCTCCTTTGTAGTGTGTCTCCTCGGTGCAATGTTGAGTGAGGTTGTTATCTGCGAGGAGGTTGGATAGCGATCTAATTAGAGGGTTGCGGGTTTCATTCCATCGGAGATTTAGGTCACCAAGAATTAGGTTTTTGGAATCGCCGAGAGCGTCTTGAGCGATCAGGTTGGATAGTTGGTCTCCAAACTCATTGTTTCTGCCCGGGGGGTGATAGAGTAGATGGTAAAATAGAGAATCATTGTCTTTGGTTTTGATGGAAACGGATAGACATTCAAATGAGTTGTATTCAAAGGGGGAGGTTTCTGTGATGATCCAGCTGTCCTTGTGGATGATAGCAACTCCACCTCCTCGTTGTTCTATCCTGTCTTTGGAGATGAGGGAGAATCCCGGAGGAACCAGCATGTCTAGGCAGGGGGGAGATGACTTATTTAGCCAGGTCTCAGTGAGGAACGCAACATCTATGTCGTGTGTAAGGATGGCTTCAGCTATGTTCGTTGCATGTAGTGAGGCCGATCTGCAGTTGATTAGGAGGCAGTTGGTGATTCTCTCCTGCATGCTGGATGGTTTGTCTTTAGCTTCTCTGGGTATGGCGGTGAGGACTGGTAATCTTTGTCGTTTGAGGGTGAGTTGATCTTTCCGATAACCAGTGATTACTTGGATTTTAGATTTAGGTGAGACTGGGATGGGAGAGTCGTAGGACGTGGCTAGTAATGTTGCTTCTCTGTCTGACATAGGCGCTTCTGATCTGAGTGGTCTAGTGGTCAGGTGTTTAGAGCAAGGTGGGATGTGAGATGAGGTAGTGGTCGGGGGCCTAGTCCATGGGGCTCTGGAGAGTTCAGGTTTTTTGGGACTGGAAGCCAGGCTCTTGGGATAGGGATCGATCGGGTGAGCGTTGAGGGCTCCTGTGGTCCCCTGGGAGATGCTGTCGTTGGCGAGGAGGGGCGATTGGTGAGGGGTATTGGGATGTTTGGAGGGATTATATTGTGCATTGTGGGGTACTGTGGGTCCCTGGGTGGTGTTGTCGTTGGCGAGGAGAGGCGTTCGGGGAGGGAATTTTGGGGGAATACAGGCTATACCGAGGTTGAGGAGTATTTCAATTAGGCCTTGGGTGATGGAGTCGACCTGTTTTTCCAAGGCTGTGACCCGCTTAGTAGTGGAATCAATGGGGGGGTTGTGGGCAACTGCAGTGGGGCCGAGCGTGTTGTAGTGCGGGGGAGTGGGTTGGGAGATAGGGATCGGGGTAGAGGGCGGGGGTTGTGTGGGAAGAGGGCTGGGTGAGATATTGGACATGGGCGGGAAGGGGGGAGGGTCAGGAGGAGGATAAGACGGGGGACGTTTGAGAGTGGGGGGGATATTCGAGGGGAGGCTCGTTGGCTCTGAGCTGCCAGTTGACCGGGGGGTGATTGTCCTCGGAGGTGGGAGAGTGGGGGGGATATTCGAGGGGAGGCTCGTTGGCTGTGAGCTGCCAGTTGACCGGGGGGTGATTGTCCTCAGAGGTGAGAGGTAGCTATGGGGGGAGAGGTGGTAAGGGAGGGTGGAAGAGGGTGAGATTTGGCTTTCCTGTAGGTTGTGGATGGGTGGGCGTGGGGGGTGGGATGTGGCGGGTGGGGAGGGAGCCTGACGGGCTGTATGTGGATCGAGGGGGGTCATGTCGCGGTCTTCTCTGTCTGTATAGGGAGTGGACGGTGACGGTGTAGATGCGAGGTGCGTCGGGGAAGGGAGGGCTGACTTGAGAGAGGGGAATAAGGAGTCAAAAGCTTCCAGGTTATCATTGTTGGCTTGTATGAGGACTGTGCCATTGGTGAAGATAGTCACGGTTGTATAGCCCTTGCCAACTGATCTGAATGGAAGAATCGTAGTTAGTTTGCAGCTGTGAGCAGTGGGGGTGGTTTTGGCGATGAACATCCGCGTTCTAATTGTGGAGACCCAATATTCGGGTCTTTCTGTGTGGAATATTAGGTCCATCTTCATCGGTCCTACGGAGGTCGAGTGGTAGATGTCAGTGATTAGGGTTTCTTCATGTTTGCGGATGAGTTTTTGCTTGAAAGTGCGTCGAAGCTTTGTAGAGAGGAGGGGGGGGGAAGATGATGGTGTAGGAGTTCTGACTGTGAGGTTTGTGGTGGGCAAGTGTTATTGGCGGAGGAGGGGGAGGTTGGTCATCTTGCCGTTCTGTATGCAGGCCGAGTATGTTTCTGCCAGTAGCGTTTTTATGTGGTGGCCGAAGGTTTTGTAGAACATGGTGGAGTATCCATCTGGTCCTGGCGCTTTGTTCTGTTTTAGCTGGCTGATTGCTGCTTCAATTTCTTTTTCTGTTATATCGGCTTCGAGCGACACCCTCTCTTCCTCTTTGAGTTCTGGCAGATTGGTGTCATTGAGAAGAGTGAGTCCTGCGTCTTTGCTCAGGTTCTTATCCTCGGAGTATAGTTCTTGGTAGAACTGTCTGAAGACCTCTAGTATTCCTTTGTTCATTGTTTGGGACTTGTTCGTTTTGTCTGTTATCGCTGCGATTGTGTGCTGCCTTTGTTTTGCCTTTAGGTAGGATGCCAGCTGTTTCCCTGCTTTGTTGGCTGCGCACAAGTTCACGGATTTGAATTTTGTTAGCCAGGAGCCTGCTCTCTCGCTTAAAATCTTGTTCAGTTCGTATTTCTTCTTTGTGAGCAAGGTGAGTGTGTTCTTGTCTGTTATGTTTGCGCAATGACCTCTCTCCAGTGCTTTTATCTCCTCCTCTATTTCGGAGATTTTTTTGTTTCTGCTTCTGTTCATCCTTGATTTGATGTTGATCAATTTACCCCTTAGTGTCGCTTTGAGGGCGTCCCATATGGTGCTCTTCCCTACTTCGCCATTATCATTGTGTTTGAGGTAGTCTTTGATTGCTTCATCAATTTCTTTCACGTTTTCTCTGTTCTGCAGGATGTCGTCGTTTAGTCTCCATCTTCTCGTTGGGTTTTCGTTGTGTTTGCCGCTCAGAGTGAGTGATATGTGAGCATGGTCTGAGATGGTTATTGGAGCTATCTCCGTTTCTTCTATTAGGTGCGTGTATGTGTTGGACATCAGTATATAGTCAATCCTACTGTAGGAGTTGTGTGGGTGTGAGTAGAACGTGTACTCGCGCGCCGTTGGGTGCTGTAGCCTCCATGGGTCTGCTAGGTGTTGTTTGATGCACAGGTCTTTCAGGGTGTTGTTGTTGTGGGAGTCATGGCTTGGTCTGTTTGGGTGCCTGTCCGTGGCCTGATTCATTGTCTTGTTCATGTCTCCTGCTACGAGCAGGAGGTCTTCTTGCGGTAAGTCGGATAGTTTGCTGTCCACTTCCTGCCAGAATTGTTTATCTCCAGAGTTTGGTCCGTAGATGTTGGCTACGTGTGTTCGGTCGCTACCTTTCTGGACGCTTGTTATTAGCATGCGTCCGTCTTCGTCTGCGTTTGTTTTTTGTATCGTTAGGTTGGCCCTCTTGCTCAGGATGGTTATTACTCCTCGTTTCTTCCCTTTTGCCGGCGAGCAGAGTACTTCCCCTATCCATCTTGCTTTGAGTAGCTTTGCTTCTTCCTCTGAGAGTTTGGTCTCTTGCAGTGTGTAGATGTCCCCCTTTAGTTTGGCCAGGTGCTCCAGTATTTTCCTGCGTTTGACCGGATGGTTCAGGCCTTTAACGTTCATGGATACCACCTTCAGGTTCGTGGTCAGGCTAGCTTTTGTTGGGTCTGTCACGGTGGTGCAGTGCTATCGCTGGTGTTTCTTCTTTTCTTACGTTTTGGTGCTGGCCTGTATGTCCATGTTTCGTGGTGTGCCTTGTGACCCCCCCCTGGGGCTTGGGATGTACGGTATGGGATGAAAGGTGAGGAAAGGATATAGAGGGGAATGGAAAAAGAAAAATGAGAAGGGAAAAGGGAATTTTTTGTACCACCTCTCAGTTTTTAAGAGAAAAAAACGGTCCTGAAGAAGGTGTCGGATCTTCAACAAAAGCACCGAAACGCCGCGTCGAATTTTTTGGTTTTTTGTAATGAATTATTTTGTATTAATTTGTATATGTGATGTATGAAACCATGTACAAGTTGAATACCTTGTTTTTAAGAATAAAATTGAATCATTTTTATTCAAAAGTATTGGTTTATGCATTATAACTCTATAGTGCTCTTATGAAGGTGTTTTTATTGTTCTACAAATACTGTGTTAAGTAAGAGGAAGTGTATACCTACAGTCTATAGTGTTTCTTTGTAAGACCAGATTTGCAATCAAGAGTGGCTTAGTTACCTCCCACAGTTCTACTGTGGCAGGCGAGAGGGTATTTCTGTACAACTGGCGAAACAGACTATGTGTAGGGACAAATATTTTCTGTTGCAAATTCTCACCCTGTCCTTCATTGGATTTGAGGGTACCTCCCTTGGTGTGTTTTTTAAAGAATTTTACTAAATCACCCCCTTCATTATCTCAACCTAACATCACCATTTTCTTCTACTTTCCATACCTCCTTACTTTTCCTTATAGCATCGACTCCATTATGGAGCTTGCAGGACAACATAGTTATACCATTAAGTACCCCCCTAAACCTAACAAAAAAAGCAGCCAAATGTTTAAAACATAATCAACTCAAATCACACCAAGACCCTAATCTCGGACCCCTACTTCTCTACAAACAAAGGAACTAGAACTAATGACATTATTTTTTACACAAAGAGAAAAGCCCAATGAAGGAAAGCTTTTTTCACCCTATTCCAGGTCTCCACATCTAGGAAAACAGCACACGGTCTCAGGATCTTGATCGTCACCTCACCAATTTACAAAGCAGAAGGAAAAATCCACATTTATCATAATGGGATCATCCCCATACAATCATCAGACCGTAACTTGATCTTACTTGACAACATTTGTCCTCTCATCAAGGAAAAAGTCATGAGACCCTATCCCCCCTCTCCAAGCTCTCTCAATTCCAGAACGCCCCTAACAACCCTCCTGAATCCCCTACAAGGCAATCACCTCTTTTGACCCAACTTATATACATACCCAGTCCAGCTCCAGCAGATACGCTGGATTAGAAACCCACCCCCCTAACTCCAACAGTACACAGCCTACACATAATCCCCAAATAAGTAGCATTTTTTCCAATCTGACCCATTAACCTGAACAACACCACAGCCCTAACCCCTCCTCACATCCACTCGGTACATGCCTCTCCGCCTCCCTCTATTCCCCCCCTCCCTATAGCCATCCCTGCTGGTCTCACTATGTCGACTCAGGCTATTGTAACCCCCCACGCCCCATCCCTAGCCCACCCACCCCTCCCCTACCCCCGGACCAAACAATAAGCACACAACCATCACTAGATCCCAGACTTGATGAACTGTTGCTTTCATTGCAAAAAGTTAAAGATGACCTCCAAATTCTATGGCACCTGATTTTACATCCACCTAAGATTAGATGGCATGATAAGGGTTAAAATACAAACTTCCATAGTAAACTCTCCCCATACCCCCACAAGATGCAATCACCATCCTGAAGCATTTGCTCACAAGATGGAGAACAGTACCTTACCCCAATGCCACAACCCGACCAGTCTGATGGAAGGATCCTCTATCGACCAAAGATATTCACTCCCCACTCCGCTCCTGTGATCTCCCACATCCCACCCATAACACAGAGTGCTCAGACAACACTAATAAATATTCCCTAATCCAAACCAAACCCTCTAATCCACACAGAGCTCCAAAGCCCAACATTAGAGGAATAACGAATGACAATCTTACGCAAGTCCCCCTCACCCAAGAACCTCTAGCTCCCATCAAGTCCCATCTCTGAATGTATACTACTAAACTGTAGATCAGCCTCAATACATGCTGCTGATATAGCTGATCTTATTCTCACTCATGAGCCTGACCTCTTATTCTGGTCCCCCCAAACCATGACATCACCAGAGTAGACAAAACTGATAGACCAGGGGGCGGCATTACCTGCATACATCGAAGCAGTCTCTCAATGAACTGATCTCATTCACCCGTATTGTCCTCATGGGAATACCTTTGAATTGATATCACAAGCAACAGCAAGCCAGTTTGTTCAGTGCACACATTCTACCATCCTCCAGTTGAAAACCTCACTTTCATTGAACAATTCATGGATATCATGACTACAAATACAGGACAACAAAGTACCCAAATATTTTTCGGAGATCTCAATCTTCATTGGAACTGCCCTAACGACTCTGCGGTTAATAGCCTCAAAGCATTCCTCATGGACTTCGACCGTACCCAAATCTGCAACAGCCCCACACATGACAAGGGTTCAATCCTAGACTTGGTCATTTCCAATGCTGACTCAACTCGAAACGATCCTCTCCAGTGATTGGTCTGACCACCATTCCATCATATTCTTCATTAATGAAGCAGCAACATTATATTCAGCCCAACCCTACAAAACCTAAAATGTGGAAAAGGAACCTAAATATGGCCAGCGCGGATTAACTCACATTCTCTTATTTCAACCTCTTGCTTCCCCCTGAAGGCCTATCTGATGTTCAATCTCTGACTAACCACTACTTTAATTCTGTGACCACGGTAATAGACACATTTGCTTCGCTATAACTTAAGAGGCTCTCCACAAAAGATTCCAAGCCATGGTACGACGACAGACTCAATGAGGACAGACGTTCCTTAAGATTAATTTAACGTCGAGGGAGATCATCACCGTCCCCTGTCCACCTTAAGCTGTTAAGAGCTACCAGAAACTCCTACTATAACAATATCAGAAGGTCAAAAGCAAACTTCAAAGGAACCAGTTAGACCAACCCAAAAATCGACCCAAAAAGCTATTTGAATTAGTCAAAGCACAATCAAATGGCCAATCAAATGGCCTACCATACACTCCTCAAGTTGGACCAAGCACACTACCCATCTGCGAAGAACTTGCCTCTTTTTTCATTGAGAAGACAGAAAACATGAAGATGGACCTATATAAGGCCTTAGTAAATCATACTGACACCCACAAAGACCCCACATATTCCTCTCTAGCAATCCTTAACATATGCACACCAAAGTTTGCCCTAATAAATAAGGCTGTATGGCCCTAATTCAAAATTTCCAGTAAAGACGCAATCTTAAAAGCGCTCACGTCATTAAACCCCTCGACCCCTTCATAGATTATCTTCTCGCAAATTACTTCAGCTTTCGTGGAGGGCACAGTACTGAGTGTGCTATGATCCACATAGTGGATGATGCACTAAAAATCCTAGACCAAAACGAAGCCTGTCTACTAATACTGCTCGACCTATCTTTAGCATTTGACACCGTCAAACATGACTATCTTCTGGACCTCCTGAAATATAGAACAGGCTTATCTGGATCGGTAATAAATTGGTTCACCTCTTACCTTCAAAATAGATCCAAAGATTCAAGACCAATCAATCATTATTAATGGCCGTTCCAGTCGTATTAGGAGTCCCGCAGGGCTGATCCCTCTTACCTACACTTTTCAACCTATTCATGGACCCGCTCACCAATATTCGCTCTCCTCAAACATCCACTATCACATGTACGCAGACGATACACAACTATACTTTAAAAGGTCACTTCTATGGAGGACATCCAATCTCTCAATTTAGCTCTACAAAAAACTCAGATTTGACTGGCTGAAAACCACCTGAAACTGAACACCCTCAAGACTGAATTCTTCCTAATCGCGCCACCCAACCAAACAACCATCATAGAAGAATGGCTTAAACAATTAACAGCGCTTAACTGACAACCGCAAATTATCGATTCAGGGAAATTAATGGGATTAACACTTGACAGAAATCTAAACGTGCAAAAACATATCAGTGCCGCAACAAAAGGAGCAAACATACAGATGAATATTACGAGATAATTAAAACTCTTCCTTCTAACAAATTACTTCAAATTGGCAGTACAAGCACTAGTAATCCCCAGACTAGACTATAGGAGTGCAACTCTTTGTGGACTTCCTAGATCTACAACAGCCCCTCTAAGAGCCTCACTCAATGCAGTGGCCATGCTCATCATGGGTTCCAAAAGAAACTGCCACATTTCCCCTGACCTTAGAGCTCTTAACTGGCTACCACTCGAAGCAAGAATTTAACTAAAATCTTTTGCATGACTCACAAAGCCCTTCATCAGAATACCTCGAGTTATCTAGCCCAGAAATTGGTGCTCTCATGTGGTAACAGATTCTATAGAAGTTCCAGCAATCTTCTTCTGAAACTGCAACGATTTGCCAAAAAGAAAACATACAACCGGGCCTTCTCTGGAATCGCTCCTAGGATATGGAATGCACTGCCCCTGGAAAACAGACTGAATCCCTCTACTGCTTCTTTTAAGAAAGAAGCAAAGTCTCTTCTCATTAGTAAACTCACATAAACAATGTATCTAACCCTCATAACGGATGTTTGTATAGCAAGACATAATTATGGCATACAGTGTTCTTTTGTTCATCTTTCTTCCCTTGTAAAGTACTCTGATTCCCGCAAGGGTCATGTTCGCACTATATAAAACCTTCAAAATAAATAACATAAAATGCATTCAAAGGGAAGAGGTTAGCACGTCTCACCAAGAGGTTGTAGTAACATTCATCCCAGGGGGTGCCATGCCTAACAAATTTGTAAAAAGCAATGTGCATCAAGTAATAATGGTTAGACCATAATAGGACTTCAAAGATCACTATAACAAAGTGATATTTTGATCTTACACTAATATTCCTTTTAGAAAAGTGCACAATTGTGCATTTGAATCACATTGGGACAGGTGTATTAGCCAAAACACAATAAACTTTTAATTCCACTTCACATCTCCAATCATTTCTCCCCATGTGTAT
The DNA here is from genome assembly GCF_964261635.1 of Lissotriton helveticus. Classification (NCBI taxonomy): domain Eukaryota; kingdom Metazoa; phylum Chordata; class Amphibia; order Caudata; family Salamandridae; genus Lissotriton; species Lissotriton helveticus. The sequence goes on along the minus strand of NC_136057.1, from coordinate 248,349,253 downwards.
CAAGGTCTCATATTGCTCCTAGAGGCTCTAGTCTACTTTCTCTTTTCTCTACTCATCTCCCAATCTCTGTCCCCCTGCCTCTCTCACGTCTTCCCCACCACATCCTTCTATTTGCTGCTGCTACTGTCTACGTTCCCCTTCCTGTCTCTCCTGCTTTCACTTGCTTTTTCTATTTACTCCCCTCTCTTTCTCATCTTCTACTAGCCTTTTCTAGAACCTCTTCTCTCTATTTTCTTGGTACCTCTCAATAAGTTTTTATTATTTCACTAGTCTTCTCCTCCATGGACCATTTATGGCAACTGAAACTTTCTTTTGGCTGTGATGGCCATGACCAGCCACTGCCACCTTTCTTTGGCCATTGTGCTTTTCGCTGTTCCTCAGTCTAAGAAGCCTACCATCCTGGGGGCTTTCTGGAACTGAAGCAGTCCCCTACGATTGTGGAACAAAGAAGTTAGTGCAATGTGGCCATCATATCCCTGGAGCTTGTTGGCCATTCTTGTTGGACAGGACATCTGGCTGCATGGATTTGGTGGGTTTTAACTGCTTTAGGGCAGACCCTTTGTTGTCAAATACACTACTTTCACAGCATGGTGGACCTTAACAGGTCATACACAGTTCTGAGAAAAAAAGAAAATTCTGGTTAAAACACAAGAAACATTTTCTTTTCCAAAATCAATGTCGGGACATGATATGCTTTCCATGAGTCCCGAGTGATTTATTTTGGTTTTTCTGTATTACCTAGCATGCTCTGAGCAATTATGTCACAGCAAAACAAAATGGAAAGCACACTGCGCTAACATAATCTATGGGGATCCACATATATCCTATGACACAGCATTCCTGCACTTCTCCTCAAGACAATACTATCCCACTTGTGTGGCTGGGCTGTCGCCTGTGGAAGGAATGAACCCAAAATGCAAGAAGGAAACATCAAGATTTTTCCTTGCGAATTAAGGCTAGGGCATGGTCCACACTAGGCAAAACCTGCCAGGCCCAAACATTCTGAAAACAAGACACCTAAGGTAGTCTGGGGTGGTGTGGATTGAGTGGATCAGAATACCTTTTCATACCCAGAATGCCCCTTCCAACTTCAAACATTGGCCAAATCACAGATATTCCTTATATTTCTGTGAAAAAAAAATCTGGAATCTGTGAGAATCCATAACATTCCTATCACCCAGCATTCCATTACTTCTTCCAATAAAACAGTAACGTGTAATGCGTTTTGTACATTAATTATATAGGACCGCATAGCAACAGTTTATTTGCTTTGACCTTAAATTCGACAAAGATAAGTCATAATTTCACAGGACTCAATAAATATCAAAAAGTGTATTCATACTACACAGATCTTAGATTATAATCAAATATGTCTAGAGAGGTCAACTATAATACTAATGCTTTCAGCCTCATATGTCCTACGAAGACACAGCATTGCATCTTCCCATACCTTGAACAATGAAAGAAGCTGCACAGGATCCACTCACTCCAAACTTGACTATGCTAACAGCCTCTATCTTGATGTAGCCTTATTCATCATATGCTAAATACAGCTCGTCCATATTGCTGCTGCAAGACTCATTCTCTCCTTTCACCCAAGAGAGCATATGGCTTGAGTCTTGCAGTCACTGGCTACCTATAGCCCAAAGGGCAATGTTCATGTCATGGTACTTTGCATTGTCCACAGAGCCTCCCAAGGAAAAGGACAGCTATACTTACAAGTTAAATACAAGCAATACATACAAAACTGAACACTTCGCTCCAGACTTGCACTCCTTATCATTCCACATTACCATAAGAAGGAGGCACAGCTTTCCCAGTACAAGACACCAAGTTTTGGAATTTACTACTAGTCAGCATTTGGAGCATCCATCAGCATATATACTTCAGACGACAGTTGCAAACATGTCTATTTCCAAGACAACTACACCACCACACATCCCTGCAACAGAACCTGGAAAGACAGTTGCACCCTCAAGCTCAATCTTCACTTTACAATCCACAAATTGGAAACAACACAAACAGCAAACTACTTTTGATAGGCAGATAAGTTAAGAAGAGCTGACCTATGGTTCACTGGAATATTATATAGGTATGTAATTTCATATATTACATTTCTGACCCCACTAAATACTAATGACATAACACTCAGTGGTTGGCAACCAAGGGACTTTACTCTAGGCCACCACTGCAGGTTGAACCTATCTATACACTATGGCCACATGTTTATAGCTCACAATGACACAGCGATATGGGATGAAAGTAACAATGCTCACCCCAGCAGAGCTCTCCACTTCTCACTCCCCCCATCTGTGTCAGATCAGGCCCACTTCTATATGTAAAATTTCGGATTGTACTGTAGTGTAGTTCCTATCATCCCAATAGGCTCTGCGCATTGGAATAATACCTACAGCAGTAAAGGCCTAGGCCAGACGTTAACTAGGTCTACTACTGTCGATACTAGACTTAAAGTTTTGGGTTTGCCAGCTTAGCTCAGAGTTCACTAGAAACTTTCTCGAATGTTCAAGGAGGACTTAACTTCCCTGATTAGACAAGAAGGGATTTAGTTTCTGACAACCATAGAACATGACAACTTTGCTCTCCCCTAATCAAGAGTAAATCTCGAGAGTCGTGTGAACAAAAGGCAATTTATTTTACTCAGTCAGTACGTGCATTCTTAGTCTCATCAGAATGTAGAGAAAAGGAAGAGACGGGCGTGTTCAATAAAAAGGTGTTATTTATTGATCAGTCTCTTTTCTCGTACAAGAGAAATGGATCGATATTATTGCAATACTTATAGTTAAGTAAAGTGCATACATTAAAAGCAATAGTATAAAATAATACTGTAAAAACATTGATATGGTTTCTAAGCCATAAGATGTTTTAAAATGAATAAAATATATTACATACACATATACATTGGACTAAACGTGCTCAACTGGTGTTTCTAGATACGCCTACCCCGTGTACCTGACCTAAGTCTAATACGTGGGCGGGAATAGAAAGTTACAGTTTAAGTTAAGTTTGTTTTTGCCAAGTGAATAACTAAAGAATTCTCTGTGAGGGGTTATTCAGTTCTGTACCTGGAAGTTAGGATGAATGAGGAATGGTATCTCTCTCTCTGGTCTCGATATTCCAGGCTGCCTGCGAGGGCTACCCAGAAACGCCGGTGCTGGATTCTCGGCAGGAGAAAGCAGCGCGTCTCTCAGCGCGTCAGGAAGGCGGGGCTGCTGCCAGCGGGGTCTGCTCTGCTCTTGGCTTCGGCAAGTATGGCTGCTCCGTCTCGTCACCACGCGTGTGTTTGCATAGGGCAAGATCGGTAATATTTATACCTTTAAGGTGCCGAGATTGACGTAAGGATGGACATAGATACGTCAATAAGGATGTCATACGACTTGCTCGTTAGCACATTCTTTTACTGAAGTTCTTGTGAAATCAAAACAATGGCCGCAGGGTTTTGCCCAGGTTGTCATAGGTTTGATTTGTTATGAGAACTCCGTATGCCTTATCAGGGGCTGGAGGAATATCGCTTGTCTAATTAGATCGCAAGCGTTATGACCTAATCAGATAACACGTTCCTGTGCCGTAGTGTGACTGCGTCAGATAACGGTATCTGCATCATGGGGGTTTTCTGCCTCATGGGCTGACTGCTAGTTAACTTGTTGGTTTGTTTAACTAGAATAGGGTCAGGAATAGGGGGATCGATTCAGAACCTATAGGAATACATGACACCCACTCCACGCTAACTATGGACATATTTACTAATCTAGGCATAGTATAACATAGTACAACATACTATAGAGTAGTGTGTATACCTTACCACCCCAAAATACATAAATGCATTTTGAAATTCTTCAAATATACGGAAAATTTGCAGACATATATATTGTATGCACTCAAGCTATGGAATAATGCTAAAGTAATCACGCATTTGTATACATTATTGCTTATTTGGTATATGAGAATTACACATGAAATGGTTTCTTAAATACAGAAAAAAGTTTTGAGACCATTCCATCACAGAATAAAATATTTGTGAACATACCAGCGGGCAGCTAAAGTCTATAAAGTATCTAAAAATAGAAATCTTAGTTCTTTAGGAATAGTTTCTTACTTTAAGCAGAAGGTAAGTGTCCCGAAAAACCGAAAAAATGAATTGGGGCTTCTGAAAGAGTTGCTGTCCGTGAACTGGAGTGAAAAATAGTTCATGTGACTTTATTATTTAAAGTTGAAGGCCGAATTCAGGGAACGCCGTGTGCGAGCTTGCTCAAAAGTCTCTATTTCTGTTCGGGTGAGAACATCATATCATTTAGGCTTTCGAAAAAACTGTCAACAGCTTCCTGGGAAAGTTCCACTAACTCGGAAATAGGTGTAATCATGCATTCTTGTGCATGATTGTCTCCATTGACATTCTGATTCGCATTGCTGACAGAAGGTCGTACCTGTTCGATGCTGCTTTCATCTTGAACTTCACTACCCATCAATCGCAGTGGTGAAGCTTCCACGAATGCCGTCATCAGGATTGGTAGCCTTTGAGGGCAGCACAAAGCATGAACCTTGATCGGGCTCAACATTGTTTCTGCATCCATCGGCGCATCTGATTGTAGCATCAGACATGTGTCTAACACGCATTCTTCTCCGCATAGCAGACACCTCAATACAGGTAAAACACATCTTTGCCACATTGGTCGAAATGATAGAAACCAAGTCATGTTCAGGTCTCTAAGCCGGGAGAGTCCCAGGATTTTTGATATCCGGTCCCGGTATCCAATGGCTAGGATTGTTTCTTCTCTTGTCGCCAGAGTTTTGTCTGTGACATGGGTTGCCATAACGAAAAATAAGGACTAAGAATAGGATTCCTGCAATTAGTCCCAGGATCAGGGGAAGTCCGCCAAAAATCGAATGGACGAAATCTGGAAAAATACCCAGTATGGCTTTGAATGGTGTTAATGCCATCGAAAATACTGTCTTAAATACCTTTGAGACCCCATTGGTATCAGAAATATTTAAGATTTCATTCAGGATTTCCGCGAAATGTACGGGGGAATTAGTTGACAATAATGTATGTATCTCTGCAGTCGTCCTTGCGACTTGTAGATCATACGTTTCTTTTGATGACGAGAGCCTGGTAGGCGTCTGAAGAAGCACTGTTTTCATTCTGCTTAAAGTATCTATTCGAATAGAAGTAATTTTCAAATCGGGCCATGCCCTTGCCTCCCTGTCTGGGAAGGAGCTGGGGAACAACGAGCGTCCACAGCACTTGACCTTCGCAGTGGTAGTTACTAGATAAGGAGTCCCGGGCATAAGACTACAACATCTGCGGTCTACAATTAGAATGTAACTCCCATTATAGAGTCTTTGAAAGAATGGTTCTATTTCTGTTGCAGGTGCGCCTTGCTGGTGACATGAAAGGTTGTATGAATTCCCTTCACAGGCTCCATGCAAACTAATTCCGTTACACAGAAGTGTGCCACTTAGTGACATCGCACAATTGTTGCCACTAAGAAACACTTTCTGTCCTTTATTACTGACACATGCATGTGAATAGGGCAGGTTCCATGTTGTTTTAAGGTACCCCTTTCCCAATTTCTCGTACATGCCAGCCTGTATATATTTTTGGCAGTATTGAAACCTGAAGGTTGAGATTGGAATATTTATTATCCCATGTATTATCCATTCACTGACAGGTCGTTATGAAATTGTCACTGGTAATCTTTCGAGTTTTTCAATGCTCAAGATTGTATAATCAGCACCCTTTTGTGCCATACTGATTTGTCTATCAGTAAGGTTAAAGATTTGGAATAATGACGTTGTGTTGATTAGACGCCAAGGCACATAGCCTGAACGCAGATTTTGTAACGTCCAGCCAAGCTGTACAATAGAACGCAATTGTGACTGACCGTGTTGTAATAACAGTAAGTCTTGCGATAATATATCGATTGCTGAAGACACAATGCTGTCCAAAGAAAAAATTCTGGAGGACAGAGTCATTAACCCATTGTCCACTACAGAAAGTGATTTTTCCAAATTAATACGGTCAATTTCCCGTATTCTCTCTGCTGTTTCAATTTGAGTAACCTTCCAGGCCTCATTGTATGCTGCATATACAGAGGCTGCTATGAAACGCTTTTGACGCTGTTTGCGTGGTCCCATAGGGAAATCACGCAAGTCAGCACCATCAGTAAGTAAAGTTAGGTGTTGCTTAATTTCTGCCAGTGTGGAAGTTTGTAGCCATTGAAGGCATAATTTGCCCACACTGTAGGTGGTTATTATCCCTGGGTGATGTCTTTGAGGATATCTAGGGTCTGGCCTGGTCATTTTGAACCCCTGTGTTTTGTTCAGGAATCTGTCTTGACAGTTATTAGTATCTGTGGGCCAGATCAACCACTGTTTCCAATCAGGATGTGTTCTGTTTTGGTTTAATATATGGTTTACGTCTATCTCTTCATCTGTATCAGAGTTATTGCTAAACATTGTTGGCTTTGGAATAGACGGTTTATTTAAATCTTTGATTTTGGCTAAGCCAAGACAGGTGGTCTGTTGAACAGTGTCATTTAAAAATATCATTTGTTCTGGGATCATGCAGGCTCTAAACAAAGCTTCTATACCCTGTACTTGCCAATCTTTTGTACCCCAAACACTTTTCAATTCAACATTTTTGTCCCAATAATCAAACCCAAAGGTATTCATTTTTTCAAAGAATGAGTCTGAATATAACAATTTTGTGTTGGTTATCATGGTCTTGGTCCCTGTCTTATTTGATAATTTAAAATAAAATGCTTCAGCATTACTTGTGTTAAAACCTGAAAAATATGAATATTTGTCGTAAACGGTTCTTGAGCTCCCTTTTGGAGGTGTTGCACAATGTTCCCATTGATTATAGTTTAAAACATTTCTAGGTTGTGCAGATCTATGTAAAAAATGGTTACCATAGTGGTTATAACAGTACATACTATCATAATTGGTAGAACCCTGCAAATAATCATGTTTGGTAAATTTAGCAGACATTACTAAATCAGACATCATATTATTAATGCTTTCGAAGTCCCAATCATCAGCAAATGAGTTTGGTTTTACAAAGTCACTCAAGGAGATCTTAATTTGGTGTGGATATTTCAGGATCTCGACCGGACCATAAATTTCATAGTCAGTGTTGTCCCAGGCTACCCCACCAGGTATCGGATTGGCTGTGAAGTTGGCTGAAGAAAGTTCTCTTTTCTCGACGTGTGAAGATGTGTGTGGTTTGAGGATCAAGTTGATTTTCTGACTTGCTGTGTCCATTTTTGCATATTTTCCCTCAATAAAGCGTCCCAATGTTAGTATCATGATGAGCCAAAGTATGAGGATAAATGCACCAAAACCCACCCAAAATTCAATCCATGGGGAAATCAGATATGTTTCTTTCAGTTGTTTCAAAAGTTCTTTAGCTTTATCTTTAAAGGTTTTTGATGATGGCTGTGTCTTTGATTCACTGATGCCTTCAGAGGAATCATCGAAGTTTATGAAGTAGCCAGATGCTGTTCTGTCAATTGTTCCAATTGCTTCAGGATTACTGTTTCTTGCATTTTCACTTGGTACTTCATTATAGATTGGTGTGTCTCTGCTAAATGTTTTTATTTGGGTTTTCAGAGGTCTGAGTTCTATTGCATTGTTGCATAGTCCTTGTTGTTCTTCTGTAGGCGTTTCGAATGTGATGAGCCTCTTCGTTAGGACCTCTGTACTGGTAGCAAACCTTGGTGTTCTGCTACTTATTGGGAGTCCACTTGGCCTACTGTTTGTTATCGGCCACATGTTGTGGTTTTACCAGGTCGATGGATACAACTCGGTTCTCCTTTTTACCAGCAAGTGGCGGTAGTACAACTGATCTTGTCCCGTTGACAGACAAGACAGGAACTGCTTTTCTGTAAGAAGGCCCAAATTCCTTCTTTACCGCGATCTTCTCCCTGACTAGATCCCCGACTTTAGGAATCCAGACAGGTCTTGCTGGGACAGGTGGTGGTTCTTCAGTGGTTGTTGGCTGTTGTTTCAACTTTATGTTGCTCAGGTCTTTTCTTGTTTTGTTTAAGTCCTGCAAAATAGCCAAACGGTCTTTGATATCAAAGCTTTTTTCTTTCACCACTGAAGTCTGACTGTCAAGGTCAGAGATAATCATCCTAGTTCCGAATAATAATTCGTACGGACTGAATCCCTTCAGAGAATTTCTTGGCAAGTTATTGAGACTACGTTGGACACTTATTAGATGTTTGACCCACCCAGCTCCCGTACCTAATACCTTTGCCGTTATAGATTGCTTTATGTCACGGTTTTTTCTTTCAACAATTCCGTTCCCCTCAGGGTGAAATGGACAAGAGTACCGCAAATTCACGCCCATTCCGACCATGGCCTCCTCATAAGCTCTAGAGCTAAAAGCAGGACCATTGTCCGAATGCAGCATGCCAATTGCGTATGTGCCGATAAAGACTCGCAAATCTTTTATAACAGTTCTGGCGTCAGCCGTTCGCTGGGGCCACATCCATATGAATCTCGTGCATGAATCCACTGCGACCAAGATATATTTATAGTTACCATCCCTTTGTAAGGGACCGCAGTGGTCTAGATAAACACATGCTAATGGTTTATCCGAGATTAGAAGGGGCGTCTGAGCTGGACGTCTCACCGTTGATACTTTCATTCTTTGACATATTTCACATTCTAGAACATAGTTCCTTGTTTGTCTTCTCATTTGTGGCCACCAGTATCTCTGTTTTAATAATGACACTGTGGCTGAGACGCCAGCATGTATAGAAGCAAGCCCTTCGTGTGCCGCTATTATTAGTCCTAACCTATGTTCCATGTTTGGAATTGCCCTATCCCCCACTCCAGGGATTCGAGCAAAAGGAACATTGTTTGCATCAGTTATGTATGAGTATTTTACTGGAAAGCCTTTAGGGAGTGGTTCTATCGAATCCTTTTCTGAAGCGCTGACAGGTTGTAATATTTCGCTGTCTATTTTTGTTTTTGACCGGGTGACGGCAGCTACGGAAGCCGTTTGCACAGCTGCCTTCGCGGACTCATCAGCCAATGAATTCCCTGCAACGTGAACGCCATCACGTTGATGACTCAGCGTATGTATCACGTGAGTCTTTGGTAGTTCTTTTTGTAATAGAACTACTTGTTCCCAGAGCATTTTATGCTTGATTGTGCCACCTTTCGCATCCTTGAAGCCATTCTGAAGCCAGATCTGCAAGTATTCATTATAAGACTGAACGCAATAATACGAATCGCACACTATGAGTGTGGGGAATTCTCGATCGGTATTTTCAAGCGCCATCTTAAACGCCAGTAGTTCAGCTAGCTGAGCTGTACAATCTCCTAGAGATTGTGTTTTAGTGAGGGTTGGTTTAAATTTTCCTTCGTGCCAGCGACCTTTGACAATCGCGCACGCCGCACTGTAAGCTTGTTTACCCCCCACTGCGGGTTGTGCTGATCCGTCTGTATATATTATACAGCCGTATTGTTCTAGAGGCAGAATTTCGGTCGGCAGAGGACATTCAAATTCATATTGGAGAAATTCTTGTGTTTTAAAGTTGGGATCAAATTCGTATGCCACGTCTGTTGCAGCAAGAGAGTTAGACCATTGTATCCATCTTGGATGTAGTGCTTTAGCATTCGGAATGCTTGCTTTTGTTACAGCCTCTAAGGCTGGTATCGGTGTCACGATTATTATTCGTTTACCTTGTGCCAGGGCTCGTTCTTTTGCTATAGCTGTCTGTGTTGCAGTTAGAATTTTTTCCGTAGGGCTAAATTTCATTTCAGCCTTAGTGTACAAGTGTGATTTGAATGCAATTGGTACCTTTTCTCCCTCATTAGAGGTCAGGTATGTGAATCCGCATCTTCCTGGGATGACTCGAATCACAAGATTGCGTGTGTTATCACGTGTTTCTAATTTTGTTTTAATTAGCATGTCTGTTTGTAGGGATCTCAAAATTTCTGTGTGTATTTGAGTCCAATTGGATCTTTTAAAATCTGGTTTTATCAGATCATAAAGGGGTTTGACCCTTTCTGCGTAATTTGCAATGTATGTTCTTCCGAAATTTAGGAAGCCTAGAATCGACTGTAGGTTTTTTAGTGTTCTAGGTGCTTGGATTACGGCACATTTCTCTAGGAAATTGTCAGCCAGGCTTTTGCCTTCACTTGATAACTCATATCCTAAGAATAGGACTGTCAGATGGGCAATTCTGGATTTTTTAAAGTTGAATTTGTAACCCTCTGCTGCGAACCCAAGTATTATGGTGTTCACTCTCTTCAAGTGAGTCTCCAAGTCATCATCTGTTAAGTAAATGTCATCGACATAAGATAATGCTTCATCATCATATAGTTGTAGTAATTCTGTTACTTTCGCTGAGAATACCCCCGGGCTGTTCTTGTACCCCTGGGCTAACCGACAGAATTGTTTTTGAGTGCCATTTATTGAGAATGCAGTTAAATATCTGCTCTCTGGTGCTATGTTTTGACAAAAGAATCCATTAGAGATGTCCAAGGTTGTTTTGTATTTTTTGCGCACTATGTTATTCATTAGTGCAGCACTGTGTGAGTTTTGCACTGCAAAAGTTTTGCAACATGTGTTAAGGTGTCGGTAATCCAAAACTAGACGATATGAATTGTCTGGTTTGGAGACCGGAAACAAAGGGTTGTTCATTTGTGAGGTGCAAGTTTCAATCACCCCCTGGTATTCTAGCTGATCTAGTATTTCATTTACCTGTTTTTTAGCTTCTTGCTTAATTGGGTACTGCCTTTGTGCAGTTGGTTGTGATTTTAACTGGATTTTGTGAGGAGGAGAGTCCTCATCCCATCCTACATGATTTTTATATAAGGCAGGAGCTAGAGCCACTGCCCACTTTCTAGCAAGTGTGTATTTTTTATGAATCGGGATATGATTCGAGAAGGCAGGCATAATTACTTCTTCGCCATGAGGGCACTCCCTTACACACTCTGGTGGCCAATCTTTTTCAGCTAGAAGGATATCATAGCCCTTGGAGAGATTATCCCAAAATAGTCCCCTTATTTTCCTAGTCTTATCTCCCTCTATACGCAATGTTATTTCGTATATTTTGTGAGGTTTGCTAACTCTGGTGTCCGCAGTTTCCACTTGAAGATATTCATTCGTGTCCACTGTCTCCAGATGATTCATAAGGACTTTGCGAGCTATGCTCACTTCTGCTGCGCTGTCTAGCATTGTCTGAGCCCACTCTCCGTTTTTCAGTTGTGTCCTCAGTATTCTCGGCATTGTTAACTACCTTGATACTGGCTACCTTCTTTTTTGGAAATTGTAATTTCTTTTTTAGCTGAGCAGGTTCCTTGTCTTTGGACTTGGTGTGCTCTTCTCTTTGTTCTGATCGTCCTCTTCTTTCCGATTTCTGCGAGGAAGTCTGAAAAGATTGAGAGGGACGTGTATCAATGTCTTGATATCTATCAGGCTTTTTTATATTATCCCTATTTCTAAGGTTATATCTTTTCCCAGAGGGGTCACTCTGGGGTGACCTGTGTCTTTGGTTCGGAGATTTCTCTCTTCGCCTAGGAGACCTTCCTCTGGACTGGAATTTCTTTTCTTTAGGATTGGATTGTTTGTTTCTATCCCAGTTCTTTTTTGGTGAATTATTATTAAAAAAAAAATTTTCTGGACTTTCAGTCAGTTGTGGTTTTACTGGTATTCCACCTAAACTATCTCTACCTAGTTCCTCATAGGATTTTTCTATGATTCTGGCAATTTCAGCTGGTTGGTCTGCTATATCTGTCTCTTTTAACCTCTGGCGGATCGCCACGTTTGCTGCTTCTCCCTTTATGTTGGATAATAATATAGCCGAGACCTGCTTGAAGTCTTTTAGTAATTTCAAACCAAGAGTTAAAGCGGGTTCGGGTCCATATTCATCTTGAATTTGTTTTAGCACATCTGGTATTACCGAAATGGATGGAACACCGTGCGTTTTTGTGTAGATGGAAGCAAAGACTGTACCCCAAGTGTCACAGTCCTCAATGTGTGGTGCGATTCCCATTGGAAGGCAGATAGTCAGAATCCTGTGCTTTTCTAGCGGGGTGGTGTCAGGAAACACCGCCTCTATTTGGGTGATTTTTTGCGCTAGCCAGAATGGTATTTGTTCCCGTTTAGCCGGTACTTTACCTAGGCAGGACTGGATGTTCTGTGGTGTAATTTTATTTGTGTTCCCCTGGTGAGGGGTCAGCTGTGGAAGTTTAATCGCTGGCTGAATTGTTGATGTCCGCATCACATACTGAACTAATTGTCTATGAATTTTTATTAATTGTTTTAGCTGTGTTAACAGCTCTGCTACAGACATCCCATTGATGTCTGGATGTGGTGTGTATCCGGCTAGGACCGGCCACGTTGCTCCTGGTCTACCTAAAGGACCGAGCCTGGTGATGTGATTGTTATGTTTTAGGGCGCCATCAAATAAGAGCAAATGCTCTTGGAATTTGAGTGGTACTTCCACCTCCTCGAAAGGAGTGTACTCATTAGGAGGTTCCTCTATTTTGTAATAGTGGAAGTACTTTGTTACAGCATTTGCTGCTGGAAAATGTATCCATGAATAGTATACCTCTGTCTGCCGATATTCGTGTGCCTCAATTACGAATATGACTGTGCCACTTCTAGGTGTCAGTCCATTTTCTATAAGTTTCAGGGTTATAGATCTCCTTTTGATGACCGGGATGAGTATTATATCCCCGTCCGCATCTAGTGCTGCAGCATCAGCCGCTGCGAGTTCAGCTGCTAATCTAACTGCCTCTCTTTCTTCTTCATTGTCAGACATTTTACTGTCCTGAAGGTTTTTTCTTTTGTTTGCAGATCAGGTTCCTTATGGAAACAAAGATTAGATGCACAATATTTTGGAACAGTGTATCCTTCAACGTTGACTATACCAAGACCCATACATAGGAGTTCCCTCCTGCGAGGTCTGGCGGATATAACCTTTCACCCACTCCAGACGTCTTTGGAGTATTTGGGAAAAGGGTCTGAGTGAGAAAGCACGACTGAGTTACTCTAAATGTCTTACGTTAGTTTTATCGCCCTTTCCAAACGCGTTGGGCGCCATGTAGTGTAGTTCCTATCATCCCAATAGGCTCTGCGCATTGGAATAATACCTACAGCAGTAAAGGCCTAGGCCAGACGTTAACTAGGTCTACTACTGTCGATACTAGACTTAAAGTTTTGGGTTTGCCAGCTTAGCTCAGAGTTCACTAGAAACTTTCTCGAATGTTCAAGGAGGACTTAACTTCCCTGATTAGACAAGAAGGGATTTAGTTTCTGACAACCATAGAACATGACAACTTTGCTCTCCCCTAATCAAGAGTAAATCTCAAGAGTCGTGTGAACAAAAGGCAATTTATTTTACTCAGTCAGTACGTGCATTCTTAGTCTCATCAGAATGTAGAGAAAAGGAAGAGACGGGCGTGTTCAATAAAAAGGTGTTATTTATTGATCAGTCTCTTTTCTCGTACAAGAGAAATGGATCGATATTATTGCAATACTTATAGTTAAGTAAAGTGCATACATTAAAAGCAATAGTATAAAATAATACTGTAAAAACATTGATATGGTTTCTAAGCCATAAGATGTTTTAAAATGAATAAAATATATTACATACACATATACATTGGACTAAACGTGCTCAACTGGTGTTTCTAGATACGCCTACCCCGTGTACCTGACCTAAGTCTAATACGTGGGCGGGAATAGAAAGTTACAGTTTAAGTTAAGTTTGTTTTTGCCAAGTGAATAACTAAAGAATTCTCTGTGAGGGGTTATTCAGTTCTGTACCTGGAAGTTAGGATGAATGAGGAATGGTATCTCTCTCTCTGGTCTCGATATTCCAGGCTGCCTGCGAGGGCTACCCAGAAACGCCGGTGCTGGATTCTCGGCAGGAGAAAGCAGCGCGTCTCTCAGCGCGTCAGGAAGGCGGGGCTGCTGCCAGCGGGGTCTGCTCTGCTCTTGGCTTCGGCAAGTATGGCTGCTCCGTCTCGTCACCACGCGTGTGTTTGCATAGGGCAAGATCGGTAATATTTATACCTTTAAGGTGCCGAGATTGACGTAAGGATGGACATAGATACGTCAATAAGGATGTCATACGACTTGCTCGTTAGCACATTCTTTTACTGAAGTTCTTGTGAAATCAAAACAATGGCCGCAGGGTTTTGCCCAGGTTGTCATAGGTTTGATTTGTTATGAGAACTCCGTATGCCTTATCAGGGGCTGGAGGAATATCGCTTGTCTAATTAGATCGCAAGCGTTATGACCTAATCAGATAACACGTTCCTGTGCCGTAGTGTGACTGCGTCAGATAACGGTATCTGCATCATGGGGGTTTTCTGCCTCATGGGCTGACTGCTAGTTAACTTGTTGGTTTGTTTAACTAGAATAGGGTCAGGAATAGGGGGATCGATTCAGAACCTATAGGAATACATGACAGTACAACAATGTGCCGTAACCAGCTAGGGATACTTAATTTCATAAAGGGAACTGCAGAGCTGTACAAAGCTGCCAGCATACTTCAAAACCATAAACTGTACATCTGTATCTCTCATACCTCACTGTCCACTGGACTGCTGTGCACTGGGTCCCATAACTCAGATACCAAACATGTCACACATGGCATGGAAACACTTTCCACATATGGTCAAACAGCAAAAACAACACCCTTCCAAATACACACCCTATATTGCATAGCTTGCTGTACTTGCCCCAAATGCTGCAATATTTATCATTTGTGCATCACCAAGTTTTGTTTTGATCCTATTAAATTCTTTTTTCCATCTCGCTTTAGAATGACATAACAAAATGCACTTCATTTGTGCTTTCATAACTGCTGATGTATTTGTACAGTTCATGTAAAATCATTTACATTTAGTTTTGATTGGAAAAAAATGACAGCCTACAGACTTTCTTTTCACGCTCCCTGTACCCAAGTGAGATTTCCAAATAGTTCACTTTACAAAATTCTCTCACTTTGCAGTCAGGGAAAGAAAAGTTAAACAACAATATCAAGGTTCGAAAATTAAGCAGCAATTTATCATAGGACATAGCCAGATATTGGACCTATGTTTTTAAATGAACATCAAATGTGACTAGATAAAAACAAGGCATTTGTTGCCCATTCACCTTCTGCACAACCCCTGCAACCCTACACTGAGTATTCTGTGCCAGCAGGCTGCGCGATTTGGGGTGGGGGCAAAGATTAATATGGGCTGGCCCGGCCCTCAAATGCCCCGTTGTGGTTACAGTCCTGAGGGCAGGACTGCAGGATCATGTGTGTATTGTTTATTGTCGTATAGAGCATGGATTCCATCCAACCTGATTTCAGTGCGCTGGTTAGACAAAAATAAAAAGTCAGTAGGATGCACAGCTGGATAGACAATAGGATGTAGTATCATGAAGGTATATAGGGTAACTAAAGCATAATTTATTTGACAATGAGAGAAAGCACTGTGTGAAAGAATTATACAGTACAAGATACAGAGAAATACATTGACAACAATTTGAAAAGCAGCATCGAAAATCACATTTCGGTTGCAATCGGATAAAAAAGAGCAGGAACGTTAGAAGTGCTTTGCACAGTGAGGGTAAAAAGTGTCAAGTCAGCCATGCAGGCGATCAGCAGCAAAAAGAAACACATCTTGGAATGATCCATACAGAGACGTATTATCGAGTTAAATACAAGTAGGGAGAGTCTAGTAGGGTTGAAAGTAAAATACACAAAGGAAGGAGCCTTAACATATTAGTCAATGCACAATATCTTTGAAGACAAACTGATATATCTAGAGGGAGGAAGTAAACTAAGAGAGGGAGAGGAGAGTGCCCAGAGACTAAACTAACCCAGGACTAGAGTCAGCCAGGTACATATGTTTCCCAAGAAGCATGTTCTTAAGGGATCTAAAATGATGAAAAGAAGGAATATTCTTGATATGAGGAATGAGGGTGTTGCAGATTCTTCAAACATACTGGGGAAAGATCGACAAAGTGCAGATTTCTGCTTAGAGTAGAGAGAGATTTTCTCCTTTGCAGCGTAGGGTGCAAAATCCTCCATTCATGGATAGCTTGTAGGAGAGATATTTGAGAGTTTGGAGGTTCAAAGCATTTACTTTTAAGGGAGGCAGTACTCAAGGAGCAGCAAGTCTCAATCATGGGGTTATTTAACATAGGCAATTGCTAAGTTGATGTTGTCCCATTTCGTAGTGGTTCTGAGAAATCCTACAGCAGGATGAAGAACAGCTGTTGATGGGGTGAATCTGTTACTTAAGAGGGTGGTGAGGCGACGTGGACATAGCTATAAACAAGTTAAGAGATTACTATAGGCTTAACTGCTAGTTTAAAATCTTGGAGAAGATATATTTTTTAACACCTTAAGTCGAAGAAGATAAAATCTGGCTAACAGTAATAGCTTGGATGTACCCTTTTCAGTCAGAAAAGCAACCCAAGGCTTGAGCAGTGTTAGCCAATTTAGGTGTGACATTTGCTGTCTTTAATGATTCAAGCCAGGATAGGAACTCAGGAGGAAATTTACTAACACTTTGCTCTGGGTTTGAATCACTAGGGGGCAGATGTATCAAACGATTTTTTTGTCTCAAACGCTGCGAATCGGTAAAAAGCAGCGTTTGCGACAATAAAAACGGAAAATGGAATGTATCAACTAAAACGCATCGCAATATTAAGGAATCGCAAATTTTGCGACTCCTTAATATTGTGTAAGCCTTTAAGGAATCGCAAATTGCGATTCCTTAAATGCTATGTAAGAAGCAATTAAGTTTTGCGAATTTACACTAAGAAATCGCAAATTACCACCAACTAGCAATTAACACATCAAAGCGAATTCTCTCTTTACTGTTGAATTTTTTTTTTAATCAGTCATAAAAACAATTTATTTTAATACATTCGTTAAAAAACTGTATAACCATACAGTCTGAAATAGATCACGTCACAGGAACCGGCTGGATATTGGTTGATATCCAGCCGGTTCCTGTTCCTGTGACGTAAGACGCCAGGATTATCGTTCGCCTTCGGTTTTACATTTTTATCGTTTTCTATTAGCTATCGGCTATATCAGCTTTAACCGAAGGCCATATCCTCTGCCAAGCTTCGTTAGATTTTTGCTTAGAGACGCTGCAATTAGGCTGTCTCTACGGAACCTAATACGAAGTTCCACCTATTCATTTCAGTTTTAACGACCTACGGAGATTTCGTCCCGGAGATTTCGTCCCAGAACTAAAACGCTGAAGTCAAAGAGAACAGCGATAATATCACATAGTTGGAGGTATTTTGGCCTATTTTGATATTACAAAGCAGTTAACTACATACTAGCACTAAACAAGCGTTAAACCTGAGGATGAAACCAGAGAGTCCTTTGTAGAAATTTGAAGAATTTTATTATCAGTGTGATTGGCATTTTTTGACTGTTCTTTCCGTATGAGTGCCGTGATTGAAATTAAGTAACTTGTGGCTCATCCTGAAGAAGGGGCTAGTTCGCCGAAACGCGCGTCGATAATTATTGTGCCACTATTCTTTGCCTTTGTTGTATATTTGTATTTTTATTTTTTACTTCAATACTGTTGATTTTAAATGAATTGTCAACTATTATTCTATGTTTGATCTATTTCAGACTGTATGGTTATACAGTTTTTTAACGAATGTATTAAAATAAATTGTTTTTATGACTGATTAAAAAAAAATGTCAACAGTAAAGACAGAATTCGCTTTGATGTGTTAATTTTCCCATATACCATTGTGTAGACAGGAATATACAATTGCCTAGGTTTATTTTTCTTCATAATTGTTTTTCCCTGACCTAGGAATTGAACTAATTTGTGTTCAGGGGTCCTTGTTATATACACTGTCAAGCCCCTATTGCCACCACAATGTCAATTTATTGGACGTTGTAGTGGCGATAGGGGCCTCGCCTTCTTTAAGAGGCAGCATAAGCCACTTAACGTGGCTTAACCCTGCCTTGAAAAGAAGGCGCCCTTTCACGCTATACTTAGCATGAAAGGAGAGGGCAATGGGTATAGCGGTAGGTGTTCCACCACAACACCCATTGATTTTGACGCTGACTCCTATTTATGAGAGTGGCGTAAATAGGAGGCAGCGCTAAAATTAAGACCAGGGAAAACTTGGTCTTCACGAGGCAAAACGAGGAGAAATTTTCAATTTCTCCCTGTTTTTGCTGTTTCCTTGTGTGCCAACGCAGCACACATGAAAACAGCAAAAGGCCATTGATTGTTTATGAGCAGGAAGGTGTCCCTTCCGACATACAAACAATCGTGAAAAAAATTACGTTTTGCAACTTCTATGTTTGTTGCAATAATCAGCATGCATAGAAATTACAAAACGCCATTTAAAGATTGTTTATGTGTAGGAAAGGACACCCCTGCGCTCAGACACCCTGCATTGGCACTAGGCAGCTAAATTTAATGCCAGCACAGAGGGAAACGCAGGGCTGCACCATATTGTTGTAAATATGATGCTACCCTGCGTTTCAGAAGTGGTGGCGCACCATCACTTCCATTGTAAATATGCCCCGACTTCCTGTGTAATTTTGTTTACTTTGCCATTGAAGAATGTGGCAAATATGGTGCATTTAGTGTAAATAGGACCAGAAGGAGAGGTGGTAACCAAACATTGATACTTTTAAATAGTTTCTTAAGTCTCTTCTTATAAAGGTGTATTTGAGGATTCAGCCATTCTGCTTGTACTGGTAAAATACAAAATGTGTCTGGTTTTCTTTTACTTTTGAGTTGTGTAAGTGACAGAATCTGAACGACTCTCCCCAATGTTTCAGCTTTTCTACTAGAGGATATTTTAAGGCTGAAGCAGGAGGAGACCCACTTAGAAACCTTTGCTTTTTCAGTGTTTTTCTAGAGAGAGGGATGAAATCATCATTAGTGTTGTAGGAGGCAGGTATTTATACGCAGCCGATAATCTGCACCTGATGCTCCCCACGACCCCACACACACTCTCGTTTGGTTTAAGCGCTAGTAGACAGGTAACAGGTGTGAAGAAAAGTATCAGGAAATGTTCAGACGAGTCCAGGATTTAGACACGATCTTGCATGATGATGTTGAGGATTGCACCTTTCCCATGAGTAGGTTTACTGCAAAGTTGAAGTAGGTATTTAGCTCATAGAAACCATGCCTGTGGATAGGTAGATGTGTCATAGAAGAGAAGCAGTTTGTGAGGTCAATGAGTTCTTTAGGAAATTGGAGTTGTTCTCAGGAAGGTAGTAGATAGAGATGAGCCTCATTCTGTTTGTGTAGGTCTGGAAGAGACCAACAAGAATGAGTTCAGAGAAGGTAAAAATAGGAACAGAAATTAGTCAACAGGATAGATTACTGTTATGGATTATTGCAACCTCACCCCATTTTCCCAAATAGCCCTACTTGATGATATATTAGTTGATGAGGACATGAATGTCTGTAATGGGTTGAGAGGTGTGGGTTAGCCAAGTCTCAGTTGTATTGTCTATGTGCTAGTGCCAGGATGCCCAGTTCCTGCCTAGATTCACACTCTACAAAACTCACTTCCCTCATTGATGTACTCAGTTGAAAAGAACATATCAAGGCTGTGATCAAGGCTGATAGCAGATATTATGGCACAGTTAGAAGCTGCAGATTTATAGCTGAGAAGGGCACAGTTTAGACTACACAAAGCTTAGAGTCAGGAGAGGAGATCAAGTGTCAGATGTAAGCATTGGTGGGCTTAAGGGTCTTCTGTTGTGGAGATGGTAATGCTTAAGGTTCTGAATTAAGAAATTCATGGAGTGTCTGCAGCTCAAGCTGAAGAAGGAAGGAAGGGGAGTGGAAAGGCAAAGAAAGGAGGTGTCCGCAGCGGGCAAACATTTCAGCTGTTTAAGAGCATGGGTGCCGGACAATGGCTATTAGAGTCTTCAAAGATGTAAGATGGGGTTCTGTATCAAAGTAGAAATTTCATCTCAGGGGAGCAAGTTCCAGGATAATGATGTTGTCGGTCGATAGTACGTTCCAGAGTAGAGGATGGGTTGCGGAGAGGAAAGGGATCAGGGGTGACACTACTTAGTGGGATTCCTAACCCGGCAGAGCACTGGATTTAAAAACTATGGGCCCGATTCACAGAACTAACTTAAGACAAAATCCTAAACTTACTACTTTTGGTATTCACAGAAGTTAGGATTTTGTCTTAAGTTTGTCTTAAGACAGACTTAAGACAAAATCCTAACTTAAGTCTGTCCTAAGTCTGTCTTAAGTCTGTCTTAAGACAAACTTAAGACAAAATCCTAACTTCTGTGAATACCAAAAGTAGTAAGTTTAGGATTTTGTCTTAAGTTAGTTCTGTGAATCGGGCCCATTGTGTATTAAGTTTTTTTTAAAATCTGCAGTTGTGTAGAAATCACGTGCCACAGTCTAGGGCTATACCTACTGCAGATTCACCTCAGTTTGTAAGACAGTTTGGTTTGGTGGTTGAGTAAAAGAACATTGATTATGGGTCTCATCATCCTATTCTCTTTCTCCTCTTCTACCCAGGATTGGCTGACACGCTATGGTTACTTGCCCCCACCAGATCCAGCAACTGGCAAACTGCAGACCTGGGAGGCAGTCGCAGGAGCTATCCGCAGCATGCAGCTCTTTGCTGGAATCAATGAGACTGGAATAGCAGGTAGGCAAACTGTATGCAATAAAGGAATAATATTCAATTGAGGCCCTGACGCCAAGAGCACAATCACTGAAGAACACTGGATGGGCAATCACTCCCTCCATCCAGTTAGACTGTGCAGCTCTGCAGATCTGATACACCAAGACTTGTAGGGCCCGATTCACAGAACTAACTTAAGACAAAATCCTAAACTTACTACTTTTGGTATTCACAGAAGTTAGGATTTTGTCCTAAGTTTGTCTTAAGACAGACTTAAGACAGACTTAAGACAGACTTAAGTTAGGATTTTGTCTTAAGTCTGTCTTAAGTCTGTCTTAAGACAAAATCCTAACTTCTGTGAATACCAAAAGTAGTAAGTTTAGGATTTTGTCTTAAGTTAGTTCTGTGAATGTAAAAGCATGCGTTGTAATGTCGTACATCCTACATTGTATTGCTGCAGTGGATCTGGAGTGCAGCCAAATATTTGGGAGTAGTCGACAGTAGCACAAATGAGTGGTTTAATTAATCAACTCAGATATACTTGGGAGAAGTGGTGCACACAGCTGAATCTTGAGTAAGAGCCTCATTGCTTACCTCTCCAACACAGATGATGCCACGCTCGCACTGATACGGATGCCTCGCTGCTCGCTGCCAGACCTGCACGATGCAGTCTCAGAGGAGAAGGTCCGCATAAGGCGCTCAGGTGTCGCGAGAGCAGGAAGAAGTGTTGGATCCGCATGGACCAAGAAGAATTTATCATGGAAGTAGGTGACTCATCCCAGGAGGCTGTCAGCCCCTTTTTGTAACCTTTTTATTCATCTCTGATTTGTGCATTCCCCTGCTAGCACCTCTCTTCAGGAAACAACCATTACAATGCAGTCACTACAATGCACTACCTTTACAACACGGCTGTTACAACGCAACTGCCTTTACATTGCATGCCATTACAACGCATGCCATTACAACGCATGTCACTACAACGCATGCCATTACATCGCATACCATTACAACACATGCCATTACAACGCATTATAAGGTAAGTAATGGGGATTTTTTAGTTTTAGGGTGGGTATGGGTTTTGAAGTACATGGGGATAGTATTTTTACCCCTACACTATCCAACACCTACCCTACTGTTGCACTCACTGGAATGGGAATAGTAATATTTACCCTTACACTATCCAACACTTACCCTACTGTTGCACTCACTGGAGTGGGAATAGCAAATGTTAACCCTACACTATCCAACACTTACCCCACTGTTGCCCCAAAAGTATTATGCGTTATACTGGTATGCATTGTAATGGTATGTGTTGTAATGGTAGTTTCTAAAATACCGTTGTAATGGCATGTGTTGTAAAATCATGCATTGTAATCGTAGTTGCGTTGTAAAAAACACATTGTAAAGGCATGGGTTGTAATTTGTTTACATTGTAACGTCAGATATTCCCTCCCTTACCCCTCAGTGTGTCTGTCCCTGCACCAATTTCTAAGTGCTGGTTTCCTCTGCTTTTCAGCCCTGCCTTCTTCCTGAACTCACTATATGCACAGGTTATTCTTTATTGTTTCATGTTTTCAATATGATCAGTTTCCTAACCCAGATTTACACCTCCATGTTTAATAGTGTACTTTTTGGTTGTCCTTTCTACCTTTCTTGACCTCCCCACAGGGTAAAGACATACCCCCGCCATGCCCAGCTTAGCCGCGAAACAATGCGAGTGCTGATGTACTATGCACTGAAGGTGTGGAGTGAGGTGGTTCCCTTGACCTTCCATGAGGTTGGGGCTCGCAGCCCAGATATCTCTGTGGAGTTCATCAAATCAGATCACCAGGATGGATACCCCTTTGATGGGACTGGGGGCATGGTGGCTCATGCCTTTTTCCCGGGGGATCCCCAGAGGGCAGGGAATGTTCACTTTGACAGCGAGGAAAACTGGACTTTCAGATCTCCAGGTAAGAGTTCTTGCTTTCTGTCCCCCTCTCTGTTTCTCTTTCTCTATCTCTCTCGCTCTCTATTGCTTCCACTCGCTCTGCTTAGTTCTCTAAGGGCCTCCCTGTCAACACTTTTCAGTGATACTCTTGTTTCTAATGTAATATTCTCTCTCTCCACTCTCTGTCACTCTGTCTCTCTCTTTAGCACTCCATCTTTCTCATTTTAACACGTTCTGCTTCCCTCCATGTCCATTTATTTGGGCACTCTTGATATTTCCATTTTTCCTCTCTGTTACTCTTATCATATGTCTCTCCATGACTTCCTTATGTATTTGAATTTCATTTATTTATAACATTTCATGGTGTTGGAAAATAAAGAAAATTGGGGTAAACACATCAGCGCACTATAAATGCTGTGGAAGAGGAAAGGAGAGAGCAAAGGGTAAAAGATGTCCAGCTTATGAGGAGATGTTATATGTCAGTATCTCAGACATGCTCACTATCAGGGCATCAGTTAATCCCATTCTGGACACTGGTAAGGACAGAAACACGAATATTCAGAATTATGAGCCAATAAATCAAAACTTCCTACTGATTGCATGCTTACTACTAACTTTGTACAAGTTTGTATTTTCCCTTCATCATTCCCAATGCCCCACTATACTTACTCTAACAAATTCCCACTCGCTGCTCAGCATCCTGCATTGCATTTAGATTTGAAAACATGTAAAGTATTAGGATTTCTACTGTCACCTCCAATAGCAGGTAGGAACGAGGCTAGACTTCCATTTGTGAGCCAATGAAGTTATTGTTACTTACAATTTTTTTTATTTTTTTGTTTTGAATTCCAAAAGACAGAATAAAATACCAAATTTTAGGTCATGGAACTTAATGAGGATAAGTAATGCTATATTTATCAACACAAATTGCACAAAGAGGCACAAAGAAATGGCATACAATATGCGCAACACAAAGACACAAATTAATGTTAGAAACTTGACTTCTTGAAAAAATCTTCCTTTATTCTTCATTCATGCAGCCAACGCATTTCACCCATACGGGCTTCATCAGGGCTATTTGTAAGGAGATCAAACAGCCACGTCTTGGCTAGTTGATAGAGCGTAATCTCGAGTTTCTTCTTCTGAAGAAAAGGTCCTTTCTTAGTCTAATGTACTTTTTCAAATGGTCCATCGTATCGGATCGCGTGTTCGTATCTCCCAAAGGTCCAAAACAAAGGAGAAGAAGAAAGCAGAACTCTACCATCAGCGAGTTCAGGATTAAATGTAGGTCTCAGTCCGAGCGGCCATCCGGGATGTGATAATCTCTTCCAGGAATCAAAAACGCTCGAGCGTTTTTGATTGCTGGAAGGGATTATAGCCCTGATGAAGCCCGTATGGGTGAAACACGTTGGCTGCATGAATGAAGAATAAAGGAAAACATTTTCAAGAAGTCGAGTTTCTAACATTAATTTGTGTCTTTGTGTTGTGCCTCTTTGTGCAACTTGTGTGTGTAATTTCGATTTAAGTTCCTGGGCAGTGAATTTACAAAGGTGGGCACGAGCCAGACTGCAGTACGAAGTAATTTAGAAGTGATTTAATAACAAGTGCGGTTATAATTATTTCCCTCACTGCCTCTGTTTGTTCGTGGCTATATTTATCAATAATGCAGAGAATAGGGGCAGAGCCTGATGCCGAAGAGCATGGCGGCATCTTCCAAGAGCTTCAGGCTTGTAGGACCTTGGTCACGGAAAACAGCCCACCCGCAGTTAGATAACAACAGGCATTTACCATGTAGTCTGGGTGTGTAGCCGGAGATCACCTGGACGAAGAAGGGGAGACACCTATGGGGGACCTGGACGTTTAGAAGCGAAAACCAGCAAAGAGCAGTGCGGAGTGTCTCACACATACCTGGTGGGAGCACCCTGTTGCCTCAGCCTGCTGGTGCCCCTGAGATGGAGGGTTAGGCTTCCAGCAGTCACCTCTAAGCTGCCTTCACTATACATGCCAAGAGACCATATTCAGGCGGGAGACCTGAGTTCTGAAGCTAAACATTACTTTATTTTGGCTATCTCCTATCTCAAATTGCTCCTGCTTCAACAGAAGTCAATGGGGGTAAATACATTCTCCCAATTATTTTTTCAAACTCTCTCGTTTTCATTTTTGGCATGTATGCTTCCCCTCTCCTGAGAATTGGGCCTTAAGGGCCGGGACCCGGGGTGCAGCCTCCCCTTCACTGGGACAATAACAACATGCACGGGTGCATGGCATGAAGTGGGCAACATTGAGCTATACCTATTGCCATCTCCCACATCCTAGTACCAGGTACACTGAGACCGATACTCCAGCCCCAAAAACAAAGAAATAGGACTATAATTCAGGAGCCAACACCGGCCCTTTTGAATGTGGGCATTAGAACTCCTTATCAACAATTATTGCTGGCAACCACTAACCAAAGAAAGGGGATTTCACGTTTATACTTGCTGCTGGCAGCCATATTGTTTCAGGAACAGTGCAGCTTTTCTTTTCTGTGGGGGCACACCATAAACATACTGGTTCATGAAGCGACCTTGCAGCAGGCATCAGGTCACTGAATTGTTGCACATTACGAAATGGCCCCAGGACCTCCGTTGGGCCCGACTGAGCTATCTCAGATTTTCTGGACCTCCCTTTTGGGACCTCCTTCATCTCCCTCTGTGGTCGTCAGAGCTGGGCACAATAGGAGAGCCCCACCCGGTTTGCTTGTCTGGCGGACTGAAACAAGGATCTCTTTGGCCTTTTCTATTGTACTTTCGTCAACCCCCTCAGCAACTTGTCATCTCACATATCCAAATCAAAGTCCACCCTACAACTTCTCTTCTCAGAGGCTGTCTCTGATACCAATTTCCCCTCAGCTGCCCCACAGGTGCAATGACTCATGACTCACCAGCCACACCTTCATCAGTCATGGATACTTTACTCCGAGAACGCTCTGACATCAAGAAATACATGGGTTCACTCAACGGCATAATGTATAACATAGCAGTGCAAGTCCAATCACTTTGATCTGACATTGCTTCCTTCCACCATAGAGTGAATAATACGGACAACCAATTGAAGGACATCAATGCAGCCATTGTTGGGATTCCGAAATAGTCCCTGGAGATCTGGGCACTGAAAAGGATGCTAATTGGAAAGACAGGAGTGGACAAGATAATATTCGCATCACAGGAATCCCAGAAACAATGGAGGACGAACATGCTTACGTTCCTCTGCAACTTCCTACCACAGCTCCTTGAACTGACATTTGTACCATAGTTGGAGATAAAGAGGGCATATAGGGTCAGATCACACACCTCCTCTTTTTCGCAGAGACCCTATCCTAATTTGGCCTGTCTTCTGCGACACCAGCAAGCATAGCAGATCTTGGCAGCAAGGAAGCATAGCCCCTACCTATTTAAGAATCTTGGAGCTGGCCGTGATCTTGAATACAGTGGAAGGCAGAATTCAAGAATACAAAAATCCCAAGGACCTGGAGAAAATTTTGGACACACTGGATATTTCTGTCATGGACCCAGAAGAACATTGAGGAGCCAGCATCATCTACCAAAGTGAAGGAGGAATGACTGACTAACGATCAGGACAAATTCAGGAGAACGATATGGGTCACCAGGGATATTCATCATAAGTGGGGGAAACATCCAGTGAATGGACATGGTATGCAAACGAACAAATCATGATCACTGCTTAAAACTTAAAATAGCCCTAGTTTGGCATGACTAAGACCCATTTGTTGAACACTGGCAAGACAGCATCCCGGCCTGCTGGACTCCAGGTGATGTCCTGACCTTTCAGGGAGGGGCACCTAATGTGTGCTGTCCTTGTTGTATGAATCAGTTTTGTGACTGCCTAATGAGGCCCCACATGAATCTGTCATCTGGGTTCTGCCTGGGATGGATGTCCACAGTCATTTAGTTTTGATACTGTGATGTATTCTCCTTTATATATGTTGTTTTGCATGATATATGTAGTAGTTGTCTGAGATTGTTGTTTACTGCATTCTATACATGACATTGTGCTCATGGGTTTGAGGTAACTGACGAATACTAGGTCGTCTCTCTGCGGTCTAAGACTTAGAATTGGACAGATCAGTTACCAGGGCCTCGAGTCGATGGCAGGTGGATTTGGCCTCACCCCAAACCTGTAGATAAGCTTCACACACTCGTTAGCTGGGGGTGATACAACAGTTTTATACGCGTGTCTCTGAGACATTGCACCTTGTTTATTACATTTAATACATGACCACTGCTTCTGTCACAACCCAGGGGTATCCCCCAGTTTGCCCTTTACGCCCCTATACCCCCGAAATTACCCCACTGTCTGACGTAAAACACCTAGATGTCTCCCACACCCAATGGAACATTCCACCCATAATGGATAGCCTCACCGAATGCAAATGGACTGACACACTTCATTCAGAAAGAAAATATTGTCCTGTCTTTTATCTCATCATCCTGATGTGGCACTACTTCAGGAAACGCCTTGGACGGACGTTGAATATGAGAAACTGAGAAGGGAATGGGTGAGAACAGTGATACATGCTTGAACGCAAGACCCTACCGCTTGCCCGCCACCCCTCTAGGTATGTTTTTGCGAAGGTCAAGATTTGGGGCGAGAGACTGATTGCCAGCTCCTTATACGCACTTGAAACTTCTCCACTCCTTTGGTACAACCAGGCTTGTGGGTCAGACAACTGGAACCTGCTACTGGACCCGTACCAAGATAAGTCTGGGAACTATGTTGCCAACCAACCCTGGGACAGGTTCATCCTATCCGGCAATATTAGTGACCATGCTTTAGAGAACCCTGCCAACTAAGGGGCATATTATCAAGGGCATTATTGCCGCTTTAGCAGCATTTTTTGCCGATAAAGCAGCAATATTTTTATCACCCTATTAGCAAGCCTGCGCTAACATGCGTTAGGCCAAGCTTTCCGGCGTTAGCTGCCGTTTTTTTAATTGCCTTGCATATCAGCGATATGTATCGCTAATGACATGCAAGATAGGCGTAACTTACCTACATTTCACTGTAAAAATCGCTAACAGCACTTTGCTGTATTATCAAAGATGACCCGCGATAAAAAAAATTGTGCTAACCCCCGATGTACGCAGGTTTTTAACACCTGAAAAAAAACTGACTAAACATGGTCATACAAGGGAGACTAGCCCTGATCTCCGCCACAGACAGCAGAGAGGTAGACCTCATGCTGCATTATTAGCCCTTACCATGTACAGAGGTGCCGTTGTCTTGTAAAGGCAGTACATTGCAGTTCATCACATCATCATCCGGTCTGTCACCTAACATTAAGAATATTGATTAAAAATTATTAGTTCTATATTATACCTTTGATGTTAGCATTCACTGTTACCCAATGTGCCGTTTGTCAACTTTCATGCTGCAGAGTGCGAGGCGCCTGTCAAACAGGGGGTTTTCAGGCTGCATGGCATGTTAGCTGCAATATAATTTCTGCTAACGCACCGCTAACGCGCTGACTACATGCTTTCGCATCTTTGTCTACCGCTTGTTAGCGGGAGTTTTTGCTTCCTTCCATCGTATGTTATCGACGTCTTAATAAAACGTCGATAAAAATGCGAAATGTGTCCAGGAAAGGAAGCGATGATTAAAATGCGGAGGACTTTCGCTGGTGATCATTATCACCAGTTCTAGATATTATGCCCCTGTCACTGTCCCTGTCACGCCTGAAGGATAGAGACTATACCTTCACATTCTGCCTAAATAGCACACACTCATGCATGGATTTTTTCAGACTGTAGCGGAGCTGACTCGTAACCTAGTGCAAGCATCCATTTTCCCAAACCGCAGCTCTGATCATGATCTAATCACTGTAGTAGATTTAGACCTTAACCCTTTGCAACCCCGTCTGGCCCAATGGTACATGAACACGATACACCTCTTATGTTAGTATTTGCGTCAATATTTGGAGGACACAATTGACACTGCACAAATGCTATGGGTGGCTGGAAAGGCCTGCCTCAGGAGAATCCTGATGAGGGACTTTGTGGACTTTAAAAAGAGTTGTGAGGCTTAAGGACGCAGGTTGACTGCCCTTACACCACAGCTGACTGTGGCATATAATTTGGTGTAGAAACTTCAGAGATTTATTCAAGGTCAAATATGACGTAAACTCTCATTATGTTTTGTTATGTTATTTACATTTATTTATTTATTTATTTATTTAAAGAGTTTTATATAGCGCTGGCTAGACCCGAAGGTATTACAGCGCTTTACATGAGAATCAACAATGCAACAGAAAAAAGATCAACAATTAAACAATACATCAAAACAATAGGCAATATCTTGGGAGAGGAGAGAAAGGAGAGTTAAAAGTAGTGGAGGGGGCAGGGGAGGTGAGAAAACAAGGATAGGGGAAGAGACAATGAGGAGACACAAAAGGAAGTCTGGCTAACGACCGACTGGGTAGGTGACGACCAAGGCCCTTCTCCCCTATAGCTAAACCAGGTAGCTCCATCGGGCATCAGACAAAATAGTTCAGTCTCAGTACATTGAGAGAGGAGAGAAGGAGAGACATAAATAGAGGGAGGATGCAGGAAGAGACGACAGGAGAGACGAAAGCAAGTCTGTCTAAAGACCGACTGGGAAGGTGACGTCCATGGTGGGAATTCCCGGCCTGTTTCCCCTATAGCTAAACCAGGAAGCTCCATCGGGCATCAGACAAAATAGCTAGATCTCCATTGACGTGGGAACATTCACAGATAAACAGGGTGGGGACTAAGGGCCAGGACAGGTGATGGCAAAGGTAGGTAGCAGGAAAGTGGAGAAGAGTAGAGGGAGAGGGGTAGGGGGAGGAATGAGATAAGGTCAGGAGAGAAGCAGGAGGGTTTGTTGCGGGCGTCATTTTAGACGTTGCTTTTATGTGTCACAGGTAAATTCAGCAACCAGCCGCTGGCAATGTCACAACATTGGTGCTCCGCGGCTCTTGCTAGAGTTCAGCTTTAAGCAATTCATTGACATCGACAGCCCGACTGCTTTCATGCGGTCATGGAATTTTTTCCTTTCTTTGCTTCTTGCCCAGGACGTAGTGACATCACTATTTGTGTGTCATCTGCGTAGGATGTCAACTAAAACCCAAAGGATCTAATTAACGCGGCTAGAGGTGTGACATAGATATTAAAGAGAGGGGGACTCAGGGAGGACCCCTGAGGTACTCCACATGGTAGGGAGAATGGCAACAAACGGACTTTGTCAAGATCCACAGTTTGAGTCCTTTCTGTAAGAAACGATTTCAGCAGGTCCCATGCCTTGCCTGTTACCCCACAATTAGATAAACGGTCCATCAAAATTCCATAATGGACCATATCGAATGCCGCGGAGAGATCCATCAAGATAAGCACCGCATTCCCTCCCTTGTCTAAGGCTTCTCTTACTTCCTTAGTAGATTTTATCAGGGCTGATTCTGTGCTGTGCTCTGCCCTGAATCCATATTGAGTGGAGTCTAGTGAATTCCTTACATGGAGATGAGTGGTGAGTTGGGTATTCATAGCTCTTTCAACCATTTTTGCTGGCAGAGGTAAGCGGGATACTGGCCTATAGTTGTTGGGATCCTTGTAGTCAAGATTGTGTTTTTTTAGCATGGGGAATCTAGACGCTATTTTCCAGTTGTTCGGAAAATGCCCCGATTCGAACATCGCATTAAAAAGATGAGTCAGAGCCTTGCTAATGAGCTCTGGGATGAGTTTGATCACTGTGATCACTGGAACTGGACATGGGTCCTTTGGCGAGCCTGATTTAGTGGTGGCAAGAAGTATAATCGTATCCCGTGTAGCTAGTGACTGGAACTTGTCAAGGGTTGGTTGAGGCTCCATTGGGTTTGTCAACGACATTGCATGCTCCAGGGTCAGGGATTGAGGGAGACCTGAACGAGGAAAAGATAGCTTCCACCTTCTGTTGAAAGAAAGTGGCTATTTCCTCACAGAGTTCTGGGCTGCTTTGGGATTTTGAAGTAGGTGGGGTCGTCAAATTGACCACCGTTTTAAAGAGTTCCTTCATGGATGAATTAGCCTTTATAATTTGCTCCATGAAGAAAGTCTTTTTGGTGTCGAACAGTAGCTGTTTACAAACATTAATGCTTTGTTTGTAGGATATTTTATCCCCATCCTTGTAGCTTCTTCTCCATTTCCGTTCCAGTCCCTTACATATACGTTTTTGCTTCCTCAGTTCTGCAGAGTACCAAGGAGCTGAAGGCTGGTAGCGTTTGGGAGTCCATCGTTTCACTGGGACTAGTTTTTTGCATGTTGGGTCTATCCAATTGGTGTAGGAAGTAATGGCTTCTACTACATCTGCAGGAAGACAGATAGTTGTCGCCTGGAGAGAGGTGGCTAGCGCCATACTAGCATTACACAGTGCAAGCAGAATCGGCACTCTTTAGACTGAAAGAGAGGCACTGTGGGAGGGTTGAAAAGGCTGAATGGCTGCTGGTGGTGCAATTGGAGCAGGCACACTCTCACTCCATGATAGCAGTTATTAGAACCGCTCATAACATGCGACTCACTGACCCAGATGACATTCTCTGGGAATTCACTACTTTCTATGTACGCTTATATTCCTCGAGAACTTGGAATGCCACAAAAGGGGAATAGGAGTTCGCGTGCAGACTCACTTTAGCGACATTTACACAAGACCAAGCAACTATACTTGAGACAATATAAGTCATGAAGAAATAGCACAGGCAATGGACTGCATTTCAATGGTGAAAGCGCTGGAAGATGATAGTGTCCCAATAGAATTTTTCAAAATAACCAAATCTTTGATGATAACGTCACTGGGTAAAGTGTTCCAAGAAATCTCAAACAATAATCGGAATTTCATAGGGCAGTGATCCCTCTGATACCAAAACCAGGCAGGGACCTTCTCAACTGTGCCAATTACCGATATCTATATTTATAAAAACGAATGTATGTCTGTCTGTTTGTCCTTTATGCATTACTACACCATTCATCCAATTGCCATGAAACTTTGGGAAGTTGTTGAGTACACTCCCGCAATGGTTTCTGGCATAACATTTATTAAAATATCGGCCCCCCAGGGCCCACATAATCTTTCGAATTGTACGCACCAGACGGAAAAACAACAAATCGTGTATCCACAAGCACTCGAATAAATAAATAGAATTAAAACACCATTCTTTCGATCGGCATGAAACTTTGGGAAGTTGTTGAGTACACTACCACAAAGGTTTGTGGCATAAAACATTTTTAAATACCGGTCCCCCAGACCCACATAATCTTTCGAATTGTACGCAACAGACGGAAAAACAACAAATCGTGTATCCACAAGTACTCGAATAAATAAATAGAAATAAAACCCCATTCATCCGTTCGGCATGAAACTTTAGGAAGTTGTTGAGTACACTCCCGCAAAGGTTTCTGACATGATTTGTTTTTAAATATCGGCCCCCCCAGGGCCCTCATAATCTTTTGAATTGTACGCACCAGACGGAAAAACAAAGACCCGTGTATCCACAAGCACTCGAATAAATAAATAGAATTAAAATAGCATTCATCCGATCGCCAGGAAACGTTGAGAAGTTGTTGAGTACACTCCCGCGAAGGTTTCTGGCATAATTTATTTTTAAATATTGGCCCCCGAGGGCCTTCATAATCTTTCGAATACTGATGTATGCACCAGACGGAAAAACAAAAAATTGGGTATCTACAAGCACTCAAATAAATAAAGAGAATTAAAACAAAACTTTGAAATGTTTTCTATATTTAAATGAATAAGGTTCAATAAAAATGACACAATGTAAATTGAATGTTATCATAACGAGTTTCCTTGAATTTCCTTTCTTCGGAGATCGCAGCAACGCGCGACGGGTAAGCTAATCCCTTATAAATACAGATATGAAGATCCTAGTGAAGACCTTGGCCACTAGGTTCAAGACTTCCATTTCCTTTCTCCACCCTTAACAGGTGGGGTTTTTGCCAGGTCGCTCTTCAGCGAACCACTTGAGAATGTTTTCCCACCTCCTCTGGCAGGCAAGACAGGACAAATATGAAAACATTCTTATTTCACTCAACGCTGAGAAGGTATTGGACCATGTGGAGTGGTCCTATTTCTTTAGAATGATGGAGTCAATAGATCTAGGGAACACATTCATTGACAAAGTCTGATGGCATTACAGCTCTCCCACAACATTGGAGTTGTCCTGGGGCTTTTCCACACACTTCTTTGCTACTAGACGGGGAACAAGACATGATTGACCGCTCTCCCCTCTAATATTTTTTGATGGGACTGGAACCACTGGTAGCCCTTATCTTCAGTACATTGAATATCTGTGGGATCCCAACAGTGGTGAGCGAGCGAAAAGTGGTCTATTATGCGGATGACATATTAGTGGCCCTCTCCATCCCATCTTAGTCAGTACAGGGCATAATGAATGTGACTGAGACTTTCTCCAGCTTGTGGGGGTACGGAAAAAATTGGTCAAAGTATGAGGCTATGCCGGTGACACCGACAACCACACAAGCATCTCTATGGGCCTCACCATTCACATGGCTGCCCACCAGACTAAAAAACCTCGGTATGTACCTGAATAGTGACTAAACCAGTATTGTGTGGGAAAAGCTGATTCTCATCATTGACTAGGCAGAGGGCATATCATTAAAATAAACGTGATGCAGAGATGTATTTACATCTTTGGGATACTCCCTAAAATAATTCCACTGTGTATGAGAGATTGATTAACTTTATATGAATTATGTGTATGGGAGCCATAGGCCCCATCTCAAAGCCACTAAGTTATATGCCAAAAGCACTGTGGGGAAAGGGCTGCACCTCCTGCAAGTGGAGTCCTATTTGTTGGCCTCCCAACTGGTGCATACCATGCACATGTTTAAGCCACATAAAGAAAACCCTCGAGGGTCTTTTTAGAACAACACATATTGCAGTCACAGCTTTTTACACTGGATATGCAAGAACAGGACCACATGTCAACCCTATCATACATGCCATGAGGGCCCATAAAGTGATCAGATCTTCGAATACAGTCCACCCATGGGCCCTGGTACGGAGAAATAAGGACATCCTGATAGAGGGAGCGAACATTGGTAACCATATCTGACTGATTAGATGATACAGCATGATACAACCCAATGATAAAGCAACATTGCCCCATTCCCAGGGGACGACCAAAGGGCTCTGAGGGCACAGAACTGGTTTGACATACTTAACTTGAGGCACATTTCCAGACCAATTTCCAGGGGGTACACCCAGGCTCCATGAATGTAACACTCCCACCATGAAGAGTAACACAAGGTAGTAACTTGCGCTGCTTTGCGTTATTCCAGATTTAACAAGCCATGCAAGGCAATGCAAGGTGGCCTTGAGTGGCTTGGAAAATCTCATTCTAGGTTTTGCATTATCCTGCGTCGCTTCGCATGGCACAAGAGTGACACAAAAAGTTAATAAATCTGGGCCTATTTGTCTAAATGGGCAGAAATCAAGGCCTGGATATACTGAAGTTTCACGCAACTCAGCAAGGGCATTTGCTGCGCTGCTTGAAATGGAGAGAGCAGCAATGATGCAAATCTACTAAGATATGGCACACCTCTGCTCCCTCCTTGCGCTGGCGCACTAAATGTCATAGGCACGATCGTTTTTGAACAAGAAGGGATACCTTTCAGCGCAAAAACAATCCTAAGAGGCAATTTTCTCTTTTTTGCTTGTGATGTAGAATGCATCACACATAGAAAGAGGAGGCAAAGAAGAGAAATACAAATATTTCTCCTTGTTATGCCAGCCTCGGATAGGCACACTATTATGGAACAATCCAAGGTTTACTAACTTTAGTCAATCTTGAATTGCGTCTAATTACATGGGTGGATGCTCAGGAATGTCCATGTTCCTCCTGTGGAATGCATACAACTACGAAATGTAAAGCAGCACAGCATCAATTGTGGCTCGTGCAGGAAGTCGCGGTTGGGCGGGGTAAGGGTGTGGAGAGGTGGAAGTGACAAACGACGGAATAGAGAAAGTAATGCGGCAGGCGCAACGTAAGTGGTTTTATTTATTTATTTATATTACTTTCCCTTTTCCGTCGTTTGTCACTTCCACCCCTCCCACCCCCGCCTCACTGTGTTTACCTGCACGAGCTGCGACTGCATTGCATTTCTTTACAAAGGCACGTAAGGTGGTACAAATTGACCCTTACATTGCTTACTAAATATTACTTAAGGACTTGCATTGAGTGCGTGATGAAAGTACAACACAAGTCCTCAGTAAAGGTGAGCCCAAGTTTGTAGAGATGTGTGTACTGAAACCATACTGATTTCATGCAGGAGGTTATTATGAGACAAAGATACCCCAGTGTACTTGTGACTAACAAATGGGACACAGCTATCTCGATTGAGATGAGGCTATTCGGCAAGAATCAGACATGTGTGGATGTCAATTTATCACCCGAGGATTGATGGTTTGGGCGCAAGTGTTAATCGAGTGGTGAAAGACCAGTTGTAATTAGTTATAAAGAATAGGATAAGTTGGAAATTGGTTTTAAGGAACATGCTGTAGTCAATGAGAACTACACACCTTTTAAGCACTGGTATGTCTCCATTCTTATTGCTTAGGGGAAGAGTTGCAGGATGAACAGGGAATGGATAGAAGCAAGTTGGCATTGAGTAGTTGAGTGGAGTTGTTTATGTGAGAGATGATGTGCAGGAATAGATGCTGCACCATGTTTAAATTGAAGTGTTGAGATTGGGTGAGGCTCAAAGAACCCATTTGGATGAAGAAGGGTTTATCTTGGTTCTTTCCCCCCAGGAAGTGAAAGATAGTGAGTTACTGTTGCATGAAGGGAACATATGGAACAAGAATCGTATTTCAGTTTGCCTGGTAAAATGGCCGGCATGTGTTGGAAAGAATATCAGAAAGCATTGAAGATGGACATGGAAATCTCACCTTTTCAGATGTTGTCTAGCGGAAATCCAAAGTTAGGCAGGTTCCCGAGTGCCACAAGGAGTATGCTGTATCCTTACCTTCTTGTTACTGTTTCAATGTTTGTAACTATTTTGAATTGTCATTCCTTTTGGCTATCATTTTGTACATAGTTTGATTGTACTTGTGTACATCCTTAAGATTTTATTCCTATTGTTTCAGTTGTTCACAGTGGGTATCGTCGTTCCTGTCTTGTGTTATGGGTTAGCTTCTTTGTGGTATGGTTGATGTTCTTTTAGGGGGGAGATATGTCATATTTGTGTTGAAACTGTATGACATTCCATGATCCATGATCTATCGCTGTTGAAGATATTGTAATACTCAACTTTAGCCAGTTGCTGCTGCCTGGGCTGGTATGCTGGCACTTACCACAATAAACTTTTCTTCACATTGCTGCAGTCTGTCCTTCTAATGCTCTTCTTTTTGGAGGATAATAATGTCTTCTCTCGCTATGGTTTGCTGCCTTCAACAGCAAATTCCAGATATACGTGACATGTTTCTGTCTCCCATTGGTCTCTGTTTCACTTTTGTCTTGCAGATGACCTAGGGACAGACCTGTTTGCGGTGGCGGTCCATGAGTTCGGGCACTCCCTGGGCTTGGCGCACTCCTCTCTGAAGCGCTCCATTATGCGCCCCTACTACCAGGGTCCGGTGGGAGACCCTCTGCAGTTCCAACTGAGCTCCGACGACAGGACTGAGATCCAGAAGCTCTACGGTGAGTAGAACTGCACGCGTTCATTGAGGTTACATTTATGCAGTCAGTTCAGGGACGCAATGATCTAAACACAGGAGTTGGTATGGAGAGGTGGCAGGAGGCGAGAGAGCTATTTTGGGGGCTGCAGTAGGCAATTTTGGATCTCAAATATTGACGGGACAGAATATCGTTACAACAATATCGAAGAACAAAATATTGAAAAGTAAGTGCACAGAAGGAGGTAAGAATTTGCTATCCTTAACTCCAAATCTCTATAGCTTGCTGATATAATTATATCTACAAAGTATGAATATGTAGATTAGGTATGGGAAATGTTTAGAAACGTACCTTTCAATATTTCATCCTTCAATATTGTTATAATGACTCTCTGTACGTCTAGATTCTGGATTTGGGAATCCCAGCCTACATCTGTTTTGGGAAAGGAAGCATTGAGGAAAAGCAAGGAAAAACAATCAATGGATGAGAGAGAAAGAGCAGTAGGGGATTGAGTATGGACAGAAGAGGCTGACTGTGAGTGTGGATGGCTGTCCGTGAGATCAGGAAGAGTCCGCAGCTGCGAATGAAAGCGGTTTGTCGCTCTGCTTCATATTTTCCATGCGACATTGGAATAGCAGATCATCTTGACGGCTGTACCGGGAAACTGGCGTTCCCTCCAGTCTGAGGTCATCGCGCCTCTGGAGTGTAAAGTAGTTCTGGAAGTCAAGTAGGACTTTTTTTTACATTGACCTCTATCATTTCTTTATCACCACTGCCTGGCGTGCCTAAATTATTTCCGTTCTTGTATTGTCATCATAAAGCAGTAAGTAATGCTGGCAGGAAGGAGAGGCACACTTCAATTAAAAATATATACCAGCTACAATAGGACAGTTCACATTAAGGTGGCACTATATTTCAATGTGTCATCATAAGACTGTGGTAGTAAATCAGACCATCATTGTGGAAGAGAAATAGTGATCAGAGGAGGCTTCCCAATTTCCCATAATGCAGCCAGTTTGTGCCTCACTTCCGTTTCCTGTGGCTGTCACTCAGACTGCTGACAGAGTGCCCGAAGAGACAAGACAAGGTTCAATCTCAAAATTCTCAGGCGAGGAAGTACATTTTCACTGCTGGACTGTGACGGTGCTGTTAATAACTATATTACATTGATTTGAATTGAATAGCCTTTTTTATAGTGCAACAGCTGCTTCAGAGGAAGTGCCCCAGGCTGACCAGCAGGTGATTTGTAGACTGTTTTTGAACAGCACTTCCGATTTTACCATTCTTAAATCAACTGGGAGTCCATGCCACAGCTTTGCTGCCAGAAGCCTGAAGGAGCGGCTGCACCTCAAGGACTTAAAGACTCTAGGTACATGAAGTAATCCCTGATTAGATGAGCGAAAGTCGATTTGAACCCGCGTGAACTCAGTTGGAGAAGGGCGCTTGCCCACAAGCATATCCCCACAGGCCCAGAACAGACCCACGACTGATCTAATCTTCTTGTATACTATCTCCTCCTTTCTTTGTTTTATTCTCTATCCTTCCCCTTTTCATCCTTTATTATTCTTCTAGCAAGACAGTGGAAAAGGGGACAGCCAAACATATATACCACTTACCTGTATCCTTGACAAGGACAGCCAGTTTGGGCTGTTACCCTGTAATGGTAAAGCAATGGTAACTGTACGTATAACATTTAATAAAATAATCAAAAACAATACTACTCTAAGATAAAAGGGTCCCTTTTTCTGAACCACCAGAAAGGTAATCAACAGGGCCTTGAATTTAAATTGTTCCTTTACCTGCAGTCAATGTAGTTGTTTCAAGCCGACACAAGCGGATTGTTTCTTTGGACAGTCCGTGGACAGTTGAAAATCAGCTGTGCAGCCGCATTTTGAACCAGCTGTAATTTATTTATCAAATATACTGAGGCTTCAAGGTAAGGTGAGGTGATATAATGGGATCACTGAAATAATATCGAGGGACAGAATATCGACCATCAAAAATATCGTTGACAAAATATCGACAGTCAAAATATCGAGTTTCTATCTACAAACAGGTAAGTACAAAAATATCGAGTTCAAAATATCGTTTACAAAAATATAGTTGTAAAAAATATCGTATTTACTAAAAACAGTGTTAAATTAAATTAATATTAATAATTAATTACTAAAATATACTTAAAATTACTTAAATTAACTTATAATAATTAAATAATTAATGAAAGTTAAATAAATATTTTTTTATTTCATATTTATTAAAACATATATATATAGTAACAAAATATAATAAAATAATACCCATAAACTGAAAACTGACCCTGAACCCTAAAAATACCCCTTTACCCAAAAACCCAAAACTGACCCTGAACCCTAAAAATACCCCTTTACCCAAAAACTGAAAACTGACCCTAAACCCTAAAAACACCCCTTTACCCAAAAACTGAAAACTGACCCTGAACCCTAAAAATACCCCTTTACCCAAAAACTGAAAACTGACCCTGTACCCTAAAAATACCCCTTTACCCAAAAACTGAAACCTGACCCTGAACCCTAAAAATACCCCTTTACCCAAAAATCCAAAACTGACCCTGAACCCTAAAAATACCCCTTTACCCAAAAACCCCAAACTGACCCTGAACCCTAAAAATAAAAACGAATTTTTTTACTATCTATATTATATACTTACATATTTTCACTTTCGATATTATTTACAGTCGATATTACTTCACTTACCTTAAAAACGATATTTTGGTTGTCTATATTCTGTCCTGTCGATATTTTGTCCAAACGATATTTTTGACTCGATATTCTGTCCAAACGATATTTTGGAGTCGATATTATGTCTGTGCACCGATATAATCTAATCGAGAAGTTACTCTAGATAGCACAATCTCCTTCTGAGTCTGCGCTGGCAAA
Organism: Lissotriton helveticus; assembly: GCF_964261635.1. Taxonomy (NCBI): domain Eukaryota; kingdom Metazoa; phylum Chordata; class Amphibia; order Caudata; family Salamandridae; genus Lissotriton; species Lissotriton helveticus. Next base: position 248,310,065 of record NC_136057.1, on the reverse strand, counting down.
ACCTTTTGAATCTTTTTTTAGAAATGTCAATGTGCCTAAACAGGTCGCTGTGGTTGCTCGATTCTGTGGCTTAAAGGAGAGACCATGAGTGAACTTTACTCCTATGTTTCTTACCACTGTAGATGGGACCACCCTTGGTATAGGATGGATGGCCAATAGTTGCCCATAAACGTAGCGCAGCTCAATTTCATCCAATTTGCCACATTAGAAAGACATCCCTGGAACCTCTCCACCAAAGAATCGTCGGTCTGCTGAAAAGACAGCATTAACTGAGTGTCGCCTGCATAGGACACTATATTGAAATGTCAGTGTTCTACCACCTTGGACATAGGTGCCACGTAAATATTAAAGAAGGTGGGACTGAGTGCCGAGCCTTGTGGAACCCCTGGAGATGGACGACCTGCACCCTAGCCACCAAAAAAGGATTGAAGTCAATGTTTGGTTCTGCCGACCTCACCTGCTAGCTCCAAACGCTCCAACAGAATATCGTGGGAATTGGTTTCAAAAATCGCTGATGAATCTAAAAGAATCACAACAGTTTTCTTCTCCAGGCCGAGATTTGATTTTACAAATTCTGAGACCTCCAGAAGGGCTAGCTCACTGCTGAACCCGGGGCAAAAACTCAAATGTGTACTATGCAATATGTTGTTGTACGTGGTAAACTGGGAAAGCTGTTTGTTCAGCCGTGTATCCAGCATTGTCCCTAAAGCTGGGAGCAGAGAAATTGGCCTAAAATTGCTCCAGATGGAAGGGTCAGCATTTGACTTCTTCAAGCGAGGTGGGACCTGTGCTACTTTCCAATCACAAGGAACACATCCTGATTCCAATGATTGATGAAACAGCTTATTAATTACGGCATTCACCATTGAAACCACCAATTGAAGAACACAGGTGATCAAGGGTCCTAGTCTGACCCACAACCAGCATTAGAAATAGCTAATTTGGAATCACTCCAAAAAATGGGCTCAAAGGTGTTCAGTAACGGGCCATCCCTCAAGGACCGACCATTAGGGTCTCAGTCAGAAATGCCCACCTTCTTCTGACCATCAAAGTGGGAGTAAATGTAAATGTATAATGTATAAATGTAAATGTATAGGCATTTATATAGCGCACTACTTACCCGTAGGGTCCCAAGGCGCTTCGACCGCTGCGAAACCCTTCCTGGCTTCCCTGAGAGATGGTCCCTTAATGGGTATCTCCAGGGTGAGACCAGGCATCCCCGGCGGTCTGGTGGGGCCGTTAGTGAAGATGAGGCAAGCTAATGCCCAGAGTTGCCGAGTGTGATCGCTGATCAGAGTGGGCACCGAGGCGAGAGAATTATCGAGTCCGCTGACCCTGGTCCAGAAACCTGCCGCGCCGGGAATCGAACCCTGGTCCCGGGCCGTCCTCTGCTCTCGGGTCTGCCGCCTCTAACCAGTGAGCCACACTACTTAAATGGCCGCCACCTTCTTGTGGAAATACAGAGAGATATTGTCGCACAAAGATTGTGAGGCTGGGATTTTCTGTTGATTGGCTGCTGGGGATAGGAAGAATCGAAAAATCTTAAGAATCTCTGTCAACTGAGCTCCAGTAAAAAACTGCGAAAGTTGCACCAAGAAGTGATCAGTTCATACCTGCGGTTGCAGCTTAGCCACTGTTTGGAAGGGGCGATTGGAGAAAATCAGATTAAGTGTGTGGCCCAACCTATGTGTGGGAGCACTTACTTTTTGTTGAAGATTTAGATCTGTCATTGCCTCCATCATAGCACTGGTTGCTTGCAGGCAGGGTCATCTATATGGACATTTAGATCTCCCAATAAAATTAAATTAGAAAACAGGAACGGTGAGACAGTGTTAGCCACTACCACACCCAAATTTGCCCCATATGTTGGCAGATAATAAATTAGTGTTACTGAAAAAGAAAAATTAGGCGGCAATTCTGATAAAGAATATTAGCCCCTCTCTCTCACCCAACACCTCCAAAAATGTTAATTGTGTTAAACCATGATTGGCAAATCACGGCCACGCCTCCTCCCTCTCTGTTCTCTCAGTCTAAGTGGAGAATAGCATAGGCGCCCGGTATGATGAGGGCAATGTCCAGCCCGGAAGATGCACCGAAACATGTCTCAGTAAGGAATAGCGCACTCCATTTATCGTCATTTAAAAGGCCCTACTGCATGCCTACGGAGATAGGGAGGAATCTAGTATTAATCAGACCCGCCTTAATCCGGGTTGCACCTCTACAAGGATCTTGCCATCCCAGTCCTTTAAATCCCTTCTCTTTCTCAAATCTTAAGGGGTCTTCAGCTGAAATTCTTATACTCCTCGTAATCTGTTCATTATTAAGCATTATTGCCCTCACCTGTGGTCAATATGGCTGATAATTTCCCTCCCATAAAATGAGGGGAATATAACAGCCATTCCTGGCCTGCAGGTAAGGGCAGTGACGCTTTTAGCACCTGGTTGCCCCTACCCAAGCAGTGGATTCAGCTTGCTGTGGGCCAGGGGGTAAACGCCTCCCACGCAGCTCCAGCTCTTGTATCATCCGCTCTTTCCCATCCACAATTTAAGAGAAGTGTGAGTGCAGCAGAAAAATATAAACAAGCATTTACAATGCAACGGTCTCGGCTTTGCAAAAGTTAGAGCTATTGGCATTGTAAATGACAAAATTTTTAATATATGTTGGTTTTGAAAACAGATAAATAAATAGCATTGTTATTTACAATGCCAATAGCTCAATCTCTCGCAAATGCGAGACCTATTGCATTTGCAATGCAATAGGGCGCGTATTTACGCAAGTTTGAGCTATTGACATTGCAAATAACAATGCCAAAACCAAAACATAATAAAAAGGTCTCTCACACTACGGGACGGAAGGTGAGAGAACGTAGAATATATAGACAGACAGGCAGGGAGAGAGAGAGAGAAAAAAGCTGAGATGGCTGTCTACTCGCCCCAGGGCAGAGAGTGGGTGTGGAAGTCGCACTGCTACATCCTGTGCTGCACTAGGCACGTGTGAGGGTACCGTGCACTCTGGCTGCCACCACCTGCCATGGACTTGTGCTGGGTGATGGAACTTTCCACCCCCGAGGCCGTGCTATAGGTATTCGGGAGGGAGGGATGCTCGCGCTGCTGGTCCAGAGCTGCACATCTTCACTGCTAATGGCGCTGTGCTGCACCAGTCGCGTGGCGCTATGCTGCACCAGTCGCGTGGCGCTATGCTGCACCAGTCGCGTGGCGCTATGCTGCACCAGTCGCGTGGCGCTATGCTGCACCAGTCGCGTGGCGCTATGCTGCACCAGTCGCTATGCTGCCCCTGTTCAGTGGCGCTATGCTGGACCTGTCCCATGCCGCTATCTTGCACCTATACAGTGGCGTTATGCTGCACCTGTCCCGTGGTGCTATGCTGCACCTGTCCCGTGGTGCTATGCTGCACCTGTCCAGTGGCGCTATGCTGCACCTGTCCAGTGGCGCTATGTTGCACCTGTCCAGTGGCGCTATGCTGCACCTGTCCAGTGGCGCTACCTTGCACCTATCCAGTGGCGTTATGCAGCACCTGTCCCGTGGTCCTATGCTGCACCTGTCCCGTGGTGCTATGCTGCCCCTGTCCCGTGGCGCTATGCTGCACCTGTCCAGTGGCGCTATCTTGCACCTATCCAGTGGCGTTATGCTGCACCTGTCCCGTGGCGCTATGCTGCACCTGTCCCGTGGCGCTATGCTGCACCTGTCCCGTGGCGCTATGCTGCACCTGTCCCGTGGTGCTATGCTGCACCTGTCCCGTGGTGCTATGCTGCACCTGTCCGTGGTGCTATGCTGCCCCTGTCCCGTGGTGCTATGCTGCCCCTGTCCCGTGGCGCTATGCTGCCCCTGTCCCGTGGCGCTATGCTGCCCCTGTCCCGTGGCGCTATGCTGCCCCTGTCCCGTGGCGCTATGCTGCACCTGTCCAGTGGCGCTATGCTGCACCTGTCCAGTGGCGCTATGCTGCACCTGTCCCGTGGCGGTATGCTGCACCTGTCCCGTGGCGGTATGCTGCACCTGTCCCGTGGAGGGGAGGCGCGTGCACTGCTCATCCATACGTGGCACCTGTTCTGTACTCTGCTGAATAGTGCAACATGTTTTCGCTGTAGGAAGACAATAATTAGTGCCATTGTTAAAGACTGTGTTTAGGCTGACTCGGAGAACCCTGCTAGTTTATGAAAACAAGCAATGTCGTGTTCTTGTCTGATGAGCTCTAGCAGAGGGCGGTAGCTTCAGGAGTCTGCAGACAATTGGAATTCAGAGCAGCAAGGAGGCACTTTAACTGGCGTGGGGGACTGCATGAGTTGTTCATAAGTATGGACGATACATCTATCTCTTACGTATTTGTATTAGTTTTGTTGCAGTTTTATATAGCGCCACTCGACCCGGAGGTATCAGAGCGCTTTACATGAGCACCAGTTGCGTTACAGACGGACACATTCATTATATTAGACATGGGGAGATTAAGTTGCATGACACACAGATGACTTGAAAGTTTTTTTTTTTTTACAGATGTTACTATTGCTCAAATGCCCTTACTTATTTTTTTTTAAACATTTCTGTCCTTCCTGTATCAAGTTTTTTAGATTAATCCTCTCAAATTCCCTTAGCCAAGACTGAAGCAAAGCCTGTCCAAGCGGAAAGAGAGAAACTAGTGGAACACTGCACTAACCCCCTTGAGACCCGTCTTAAAAGTAAGATGCAGGCCCCCTCATGTCTCTATATATAAAGAAGATGTATACATGAATATAAGTTACACATAAGCTGCATATATATTTAACATTGTTCCATCCATGCTATAAATGATATATAAATAATCATATATATATATATCTACACGCACACACAACTATAATATTTATCTGCATGCATTTACTGACATCTACAAAAATCTAGACACAAATACACTGAAAACAATGGTGCTAAGAAAAAACGACCCACGTTTAGAAGCACGAAAACACACATGTATAATCCCAGAGGCCTGCTCCGCGATTTTAGGCTGCAGTCCTCTCTTGGCCAGTTAGTGACTGCTCCGGCGCATTGTTAAGAAACCGGCATGCTTTCTCGGAAGACTATTCGTCACAGCCCTTGCCGGACTCACGTCGTAATCTTGCCCCAGAGATACAATTAAAGCTAAATGAAGTGAGGGCCGTTAATATTGCGCTGCGAGTTAAGCAACTAGGCTGGATTTCACCGTATGCACGCACCGTCATTAAAAAGGCACATGTTTTAATTATGAATAGTTAGGGCTGCGAGTGAAGCCAGTCCTGCCGGTGCTGGCGCTTTGATTTATGGCTGGTGGCATTCCCAGTACTGGCGGCACTTTCATGTGGAAAGAGTGTTGTTTAGGACTAGACTGAATAAGAAACACTTTGGCTATTAAGAGTGCGAGTTGCTTGTGTCATAACTTGCAGACACAGAGCAGGACAAAGCACCGTTTTCGAATACGTGAGTATCAATAAACAATGCTGAGTTTGAGTTATCATTTGGTGGCTTTTGGAAACGCACTGTTGTTTCCCTTGTGTTTGTGTGTGTGTGCGTGTGTTAGGCGAGGGGGTGATAACTGTTCTGTTTATTGACCTGCATCTAAAAAAGCTGTTCTCATGGCGCTAAGATCGTGCAAGGGCTCGTATTAACTGTCCCCCTACGCTTCCTGGGGGAGACTGGAAAGGACAGAACCAACCGGGACAACGGCTCGGCTTCAGCTGGCATCTGTACGTGGGATTTGCAACTAAGACAGCCAAAGGGGGTAACCTGCATAATTTGCATAACACAACAATCCTATTTTTAAAAGACACGCTTTTACACTATTTTATCTAAAGACGAACGGAATGTTTATATCACTACGGCCCGCAGGAAAGACTCAGCCCGTTTGGAACAATTAATGACACAATTAATGGCAGCCTACCCGCCCCGCCCCAGCCCCAGCCCCTATTCAGGTCTCTGTTACTAGAAAAACATACCTGGTGTACGCCCTTTTGATTTCACGGCTGCAGGCGCCTTTCTTTTTACAACAACTTGATTCGTGTAGTGTCCCGGAAAAACTGTGCTGCCAAGCTCATGCATACGTCACGCTCCCAAGCTTGCCTTAACCAATTAGGAAGCTTAATAATTTACGGAGGCGAAACTTCGAAAGGAGGGCCAGCAATTGCCACCCCGCACTGTACGCCAACACTGCCCATTATTGTGAATGAAGATTTACTGACCGCGCCCTGGGCCATTTCATAATCGCCCCATTGTAAAGCCATACACTGCAGTGGTATGCAGACACTCCCACAAAGCAGATGTTACCGCCTCGTCGCTGGTGCCTCTAGGCGCCCGGCCCAGCGCCGCCTAGCTAGCACATGTGCAGCCTGCAGAAAGACTGCGCACCAAAACATATTTTACATACATCGTTTCTCGGGGGAGCACCAAACAGCGAGCACTTCTTTCAAAGCTGCTCAATGGTGTTAATCCCCTCCGCTCCTTAACACCAGCCGCCACTGCCGTAGACTGTCTAACATTACTCGCGGTGGTTTTTTCCGCCCTATCCTTTTCCCCTATGGCTGCTAGTTCTCTCGTGGCCTTCTCCGCCCTTGGGCCTCATCCCACAGCCGCCATCTTACCTCGCCACTTGCAGATCGCAGACTCCACACTGTGTAAAAGTAACAGACGCAGCTGAAACGGTCGACTGCCTACCACCTCGGCTCGTCAGTCTAGGACCCGCCCAGCTTTGCGCTAATTGGCAACGGAAGAAAATATTGAGCTTCAATTGGTGAGTTGGTATTTGGTGATAACTGTCTGTCACTCTCTTTCTCGATTTTAATTCGCTTCAAGACTAAAAGAAACGCATTAGAGGCATAACAAAAATAACAATGGTAGGAGTATTGGAAAAGTAAACGGATTTCTCTTGGAAAACACAATTTGGAGCCAAGCAGCTCCTCAAAGACAGGACAGCGCGGGACGCTGGGGTCTTCTGAGGGGAACGGGAGCAGCAATACTACGTCCATCCCGCAACAGAGATGTTAGCAATGACGAAAAACATCCCTGTGTAAAAAAAAAAAAAAAAAGCAAACGCCCACAATGACCCACCTCCGAATGACGAAAAAAGGGGCGGGGCTTAAAAAAAGACCCAGAAACGCCCCCGAATCGCGTCGAGGCGGGCCCTGAACTCAGTGACGCTCCTCTCCTCCAATGGCTGGCCAGCATTTACGAGGCCAGCCAATTGAGAAGAGGGGCGTGTTCAGCCCCCATACTACAGACAAAAGATTTCGGCTCCGCCCACTGCTTACGCAGTGCGACGGTAGCCGAAACCTAAAAAACAATACAACCAGTACTGGCCAATAAGGGAAGGAACGTAAGGGGGCAGCACTGCGCGTCATAGAGAGCAGCTTGCGACAGAAGAGAGAGAGCTGCGCAGGCGCTGTTCATCCCCTCGCCCATAGGGGAGGGGCTTCACCCCAGGGGACAGGGGTCAGGGGAAGGGCAGTGAAGCAGAGCACACAAGGGGGCAAGGAGCTGGCCGCCTGGGAATGCTCTCTTGGTTACTATGGCAGCGAAATGAGCATTCTGATTGGCTGGCCCAACGTTCGATAAAGGGGGTTAATATTCAATACAAAATGGTTAATTCTTTCTCCCTACCAGCACCTCCTCCTCAAACTTTCAGGGCCAAACAGTTTTTACGAGTTTTCGGTTTGCATATTGTCTTGTTGAGTCTCCTTCTGCGATTGTACTTTCCGTTCGGTTTAATAAATTGAAAGTTTAGGCACCTTTTACAAGAAACAGTTGTTTTACTGAAACTATTTTCTCGACACTAAAAGGAATGCAGTGTTAGCCAGAAATAATACATTTTTTTCCCTTAAACAAATGCAGTCTTTCCAAGACATAGTTGGTTGTTTTCTTAACCACTGAGGCCTCATGCTCGGGTCATTTATCCTACAACACAGAAAATCCCATTAAATGAGGCACAATTAGTTTGACAAATTCCAGTCCATGATCAATCTTACGCATTACTTTTCCTCACAGACATCCTCCAGACCAAGGCTTGTTTCCTGAGAGCATGTCTGCACAGCAGAAGCTGAATTGAATTGACTTCAAAAGAAACAATAAATCGACCCTTTTATAAAAATTCTCAAAAAGCTGTTCTTATCGACAAATGCAGCTCTTTACCTGAGGATTAATTTATTTTGGGGCCAGATTATAAAATACTTTGTGAAATCTCTATTGCTCAGAGCTTAATAAAGACAAAGGGGCCGAATCACAAAAGCAAGGGCGAGTACTTGAATTAGTGCATTACTTCACATCCTCTCAAATGCCTTCGTGAATTGGCCCCTTAACATCTCAAATGGTAACATTCAGGATAATCAGTGCAGCCAGAGAGGTGCATTGATTGCACTTTTACTAATAGGGAGTTGACCATTTTGGGCCTATTTACAAATGTGTGAGTATCTAAGATAAAATCAGCCCTTTTTCTTAAATAAGCCCTTAGCAAGCTGAGTGGGTGAAACACGTGCTGACTGCGTAAACGTTAGTGGGTTCTAATGCAAGCAAGGAACATTGGGGCATATTATCAAGGACTGGTGTTAAAATTATCGCAGTGTTATCGGCAGGAAACTGCCGATAAAGCAGTGATAATGGGCTTGAGAATACGCCCTTGTTAATTCCCATAGAAGCCCATGTTCACATCAGAACATGGGCTTCTATGGGAATTAACAAGGGCGTATTATCAAGCCCATTATCGCCGTTTTATCGGCAGTTTAACACCGGTCCTTGATAATATGCCCCAGAGTCTCATCATTTTTGTTAAAAAGACCGGTAATTGGGGTGTATTGGGCCCCTCAGGCCCCTGGGCCTGGACGCCAAGGCACCTGCTGGGCTACTCTTAGCTCCTCCCTGTCTTTCGATCTGCACAGTGATGCACTCAAAGTTCTAAAGACGATGGTACAGAAACAAACTATTTCCTGAAGATTTGAGTCTTTAGCGCCTCAGGAGGGACAGGTGGGAAATGCATTGAAGGGACAGCTAAACCCAATACGAATACAAATGTAATTTGCACCAATGAAATATAACAAACAAATAAACATAAGCTTCAGTGGTAAACTTGAGGGGATCCCCTCCTGGAAAAGCAGATGGAAGGTCCCCGAGACGCATTCAGGAGCTTTCAGGCCAGGGGCCCGCCGCCCATGCATAGTGTGAGCCACCCAGTTCCCCGCCCATAGGGAGCTTCAAGGGCTAATGTTACAGCACTGATATTCTCCTTACTATAAAGAAACAAAGGATGGACACGTTATGTACCTTGGGAAGGGATGCAGGTTTGGCTGGGGACTGCTAAGAAGCTAGCAGCAGTGGCAGCCGGCACCGATCAGAGGTGGAGGGTGCAGGGGAGGGGGGGGGGCAGGTATTATTAAAAAAAAATAACAACAACTTACTGTATCGTCGCAGTGTCTCTCTTCTACATTAGGACTCTGCTGGCGCCCAACAGGAACCAGGAAGACCCCAGGCTTCTCTCACCAATCCCCATGCTGCAATGCAGCGTTGTGATTGGCCTGAGCGCCATGGATCGGTGCTCAGTCAGGGAATGGGGGCCTGGGCATGTTCTCCATGTAGGCTGGCTGTAATGCAGCATATATGGAGAATGTGCAAAGCGCGCTTGACTGTTTTGGCCGGCACCAGAGGGCAGTCATTGAGCACTTGGAGTTGGCAAACAACTCATCCCCTGCCCTGAGAGCAAAGCACCCCACCGGCAAAGCAGCACAGAAACATAAAATGATACTAAATTTGTTATATAATGATATTAACTTTGTTATTAACATTTTATGTTTCCTTTATTTACAGTGCTTAACAGCAGTGTGGCGACGGTCCTCCGCCTTAGCGGCAGTGCTTAATTTGTAAAATATTAAGTGCCAGGGTTCTGACCAGGAGGCTCCTGCAGCTTGCACCACCCATCGCCCTTGTCATCACTGCCAAAACAACTACTAACCATCTCTCTCGCATGTAAATGCGATAGTTCAGATTATTACAGGTCTCAAAAGCTAAAGGAATGGCTTGAGAGGCAGGCATTAGCATTTTTTTATGTATATTGTTTTCCTAAACAACTGTTATACTGCTCATCTCTAAATTATATGAGCAGTGCCACCTTGTGGCAGACTGCCCTAAGTGTGGTGTTGACAATTAGGTGCTGGTGCAGAGCACCGGAAACTAATTAAGTGTTGGTGCTCAGCACCAGAAAGCTCCGGCTCAAATTAAGCATTGCTAGCGAGGAGACACTACTGGTTAGCAGAGTGTTTAGGTCTCAATGTACCCAGACAACTAGAGATGGTGGTTCTTATTTCCTTTTTCTGGTCCAAATTAGCATTCTCTAGAAGCATAGAAGGGACAAGCATTGAGGAAGCGAAGAACTTGGGAATTTGGATGAATCCCTCCCTCACGTATGATGGCCACATTAGGCGTCTTGTGGGCAAATGTTTTGGAGTCCTAAAGACCCTAAATAAAACCTTAGACCTACTGCCCCTAGCGGCCAGAAGGACTTTAACACAGGCACTGGTGACCTCGCGGTTGGACTATGGAAACGTTCTGTTCCTGGGGGCAACCGAGGGCAGCCTGGGTCGCCTCCAAGTCATCCAGAACTCCGCCGCCAGGTTGGTGTTGAGAAGACCTAGGAGAGCCAACTCGCAGAAGGCGCTGGCTGCGCTTCATTGGCTGCCTGTGAAGAAACGGGTGCGGTTCAAGTGCCTCCTTTTCTGTCATCGAATTGTCTGGGATAGGTCGCCCGAATATTTAAAGGATCTAGTCAGCCGTTATGAACCCTCCAGGACCCTCCGGTCAGAGGGGACCGGACTGCTGACAGTCCCCAGGATTAGGAAGGCCAGAGTAGGTGGACGTTCTTTTGCGCTCCACGCAGCTCAACAATGGAATAAACTTCCCTTGGCCATGAGACTGGAGAGCAGTGAAGTTCGGTTTAGGGCCCTGCTGAAAACACACTTATACACTGCATAGTCCACAGGATCTCTTTCATGCTGTTTCATTGTTAGCTTCAGCGCGGGGACATGCCGCAATGGCATTACTGAGCGCTTTACAAGCTCTTTATTATTATTGTCAAATCCAATAAGTCTGGGTTTAACCATTTTAGAGAAACACTTGGGAAAGTGTCAGCAAAAGAAGGCAGAGAGGGCTTTAGTTGTAATGTACTTCCTAATGCAGTTCAATGCAAACACTAGTGTAAACACCAGTGTAAAGATGGGAGGATATATCCAAACAGCAAATAGCATTAGGTAAGAGAAGAATACTGCACTGGGCTGAGTTAAGGCGCGATTGAAGTCTACAGCCAATAGCTGAAGGAGGCGGATCGGCGACAGCCAGTGGCTGAAATGAGCGCCCCAAAGCCCATTCTATATATATTTTTAACAAAAGGCCTGTTAATAGCTGCAGTGTCAAAACTCACAGCTAAAAGTCAGTTAATGGCAAAGAAGATGGTGGAATCCTCACATAGAGCCTCATCTACATTTTGGAACAAGTACAAAAAGCTTTGACATATATATGCACTACAATAAAGGTAGGAAAGACAAAGAAGTTCACTTCTAGGTGCAGTTCACTTCTAGGTGCTACATTTTGAGTTATGGACCAGAGACATTATTATAACAAGCATTTGCACTGCAATAAGCCTTACATTTGTGAGAGTTTAAGCTATTGGCACTGTAAATGACAATGCCTTTTATTTATCTGTTTTACTAATTAACGCATAAATTAAAGGCATTGTCCTTTACAATGCCAATAGCTGAAACTCTTGTGAATGCGAGACATAGTCAAAGAAGCGGCTGCCATTATCCTGGCTTCTCGGCACGTGAAAGCACGCATGGGCCGCTGAATGTTGCAGGAAAGCATGTCGTGCCTGCAGAAGGAAAAACAAATTAAAGAAAATAGTGCTTACAGACTAAAAAAGACGAACAGAGTAACAACCAAAGTAAAAGGGCTAGTCCTCATGGGAGGTTGCAAATGAAGACAAAGCGGTCCTAAGGAGGGACTAACAAGCCTATTGACAAATAAGAAGCCAGCATTTACGAAGGACAATGACACAAACCAATGACAAATGTGGACGTAAAGTGGGGGGTGTTCTATTCCATACTCCAATACCGCATGCTGCAGAGCAGCGCATGCTCGGTCGGGCTCAACCTAAAAAGGACAAGAGAATGCAGGCAAACAAACCAACTTCAAATCTCTTTCTCTAGAGGGCAAATGTAAAACAGCCATCTTACAGGCCAAGACTGCAGAATTGTCTATTGTGTCGTTCACATTATCATCTGCCTTCTGCAGCTTACAGCATGTGCAATGGGTATGCCACCATCAGTCATTGGGTAACTTTCCAATAGGTGACAGCATTCAGCTCCTTCACAAAGTAGTTCCCTCCAATGCCATGGATTTCAGTGGCAATGCATGCTTTTAGGCATAATAATATTTTTTTTTGGTTTTAGCAGCACCCAAACAATAATGCTTATAAACCCTTGACAAAACAAAACAAGCACTGACAAAGCCAAAAGGCTGGCAGCCAAACTAGAACTATCGACTTTGAAAAATGCTTGTTCAGAAATATCCATCAGAGGTGCAATAGTACAAAAGTGGGTTTGAGCAATTCATAAAGGTCCAGGAAACAAAGACAAGTGGGAATAAATGGACGTGTTTTACACCCAGGTGTTTGTCTCAAGTCTTGCAGAGAGCAGAATCCTTTCAGATGACAAATTTCAAACCAGCTGCAGCATCCAGCTGACTTGTATTCAGAGTGAACATGTGAACACCTTACAGGATCTGAAAACTAGCCTGCGGTCACTCAGCACACTACGAAACGCTACTAACATTCTTCCTGATGTTGAATTCTGGCAAAGAAACAAAATGTGTTGAGTGCAGACTGCCTCCAGGTCCCTGACATTGAATGTGGGGCCACACTTCTGCAGTAAGCTGTTATAAAGATCTGGCCCTCTGGGTCCTTTGCTATGCACATCAATCCATGGAAGCCCCTTCCACTGGTCCTCCCTCTCAACTCCAGGAGGATCCACACAGGGTGCTCAAGGTAACGCTAGCACTATTAGACTCTCGCTTCGTTGACATATAGCCACGTCCCTTCTGCGTTGAACAACTGCATGGCCGGGTGCCCAAATACCTAATCCAGTAACACGGCACAGAGTTCTGGGCTTGAAGCCCAACGAGGCTGGAGAAGGTTGCAGCAACTTCACCAGGGACCATCACTCATGCTCACACCGTTCAGTTCACGCATGTGGAACCGCGTCTTCTGCTCTGCTCTCCCAAGCGGCAGCCATTTCACGGATTGGTTTTTGGAGGCGCTGACCCTTAATTTTACAGAACAGATGTGCAAATTTCCAACATTGTTAGCTTCATGATTTGAAAGAACTGAAAGGAGGAGGAACTGTTTTCCACTGGGCAATGGTTTGTTGTGCCTTTTCATACTGAGGAGAATTCACAGATTCTGCCTTTTGTTCAATGATTGAATTAAAGGAAGTGTAGGTTTCAAACCTGCATTTCTGCCGCCATTTTGGTAATCCCATGATACAGGCTATGGCCAATTGGAACATAAGGGAATACAGAGTATGTTCAAAAATAAAATAACCTAACAGCAAGATTTCAGAGAGATCCACGTTAAAAGCCGGTTATGAGAGAGCAAGTCCGACAGAGAGAGAGAAAGAAAGAAAGAGAGTTAGAGTGTGTGTTTGAGGGAGAGAGACCGAGAGGGAGAAAGAGCGTGTGCATGAGAGAAGACGAAAGAGAGACAGAGAGAGAGAAAGAGAGACAGAGCGAGGGAGAGAGAGAGACAGAGAGATACTGAGAGAGAGAGACAGAGAGAGAGAGAGAAACTGAGAGGGAGCTGGAGAGTGTGCATGAGAGAAGACGAAAGAGAGAGAGAAAGAGAGACAGCGTGAGAGAGAAAGAGAGAGCGAGAGAGAGACATAGAGATACTGAGAGAGAGGGAGAGAGACAGAGAGAGAGAAAGAGAGACAGAGATAGAGAGGGAGACAGAGAGAGAGACAGAGAGAGAGAGAGAGACAGATAGACAGAGAGGGAGAGACTGAGTGACAGACAGAGCGAGAGAGAGAGAGACAGAGAGAGACTGAGAGAGAGAAAGATAGACAGAGCGAGAGAGAGAGAGAAAGATAGACAGAGCGAGAGAGACAGAGAGACTGAGAGAGAGAGAAAGATAGACAGAGCGAGAGAGAGAGAAAGATAGACAGAGCGAGAGAGACAGAGAGACTGAGAGAGAGAGAGACAGAGCGAAAGAGAGAGAGAGACAGAGAGAGAGAGACAGGGGGAGAGAGAGAGAGAGAGAGAGAGAGACTGAGAGGGAGAGGGAGAGAGAGGGAGAGAAGGACTGAGAGGGAGATAGGGAGTGTGTGCATGAGAGAGGTCGAGAAAAAGACAGAGCGAGAGAGAGACAGAGAGAGAGAGAGAGAGAGAGAGAGAGACAGAGACAGAGAGAGAGAGAGAGAGAGACAGAGACAGAGAGAGAGAGAGAGAGAGAGAGACAGAGACAGAGACAGAGAGAGAGAGAGAGACAGAGACAGAGAGAGAGAGAGAGAGAGACTGAGAGGGAGATAAAGAGTGTGTACATAAGAGAGAGGACAAGAGAGAGAAAGAGGTAAAGCGTATGTGCATGAGAGAGAGAGAGAGAGAGAGGGCGATAGTGTGTGCATGAGAGAGAGAGCTAATGAGTCATGGACGCATCTAAATATCAGGCGCTGCCAGAACCACTCTGATCCCGCTTGGAACATGGAATTACAAGGTGCTGTAACTGGATGTTCTGCCAGCAAAGTGTGCGCCTCGAAGCCCGGACACAGTATCCCTCCGGTGCACTGTGAAAGGAAGCGCATATGTTTTTCACAAAACGTGACGTCACAGCAATAGAAAGTTCTGCTATACATTGGGTTAAACATCAATGATCTGTTCCTCTTTAACTCGAAAATACAAGTTTTCGATTATGCTCCTATCCAAACCCATAATCCTGTTTAGCCCCATCTGACCTAATAGCAGAGGCATGTAGACTATAAGATATTTTGCCTTTCCAGGCCACCATACCTGTAGCAGCTGGGCTACCTTTATTTTTATGCTCACCTACTTGCTCCATGGTTTCTTCATGATCACTGAGAGGACATCCTTCAGTCAACCAGGGCTGTAGCAGTGCTTTTAAATATTCAGGGCCCGATTCACAGAACTAACTTAAGACAAAATCCTAAACTTACTAAAATTCTGGTATTCACAGAAGGCACTTACTCATTTCGGTATTCACAGAAGTTAGGAGTCCTAACTTTAGGACTCATAATTGCCTTCTGTGAATACGAAAGCCTTAAAGTTGGGATTTTTCTCAGGTTAGGACTAGTAAAGTTAGGAGTCCTAACTTTAGGACTCCTAAATGCCTTCTATGATTACCGAAAGTCTTAAAGTTAGGATTTTTCTCAGTTTAGGATTTATGGTGCTATATATCGGCCATTCTTGGTTGGGTCTTGGCACCTACAGACTAATTGTTAAAGTCAACATCTGCTGTTCTGGATGACCTTGAGGCTTCCCCTTTCGATGCATGTTGTGATGTCATGACACTTTGATAGACCCCCACCTCTGGCTGTTTCATATTGTAATCCTCCCGGCTGCCCAATATTTCAAACGATAAGTGTGCTATAAATCTAATGCGTCCATTGTGTCTTCTGTCTGGGTGTATCGTCTTTAGCAGTGTGGGTCTTTCTGACTGCAGTTACCTGGACCAGCATGTCTACTCTAGCTTCAGACCCACAGCCTTTCTTACTCAAGGAGTTCTTATTGCATTGTAGGATTTAAGGGTTCTATAGGTTATTCTGACAGGACATAACACTGGGCCCGATTCACATAATGAACTTAAGACTCAATCCTAAACTTACTACTATTTTGGTATTCACAGAATGCACTTACTACTTTTGACATTCACAGAATGAATTTAAGACTCAATCCTAAACTTACTACTACTTTTGGTATTCACAGAAGTTAGGATTTTGTCTTAAGTTTGTCTTAAGAAAACTTAAGACAGACTTAAGACAGACTTAAGTTAGGATTTTGTCTTAAGTCTGTCTTAAGTCTGTCTAAGTCTGTCTTAAGTTTGTCCTAAGTCTGTCTTAAGTTTGTCTTAAGTCTGTCTTAAGTTTGTCTTAAGTCTGTCCTAAGTCTGTCTTAAGTTTGTCTTAAGACAAATTTCAGACAAAATCCTAACTTCTGTGAATACCAAAAGTAGTAAGTTCATTCTGTGAATGCCAAAAGTAGTAAGTGCATTCTGTGAATACCAAAATAGTAGTAAGTTTAGGATTGAGTCTTAAGTTCATTCTGTGAATCGGGCCCAACACTATGTTTATGTATAAACTAGATCGGGACACATCAAGGCAATATAAAGAACCAACCAGATGCTGATTCCACATTTGGTTTTTAGAAAGTGAAACTGATAGACAATTCGTGATCTTGACCCTTAAAGCTAGCGGATTAACAGGCTGTGCAAGAAAGGGCACATTAGCTTTCTGATAGGGCCATGGATTCCGAGACAGAAGATCTGACAGTCAGCTAATGAAATATTGCATATTTTGAGTATCATTGGGCAGTCCTCTGATTTTAGCAAAAGACACAACATATTTTCTCCTTCCAGGGAGCAGAGATCCTGACTCAACACTGCAACCTGAGGCGACCTCCCTCCTCCCCGACCTGCCAGCGTTGCCACGAGAGCGCCCAACGACAAGGTGAGCAAAGGGAGCAGAACAGACTGCCAGTAAGGGTAAGAGGGAGGAGTGAAGGTGATGTAAAGCAAGATAAAATGATACATTGAGAGGGATGAGGAAGAAGGAAGAGTGAAGACTGAGACATTAAGGAAGGAGAGGGGAGTTTAGCAACAGACCTGGTGTAGATTGCCATTCATCACGGTACGGATTGCTCCATTGTTTTTCTCAACGTTGATTTGTGTCTGTCAATCTCACTCTGTTGGGCTCTCAGGGTTTTATGATAGCCCCAATGACCCCAGTGAAGCCTCCTGCCTGAACATCTTATCTTTAGGGTACTCTTCCATGATACTGTACTCGGTCGTTCCTGGAGAATTTAATGACGCCTTTAGGCATCTTGATGTGTGTCATAGCTAAGTTGAAATGTCTGCTGCCCGGTGACCCTTATGGTGAAAGTTCTGAGGTTTTGAAGTGGGGGAGGAGAAAACCCCAATCATGGTCCTGGATTGTCATATTTTTATTATTGTTGTTGCACACTGAGTCTTGCTAGTGCACTTGAATGTGCCGCGAGGTTCCAGGCTCAGAGGTTTAATTCCTACCAGGTTGGGGGCCAAAATTACAGATGATAGGACATGTTTTGCATCCTCTCTGGGGATGATAAGAACCAAGTGGAGTGCTTGGAAGTTGTAAGGGGTCCCAGAAAGGATGTTTCTATTGTTTTCCCATGAAACAGATGTTAAGATTGCCAGTTGTAGGGAAACATCCTTTACAACGCAACTTTTACCACGCAGTGCTTTTACATCACAACTTTTACAACGCAAACCATTACAACGCATTGCGCTGGGGGGCGCTCTAGGATAGGGAATAGATTTAATTTACTATCCAACACCTTCCCTACTATCCACGGGGACTGGAGTTGAAATAGTAAATTAAACTATTTACTATCCAGCACCCCAAAGCGCTATGCGTTGTAACAGCATGCGTTGTAAAAACCGCAATGTAAAAGCATGCGATGTAAAAGCATGCGTTTTAATATCATACATCCCCAGTTGTAGTATGCGAGAGGACAGACTGCCATGTCAGCTGCATTGACAGAAGAATAGGGTGCTCCAGTTTGGGCGCCCCCTCGGGACTCAGTTTGGCAGCTAACAGTGGATCCTTGAACTCCATCAGCCTGGTCATTATTTATTAACAAGATGGAGGAGTAGTGTACAATTATGCTTCTCAGTCATGCTGTGATGCATCTTACTCAACCACCCTCTAGAGAAAAGGTATTTTTTTGTTGTGCTGGAAGGTTATCCTGAAGAAAGGCAGTGATCTTTGTGTTCAGAATTTAAGAACAGTGAAGGAGTGAAGCGAAGGAGAGCTGATGTAGCACGCCTTGAATCATATCCCAATAGTGTGTGAATGCCTGTTTGTACTGAAATTTGAGTTTAAAATAAATGTAGGACAAAAAACCTGATAGTTGCCATCATTGCATAAATATTTCAGATGCTAATGTCTCTGAGTAAATGTGCTTACAATTTTTACAGCTCCTAACATTGACCACTTCTAGGCACAGCTCATTCATTTGGGTTGATGACAATTCTTTGGTAGGGGAATCAGGAACGGTGAAAAGATGTTCTGAGCATTAGCTCAAACATAATTTTATTACAAGAGCGATCCTCATCGACTAAGTTATTTGGCAATACCTGTTGCTGAACCCCCTGAAAATGCCCACAAACTCACCTTTTGAAACTGGCAGCCCAGATGAACAAGCACTGTGGGAGGGCAAAGCAGGAGCCATTTATCTGGCAGATATTTAGTAAAAGTTTGCCAAGTACATATCTGATTTCATCTGAACCTCATAGTCTTTATTACCTGGTAGACTTGTTGACTAGACCTTTAGTTTTGGCCATGATAACAAAAGGAGAGCCAAAAGTCCTCTAGAGAGCCGTGTGGAACATCTGCTTTTGAACAGCTGGATTGAGTGTTAAGGAAGCTCACTATAAGTACAATAAACCTCAGTTTTGTCTTGTCCTCTGTCATGCCAGTGGCTCCTCCCTTTGTAGGATGTAGCAGGACACAGTCCTTCACCCAATGGTGAGGGATTGGCATTACTCTTGTGCTCTCAAGCGAACCATTCCATACATTTGCTCCGGTTTCTTTGTGATCCGGGTTAGCTGTGGTCATTAGTGGGGGCAGGAGGGTGGCTACGTAAACTCAAACAAATGATGGGTGGGATTAACAGATTAGGTATTGTTACATAGCAGGGATACGGTTTCAGAGAAGAGGGTGGGAATATGAAATGAAGTGTGGGCATTTTGGAGAAATTTAGTGATAGAGATTATGGCAAGCATGCACATGAGTAAGAGTAGACTGCACTGTGAGAGACAAGGCATGCAGACGATGGACAGTAAGGAGAGGGACATTCGAAAAAACCAAAATGAGCCAACATTCGGACAGATAGAAATACATTAGGCGATTGAGGCAAACATGCATGCAATTTATTGTAGGCGTTGCTCCAAGATAGGAAGCATGCAAAAGATCGAGCAAAGGAGAGGGTCATTAGACCAAAACAAGGAGAGGTCAAAATCAGACGTTTTAAGACAGGGTCAATATATAATGCAGGGTTTTAGGAATATAGAGGTGTCCTTTTGAGATATTATTCAATCTAGGGAGGCAGAACTGTAGAAAGAAACAGCATTATTTGCATGTGAGATAGTGCTATATTAGGTTCTGGACTGGTGAATGCTCTGTCTCCTGCTAGGTTGCCTCTGGACGGCTGCCTCCCAAAGCGCAGCTGACCAGCTCAGGGTTGGTAGTGTATAATAATGACCCAATGCAAATAGATGGACATAGCAGGAGTTTCAATACAAGTGTGCCCTATCAGGAAACAGTGAAGTACTATCCCTGTAACAGCAGTATCAGGCAAAGCAGTAATTGCTTTATACCATTTTTTATTATTCCATAATGTGACCAGACTTTTTCTCTGAATAAAACCTTTTGCCCTTTTTCATAGCTAGTGTGATGCACTGGCCTCTTTCGTGTAAAGTTCTGTCGTTTTGTGAGACCCAGAAGCCGGCACTAGCATCCCTGGTGCATGTTGAGTGCATGTAGAGAGAGCATGTGGCATGTGTATGGTAGGAGGACTGTGTGTTTGAGTCTGAGCCCTGAAGGTGGTGGGACCCATTAGGGTTCCCTTGGTTTAGTATGACACTAGATGGAGAGTGAGGACATTTCGCAGACAGTGGAAGTGGATTGACCGTATGACGGAGAACCAGACACGGAAGTGAGGAGGGTGCGGTGACAGTTTTTGCCTTAGAAATTCCATGAAGATGTTGCTAGTAAGTGCTGCTGATAACCACAGGGCCCTGCCATGTGGTGTGTGGTAGGGGTGAGGGGTGGGATTGTGGTTAATGCTGTTCAAGGTGAGGACATTTCTAGGCTCCCTGTTGCCTGTCAGTGATTGCTGCTTCAAGAAGGCTGATGAGAGCCAGCTGCTGACATCTCATATTATGGGCCCATGTTCTGACTACTTCTTCTCAGACCTAGTTCTGGTGCTGAATGCTATAAGCATCACTTTACACAAAAGCTATGTCTGGAGAGCAGCCTTCAAACAACACTTGAAAGAGTGCCAAGTCACACTCATGAACAGAAGTTGTTAGCAAAATGTTCCCAAATGTAAAACAGCTTAGAAGCCCAGCCAAACTCCTTATGATTTGCAGTGCTCAAATAATGCTGCTAGCAAAATAGGCTTGACTGATGGCAGTTAATTAAATGAGAAGAAGGTAGAGTAATGTTTTGATAAAAGAAGCATTAAAAAGTGATTGGAACTCGGGGCGCAATGATTAGTGTGTAAACATTCACAGAGCCATCATTTTGACAATAAAAAGACAGAAAGTCAGCTACAACGTTTAAGAAATGTATAAACATGACTGGGCCACGCTATAGTACTAAGTCTATTACTAAGGGGAGAGGAGTTGGCCTAACGGCTAAGGCGCTCGACCTCTGACCTGGGGATCTGGGTTCGAGCCTCGGTAACGACGCCAACAACCTCCTGTGATTCTGGGCAAATCACTTAATCTCCCCGTGCCTAAAAAAAAAAAAATTGAAAGTGTGTCCTCATGTAACGTAACTGGTGCTATGTAAAGCGCTCTGATACCTGATTCGGTTCGGGTCTAGTTCGCGCTATATAAACTCTGCAAAAGAAAAATAAAGTCCTAAACAGTTCTTAGCTGCTTTCGATGAACGGATGCCAACAGATGGAAGACTACAGATGGCAATGATGAACTTATTGCAGTGTGCTTAACTTTCTTTGCATGCCTTAATGCCACAAAACCGTCGGCTAGTCCTATAAGCCTCTCCTCAGGGGTCACCGGCTCTCTACACTATGGTAAATGCATGTGGCACTGCCAGGTTGATTCAAAGAGAAAGCAGCTGAAATTGTGAGCACTCACTAGAAAGAAACTGTCAAGGAACTGAGGAAGCGTGCTGCTCCCTCTTGAGTCCAAGCATCACTCGCCTTAGGGAGTTTCATGTCAGTGAAGCAGTTTGAAGTATTTTTTTCTGCATGTATCATATCTGGTGCCATGGATTTTATCCACATCCTCTCTTTCGTATGTGGGGCACGCTACGTAGTGTTAAGTAGATGAGTATGTTTTGGGTGAGTAATGCACAGAGATAGCGCATGGTAGAACAGATGGTATGTTATACAGAAGAGTAAAGACACTGACCACTTTTACATTCAACTGCATCAGGAGATGCAGGTGTTTTCAAGGGTTATCAGCAATACCTGCTCTGTCTAGGGTTTTGTACCACTGTTTGAAAGTGTGATTCTTTGGTTGTTAAGTGTTCCTATTCCTGAATTCCTGCTACCCTACCTGAAGCTCTGTTCTCTAGAGTTTATCAGGCCTGCCTCACATATGGGACTCTGGAGAGGGGGAGAATCGACCCCATCTCCTGCTGCGGTGCAGCTCATCCGGGGCAGGATCTTAAGTTAACGCAGATCATCAGGAGCTTAGTTTGTAGGAGCGGTGTAGCAGTTGTAGTGAATGAAAGGATGGTTGGTCTGGCCCAGATAATTAGTTTATTAATGGAGACAGGCATAAACCTATGGCCCCGGGCAGGAGTGTCCAATGCAGATCAAGGATGGCCAAAGCAAGCTTGATTTATGGATCCTGACTTAGGTTCACTATACACAAATGTACCCTCTATGATTATTCAGATAATATGTGAATGCTGAGCAGACGTCTTTTATCCATAGCAGGCCCCCACCCCAGCATTTGCCCCTGTGTGTAGATGTGGCACACTTTAAACGTTTGAGGTAGCTCTCAAAGCTAGAGGTAGCTCCCAAAGCTAGAGGTTGCTCTCAAAGCTTTAGATCGCTCCTAAACCTTAATCTGGCTCCCAAAGCTAGAGGTCGCTCCCAAAGCTTGAGATAGCTCCCAAACCTTAAGGTAGCTCCCAAAGCTTGAGATAGCTCCTAAAGCTTGAGATAGCTCCCAAACCTTAAGGTAGCTCCCAAAGCTTGAGATAGCTCCCAAAGCTTGAGATAGCTCAAAGCTTGCGATAGCTCCCGAAGCTAGTTGTAGCTCCCAATGCTTGAGTTAGCTCCCAAAGCTTGAGGTAGCTCCCAAAGCTTGAGGTAGCTCCCAAGGCTTGAGATAGCTCCCAAAGCTTGAGGGAACTCCCAAAGCTTGAGACAGCTCCCAAAGCTTGAGGTAGTTTACAAAGATTGAGGTAGCTCCCAAAAGTTGTGGTAGCTTCTAGCGTGACATACAGAATGGTATGGCAAGTGAGCTTGTAATTTTTGAAATGGCCAGCAGTCTCTTGATAGAACACTCTCTGGTTTTGGCAACACTTCCATCTGTCCTCTTTGGCTTGTGGACTTCCACGTTTTAATGGTCACAGAATTTTTGTGAATTCGCAATTATTTTGAATCAAACTACCTTTATTTTCTTACATTTCCTGAGAAGTAATCATGAGGTAATCTGACCATTAAAAAGTGTTTTGTAGGTACATCAAATTAGATATAGGAAATGCAAGAGGTGGGACTTGTTAGGAGGAGAATAAGAAGTTAAATATGACATTCACATTAAAGGTTGTACCTATAATGAACTGGGTTTTATCAGTATTAGGAAAGGAACAAACACTGGCAAAACCAATAGGTCTCACTTTTTAAATCCCTAGATCTGCCACTGCATATTTGCTTACACACACTGGGCCCGATTCACAGAATGAACTTAAGACTCAATCCTAAACTTACTACTATTTTGGTATTCACAGAATGCACTTACTACTTTTGGCATTCACAGAATGGACTTACTACTTTTGGTATTCACAGAAGTTAGGATTTTGTCTTTGACAAACTTAAGACAGTCTTAAGACAAAATCCTAACTTCTGTGAATACCAAAAGTAGTAAATTCATTCTGTGAATGCCAAAAGTAGTAAGTGCATTCTGTGAATACCAAAATAGTAGTAAGTTTAGGATTGTGTCTTAAGTTTATTCTGTGAATCGGGCCCACTGTCACCAGCTACAGGGATTTTTACTACAGTGAAAGAAATGGTGGGTGTCTGTCTTACATAGTGTTTTAAAAAAAGCGCTTGTAAAATGCTGCTCAATGGTAGAGATGAGAGCTGGCCAATGGCAGCACCTGGGCCATCGTAAAAAATCCCTTTTTTAAAGTTTTTTTTAAAAAAGTAGAAAAGAATGCGAGGAGCTAGGACCGTAAGGGTAAGAGAACCTTGCAATGCAAGGCAGGAGGCAGAAGGATGGCGACATGGGGGCAGGAAGAGGTGGAAGGTTGACAGAGCTGGGGAAAATGCCAAAAAGCAAGAGGCCAAGAATGAATCTTTAGCTACCAGATCCTTGCAAAAAGGAAAAAATAATATGAAAAATTTAGAGTATTGTTATGTGACATCACATCTATACGTCAGCCAGTCAAAAGAATTGTAAAGAAGCTATGCTCCAGGAAAGCGAATCAAAAACAAGGTCAGGGTGGAAAGCAATCGAGTAAGAACCAGGGAATTGGGATAGACAAGGAAGCTACCTAGTTATGAGCTATGGTCTGACCCAAAGCGAAGTCTATGTACAGTATATCATAGATAATGGGTCTTCGAAAACAAACAGTTCAAGACCTAAAGAATCAGCAACAGTTTTCGAAAAACCTACGGGAGGATAGCATGAGGGCAAAGAGAGGGTGCGGGCAATTAAGAGCTGCGGTCCTGCTACAGATAATAAACTGGGGTAGGGGGCAAGTGCCATGGGCTAATTCCCCCACCCCAAAAACATAAATAAATAAATAAAAAAGCATTTGCGCACCTACGTTTCTTCAATGTAAGAGCCTTAGTAAAACCGTCCGCTTGCATGTTCTGCCATCTGCTGGCCAGATCGTGAAACAAACAATCCTTTTGCTAAGTGGTCTCTGTTGTTATACAGATGGATAACGATTTCCCAGGGCTTTGGATGCCGCCACCACATTGCTCTCT
This sequence comes from Lissotriton helveticus, assembly GCF_964261635.1. Lineage (NCBI taxonomy): Eukaryota > Metazoa > Chordata > Amphibia > Caudata > Salamandridae > Lissotriton > Lissotriton helveticus. Next base: position 248,285,895 of record NC_136057.1, on the reverse strand, counting down.
ATGTCCACAGTAATACCAACCCTCATTCCCCCCACTCCCGCCCAAACGCACAACTGTATAGAGTTTGTTAGGTCTCGCTGAGCCAGAGCTTGAGCTGTCTCTTTGAGACATGCTGTATTCAGAATATGATCTTTAAGATTTAAGCTCCGCCCAGTACTTCTGGTTGGTTGTTTGGCCTGCCGTTTGGAAATTCCTTTACTGTGGGTGGTCAATATTGTAAGTCTGTCCCGCCTTTGGGTGCTTGGTTCCCTCCCACAGGATATCACCAATTGTTTCTTTTGGTTGGCCATCTCTGGCCATCTGTGACCTCCTCGCACGCAGACCACCCCCTCCCTCCTGTTATTGCTGCTGTCCTTCCTGGTTTTCTTTGCAGTGCTTTAGTGACTGAATTCTCTATAATTACGTTGGTTCTGGTGTTTCCACTTCATTTAGCTTGTCAAAACAGTAAGAAAGCTGTTAAGTTACACTTTGTTTATTACGTGAAGTTTATCCGAACGAGTTGGGGACGTGGAAAAAAATATTTGTCAGTCATGTCTATAGTTCCATGGATCCTTCAGGTGACGGGCATTAATGATCTTTCTGTTTTGATTTTCTTAGTCATTTTCACACTTCTCTGGTGAGGAAGATACCACGTTGTTTTTCAAGTGTTATAAAGGCAGTAAATTGAAAGGTAATTGAAGATCAGCCTTATATTTTGTTTTTATTTTAAGCATGTGTTGGTGAAGCATAAGGCAGTAGCAGAACACCACACCATTGCACTTCCACCATAAACATTGCCACTTTATGAACGCAGATTTGTGTGAGTAAAGGTAACAATGTTTATTGTGATGTTGTTATATTTTGTGCACTGGCCACGAAACCTGTTTTGCTAAAACTCTCTCTCTCTCTCTCTCTCTCTCTCTCTCTCTCTCTCTCTCTCTCTCTCTCTCTCTCTCTCTCTCTCTCTCTCTCTCTCTCTCTCTCTCTCTCTCACTACCTCCCTCTCTCTCTCCCTCTTCCTGCCACTAGTTGGGTGCCACACTTGTACAGCGGCCTGGTTTTACTGCTAGTAACTGCGCAGCGTCATTCGTGAAAATAAGAGCACACTCTATACAGGCGTACTTTATGGCCATGAGGTCATGTCTCAGGCCCATTTTTTTATTCCCACATGATGGCCGTGACCATCGGGATTCGACCGGGAGGGTTAACAAAACATCCCTCCTGGGGTTAGCATAGTGGGGTCAAACCACCAACGTGAACATAACATTTCTCCTTTACCAATGATAAGAATACAACATGCAGAAAGAAAAAGAGAGAGAGAGTGTAACAGACATCAAAATCAGGTGTTCAATGCAACAGAAAATCCTTCAAACGTGATGACCTCGCTGGGTGAGATTGAAGATTGTATCTGTCTGTCCCTTGGCGACTGGCATCTCCGCTTGGCTCATTTGGCACAACAGGCGGTGGTGAGGCATCTATAGCAGATGGCCCAGGTGAGCATAATTCCGGGGGGCAACTCCTACCGGCCTCAGGGAGCTAGGGCAACGACCCCGTTGATTTGAGTGGGGAAGGATGACTAACTGGTGATAGCTCTTTCTCAGATGGCACTTCCACTTCAAACAGTGCACCTGGATCCATCATGGGTCTGTTCACAAGAGTTTGATAAATCTTGAAAAATGAGACATTCCTGGTGATGGTCGATTCAGCTCGTCGCGCCGTGATCATGGTTCTGTTCACGGTTGGCACCTTCCTCGGATCTAGCTCAGAAAGGTAGCATGAACCTTTTCCAGAAGTGTCTATTCCTTACCATCACCAGGTCACCCACTTTGATGGAACTCTGTTTGTCTCTGGGAGTTCAGGACTTGTTTTCATTCCTTATTCGGGGCTTCTGTAATCTGTCTGCAACCGGTTCTTGCCTTGCTGACGGACCGTCTAGGTGCGGAATTACATCACCGACTGTGCGATTCATGCATAGAGAACTTGGACTGACATGAGTGGTAGAGTGAGGAGTCAAACGATACTCCCTCAGAAAAGCAGAGAGGGCGAAGTCCACGTTCTGTTCATTAGCCAAAGAGATTCTAAGTACCTTATTTAGAGTGAGCATTAAGTGCTCCGCTTCTCCATTCGCTTGCGGCCAGCAGGGTGTAACCTTCCTGTGGCGGACTCCCCGGGATTGTAAGTATGCCATCACTGACATTAATGTCTCCCTCTGGGCCAGCAAGTACACCCCTGATGGTGTCCTGAAAGACCTTAGTGGCGTTAGAGACTCCAAGATGTTTATATCTCCTCAGGCCCATGTGGGTGGAGAAAGTGGTGATGGCTCAGGATTTTGGGTCCAACATCAGTTGGTGATAACCAGCTCTAAAGTCCATTTCTGAAAAACACTTTGAGCAACTCACTCCAGGCATGATATCATCCACCGTGGGAGTCAGATTCTGCTTCCGTTTGATAGTCAGTTTAGGTAGGCGCATGTCCACGCATATTCAAACCTCTCTGGGTTGTTTAGGTTTGCATGCTAATACAACTGGGGACACCCAGGGAGTCAGGCCATCAACATTATTGATGATATTTGCCTGTTCCAGCTTGAATAGTTCCTCTTCCACTTTTGGCCTGCGGTGGAACGCCACTCGTTTATGCTTCAGAGCTATCAGCTGGATCAAATCATTGAAACGTAAGAGTATCAAGCAGTCTTTCAAACACCCTATGCCCTCGAACAGCAATGCGAACTGAGTTAACAAGTCATCCATTTTTCTTGGTGTATACTGAGGGCAAAAGTGATGAGTTGAAGGCGGTCTGCTTTTTGGCAGCTCAGCAACATCCTGGGCCATGATGTTGATGGAGGCTCCCGTTTCAATCAGTACCTGCACTTGATGACCCCCCAGGCATATATTGCACTTTGGGATGTGTTTTCATGGGCATCCCTCTGGTTGCATGGCTTGTATCACATGGACCGCCCCCTCAATATCATCATTGTCCATGCCCACTTCCTCTGCTGGAATGTCTGATGCTAGTAAGGCATTGTCCGGTTTGGGTCTTTGACCTTTGGGGGTCGCCGAGGAATGACACACCTTTGCTAGGGATTCAGTGACTTTCCTTTTGCTGGGCAAGGTCCCTGGTCGGGGTAAAGCCCTCCACATCCAGAGCATGTCTTAGGTGCAGACATTAGTTTATTCCGCGTCTTCCTCTTATCCGGGGTATTAGCAACAACGGCATTGACTGGTTCTGTCTTGATCGGGTGCTGTAATGCTGCCTCCATGTGTGCGACTCGCACCTTGGACAGTTCCTTTGACATACCCATGGTCAGCCAATGGCATTCCTGGAACTTAGGGAATGTTCTCTCATAATTTCGTTGAGGAACAACCCTGAATGAACTGAGCTCGGATTTAGTTGTTTGCATCCGCTAGTGTACAGGTGCTGGCTAACTCTCTCAGGTGAGTGTAGAAAGTGTTGACAGATTCATCTAGTAATTGCATGGCCTAACACAGCAAAAAACGTTCATAGTCAGGGTTTGCTAACGGTTCAAAAAGGGCTGTTGGGGGGGGGCGTGGCTAGCAGCCTGAGATGGCGGCAGCTTAGAGGGAGAGCTCCGCGTTTGAAGCGGCCTCCGGACAGATCCGATCAATTATCCGATCCCAAATATCACCCTGCGGGTAGGGACTGAAACCCGGGGCCGGGCGGCGCGCCCGACAGCAACCAGACTGAAAATCCGACTGCGGGAAGCGAAGTTAGACGTGTAGCCCGCTCAGGCCGCCGAACAAAACTGGAGCCGGAGACCTGCCTGAAATACAAGGGCCGACAGGAAGTGCGGCGGGCTGGGCGTGAAGGAGCCGGAAGCGGTTGCTCGCTACGGAGCACCGGAAACGAGAGGGGATCGCAGCCTCACGCGACGGCCGGAGCATCTGCCACCAGTGCCCGAGAGACTAATCGCCATTGCCTGCTGCCCGGTGAGTGCGGGAAACGGGCCAGGCCTCTGCACAGCGGCGGCCGGACCCGTCCATCTGGGCCCGGGGCCGCCATCTTGCCCCCGATCACCGGAGGAACTGAGACACAGACCTGCGGGGGTGCCGCGGAGAGTAACGCGGCACCCTGTCTGGCACACAAGGGTCGGGGGCTGCCATCGATCGGGCCACAGGGGGCCTGGCACGCGGAACGCCAACATCTCGAGGAGTGACACAGGGGCGGCCATTGGCACACCGGAGAGCGAATCCACCGCAGAATTTGCCCCACGAACATTTCTCTGAGCAGGGGATCCGGTCATCTTGGGCGCCCACACTGTTTTACACTAGACTGCGGGGACGCGGTACAGTCGGACCCCCGACATTGTAGAGGGGGGTCCTACTCCGCTACTGGGCATCGATATATTCCCAGTGACTCTGCAGGTCAGTGGGTGCCTCCCTGAGTGCGGCTGAAGTAAGCCCGGCTGGGACTTGGAGACATCGGGGACAGCGCCGGCCATCCAGGGACTAACAGAGGACCAATAAAAGCGACCGCCGAGGCGTTACTCCCGTACGCCACCCCGGCCGCGGGCTGCATCCACTCCTTCAGCGACGCGGGTCTGTGGGCCAGGCGGACCACGCAGCGACACAGCGTCGCCTGCTCGACTCGCCGGCGGGCTAAGAGACGAGGACGAAGATTTTGGCTCCCTCACACACCAGATAGGCCCAGCCACGTCCAGGAGCTACTGCCGCAGTGGCGAGCCTCCACCGAGACTCTTTCTGGGGGGACTCACCTTTCTGAGACCTTTATCCACAGCGACCACCTTATTGCAACGTCAGCTGCCATGGCAGGCAAAGGGCCGAAGGGAGGCAGCACGCAGTCGCGACTTGAGAGGTATGCATATGACAAAACGACCTCTTCCCCGCCAGACGCTAAAGCGCAGGCGAGTAAGACAACTGATCCGGCGGGAGGCAGGAAGGCGACCCTGGAGGACATAATGCGAGCTCTGACACAAGTACAGGCGACGGTGGGATCGATCTCGACAGAAATAACACTAATAAGAGCCGACTTCCACAAGATGTCCGAAAAAGTTTCCTCGATGGAGATCGTGACCAAATCTTTAGTGGAGGATGTCTCGGAGCTCCAGATTAGTGTGGAACGGATCTCGAAAGAAAATAGAGATTTGCGGGAAAAGCTGGACGAGCAAGAAGGGCGCTCGAGACGGAACAACATCCGCATTGTAGGCGTTCCGGAGTCGGAAGACACGAGGGCGATGGACCTTTATGTGGAAAAACTGATCGTACAAGAACTCAAACCCAAGGGTCTTTCCGCCTTCTTTTCAGTGGAAAGAGCGCATCGGGTCCCGGGAGGACGTCCGAAGCAAGGCGTAGCCCCACGGCCGATCATTGCACGACTCTTCAATTTTAGGGACAGGGACGCGATCTTGCAAGCGGCACGAAATACTCCCCCAGTTAAAATTCAAAATTCGACCTTGGCGTTCTTTCCAGACTATACGGCAGAGGTCGCACGCAGGAGGAGAACATTCTTTGAAGTCAAGAAGGAACTTAGGGCGAGAGAACTTCCCTATGCCATGCTATTCCCAGCCAAATTGAGAGTCGTGGTGGACAACAAAACTTGGTTTTTCGACACTCCAGAGGCGGCACACGACTGGCTAGAAGGATGGAGACAGACGGGCCTGCCTCGCCGCTCCACTAGACCCAACAAGCATCGCGCTAATGGATTCCGTTCAGGCTCCCAAGCATCCGGTGGGGACACAGGTCCACATTCCCCCATGAGCGAGGCTCACGAAACTGAGAATACCGACGAACAATGACTTCCTGGGTTTTGATAGAATAGACTCCATGCAACGTTGGCCGGGCGGGCCGTCAGGGGTCCTGGACGGAGGTCCTCCGTGGACATGGAAGGAGGCCGCCGACTCCGGAGAGTCCTTCACCCCAACGAGCAAGTACTGTGTTTGGGATTTGGGTCAGGCACTCTGCTAAGTTGGGGGGGCGGGCAGTTCTGGGTCCGTCTAGCAGGGGGGCAGGGAGGGGGGGAGTTGGGAGTGGGGGGGGTTTGTTTTTTTCGAATTGTTCCACAGGTGTAGATTGGAATCGCGAGGCACACACACAAAGTATGGCGAGCTCCTGTCAAGGTGCTAGATCGAGTTTCCTATGGTACATAGATACTTTCACCCACAGAAGCCATGGCGCACAACACACGGGATGACGATGGGAGGGGGGTACCTGGGACGGGGCCAGTGACACCTCTGCACCTTTTGTCCTGGAATGTGAGAGGTCTGGGGGATAAGGTCAAACGAGGTTTAGTATTACACAGTATAAAGAGATTCAGCCCTGCCCTGGCCCTGCTGCAGAAAACGCTCCTCACAGGCACAGCCACACGTGCTCTAGACAGGAAAGGTTACCGTATGATCGCTCATTCGGAATTCACTAGAGGGTCCCGTGGGACAGGAATACTAATACATCGCTCCTCCAGATTTATACTCCAATCCACGAAGGTAGACACGCAGGGGCGCTTCGCAGCGGCAGTTGGACAGTGGGAGGGGAGACAGTTGAATGTAGTATCGGTGTACATTCCACCGGCGCTGCACATGATAGCTCTCCCAGACTTAGGGAAATTTCTGTTAGAGCTCCCTGAAGGAGATCTCATATTAGGGGGAGATTTTAATGCAGTGGCACACAATGCATTGGATAGGCTCCCGGCACGGACACAGGCTCCAGGTTCCTCCCGACTAAATGACTTCCTGGAGGCGCAATCCCTGATAGACCTTTGGAGACGCCTACACCCAACTGCCCAACAGTACACTTACCACTCAGCGGTCCATGGCAGTCTGTCGCGGATCGACTATTTCCTGACACCGGGCCATGGGCTGTTCGCTGTCGACGACATACAGATCAAACCGAGGGGGGTCTCGGACCACTCCCCATTGACACTGATTCTCTCCAGCCCGGAACGGTCCCAACAACGTATATACCCGATATTCCCGGGTTACCTTAGGATCCCACAGGTGACCAAAGCGCTTAAAACAGCGACGAGGTATTACCTCGCAGAGAACACAGGCTCGGTCTCGTCCCCAACGCTCCTGTGGGAGGCATACAAAACGGTTCTCCGAGGTCACGCCATTTCCACTATAACAAGATATAGGCGTACCCAGAAACAGGAACTGCTAGATTTAGAGGACAGACTCGCCAAGGCAAATGAGGATCATATGACTGACCCGACCGGGGACACGCTGCACACTCTTCAGCTGTGTCAGCAGCGTCATACTGATCTTCTGCGCCGAAGAGTGGTTGAAAATATAGCAGACACAGCGAATAGGGTATACGATGTAGGGGATAAGGCGAGCAAGCTCCTAGCCTGGCTAGAGAAGAAACGAGAGGGACAGAGGACTATTTTGCAATTGAAAGACTCTACGGGGGCGATGCACACCCGCCCAGCCGTGATAATCGAGCTCCTGGCTGACCACTTCCAGGAGGTATATACCCCTGAAATAGAGGTTACACAGGCAATGGCGGAGAAAGCGCTCGTGGGAGTGCCCACCCGCACCCTGTCGCAGGATAATGTAGAAGACCTAGAATCGGACCTGACGGCTGAGGAGCTGCAATCAGCTATCGCAGCGCTGCATTCAGGAAAAGCTTTGGGCCCCAATGGGATTCCGATTGAGTGGTACAAAACCATGTCGGAGACGCTTACTACACCATTACTCAACATGTACGTAGACAGTTTAGAACAGGGACGTCTTCCGCCTGATCAGTACATGGCCACTATCGTGGCAATCCCGAAACCTGGCAAGCCCCCTGAGGAATGCAGCTCCTACCGGCCGATATCCCTCCTCAATGCCGAAAGCAAAATCTTGGCGAAATTATTGGCCAACAGGCTGCTGCCCCACCTTGGACACCTCATTCATCCAGATCAATCGGGATTTATGCCGCACCGGAGTACAGCAATGAACCTCAGGCGCCTGCATGGTGTTATGGCGAGGGCTCCACTGTTGACAGGCGACGCTGCAATCCTCTCATTGGACGCCAGGATGGCGTTTGACTTGGTAGAGTGGCGGTACCTCTTTGCAGTCCTACAACACATGGGCTTCGGCCCAAAATTCATAGCATGGATTAGGCTACTGTATAAGAATCCTGTGGCGCGAGTCACGGCGAATGGCCACACCTCAAGAATCATTTCGTTAGCAAGGGGCACGAGACAGGGTTGCCCACTCTCACCGCTTCTATTCGCCCTGGTACTGGAGCCCTTGGCAACTATCATTAGGACCACTCAGCTACTGCGGGGCATACAATGGGGAGATGGCTGGGAGGACAGAGTGTCATTATATGCTGATGACATGTTAATATACCTAACAGACCCGGCGGAGGGTATTCCGGTATTATTGACACTGTGTGAGAGACAGGGGACTGCCTCCGGCTACAGGATCAATTGGAGGAAATCAGTGCTCTACATGCTGCATGGAACCCCGCCACGCCTGGGGATGGACTGCCCTTTGCTGGTGGAGGCCGTCTCCTTTAGATACTTAGGGATTCAGATCACACGAGACCACGTGACCTTTCAGGATATGAATCTCAGACCGCTACTCGACAGACTGAAAGCGGATGTGCGCCACTGGAAGACACTCCCGCTAACGTTGTTGGGCAGAGCGGCGCTTTTCAAGATGATGGCGCTGCCCCGGTTCCTTTATGTTTTGGAAAATACGGCGGCGTTGGTCCCGCCTTCCTTCTTTAGACAAATAGCAGGGCAGCTGTCGGGCCTGTTGTGGGGAGTTCGACCGGCGAGGGTCGCGCAGGTGAAAATGGTTAGAGACTGGTACAGTGGGGGGATTGCGCTCCCCAACCTGGAACTGTACTATTGGGCGGCGCACCTCAAGGTGATCAACCAATGGGTGCACGCACCGCAGGAGGACCCGGCGTATTTGGCAGACAGAAGGCAGCTTGGCACTAACACACTTTTAGCCCCGCTTTATCACAAAGGCCTGATGATGAAACTGATCGGCCCGACTAAGCACACTGTAACATTATGGCATAAAGCCCAATCTCATTTGAAATGGGGGGGGGGGTGATCACGCAACTTACACCCTTGTGGGATTCTAAGTCACTGGGACACCTACGACGCTATAAAGGTTTCGACCGGTGGGATGATATCGGGATCTCCACGGTGGGTGATATGTGGACCGGGGAGGGGGTGGTTCCATTTGATACACTGAGGGAGCAATATGAGTTGAGTACTACTGAAACATACCGCTACCTACAGATTAGACACGCATTGCTGGCTGTACTGACACCGGGCACTAAGGTCCCGGAATCGGCTCCTTTAGAGGACCGATTACTCACCGACTACATGGAAGCCAGCGCTACCTCCCTTACATATCGCAAATTAGTCAACAACCTGCCTGACCCATTGCAAAAATTGAAAGAAAAATGGGAAGATGATATTGGTGACCTAGATGAGGCAAGCTGGAATGCCGCACTGGCGTCGCCTAGAGAAGCGGGAATTTCGGCAAAATTCCGATTGGTACAATTCAAGATACTGCACAGAGTATACTACACACGAACTACCCTACACAAGCTCCAGAGGACAGATCACCCGTACTGTTTAAGAGGCTGTGGGGAAGAGGGAACACTGTTTCATACCCTGTGGTCCTGTCCAATCATAGTAGACTACTGGAGGCGAGTGACGCGCACGGTCGCACAGACTCTACAGCTCCCGATTACTCTTGACCCCAGAATGTGCCTGTTAAATGTATGGGACACGACCAACCTGACACTATATGGGCGCCAGTGGGTAATTATTGGTATGGTGCTAGCAAAGCGGGATATAGCGCAAAAATAGGGGGGCGTCTGCGGCGCCAACATTGGCACAATGGAGCAGAAATATGGACATGCTCATGATGATGGAGCGGGCGGTGTATCAGCAGAGGGCTAATCCACGTAAATGGAATAAAATATGGTTGCCATGGAACGTGTACAGGGGGGAGCCTTGTGACCCGCTACCGGAGGAAGAAGATATAGATAGTTCAGAGGAGGAAGACGATATGGAATGAGGGTGAGAGGCGAGAGTAGTGAGGGGGCGTGGGTACAGGCTACCTTAAGACTTCCCGTGCCCTCCTGGCAGGGCCGATGGTTGGAATACCGGTGGGTTGTATAATTCTGTCCGCTGTGCTAACACAACTGCGAAAAATGATGCTTCTTCTGCATGCCTCTGACACTCCAATCTATAAACCTGAATGTTGACTGTTATGTAATTAAAGAAAATGTTGCGATTCTGATGGGATGTGGCTGAATGTTGACGCCGCACCTATTATTGCCTGAAATTGCCGCATGTCATAACCTGTTGCAACAATAAAAACAAATAAAAAAAAAAAAAAAGGGCTGTTGGTGCTCGCTTCAGCATGTCATACTTGAAAGGTGGTCCAGCTTTCAAAACTGATTTTCCAACTTGTGCATTGCTCGCCCTCCTAAATGTAAGAGCATGGGGCATCGTCTAGCGTTATCAATGTCTATAATCACAAAGTAAGTCTCCAATGCTCTATCTAGTCTCTCCACTTTGATGCCTGTGCCGAGGAAGGGCCGTTAACCAGGAATGGCTCTACTGGGGATATCATGTGCCCCTTCCTGCACAAAAACAATCATCCTTGCAAGACAGGCACCCTTGCAACATGACGCAAGGGTGCCTGCACTGGTGTCTGGCAGCCAATTGTGCACCAGTGCAGGGGAAAGCCCATGGGTGCTTTGTATTATTGTTAATACGACGCAGCCCTGTGCTTTTAAAATGATGCAACTCTGCACAGAAAAATTACTTGCGTTGCCGTGCTGCGTAATTGTTTTGAAAATGAGGCCATGAGTCGGAAAATGGGATTAAGTATGGATTTATTACGAATTCAAAGTCCGACAGTCTCAGGAATATATTGTAAAAGTACCGAATAACTACTGGCTGACTGAGTCTGATAACATTTAGTCTCATCAACATGAAGCATACAAGAAATCCAATTATAGCAATGAAAAATATAAGGAAAATAATGGGATGATCTGTATATCATTTGTGGTGCTATTGCCTGTTATGCATGATGAAAATCTAAATCTCCTAATCTAAATCTACTCTAAATAGTACTGAATGAGGAAACCCTAATTAGATCCATTAAAAGAGAAAAGTGTCAGCATAGTAGAACGTCTGTAGAAGTTCTCTAAAGGAAAGAAAAATTGTGCAGCATGAAGCCACACCAGAGGTGTTGCAAAGAGGTCTGTAACTCTCAAAGTCTAAAGGGAATCTAAATCTAGCTGAAATGTGATCTCCAATTAAATCCCCCCAAAAGAACCTTCGAGAAATCACTATCCCGTGCCTCATAATGTTCCACCTTCACATAGTAAAACTTGGCAACTACATTTGGAAATCCTTTCCTATGGTCCACACATCAGAACGTCCTTAGATTCCTCCCATCTCACAACTCCCTACAAATAGTAGTCCTCCCTTCGTCCATGAAGGCTTCTGGTCCTTGCCAAAAGATACTCTTTTTGAGCCTCACTGTCTCTGTTGCATAATGTGCCTTTTTCTATTCATAAGATCACACAAGTGCACCTGCAGAGGAGAGAAAATCATTACATGCAGAGCAAACATTCACATTGAAGGTTAAACATTAAGAAGTCCAAAAGCTTAGGGCCCTTGGCCAACGTAACGTGGCAAGCATCTAAATACATGTTTAAATACATGATTATTGTTAGTACAATATAGATGCAGAGTAGTATTCAAATGAATACATGATTATATATGTTTTAACACAATTATTCAAACCACACAAATGCAGATATATATACAGGAACTGCAATTCGATGTTAATGTAATGAAAACATTAGCTATGCGCACGGTACTGTTAGTGCACCACATCACATTAATAATATTACATCACATGATACATGAAGCCATCGTGACTGCTTCTGTCGGATTCATCATTGACACATATTTTGTGCTTTGTATTTTTCGAGCAGGTGTTCATAAGCAGGATGTCTGCTGGCGTGGTTTAAATCCTTATCTGTATACAATCACCCAAGCTGATAATGCTCTTCTGTGCCGTTGATTTACTCTGTACAAATACTATGCCTATGCAACCTAACAATACATAATCCCTACTAACTCCTGTATTAATCCCACCAGCCATGTGTTTGAGCTCACTCCCCGGACTAATGATTACGACCAACCGCTAATACTTTAGTCCACCATAAAAAACTGAAATGACTGCATGGAATGGTTTGCTTTGAGCGCACAAGTCTAATCCCAATAACAAACAGTAACCAATAACACTGAACTAACCATCAACCTTGAGGCCCGGAGCAGCATGCTGTGCGACTTAAAGCACTTTGATGCCTCATCAGGGGTAGTAAGCATTATATAAATGCAATTACAATTACTGCTCAACAATAAATACAAACACAAAACTCTGGACCTCCTTAGAAAACAAGATCATGAAGTTGAGAAAAAATCTCCAACCTGCTGAAAAAAATGGTATTTCTCTGACTCAGAGGAACTGGACAATCTCTGCTGAGGCATTTTCGATGATAGCTCATCCTTCATCAGCCCAGTTCAACTTCTTAGGGTTAAATGTCCTTAATTCAGAAAAGGAGATCGTCAATATCTGGGACCCTGGAATAAAAAAATGCATAAAAAAAATAAATGAAGACTTGGTTATGCATTTCATAAACAATTGCAACGGGTTGTAAATTACTACTCCAGAGAGTATGGCAGAAGCAAGCATGGCTAAACCGGGCGTGCCTCAACAATGCGGTCCCAATAATGAATGCGTCTTAACCACGTATTTCTTTACCACGCATGCCTTTAACATGCAATTTCATGGTAAAGACATGATTGGTAAAGGAATGCATGGTTAAGACACATTCACCCTAAAACTGCCCCAGACCTGAAAACAGTTCCCCCCCACTCTGAGCCCTAAAACCCATCCCCACATCTTTAAAACTACCCCGACCCCAGTCCCCCGCCCTGAGACATAAAGCTGCCCTAGAACTGAAAACTGTCCCCTGTACTGAGCCCAAATGTTGGCCCTTGTGTCTTAAAAACAACCCCGACCTCAGCCCCATCCACAGCCCTAACTCTCGGCCCCCCAGCTCTATAAACTACTCTGACCCCAGCTCCCCCGCCCTGAGCCCTAAAAACTGACCCCCAAGCCTGAAAACTACCCCCCTGCGGTGAGTCCTAAAACCAAGCCCCCAGGTCTAAAAACAACCCGACCCCCCAAGTCCTAAAACCTGCCAAGTCCTAAAAACTACCCCCACACACCCCAGCTCCACTTACCAGACTGGAGATTCCTCTCCCGATCCTTCCTGTTACTCTCCCGCCCATCCTCATATCTACAGCGTGTTCAACTTAACCACCCATATGCGTGGTTAAGGCTTATGCATGGTTAAAGGATATGCATGGTTAAGGCAAGCATGAGTCCGCATGCGGGGAAATGGCACGTGTGGCTGAGCCCGTGTTGTAAAGGCTATTGCCCCAGATATTAATTTTCTGGAATTGCACTTTCACAGTTTTGCCCACTATAAGGAAATACTAGTGGGGTAAATAAAGAAGGGATAATTATAGAGGACTAAACGATACACAGCCAGTGTTATATATTTTGCCTTCCATGTAGTAGTTAAACAAATATTTCCTGGGTTAAAAATTATCACTGTGTAGGCAAAATACAGTTAGGCAAAAAAACTATTTCAGTGGGTCAGGGGTAGGGCTACAGAACAAAACACTCACTGAATTTTTACAGACAAAAATGTCCCACTTCTGTGGGTGCCCATGAATCTCAGTAACAGCTTAGAGCGGACCTTAGATTGGATGGAACATTGAACCAATACTCTGTAGTATACATTCTTGAATAATTATAATTCCCCTTTTTTACTGCATGAAGTTTCAACTAATTACAGTCTGTAAAATTGAGGCCACCCTTTTATGATCCATATCCCTATTCTCTGAGGCTGGTTCAACATCTGCAATGCCCACCATCAGCTTCTTTGGACCCAAGCCACATGTAGGTTGTATCAGTGCTTTCGATCTAAAGACCATCTCCCTTCACCTCAACTCCAAGATCGAAACAGTATGATTTGTCGCCTAATAGGCAGAGACAACATTAGATGTCAAGATGTCTGTTGATGTCACAGACCGGCTGGACAACAAGATTTCCTACTTCAAGACCGTGTTAACTAGTGTTTTCACAATAAAATAATGTGGATGAAAAAAAGGAGAGGTTTGTGGAGATCCTTCTGCTCAAAGACTTTTTTAGATACACAGGTGGAAAGTAGGACCTCATGGTCTTGCCGCGCTTGAAGCAGAACTAACACCATCGAGCTACATTTCACTGGTTGTGTTGTCTATTCCATCAGACCTAGAACCACAACTTCACAGTCCTGCCACCATGCTTGAAGCATAGCTACATGATCAAACCCGATTTATTCTCATGCGGTGTCTGTTTCACCAGCCTTAGAGCCACACCTCCATGATGGTCTTCATGGTTCCACTGCACTCGAAGCAGAGCTCACACCATCAAGGTCCTTTTCACCTGATGTAATGTCTGTTATAGGGCTAGCAGGCCAGCAAAGTATCCTTTGAAAAGGAAGGAAGGCAAAATAATGTTCATTGATGTTTTTGAACCAACTCATGCACCAAAATCAATGAGCATTCAACACCTTACAGAATTTTAAAATATGGATACATTCGTTTTATCTCACCCGCAAGACTATTATAGAGGGTAACCCAACACCGGAAACAATGATTCTTGCAACGGCAAGAGGGAGGCTGTTCAATCAGAACTGTGAACCTCCTGCCTCAGGCCATTAAGGAGCCGTAGACTGGTCCAAACTTTGCACAAAGTAAGCTGTGCATGAGGAGCTGTGGGTGCTTTGGTCTTATTCACCAGCTGTAATAGTCATGTTGTTGAACAAGTACCCAACATTGATTATAGACCGCAAGAGAGTTATTTTTGACGCATGGTTTTGAGCTCGCAGAAGAACATATACGGATGTAACATTGGAGAATGGAAGGCCAGCAGAGAGTAGTTTATGCAAGTTCCAAATGTACAGTACCCTCAGAAAGTGTTGTGGAGGTTTTCAATTAACATAGAAACAGGAGCAAATGTCAGTAGGTGAACCCTGCCCATAGACTGGACCTCTGAGACCTGTTGCCCCCAAAACACCCAAAATGTGACTCTTTGGAACAAAAACATGGCACACCTTAAAGAACCACCTGAGCACATGAACTGCTCTACACCCAGACTGGGAAAATCAACTGTACCATAAACACCTGTTATAAACAATTATAGTAAATCATATATTATTATCAACCCCTCTTAATAGGGTTAATATGAAGCCATACATGTGGCGGGCAGAGCCAAGCCCCTAGCAAGATCAGGGCTCGGTGAAAGTGCTCCACAGAACCCTGCCTATTTGTTCCTTATCCATGGCTTTCTTTTTCAACTGGCCTCTCTGGCCCCTTACAAGGATGTTGGCGAGACACCCCCGGTATCTCAGGGAGACGCCATCAAAGGCAGCATGGCACTAGGTACACAGCCAACATGGCGCTCCTGACCGAGTGCATCTGGGCATGGCAGCCTTGTTAGAGGGCCTTTTCTGCCATCACCTTAGGGACCACATGGTGGTGCCCAGTGCTCGTGGATGCTGGTGCTGCCGGGAGGTGTGCCTCCGCTCCCAGTAAGCTGCCTGAGAGTAGAGATACTTACCTCCAATGTACTTGCTGTCTCACACTTGTATACTTCCTCCAGCAAGGACCCCCTGCTTCCATTACCGGACTTTGCACGGCAGTCATCTTAGATTGGGCCTGACGTCCTCTGATGCGGCAATCAAGCAATGAGGATGACACCAGCATCCCACTTCAATTATATCTTTGGAATGATCCCACCCACTCTCCTGCTCTATCTGCTCCATAAAGTTGGTACACTCATTAAGAAATAAGTATGGGATGGTCAGAAACCATGGCTCAAACTTAGTAAGCTGCATGCTGATACGGGAGCGGCAGTTCTCGGCTTATATGATTTGTTGCTCTACTATAAGGCATATCATTTGGCATTACTGGCCTACTTTTATTCCAAGGACTTGGAAGGTCCAGACTGAATGCCTCCTCCTGAAAGGCTCAGGTATAAATGATGCACGTTAAAATGACCCCTCACCGGTGCAGGGAAAGAAAGCCTCATTCTGATGCATTCAACTCATACCTGGGAGCCTAAATATTGATTATTGAAGGTACACTTCTACATACATGACAAAGCCCCTCTCTGGAACAATAAATGTCTTCAAAATCTAAAGGTGACCACCTTTGTGGATGGACTGGTAAGACTGCGGCATTCATACAATGGACCAGCTCTGGTGTGCAGACGGCCTAAAGCCCATTACTGACTTGCGGGAGGAATTCTAGCTAGACGCGAGGCAACAATGGGAATACCAACTACTGCATCATTGTCAACCCAATGCCAAATTACCCCACATTACCCCACTGCCAGAATCAGCAATCCATGACTTCCTGCAAACATGGAGCTCCTTCACGGAAGTTGTCTGTGGAGCCCCTCTTTACAAATATTCTGGTGACATGTCCTAAATCCAATAAACTCTTTTGGTGCCCTTGATCTACAACCCTCAATAACACTGATCTTCCTTCATGACACGCTGAAGGTAGCAGACCTTGACAACCATAGAAAGCAGTGGATAGACTCAACACTAGTGGTGGCTACAATGACTATCCTGTGCCACTAGAGGCAGCGGGCTGGCCCCTCTCATGCGGAATGGATGCAGGACATGGCAGAGGCATCCTCACATGAACAAATCATGTACCATCTCTTGAACCCAGACCTCTATATTTGACCGAATCTTTTCTTTTTTTGTTGTAGGGGGAGCTCCCACTTTTCAACTTTACTTTTTTGTTGATTCCATGGCCGCGTTTCTACTATTCTTTGCCGCAGTCCTTTCTTCTATGCCCTCAGCCTCCTTTCTCCCATCCCCTTTGATTTTTTCAAATATCATAGCTTACAGGTCACAAGTTGTAGGCCGGAAGTGATCCAAGTGTTCTCTTCCTTGATTGCTACTCTGTACGCTAGATTCTGTTGCTCCACCCACTTGTCCAGGTCATTCTGCTCTGTGTGAGGATCAGCTTATGTACTGTATTTTTTATTTATTCATTGTGCTTTCTATGATTGCTGTCTATGCTCGTTTGCCTACAATCAGCTTATAGACCGGGTATGGAGTTATAGTATACCAAATAAGGAAATATTACAAAAACAGAGAAATCATACATGCATGTGGTTACACCGACCTGCAGGGATCCAGAAATAAAGAAGCAGCCTTGCACGCTAGCGTCTGCAAGCTGAGTGTGAGAGGACCATATGATTTGACGCTTGGGGGACATTGGGGTTGGCCGATTAACTTCCCTTTAATAGACTTTACATGAAGCTGCTTACTGATTCAAAACAAAAATTACACCGTATCTCTGAGATTCCTAGTGCACAGATATGTGGTGCGTTTCTGGGCAATTTTCAGTTTGCGCCTCAATTCCTACAGCAGGGTACAACTGGATTTAGGCTCCACCATCATAGCAATCAGTCTGCATTAGGAGGTAGAAGGAAAATTAGCTAAAAACCAAAAAGGCAACAATTGCATTTAGTTATCTGTTAAAGAGACAAGTTATCTATCATCCTTCCCAGAAACAGTAAATTACTGGTGCAAGCCAATGGGCATCTATGTTCCATATGCCATAAGATCCTGCATCTCACCAGAACTCCCGAGGCGACTCCGGGAGCAACGCTGCTTTTAAAATTACTTGGACACTAGTCTACTAGTTCTTAGCCCGCCTACCTGCTTCGCTGTTTGGCGCTACGGAGCCAGCGCTTCTGCTCTTCCTGGCTGCTCCTGTCCTGCTCGCTGACCCAGACCGCCACCGCTGATCGCCCCCTCCCTGCTGACTCTTGGAGTGGGACGGGCGGCTCCACCATCTTGGGCGGGTCTGGGCTCGGCGCTGCAGTTCTTTGGCCCCTCCCCCCTTGCCACACCCCCGGACTCTTTCCCTCATGTGTCGCTACTTAATGGTTACCCAGTCCCGGCCGCGTAGCGGACGCGCGCAGCGGGCGCGACGAAGGCGCGCCGAAGTTGCGCCTAAGTTAAGCCCGTCTGCGCCCGTCCGCGACAGGCCGGGACCAGGGGCCACACCCCCTGCCCTTTCTTTAGCTTATACCTCCGCACAACTCCTAGCTTTCAATGCTGTTTCCCCACTTTCACCCCCACTCTTGCGCCACCTTGACACACTTGGTATTCT
Source organism: Lissotriton helveticus (assembly GCF_964261635.1). Classification (NCBI taxonomy): domain Eukaryota; kingdom Metazoa; phylum Chordata; class Amphibia; order Caudata; family Salamandridae; genus Lissotriton; species Lissotriton helveticus. The sequence goes on along the minus strand of NC_136057.1, from coordinate 248,267,649 downwards.
CGTCCCTCCTTCCCCTCACTTGACTCCGCTTCTTTCTAGCCCCAATAGCACTTCCCCCCTAGCTACTGATCCCCCCTCTGCCTCCTTTTCCTCCTCCCTCTCTGCCTCTGCCGCTGCCGCCGCTTCTGCCATACTGCTTAACACCCGCTCAGCGGCCAAACATCAGACGGCTCTCTTTAATCTTCTTACCTCCGACTCCCCAGATTTCCTTTTTTTGACCGAAACTTGGTTCACCGCTGACTCCCTTCCCGACCTCTTAGCCATTCTTCCCGACTCCTATTATGCCCTCCGGGCTGATCGTCCGGACGGCAAGGTGGGGGGAGGGGTGGCGATGATCATTCGGTCAACCCTTAAATTTCAACTTCTTAATTACCCCCCTATTTCTAATGTGGACTACCTAGTGGCCCGCTCTCTCAATCTACCTGTCCCCCTCACTGTTGTCCTTGTGTACCGTCCTCCTCAATCTATGCCCTCTTTTGTAGCCTCCATTCAGGACCTTATGGCCACCCTTGTGGTCAATAATTCTTCCGTCCTATTGCTCGGCGACTTTAATTATTGGCCGGGCGACCCCAGGGAAGACCTTCCCTCGAAAGATTTCTCAGGCACTCTCCAATGCCTAAATTTCACTTCTCATATCTCAGTTCCCACTCATGTCCAGGGTCACATCTTGGACCAAATCTGGTCCTCTCGCCCTATTGTTTCACCCCCTCTTGTTTCCCCTTGCGTCTGGTCGGATCATTTTTCCATCTCTTTTGCCATCCTCTTGGGAGTGGTTGACAAGCCTCCCCTCCCTAAGAACATCTCAGCCCGCAATTGGAATCGAACGGACCTTGACTCTCTCTCGCTCACTTTGGCTTCATCTGTCCCTACCCTCACCAATCTTTCTCTTGATTCTCAGGTCAATGCCATTGGCACATGGCTTTCCTCCTCCTGCGACCTTGTCGCTCCGCTTAAAAAGATCAAGGCGATGCGTCCTCATGACGCGCACAAATGGTTCTCTCCAGAACTTAAAACTCTTAAACTCGACCTAAGGCGGTCGGAACGCCACTGGAGACGGAACTATTGCCCCTTGTTGCGCGCCAAATACAAATCACTCCTTGCTGAATATAAAAATGCGATCCTGGCGGCAAAAACCGCCTATTTCTCTGAGAGAGTAGCTCTCGCGAATAACAAATCCCGTGAAATCTTCTCTCTGGTCTACAATCTTGCCACCTCTGATCGCTCCACCCCCAGTCCGGTTCCCTCACAGTCCCTCTGTTCTTCACTTAACGATTTTTTTATTGATAAGATCGTTAAGATCAAAGCTAACATTCCCACACTGCCACAACCCCGCCCCACCTGTCTTCCCATCTATCCTCCCTTCTCTTTCTCCTCTTTCCCTCCTCTTTCTACTGAACTATTTCTAAATCTACTGATCAAAATCAAGTCCGGTTCCCCCTTGGATTGCGCGCCAGCACGCATCCTTAAAACCCTCTTCACCACTTGCTCTGGACCTCCTCTTGCCCTCCTTAACTCCTCTCTGGCTCTTGGATCTGTCCCCTCCTCTTTCAAATCTGCCATAGTCCTTCCGATTTTAAAGAAAACTGGTTTAGATCCCTCTCTTCCCTCCAATTTCCGTCCCATCTCTCTCCTTCCCTACCTGGGCAAGATCCTCGAGGCTCATGTCACTTCTTGCCTCTCCTCTTACATTGAGGAGAACAGCCTCCTTGCATCCCATCAGGCAGGATTTCGCCCGGGCCACTCCACGGAGATGGTGGTCCTCGCAGTCTTGGATGAGCTTAAGGGGAAGGCTGACTCCAATCTCCCCCAGGCTCTGGTCCTTCTCGATTTGTCCGCTGCGTTTGACACGGTCGACCATGCCATCCTTCTCGACCGTGTCAGCGCAGCGGGCATTCGGGGCGTGGCCTTTTCCTGGCTGGCGTCCTTCCTTCAGGATAGGTCCCAGGCAGTTCATCTCTCCGGTTTTTCCGCTCCTCCCCGTCCTGTCACTTGTGGAGTTCCCCAAGGCTCTTCTCTCTCCCCTCTCCTCTTCAATCTCTATATTCACCCCCTCATCACTTCTCTTCTTGAGCTGGGGGTCTCTGTGTATAACTACGCAGATGACCTTCAGCTCGTCTTCGATCTTTCTTCCTCCCCTGACTCTCTTCCCAAGTTCTGTTCCACTTTAGTTTTCATTTCTGACTGGATGTGCGCTAACCAACTGAAGCTCAATCCAGATAAAACCGAACTTGTTCTCACCGGTGGCTCTTCTAACCCCTGGACTCCCGCACATTGGCCCCTCTCTTTTGGTCCCCCCCCTGTTCCCTCTTCTTCTGTCCGCACTCTTGGCATCAAAGTCAGTCATGACTTATCCATGCACAGTCAGATCAGCTCGGTTGTGTCCTCCTGCTTTCTTTCTCTCCGTTTAATCCGGAAAATCTCCCGCTTCTTCTCCTCTGATGCTCTCAAATCCATAGTCATGGCCCTCGTCATCTCTCGCCTTGACTACGGGAATGGCTTGTATGTGGGCATACCTGCTTACGAATCTCGCCGCCTACAGGCCATTCAAAACCAAGCCGCTCGTCTCATTCTCTCCCTCCCCAAATCCTCTCATATCACCCCGGCTCTTAAATCACTTCACTGGCTCCCTGTTCGTCTCAGATCCTTTTTCAAACTGGCCTGTCTAGCATTCTTGGCTCACTCTCGCTCCGCACCCCTGTTCATCAACTCTCTTGTCTCTTCCCATGCCCCTGTCCGCACCCTCCGTTCTTCCTCTCTCTCTCTTCTTCACACCCCTCGTTTCCGCAAATCCAGAACCGGGGGAACCCGATTCTCAGTCCTTGCCCCCCAGTTTTGGAATAGCCTTCCTCTCTCTATTCGCTCCATTCCCATCTACTCCCACTTTCGCAAAGCCCTTAAAACCTTCCTCTTCCTTCAGGCATTTCCCTCTTAAATCTTTCCTGGGTCCCCTCTGCCGAGTTTCTGATCAGGTCCCCAGCGCCAGGAAGCCGCTTGGCCATCGCGCGCTTTATTAAATATTTTATTCATTCATTCATTCATTCAACGTTCTATGCACATTTGGTAAGTAGTGTAAGAAAACAATTGATAATCTTTTGGACAACGACAGGTAGGTTTTTATAAAATGCACTTGCTGTCGAAGGGAGATAGTTTAATCAATGCACATTTCAGAATCAAAGCCTGCTCTGCTTTGGTGTTCATGATGGTCTTACATACTGACATGAAGAGCTCACTAAAGGTGCTTCACCTCGAAGTAAAATGTTCAATCAGTTCTTTCAATTCCTCTTCTCTTTGGCATGAAATGTGTGTATAATCTCCTTATCACTCGGATGCTATGCAGTCCTCTGCTCTTGGACCTACAGCTACACACAAGGTGACGCAAGGACAACACAAAGGCTTCAGTAAGATCTACATAGATACGCATGGGAAATTTGAGCCGCCTTGTGTGGCTTTATAAAGAATGCAACACCACACAGCAGCTTGAACTGCGTTACATTTAATTTCAAGCTGGGAGGCATTCCATGGGTGGAGCATGGGTGTTCCTGTGCACCCACCCATAGATTTGATGCAATCTCAGACCTACTAAGGTTTGTAAACACGTGATAGCATCAAACTGGTACACCTTCAAGAGCATGGCATAACGAGTACTAACATCTTCTTTTCGAATATATGATTTTTCAACGATTTCAAGTTCCACGCATGGCATAACCACGCGAATTTTACATCGCAAGTGGCTTTACCACGCTGGAATTTACAACGAAGGATTGTACCACGTCTTACCTGCACGTCTTTCTCCAGCAGCCCTTACTTCCATCTACCATGGAAACAAGCGTCAAAACACGTCTTCCAAAATAAATAAAGGACTTCTTTTTTGACGTACACTGCACGTCTTTGGGGGAGGCTCTTTCCTTTTACTTCATTAATAACACAGAGCGTTTTTTTTTTAAAATCTAACTCGCTCCTTAATTGTTGTTATTTTTTGGGGGGGAGACCCCCCCAGCCCCCCTAGCCCCCCTCCCAACCCTCCCCCAGCCCCCCCAGCACGACTGGACGGAATACCACGTCTCCCCCCAACCCACGCTGAACGTACTTTCGTGGTATAGACGGTCGTGGAAGGCACCCACGTTGAAAAAACGTTTGCGTGGTAAGTGTACAGTGGTAAACGTTATGCGTGGGGATGCCTTCGTAGTAAATGATGTTTCCCCTTCTTTTCTCTTTGTTATTTCCTGTTTCTTGCTTTCTGCATCACAGACAGAAAGAGGAACATTCCTCCTTGGATCATTTTTGGGAAGGAGGGTGCATCTTCTTAGTTGAGGAAGGTGAAACTTCTTTTGTGCAGGAAAGTGCACCTTCCTGCACAAAAACAATCATGCCCCATAATGCAGGTGCACGAGTGCCTGCATTGGCGCTAGCCAGCACAAAAGTGCACCAGCACAAGGAGAAAGCAGAAATGTTAATATCTTTTTTATTATGTAGCTTTTCTGCTCTGCAAAACAAGTACCCTTGCTGTGCTATGTTGCATGAAAAAATAGTAAACATGGCCCTCAGTGTCATGCAGCTCAGTGCGACTCCCCTAGGTTCAACAATGGGGTTCCTATTTGTTATTTCATCTGTTTGCAGTTTGCTAACACTCACTGCTGAATCAATGGCAAGCTTCGTGAAAACATTCTGACTCTCTCCTTCAATGATTACTATACAGAACTGTGTGGAATAGGACAGTCAATCCTACCCAGAACCACAGTACTGTTTTCGTAAACTTTTATTCTGATCCAGTTAGCATGCCTGGTTCTTGAAAAGGGCAAAATGCTGAAAGACGCCTGCTGCACTCTTGCATTGCGTAAAGGATTGAACATTTAGTTATAGTATACCACCAATGTAAATGCAGCTGAGTTGATTTTAGTAATCTATAATCCAAGATGTCAAATTACTGAGTTCTTGTAGCATCTGGATAACCCGCAGGAGTTTAATGAATTTACAACAGGTAGCCAATGCTCCCAGTGAGACCCTGAGGAAGGGTCATACGGGACTGAAACACGTGTTGCCATGGGATGTTTGTGCATTCTACGTGTGACTCAAAATGTTTGCTTTCCGGAGTTTTTAAAAATATTTTGTGAATAAAGAGAGCAGTTCTACTGCATCTGGTGTGACGTAGAATTCTTTGGCAGGCATAACATTCTGCCGCGTGAGCAGTGAGCATGCAGAGCCAAGAGACTTTGGATCTTATTTTGTTGGCGGTCAACGGCATCCGCTGTTCTTCGCCAGCACCAAGGAAAGGGAACTACATCCCTTGTATTTTAGTCGGGGAGGCGAGGAGTGCTGAGGTTTCTTGGAAGCATTTTTCTTATCCTTTTTAGGTGTAAGTGCCAGGGTTCACTATATATAAAAAAAGAAAAAAAACGTTATCTCTTCTTCACTACACAAGGTTTGAACAGTCTCCTCCCATCCCTTGACCTCCTGAACATGGCTGCTCGTCAGCACTTTCCTGTTGTCACTGGTTCCTCTCCAGCATGTCCACAGCATGCAGATGGAATCAGGGGAAAGGGTGGGACTTCCTGTACAATTTAAACTTCACAAAACTGGATGCATTTTTCATGCATATGGCATTACAACTGTCCACTGGCGCCAGTGCCACCCCCAGCACATAAACTAGTTATTTTATTATAGCTGTAACTGGTTTTGCCAAGATACTGTATTACAAGCCCTGTCATTTAATAAGCCCTTTAATGGGCTGTAATGAGATAAAGTGATCTTAGACGTCATCCAGTCTGCTTGGCTAAAGTCCTTCATTCCTCTGCCTTTGTGCTGCCCTTGTCTGGAGCTATTCTGCGAATATTGATCACATACTTTAGATTCTGAATCAGCCCCTTAAGTCCTGCACAGTTTTTTTTAAACATTCTTTATTGAGTTTTTCAATTACAATGAAAAGACACAGCTATACACAAAGTCTAATCAAATATCATAAAAGCAGCCAAAAGGTTAAATGTACAGAGAGCAGAAAATGCTAGATTCCTAGCTTTATACCCCGATGTCCTATAAAATGCATTTAACGTCGAAAAAACAAACACTGGCAAAGGAATAGGTCTGACTTTGGCAAGCTGGTGCATCGGTTAATATGTTTTATTTTATACTGCAAATAAATTCCATCAAAATGAATAGAAAAAGAGAACACTTGTACCCAACTGAACGTAGATATCTTACCCTTGCAATCAAATATTTTAAATTAAAAATATTTACTAATGTGGTTGTGTTACTAGTGATTTAAAAAAAAATACAAACCTTTTAGCTGTGCATTTTACTATTAATGTTCTTGAAGGAGAAAGGAATAAATCACTGCCCAACAGACCATTCACACCACTGTCAACAACACTGTTATAGCACCATTTAAACACTTTATGCCAGCAACTTTAAAAAGGAGATGGAAAATAAATCCTCATCTTACTGCGTATCCGAAGTGCAGTCAAAATAAATAACTAATATTTAAAGTTAATAGAAATAAAATACAGACACATTGAACCAGATTTGACACAGAAAAGAAAGGAACTATTTTCTGCTGGATGTCAACAATGTGTACAGGATTTATGTAGTCACTCAAAGTGTAGGGTGCCAGTGTGAAAATGGGACTGATGAACTATCCTATACTGTTTGTTGTTGTAGGTGAAGCAAAATGTAAATAACAATTAAAAACCAGTGGATGAAGCCCACTGACCAAAATTCTCTGTATGTATATTATTTTGTATGGATTTTTTTGAAAATGAATAGTTTTTGAGACAGTTAAAGCTTTTCTCCTAAAGTGAAACAATGTATTATTCAACATGTGTGGATCTGTACATCAAGCTTTATAGGAAAGCTATGTTTGTAAAAGGTAGATTTATAAAGGTATTTTCTGGGTGCATCATATTTAGGTCTGGTTTGATTGAAAGTGATCAACTCAAAAAGAGCTTTAAGGAGTGCCAAGAGTGGAGCTTTGGCTCCACCCACATGTTTGTGGGCAGGCGTACATGTTTTGATTGGGCAGACATTGTGTGCTTCCACTGAAAAGTGCTTACACTCCAAGAGCGGTAATAATTTGTGTATCAAGTTATGTTAACCCAAGCTCTTTATCAAGTTGAGTATTGTATTACAACTGAGCTTGAACTTTGGGTCAAAAACATGACACTGAAATGGTGTATGTCTCCTAGAAAATTCGATAATTATGGTATTTTTCTCTTCTTTGGCAACAGCACAAATGGCAGAAGGGCAGTCAAGAGGAATACATGGCTATTTTGTAATCCCCGCCACCTCTTCCTTCTCTTTCATCAACTTCAGCAACACCGTAACATGGCTCTCGTTGATAGACTGTTTTTTTCCTAGTTTTAAAATATATTGCCTAGAGAGAATGTTTAAGCGCCCCAAAAGTTAATTTAATTATTATTTTTTAATGTATAGTTTCATTTTTAAAAATTACCCTACTATTATATATAATTTAAGTTGACATTTTTTTATATTAAATGTAATTACCTGAATTCTAAAAACCCTTTACAGACCCTTGTTGCTACTATTTCTTGCTACCCCTTAACAATACTTCTGCTGGTACCGTAAAAACCCATACCACTCTATAACACTACCCTTCCCAGGACATAATAAAACATTAATACCCCTTAATTCTACCCTACTTTGAACACTCAAAATTCCCTACTACACTGTAATGTCACCCTTTCCATGACCCTACAAACTCCTTACTACCCCTTAACGCTCACTCAGCTACTCTACCTGCTGAGAGCAGGGAGAGCCTATGGGTGCAATAATTAAAATAATTGGGACCCCAAATACTCAATCCCTCGGTAATTCCTCATTTCTAAGGTGACCATCAGGGTCCCACATGTGTACCCAGTTTCTTCTACCACCACCTCCCTCTCTGCAGTTATCAATGCCCCAAGAATAGGGAACTCTGGGGAGGAGTTTCTGGTGATATCAGAGACATTGTTAAAAGGCTCTTAGTGGTGTTTAGCAACATGGAAATGATTATCTCTTTAGAGAGTTAGAAGAACATTTTAGAGCATCAGTGGAAGCCCTTTCAGGTCTATATTCCTCTGTTTACCTACACTGGATTTGCGCCGCATTGCAATCTGTAAGAAATGAGCACTGCCCCTCTAATGAAGTGAATTACAGAATGTCGGATGTTTTTCTATTACACCACAATTGGATAATACCTTTATCACAACCATTTTTCATGATATTGTCTAAAATGTTGTAGTACAAGCCTTGTTTCTCTCTCCTTTTCTCCAATTATTGGTGTAGCACCAGCTTTTTGCTTGTGCCCTTGTACTAACAGGCTCAGAACACATTAATTTTATCGTATTGTTTACAGCTTCCCACACATTCCAAATGACCCTGAAAACAGTATTTCCTCGAACGGCAAAATACACCAAATATTTGTGCATGGCTATTCTACATTTTTCATTATAAGGGTTTATCTATTTAAGGTAAACATCCCTTCTTAGGTCTGGCATGACAGCACAGATATCTGGATGACATAATGTTAGCAATTCATTTAAACATGCACAGAGAGGTCAACAATTTGCTTCAACTAGGAGGAGTATTACTCTCTGACCTCAAGCTATCAGCTAGTGATGAATCATTTTGCCTTTCAGGAAATGCTTGCATTTGAATGCACAAATGATTACTCTAAATCTTAAAAATAAACCCAACCACGCTGTTTGTCACATTCAGTTATTTTTCTCCTACGTGCATTCTGTACAGAAAGCAATATGTTTGCTCCTTTTTTTCAACATTGGCAAAGCCAGTAGGGCAGGCTTTACTGTGATAAACAATATTCCTGCATACTACACATGACAACAGCATTTGTGAATGCCTTTGTTTACATTTGTTGGTATATTAGTTGGTATATTAAAAACAGACGCACTGACTTTGCCAATGCTTGTTTAATGATATTTGGTATTCTTCTACACAGTTACAGGACACATATAACACTCCTAGATCATTGTTGACGTCAATGTAATAAACTAAAAGAGGGTGTGTATAATATTTTGCAATGCTCTTTTATAAAGTCTAAACTATGTCTACACATAATTGTTTTTGAACTTATTGGTATGCCCCCTAAGGCTTCTTTTGTTTTATCGACCCTTGATTGCATCAAATCTTGCTAACCTCAATACTAGAACTGAGAGGGAGACAGACCATGGGATATATGGGATATATTTTTCTCCCCAAACATGGAAAACAATATGAGCCAAGACTGGGTCAACTACTTGTTTAGCAAATATTGAGCAAATCCTCATTTCCCGCTCCTGTTACCTTAAAGACATTTAAAAATTGTCTGTTGGGAGAAGATAACATTTATTTTTCATATTAATCTTTCACTTTTATTACATAGTTTTGGTAGTTTAATTGGTGCTAGAAAGAAACTTATTATGAAATACTATTGAACTGTCTAAGCATGGGTATGTCTTAAAACAGGACACTTCTTCTTGATGAGTTTACAAAATCTTTGTTGTCTGAAGATGCCATGGTCTTTTTGTTGTCCCAAATTAGTTAATAATCACTTCATAACTTTCTGGTTTCAATCGCGAGATGAGAGTATGTTCACAGCATGTACATCTATAAAAGGGTCAAGACAAAAATCCACTGATATCAATAATTAATTTATTTCTCAAGCTTTTTCTACATATTACCCAAAGAGGCTCAAGTAAGGTATCACTAATTACAAAGCACACCTTCAGCATGCATTGCTTGAGACAGGGACGTAACGTTTATGGAAATCAAATAACATCAGTTGCAAGGGACATATTTTCATTTTATATTTATTGTTTCCTGTTGATATTCAAGCTGGCCTCTGTAACCCACAACAATTACTTAATAGTGAATGTTCTATATTTTCCAAAAGATGTTTTTTTACATTTCAGCAGCAGATTTGATAAGTTGGCCTTTAGTAGGTGACTCTGGGGCATATTATCAAGGGATTTATCTCCGCTTTATTGGCTTTAAAAGCCAAGAAAGCGGAGATAAAATTATCTCCCTATTACCTAGCTGTCGCTAACACCAGTTAGCGACAGCTAGTAGGAGATAGCGACCATCTTGGGCCCCGCTTTGCATGTCAGAGAAATTTATCACTAATGACATGCAAAGTGGGCGTGCCAAGATGTTAGCGACTGGAAACAGTCGCTAACATCGCTATCTCCTATTACCAACTTTTGGAGATATTCGCGCTAAGCGCGAATATCTCCAAAAGCTAACACCTGCCCTGAGCAGTTCTTAGCCATGTTATCCAATGGGAGGTGGATAACATGGCTAAGAGCATTCACTTGGTAATACATGAATATCGCTGACTTTACAGCGATATTCATGCATTTCGGCCGATTTTTATCGTTTCTGAGATAAACCTTGCTAATAGCAAGGTTTATCTGCGATAAAAATCGTCGAATCTCGGCGGTAAATTGTTCTTGCTAACCAAGCAATAGCGATAATTATCGCTATTGCTTGGTAATATGCCCCTCTGTTACTTCAAGGACAGCAGTGCAAAAGAGTGTAAGAGATATTCAAACTTCACTGCAGCAACCTACACAGTTTTGTTGAAGTTTATAAAAGGCAACTAACTACAACTTGCTTGTAATACTAGACGCAATTCTTAAATAGCAGACCCTAGTTTAAGGTACATGTAAATTGTTCATCATTAAAAGACACAATAGGACGAGTTCTTGGGCGTATACTTAGGAAAAATATTAGATGTGGGCAGGGAGAATAACGCATTAAAACTATTTACATCACAATGCATGACTATATGATTACAATAACAACGCATTCAGTCTATTTACATCACAATGCATGATTATATGATTACAATATCAACGCATTCAGTCTATTTACATTATACAGTATAGACGTTGAAATATCCTTAAGGAGCAGTGGTTGAACATTCGACTTAGTGACATTCAGCCTATATGTGCAAAGAAGACTCTAGATTGGAGGGATCTTTGAGTGGAATTTATTTCTCCATAAATATACATAACTGAGTAATTCTTGAACTGAGCACAATGCAAAACATGGTTTGTTATATGTATGTATTGGATTGATATAGGAATATATGCCAAAGAACTAATGAGTGTGGAGGCCCTTTGTGAAGCGGCCCCATTGTCTCATTTTTTAAGTTCCCTTTCACTCTTCTTGCATTGCCCATCTCATAATTTATCTCTTTACCTTTCTCTATTCTTCTCTTGTCTTACATGTTGTATAATAAGACCATGTGTTTAATTTGTAATCAGCATTGCACAGATCTACTTGCTATAAGGTTCCAGGTGTTTTCAGATCCCACCTCAACTGTGCATTCTCTATCTTTCAGGTCTTGCCCACTAAACTATAACATCTACAGACTATTATATTCTATTATTGCAATAGAGGCAGTAACTAGCAATTGAATGAAAAATACTTGTATTTCCCCAAACAAATGGTGGAACGTTCTGTAATATCTATATGTAAGAAAGAGTCACCGCTTGTTCTCCTCAGAAGTTAAGTCAATTTGAACACATTTCAAACCTCTTAAATCAATTCATATCCAAAGACAAAATCTCGAATGGAGTTCTAAATCCTCCATGAAACTGAACGAAGGTTCTCATATGCTGCTGGGGTGCACCTACTCCAATACAATGAATTCTACATGTCTCTAAAGTGTGTACTGTGGTTACGTGTCAGGTATTCTAATCCTCTCTTAGCCCTGCTTGATCATCATCTTCCTTCTGTGTTTCTCTTTTATTCAGACTCCTAAAAGACGTTCCCGACCGCTGCACCGCAGGCATTGATGCTGCCACGCAGATCCGCGGAGAAACATTCTTCTTCAAAGGTGTGTCTATACAGGGTGTAATTATGTCAGCTAATTTTTAGTTTATGCACAATTATTTTAATTGCACCATAAGTCTCCACTTACCAAGCACAGTGAAGTTACCAAATACAGGTTTGTGCTAGGCAAGGGCTGTGTGCGGGCACAAGACTAAATAGCTCAATGCTAGGCAAGGTCATGCATGTGAGTTACCCTCATATACGTCTCCACTCCACTGTGGGAGGGGATTGTAAGGGTGGATGAGTGTGCGTGAGCAAGAGACGGTGAGACGTTTTGATGAAGCAATCATGGAGGATGAATTGGAGCCACTCCAGGAGGCACACGCTGTTCGAGTGTGGCTGGAGTTTATGGCGATTTAGTGGATGAGGGGGGTTAAGCAAAACAAGCCATTGTAACATAGAAATGTAAGTTATTTGATTCATATTTACGATACATTTATTTATTTATTTGAAAAGTTTTATATAGCGCTGCAAGACCCGGAGGTAGCAGAGCGCTTTACATGAGCATTAAGATTCCAGGCGGTACAGTAGATTCAGCGGGATCAGAAAATATACAGACATTACACATTAAAAACACTTCTTAAATAAGCAAATAGGCTAACTGTTATGGCCCTGAGAAGAACGAGAATGACACGGCAGATGGTTAGCACAGAAATAATAAGGCAAGGGAGCTAAAGAAGGGTCCTTTACCCGGGACAAGGCTTTCATTTATGCAGTTAAAAGGGATAGGGCTGATCATATATCCATTGTCCAAAACATGCAGCACAGCTCACATTAGAAAAGGGGGAAAGGGAGAAATTCGGGCTGTTAGGTGAGGAAGCGAAGACAGAATCGAGTGAAATAGGGTGGGAGGGAGCAAAAGAGAGGAGAAGGGAGCAACGAGTTTAGGGGAGATTGAGGAAGAGCTAGAGGTAAGGGTTAAAAAGAGGGAGGGTAGCATTCGAGTGGAGAGAAAGTCTAGGAGAGAGAGAGGGGAAGAGTTGGACAGGGGAATAAATGACGGGGGATGAATACAGGGTTGAATGCAGCGATTACGGACCCCAGTATTTGGAGAGTAGGTGGGATTTGAGGTCTTTTTTAAAGCTGTGGTACGAGGGGTTGCAGCGCAGGTCTCTGGGGAGGTCATTCCAGATGATCGGGGCGTTTCCGGAGAACGAGCGGGATTGTGTGGAGCTCCTATTTGATAGGGGGGGGGGACGAGAAGTAGAGCATTTGAGCTTCTCGACTGCCGGGAGCAGCCCGCTTTTTCAAGTTTGTCGGAGAGATATTGCGGGGTTTGTTGGTGGAGGGCTTTGTGTGTAATGCAGGCAGTCTTGTATGCAGATCTTCCCTCAACGGGTAGGCAGTTTAAGGCCTTGAGGGCTGGGGTGATGCGGTCGAAGGGTTTGCAGTCGGTGATTAGCCTGGCGGCAGAGTTGAGCACAGATCTGAGGGGGGCAAGGTGTGTTTTGGGGTTTCCAGTGAGGATAGCATTCCCATAGTCTATTTTGGAGAGGACTAGGGATTGGACAACCCATTTAAAGTCATCAGAAGGAATGAAGGGTTTGAGTTTCTTAAGCTGCCGGAGAGTTCAGAGAGCTCCTTTTGCTGCGTTCTTAATGTGGTTGTTAATAGTGAGTTTGTTGTCGATATTGTAGCCAAATGATTTTGCTGAGTTAGATAAGGAGAGTGAGCAGTTCAGGTCATTGAGGTCAGAGAGCGAGCCTTGGATGGCGAGTTTGTTGTTTTTGGGTGAGAAGAGAATGATTTTGGTTTTATTTTAAGTTTGAGGTGATTGGAGAAGAACCAGGATTAGATAATACTCAGGGCATTGTTAAGGTGAATAATATCAGAGTGGGATTTGATCTTGTAGTACAGTTGGGATTTGTCCGTGTAGAGATGGTAGTTAATTCCTGCTTGTTTCAGAACAAGGGCAAGGGGTTCCATAAAGAGGTTGAAGATGGAGAGAGAGAGAATAGAGCCGTGGGGTACGCCTAGGGAGACAGGCTTGGGGTTGGAGAGGCAGTCCTTGATTTTGATTTGTTGTGTTCTGTGTTGGAAATAGGAGGAGAACCATTTGAGGGCTAGACCGTTGATGCTGTAACGAGTTTCGAGTGATTTAAGTAGAGAGGCGTGATTAACTGTATCGAAGGCAGCGGAGAGGTCAAGGAGAATGAGAAGGCAGGACTCCCCATTGTCAAGGAACTGATGGAGGTTGTCGACAATCTTGAGCATGGCTGTTTCCCTGCTGCATCCTTTTCTGAAACTGGATTGCAATGGGTCAAGGAGGTGAAAATTGTAGATGAGATTGTCGAGTTGTCGGAGAGCGCATTTTTCCAGTACTTTAAATAGCAGCGGGAGGTTCGAAATGGGGCTAAAGTTGTTAGGGTCATTCGGGTCGGCAGATGGGTTTTTGAGGATGTGAGTGATTTGATCAAGCTGGAGAGAGTCAGGGACACACCCCATGGCAAAGGAGGAGTTAATGATTGAAGTTCAGTAAGGGGCGATGATGTGTTTGAGGTCATGGACGAGGCTGGAGGGGAGAGGATCTTTGGAGTGCGAAGAAGGCTTGAGTTTGGAGATGATGCTGAGGACTTCCTGTTCAATGACAGGATGGAAATTTTGCCAGGAGGCATTATTTTTCATCAGGAGAGGTAGAGACAGGGCTATGTGTTGGAGTGCTAGGATGAAAGGGCGAGGTCGACAAGGGTGGGAGGGCTGAAAAGATGTCACCAGCAGGTAGAAGGGAAGGGGAGGCAGGGAGAGTGAGGAAAGATTGCTCAATTTTGGTGATTTTCTCAGAGAAGAAGTTGGCAATTTCTGCGCATCTCTCTGACGAAGCAATCAGCTCTGTGGGGGCAGATGATGTTTGTTTTCTAACAATATTGAACGGTTCTCTGGGCCTATTTTTGGCACGATCAAGTTGTGATCGAAATAAATTAGCCTTTTCATTGAAGATGTGTTTATTGTATTTCGATCTTGCTGATCTGAGGAGTGCTAGATGGGAGGGAGAGGGGTTTTGCCTCTATGTTCTTTCAGTCTGTCTAAGAGAACGTCTTTCATTATTCAGATCGGAGTTGAACCAAGATTTAGATGGGATGTTTTTCGTTTTTTTAGTTTGGGAGGGGCTAAGTGATCCAGCACCTCATTGACTGTCTTGTTAAAATGCTCAGTAAGCTCGTTGGCATTGTTGGAGAGAGGGATGAGCAGGAGTTGGGCTTGGAGTTCAAGTACGTTTGAAGGAATTTGACTAAGGTTTCTGGTCCATTTTAAGGGTTTGGAGATTTTTGTTGGGGGAGCGGGATTAGTTACGATCTTAAAAACAATGAGATGATGGTCCGACCAGTCAGTGGGGGTGATGCTGGAAAGGGACGTGAGGTCATTGTCGGAAATGATGGCGTCAAGAGTTCCTCCTTTGATGTGAGTTGGATGTTGAAATAGTTGTTTGAGATCGTTAATCTCTAGGAGGGTATTGAGACGCATGACTATGGGATCCTCTGCGTTGTTCCAATGGATGTTAAAATCTCCTAGGAAGAAGTTTTTGGAGTTTGAAAGAGAGGATAGTGAGATGAAGTCAGACAGTTCTTCGGCAAAGAGAGGCGGTTCACCTGGCTGGAGGTAGATGTTGTGCAGTCGGATGGGGGGTGCGCCCTGTATCAAGAGTTCAGCACCAAGGTATTCAACGGTTTGGTGGTCTGAGTCTTTTAGGAGGGAGAGATTAAGGACGTTTTTATATATTATGGCTAGACCGCCACCTTTTTTGACTGGCCTATCCTTCCTGAGGATAGAGAAGCCGGGAGGGATGATTAGGTCCAGAAAAGCCGCCAAGTGGTCCTTAAACCAGGTTTCTGTCCGGAAGACAATGTCAATGTCTTCGCTGAGTATAGTTTCGGATAATTCATTTGCATGTCGGACTGCCAAGCGGCAGTTTACCAGCATGCAGGAGAGGGGATTTGGGCTGTCTTATGTAGGATTGCATTGGATGGTGGTGAGTTGAAGAGGGGGTCGGGGGAAGGGCGTGCGGATTTTCAAAATGAAGAAAGCCAAACCGGTGGAAGCAGGCTGACAAAACTTCATTTTGAAACAAAATCAACATGATGAAATACTTTTCCCATGAATACAAAATGTTTCCCTGGAAAAGGTAAATGTACATTTCTTTAAAAAAAGGGTCTCAGTAGTCTTCTAGTTTCCCTTTTATGTCTTCTGTGGCCTGGTTGAAGGAAGAGGAAGATGGCATTGGGGAAGAAAGAAGAGGAGAGCGAAACTAAGGAAAGAGTGAAAAAGGAGATGGGAATTGATGGTGGCAGTAGTGTGGATAGGGTGGAGACTTATTTGGCAGGCTTGGAAAAAGAAACCCTAAGTGAAGGAAGGAAGTGGATCAGTTCATAATTCTCTAATAGTAGATAGAAGATAGAAAGGATTGTGGAAGGGGGGTTAAGAGGAGGATTAAAGAATAAGAAATGCAATTTGTTCAAGAAGTATTTTCACCAAGTTGATTTTGTCATCCTGCTTATAACACTTCGTGAAGAAAAATGTATCAAAAAGGTTATGACAAAATAATCTGTCATGTATAACAACATGAAAGGGCCGTTCCCAATAATATAATTGACCAATAGGTTCCACTGATAACAATTGCCCACAGAACAGCTGAGAATGTTTAAATAATTTTCTTATCATTAGTTTTTTTGCATAGAGAAAATTCATATTTAAGGTGAATAGGACATTATATATAAAAAATTCATATAGCGTCAGCCCAGAATTACAAGGAACAATAAAAACATTTTTTATATATCAGTCACTCATGCAATCAATCGCAGACACACTCATAAATCAAAAACATCCATCTCAATCCAGCCAACTACAAAAGAACTCTCAACAGCCAAACAGACAGAAGCGCCGACGCGTGTTTTGGAAAAATGCCACAGTGGGGAATTCCTTCATCAGGGCGCCAATCCTTCAGTTAATTATGGCCAACAAAGTCCTCAAAAGTTCCAAGAAGGTATAAGTAAAACAATTGCAAATATCCGGGCAGACAGCAGCATCTCACAGCGTATCAGAGAGGAATTCTTCCCAGCCCATGGATCATAGGGATGGTCGACGGCAAACCTCACACAAATAGAAGGTCAAAATCGTTGCAGGCGTAGAATATTCCCTCTCTAAGATGTTCTAAAAGAGCAGGGATTCAGAGGAGATGTAGGATCCCAGCGGTCCAGAGACGTGAAGGTAAAGAAATATATATATA
Source organism: Lissotriton helveticus (assembly GCF_964261635.1). NCBI lineage: Eukaryota > Metazoa > Chordata > Amphibia > Caudata > Salamandridae > Lissotriton > Lissotriton helveticus. The sequence goes on along the minus strand of NC_136057.1, from coordinate 248,250,602 downwards.
TTGGGGCGGAGTCCTTTTATTAAGCTTTCCTATCCATAGATATGATATGATGAGGCATAAAAGCAGAGATTTCAACCGATATGGCCACCAGTATCAAGAAAGTTATTCGTTAAAAAAAACGTCTTTACTTGCCAGAAATGTGCCCACAGTGCTTTTCCCCGAGCCGCTGACTCCCATAATAACGACAATCTGTCATACCAAGTTTTGTCAGGTAAGTTTTCCATTGGAAACACATATAACCATATAAAATTGCATGCCACCCAAGGTAGCTGTGCTATTTTGGCATTTAGGTACATGGGCCTAGTGAAAAGCTATTAAAGACAGGTGTGGTCTGAGAGTTAAAGACAGAGAAGGTATACTATCCCAGGACCCATGTTTAGAACTTAGGAGCTGTGATAATGGTATGAAGTTCAGAACCCGATAGGAGTGTGATGTCTTGTCTGATACTATTCCCTTTATCTGATAGGTCGCTTTTTCTGGCGTTTAACCCATGCTCGCCACCTGACATCCCTGCACCCTGCAAGGATCCATGGCTTCTGGCATGGTCTCCCCAGTGGCCTAGAGAAGCTGGACGCAGTGTATGAGAGGCACCTGGACCATCGCATCCTCTTCTTTAGCGGTAAGAAGTTCCCTGTGGGTGTCAGAAGTTTACAGCACTTAGCGGGAAAAAGATCTTTGACCCTGTGACATTTATCTAAACATCAAAGATAACACATTCTTGGCAGGACTAGTGAATGTACTGGCCAAGATCAACAAAACATATCCCAGAATCACAAGTCTAACAAGAAGGTTTACTCAGCATTCATCATGTTAAGCTTATTGGCCACTGGTTTGTGTTAGGTGCCAGGTCTTTCTGTGAAAATATGATGCTTTTCTGCAGCAGTCTCTGAAGTGTTGCAGCGTGAATCTTTCTGGATTCACTATGCCGTGCATTATTCCGCGGTCTAATGGTTGGGTCCGGAATCGTAGTATTTTCTTTGTTGTTTTTTTTTTCGTAGCCCAGGTGGGCGTCGACGTCCCACCTTCTGGTGTACTTCCTGTGACGCTGGCAAGCTTCCTGCGGAAGCTTCCACCTTTGGGCGCCATCTTCAGATTCTTTTTTCCGCCGTTGGGTCTGTATCATCACCGAGAGGTTCCAGAGTTTTTGGAGAAAAGAAGAAGGAAAAAGCTGAAATCTACCAAAAAAGTTTGGAGAATACATCCAGGAACAAGACCACCGAGCCGGAATGACGAAGAAGGAGGAGAACTTCAAACACTTTGACATCCAACGGAGAATGCGCACACAGGGGGCACACTGAGCGCAGGAATGGACAAGACCCCGTTTAAATTCTGCCGCAATTGCCACCACAAGTACACGCAGAAGGACCAGCACCCGGTTTGCAACCTCTGCCTGCCGGCTGACCACGAAAGCAAGGATTGCAACGCCTGCTCCGTCTTCACGCCGAAGACTCTCAGGATTAGAGAGAGGCAGAGGATAGCCAACCACAGCATGCAAGGAAACGGCCAACCTCCGTCGCTTCGGGACTTGGGCCTCTCCAGTGACGAAGAGGACAACATCGTCGAGGGACCAGATGACTTCACAATCGTAGAGACCAATAAGAAAACTACAAAAGAGGTAGGAGAGACGTCGACCCCTAAAGTCCCGACGGACACTCGAAAGCCTGAGTCAGACTCTCGAAAAACAGAGTCTAAGTCCACGAAAGGAGCACTGGCGCCAAGCATTTCGACGGCCGCAGCTACATCCAGGGATAAACAGCCCAGTGGATTCTTCAAAAAGGACTCCCAGGCGGCGAAAACACACGAAAAGCCTAGGTAGTCGAAGCACGCCCCTGAAAAGGAGCACTCGACACCGAAGGAAAAGGACCCGAAGGCTTCTTCGAAGTCGACGTCTATGCCGAAGAGATGTTCCAAAACACTCGACGCCAAACAGGCCGCCGAGATGGAAAGGAAAAAGAGAAGGCTCGAGGCCGAAATGGATAACATCCTACAAAGGAAAGGAGAATTCGACGAGCGGATGAAGAGGTTCACCATCCCGTCAAAGCCGGCGACGACTATCGTCGAAGTTGAGGACGAGGAGGAGTTCGACGCCGAAGAGCCGCCGAAAACTTACGAGCCCCCTGTGTTTTAATTGAGCAAATCAATGCTGTCAGGTGCATTAATCCAAATAAATGGAGTCCACAACACACAGTGAACACTGATCAGATTCGGATGATTAAGTCTGAAATCACAAAGTTCTGCTTAAAGGAAAGAATTGGCTTTGTTTGCAATGATTAAATAAAAACAGACATTCTGCTACATGATATAACACTGTTGAGTGCCACCTGACACTGGCTTCACTCAGAATGTAAATATCTTCCTAGACAATTAATAGAACAGTAAGTAAATCTAAAGTATGTGTCTCACAATGCATACATGTAATGTCAAACAACCACTAAATTAAAAATGTATAAAAACATAAGTATTTTATTCAATTCTGTGTATATTTTCATAAAAACAGTACAGATATCTAATACATAGTACTGACTACTAAATGTTAAAAACACAAAACGACACAGATCAGCAAATATATATCCATAGAAAACACTACAATAGATAAAGCTGTGGCAAGGCTGTATATGGTTCGAGGCGCGTTTTGACGTGTGTAACACCTTCGTCAGGAAGAGAGCCACGGGTCCTAAAATTAATAAAAACATTACTAAACAAAATATTCCTATAATTGTTTGACATGACAGTGTATTATTTATAAACAGACACTCATAAAGTTGGACACATACGTATATTCTCTTAATAGATATGCCTTCGGGGTTATCATCACTTAAAGGTAAAGCTAGCAGATACATTACGATTATAAATATCTAACATTAATAATTATGCAGTCAGTTATAGTACATGAACTAATAATTCAGTGGTACATATCATTCTACTCAGATAAAAGAGTCAAAGAATAGAAAAAAATCAATCCTGAACAGCCCATAGTTGCTTCACTCAGAGCATACTACCTGTTTGCAAAAAATAGCAAACCCAACAATTAAAGAACATACTTGCCACTTAAACCTACAATGACTGACCACAAATGGCTGCTACCTAACGATCGGAATTTAAACCTGCTCTCCTGCCATAAGCCAATTGTATGCAAACCAGTGTTGTAAGTATTATACACAGTCAATGTACCTATTCTTACCCTGGTTTTACAGCACTCTCGTAACCATCAGAGGTTGTTTAGTCCACACTATGCCAAGGCCTCATACATACATATAAATATTGTTAATCACAGTAGTACAGTAGAATTACCATGGAAAATAGATACAAAACAGCAGCATCCAAACAGAGGCCCAGGTTTACTAAGACAAATGACAAATTTTGCAGACTCATTTTGCTTTGATGCTGCTGACGTACAAACAGTCGGCCTATCGCAATGCTCAACCTCGTAACAAGGTGCAGGGACAAGAGCGCTTTGTCTAACATAGAATGTGTACTGGACACATACCCTTTGAGTAAAATTTCCTATGACAAAGATAGAAGGGACAGATGCATTGGATGTGTGCTGTGTACTGCAACACACATGGAATGTGTTGCTTTTTGAGGGAAATCACATTGAATGTGAGCTGGGCACTGCAGCACACATTGAATGTGTTGGTTTCCAAGGGAAATCAATGCATTCAATCTTGTTTTCATCTGCTTCCAGCAGATATTAGGTTTAGAAAGTCTGGCTATCTTAGTAGATGGGGTTTTCCGTAAATCCTACAGGTGTGTGAGTTGATCCACCTCCACTAACACCCTTCACTAAAAAGGTGTACTGTGAAAAGTGCACCTTTGTAGTGGAAAGCACCTTTTGTGCTACATGGCATGCATGGTAAAAAAAACATCAGTGCACTACTCTGCCATCTATTGGTTAGGTCCCAAAGTGCTGGTTTATAAAAGCTTTATCCACTCTGAGATAGGCGACGGAGCTTGTGTGAGTCACTGTGATGTTGACCATAAGGTCACAATGTCTCCTAACGTGACATCCATTTTAGATTCTTGTTTTTCACCTCCACTTTACTCTTTCATTCTGGAAGTGGGAGGATTGCATATGAAGGTAGAAGAGCTTCAAGCTCCAAAACCATTCTTACTGGTAAGTAACTGGTTTCTTTTACAGGATGAAATCTCTTTTAGATTCTCTTTGCATCAAATACTTAGTGGTATTATCTCTTCTGTGGCGGGGTTTTGATGAGAGAACAAAAAGAGAGAACAAAAGAGAACAAAAAAACCTACTTTCATTCTGATTGTCCCACTGCTGCCTACATTTATGCCTCTATACCTATGCAATAGTGTCTTGTAAGCGTGCTTTGATGACCATGTTGAAGCTTTACAAATGTCTTGTGACGAGACATTGGCCATGAACACTAGTGTTGCTCCTTCTTTCTGGTTGAATGTGCCTTTCTTCTCACCTTTAAAGTCTTATTTGCTAACTGGTATCAGAATGCTATAGCCTGTGCTATCCATCTTGCAATAGTACCTAATGTCTGTGGTGCGTACGCCATGAAAGAACGTGTGGTTCTTCTAATATCTTGTATTTTCAGCATTTAGTACATTACTGCTCTCCTTAGATGTAGAGTGTGTAAGGCTCACTCTGATGCATTAATGCAAATTTGGAAAAAAGCCAGGAGATTTATAGCTTAGTTAATATGGAAGGGTGAAACTACTTTAGGTGTGAACCTTAGGCAGCTGAAACTTATGTTTGCTAGTGGCAGAGTGTTGTATTCCCAAGTTAGGTCCATGTAGAGACTAAGGACTCTGCTTCTGAATGGGAAATGGACAGTGATGATGCTGGACAGCGTGACAGAAGTAACAATAGCTCGCCAGAACCTGGTGGATTTTCTGTAGGTAGTAGCGCTGAATGAGCATGGTGGAAACATCTAAAACAAGGGGAAGTGTCCCACATCGTTTATACAATATAACGCTCCAAATGGAGGGGGACATACCCAAGTAAATAAAGGGTCTCTTTTGGGAGAACTTGACATATGGTTACGATATTCTTTTGGCCGAAAAATATTGGCCACCTGATTTCGTAATGGATTGCCCAATGGAGGAAGAAGTTATTTTTCCTGCGTTCTCTAACCTCGTACCAGAATCAGTTACAATTTTTTTTAATTTTTTTAATTTTTATTTTGAAGGTCTTATATAGCGCGAACAAGATCCTTGCGGATATCAGAGTGCTGTACATTCAATCATGGTGGATATACAAACAAATGGATGTAGGTATAACAAAATTCCAAAATACATAGTGTAGGATACAGGAACAACATAAAACCTTTGCATTAGGTCACGGTCAGCGTGCGTATCTAGAACGACTGTGATAAACCGTGTCAAAGTAGGTGTTAATGGAAAGGAGGTGCTTGGACCCCGCGATACCTTGGTCTATGAGTGGGTGAGTTTCGCCATGAGGAACGCTTTCACTTCCTTTTTGACAGAAGCGGTAGAGGCATTTTTAGTCTAGTTTTTGGGGGCAGTGAATTCCAGATCCTGGGCGCCATTCCTGAGAAGGTTTGTTTATAGGTTTTCTTCCTGTTGAATTTTTGGGGTTTCAGTAGCAGGTTTTCAGCGTTTCTTGAGGCTCTTGTCCCACCCGAGATCATCAGCTTCTGAGCGAGGGAACTGGGTGCTTTGTGGTGTAAGGCCTTATGGGTCATGCATACTATTTTTAGGTGAATTCTGGCTTCGAACGGTAGCCAGTTTAAGGCTTTTAAGTCTGGGGAGATATGGGAGCTTCTCTTAGAACCAATGACGAGTCTTGCTGCTACATTTATTGAGGCTCTTAGGGGTGTTGTCGTCGCTTTTGGGAGCCCACACAAAGAAACACTTCCGTACTCCACCCTCAGGATAACTAGCGCTTGAACTGCCAACTTGAAATCGTTTGCTGGTAAAAATGGTTTCAGTTTCCTCAGCGTTTTTATCAGAAAGTTTGCTCCCTTTGTGGCATTACTAATTTGTTTCAGCATAGTTAGGTTGCTGTCCAGAGTTATGCCTAAGGACTTAGTGGAGTCTACAATGTTGGGTTGAACGTTGAATGCAGTAATATGTTTGATCAGGTCTTGCATCATGGGTACTTTGGTGGGTGGGGCTATAAGGAGGAATTAGTTTTTTTGAGCGTTCAATTTGAGATGGTTTTCTGCCAACCAAATCTGGGTGTTCCTGGGCGTTGTATTGAGCACTTTAATGTCTTCTAAGGACTGAGTCTTGAGATACAGTTGTGTGTCGTAAGCATACATATGATATTGAACGTTAGACGCATGAAGCAATTCAGTGAGGGGTTCCAGGAAGAGGTTAAACAATGTCGGAGGTAGTGAGGAGCCTTGTGGGACCCCCAGCGTGACTGGTACTGGATTGGATTTTTGCGTTCGGTTATGGAGGAAGGAGGTGAACAATTTTAGCACTGATCCAGATAGTCTCATTCTATGTTCTAGAATCTCTATCAGATTCTCATGTTTAACCGTATCAAAGGCTGATGATAGGTCTAACAATATGAGGAGACAAGCTCCGTTCTGATCCAGGATTTGTAGCGCATCATCAATAAAGTGTGTCATGGCTGATTCAGTGCTGTGACCTGCCCTGAATCCTGATTGATGTTTGTTAAGCAGGTCATAGTGATCAATGTGTTTAGTGAGTTGGTGATGAACACATTTTTCCAGTAGTTTGGCCAAGGTAGGAATGTTGGAGATAGGCCGGTAGTTGTTAAAGTCAGAGGGGTCGGCTGTGGGTTTCTTTTGTATGGGAGAAACCTGTCCGATTTTAAGGGTATCAGGGATGCAGCCTTGTTGGAGAGAGCTGTTAATAATTTTGGTCCAGAGGGGCAAAAGCCAGGGGGTCAGGTCTTTAACAGCATTTGCTGGGAGAGGGTCGGTGGTGTGATTGGCCGGCTTTAGGGTAGATAGAATTTTGCCTAAAGCTTCTTCTGAATATGTATCGAAGGATGACCATGATGCGTTGTTTTTTAAATTAAGCTTTGAGGTGATTTGGTGTGGTGCTGAAGGGGGTGGGAGTGGGGTGTGCACCAGAGGTCTTCAGGTCATTTAAGAGCTCCTTCTTGATATTGTCAGTTTTCTGAATGAAGAAGTCAGAGAATTCTTCACAGTTGGGTTGCAGGCTGGCTAAGTCTTGAGGTCGTTGTGGAACGTACTTAGATTGGGTTTTGATGAGATCAAAGAGTTTTTTTTGTCGATTTCTGGCTTGGTCTAGTTGGTGGCTAAAGAAGTGAACTTTCGTGCGCTTGATCTTTCTATAGTACGTGTTTCTCTTTTTACTTAGAAACTTGAGGTGGTACGAAGATGGGACTAATCTCCAAATGCGTTCGAGAGATCTGAGAGGCCTTCTATCCTCGTTAAGAAGACCGTTGTACTAGGGCATAGAGGGGCATATTATCAAGCCTGGGCGATAAAATTATCGCCGCTTTATCGGACGAAAACGGCCGATAAATGGGCTTGATAATATTCTCTTTTTTTTAAAGTTTTTTTATTGACAGCACAAGTAGACGTACATTTAAAAAATAAAGCATTTTTCAACAAGAGAAAAAAAATACAGAAAATTAGAATACATAAATTCCTCGAAAACTTAATCAAATAGAGAATAGGCAAAGAGATTTACGGTATATTAAAGAAAAATACATCAGTTTCTTCTGCATCAAATAGGCTCTGACCATGAAAGAAATAGGACCTATTCAAAAATCTAGTACTGCAAAGATAAAGTCGTTCATTCGTGAATAGGAAACAAATTACCCCAAATTTTATCAACTTTCTTCAAAGAACCAATCCCTCGAATTGTAGCAGTTGAAAATTCCATATCGTATATCTCGTTTACCAGAAGCCACCATTCGGTTACCAATGGTGGTTTGTCTGAGATCCAAGCCCTAGCGATTATCAGTCTTACACAAGAGGTTAGAATAAACATTAGATCCTTGTAAGTAGCAATATTTGGTTGTATTCCCAAAAGTATCATCTCGGCAGAGATTTTACCAAAGAACATTTTATTCAGTTTCAGCACTTTTTCTATTTCATCCTAAAATGTTTGTAGAGCCGGGCATGAGAAAATTATATGTACTATATCTGCTGCTAGTAGGTCGCATTTTGGGCATTTTGTACGTTCGGGTATTGCGTTATTCCCTGACCACTTAAAGAAGTGCAGCGGCGTGTAGTATAGCTGGCATACAGTCTTGTAGGATTAAAGTTTTAAGCTAGAAGAGTTAGTTAAAGAGTTACTGTTATGAAGAAAAGTGGAAATGTTATTTGGAGAGATGGGCATTCCTAAAGTAGTAGTCCATTTCTGTACGATTTTAATGCAATCATCAGGTTTAAGTTGACAAAGACATTTGTACCCCAGACTAATTATATCACTATTTGTTTCCCCGTAAATGCAAATCCAAATTTCTGAGTCTAAAATTTCCCTTAGTTTCATTTTTATTCAGGAAGAAATCACGTATCTGTGTGTACTTGAAAAGAGCATTTGCAGGTAGATTATAAAGTGTTCTTAAGGTGTCAAATGTTAAAAAACCTGATGATCTTTATAAGTCGGAAAGGTGGTTTACATCAAGATTAGCCCATGTTCTAACTATTGGATCGCTAAAAATCTCAGGTAAGCCCGGATTATACCACATGCTTAGTTTTGGGTGAAAGAACGTAGTTTTATTAATAGCCATAATGGTATACCATTTAAGGACTACATCTTTAGTGGTCTTAAACTTCACTCTTTTAAAGTAGTTTGGGTCATTGCTTCTAGCTAAAAATTGTACAGAGTTTGTTCCTAGCATAAATTGGTGATAAAAATAAGGATAGTTAGAAGAAAAAAGGCTACGTATCCGACCCAGGAAAGAAGCGTAAAAATAAAATTTAAAGTCGGGGAAGTCGAGGCCGCCCTTAGTAGTTGTTAGTTTGAGAAGAGACAAAGCTCTGCGATTTTTTTTGTAGCCCCAAATATAGCTTCCTAGAATACCGTCTAGTTTTTTAAAGAATAAGTTGTTAACCAAGAGCGGGATGGACCTGAACAAATACAAAAATGTTGGCAGAATGTTCATTTTTATAAGATTAATTCGTCCTATTAAATTTAAAGGAACCTTATGCCATTTTTAAAGAGTCCCTGTTATCTCCTTCAATAAAGTATCATAATTTAAGGCCATAATTTCTTTTAAGTTAGATATTATTTTAATACCCAAGTAATTCGCAGTGTGGCAAACCCCCAAAACTGGGGCCGGAAGCTTATAGTTTACAGCAATTTGCGTTTTGTTTAAATTTAGTTTGTATCCCGAAACCAATCCGAATTCGTCAGCTTCCTTAAGGATCCCAGCTATAGCTTTAGGTACATCGGTTGTATAAATTGCCAGATCGTCTGCGTAAGCAGTAATTTTGAGGGAGTTATTACCATGCGTAAATGGGATAATACATTCCTGGGTCAGTATTGAATTAATAAAAGGCTCCATTGCAAGAGCAAACAAAAGGGGTGACAGGGGGCACCCTTGACGTGTGCCTCTTAAAACCGGGAAACTATTAGAAGTCAAATTGGCATAACCTACTTTTGCGTTGGGTGAGTCATACAGGGCTTGAATCCTGGTAAGAAACTGTTTCCCAAAGCCCATCCTCTTTAATAAAGCCCAAAGGTAATCCCACCCCATTCGGTCGAAGGCCTTTTCTGCGTCTAATAACACCATACCGAGTGGGGAGGGATTAGTGTTGGCAACGTCAAATGCAGTAATAGCAGTATTAACATGTGCTGTCGTGTCTCTACCCGTCACAAAGCCGTGCTGGTGTTGACTAAGTAATTTAGGCATTAGCGGGGCTAATCTTGTGGCTAGTAACTTTGAATAAACCTTGGCATCAGCATTTATCAGGGAGATGGGCCGATAAGACCCACACTCCACAGGTGATTTATCCTTCTTTAAAAAAAAAAAATTTTTAGCAGTTTTCCAGGAGTTAGGGATTTTGCCTGTGTTTCCGATTTGATTAATCACCGAGCAAAGTGTAGGTAGCAGTTCCTCGCTACAGCATTTGTAAATTTCTATTGGAAGTGTATCATCACCAGCAGATTTCCCCGATGGGAGAGAAGAAATAGCCATTTGTATTTCGGATAGTGAAATATGTCCTTCAAGTGGTTCCATTAAGTCAGGTTCCCTATCTAGTGACCAATTCTTAGTTAAGTATCTTTGTATGTTCTCTTCAGTAGGGGTAGTTTCAGGTGTGTAGAGGTTACTATAGTATGTTACAAATTGTTGTAGTATCTGTTCTGGTTGATTGTAGCTAATCCCGTCCGCCCCTTTAATGTTTTTTATAATAGAATTGGCCCTGTCTTCAGCAACCTTATAAGCAAGAATTTTGCCGACTCTGTCACCACTTTCGTATTGAGACTGTTTGTATTTATGTAGTTTCGAGCTAGCTTTTTCTCTTAAAAAAGTTTTAATTTTAGACCGAAGGGTAGTCAGTTTTAGTTCCAATAAAGATTTATTTTTCGAAATTCGTCCCCCTAAGTTCTCTTGTATGATAGCCTCAACCAGGTGTTCTTCCAGTGCCCTTATTCTAGAGGTCATTTCCAAGGTCTCATCCTTTCGTTTTTTGTTTTGTCTCATAATAAATTGCTGAGCAAATCTTCTGATGCTCGCTTTACATGCATCCCATACGTAAATGAGATGTGTTGAATCTAAGTTAAGTTCTAAGAATTCTTTAATATGTTTCTTTAATTGAGAAACAAAAAAGTATCTATTAACAAGTACCTTGGAAAAGAAAATAACCTAGCAGCCGGTTTAGGAGATAGTATATTGAACCGTAGTATGATGGGATTATGGTCCGACGTTACTTTTGGGCAGATCTCCATTTTACTGCCCTCTAAAACCCGATCTGTCGTCCAGGCCATATCAATGCGGGAGCACATTTGGTGGGGGGCAGAGTAATATGTATAACCTGCAAGTGTCGGATATAGGTTCCTCCATGCGTCCTTTAAATTATGAATGCGCGATAGCTCTAAAATAGCTGCCCTAGTTTTACGCATACACTGTGATGGGTTCGTCTTGGTCGTGTCCCTTGTATAGTTCATAACACAATTAAAGTCTCCCATCATTATTGTTTCTCCTTCCCAGTCCAAAAGTTCAATATTGAGACGATCAAAACCCCCCGCATCATCAGTGTTTGATCCGTACACGGCACATAGTACATATTTTACATCCATTAAATTAAATTGTGCTAATGCCCATCTACCGGCTTCGCCTGCAGCGGTTCTAAGTTACTCTATCTTGAAAGTTTTCTTCTTAAGTATAGCGACACCCCTAATTGGTACATTCAAAGAGGTACAAGTAATCAGTTCATATCCCCCTTGCTCCATCATCTTACGATCCTGAAATTGGATGTGAGTCTCGTTTAAAAGGGCAAAGTGAGGGTTATACATTTTCAATTCTTCGAAGACTAACTGTCTTTTAATTTTGCCATTGAGACCAGAGACATTCCATGCTAGACAATTTATTTGATACATTTGTTCGATTTTAACCTCTTTAAGCAGTGCCTATTACATTTTTTATTCAAGTCTGTACATGTGCTTGTGCTTGTGCTGTCGCTTTCACCCTTGTTACCCCTACCCCTTCCCCCCTCTTCCCTCTCCCCTTTAGCTTCTCCCCCTGCTCTAGAGGCCCCACCCCAAGTACCTACCCAGAAGCCTCCCACTATCTTCTGCTGCCGTTAAATGGGCAGCTGACCAGAGAGGTCTCCCCACAGTCTCCCCCTCCGTATTAAACTCATATACGTAATCCCAACCCATCCCGACCCTAAAGAAAAATGTTAAAGAACAAAGTGATTAATCGTAACTTTCAGATTCTAGGTTTCTATAAGATTAACTACCTAGATTTAAGTATCCATTTTTTTCTAAAAGTTGCTCCGCGTCTTTAACATTGTTGAAAAAATAAGTGTGCCCTGCATTTATAACTTTAAGACGCGCAGGTTCTTGGAGGTATGCTGTAGCCCCCCCTAGACTTGAAAGAGTCTATCATTTTCCGCAGCCCCCATCTTTTGTCCATAGTAGCCTTACTAAGGTCTGATTTAGCAAAGAAAGTTATATTATCACAAGTCACCGGTGTATTCGGTCGAGCTTTCAATGAAATTGCCTGTCTTAGCAAGTAGTTGCCGAAGTAAGCCATAATTGGTCGAGGGTATTTGCTCTCTTTATTCTTAGAAATAATCGGTATTCTATGTACCCATTGGAGTTGGCAGTCCCAGTCCCAGTCACCCAGGTCTGGGAATGCATTTTGAAAAAGTCGGATCAGGTAGGCCCTTGCGTCGGAGCCTTCAGTCCCTTCGGGGATTCCAAAAATTCTTAGATTCTGGCGCCTCTGTCGGTTTTCAAGATCCTCGACTTTGTTCTTCAAGGTCTCTATGTCTTCCTTATGTTCTATTGTAGAGGCAGTAGTAGTGGCCAATGTTTCCTCGACGTCAACTACTCTCTGCTGTAGTTCTTTAATATCTTTAGTAACTCCACATAGCTTGTTAGTGACTTCCTGTAGACAGTTATGTATCTTACAATTGTCTTCCTTTAGTTGGCGAAAATGTTGTTGAGACTCTTCGTGATGGACTATTAATGTTTTTAAGATTAAATCCAGAGAAGAAGAAGAAGTCTCAGTTTGAGAAGGAATAGGAGAGAATATGAGAGATGTAACGGGAGATGTAAGGGGTGTAACAATAGTAGCTGATGTGACCGGTAATGGAGTTGCCTGGTTGCATAAAGTAGTAGGTATAAGCACTACAGGTGTAACGTCCGTAGAGACCATAGTGGTAGGTGCCAGATTGGATATTGAATTTGGAGCTGATTCTGAGCTTGGTAAGTTCCCTTTACGAAGAGGGGTCTGAAAAGTATAATCTTGTGAGTTGTCAGTTTCTACGGGGTGCTTTCCTGGTAGTACAATAGACAACTTTTGAGAACCCCCTTTAACCTGCATCCACTTAAGTAAAGGACTTTGGTCTTTGATTATGTTCTCCCCTATAGCTCCTGTAGCAGTTGAGAGTAAAGTTGTTAACAGTGTTGCTGTTTCTTTAGTCTTCCCTTTCTTCGCTCTTCCTTTTCCTTTCACCTTTCTTTTAGTGACAGCGGATTTTTCTTTTCTTGTTTGGGCTCGGACATTCTCAGTTCGTCTGCCTATCCCTTCCTCCACTCCTTCCTCCATTCCCTCCTTTCCTTCGACAAACTCCTCATACTCATCGTCGTTAGAGTTAAGTTCCTGTATTGAGTTAGCCTCAGTATTCCCCATGTCATTATCGATATTGGAACTTTTCTCTTCTATAGTTGTAGTTGGTGGTGGCGCCAATGTCTGTGCTTGTAGATGCACATATGTAGATTTAGGAGTTAGCGCGGTGACTACGGGGGACGTATCGGTATGTAAGGGCACATTAATATCGGGTACGTCAGTGTCAATATCGGTATTCAGCTCTTGTTCAGCTCCCCCGGTGGAAGCCTCAGGAGGTCCGGTTGTAGTACTCAGTACAGGTTTCGTAGATTGCGCGGGTTGCGCAGATAATACCTTGTTTGAATTACTCCCTGCTGATGAATTACAATCTGACTCCCCCCCCCTGACAGTACATCATTATTTAGCCCCCCTTGTTGAATAGCCTTGCGACTAATGTTGCCAGTCTTTTTGGTCTTATTATTAGCCGTATCTGCAGAAATATCGTCGTCTTTGATTTTGGTTTTGGTTTTTAATTTGGACAAAATCACTTTCTCCTTTATTTTGATATTAGTAGGAGGGGGGTTAAGCAGTGGTTTGCCAGCTTGGATCTCTTGTTGACTGAGGCAAGAAGTACGTGCCACCACTGCAGGTGAGATAGGTCTAAGCAACTGTGCTCTCCCTTCATCTATTCCTCTCCTCAATTCTTCTGATCCCTCCTTCAGGGGAGTACCTTTCAGCAGAGCTTTATTCTGCCTTGTGTTTTTTGGAGCCATGAGAGCCATAAGGGTATGCCTTCGTGCCCGTTTGTATTATCTTGCCAAATCTTAATTATGTAGGCAGTGATCAGTTTTGGCAGTCACCCCCAAACCAAGCCTCGCCAGGAGTCTTTTGCAGGTGCTGGTGCTGGTACTGGTGCAGGTGCTGGTGCGGGCGCTGGTGCCGGGTGAATGAAGCTGGAAGGAGCAGTGCGGCACTCTTTGAATCACGAGTCTCTGATCCAGTAGTCAGTAGCCAGTAGCCAGTAGCCAGTAACCCCCCTATCAGTACACGTACAGGTACTTTTCTCAGGATTTTTTTTCAGGAGCTTTTCAGGAGAAGCGGTGCTATTAAAAAGCACTGGTTTTGAAGCTTTTGAAGCTTTTAGAGCCTTTGCAATAGTCACGCAGTAAACTCAATAGAAACCGCTCAAAAGCACCCCCGGCAACAGTGCTGCTTCTCTACACCTCACCTCTTTCAGCTTGCAGTTTAATTCGTCATGTCTCGGTGCTTCAATCGCCTCGGCTTTTCAGCTCAGTCCCCCGCCGCGTCTTACTGCAACTGCAAGCCGTACATTGTAAACCACGAAAGCCGCGGCCGTAGTCCGCCCAACCGAACTCAGCTGAGTCGATCTGAAGTTGGCCGCAAGCTACACAGAGCGCTGAAAAAACGCCAAACGAATCCCGGTAAGCAAAAGACTCCTCTGGATCGCCCGGGCTCACTCGGGCGCCCGTTGTCACATCAGTCGATCGGTCTCAGTACCCGGCTTTCTCATTTCTTTCGCGGTCGATCAGCTGGGTTGGTGCGCTGTTAGTAACGCAGGAGGGAGATCTCTGTGGGAGGACCTCACTGCAGCGGCTTCAATCCGCCATCTTGCTTCCGGAGGGCTTGATAATATTCTCTATGGAATTCCAATCGAAGCCCATGTTAGATGTCTTCACATCTAACATGGGCTTCGATTGGAATTCATAGAGCATATTATCAAAGCCATTATCGCCGCTTTATTGGCAGTTTCCTGCCGATAAAAGCAGCGATAATGTATCGCCTGTCCTTGATAATATGCCCCTAAGTCTTTTGTGGAGACTCTCTTTAGTTGTAGGGGGGCAAACTCATTCATTAACAGAGTCATAGAGTTGAAGTAGTGGTTGGTGAGATCAAGTACGTCGGAGGAGCCTGCAGGGGGCATAAGAAGGTTGGAGCAGGCAGAGGGTAAAGTGTTAGGGTTGAGTTTTTTTAGGTCTCTTCCAAATATTTGGTTTTGTGGATTGAACAGAGTTCAATTTCAGAGTTTCATTGATAAAGAAGTTGACAATATAGTGGTCTGACCAGTCACAGGGTTGGATCGAGACCAACTGAATGGTGTCACTTTTGGAGATTATTACATCCAGGATTGACCTTTTTTTTATGTGTACGGCTGTTACACATTTGGGTAAGGGTTAAGTCGATAAGGAAGTGTTTGAGACTATCAACCACTGCGTCGTTGTGGTCATCCCAATGGAGATTGAGGTCGCCCAGGTGAGTGGGATGATGAGTCACCTCATCACAGAATCCCATTAAAACCAATTCCTCAACAACAGAGACAGTACCCAACTAAGCTTGAGGCAAAGAAACAAGTCAGGGAGATCCTGGATCAACTTGAATACCGGGGCGTGATTGAGAATTGCACCTCATATGAATAATCCTTTGTTTCACGTAATGAAACCCAATAATTCATATTGTCTGGTCTTAGGTTATAGACATTTAAACGCATCAACATGCACATTTGCAATACAAAATGCACATAGTGCTGCACTAATAAATAACATTGTGTTGAAAATATAAACAAAACACTATATATCTCAAATGGATTTTTTTTGCCAAAATATAGCATCTGGGAGCAGATATTTGACAGCACATATTTGTGTGCATGACAATGTTGGATTTGTTTTCCTGAAACTAAATATGTTTAAACATCTAACTTCGCACAACATTATCACAGCGCCCTGAATATCATGTACAAGGTCTTGTTTTTCACTATGTCCAAATGTCATTATTATCTTCAACCATGGGGCCATCAGGGCTATCTACATAGCCATAAAATCACTAATCTATATGCACATCGCAAGGTTGCTTTCTATTATCAAAGAGGAGCATCCAGATAGATTAGCAGAGGAGGTACTTCTGCTGACACTGAGGTCCTTGCATGCTGAGAAATCACTGTGCAGCAGTCTGACATCTCGTGAGGGGTGTCCGGTTCGTAACCAAGATGGGGTCCTTCACTCTATCCCAACTGGTAATGGGTTGGATCGTCTCTTGAGGGGATTCTTGGCTGTACACCTACACACACTCTAAGAACACTTAGAGCAGGGTTCACATAGTAGGAGTAAACTTGATTACTGCCTTGTTTTATATGGCTGCATACACACATTGTTTTAGCAGCACAGTAGAACGATATCTACTATTTACGATCTTGGTGCTTGTAATCATGTTTATCTGCTTCTGTCTACTAATCATTGCAGCACACGTATTTTATGCAAGAATAACTTTGGTTCAATAAATATTATTGAAAACGTCCAACTGCGTATTCTCTGTATATTTCTCTGAGAATAAGAAAGCACTAGTGACTGAGCGAAAGGTTCTGTACTGTTTCCACGATCCCTGAGGTGTCAGGGTTGTCATGCTCAGTGGTTGCCAGAAAACCATTCGCTCACTGATAGGTTAGGGGGGCTTACGGTCGCACTGTGAACTAGCTGGCCTATAGGCCCAACATATCCTGGGTTGGTGTCCGAAATCAGTCTTGGCACAAAGTCCCTAGATTATGTTGTCCAAACAATGCACAGATCCTACGGATTGGTTGGAACTATACGACAAGAATAAGGGCCGTCGGAGGTTTAGCCATTTGACCGCCTACACTATTTAGCGTGGGCGAACAAAAGAGCAGTTTTTTAAAACTACTTTATTTTTTATTTTATTAGGGGTAAGATGCACACACAGCAAAATTACATTTCTTTACATTACACATCAAATAATTGTTATAGTATAAAGCAACGGGGATGGCCCTCGATAGACATACATAATACTGTTCAGTGTTGTTTGTCTGTCACTTAGTCCACCTGCTCCACGTCAGATGATTGACTTTCAGCTTTGGAGGAGGACATCCGACATTGCCATGTGAATTCTGTCGTCTCTTTATTCTCTGTTTATATAGGTGACAGATAGCCTCCATGTTTTCTCAAATTTATGCACCCTATTGTTAAACAGTGCAGTTAGTCTCTCCATGGCATATATAATCCAAACTTTCCCCCACCAAATGCTGAGTATGGGCACCTGCTGTTGTTTCCACATTTGAGCAATGCCTAGGCGGGCGCCAGAGAGAAGGTGGGCAGATAATATCCCTCAGTGGGGTTATCGTAGGATGGAGTCTGTTCCCCAGGGTCCACTGGAGAATGAAGAGGGTATTGTGAGGCAAAGGAATGTTTGCTATTGTCTGTATCCATGTAAAGCCCTTGTCCCAAAAGGCCTGGACTCTCGGGCATGCCCACCACATATGCAAGGAAGTGCCCCTATCGCCACAGGCTTCCCAGCAATATTCCGGGCTGTAGAACATCTTGTGGAGGTGTACGGGGTTCAGTTACTAGCTTGTTAGTATTTTATAGGCATTTTCTTTGTAGCCTTTGCAGGGGGAGGACTTTAACTCCATCTGCCAGATAGCCTTCCATGTCTTCTCTGTGATTTCTACACCCAGTTCCCTCTCCCACTGTGTCACTGGATTGATCAAATTCCAGGCCAAACAGGTGGTGCCCATGAGGGACATGCCTATTATGTTAGCCAGAACCTCTGTTTTAAAGGCTGATATGTGCAGCCAAGCATGCCTGTGATGCGCAGGAAGCACCATGCCAGTGATCAGCTGTGTACTTGCTGTGTCCGCTGAAACAAGGCCTGATTTTAGGTATGAGTTGACAATGTTTTCCCCTCCTCAATCACTACCTTATCCCTCTTCTGATATTCCAATGTAGATGCAACTTCAGATCTTCCCAGTGCTGATGGGCACACCTGTTCAATAGAGCATTGCAGCTGGCAGTCCTCCACGTGGTGGCTGAAGCCCCCTCCATCTTCCTCCCCACCACCTCCATGCTCTTTCTGTCCTTCTGTGGGGGTCACCCATAGTGGCGGGTGACTGAGCTCTTTTCCTGGAAATATGAAGGAGTCTGGCTCTACTGTGGTTGTGTGTATTGTGAGCCCAGAGTTGATGCTGCATATTTCTTCTCTATCCTTGGCGTCACCACCACAGAAGTTGCTGGCTTATTAAGTGCTTCCTATCATGCTCTAGCTTGCTAGGAAACATAGTAAAAACAACTTTTTATAATACACTGGATTATAAATCTTTAAAGGGAAGTCTGCGTCCTTCTTCTGAACCTCCATTTGAACCCCACACACATCTGTTGCATTCTGAACAACCCCGTATATAGAAATGTCAACGGGTGGGGATGCCCTCGTGGGATACATATCCACCTCCTCCTGTGGTAAATCTGCCTCCAGGTCCTGCCATAGTCTCTATTCTTCCTCATGCAAGTCAAACTCCATTTCTTCTACATCAGCCTCCAAATGTGAGTGATGAAATTCCTCATCTGACCCATCTCTACCTCTTGTTGTGGGCCTTTACTTTCAGGAGTCTCCATCTCCTGTGTAAGCTTTTGACCCCTAAAGGCATAGGTGTCTTATGTACTGCCTTAGGTTCCTCAAAGAATCTTTTCGTTTTCATTAAATGTTTTATTTCTGGCTCTAGTGGCCTTCTCTTCTGGTGCTTGCCCTTCGAAAACGTCTTCCTCTTCTTCCCCTTTTGAGCTCAATCATCCTCGTAAGTCGAGCCATCTCTATTCAGATTCTCCTTCCAGGGGAGATTTTCTCTGCATCAATGGGTTCTGCTTGTGCAATCCAACATTGCAGCTAACGTCCCAGGGACCCATACAGCCCACGCCAACATTAGAGTGGATTTTTTTTTAGTAATCTAGCACTTACTGATCCAACCATTAGAATAACGCACAGCATGTGAACTTAGAAGAGATTTAACATGGGTGACAGGCTTCAGCGGGGTTACAAATAATTCAGGAACAGAGAGTCTTCCTCATAGTTTACATGCAAACTATCAATGTGAACACCTGCATGAAAATGAGGCAAACATGGGTAACTTAGGCGGCAAGCATCATAGCCCATATGTTATTCTCAAATAACATGTAACCCATAATCAGGAGTAATCAGTCGTTCCCCTTTCCCCTGGAATTCCTGTTTGCCATTTGTGGATGTACTTGCATGGCACAGGGAGTATTTTCAGGCCACAAAACTGGCACAATCATAATGGGCCCCAAGATTGAATTTAGACACATGCCCAGTGAATATGTCCTCAGATGAAAACTGAGTGTTGTGGTGCATTCTCAAACAAAATCCCAGAACCACTGACTTAACGTGAGATTTCCCCAGACCAATTTGGAAATGAGTGCCTGGCACTGACCCACCTTTTAAAGTTTAATGAGTTAAATTAAAGTTACGCAGCTGGCCCGCTGGGCTGCCCGGTCAACAGATGCGGTGGCCTCCAATCACGGGGTGGAGGACCACCTGCCTAATTTCATGATTGATACCTGCCTGGCGGTGATATTAAAAAATTATATTAGAGGCAAAAGTGTGTTAGCTCCACTATAGTCTGATGGAAATACTAAATGGGTGCCATGTTGTTTTGACCACACTTGGTATTTATTTGTTTAAAAAAATATAAACTCCCTGTGTGAACGGTTGTTTCTGATTTAGAAAGAACCAATGGCCCTTATGCGGAGGGACATTACTATCTGTGTGTGGATGCTGCTTATTCTTTTCAATACTCCGTTCTGCCATTCCTTGTATGGTAAACCCAGGCCGGGAAAAACATAGATGGTCAGCTCAGCCTTGTAGGGAGGCCAGTCGCCACTGTGACCTTGTGGTCCAGTAGGCTATCATGTCAAGCATATCCAATGGCAGAGGAGGTTGAGACTTTATCAGTGAAACCTGCCTCTAATGGAGGCAAGAGAAGGAGGAGTTTGACCATTGGGGAATTTCCAGTGTTTGGGTGAATGCGCCATATCCGCCAAGGTCGAAAGAACCCATTAGGCTATCATGATGGGGGATGTGGGGAAACCGCATCAGTAATACAGCACTAAAAGTTGAAGCTACCTTGATATACTGTAATTATTGGTTGCAGTACTACCAGCCAATAACACGTTTCTCTCTGTGGAATGGGAAATAGCAGGAATCAGCGTTTATGCACCAATTTCCTTTTGTTATTTTCTCCTTTTGGGAATTTTTCTCTTTGCACATTTGCCATGTTTTACTTGCTGAAATTATGTGGCGAGGATCTTGGAAGTGCAGTGCTCCAACACACCTCATAATCCTGAATATCTTGCATTTACTTAACTCTAACGAAAGAGATCAGCTCACTAAGGGTGCCTGCATTGCTGGTAGGACCTTCCTGCACCAAAACAATCTTTTGACGCATTTTTCTCACATAGAAAGAGGAAGTAACGAGGAGAAATAAATATATATCAATTTGTTATGCCTCACCTGGGGAGGCGTATCCCTTTGGCACATTCCAAGATCTACCACTAATAGTAAATCTGGGAATTCAACTAATTTCATTGGTGGATGCATGTGAACACCCACTCTCCACCTAAGGAACGCCTCTCTGGTGAGAGTAACACACTGCAGCGATTTTCGCTGCTGTTGCATTACCCCGGATTTATTAAGCCACTCAGGGCCATGCAAGGTGGACTTGTGTGGCTTGATAAGCCAAACTTAAGGGTTGCGTAGCTGTTGCGCCCGTTGCGTGGTTCAAAAGCAACACAACCTTTTGATAAATATGCCCATGTGTGTTTAACCATCAGGCAACATGCTTGAACCTGGCAGGCCGTCTCACCATTTCATCCATCGATATTCAATTTTAGAATGTGTCGTGTGATGGAAAATATGTTAATGAGGCACTTCACCCACTATAAAAAATCTTTGGAAATACCCTGGGAAACAATACTAATTAATATATGTTTGCCAGTCAGTCAGTCAGTCAAATTTGCTTTATTCGAGATAAAAACTCATAAAAGCACAATATAAAACAGATTTGTTCGATGTTAAAATACTTTTGAAAGCTCCAATAAAAATCCATTGTTAATAATACATTTACAGGTTAAAAAAGAGCAATATTTTCTAAAATTAAATGTACAAAGCATTTTGACAGACTATTTAAAACATCAATAAATCAAATATCAAAATCAGGGATGGGAGGGAAAAATTAATCAGAGCTCAGGGTACAAATTTCCTTCTAATTGCCCATGCCCACCCCAGAAATGTGGCAGCCGCCACTGAAATAACCAGCAAAGTGCTAGTGCAAATTAATCTTTGAGCCACCTTACTGTCCCTAGTACCTAGCAGTTTGCACATTGCTGATAGACAAATGCGTCGGGGGGTTGAGTAGGCCCTACAGACAAAAAGAAGATGGGCAATAGTCTCAACACCATTTGTACAAGCCATGGCAAATATATGTTTGCAGCAGTCAGGTAGTGCTACCTTGCTGAAGGTGGAAGTAGGCAGAAGAACCCTCGGCCTGCACAGACCGTGTTGGACTGCCTACATGTGACTCTCGCATGCACCTAGGGCAGTCAGTCCACGTGATCCAGGGACGTTGACGCTGTTGTAGGTATCCAGGATCTGACCCTCATGCGGTGCATCCACATCCTGCAGCATGGGAGGGAAGACACGGGGGCATCGAAATGAAACTGATCTGTGACAGAGGTGGGCAGTAGAAGGCATGGAGTGCCAGAGATAATGGTGATCTTTGTTAGTAGATAACTGGTAGCATTTCACTTAAAAAATTCAACTGAGTGATAGAAAGTGTCTCAACCATTATGAATGAGTAGCGACGCCAAACACTGGCACAAATTAAGTACTGCGCAGAACCATACATGGATGTGCCAGCTGGAACCTCTCGACAGAATATGCATTTGCCAGCAGAGCAGGCAACTTAGTTCCTGGGGAAAAATAAACCCATGACCCAGACTGGCACGTGTGGAGGTTGCAAATCACAACCATCACTCTCTGGCAGCCCATGACAAATTCAACCATATCCAAGAGGATACTGCTTAGGGGTCCACAGTGCGGGGCATGGTGAGTTTCAGGTCCGCAGCGCTAGTCACACAAACCATTCCAACGGATGACAGCCGAAGGGTTTTCATCTGCAGTTAAAAAAGATGCTATTTCTCAGCCACTAGAATAAAGCTCAGCATGTACATTTAGAATGGCGCCAAGTTGCAACTCAGTGGTTAAAGGTAAGTAACCTTATTCTTTATCAACAGTGTCCTGATCAGCCCGCATTTCTCCCTTCCCACTGCTCTTACCTGTGTAAGCACAGGTTTCTTCCTTGTTTTGCTTTTCATTCTGTTGTTTTACTAGAGTTCTCTGACGCTAGTCCTCGAATGCCATTTATATGCATGGCACAGACATATTCACAAGTAAACATATGCCTCTTCTTTGTTCCCACACTCATTCTCTCCCACCCTCAACACTTCTTAAGCTCCCAATCTGCCCAAATGTTCACCATTTCCTTCTCTCTGCCAGAATAGGTTTTAGATTTGTTTTGATGAGTCTGTCCCTTTCTCTCTCTATAACTCTTTCTAGCCTAAGCTTTCTGCGTGACTTCTGCACACGTGTTCAACACAAACCCAATGAACTCACACTGCCCCCTCCTAATGTATCGTTAACTGTTGCCTCCACATCTTCCTCTCCCCTGCCCAGGATCACAGTACTGGGTGTTCAAGGATAACGGCGCAGAGGATGGGTACCCGCGCCCTGTGTCGGACTTCGGTTTACCAGAGGCGGGTGTTGACGGGGCCTTCTCACACTCTCATGACTGGAAGACCTATTTCTTTAAGGATGGACAACATTGGCGTTATGATGAGGTGACCAGACAGATGGACCCCGGATATCCAATGGCAGACACGACATGGACCCAGCTCCCTAGTCCAGTGGATGATGTCATCAATGGGCCAGAAGGTCTGTGCCTTTACAGTGGTTTATCCAATTATGTCTCTTGAACATATTTTCCATCATTCATCCTGAGAACATTAACTCTTTTTTCTTTCTTCGTCTTTCTGCCGTGCTCAGTCACTCTACTACTTTCCTCTTTATGCTCCTTCCCTTTTATGCCATAGTTCATTCCCTGCATGAGGTGGTTCCTGCATAAAAGGTCAGAGAATATACTGCCCTCAAAGAAGCACACCCATATGATGTGCAGTGTGTGTGTGGTCAGTAGTGAAACATGTATTTCTCATTCCTTCTGTATCTTCCCTTCACATTTATGTCCCACATCAAAGCTCCTTTTTTATTATATTTTCACAAGGTTCCACCAAAACTAGAGGGGTAGCAGCAATTACATCCCATGTCCTCTCCCCCACCCCAGAGGACATCAATGGGTTGACACCTTGCTCCATCCTTAGCCACTCAACAGCCTACTCATTGCTGCTCAGAGATTAAAAGGTAGGAATGCAGTCTACTGAAATTAAACAGGGCTCTTAGATCCAGTGTATTTTTGGTCCTAGTACTGCCATATGATCCCCAACACCAGGGTTAGCGAGGCGAATGCAAGGGGTAACAAAGGGCAAACAGCAGGGGATTCCACAAGACATAATAAATAGGGGTGGGTGGAACTCAGGAATTTTCACTCCGTGGAATTCCACAGAGTTACAGAAAAACTCAGATTCCGTGGAATTTTCCAACGGACAGAAAATATGCAGCTCACGCTCCAATTTATCGCCAGTAGAGCAAGCAACGCAAAAATTGGCACCATGTATTGCGCAAGAGCCCGGCCATTTGAGTTGATTTTGCTGACGCTTGAGTAGAAAATCTAGTCGAGTGACAGTAAATCTACTTGAACAGCAGCCCTTTGACCGCACCTGCTCATGACCGCCCCATCAGATAAATCGCATTAGGGGATACCAAATCTCACTCGTGCTTTGGAGCTCACATATTCTGGAGCCTCGCGGGAGAAAATTCCAACACACTGCGATTAGCGGAATTTGTCCAGAACTCCACGTTAAGGAGTAAAGCGGAGTGACCAAAATGTCACTAATTCCGCCCACCTCTAATAATAAAGAAGCAGTCTTAGCACACTATGTAGATATGGTGCTGACTTACTTCAAAAGCCTGCCAAAAATTGTCCCTTTTTACTGTATATGGAGCGCTCCAGGAGGCAAGATTTTGTTTTGCCTGAGATGTTTAAAATCCTCCCATTGTGCCTCATTGCAGCTGATAACCCTTGTTTACTCTGTATGAAGCGCTTGTTTCTGAGATTATTTTTATGGTTTGATCATGAAAAGAATAGCAGAGGTTCTAAGGACAAAATAAAGGTGGAGGTAAAAACATTAGATATGAAATTCTTTTATAAGGTGGCCATTGACGGATACAAGACACAGATAAAACAGGCTTAAAGGAAAGACAGAGATACAGAAAACACAGGTCTTGAATGACAGCTTCAGGAAACTAAAAGTGGGTAGTGATAATAGGAACATTTCTGTTGACTGTAGCACATTGCGCATTAGGCAGGTTCACAGACAACCCCTTCCTAAAATCTTGTTTGTATGTTGAATATTTTCCTGACACCTACCCTACAGCTCTCTGTGTTACTGCCATCTGGAGAATTTGAAATCTAAGGGTCCTATATACGAACACATTTTCCCCATAGACACAAAAGGGTAAATACCTTTGACACATCTGGCCCTCAATTAATGCAATTTTAGTCGGATCCTGTGCTCCATTAAGCTTAACGACGTCAGAACAAATGGCCACAAGAGGGCGCCACACTGCAACACACGATGTAAACCTTACCGTCAGTTTAGGGGAATAGACGAGACCATGCAAAAAGATAACATTATAACGGACACAGAGATATTTTTTGTAATGGAACAGATATTAGTTTCAGAATAATAAATCGAACCTGGAAGTATTGGACCGTGCATGCATGTGGTTTTACTGCCCCTAATGTCAGCTCAAGGAACTGCGGCTACACCCTTGCAGAGCCCAGAAGCACCCACGACGTGTCAGACACTTGTTGTATATAAATTAAAAAATCCTTTTAACCACGTAGTACATACATGTTTCAGCAAATCCAGGTCCACGGCATTTGTCACTCTCACAAAGCCACTAAACCACGCCCACTTTGAAGGGACCTCCAGTCACACACCCTAAAACTCAACTGGATGAATTGCAGCTTGATTAAACAAACATTGTACGTTATTCACACCTATTTCTAGCTCCCCTATAGGACTTTTCTTGGCTTAAAGCTCAAGTGAAACGAAAAGTTTTCGTGGCCACTCTGCTGATTGGAAACGCAGCTTGTGCTCCAGTTGAAGTTTTTTAGCTCAGTAACTTGTATTTACGTAACGTTCATTTCTTTCCACACTTATGCCATTCCTAAGCATTGTAAAAGGTGATTGCTGTAGTGCCCTAGAATCTGTTAGCATTCTAGTGCTAACTCTGTATATACACCTAACACCCATGAGAGAGCGCAAACTGACCTAAATGTATGAGTGCATCACACTTACCTGTAGTAAGCACAAATCATGAGGAGAAATGCCATGAGTGCTAATAGTATCTGCAATTATATTCTGAATGTATAGCTAATGTAGAGATTTAAGTAGAAGTGGAACTAATACAGAAATGTGTGACACTATATGATTTTATTAGATGTGATTATTCCTGAATCCATGTCGTGTAGCTGTTAAAATATAAGATGGCATGTGGTTAAACGCAGAATGTGGTAGGCCTCAGGGCCAGAGCTAGAAGGGAAGGGGAAGGTGTTTCTTTTCACGACATAGATTGTACTAATGTTTTGGTCATTGCATTAATGGGCCATGATTTATAGATGTGTTTACTGAATAATAGAATAAGAGTATTAACATGCTTTAATTAATGAAGAAGTTGAATGCTATAATCATTATGAGAAATGCTGTAGGCCTGAAATGTTTTAACATTGATTTACACGTACATGTCTGGGCCGAGAAATGTTGCGAACCTTTTTGGAAGTCTATGAGAGTTGGGTTCTTGGCTGCAGATGTCTGTCTGCAAGAGAAAAGGGAGGATCCGATTATAAATAATATGAATAGAGGTCTGTTCAGTAGACGGCCCAGACATGGAGGAGGGTTCTGGAATGTTTAAGGGGTATCAGCGGGCCGGAGAAGAGTCTGAGAAGCAAGGTCAACTCCAACGTATGAGGCCCAATACAAAGCAGCATGGAAAAAGCCAGAAGCTACACCACGTGAGGGGCGTCTCATGAGGGGCGTCTCAAATGTTGTTGACTGTTTTGTATTAGGGACAGCACCCCTGGGTGGAGTTAGAGCAGATACCTGAGGACCCTTTAGAGAGCGGATGGGTAGGCAGAGAGGGGTCATGACTGGAGAACTATAGGTTTTCACCAAGAGACTTAGAGTGAGTGACTTCCCTTGGGGGTCATTCACTGCTGACACCTTTGTTAGGTTGGGATTTGGTTAAGTAGGGATACCATCTAGAGCAGGGTAGGGACAGCCTAACCTGTGTGTTTTCCTCCAACTTAAATGAAGGAGAGATATGCGTCAATGCTGATAGCTTTATTATTCTTAGAACTTGTGTTAGTAATTTCCGTTGCTCGTCTGAGGGCTTTCAGAGAGCACATGTATGTAGTTGGACCTGTGTATCTCGTGAATCTCATTCTGAGATGCCTGTATTTGCAGCTTATCCTATCCTTACAATAAACTTTTGAAAGCTAGAAGTTGTTTGTGATCTTTTGGAGCGGGGTCCTTTATTGGGTGAACTAACTTGGGGAGAGAGGCACTTTCTTCCTCAAAGACAGGCAACAAAGGTTCAGTCGACCAGATCGGGGTTTAGATCAATAGTGATAAGGTATCGATCAAAATCTCGCTCTTCCAGTTGGTAGCTATAGAGGATGGTTGCCTTCTTGAGGACGGTGACCTAGGCCAGGTTAGCTTACCCCAAGGCCCCTAGAAATCGATGATCGGAAGAACCGCCCGCTGAAGAAGATCCGGATGACGTGAGACAGAAAAAGCAGCAGTATCGGTCGAGAGTGAGTATAAAGGGTCATGCGTGTTAGATTGCGG
Organism: Lissotriton helveticus; assembly: GCF_964261635.1. Classification (NCBI taxonomy): domain Eukaryota; kingdom Metazoa; phylum Chordata; class Amphibia; order Caudata; family Salamandridae; genus Lissotriton; species Lissotriton helveticus. The sequence goes on along the minus strand of NC_136057.1, from coordinate 248,223,545 downwards.
TGTTTTTGTATTGTATCTATGTTGTAATGTCTGGCGGAGTTGGAATGTCTGTAGAGTGACTGTGGAACAGGTTGTGAGCGCGCGCAACCGGTGGAAATCTTAAGTTCAAGGAGAGCTTAAGTGGTTCGGGTGTATCGGACACCCAGAGTAATTGTCAAATAGTGTGAAGGGGGTCATGAGGTACCATTGATCACCCGAAAGACCGAGATAGGGGGAACGTAAGAGTGAGTGCGTGAGTAACGGACGCTGGTCGGAGGTTACTGTGTGTGTAAGCAACCTATCAGAGAGACGATAGACATTTCGTCAGTTGTGTTGACAATTACATATAGACTGTGGACGTACAGTCGAGGGAAGTGACCGCTTGGTCGGAAGTAGTCATTTTTCGGTGTATGAATGGGACGCATGCATGACCGGGAGACGAGTTGAGAAAGGAGGGGTGCTGCTGCGAAGCGGAGAAAAGTGACGTCAGGAAGTGTCGCGACGTGATTGGCCGACAGGAGAAAGACCGCGCTGTGATAGGCCAGCTAGCAAAGACGTCAGAAAGTGTCGCGACGTGATTGGCCGACCGGAGAAAGACCGCGCTGCGATAGGCCAAGTTAGCAAAGCCGCGACAGGATTGGTGGATTGTCATCAGGAAGTAAACAGAGTAGCGAGGCTGGATATTGTGCGCATAATTATGAAGTGTTTTAAATGGCTGAGAGCGGTGTTTAAAAAAGAGAAGCGGGGATCGGAAGAAGGGGAAGAAGCCCCGCCGGAGGGTACGCCGGCTCGTTACATGGCAGTGAATGTTGGGTTGCATACGATCCTTTGGATATCAGAGTGGAGTAAGATTACGGAAGGAAATGAGGAACTGACGTTCCCGAAGTACGGGACGTTCAGATTAGAGGTGTTACATCGATTAAAATCAGTCATGACCTCAATGAGACCCTTGCCTAGACCGACCCAGTTTGAAGCTCTTGATGCATGGATTAGGGCAGCGCATGAAAAGAATATGAACAGACGACAAGAAAGGGTGAAACGATCGGTAAGGGCAGTGCAGGATGCCAGGTGGGATGCGGATGCTAAAAGATGGAGAGTGCATAACATGGAAGTAAATAAACTGTACCCAGTGTTAGAGGTGCCTGGAAATAAAAGCCCCCTAGAAGAAGATGATGAGAGCGAAACAGAGGACAGCCTGATAAACAGATTATTGACAGACAGGCCACCCCCGTATAATAGAGCAGGGGGAGAGGTCGAGCATAGTGAAGGAGAAAAGGGGGGCAATGCAGGAGAGCATGGACCGCTTCCCAGTTCAGAGTGGGATCCTGAGGCAAAGAAAGAGCTGTCCCAACCTAGTCAGGTGCAACAGGTAGTCGGGAGGTTTGTGGTACAAAGAGCGCCAGAAACGGAGTGCGCCACATCCTACGGATTACCAGCTGCACTACAGGTACCTGTTACCATAGGTCCTATAGTATCGATATATGACCCAGAGAGAGCAAGAGGGGAAGAACGGGTACGGAAGGACAGAGAAAGAGCAGGGACGGCAAGGAGGAACGATACGATTAATTCCCCAAGTCAGATGCCGATACCCAGAGAGTGGAGCACCCCGATGCACACAGCAGGGGATCCAGGAGGGGATCCTGGGGGCCCTAGATGGCCAGTGGATCTGAGGGGATCTGGACGAAAATCCTTTCAAGAGCTAAATGAGTACATGAAGAAGTGGGATGAGGCAGTGGAGGCTCACAAGAGCATCATAGCTGCAGAAGCTGAAAGGGAAAGTCAGGACAGCAGAGCTCGGACTCACTGCGGGGCTGGGGAGAGCAGCCCGGAGGGGGACTGGAGAGAGAGAGATAGTAGGGGAGTCACCCATTGGGCCCGGAGTGGGAATAGAACAGACCTGGAAAACGGGGGCCCCGGGAGTGGAGGGGTGGCGTGCCCAATACTCAGTGAAGGGGAGAGGAGAGCGCAAGAGTACAGAAACAGCTTTAAGTGTCCACACTGTGTGCCCGGCACCAGAGAACAGAATGGGAGTTGTGAGAGGTCGCACCATAGTCCCTGTGATGACGGAAATGAGCGCAGCCCAGGGAATATGGGGAACCAGGAAGGATCGTATCGGATACTGAGCGATACTAGGCAAAGGGAGAGTAGCGACCAGAGGGAAAATAACAGAGAGGCGTACGGTGAAAGGAGAGAAGAAGAAGAGAGTGGGCAGAGCAAGAGTGGGGGTAACAGGCCCGTGTTCCATCACCTTCCAAGATCGGATGGCCGAGCATGGGACCTGGAGAGATGGGAGCAAGGGAGAGCACTCATTAACTCTCCCGAGCCCAAACGTAGAGCTCGGAGTTGGGATGGTAGGGAGACCAGTGAGCCCCCTTCGAAAGACATATTGCGAGCTGAGATAAAAGCTAAGAGACTCGATGTCGCCAGCTTAAGGTCAGACCTGGATGACATGATAGATGGTACCCTGCCTTTAGAAAGAATGGAAATGTATGAGCAGGATGAAATACTGTATATGGCAAAGGACATCACTCGAAAGGCGAGAGCAATCCATGAGAAGTTAGTCGAACTAGCAGGCAAATATATGGTGGACCTGTCAAGAACCAAAGCCTTACAGGGTAACCACAGGCTACATTACACAGATCGAGACCTAGATGAGAGGAGAACGATTGGGCTGAAAACGCACATAAGGGAACTGATCACTGGAATAAGGACATGGAGGGCACTAGATAAGTGGGAAGAGAGGTGGTCCAAGAAAGGGACCGTCAGGAGAAGCACGCTTGGTATGACACCAGGAAGGCTGCAGGGAATAGAAGCATACCCTTTGCGTGAAGTCGCCAATGGGAACTATGTGCATGTCCCTTGGAGTAGGGGAGATTTAGCTGCTTTTACCACCTCCTTCCCCAAATTGCGGGAAAACCCAGTGGAGTGGTACAAGCAAGTCGAGAGATTTGTAAAAATCTCAAAGGTCCTATGGATAGATCTGAACACGCTGTTCGACATTGTAGTACCAGGAGATCTGTGGACAGCATGCAAGGTTAGCGCTGAGTGGCCCACAACGGAGCCGGAGAGAGATGCTAAGACTAATGGGCCGTCCGAGATTGTGATGGCAAAATTCGAGAGAGTGATGACTTGGCTGAAAGAGAAAGTGCCAATGCAAGACATAGATTGGGTCAGAATAGACCGAACCAGACAGGAACCCAAAGAGACCGTCCACGAATATTACGAGAGATTGCTGAAGGCGTTTAAACAGTATAGCGGCCTGGATGTAATGGATCCAAAAGACATAGGGCAATTCGTGTCCAAGTTCGTCCTGGGACTGAGACCGGATATTAGTTTAATGATTCAGCAACACTCGATTTGTTGGCAAAGTAAACCCCTAGACGAAATACTGAGGTATGCCAGGTACTGCTGTGATGAGATAGACTCCAAGGCTAAGAAACTAAAAGAAAAGTTGATGGTGGTACAGATGCAGGCAGCAGGAAAGGGGGGACAGCAGCAACAGCAGCAAGGAATAGGTACAGGAGGAAAGAAGCAGTACAGTCAGAACAAGGGCAATGAGGAGAGTTCCACCTTTAGACCCAGATTAGACATAGCTGCCTTGAAGAAAACGACTAGGTGCCACCAGTGTAACGAGGTGGGGCATTGGAAACGCGAGTGTCCCTACAATGTAGAGATAGGAGAGCAAGAGATAGAGGAGGAAGAGGTCCAGAGCGCGCCTACAAGAGGGGTGACGCCATACCAGGGAAAGGTGCTCAAAGGGGGGGGGGCTCCTCCCCGAGCCCAGTTCCCGCAACCTCCTCGAGTAGGGACTATGGGTAAGACCTATAGACAGATGCCCCTGTTTGTAGAAGGAGAAGAGTGCTATTATGTGGACCCATTAACCGGACAGAGAGTGGAAAGAGAAGACTGCACCCTCGGGGCAGCCTTGGAGGTGGACCAGAGGGGACCCTATGTCGAAGCGGAAGTAGCAGGGTGCCCCACGACATTTCTGGTGGACACAGGAGCCACTAGATCCACGATCAGATCAGCTGCAGTTCCAGACCTGCCCATGTCTGGAGAGACCATACAAGTGGTGGGGGTCGCAAACAGGAGAATAACCAGCCAATTGACAGAACCGGTACAGGTGAAAATAGGGAAGTACAGCGATGAGCACCAGTTTGTGGTTTGCGATTCAAGTCCTGTGTGTCTGCTAGGCAGAGACCTGTTGTGTAAATTGAATTGTACAATATACTGTACACCTCAGGGAGTGGAGGTATTGACCAATGATGATGACGCAGACTTCAAAGTTGCAAACTCAAGAATATGCGTGGAGCTGTACCCTACTTTGACAGTAGATGAGCTCCCCTGGGACTTGAGAGAGACAGTGGCACCAGAAGTATGGGATTTCACTGGGGAAGAGATAGGATTGGTCAAAGGGGTGGACCCAGTGAAAATTGTAGTGAAACCGCATGCTGAGTTCCCAAGAACACCCCAATATAAATTGACTCCAGAAACGATTGCAGGCATAAAACCCGTGATCGAGTCCATGATTAAACAGGGAATACTGAAAGAAATCGTGGGTAGTCCATGCAACTCCCCGATTATGGGTCTGCAGAAACCAAATGGGAAATTTCGGATAGTGCAGGACCTTCGAAAGATTAATAACATAGTCGTTTCGTGTTGTCCAGTGGTACCGAATCCATCAGTGATACTGTTTCAGATTCCATTCCAAGCTGAGTGGTTCACTGTGATTGATCTTTGTCAGGCTTTCTTTTCGATCCCTCTGGACGAAGAAAGCCATTTTCTTTTCGCATTTAAGCTGGAAGGTCGCGTCCTAACATGGTGTCGCATTCCTCAGGGGTATACAGAGAGCCCATCGATCTTTAACCAGCTTTTGAAGAAAAATCTTGAAAGTCTAGTGCTGCCCCAGAAGTCAGTTCTGGTCCAGTACATAGACGACCTCCTCGTGGCGTCAGAAACAGAAGAAGCTTGCAGGGAGGACTCCATTGCTTTGTTAAATCACCTAGCTGCCAATGGGCACAAGGTGTCCCCGGGAAAATTGCAGTACTGCCTGACAGAAGTGCAGTACTTGGGACACAGAATAGAGAAAGGCAAACGAAAGGTGTCACCAGACAGGATAGAGGCGATCATGAAAATGAATGCGCCTAAGACACAGAGAGAGGTCAGGATGTTCCTAGGGATGGTGGGTTATTGCCGACAGTGGATCGCGAACTTTTCACTGAAAGCAAAGCCCTTGCAAAAACTGACGCACAAGGAGGTGAGCGATCCGGTACCATGGGACAAAGACTGTTTGATGGCATTCCTACAGCTGCGAGAGGACCTGTGTCGTGCTCCGGCATTGGGAATGCCTGATTACAATAAACCATTTTTGCTTTACTGTTGTGAGAGAGAAGGTTGCGCGTTGTCTGTGTTAGTCCAAATCCATGGGAATGCCCGTAGACCAGTTGCCTATTTCTCGGCTACTTTAGACCCAGTAGCCGCAGCGTTGCCCGGATGTCTCAAATCCGTTGCTGCAACGGGTGTCAGCATTGAGAGATGTGAAAATATCGTCATGGGGCACCCGTTAGAGGTGTGCGTGCCCCATTCCGTTGAACTGTTGATGACCAGGACCAAAACACAGCATCTGACCAACAGCAGGCTCACGCGCTATGAGCAAGTTATTCTTGCTGCAGAGAATGTGACCCTCAGGAGATGCTCTGTTTTGAACCCTGCCACCTTGATGCCACTCCCAAATGATATCGAGGATGATGATGAATGTACAGACCATGACTGCCTCGATGTGACTGAACTATGCACCAAACCCAGACCCGACATCGTAGATGAGCCACTGACCGACCCAGATGAAATTTTCTTTGTCGATGGCTCATGTGTAAGAGACGAAGTTGGGCAGTTGAGAGCAGCTTATGCTGTTTGTACAATTACTGGAGTTGTGGAAGCTGGGTGCCTGGAAGGAGTACACTCCGCTCAGGTAGCCGAGATTATTGCCTTGACACGTGCTTGCTTGGCAAGCAATCAAATTCGAGTCACCATATACACCGACAGCCAATATGGTTATGGGGTGGTTCATGATTACGGGCAGTTATGGTCTCAAAGAGGGTTCATGACCTCTTCAGGCTCTCCCATTCGCAATGGAGAGTTTGTGCGCCTGTTGTTAGAGGCGTTGCAATGTCCAGCAGGTATCGCAGTTGTAAAGTGCACCGCACATACCAGAAATGAGGACTTCGTCTCGAAAGGCAATAGATATGCCGACGAAGTCGCGCGGTATTGCGCAGAACAAGGGTACTCTTTCACAGAGGTGGAAGTGGGTGGAATAAATGTAAGGACTGAATTAGCCATGATATTGGAAACTGTTGATACTTGGGACGAACTGGCAAACATGCAAGAAAATGCTCCTGATTTTGAAAAAGAAACATGGGAAAAGGCAGGATGTGTAGTGGGTGAGTCCCATTTTTGGGTCTCAGCAGACGGCAGAGCAGTGTTGCCCAATGAGATGGTGAGCCCAATGGCCAGACACATACATGGTCCCGTACACCTAGGGAGAGACGCTATGCTGAGAGTGTTTAGACAGACTTGGTACAATCCTAAGTTTAGAATAGCAGCAGAAGCAGTGTGCCAGCGTTGTGTGACCTGTCAGCAGCTGAACGTAGGGAAAAGAACACCAGTTGCACTGAGTCACATAGGAAGGTCTGGAGGTCCATTCAATCGAATGCAGATAGATTTCATTGAAATGCCGAGATGCAACCGCCTCCGCTATGTCCTGGTGGTTGTTTGTGTGTTCTCCAGATGGGTTGAGGCATACCCTACACGTAGGTGCGACACCCTCACCGTGGCTAAGTTACTGCTTAGGGAACTCATTCCGCGCTTCGGGGTGCCGGCCTCTTTGGAATCAGATAGGGGAACGCATTTCAACAGCGAGCTTGTGAAGATGATTTGTGCGGCTCTGAACATAGATCAGAAATTGCATTGCAGTTACCGACCAGAAGCCTCAGGAATTGTGGAGCAGATCAATGGCACGATCAAAGCCCGAATTGCAAAAGTGTGCTCCTCAACGACCCTGAGTTGGCCTGACGCCCTGCCATTGGTCCTCATGAGCCTTCGTAGTACCCCAGACAGAAGAACGGGGTTGTCACCACATGAGGTGTTAATGGGGAGAGCAATGAGGCTGCCATCTGTCCCAACTACTGCACTGTTAAATATCACAGATGATATGATCCTGGACTATTGTAAGGGGCTGTCTGACGCCATTCGTTCTGTGTCCCTTCAGGTGCAGGCTGCCGAGGTTCCATCGTGCCAGGGCCCGTGCCATGACCTGTACCCTGGGGACTGGGTCCTGGTGAAAAAACATGTGAGAAGAAGCTGCCTGGATGTTCGTTGGCGTGGGCCCTTCCAGATCATCCTGATCACGAACACGGCTGTGAAGGTGGGAGGCCTGCCCAATTGGATCCACGCGTCACATACGCGAAGGGTTCCAGCACCTCTGGAAGAAACAGCTCCTCTCTCGGATAGACGTCCAACAGAGGACCGTGAAGCCATAGAGGGGGCTAGCCAAGCTGTAGAGGTGCCAGCGGAAGCAGGGAACGAGTCTGACCAAGCTGAGGACGGTCAGTACAACAGCGAAACAGACGACGCTACAGAAGGAGAAAGTAGCTGGGAGTACGAGTCAGACACTGACAGGTCTGACAGAGAGCGAGAACAGACAAGAAGGAGAAGGAGTAGAAGGGCACGTGGAGAAGCTAATTGGCCGCAAAGAAGGAGCTCTAGCCTGAGGCCAACTCCAGAGATAACCCTTCCTCCGATATCAGAAGACTCAGACCCGGAAGAAGGTGTTCAGGGCGCTGAAGCACCGGACCGAAGAAGGTCAAGAAGAGTGCGTGTGCCTAGCAGAAGATACTCCACCCCTGAGTGGACATATCTGGCGACAAATGTCTGTGAAACAGGAGACAGGGAGGATCCGAGCGGTGGTGGTGTCCAGTTCTGAGCCCATCGTCACCGTGGAAATACGACTGTTGGTACCCGGAGTCGAACAAGAAGGGTCACTAACATTCATGCTCCCCAGACCTCCCCGCCTCAGCAAGTTAAAACATATGTTTCTTTCAGAATTGCAATTCCCCGACTTTGGTACAACGATAACAGCCCATGAAGAGCACAATCTTCGTTTGGAAATACTGAACTTTGCTATCGAAGCTGCAGGCACAAACCTGATAGTAGATGCTTAAAGGACTTTGTAAATAAAGCGAGCAGAAACAAAGAAGATTACCTAGCGCCCAGGAAGCAGAGAATATTAGGGAACTTCCCTTGAGTTGATGGAGAAGGGCTAGGGTTGTCTTTATTGAACTGTTAAAGGACTTTTGCGAAGAAGGTTGTCAGCTTCCAGTTGTGTGGATTCTAAAGACAAAAGGATTAAAAAGAGACTGTAAAGGAACGAGAAGAAAAGAACTTTTTGCTAAGATAAGAGAGAGCCATATTGTCTGACGAAATGGAAGCCGGCACCCAGAACCGCAGAGCTAAATGTATAATAGGTACACTAATAGTAGGAGTGATAATATTAATAGCTTTAGTGGTAACAATTTCTTATGTAAAGGGACATGAGGAAGAGGCGAAGGTAACTGATGTGAAATCTGTAGAAACGCTTACACCCACTGTTGCTGGTGAGAAAAGGGAAAACACTCAAGAGAAAGCGTTATTAGCTGCAGAAGCCCGCAGGTTACACGTAGATGAGTCCCAAGGAGACTTTAGGTCAAATGCTTATGCTAAACTTTTATATGAATACGTGGATGCCATGGAGGTTAAGGACTGTTACGTCTGCATGCAGTTGCCGGCGTCTGTAGATGAAGGCATTAGATATCATCACCTCCCGCTGACATATGGCATTACATGTAGCTTACTGCTTAGTATATTTTATGAGAGAGATAGTTTTGAATACTATTTCTCCAACTATGATTCAGTGTTGCCAGAAGTCCCAAATTATAAGCAGATGAACAAATGGGACTACTGGAAGAGTGAAGACAGATTGGCCAAGTTCTTCATTCCTTGGATTACCTTAGATACTTCACATGCCCGTAGAAATAACCTGACATGCAAGGTGTCAGAAGTCGAGAAGAAGTTCATAGGGCAGGTGGATGATCGTTACAGGAGACAAAAGATTTTGAAAAAATCAGGACAATGGAAAACAGATTGGACCGAGGAAGAGAAGGCACACAAGAGAAAGGGTAGTAGTGGTCCAATAGCTTTAGATAAGACGCAGAGAGGAAAGCTATGTCTTCACCGAGCCAAAACGTATTATGAAAATGTATACGTGGGAGAAGTCGACTGTGAACATGCTTTCAATATAGAGTACTATACTAAAGATTTCCTGAAGGGAATGCAAGTGATTCCAAATGTGTATTTTGTATGTGGAAGAAATGCCTACGTGAGACTACCTGACAACTGGTATGGATCATGTTACCTAGCAATTGTCTTCCCCAAAATATATCATGCACAAGACTTAGTGATCATCGAGGGCAAGACATCATCGAGGGGAAGGAGAGATGTAGGAGATGCAGAAATGGTTGGAGATGTCTTTGGAGCTATGTTCCCTCTTTTGGGACTAATCCTTAATGATGTTAAAATTAGACGACTGGCAACAGTCGTCGACAGGTTGTCTGCCAGCACTGCTCAGTCCTTAATGCTGGTAGAAGGAGAGATGCAATCGATAAGGGCTATGGTTCTTCAGAACCGTCTTGCGTTAGACGTCCTACTAGCAAAAGAGGGCGGAGTCTGTAAGGCTTTGAAGGTCCAGGAATGTTGTACTTACATTCCAGACAATTCAAAGCCCCTTGGGAAAGTTATTAGAAACATAACTGATATTCACAAGGAGATCGAAGACTTGAGTAGAGAAAATGTCTGGGAAAAGGTGGGCCACGGAATGAGTGAAGTTGGAGGGTGGATTTCCACCTTAGGCAAAAGCTTTGTGTGGTATATACTAAAACCTATCATCATAATATTGATCTGTGGGATCATATTGTGGGGATTGGTGAGGGTATTCAAATGGTACAGAGCAAGAAGGTCAGAAAGGGCCCAAAGAGAGCAGCTGCAGAGATTGGCTGCCATACAAGATAATCAGTACAGGAGTCTGAGGGCTCTGGAAACGCAGAGACAAGTTATGCTAGCAATAACTGCAGTTTAAATGTTAGTGATGACCCCGAGAGGTCATCAAAGGGGGGAACTGAGAGAGCGCAAACTGACCTAAATGTATGAGTGCATCACACTTACCTGTAGTAAGCACAAATCATGAGGAGAAATGCCATGAGTGCTAATAGTATCTGCAATTATATTCTGAATGTATAGCTAATGTAGAGATTTAAGTAGAAGTGGAACTAATACAGAAATGTGTGACACTATATGATTTTATTAGATGTGATTATTCCTGAATCCATGTCGTGTAGCTGTTAAAATATAAGATGGCATGTGGTTAAACGCAGAATGTGGTAGGCCTCAGGGCCAGAGCTAGAAGGGAAGGGGAAGGTGTTTCTTTTCACGACATAGATTGTACTAATGTTTTGGTCATTGCATTAATGGGCCATGATTTATAGATGTGTTTACTGAATAATAGAATAAGAGTATTAACATGCTTTAATTAATGAAGAAGTTGAATGCTATAATCATTATGAGAAATGCTGTAGGCCTGAAATGTTTTAACATTGATTTACACGTACATGTCTGGGCCGAGAAATGTTGCGAACCTTTTTGGAAGTCTATGAGAGTTGGGTTCTTGGCTGCAGATGTCTGTCTGCAAGAGAAAAGGGAGGATCCGATTATAAATAATATGAATAGAGGTCTGTTCAGTAGACGGCCCAGACATGGAGGAGGGTTCTGGAATGTTTAAGGGGTATCAGCGGGCCGGAGAAGAGTCTGAGAAGCAAGGTCAACTCCAACGTATGAGGCCCAATACAAAGCAGCATGGAAAAAGCCAGAAGCTACACCACGTGAGGGGCGTCTCATGAGGGGCGTCTCAAATGTTGTTGACTGTTTTGTATTAGGGACAGCACCCCTGGGTGGAGTTAGAGCAGATACCTGAGGACCCTTTAGAGAGCGGATGGGTAGGCAGAGAGGGGTCATGACTGGAGAACTATAGGTTTTCACCAAGAGACTTAGAGTGAGTGACTTCCCTTGGGGGTCATTCACTGCTGACACCTTTGTTAGGTTGGGATTTGGTTAAGTAGGGATACCATCTAGAGCAGGGTAGGGACAGCCTAACCTGTGTGTTTTCCTCCAACTTAAATGAAGGAGAGATATGCGTCAATGCTGATAGCTTTATTATTCTTAGAACTTGTGTTAGTAATTTCCGTTGCTCGTCTGAGGGCTTTCAGAGAGCACATGTATGTAGTTGGACCTGTGTATCTCGTGAATCTCATTCTGAGATGCCTGTATTTGCAGCTTATCCTATCCTTACAATAAACTTTTGAAAGCTAGAAGTTGTTTGTGATCTTTTGGAGCGGGGTCCTTTATTGGGTGAACTAACTTGGGGAGAGAGGCACTTTCTTCCTCAAAGACAGGCAACAAAGGTTCAGTCGACCAGATCGGGGTTTAGATCAATAGTGATAAGGTATCGATCAAAATCTCGCTCTTCCACCCACCCACCACTGATGTCACTGGTCATGTGACACCGTACCAATAAAAGAGGCCGAGCGCACGTGCTCTGGGCCAGTTGCACCAAGTAAGCAGTGTGTCCTGCGTCCCAGTCATTTCCAGCATGAGGGCCTAAGGCCCGACCCTACAATGGCGACGAGGGCGGAGCTGTGCCCAGCGTGCCACAGCTAAATTGAACATTTCGAAGAAAAAGGGGAAGAGAGAGCTGCCTGCTGCAAAGGCACACCCCCTGAGAAGGAAGCCGGCCGCCGAGAGGCCCACGAGGCGTGTGTCGAGCCCCGGGCCTAAAGAAAAGGAAAGAGGTGACCGGAGCCCACCCGCACCTCTCCAGCCTGCCGTGGTCCGCCCTGCCGTGGCGGTGCCCCGAAAAGACAAGCGGAGCCATCGCGGTGCCCACCCGCGGAAGAACAGGCCCGTCGGCCGAAGGTGAGCCCAGACTGTACACCACCAAAAGCGGAGCCCACCCGCGATGATCACAACAGTGATAATGGCGGCCGCCTGCTAGCGCCGCCCAGGACTATACAAAGCGGCGCTCACCCGCAATAAACACTGACTGTGCCCCCTAAGGTGTGGGAGCGGCGCCAGATATTGCCCCGTTATAAAGACAAGACCAGCGGAGCCCACCCGCGGCCTGCCTACTGCGACGCGGCGTCGGCCGCGAATGCCCCCGATGACAAAGCAAGGCTCGCGGAGCCCACCCGCGGCCTGCATGCAACCATCTCCGCCCCGCCGCGCAGCGTCTGACTAAAGCTGCCGCGGCGGTCGGGAAAAGGAGCCCGCAGCGTGAGCAGAGCTGCCGGGCCATTAATTGAAGTGAGCGGAGCCCACCCGCGATTGCCCGCAGCGAAACGCTACATGCCCCAACAACCAAGGGACAATGATCTACTGCGGAGCACCCGCATTATATGGGGATCTGCAGGACACTCAGCACCCGCTGTAGGGAGAGACGCTGCCCAGCCTGTGCCCAGAGAAGCGACCCCCAGTGAGCCAGAGCCTGCGGAGCTCACCCGCGGCTAATCCGAGCAGTGCCATCTCCTCCCTTTCCCCGCCGCGCAGTATGTGAAGTGTAAGGCTGCGGCGGCGGGGCTGAAAAGTGAAGAAACCACGGGCGGCATACTGCAGTACAGAGCGGCACCTGCAAACCCCCCCCCGCAGCGTGCAAATGAGGAAAAGCTGCCACGGTGAGGGGAAGGCCGAGAAAAGAGGCAGTGAGGCAGCCCCGCCTCGCAATCAGAAGCACAAGGTATGAATGCCCCCATCGAGTCAGAGAAGCTCATTGCCCGCTATAGCCCCAGCACAACTAAGAGAAGAGCAAGGGGAGGGGAGAAACCAAGGCTCAAGGGACAGTGTACGCTCAGTGCCGCCCAGAAGCAGGAGAAATTAGAAAGACACTCACCAGGCATGCAGAGGGTCCAGGAAGCGTCAGAACCCCCATCTACTCCAATGACGATCGTGTGGAGGAAGACAGAGGCAGAGTCTGGAAATGGATCCAAATCCCACGAGCAAGGAAACCAGCTAGGAACCACCGCAAGCTAACCCTGCAATGCCACCTGGTGGACACACTCCGACACAACAAGGAAACAAACAAGCCTGGATAAGCCAAACAGTCACAGCAGCAGCACAGGGAAAGGTGTTGGCAGCACGCAATCAAAAGACCTATGCAGGATAACACTAGCTGAGCAGAATAGCAAAAAGAACTGAAAGGCAACACGAAGACAAAGCAAACACACAGCCAACACTGCATGACCCCCATACAATCGTTGCCTAGAGACTGATAGAGAACCACTTGCTGGTAGGTGGCTACTCCCAAGCAGAAAGGAACTGAAGGGCACGCAAGAAACAGTCAGCAAAACTGGATACAAGGCCTACACTCAAGGCACTGTGAGGCCACGGCGCAGGAGCGCGCCAGAAGCACAAGAACACAACAGAACTTAAGAATCGCGCCTGAAGCACAAGAAGCGCGCCAGGAGTGCAGCGACTCCTCACAAGATATCCAAGAGAACGCGCGACAAGTGCGCCCACGCGAAGCAGTTCACAAGAATCGCAACCAGCACCAAACAGAAAAGCACGACCAGAAGAAGATCCATGGAGTGGTGACGTAACCCTCCAGAAGCGAACACCCAAGAAGCATCTACGCCACGCCAGAAGAGGAGACAGCGATGCCTAGTGGCCACAGGCCATCGCTGCAGCAGAATGGCGAAGGTAAGAACACCCCACACGAACCAACGATGGTTCTAGAACCCAGCACCAGGAAGTGCGAAAGCGCATGACACCAATGCGCAGCAGTGCAGACCGCACTAGCCCAAAGCAGCAAGTCACAAGAGAAGACATTAAGAGCGCACCCAGATGCGCACCAAAGCAACTCAACTGCGATGAACAGGAAATGGTTGCGCAGACAACCCGCAGCATTGAAGATACATCACAGAAGCAACCTGACCACTCAGCTTGCTCACAAAGCACGAAGTCGACCAGCCAGATGGTCGCACCAAGAAGCCTACCTGCCGGACCTTGGCAGAAGGGACCAGCACGAGGTCCAAGAAGCTCAGCACTACAAATCCTACCTGCCAGACCTCGGCAGAAGGGACCAGCACGAGGTCCAAGAAGCTCAACACCACAAATCCTACCTGCCAGACCTCGGCAGAAGGGACCAGCACGAGGTCCAAGAAGCTCAGCACCACAAATCCTACCTGCCAGACCTCGGCAGAAGGGACCAGCACGACGTCCAAGAAGTTCAGACAATGCACGGTCCGACGACCTAGACCCACGAACTTCAACCACACAAATTAACGAAAGTAACAGGAAGAAGATGTGAAGGTCGCGACGCTCACCCTGGGAAGTGTGTAACAAGAAGATAGTGTCCTAGGACCAGGACAAGACTAGGAAGACACGTGCAGAGTGCGCGCGCTGCATGGGGAAGCCTGGCCAGAAAAGATGAAGAAAAGGGGAACAGGGTACGTTGCGAAAAGAGGAGAAGAGAAGAAGAAAGATCGGAGCGGCACCCCGCCACCGAAGAAAGGAAGAAAAGAGAAGTCAGAGTGACACCCAGTCACTTCAAGAAGAAAGGGGAAAAAACAGAGTGGCCACTGCCACTAAGAAGAAAAGAAGGAAGAAGTAATCAGAGTGGCACGACTGTCAGGTTAAGAAGAAGGAAGAAAGAACAGAGTGGCCACCGCCACTAAGAAAAGAAGAAAGGTGACAGGCACTGGAACACCGGAGTGCAATGGAGAACAAGCCTGGTAAGAGCACCGGCAGAGCAGAACAAAGACAACCACCTACGAGTCATCCATCCACATGGCGAACGCAGAAAAGAGCAAGATAGACTGTTAAAGACATCTACCTCTGGGGTTGGCGGAAGATCGAATGGCGAGAGTGCTCACACATCCAGCTGATGAACTGACCGCTCCACAACCGACCCGTGGCAACCCAAGAAGAGGTCTCAAGGAACTCTGGTGGCAGCAAGTCCCACACGGGAGACAGATCTACAGAAGCACGTCTGCAGGACCCAAGAGGATGAAAGCCTCGAGAGCAATGAAGAGAGTCGACAACTCAACCTTCAGGTGGAACTAGGACACGACGGTGAGGCTCGTGGAGCGCCCTGCTCACGGCCCGAAGGCTATGGTAGAGCAACACGACCGAAAACACCAGTCCAGTGGAAACCTGGCAA
Organism: Lissotriton helveticus; assembly: GCF_964261635.1. Classification (NCBI taxonomy): domain Eukaryota; kingdom Metazoa; phylum Chordata; class Amphibia; order Caudata; family Salamandridae; genus Lissotriton; species Lissotriton helveticus. The sequence goes on along the minus strand of NC_136057.1, from coordinate 248,208,274 downwards.
AGAGGTCCTCCCGGACATCTTGTGGCAGAAGAAAACCGGCGAGAGGGGCATCCTAGTGAGAGGGATGTTTGCACCTACTCTATTCACCTGCCAAGAGTCAACACTAAAGCCTGCCCGGAAACATCACAAAGCCAGAAGAGAGAACAAAACCAGATGACTGTTGATACCCATGTCACCATCTATTTCTCATCACCTACAGAGCGAAGCAATGGAAGAGCTGAGAACACCGGACAGACAGCACCGACAAAGAGTGAACCCGCCGAACAACTGCGAACTGTGCCACCGAGAACTATTAGTCCTGAACGCAAGAACTAGACTGCCTGCGGCTTGCAAGCAGCCAAAGAGACTAATATTGAAAGCGCAAGTCCAATGTCATTTTCTGTGTTTTCCTTCCCCCACAGGTTTTGGACTTTTTCCGTTTGGTTTAATTTTTAACCAATTTGGGAAGGGATGTAGTGCCCTAGAATCTGTTAGCATTCTAGTGCTAACTCTGTATTTACACCTAACACCCACCCACCACTGATGTCACTGGTCATGTGACACCGTACCAATAAAAGAGGCCGAGCGCACGTGCTCTGGGCCAGTTGCACCAAGTAAGCAGTGTGTCCTGCGTCCCAGTCATTTCCAGCATGAGGGCCTAAGGCCCGACCCTACAATTGCTACGATTGTCTATTATGATTCACCATTTTTTGACCGTCGGAGGATGAAAGTCTGAGTTTGCCTGGACAGAATGTATTGCCAGGATCCTGGGAGTGGTGGAAGACTCGAGCCTTCGTAAATATACAGAATTGCGTACGGGTAACTGTGAATACCTCCAATGTGAAGAACAAAAACATCCCCATTATTGAAAGTTACCCCAGCTGTAATTTTACGTCATATATGCCCCCCCAAATCATCTGCCCCTGCTTCCAATATATATAAGAGGGCAACAAATAACATTAATTATAAAAATATAGGTTTACAAAAAACCAGGCCTCCTACAATTCACCCCTGCCCCCACCACTCTCTGCACAACCCTCTCTCCAGCACACACTAGCCTAACTTTCCTCCAGGAATGTGGCCAAATAAATACATGACCTCCCCCCCCCCCCCCCAAGTAGGGTGACCAACTGGCATGGGTGCAAATTCTGGACAGTGAGTCTAAAGATTCAGGACAAAGGGTCAAAATTCACGACAAAAATTCGGGACAGAAGGTCAAAATTCAGGACAAAAATTTGGGACAAAAGGTACATTTTACCGACACACGAGAGGAGGTCACGCAATATTACATAAGTAAACAGACAACCAACACAAGTACAAGTCAAAATAAGTTATTATTAGATTGAAAGAACCTTGCACTGCATCTGTTGTGTGCGGGAGTGAAACTTACATTTATTTATTTATTTATTTATTTTGAAAGAATTATATAGCGCGGACAAGATCTTTGCAGATATCAGAGCGCTTTACACAGAAGGGGTACACGAGGGAGCATAGTCAAACAAGTAAGTCAGAGGAGCATACAGTACAAATAAGTGAGGGCAAAGCCAATCATGTAAATCAATAATACAAGTGATACAAATAATCAACGGGGTCAAACAAGTAGTACAGATCGGTGCATATTCTTTAAGGAGACCGAATTAATAGTTCAGGTGTATTTTGCCATGAGGATAGTTTTTACTTCTTTCTTAAAGAGTGTGGTGGAAGAGATGAGCCTAATTTCGGGAGGGAGTGAGTTCCAGATTCTGGGTGCCATTCCTGAAAAGGAGTGTTTATAGGTTTTTTCCTTCCGGAATCTACGAGGTTTCAGCAGAAGATTGTTTGTGCCTCTAGTGTTTCTAGCGCCGCCAGAGATTGTCAACTTCTGAGTGAGGTAGCCGGGAGAGTTCAGGTGTACCGCCTTGTGAGTCAAGCAGGCGATTTTCAGATGTATTCTGGCTTCAAAAGGCAGCCAGTTCAGGGATTTCAAGTCAGGGGAAATATGAGAGTGCTTTTTTGACCCAGTGATGAGCCTCGCTGCAGCGTTTAGGGAAGCTCTTAGGGGTGCGGTAGTATTTAGAGGGAGTCCGCAGAGGGCGACGCTGCCATATTCTATTCGAGGGATGACTAGTGCTTGTACTGCGGTTTGGAAGTCATTGGCTGGGAGGAAAGGTTTAAGTTTCCTCAGGGTATTGATTTGGAAATTCGCTCCCTTAGTTGCCTTGCTTATGTGTTGCTGCATGTTGAGATTGGTGTCGAGGGTTATGCCTAAAGATTTTGCTGAGTCCACGATGGTGGGTTGGACATTGAGTGCCGTTAGGTGTTTGAGCCAAATTTGAGTGGTGGAGATCTTCGCTGGAGGTGAGATCAGAAGGAACTCTGTTTTCAGAGCATTGAGTTTGAGATGATTATCGGCCAGCCAGGATTGGGTGCTTCTGATCGTTGAGTTCAGGAGCAAAATGTCTTTGGGGGATTGTAATTTGAGATAAAGTTGGGTGTCATCGGCGTACATATGAAAGTGTACATTGGATGCTTGTAGCAAGGTGGTGAGAGGTTCCATCACTAGGTTGAACAGAGTTGGGGACAGGGAGGATCCTTGGGGGACGCCCAGCGTTACAGCTATTGGCGAGGACATCAGGTTGTTGCTCTTGAATTTCTGCGACCTGTTGTGGAGAAAAGAAGTGAACCACTTGAGAACAGTTCCAGATAAACCCATTCTTGTGCTTAGTAGTTCGAGTAAGTTCTCATGTTTAACGGTGTTGAATGCTGAAGAGAGATCAAGAAGGATGAGGAGGCAGGTGTCGTTTTGGTCTAGCATTTGAAGTGCGTCGTCAATTATGTGAGTCATAGCAGTTTCTGTACTGTGTCCTGCTCGGAAGCCTGACTGATGAGGATTGAGGAGATCAAACTGTTCAATGTGTTTAGTCAAATGTAGTTGTACGCATTTTTCCAGCAGTTTGGCGAGAGTGGGGATATTAGTGATGGGACGGTAATTGTTCAGATCAGAGGGGTCGGCTGTAGGTTTCTTTAGTAAAGGTGTGACTTGTCCAATTTTGAGGGAGTCAGGTATGGTTCCTGGTTGAAGTGAGCCGTTGATAATTCTAGTCCAGAGTGGGAGAAGCAAAGGGGTAAAGTCTTTTACAGCGTTAGCAGGAAGGGGGTCTGTGAGGTGATTGGATGGTTTCAAGGTGCTGAGCAGTTTGCCAATTTCCTCTTCAGAGTATGTGCCAAAGGTTGACCATGTAGCATTGTTTTTTGGTTCAATGGGTGCTATGCAGTGGGGTTTGGAGTAGAGGCTTGCGTCAATGAGGAGATCGCTCTTTATGTTGTCAGTTTTTTGGATAAAGAAAGCGGAGAAGTCTTCACAGGAGGGAGCTTCGCGCACAGTGCTGAGTGGTTGGGGTTGTTCCTTGGATTGTGTTCTGATTAGCTCAAACAGTTTTCTCGGACGGTTTTTTGCTTGGTCGAGCTGGAGGCTGAAGAAGTCTAGTTTTGAGCGTTTTATTTTCCTGAAATAGGCGTTTCTCTTTTTCTTCAGAGTTTTTAGGTGCAGTGCAGAGGGAGCTGATCTCCAGGTGCGTTCTGCCATTCGCATGTCTCGTCTATCCTCATTGAGACTTCCGTCATACCATGGGTTGGAGATTTTAGTAGAGACTCTTTTTAACTGCATAGGTGCAGCCTCATTTATTATTGAGGTCATAGCGTTGAAGTAGTGGTCAGTCAGTGATTGAACGTCCTTAGCGCCGGTCGGTGGTAGTAGGAGATTGCAGCGGTTAGGAGGCAGAGAGCTTGGGTTGAGTTTTTTCAGGTCTCTTTTCCAGACTTTGGGCTTGGAGGATTGAGCCGGGATAGATTTAACTTTTACATTGATGAAGAATGTGACAATATGATGATCTGACCAGTCACAGGGTTGGATAGACTCGAGTTGGATAGAGTCCTCCTTGGAGATGATAAGGTCGAGGATAGAGCCTTTCTCGTGGGTCGGGCTGTTGCATATTTGGGTGAGGTCAAGGGCATTGAGGAAACTTTTAAGACTATTTACCACCGCGTCATTGCGATCGTTCCAGTGGAGGTTGAAGTCGCCAAGGTATATTTGGGTGAGCTGCCGTCCGGAATTGGTTGAGATCATATATTATCTTAAATACCTGCGTTTGCATATTGGATACAACTGGGTAACATTAGCCAAAATGAAACCACCCCCCAGAGCTTGGCCCCAGGTTAGGTGACAGGAGTCCCTAAACAAAAACAGTTTGCCATGCCCTGGGCTCGGCAGGAGCAGTTGCTGTTGGTTACATTTGAAAGTGGTGGGCGTAATAATTTGTGTTGAGTTCCCGGTGGTGAGCGCAGCGAGTGAGTGAGCGAGCCTGAACGTCATTAGGAGAGGTGGTGGTGGTGGTTGGAGAGGTTCTTACCTGAGAAAAGTTTGCAAAAAGAAGGGGCAAATGGTGCCTTTTCCAAGAATATTTGAAAAAGCAAGAAGGTTAATAAAGCATCTGTGAAAGTGTAGGTATTACCCCAATAACGAGATTTGACGTAGGGAACCGCTTTTTTTAGTATAACCACATAGCTGTTAGCTTGTCTGACATGGCTGCCCATCTCTCTCTGCCCTGGCTCCTCTCGAGCCCCAGCCTCTATTTTCCTCCTGCCAGGCCCTACTGTTTTTGTGCTCTCTCTTATCTCCACCTAGTTCCTAGACAGTCAACCCCATGTGCTGCCTGTGTTGCCTCAGTTCCAGCACATTGTTTGTTTGCTAGAAGTCTCCTGTGCTATCGTTTGACACCTTTACAATGCTCGTATGCTCCCTTTCCACCTGATGCTCTTTCTGGGCCATCAGCCTCCTGTGCCTACACACAGGCATGCATCCACCTATCCCGGCCATGGGCCCACCATTCGCCGTCTCTCCAGGTCATATCCACCAACAACATCCATGCATTCACCTGTCCACCCACACCAAGTCTGCATGTATCAGTCCAACAATACAACTGCTTCAATCTCCCCACAACACTGTAGACACCCACAGCTATGAACTGCCTACTCACCCTTCTTTACACAGTCATCAATCGACACATTCACCCAGCTGTCATAAATATGACTGTATGGGCACTTATATGACTGAATGCATATCTACATACATTTTTCTGTGCGCTTGAGAGTATATGTGCATCTTGGTATTGTCTAGTGCATATGGGGAACTTAGATGTGTTTTTTCTGTTTATGCAGTATACAACCATGTTACTGAAGAACATTCAACACAGAAACCTAAACAAGCCATACCTATTGGCTTTGCCAGTGTTTATTGGTAGTGTGGCATAAGCAGTAACCCACCGCCCTCTTGTGATGTGTGGTGTTTGTAACAAAGCAACCAAACAACAATGCTGTTAAAAATAAAAAGAATTAAAGGAATACATTCATTTTAATAAAATAGGGAAGGAATGGAAAGTGACAAAAATCACAGGGATAATGTTAAAATATACCTCCCTACACAACAAGCAAACATGTTGCAGGTTACCAGTATGTTTTCCAGTAGATTCATAAGAAGAGTTGGATATTGCTCCCTGCTGTTGGTACGGGAATATTTACAAGTAGCAGACACACTGGTTTAAGAGGTCTCCTGTTCTGGCAGGGTGCCAATCTTACATCTGAGGAAATCTCCCAGAAGTCATTGTAAGCAAAACCCAACGTGGCCCATGTCATCATTATCAATACAGAGCTCTTCACAAGGTTGCCCTCTCCCAAGTATAAAGGAATTCCAGTGCCTTCTATAACTGATCCAAACAGGGCATACCACAGACAAAAAGCATGTGCAATGCAATAGGTTTCGCATTTACACATATTTGAACTATTCACATTGTAAATAACAATGCCTTTTCTTTTTGTTTTAAAACAAATATAAGGCATTGTCATTTACAATGCCAATAGCTTAAACTCGCGTAAATGCGAGACCTATTGCATTGCAAATGCTTGTTATTCATACCTCTGCTCTTCCAGTCTTCCACTGAGTAGTAGTTCCACTACACCCTAACAATGCTGAGCAAGTAGGAGGCACAGCATAAACAGGGGTATATAAAGCTTCACTGGCCCCTGATTAACTGAAGCCATTAATGTAACCCCTTAACCTTAAAGATGAAAGTGGCATTGCAGTGGCAGCTGGTAACACTCACTGACCAAAGCGTCTGCACACACGATCGAACCATGAGAAGAGCAGTCAGTGAAAGAGGAGGCCCAGCAAATGCGGTCACTGGCCCATTATCACTCTGTATCTGATAATTAGGCCAACATACAGAATGATAAAGGGCCTGATAGCAGCCAGCAGCAGGCCACTGATCACAGCAGGAACGCGAGCTGGCCCCTGCTGTGACATTTACAGCACTACAGAGAAAAGGCGTCCGTGAAAGAATCCTTCATGGACAAGAGACCCAAATTACGGGCAGTCCGTGAAACTTACAGACGGTTGGTCACCCTAACTCCAAGCCCCCACTGCTGAGCCCCACACACACCCAGCCCAAAGTCAGCTTTTCCATTCACAACAGAGACAGTGGCTCTGTGAGAGCTGCTAGTCAGCATGGCGTCATTTCCCCTCAGGAGGGGCCCGCAAAGCCCCACGATGACATGGTAGAGGGCGGTTGGTACAGGAACACCACCACTCGCATTCTCCCATCTTTTTCAGGTCTGTGGAGCATCCAAAGAAATGGCAGAAGGCCAGTAAGACCACCAACCACCATTCTGCTGTCACTTGTGGATTTCTGGAGATGTGGGCGAGGAAGGAGCAGCGGGCATCCCATGGGTCCCACGACAACAGTTTTTAACCACAGCAGTGAACACCCGGACTGTAATCCATTTGCTCACGCTCAATCTAGCTGGGGAAACCATATACATCAATTTTTCTTTTTTTAAATGCAACTACTTTTTACTTAGCTCTCCAATGCTCCTTATGCACACATTTTAACTCTACTTTTAATCTTTAGAAGAGCTGCATTTCCTTTTGTTCTACCAATTTTCACAGGCAGAAAAAGTGACATTTTTCTCCATCTCGTTGATGTCTGTTGGTGCATGCATGGAAGGAAGTGCTTTCTATAACCCGCACTCAACTACACAGTGACAAATGCAGGTGCATGAAATACTGCCATGCGCTTTCTTTGCTGGGGACGTATGACGCAGCAATGCCAATGATATGATTGCATCTCCTGGAGATCACACATGCTGAACAACCCTGCATTTTAAGAAGATTGTGAGAGACATGACAGGCTGCGCACACAGCCAGAAATGGTTTTGCAGTGGCAAGTGAATATTCTCTTGGTAGATGTGAAGATGAGGAGCAGCAAAGTGTCAGATCTGATGATCATTGCCGTTCAAGTAGCCATAGGGCGAAGCTCTGCTGTCCATTACAGCGACTCAGAAATGGAGGACATTGCGAGAAACCAAAAGTAATAACCGGGAAAAGCTGTTGAATGTCAAAAGGTGACCATTTAGATGTATGCTTCACTAAAAAGGGCTTGTATTGGTCAGTTTGTCTGAGGCTAGGTTATGTGATGCATAGATGTTGATTTGGTCATGTCCTGGATAGGTTGTTAGTGGTTTGTCAGCCGGCATGGGAATGCTGTCAGTTATGTTCGGCATCTGTTGAAATCACAGAGTCTGCGTACATTGCTTGTATTGCCTTGTGGGTAAAGGATGCCTGTCCATGTCTCCAATTCAGTATCATTGAACAGGATGTAGCTACTGTGGGAGCCACAAAAAGCAGATATACTCTTGTACTTGAGCATTGCAGGCCATATCAGAGTTTTCCAATCTATAGTCCGCTGTTGTTCATGGCAGGTGTCCTTTTACGAGCCTGCTTTGCTGATCAGGTGTAGCAGTGCAGGACCTAGTGAGATCCTAGCACTGAACTACTTCCTCAAACATAGGTCAGACCTTCAGTGATGAGCAGATGGACAATCTAGAGTTGCGGAGATTTGTAAATTAAATACCAGTTATTTCACAACAATCCTTGTGTATGAACAACGCGAGTTACTGAGAAATATAATCGAGACAGTCTGCAAAAAGGCGTTCACTGCTGGTGAAAAGTGGTCGCTCACAATCCAAACGGTACTAAACAGTTGTGTGGAAACTCTTGAAGGTAGAAGATGTATTTGTTGGAGTGACGAAAATAAAGCAATACAGAACAGGATTCAATCATATGTTTAAGAGAATGGGAGTGGATGAAATTCTAGGAGGGCCATGGAAGAAAATTGATGGTAATTCCTTTATTAAAGGGAAAAGTAAGTTCAGCCTCGGAAGGTGGGATCAGTAAGAGTTATGCTATGAAATCACATAAAAATGAACGCAGAGTCTAGACTTTTTAACTGTAGTTTGGCCTGGAAATGTTTATTACCTGACCTTTGAGACTGCAATATCTCCATCTCTTCCCACTTTCTTCATCCACTTCTCACTAACCCTTCTTAATCAATTTAAAAATTGCCCCCTCTTTTGTCAGTTCTTCACTCTTGTAAGTCTTTTCCCCGATTGCCTTTCTTCATTCTTTTCTTCCACCAGGTCTTCTTTGTGTTTTGTATGTGGTTTATCACCCCCAATTAATTGTTTGTGTTTCCTTATTCTGCAGGCCAATCTGACTCTTTGAGCTCAAGTTTATTAATTCTCTCTCTCTGGTCCCTCTACCCAGGTGAAGTCTACGTCTTCAAAGGCACAGAGTACTGGAAGCTGAACAAAAACGCTCTGCAGGCAGAGACTGGTTACCCCCGCTCAATTGCTGAAGATTGGATGGATTGCATTGGTGACAAAATCCCTGATCAACAAGGGGTCACCACCAGCCCCTCCTTGGGTGCCAAAAACCACCAGGACTCCCGGGCTCCCGAGCTGGAATTAGACAGGTGTCTTTGTTATGATTCCCGGACAGATTCTGGTTCAGGAGGGACCATAAAAATGACATCCACTTGGATGCTGCTGGTCGCCATGGGATTTCTGGTGATCATCCAAAGATGACTCCTGCATCACAGAGATCCCTCATCTAGCCGCCTTATTGTACATATGAACTGAATAGACACTACTGCCAAAGAAGTCAAATTTAGGTCTGTATATATTACTGGTAATATAATTTAACTGGAAGAGTCCTGTTTCTAGACTCTTTCCGCGGACAAAAACAGTATATTAAGAAAGTGAAGACTACAGTTATCTGATCTGGTTCCAACACCAGGAAGGAACTGAAAGAACTAAGAGCAAGCCAAGGAAGATAAGAAACTGCTGGTTTTTGTTCAGGTAGCCGATCATTGATGGGGACAATGTACAGTATTTTTACTCTTGGAAGGAAGGGAGAAACGTAAGCAGTGTCGAAAATTTATCCATTTGGAGCAAATGTTGAGGGTTTCTCCATTAGTTCATCCTCTGTGGTTGTCAGTTGCTGGTATGGACAGCATGAAGGATGTTTTTTTAGTTTACGCCTGCATTTACGCATTAATGCGAATGCAGATACTCTAAGTGAGACAATGGCGTCATCTCCTGTAGTCCATCAGCTGTTCTTCCCCGATAGTATTAATGCAGTGGTACAAAACTCTGGGGGTGAATGCACAGCACTTTTATAACTAGAGATTAGTTGCCATCTCAAACAGGGTAGTTTTTCCTGTTGCCTGGTTAAAAGTGATATCAAATAAGCAATAAGAGTAGAGTGCTCTATGGTGCCACTTGGAAACCTGAGGTTCTAAGTGGAAAGAAGAAGACAGGAGATGCAACAGCCACCTACATCTTTGCAACTTCCTCTGTATAGCAATCCACAACTCCGCTAGGGTCTGTGGCGATCCAGGGAGGTGTGGGGAACACATGGAACCAAAATCATTCCCCATGATGACACAAGTAAAAATCTGATTTTTCACTGCTGTGATGCATTGAATAGCTATATTTCAGATCCGATGGGGAAGCCATACACCAGTGATAAGTGTGCACAAGGATGATGGAAGTGACCAGAGAGTGATTCTGCACCCTGACAACCATCAGGTCGATTTGTCATTTGATAACATTGTTGACACTGGGATAAACTTAACAGGTTTATTAGTCAACAACCTGTATGCATGTCGATTCTTGCAGAGGAGGAACCACCATGCTGTCCCTTGGAATGACCACGTAAACACAATGAAAGAGAAATGTCTGGAGAGGGTATTCCTCAGGCAGATACTGGGCATGGGCAGAGAAAGCAGAATTGTTGCTCATTGTCACTTCATAGTCCAGCATTTGAGGGAAAACTAAGTCTGCCACTGTTGTGCCCAGAGGCCCCATCTTACGTTAATTGTTAAACAGTTTGGCGGGAGACAGAGGACACTAGGGTTATGCCGAAAGAGCAAATCCACAGAAAAGTTGGTGAAAATCTGTGAACGTTTGTTTGCAATTTAGTTGAATACACTACAAAATCTAATGGAAAACCAACAAAATCTATTGAATTGATGGTCATATTTAGTGCCTAAAATAGACAAACTTTTATGTCCAGGCCCGGACTGGCCGTTGTGGGCACCGGGCAATCCCCCGGTCGGCCGCAAGGGTGGGGGCCGGTTTTGGGCCCTGGGGGCAGTTTTTGTTGCAGAGCCGGTTTTGCAGCATAGCTGCAAAATCGGCCCTGTAACAAAATCGGCTGAAAAGCGGCCCTGGCAAAGCGCTCGCCCCCCTCCCGCCCGGGGGGCGGGGGGCCGGCCAAGCACTTTGCCAGGGCCGGTTTTGGTTCCCAGTCCGGCCCTGCATATGTCCCCGTATTTTCAACATCTTTGAATGTTTAGAAACATTCATTGAAATGTGGGGTCTCCATCACACAGCTGCTCATTTCCCCCCACACTGTGAATTTAACAAGTTTTTTGTCCGTCTAACACATATTTGTTGACCTGTCTGTGTGCCGATGCCAAGGCCTCTGTACCGCATTTGATGCATACCCATTTTTTGGGTTTACACGATCAGGAGCATTTAGTTTCTTGACACCTTCACTGAGTGGACAAAATAAAATACACACTTGAGGGACTCCGACTTGGGCTGGGCGGCTCCAGAGAAAAGATTCACTGCTCAAGGGCCCTCTGATCAGCCCAGCCTGCAACTCACTTGATTCCCATTACAACAAATGGGCACATCCCTCAGTGCCAGCAGTGTTGCTTGAATGCACAACAGAATCCTGCCTGCCTTCATCACGCTGTCATTAGAACGCACAGGTTGTTAATATGCATTAGTTCAGCATGCAATGCGTTATACCGACTTGCCTTCGAGGTGCTCCGGACTTTGGAATTGGATCATTTACTATTCCAACTCCAGTCTACTCAACAGTAGGGAAGATGTTGGACAACATCATTCCACCATTGCACCCACTCTAACACAAGTCGTTGAAACAACTCGCGTTCTGAACAAATGTGTGCTAATGGCACGTTTGTTCTATTGCCAGCACTGTGAAAGCACAGCGTGGTGCACTAAGTTAGTGCACCACGCTGTGCTTTCACAGTGCTGGCAATAGAACGAACGTGCCGTTAGTCTTACGGCACGTTCGTTCTATTGCCAGCACTGTGAAAGCACAGCGTGATTTCGGCTTCATCCTAAAGGAGGTTTCCCATGTTGCTTCCCTATTTGCATACCTTCCGCTTTGGACTTGCTTACAGAGTGCAGTGAAAATGCAAATATTTGTCCTTATAAAATTTGTGTAATTAAAAATCTCATGCAAAACATACAAAATGCATTTTGTGCAAGCTTAAGTTTTTACACGACGACATTAGAGAAAAAAAATACACATACTGGCAGGAGCCTAGTTCTAGCTGTCTCAGTCCAGTCATGTAGCAATTTTTTTTACTCAAACAAGTCTCCCATGGGCAAAAATGTAAGCATCAGCTGGAGAAAGATATTTTATATAAACTATGCACCTACTGATTTTGGGAATTGCATGAGATGTATTTATAAAAGTAACTTGCCCAAAACTCCCTGCCTACTTGACTCTGTATCTTTGAGGCTTTTGCTCGGCTTGATAATTTTGTTTGAAATAAAATGGGAAACATAGTTTACAACGCATGAGTTACAACTCGTGTCATTACAACGCTTTTTTTATATCGCAAAATCCATTACAACGCATGTCATTACATCTCAATCCATTACAATGCATTCCCCAAAGTAACGCCCCAGCGGAGTTATAATAGTAATTGCTTTGTAATGGATTGTGTGATGTAAAAAATGTGTTGTAATGACACGGGTTGTAACACGTGCGTTGTAAAGTGTCATATTCAAATAAAATACATGTGGCTACTTACAAAAATGACCCAATCTGCTGCAGATTTTAAAGTGTCCAAATTCCGTGGTTTATTGAAAATAGTTACTGCTCCGGATTTAGATTTTGCCTAATGTTGCCCATGGCTGGTCCATGCAATGCATAGCAATGCTTGTCGAGGTGTCGACACCCAATCATGCACTGCGTTTGGCACTTCATTGTAAACGAGTGATCGTGAAGAGTGAACGAGTGATTGCAAGAGGTCATCTCCACTGCTCTTACAGGGTTGGTGCATTAAATTTACCCACACACTTTCAGAAATTGGCAGTATATTCATTATCCCCGACTTACTGGGATGGCAATTAAATACTGTGTCCTCTACACTGTGTCCTCTTCTCCCATTGCCTGTTACAACTGGGGATTGGAAATTCTACAACAAAAAGTCAGCGAAGGCAAGATTGTATTTACTTATGTTCTGTAATAGGAGCGCCTGTGTGTTGCCTAGGACTATTTAGAGTTCAATTGAGAGGCAACTGGAGGGAACTGAAAATATCTACTTTTAGATGCAGGTTTAGAGTAGGGTGGTCAGAGGCTATTCTGTTGGAGTGCTGGAGGGCATTGCCCGAGGGACTGCCACTGGCAATATTTAGAGTTGTCCATCAGCCCTGTGGAAAATTCTAAACATTAGCAGGAACCACCATCACGCCGGATCCGCTCAGTGTTGTAAAGGTTTGACAGGTGGCTCCGTCAAACAGGATGGCCTTCCGCCAAAGTTTAACAAAGTGTTTATTTTTCCAAAACCAAACTAGAGAATGTTTTTGGAAAAGGTAAACTAATTGTCCCCACACCATGGGAGTTCCCTCCCATGAGGTGACAGGGGTGGGGTATCTTTTTAGCTGAAAGATTTGCTCCGATGAGAAAGCAAACAGGGATGAAGTTAGGCATTCACGCTAGGATAAAACGGCTGTATTTAGGACTGGTATAAAAGCGCTCTGGTGACAAATGGATATTACGCTCTTGCAGTTTGATTAGGCGTGATGCACTGGGAGACAGCAGACACGGAGGGGCAGATTTACTGAGATTTGATGCCAGGGGGAAGAGGACAGTGGTGCTCTCCCTGGGAGTTATCTTTGTGTCTATCTCTGGAAGATGGGGGGAGAAAATAGTAGTGAAATGGGGACAGGAGTGGTATCCCTTGGGCATATCTCCCAGTGTCCATCTCTGGTCAGACTGAGGACAGTAGGTGAAATAGGACAGTAGGTGAAATAGGACAGTGGTGCGATCCACTGGGTCCATCTCTGATCAGACAAAAAATACTAGCAGTAAGACGATACTGGCGCTGACCCCTTTAGAGTAACTCCCGAGCCCATCTCTGCTCACCATGAGGTACTAAGAGAATGGAATATTAGTAGTGCTGATCAGATAGGGGCTGTTGGAGAAAGGCCTTTTCTTGCTGCTAACTCTAGGTCCTATCATGGGAGTAGGAGATACGGAGCATAATATTACCAGGGCCTTGTATATTGTGCAAAACAAAATCAATTGATGGACAGAATGCAGAACGAGGTCATACATTCAACCCAGTACAGAGATCTGGGCCAAAATCCATCGTTTTTTACTCCCCACGCCATGCATTTTTCACCCAGAGTGTGACTGGTATGCCCAGACGTGGGTCGCGTGCTCTTCATGCCACTGGATTCACGCTGCGGTACAAAAGGGGGAGGTGATGGACGGAGCATCTGATCCAATTAAACACTCACACCCAGTCAGCAGATCTGGGTTTAATCCGTCACCGTTCTTTAGCCCACTCTGCCACCCCAGTTCAGACATGGCCATGGATTCACGCTAGCCTGGCTGATGAGGGGTGAAAACCCCAAACCGGTCCCAAGATGCTTTTTTCCAGTCCAGGGAGAACCTGGCTTGGCAGTCAGGCTGTATTGTCCCTACGGGGAACAGGGTTAAGACTGAATTGCAGATAGCTGGGTCTTAACTGGAATGGAACAGGGAGCAAAAACACGATGGATTTAGGCCCAGATCTCTGTACTGGTTTGACGGTTTGATATTGTGCAGCATTCTGTCAATCAGTTGTTCTTTTTGCACTTCTATATTGTGGTTGTTCCTAGAAATGTAATTTATGAAGTTATAAGTTACAGGAAAGACCTTAGCAAAATCTTCAACAAATGTTTTTGCCAAATGCACCTGCTGCTTGCAGGGCACCTGTTCTGCTCTAACCCTCCAGCACCTGAGGCTATGCGGGAAAGTACACCTGTCGCATACACCAGGCGTGGCCTCAGCACTTGTCACATCTAATCTGAAGCATAAACATCGTTCACAAAAGAAACATGGGTTGGACCGCCTCGAGGAAAGCTGCCAGGTCACTGGTGCATGAACCTGTCACTAGCTCAGACTCTCTGCAGCAGGGTACATTATATACACGCTTCAGCCTACAGCACATCGAGAGAGTAGCCATAGGGTGGGAAAAGGATGCAGAACCTGCAAGCGGAGATATATTTTCCAGAATCAGAGATGTGAATTTAATTTTTAATGTTAATTTGTTCAGGTCTAAGTAATTTTCTCTTTTATAATAATGCTTGGAGTGTTCTGATCTTTCCGTTTAGTGGACTTGCAGGTCCTAATCGGTCTGTAGATGAGCCAAGAGCTGGGAAAACTTTTGGTAGCCACAGGCTTTACAAATTACGTATAACAATAGTATTAATCAGTATACAGCACTACTTCAACACTTAGCAGTGACTACCTGCTCAATTTAAACTAGGAGAAAAAAAAAAATCGAAGTCACTAAATAACATAATTTTTTATTAAAATGCTTCATGACTGGCAAAAACTGAACAAAATATTCCTTTTGTGGGCAAGTGAATGGAAACTCCTTCCGAGCAGCCGGCAAAGGGGAGTTATGCCCAGGCCTTGAAGAACTGCTTGAAGAGTCCACTCTCGTTCTCCTCAGACACGATCTGCACCTGTGCATCAGAAAAAACAGGCATTGGTGAGAGGCCTGCATGATCCAAGACCTGCACAAACTAGAGCATCACCTTCAAGCGGTTGCTGACAGCACCTGGGTACATGTAGCCTGTCTGCCATGTCATATCATTTGCAGTGGTCTGGGTCGATTTGGTTCCAAACCAGATTCTACCTGGGTATTGTAATATCAGGCAGTAACCAATCAGCGCAGGAAGGATGCTAAGCAGGAGGCTTTACGACTGCTATACTACAGTAGATTGACACCAGCAATATCGAGATACAAGAATCTGGAGGTCAGAACAGACCGGGTCAAAATACCAAAAGGTAGGTGCATATAGGGAAGTATAGATTTACTATTCTTAACTCCACATCTATTTACCTTGATAACATATGTACTACGTAAAGTGTGTCTGTATATATATATATATATATATATATATATATATATATATATATATATATATATATATATAGTCAAGTCAAAGATAGCTTTATTCGGTATTTAAAAAAGACCATAAAAGCACAGAAGGAAAATACAAAACATATACATGGCATACATTAATTAGAGTTAAAAAACACGCTAATTTGCGTATGAATAAGTTAAGGAATAAAAAGCAAAAACATATTAAAAAACAGTTCATAAGGTGCAGGGAGCACACTCGGTCTAAAGGAAATGTATGTACTATTAGATGTGATTATGCACAAAATAATACAATTCTACAATCATTAATCAATAATCATTAGGCCATCGTCCCTCTGCATTTTACAGCAAATGTCAGGAATTTAATCTCTGCGTTCATAGTAGATTCATCTTGCAGCATGTACAATCTAATCAGTGCTGGTTTACATTTTCTCAGTCCCCACAGCTTTAAGATTGGTAACAAATACCTCTTTCTACCCCACTCATAGTAATTGCAAAAGAAGATGCAATGGATATTTGACTGGGTAGCTAAATCGTCACAGGGACAGTTTATCAATTTTGCAGACCAGTCATTTGGGGCCGGGAATGATATCAACCTATAGAAACAGTCAGTCCTCATCCGGGTAAGAAGCATTCTGTGATACCTTGAGAAAGCTGGGGTCAGGTAAGGATGTAAGCCAGGACCATGAAGAATGCGACGGTATGAGATGATTGTGGACTTGTTCCCATCTAGGTACCACCGCCTCTCCTCCAATAGGTCAAGGCATGCTACTTTCAAAGCTTTTTTAGTCATTTGTGTACATGAAGTGGGGGTTAGATAAAGTTCCGGGTGACCAATAGAGTTCAAATTTTTTAATATATATATATATATATATATATATATATATATATATATATATATATATATATATATATTTTTTTTTTTTTTAATAGATACAGAAACTCTGGACTTACTAGTCGATATTTAGATTTCATTGTTTGGTCCTTGATATTCTGTTCCATTGATACTGTAGGTTCAATATTCAGGGTGCACACCTTGTATAACAGCCTCTACTTTGTGCTCCCAGTTATTTGACTCTAGAAGTATACATTAAAATACACACAAGCACCTTTTTGCTGGTACTTCGGATGGAAAAGTATACGCCAAAATAGAAAAAAATGTTATCTGAAAATTGCACATCTGGAAAAAGCAGTCCAACTGAAGCCATTTTTGGTGGAACAACAACTCATTTTGTGCTCTTGAAAGATTTCCCTGAAGAGGCTGTCTCACCTGCGTTGTGCTAGAATATTTCATTTGTGTGATGAACTCGTTAGCCATGTCCAAGGACTTCTGCCGTTCTTCCTTGTTGGCCTTCTTGCCTGAGTAGAAAGAGAGCAGGGATAGATTTAGAGGGGGGACACAGGCATGGATTCACCAAAATGCAGAAGAAATATATCATCAACTCCTTCACCTCCTAATAAGACAGTGTTGACAGTGAGTTCCACCCTGCCACTCAGCTTCCTACTTTCTGCTCAGGGGATTCTGTGGCTCACAGCCTCGCTTCTCTTTTTTCCTCTATTTACCACGGTCTCCGTGACCCTTAAAACCAGGGAGAGCCAGGGGTATCACCGATATGGCCAGGGTTAGTACATCCAACCCCCAGGTACCTCTAATTGGCATTCATGGTGATTCTTTGCCCACACGAAAACATACACTTTAGCAGGGTCAGGGGGTGGAAACTCTGGTCAATCCATGCAGCAAACCCGGGATCAAACTCTCAAGGACCATGCTACCTTGTATAATTTCATTGGCCCAATGAATGAGCATGTCTGCAGGATGCACCAGGCAGGAGTGCAAGCGTGAGACATGCCCCAGAGCGTGCACCGACTTAAGGCTGCATCTCAGTTGATCAGGTCAGGAAACCCTCTGTTCTCATTCATAGCGCACTCATATGAATGAACTCTACTTTTGAACTTTCAATCTCCCGGGGCATTCTGGGAAGAGTAGTCCTATGATACATCTTCTGGCATGCATATTCCACGAGTCATGGGGAAACAAGGGTTAGACTTCAATCACACGCTGTAGGGTTTCATTAGCACCTTCACCGCTTAGATGTCTTCAATGACTCTGGAATGAGGAGTCTCTTTGGGTTTAGTTGGTTTCTTTAATGCAACGGTGATGCAAGGCCACCGCATTCCGCATCACAAACAATGCCTTAGACAAAAGTACTTAGAGACATATTTATGAGAGGTTTGAGTCATGCTGGCAACCCACAATGTAGTACATGTACGATGCAAACCTTTATGACAGATAAATGAAGCCAAGCAAAACCACTTTGCGTGGCTCTGTGTGGCTTCATAAACCTGGAGTAAGGTAACGCAGCGAAAATCACTGTTGCGCTACTCTGCCCTTGGTAGGTGTCCCATTGGGGTTGCAGTGGGTGTTCCCATGCAACTCTCATGGAATTTTACATGCACCTTCCCAGGGGAGGATGAGGAGAAATAGCTTTTTGCAAGGGTAGTGGTACATTGCCTTACTTTCAGGAAACGAAGCTGCACAGTGCATGGGTTCTGCGATGAGAAGCGGACTGTGTGCTCCACCAGGATCAGAGAGCAGTGGCAAGATGTGCAGAAGAGTAAGAAATGGCATTTTCTACATGCAGATGTTGGCACATGATTTGTTTTCAGTTTGATTCGTAAAGACTGCCTGATTTGGATGCTTATAATAATCATAGTGGAGGGTGACAAAGGAGGCCTGTTCTCCAGAGCAGCCACCATACGTGCTGCTCCAAGTCTTCGTTGGCATTAGAGACCAACAACCCATCTGCGGCCTTTCAATTCAAGGGGGGTGGAGGGGAGGGAAGAGGAGAGGGTGGAGATGAGCAGTACTTTGGAAATGCAAATTTTTTTTGTGGGAGACTACAGGATGCATAGTACAGTGCCAAACTTTACTCATGAAAATCAGAGCATTATTCCATTTGTTGACTTGTTTTCTTACTTTTAAGATCCTAGTTCTACCAAACATGCCCTTCAGTGTAGAGAACATAGCGGAGATTGCCACATTTTCTACTATTGGTTATCTTTGATCTAGCCACATCTACACATGGAGTTAGTCTTCCAGCTCAGTAATGAAGTAATCAGTGCAAGGAAACTACAAAGAACTTTCTCTAGTAATTAGTTTCCTCCTTGTCCAGGCATGTCCTTGGATATCTTATTTTCTGCTGGTTTCCCAATCTGCAAATCTCCGTGTCGACTAGTTCTACCAACTGGTATTATCAAAGGAAATATATTAGGTTCTGCTAAAAATTGCTTGTTCAATCCTAGCTTTATTCTCCAGCTAATAATCGGGTATGTCATGCAGTGAGGTGACATCTCTTATGGGTTCCCAGTGGGCCATGTCTATTGCAAGCAATGTCATTCAATGTTGTGAAAGGATTAACCTACCACAATGCACAGTACAGGTTCTGAATGGTGATTTTTAACGGCATTACATATATCATTAAGTTTTGAGCAGGGCAATGCTCCAAAGAGATACAGTTTGCCTAACAGACTTAAAACAATCAAAGACATATCAGACCCCCCGTTCACCTTCCCTATGCACCCTCCCACCCTTTGACATCACCACATGACCCACCACCGCACCTTTCCAGATGAAGATTCTTCCATTCTTGCCATTGTCCAGGATAAAGCAATCGTTGGAGTCGAGCAGCTGCTTGGCGAAGGGACTGCTGTCACTCACCTTGGTCAGGTCCAACTTACCACTGGCATTGGAGACCTAAAGCCAGAGAAGAAAGACATTGAGGTCACCTCAAGGGGTCAGATTTGGGAGAGTGGAAATAGGAAGCAAAGTAGATCACACTTCGCCAGAGATACAGCAGTAGTGAGAAGTACAGTAAAGTGCATCTAAACTCCCAGCTTTTGTTACTGCAGAGGAGATCAAGAAGCAATAGTATGAAACTGGGGGAAAAAGACCAGTGAATGAAAAGTGCAGAAATAAAGTATTTTATTTCAAAAGATCCTACACAATCACACATTGAAAATGATAGCAAGAATGAAATGACAAAGCTGGAGACTCAACAGGATAGGCCTCCTTCAAAAAGGTATGCAGGGTAGTCTGGCAGATAATGTGAACATTCACACATGACAATCTCTGAACCTCATGCATTGTTGAAGTTATTTCTGTATTAGACTCTTGCTCTGATGTGAGACTTGAATCAAGTGTTTTATTGCAGCCATTTTCTCAGTAGCTTTGTACAGCTGCGTTAGCATTTGTTTCACCATTTCGGTTCAGAAGTGTGGCATCCAGCTAATTTTCACTGCTATTTGCGTCATTTCTGGAGAATGTAAAACTCAGCAATGTTGCCGTATATCATGTCTGTATTCGTCATGCAGTGTAAGGTAGGCCTTCCCTACAATATCACAATGTCACAAACCTAGGGTTACCTTGTACCATGCAGTTCAGCGCATATGAGTATTATGCTGCAATGTGGATCCCAAATGGTGTCTCTTGTACACCAAAAATACTTCCCACCAAGGGAACGACAATGGGAGGAAAGCTTGCATCTGCGTTAGCCAATGAGTTGCTGAGCAGGAGCTATCTGGAAGCCACACACACACACACACACACACAATCTCAACAGTACCTGTGGCCACTTTCCATGCTCACTTCCTTCATCCTCCCTCCCATCACAGAAAAGGTCTTGGCATTCCAGCCAGAATGCCCCTCCCTCACCACCCCACCCCCAACTGCTTGGCATTCTCCAACCTCCCTGCCTCAAAAACAAATCAAATGCCTGCCTTCCCAAAACCCAGCACAATGTCCCTTAGAGCTGAGAACAAACAAAAAAAACATACCTTGTCTATTGAATGAACATTGGTCTTATAAAGTACTCAGTTACTCTCAAAAGGTTGTCGTGGTGTTAAGCTACAGAAAGCAGGTGCATACCGAGACGAGTTTTTTTTTTTTTTTTTTTTTTTTAAATACAGGTTTTCTAAACTGGTTATGACGGATGAACTCTCTAATCTCATTTGGCAGAGTTACAATGCTATGCAGTCTGGTTTGAAAGGATGTTCTACCATCCTGGCTATTTAAACCCTGGGCAGGAATAACAGGTTGACAGAGGCCCATTGAAAGTGGAAGGATAAATGAGTGATCAGTTTTTGAAGACAAATCGTAACCAGTGATTTTCTAGGCTTTGTGACAGACATTTTAAAATGGTGCATTTTGCCACCAGGAGCTAAGGCAGCGAATGGAGAGGATGGCATTCTGTTACCCGAAAAAGAAGGCGTGTTGCCATATTTTGAACATGCGACATTCAGAGAGTTTAGTAAGCCAAGATAGAATCAATTACAATAGTCCTATAGCCCACCTCAAGGATTTTCATTGCACCCTCTCATACGCAGGTACAAATATAAACAGTGATGCAACACAACCCCGCCCAAGTCATTGTTCATTTTCAAATATAATAATTGATTGGACTTGCCCCAAACCTTAAAGCAAACGTTCTACCACCTCACTATACGGATATATAACAATAAATACTTTGCCTCCAACCTCCCTCATTGTCCAGAGGGCTCTCCCACCATATCCTTCTGAGACAGTGCAGCTCCTCGCTCTCCACGAGCACCTGGTAAGGCCAACATCTGTTCAGTGACTGTCAGCCGGCCGTGGCCCTGTCTACTCTACACCTCGCTTGTCCCACTAGTCTGATAGGGCCAGGGAAGCCAGCATAGACGCAGCGAATATTGTACACCACTGCGTACAGTGGAAGATGCCTCTGCCGATACCTGCCAAACCCACCAGAATAGCACTTTGATCCGCCAACTGATTTCTGCCAGAGGATAAGACATATGGACATACATTTCTGATTGTAGCTTGGAAAAACAGCCTACCACATGCACTTAAACAGATCATTGCAACATTAACTCATCACTGGTAGGTTTTTCCATCAGCATAGAAACAAAGGACATGCCTTTAGAACTATTGTAAGCAAATTGAATTATAAGCCTATGATTTTCAATACACAATGTTTCCATTACAGTTAAGGAAATAAGGGTGAGAGCAGGAGTAAAGTGACACAGAATGAAAGAAACTGAAGAGGGGAGATTGAAGCTTGAGACAGTAAGGGCCTACTTGACTGACAGTTTTATGTCATTATATACAATAAAGTATCCCTTGCATAAACTGAATAATCCTGTAAAGATCAGAGGGGCAGCACTTACTATGTAGATGCCGGGCTCCCGCCATCTGCAATCACAATAATTATAGGACCATTTACAGATTCAGGTAACTTTCAGTGGTAATACAGGCCCCGCAGCCCCTGCGGCGCGGGGGTGCCGAGCCTCCAGGGGGCCCCCTAATCACAGTACTCTGGCCAGATAGCTCCTTTTTCAGTACGGAGGGGGCCCCTCCCTGTACCTTATAGGGGGCCTCACAAGTCTCGTTACACCAGTGGTAAGTTTACATACAATAATTTACCCTAAAAAGCTGCCTTGAGCATATCAGTGATTGTGGCATACTGAACACTAGTTCTATACCTTCGGGGCTACTCACAAAGGTAACTTAGACTAGTGACCAATTTACACATTTACTCTTACACTTTTGAGTCACTTAGCACTCATAGCCAACAGTTGTAGAGTGTTAAGTTACTCAAAAGTGAAAACTTACAAGTCTCCATCCCCAGGAAGGGGATGGAGCGAAATGTATGAGTGTAAGTTACCGCTGCCAAAAAGAAACTATAGTAAGTCCAGCACCAGCACCACACAAACATTCACTGATACTGCAACACCCTCCCATAGAAAATAATTGAGGCAGGGACCTACAAGGAAACCCATCAGAATGAATGTTAAATTAAGTTATTTAAAATGGTTAAAAAAAAAAATGCACTTAAATGTTGAAAAAAAAAAAACAACTAACATTTGTCAATTAGAAAATATTTTAACAACAGTTTTGGAATTTTAAAAGTAATCAAAGACTACATTTCTTTTAATTAATTCTATGCACCACTTAACATAATAAAAATATGTTGGGGAAAAATAACGTATTTAATATATTAAAATTTATTTCACAATATTTAATGCTGTATCATTTATTCTGAGCTGAAGTAGTTTAATACGGTTTGGGACCAGTTTTTTGCTGTAGTAACTTTGAGGCGAGTGCACGTCCCTCCTTAAACTTATTACATCACTCCTTATTCCCGCCTAATCATGTAAGTTTTAGTAGTTAATATTTCTTTTTTCTCCCGCTACTCTATGTCCCTCCCACATTTACTACTAAAAAGTATACTTAGATCTATGGCGACACTGCAGTAGGAGGTTAGGCACAACAGGAGATCTAGGCATAAAATAAAAGACAGTGGAGGTGGACACAAAACCTCTCCTGTAAGTATGTACATTTATTAATAGCATTTTGCAAGATGTATGTGGTAGAACAAAATGTACTACAAAAGCAGCTTGTGAATAGGCCCTCATGTTTATTATTGCGGCCTAAATGCATGCTACACCTGCTCACCAAGTGTGTTAACACAGTTTAAAGCATACTAGACTTACCTTGTACAGCACAGCAGCATGTGCATTCTGTTCATCAGCCTGTTTGTCCTCCTCTGGGTTCCCTTCCTTCAGGGCAGGTTTTGCACCCAGGATCTGTTTAAGAGGAGGGAAAGAAATGAACACTTTAAGTCTGAGCCCAAGAGAACTGAAGTTAATTGGAAGGATATTTAATGTAAATTAGCACTCGCACTTATCAGTATAACAGTGAAAACATTGGGCCTGATTCACAGAACTAACTCAAGACAAAATCCTAAACTTACTACCATTTTGGTATTCACAGAATTTAGGAGTCCTAACTTAAGGACTACTAAATGCCTTCTGTGAATACTGAAAGTCCTAAAACTAGGATTGTTCCTCAATTTAGTAGCAGTAAAGTTAGGACTCCCAACTTTAGGACTCCTAAATGCCTTCTGTGAATATTGAAAGTCCTAAAAAAAAAATGAGGATTTCTCAACTTTGCTACTACTAAACTGAGAAAAATCCTAATTTTATGACTTTCGATATTCAGAGAAGGCACTTAGGAGCCCTAAAGTTAGGACTCCTAACTTCAGTGAATACCGAAATGATTAAGTGCCTTCTGTGAATATGAAAATGGTAGTAAGTTTAGGATTTTGTCTTCAGTTAGTTCTGTGAATAGGGCCCATTAGATTTAACTATCAAAGATGATGCAGCCATTGCATGAACTCTGCTGGAGTAAGTATTGTGGTTCCTCCCATACCCAGAACAACCATTGCCCCAAGCCACCTACCTTTCCAACATCACCTTGCTCCATTTGCCATAGCCAATCATTGTTTTTGCTGTTCAAGTCTAGCAACTCATCATCCCTGGTCATGCTATCTATCCAAGGGCCACATCTGTCCTCTCCCCCTGGCCAACCACTGTCTACTTCACAACATGCAGAATCAATTACTGCATCTTTCTCTTCTGGTACCTGACCAGCCACGGTCTCTACTGCACCACATACAGAATCAACCTGTGAATCTCCTCCTTGTACCTGGCTAAGCGCCATCTGAAGCTCATCTATCTTTTGAACCAGCACCTTTGTCCCCTCTGCCTCTACAGAAAAATATTGGGAGAAGGAAAAGACATTCAGTTTTCCTTGTTTAACTGAGGCTGTTATACTCTGGGACCTGCCTTTCAACTTGCCCGCTGGCTCGGGCTGCAAGCCATGGGTCGTCAAAACTCAACTGACAGGATAACCCCCAACTTTCTGGCACTATGCTGCAGGTTTTACCACTCAAAAGTGTACTGGTCCTGCTAACTTGGTCCTAGTATGATATAAAGTGTACCTAGGAATTACGGTATAAATGTCACTCGTGGACTGCAGCACATATGTGTGCCACCACTACAGTGACAAAGTGAAAATGTGGTTCTAGGCCTGCCACTGCATCCTAGTTTTGCAGTGTTTAAACTGCAAACCCAACATGGTAAAATACACCCTTTTGCCAAGTCCAAACTATCCTTTTTAATATGTATAAATCACCCATGGTACTATGTAATAAAAAGAAGGACTGGTTTATTTTATGTTTTTTTTATGTCCTGAAAATGCATGCGTTTTCAATAGCAAGGCTGGCAGTCCAATTGCCTAACTTGGGTTACAATAGCCCAACCGTTAGTGCTCACTTCTATTTGAGACCCCCAAATCTAGTACTTCGAGGTATTACATTAATTCTTGAATTAAACCAGACAGTGTGGAAGTTGGATTTAAAGTAACTTTTAATATAACTGGACCTATAGAAAGTTATCACTTTTTGGCCCCAAATTGTTAGTAGCAATTTTTGACATCCTGCCGGGAGGTGTGAATTGCTCCCAGGAACAGTGATCAAAAGACATGTTAGTGGGAGAAGGTGGGACCTCCCAGTGACAGGATGGAAAGAGGGCTGTGCCTGCAGATGGCCCAGCTTCAAACAAGCCCCCGTCTCTGATAAGCAAATGTAAGCCACACTCAAGCTTGCCCTCTCCTTTGTATAGGTAGAGAGGCTGGCATGGCTTTCAGAGGAGGAAAAACAGTTGCAGAACTGGTTTGTTGAGAGGTGGTTCATTATACTGGACACCACGGGTGTACTCGCAGCTCTGACTCAGGGAAGAAGGGTTCTGACATCTTGGATTTAGGCAGAGAGATGCACTGTGGCATTGTTTTGAGCCGATCCTTCAGGAAGTGATGTAAGAGTGGGTAGGGTTGAACTGTGAGAAGTAGGGCCCTCACTTGTTAGGGAGTTCTCCCCAGCCAAAAACTCAAATTGGCAAAAAAGACACACCTGGCATCCAGTCGCAGAACACTAATGGACTTTGAAAGAATAAGAGGTTTCACCAAGAAAGACTGCACCTGCTGAATCAAGACTTCAAAGAAAGATACCCAAGGTCAGCTGCCAAGAATGACCAATTTCAC
Organism: Lissotriton helveticus; assembly: GCF_964261635.1. Lineage (NCBI taxonomy): Eukaryota > Metazoa > Chordata > Amphibia > Caudata > Salamandridae > Lissotriton > Lissotriton helveticus. Next base: position 248,182,801 of record NC_136057.1, on the reverse strand, counting down.
TTTGATAGCATCTTCATCAAGTCAGACATGACACTTAACTGGCCCTATTCCTGTTTTAGTCTCTCCCCTCCCTCATGGGCAGCTGTCACCTCTCTACTGCCTTCTCTATCAGCAGTCACAGGACTAACCGTTGCTCCCGGTGCACCTGTAACCAAACATCAGACCGCTCTGTCCGCACACTTGGCCAACATAATGCTTCCAGCATTTTGTCTGACAAGTCTTTGCATTCAGTCTTCCATTTGCATGCCTTTCACTAATTTCTCCATTGCCAAATGATCTCTTGTTTGTTTACTCACTGTCTCCCCACCTAAATCTACAACTTCCCTTTTTTCCATTGCACGCATGGCACCACTTTGTCCTTTTCTCAGCTATCCTTTCCTCTAATCTTCCTTTTACTAACCTTAATCATATCATCAGGCTCCTCCCCTTCCTGCACGATCTCCACATGAGCCTTTGAATTCCGCTCATTGTCCCGGATCTGGTTGGCAACGTCCTTTGCTTTGTTGCGCTCTAGGATGTTCGACTGTGAACCGCTCCAGACAAAGAGTTTCTGAAACATAGATCAGGATGAGAATTAGTCTTTGGTTTCCATGCATTTGAATATTACTCCCCGAGACCAAGAGCAGACAAGGAAACAAGGTCAGCAGTGTCTAACATAGGACCAGGAGGGGCTGGATCCATGGCAGATATTCTGCATATCCACCTAAGCTAAATTTACATATGAAGAATCGAATGAATCATAAACAAAGACTGGGGATTCCGACTGTAGAGACACTTGCAGATGAACACAGTGAGGCTGAATTTGAAATACAGACTTGGCAAAGTTGGACAGCACATACAAGAATCCAAAAACACAAGACCAAGCAGCACTGTTTTCGTAGTGAGCATCTGAATCTGGGAAAAGGTGAATATGAACCGAGTCACCTAAAAGAACAGTCTGAGAATTGACAGGGTCTCTGAGATGCCTACTTTAAGGTAGAGATTCATGGTAGATATTCATGGTGAACTGGAAATGTAATGTGACATACAGGACCAAGAGCGTGGCAGAGTACCAGATCACACACAGGCTCTATGGAGTTTGAGATAAAGTGCACATCTGCAAGGAGACTGATGAAGCCACACAGGCTTATAAGGGAGCGACATATACAAAGTCACAGAAAAGCAAACTCACTCCCACACAACCTCAAGAAAACCCTCACAGACTCATACATGCCTGAGAGGATGACCAAGATAAGCACAACATTGAGAGGGTCTGGCTAGCAATTCAGACTGGACACGGCTAGCAAACCAGACCGGACTGGACACAAATAGACTGTAAAGGGACAGATGGGCTTGCAGAGACAAACTCTTAGACAGAGACACACACAGTATTGGACAGAGAAACTCGACACACGGTATTGGACAGAGACAAACTCGACACACGGTATTGGACAGAGACAAACTCGACACACGGTATTGGACAGAGACAAACTCGACACACGGTATTGGACAGAGAAACTCGACACACGGTATTGGACAGAGAAACTCGACACACGATATTGGACAGAGACAAACTCGACACACGGTATTGGACAGAGACAAACTCGACACACGGTATTGGACAGAGAAACTCGACACACGGTATTGGACAGAGAAACTCGACACACGGTATTGGACAGAGACAAACTCGACACACAGTATTGGACAGAGACAAACTCGACACACGTTATTGGACAGAGACAAACTCGACACAGTATTGGACAGGGACAAATTCGACAGACATATATATATATTTAGGACAGTTAGTTGGACAGCCCATCTGCCCCAGTATTTGAACAAAAGTGTATCACCTTTTGACTGTACATTTTTTTATACCATCTTTTATCCATGGGTATTAAAGTAATGACTGCTTCAGGGACCAGATTCTATTATGCTTGTAAATACTTCCAATAATGAGAGAGAAGCCCAGGCCGCTTTGTGGAAAGGTCCGAGCGGCGGAGTGCACTGACCCTGCATGAGCCAGAAACTTCAGTTAACCGCTCAGCGACAGGAACTACAGACCCAACACCAGGACTACAAAGAGGAGGGCAGGGACCGGCCACAGTCACACCCTAGACATCTCCAGGTTCTCAAACAAGTCCACCGCCCCTGACGAGATCCAAAACTTTAAAAAAAAAAAAGCAGCCCCTTTTCACTTCTGTACCCGACAGAACCCACATTACTTCACATTCTTTTCACCTGAAGCCATCGCCATGGACTCTTACTGACCGCCTGCCCCCTGTCTTTGAAGGAAAATAAAGGCGGAGTCCTGGAGCGGGATATCCGGTGAAGGTTCAAGTCTTCAGCGCAACACGCAAACCCTCTCTGATGTTCCACTTGATGGTCTTCTCCTTGGACGCCCATCATTCAGGGAGGAACTCAACCCTCGGTCAGTCCATGCATAGCACTTGCAATATTCAGACTTTCCACCCAGACACCACAGACTTTTGATGTGGTGCTAGAAGCATCACTTGAAATCCACAGGTTCTTAGGACTACAACCTATAGGAACCATGTGTTCGTATTATTTCACATCAGGTTAAAAAAAACTTTCATAAACATGACTGCCGGCTACATGCAAAGGAGTCAAATGAGGATAATGCACCTATTGTAACAGGAAGAACAATTCGGAAAGGTTTAAGCGGTTGGGGTTTTTAAATGGAATTTAGCTTTTGGGGCACAGTTCTCTGTCGAGATTGTATCATTGATACAGTCTGACTACATTGGACTAGGCTCCATGATTTTGCAGTATGGCAATATGCTAATCACCAGCATTTTGGCAAATATTCAGAACCTGCCATATATGGTGTACCCATAAAGTTGAGGCAATCACAACCAGGGTACTTCTACGCCCCAAAAACACATTACCCATAACCCGATGCCCATTCCTTTATCCCCATCTCACAGATCAAGGAAGGTGGAGGACTCCTGTGGCCGACGGGGCCAGTCTCGATTGGCAAACATCTTAAACTTGGGATACTTACTGAGGTCCTATGAAGCCTCGTATTGATTCAGATGATCATTGATTATTGATAAAGCATTTCTGTTCAACGGTCTTTGCATAATAGAGCCCCTGGCTTTACAAGGAACAAAGGATTACCACACTGTGCCACAGGGGCAATATAGGTGTTTATGCCCACGTTGTGCACAGCTATTACGGAGGCGATGCACACACTTTTATAGCTCTTTCTGTAATACTGATAGTGCTGGCACACATGTAGCACCATTGCTATGGAGAGGTATTCCCTAGGTTCATGGGGGTTTGGTCCCACGCACAAGGCACTCCCTTTGCCTGTGTGTTTGCCCTCTACGATGGACAGAGGCACCGAGACAAACAGGCCCTTAGGGGTTCATTGACAGCACACCAGATGAAGGTGGTATGGTGCCCAGTCAGACCATCCCCAGAGGGCTGTCCTCAGTAAGTGGCAAAGGGGGTCCCATGGACTCACCCACACCACCCCAGACAATTCTCCTGTTACTTGCTGCACCCGCCTTCAGCGGTATCTGTCCACTCGTTAAAGAGCAAGCGGCTGCCACCTGCACTGTGAAACACGGAGCGGCGTGCAAGCAGCTGCTCTGTATTTCACTGAGTTTGCAGCTGCCCTAGGGACAAGATTCATTGTATTACGGATTGTATCAGGGCGCACCGTTCCTGTTTGCGCCTAGCGCACCTGCTTAAAGGTGCGCCGTGGTGAAAACATAACAGCGCCCCATTTAATAATACGGCCCCCAGTGAATTCCAGTATTGTGAATTGGCCTTTTTCTGCAACCTTTTGTTATTTAAGCCAGCACCGTCTAACACAGTGTCCTTGGTTCCTGCCAATCTTAGTAGTGTTTTTCCTCAACTGTTTGGTCTCCAAACCACTACCTTGAAGTTATTATTACATCACCAAAATAATAGACGCCACCGATCCCGGCTGTAGAAATTTTGCAGAGGATAACTCCAACGCAAAGGTGGGTGAGGAACTTCCTGAGCTTCAGTTCACTATGTGGAGCTCCTAGTGTGTCACTATGTTCCTAGAAGTGTATTAATGAAAGTCCATGTATCTTGTTAGCCCTTGATGATACTCTCTAGGCTCATTTGCTTCAAAGGTGTGAGTTCTGGATGAGTGTGGACTCCCTCTGCACCCTTGTCCACTACCTGGGTGACCTTGGGCAGATATTCTTGGGCAATCTTCTATTTTATTTTCTCTCTCCAGTGCTAAAAGACCCTGAAAACCATTTACACAGTTATATTTTAGAAGCACAGACTCTTGGACAACACATTTCTTTGTGAGAGAGACACACACACACACACACACACACACACACCCACCCCCCCCCCCCACACACACACACACACCCACCCCTTTCCCCCTGCTCTACAGAGAGCCTCTGGAATGGTTTGTCAAATATATGTAGTGTGGATTTAAGACGGGTTAGAATACACAGTTTCTGGGCTAGACACGTGCACATACTCCCCAACGCTAGGGTACATGCCCTAGCACACACAAACAAATGGATTGTCTGGGACAAACGATCGCTCAAGGGCTCATTTAGGACTGCCCACTAGGCTCTACATTATATGAGATTAAGTTTACCCTCCTGTACAGTACCAGGCTATCGCCTGTGACCATATAGAAGAGCAAAGGCAGAGTAGCTTTATTAGGACATGGATAAACCTAGGTCACTTGCAATTTTCTTGAAAAACACAGCAGAGGGTATTTTATTCCATATAATACACGGGCACACTATCACCCTTTCCACGATTCACTCACATCCTTGGTGTTTTACTCCTTCATATGAATGTAGTAATACAGTTATAGACGTAGCTCAAAAACGGATTCTAGTGTGAAATTAAATACACCAAAAAGTAGTTCCTAATTTGTTGCAAAAATATATTAGAAGAAAAAAGTATTAGAATCGGTTACATGCAAGTCAGATTCGAAAATGCTCTCTTCATTGCTTGGTTTAAACAGTAGTTGTACTTATTATCCATGACCTGCCCTTTAAATGGATTGCTGGCTCTGGCTGGAGGAATAAGGACAACCCGACAAACGCTATAAAAACTTACTACAGCTGAGCAGCTGTGTCATTTCGTTATTAAAGAGAAGTCACAAAAACGCGACTGAGGAGGATATTTCAAATGGGCTTTTAGACAGGGATTGCAGGCTCCCGTGTATTACAATTTCATACCCAAATAGTCTGGTAAATGGACAAACCAGGTAGATTCATGTGTACCGACTCTGGGATTGATAAGGATAAACAGAACCAATCTCCGATAGACCCATGCACATGGGGGCACACAGAATTTGAAATGAAAAGGATCGACGCCACAGATTCTTGATTAACACAGGCACAAATAATTTTGGATATGTGCTTCTGTGCAAGCATTATTTGATAGAATCAGACAGGCGCACGACCTACAAGATAGTTAGTCGAATAGAGTCTTGGAGAGCGACATACACGCGAGATACAGAAACACACCAACCCCAGCCCCACTTTCCACCAGTTCTGAGGTTGCTTTACAATTACATCTTTCCCTTTGGTATCATAATACGGGGCTTGCAATATTTCATTATATTAGAGCTTACAACAATTTATTATGCTATCATAATATCTGTATTTTACAATTTGTAATGCCTTTGCATAGCAATATGTGTAGGCCACAGTGAGAAACAGAATTCTCATCGCTTTCATTGTGTATCATAAGTCTGTAATTCTCACGATTCATTCTTGTGAAAAATCTGATAAACCAGGTCATTCGTGAGCTAGTTTGACACATGCAAGGTTGCTAGTGTTTTAGCAGCTAGCTAGATAGGAGAGTGAGGTGTTGAGTGAAAGGGCAAAGAGTGACCCAACTATTGGGTTAGCTGCAGATAAAACGAGGGCTACACACATCCCAGACAGGGTACATCTAAACAATTATGCACTTTTTTGGGTTATTTTGAGAAAATTAGGCATTACATTGGTGTTCAGTTTATTATCCATTTTCAGAAAATAAGCTTGCCATTTTTTACTCACTATATCCTAGCGATACACATTTGTAATTAATTATCTATGGGTTCCTTGACTTCAACAAGACAAGTGAAGACCCTCCTCCTAAATTTGCACTGCTAGGGCCTCTTATGCAGTTTCCGGACTGCCCACTCCCAATGAGCTAGCCATAAGTGGACTGGTGAGCACAGTGTGTATATTCCCAGATAGGCAGCCCGAAGGCTACTTTTACAGGTATGGGGCCATGGGAATGGTCCCCGGTAGGCTAAATCCTTCGCAGAGGTTACAAACAGGCAAATATAGGACAGACACATACACACAGGCTCTGCGGCAAATGATCACATACAAAAACTAACCTCGCCGAGGTCCAGGATGAAGCAGTCTCCCTTGTTGAAGCTCGCCCAGCTGAGAGCCACTTCAGTCGCTCGGATATTCTTCTTCCCTTTAACCACGTAGAGTTTCTTGATCTGGGACACATCAGTGTGGACTTTGTGGAGTCCAGAAGCAACACCTCCTTCCTGTGAAACCAAATATGATAGTTTGGTCGCCGGGCTGTGTGATCTGTGATTCCCACTGGATCCATCATGGTCATAATACTACATGATTTCCCCCCCCCCCCCCCCCCCCCAAGACTGCTAGTTGACCACCTCTAGTGTCGGGGGCCTATGTGATCTGACGTCCACTGCATCACAGTACTAAAGACCCCAGGGCTCAACTGGGTACCCCAAGATCACAATGTACATAATCCCTGCAATTATGTTTATGCCCCATATCGGAGCACCACGCGAACCCCGTAACTCCCATACCTGGTACTTGATGCCATTGGGGAAATAGCTCATGAACTTCTCAGACTCGTTGCCCTGGGCCTCGCGGTACTGCACAGGGTGTCCATTCAGGTAGGTGTCCAGCTGGGTGCAGAACATGGCACTGGCCCCCTGTTCATCCACAGAGGTGTTCTTACCTAGCATGGCAGAAGGGAAAGAAAGCAGCCATGATTGGGGGCAGCCAGGGCTAAGCTTCACAAACTCTTTCATTCCCTCTGCCTTGGTCTGTACTTTTCATAGAAGTTAAAAGTACTAAACCAGCCCACTTCTGCTTAGAAGCCAGAGTCTGTATGAGCATGCAGGCCATGGCTATGCAGAGTATGCAACCTTCATGCGGCATGTGTGCTCATAGGACGCAGCTGCCCATCACTCTCTGATGCCATATTCTGGTTTTGCTAATCCCGCTCGGCACGTTGCACAACTCCACACATTACATAACGCTTAGTGTCATAATATCCCGCCTTACCCTCCCACGTATCCTTGTGTGTTTACCACACCCTGCGGTGTTGTGGTTTTGCTGCTGGACTTTAGTGACGGGTTTCTCGAGCAGATCTGGGCTTCTTGCCACATTCTACTAGGTCTCCACACCTTGCCCTGCATTACTTCACATTGATGTGCGGTTTTCACCCTCCATTCTTCTAGTACTGTAGATTTTTTTCCCCTGATGTTTCCTCAGACATCAGAATTTCACACTCAGGCAAACATACCATATATTTAATTTATCAGCCCTCTTCCTGTAGTGTTTTTCCTTCAGAGCAGTGTTTTCCACAGTCATTATTTTTGTTTCATTAGACATTATATAGGGGTGGGTGGGGTGGGCGGGGGTCTCCTTAGCTTACAATTGCTACCCCTGGGACTCACAGATCAGAGGTTTGGCCCTGCAGTCTGGCACATGCATTATCCCTCTTGTATCACACTGCATAGCTGTATTGTAGAGGCACGGGTGTCCACTCATTCTGTGGAAATTTACAAACAAAGACAGGAGGAGGACATAATAAGGAATTGGTGTTGATTCGCAGCCTGCTGATGGCGACCCCTGTGGTAGCGCAGGCGTAGGGACAGTGAGCAGAGCAGAGGTCAACGCAAGAGGCTGCGCCGGGTTCAATCCGCCAGGCGGTGCATGGATTTCAGGGATTTCCCTTTGCAAGAATGTAGATACTGAATAACTGTTAGGTCGCACAAACTTGGACATCCCAATGAGCCATCACCGGCTGTGCTGGTTTTAAGCCATGCATATCTCACTAGGCCTATGATGGGGGAATCTGTCCGCCTTGTGTATCTATATGAACCCAACATGCAGGGAAGACCTTTGCTTATATTTTTTCCATTGACCGTCAATTCATTTCCGGTTTGTAGTTCAGGTCACGCAAGACAAAGTAAATCCCAATACTACTAGTCGACTATGGACAATAGGTACCAGATGCTATGCTCTGCACCCACGGTACCCACCAGTGGAGTATCCTGTGGTGCCACTTGGCATATTTCAATCTCGCACTGAAAGAAGAAACACATCATGGTCACCAGAAGCCTAGTTCATAGTCTAGGTTTTCAATCCCCAGCAAGCGATTTGCATCCTGTGTGGATTTTAAGGCAGGCGGACGGTGACCCGCAGACATGTCAGACTTATGAGACAATTGCAATTTGAAGAAAACTCCTCTGATGAACGCAAGATGGATACCTCCCTTTCTACTATTACCTGCCAAGGGAGGTAATTTCATTCGCTTATCTAGAACCAGCCATAGACTCCTCCCACCCATTTCTGTTGGACGCAGCGGCCCTCCGCCTTCACGGTGTACACCACGCAGCTGAGATCGCAATGCTGGACCCAGCTCACTAACATCACCGATACCTCCCGCAGAAATCAAGGCCCCTTTTGAGATCATAGTCTCATCCAGGTGCTAGAGGGAACTCACCTGTTGCTGCAAGCCCCAGCACTACAGATGTGGAATCATCACGCGGGTATGCTTCAGGCCTGGCTGCAAGGTCCCTAGTGACTGCAACTCCCTACAGACCCTACTACCGGAAGAGGACGGCCTTAACTGATGGCATCGGCTGACCAGACTGAAGCTGGACTGCGAACAAACTCGGTTCACCTCTATCGAGTACAGGCAGGTACATAACGATAACTCCGCATCAAGGCTCAGGCTGCATGCTACAGTGAAACCACCACATTCAAACAGGTGGCCCTGCAGCATGGGCACACCAGTCCCCCGGGACAGAGCAGCTACTCACAATGGACCGGAGCTACACAACATCCAAAGCAGGGTACCAAGGGATAAAATGTACCTGCATCCCACAATCGAGAAACTGCTCCAGTGCCCTTACATTGCAAATGTTTGCGCCTGAGCCATTGGTTATCCACCCTTCCCTTTCCTTCTTCCGGCTTCAAAGAGTACTATATTAGATTTTTTTCAGATCAGGTGAGACGAGAACATGCAAGGGTGACCAACCCCACCCATGGGCTTAGACTTGGAGGAGCCAGGGATCAAGTGAAGCACAATCATGGTAAAGCCACAAAATGAGCTCTCATATGGAAACCTGCTTCCGCCTGGGTCAGTGTTAGCTCTATTTCTTGTCTGTGAGTGAGACGGGTGTTCCGCACACCCAGCCAGCCAGCCAGCCCGCCCAACCCCGGGTGAGTCACCTGTGGCCAGAGGCGCAGGGCGTGGCAGAGGTGTGGCTGCAGCCCCAGGGGTGGCAGGCGCTATACAGACTCTAGTCGCTTTCTAAGAGGAAGAGAGGCAGAGGCTGCAGTGAAGCCTCCCATTGTTTACGAGAGAGCCAGACACTGTGTGCCACCTCTGGCTGGTTCCACTGCGCCCAACCACCAGCCAGAAGAACCGGTTTCACTGGTGCACTTTGCTGCAGGGCAGACGAGCCCCAAAAGCCTGAGCCAAGAGCTCACCGCAAGGTATTTTAAAAAAGTACTGGAAAGATTAGATTAGGCACGCTTTAGCATGCACAAACTCCTCCAGGGTTATGTGGTGCTAGGGAAGCGACTTCGAACAGTGTAGTGATCAAGCAATATAAAAATAAAAACTTATTACAAAAGATTAAGAGAACGAAAAAGGCTAACGTGCACTATCCATAAGTAGTATTTTTTATTTTTTTTCCTAAAGGAGGGGCGAAGAGAGGTTTTCCTGAGACTAATGGATTAGCATTCCCTAAAGTTGGCAAAATAATTCGTTGGCATCTGCCAGGAAATACACATGTTCTGAGTCAGACCAGACAGGAAATCCATGAGAATCAATGAAAGGCAGCAGCGTGGGCATCAACAGTGGGCTGAAGAGACTCTGGTCAGGCTGGGTGATAGTGACCAGGGCCTTCATGCTAGCTAGGGTGAAGTGCTCACAACAGCATGATCAGGACAATCTTTGCAGGGAAGCTAAAGACTTCATACAAGTAACCTTGGGCACGCTTGGACAAGTGCCAGGGTTAGTGACTTACCGATAGAGACATGGGCAGAAGACCACAAATAGGGAGGAGAAGGGGAAGAGCAGTAGAGAAGCACCAAAAGTAAAGAATAAAGAAAGGATTAGATTTTAGTGTGACAAGAGATCAGCCGAAAGAGTATGGCGGACATAAGAATACATGGCATTCCTCGCGTCTGATGAGGTAACATTTTAGTGGCCGCATGATAAAACTCTAGACCAGAGAGTCCACGTTTCCTTAATGGAACATACTGTGTATGAATTAATCTTATTTTAATGCAGATTCACCAAATACTAGCTCATGAAATAATGAATGTATATCAGATCACCTTGCAATTATGAATGTAAAAATATATTGTGTACACTCCAGCCAGGTGGTGTTATGCTCGGACTGACAAGTTGTTTTTCTTCTAAAATGAAATCTCATTTGCAAGGTGCTGGTGGTACCTTTCCTACACCCCACAATGCACCAAGGCACAGATCCAATCTCGGGTTCTTCTCTGCCAACGGGTTCGGGTCTGCTTGGAGTGCTCAGCTGAACATCCAGGAAGGCCTCGTTGGGTGGAGGAGGGCATGTGCAATACTCCTTTGACATTTTTGTTACTCTTGCAACAGCAAGTTCCCTGGCCAAGCTAACAAGAGGTCTGAACTGCCTGCTCCCTGAATGACCATAGCAAGACGGTTTCTGGAAAGCATCTTAGTCAAAGAGCACAACCCGGCACCATCCAGAAAGGAGGCGGAAGCACTATTCCGAAATAGAGTGCCAGGACCCTAGCGAGTACCAGTCTGGAGTGGAACCCGAGATTTTGGAGTTCATTGATGGGAGGGGAGGGGAGGACCATCCTGTTTACAGGAGGCACAAAGGAGTAGAGTCCCATTTCTTTATCACCCGTAGACTTACGGCTGTGGAGGAGCTAAATCTCCAGGGCTGTAACATCTACAGTACTGTGTGAGTTTTACTTTCGACACCTACATTAAAAATAAAAATGATATTAGCCGACACAAACAGTAGTTCACTTAGCATGAATTGCTGTCTACCTACAAAATAGAGAACAGCAGACTATTTGTTATATTCAGTTCATGTAAGGCCCGAGAAGGTCATTACTCCTAGACTAACCCTTGTTCTTTCATGGACTTTAACACTGTGCTCGTTTAGGTCATGTGTGGGCATTTCGAGCCACTACATTAATGTTTGCTACAATTTCCATCTTTGAAAGTAGCATTTTGTGTAGCCATTTACACTCTTAGAAGAGTTGGGGAGCGTTATGCTTTGCCATTTAATGAACCCTTTACACAGATTGTTTCAGCTTGTCATGCTAATCAGCTCCTTGAACACATTACTTTTGCCTACAGCCTCATCTGCTACCAGACCACATTTTGCACACATTACATATCAGGAAGGTGGTCATGTATTAGGCACCAAGTTTATTAAATAAAATATATATGTATTGCTTTTGCACAGCCACTTTTTGGCAACCTACATCTCAAAGGCAGGTTCAGCTAGATCGATTGTAAGATGCATTCAGCGTTAGAATCACAAAGTAAAAAAACACTACAAAAAGCAGGAACACTCCATGTACAAGAAAGGCTCCACAATGGCTTTCTTGGGTATTATTCCACTAGCAGACATTTGCAAAGCTGCTATGTAGAGTTCCATTCACACGTGAACTAAACACTACTTTGTGGGCATTCACAGAAATCAGGCATCACCTGTCCAGCAAACATCACTAGAATGAATTACACATGCTGTAAATTAAAATTATTATTTACCTGCAACAATCGCTCTCCGTCCTGTAAATCCACACGCTCCTTATCCACCTTCTCAGAAGGAAGCACTGAGCAAAGCCTACTAATATATTATAAACAAAACCTGCATGCATGCTTTCTGTGCATTACACAGACATCATAAATAATGTATAATGCTTCCCAAGTACAGTTGTATACTTAGGGCCAGATTCATCAAACAAAAATCCGCTCGCAAAGGGCCAGATTCTGAGAATCTGGCCCTTTGCGAGCGGTATTATTGCATTTGGGATGCATCATCCCAAATGCAAAAATCGCTAATTAAGAATTCGCTAAATTGCGATTCTTTGCATTTAAGGAATCTCAAATTGAGATTCCTTAAATGCAATGCATGAAAGTGAAAAAAATAGCTAATTCGCTATTAGGGCACGCAAATTACCATGAAGTACAACTTCATGGTAATTTGCAAAAACTTTAAAATGCACTAAAGTGCATTTTTCAAAGTTTTTATGTTGCGCACACACATTCCCTAAGGGCATGTGTGTGCACAACATATGTGCACACATCAATTTCAGGGGTGCAACAGGGTGTCCTTTGGACATCCCTGCACCCTTGAAATCGCAATCTCAATTTGCGAATCGCTAATTGTGATTAGCAAATTGAGGTGGTCTTCCCATTCATTCCTATGTGCCTCTAGGCCCATAGGAATGAAGGGGAGATATTCATTTATTGCGACTCGCAATTTGCGAGTCGCAATTAAGGAATTATTAGAAATCGCTATTTCTTTAGTGATTTGATGCATAGCATTTTGCTATTCCTTAATAGCGAATCGGTATTTTTCACTATTAAGGAATAGCAAAATGTGTTCTTGATGAATCTGGGGGTTAGCCTTTGAGAAAAAAATATGATCAATGATGTGGTCTATGTCCTGGTGCATTATGGGTTTCACCGAAGCTACCATGAGTCATCTCAAAGCAATACTCTATTAATAGCAACTTGTAAAGTTCTGAGCCCAACATTAGATGGCAGAAATATGCACAGCATGTGAATCTACAGCACTGCGACCTTCAAACTGATTGGTACTTCTAAGTATCATTTTCCTTTAAATACTATAATTGCCATGGGTTACCCAACATAACTGTTCCCCTTTGAGGCCTATAGAGCCAACAGGTCTGTCCCAGCATTAAGTAAGTATGTGCCCTGCTGTGGAAAGCTTCAGTCCCGGCCTCATGAGACCTTCCCGCGCTTCTTCAGGTTATCGGCCTTCAGCGCTCCAGACGTCCTTGCCTCAACATTCACTTCCTCTACTGGGAACTTACCGATCCAGAAGTGGAGGTTGGAGCCACCATTTGCCACATTGTTGAGCAGCAGGTAGGAGTCTCCAGAGTAGAAGGTGCCGAGCTGCTCCTTCGGCACCAAGACCAGCTTCATCTTCTCCACTCTGAAGACATGAAGTCCGGGCTGATGGACGCATGGGTCAAACATCATGGAGTCTGCAGGAGCAAGGAAGAAGAAGAGATCCCAGGTTAAGTCCTCAAAAGAGAAGTCAAGCATGGATGAAGAGAAGGGTGGGATAGAAAATGGTTAGCTGAAGCACAAGATCTCCCAGACGAATGCATCAGTTCCACTCTACTATTTCATGTGGACTCCAGTACCATAATATACAGTTTTCACCTTTGAGAACATGGACCATAGCGCATTATACGGCACAGAAATTTTGTTGGTAAAATGCTCGATTAAAAAAACGGATATCTACCGTTCAACTACTCGGGTTTTATAGAAACCAGAGTCCGCTTCATTAATCTTTTAAGCAACCACTTTCAAAATTTCCAGTGAGCACCTAAAGTTGAAAGTTCTTATCATGAGACCTCCAATTGGGATCATCCTATTAAAACCCTTCCTATTCCTTCTTCATGCTTGAAGGACACAGGACACAGCACTGTGAAGTTGGACAGAGGCACACTATGACGAGATGTGGGGAACATCAGAACCAGTAGCAGCAGAAAAAAGGTGGTGGGACACCAAAGTAATCAAGTGTGTGATGGGAATTTTCTTTGGCAGAGAGGAGGTGGGACGGAGGCAGATATGCGATGGACAGGTAAATGGGTGGATAAAAGACAGATGGGAGGTTTGGGGGTAAAACACTGAGAATCAGCAGGGGAGAGGGGGTTTGATACCATCATGAGGGGCAATATGGCCATTGGAGACAGACATGTTGAAGGGTGGGGACAAATACGGATGTAAAGAGATGGTGAGGGCAGTTCCCTCCAGGTCGTCACAATCAGTCCGAAACTTTTCACCTACCAATCATTACCTCTGGGTGTGGTCCAATTGGTTCGACAGATTAAAGAAGAAAAGAGCAATACATGAAACCGTGTTCATGACGATGGAATGGAATGGGCAACCTAGGGGACAAAGGGAGTTAGGTGGCAACTTAAAGAGGAGTTACAAGAGTAGACACTGAAGTGGAGATCAATTAAGGGGGGTGGGGAGGAATTAATAACATGGCGGGAGCAGGTCAAAGAGGGGAAATCAGTGATGGAGTGCAGGGAATGAGGAAAAACCAACATGGGGTAAGGAGGTTGAAGGTCCCAGGGATAGTTGGACAGGAAGGAGGGGGGGGGGGGAAGAGAGAAGAGAGACCGACTCAGAACGGGGCAGGATCATGGCAGGATAGGATGGATCCACTGGAATGGAGAGTTGCAGAGTCTCTGAAACTTGACATTATTTTACACTTAATTGCAACCTTGGAAGAGTGCCATTTTCACAAAGTTAATCATAGGATTACTGTAGTGACCTTTCGCGACAGAGGGAAGATACTCTGTCATGATGGGCCACCACTTGGCAAAGCGCCTTCAGACTCCTGAGTGACCTATGCTTCCTCCCTGCAGTGATATACCTCACTCCACCTCCAGGCTTTTACACCCACAACTGTTGCTTCCAGACACCCCCACGTACTCCCAGCATATCCTAACCACAGCTACTTTGTTCACTACCTTGGTCTACTATAGCCCTTTCCTGGCACCTCATATCAGAAACCAGGGGCGTCGTGAACCTCCCACTTTACCAGCTACAGCGGGGCGTAGGCTTTTTATGGGTCTCTTCGGTCTGAATCTCAGCAGACAAAAGCTTCTAATCAACCAAAGAAAGGTGGATTGATCGGCAAGAAGGATGGAAGGTTAAAAGGAAGGAGGAGTGAAAGGCTGCATGGGAAGGGGTGGATGAAAGGATCTGTGGGTGGGTGAAAGGATGGATGAAACTGGTGGGTGAAAGGATGGATGAAACTGGTGGGTGAAAGGATGTGTGGGTGGGTAAAAGGATGAATGTGCAGGTCAAACCATGGGGTAAGAGTGGACAGGTGAAAGGACGTATAGTGAGTGAAAGGATGGGTGAAAAGATGGATAGGTAAAAGGATTTATATGTAGGTGAAAGGATTGATGAGACTGTAGTGGATGAAAGGATGTGTGGGTGAAAGGATTTGAGGGGGAGGAAAGGGTGGATAAAAGAATGTGTGTGAAGGTGAAAGGGTAAATGAGTGAAATGGATGGGTGAAAGGGTACATAGGTGAGCGAAAAGATAGGTTAATAAAGGGTAGATGTGTGAAAGAAAAGGTTGATGGGTAAGAATGGGTGAAAGGGTAGATGGGTGAAAGGATGCATGGGTGGATGAAAGAATGAGTGAAAGGTGGATGAGTTAAGGGGTGAGTGAAAGTATGGGTGAAAGTATGCAGGGGTAGACAGGTGAAAGGATGCTTGGATGAAGGAAAGGACGAGTGAAAAGGTGGATGGATTAAGGGATAAATGGTTTGGTGAAAGAATGCGTTGTTGAAAGAAAGGATACATGGGTGAGTGAATGGGTGAAAGGATGGATAAAAAGATGGCCAAAAGGATGGAAGGGTAAATTGAGGGGTGAATGGTATGGTGAAAGACTGAATGAACGAATGAATGGGTGGCAGGATGTAAAGGTGAATCAGTGGATATCAGGTGGTGGATGGAACAGTGGCATCTGCCACAGTAACACAGGTGGAGCGGGGGTGATTGACATGTAAAATAAACTTACTTTGCTGTTTACCACTGCCTCGCATCCCATTGTCCTCTGAAACAGGAAGTACATGCTACCTGCCCTAAGCCAATGCTGCAATGCAGCATTGTGATTGGTCTGAATGCCGCGGATCGGCACTCAGACAGGGAATGGGAGCCTGTCCATGTTCCTCACCAGACTGCGTAATGCAGCCTGGTGAGGAACATGCAAAGTGCGGAGGACTGTTTGGCCGGCCCAAGAGCCAACCAAAGAGTCATGCTCACTTAAGTGCCCGCCCTCTCTCTCATCTTGCTGGCTGTGACGACAGCCAAGCCCCTCCCCGCCCCCGCAAAGCTGCATTACAAAGGGAAAATAGAATAACGTAGTGTTAACATTTTATTTTCCCATTTTCCACTGCAAAAAATGCACTCCTACGCCTTTGTGGCAGAGCCGCCACTGGGATGGAAGGGTGAAAAGAAGCACGGACAGATGTTAGGGTTGTTGAGACAAGGGAAGTCTTATAGAGAGCATCACACTCACTTGCTTTGCTTTCTTGGTTCCATCCGAGCTTTGGTTCGAAGTGGGAGGCATTTTAGTTTTCTGGCTACTCCCTCATCTGAAACTCAGCGCCTAGAGGCAGATATGCTTACTGGTAGCGCAATTGCCAGCTACAGGACTGCCAACAACGAGACATGTTGCAGCATTCCTTTTTTCGTTCGCCTGTACCGTTTCTTTCTGCATTTTTATTCATTTCCATGCAAATCAGCATAATTGTCACTCTTGAACCCAGGCAAGAAGTAGTCGGTATGCAGAACGCGTCTCTGGTCTCTCCAAGAGTATCCCTGCAAAGCTTTAGCAGGCACAATCTTATCTCGGAAGAAAAAATTGTTTTCTGCAACCTATAGCTCATGTAGACCCACAATGATGGCGTCCACGCCGTGACAATACCACAAAAGTGACGATTTTAATTTCGAGAAGACAACCTGAAAATCTGTGCAACCATTGTTTTCAGTAGACCTTTGCAAAATGCGGCCGCCGGGGGAAGTGAGGTCGGCATACCAGTCTTCCCCTGGGTGTTCGGGCGATAGTGAGGACAGGGTGTTGGGGGGGGGGGGATTTGTTAAGGTAGGGTTTATAGGCAGTACTTGGGAGGGGTGGGGGATTCTGTGACTGGCATACTCAACCTTCCGGGGAGGGGGATACAGGTGCATGATGGGGGTGCAGCATGCAGGAGTGCGATGGCTGGAGATGCTGGCGGAGGTTGGAAGAGAAGTGAGGAAGCGAATGGTATAAGGGAAGAGGTCGCTGAGTGAATCAGGAGTGAGTAACTGGAGTGTGGGAGTGGATGATGGATGAAAGACCTGAGGTTGGAGATTGTTAGATGTTATGTTTTAATATGGTTGTCAACCCTGTCCTAATAAAATGGCCTTTCACGCTAACTTAGAGCGTGGAGTGGTTATTGCGTGAAATAGACTTAGCATTTTCCCTAACTGTGCGTCTGTGTACCCCCAAGAGGAGGATAGAAAAAAGATAAACGTGGGACAGCTGTTGACAAGATTTTAATGTTTCGCTCATTAGGTCTTGAAGAGTATTGTCACCCCATTTCTTTGTGGTGTGCAGACCCCAACTGAGACGTGACGCAGACTGCCACACCCTGCTCCGAGTCACGTGACCACCAACCAGGAAATTCTTGACGCCAAGACACACCCATGATCATTGTTTTAAAGTCGGCATCCGGCAGATTTGTACTCTTAACCACACGCAAAGCCGTGCATTCGTCAGGACCCCCTCAAACTCCGCCCCCCACCTCCCGCCTCCCACTTAAGGGCTGTGGTTGCACAAGGACGCACTGTGGTCTGACTCACATCCTAGACACGCGGAAAGACCGTTTAGTCTCAGCAGCAGCATATTTTCCAAAGAGCAACAGAAAACAAAAACACAATTAAATAAAAAACAAACCGAGACGGGCAGGGAACCGGGGAGGGAGAAGAGGCGAATTCTTAACACAAAATTAAAATCAGTATAATTATATGATAGATTAATTATTAATAATTTCTTAACAGTAACAAATATAAAAATTACTACACAAAGATTTAAGCAGGCTTACTATTACTACAGGTCTGAAGTCCCGTCGTATATACTGCTACAACTAATAATGCCGCCAAAAGGCCAACCAAAAAAAAAATCTTAATTTTTTTATTTTTTGTAACCATGTAAAATAAAGGGAAAACAAAAAGAAAACCAATCTTAAAGCATGCGCTATGGGTCAGCAATGATGGATAAGAATGGTTAGTCCTCAACTGTACTAACAAATTGAAATTGCATGTCTATAGGACCTAGTATCTGGAGAGGCGATGAAACGCTATACGATGAGTAGCAAGCTACTCCGAACCCCAAAGTTAGTGCTTCGTCCAGTGGGTATTGGTATGTGCACCATCAAGGAAACCATCCCATGCATTTGCTCCAGTTACTTTGTGGTACATTAATGAGCTACATTTGTGGGCGAGTTCGAATCAAATGGTTGATGGAATGAATATATACATGGACATGTTGCAGGGGTATAGTTTCAAAGAAACGGAGATCATGCAAGACATTTTCATGCAGGGATTTACGAATACAGCGGGTAGAGGGGTTTGGAGCTAGCAGGCAGTCTATGGATGTACACCTGCAGAAAGAAACAGATCAGCAGGGAAACACAGTTTCAGATTCTTCTCAGAAGGACTGGTTTCTACAGACACTTTACTACTTTCAAAGAGGTGGTCGATAAGGGTCTTACAGCGAAAAGCATCCCGAAAAATCCCTTTACCAGCGACCGTCAAGCAGTGTGACATTACAGAATATTGCTATACCTGCTGTTTGACAACACCACTGAGAAGGTAAGGGTCTGAAATGAAGGCACTGATGTTATTTCTGGCTCTTGCACACACCACCCACTGCATGGAATGCAATCAATGCTTCCAAACCAGAAAGGACCTCATGTTTATCTTCTACCTCAACGCATTCAATACTATGACGTATTGTTATGGTTCCGTTCACAATTCTTTATTCGGTTTATGCAACCATGATAGATTCACAAATATATTTTGAAATGTAATTGTAACAATGATAACAGTTAAAAAAAAAAAGCCTGCTCAGCTCCACGTGCGGCATGGGCCAGCTCTGTCCATTCTGGTGAAGCCACTTCCCATACCACAGCTGGGTCTGCTCAGAGGCCTCACCATTGGCACTCGGTTATGGTTTCCCATCCAGCATTTTGTGACTGCCTACGCATGCAGGTGTCTACCGAGGTGCCTGCCTTCGTTTCCCCTGCTGGCTGGCTGGCATCTTAGACTCCGCTCTGCTTGCACCATCAGTGGGCCTGCGTGAAGGACTTGGGGATTTCTGGAGCGGATACAGGGTGGCTCTGAAGGGTTTGTCGTCGCCACTAGTGGGTGACAGAGCTGGCATATGTGTACTGCTTGGGCAATGCAGAAGACAAAGCACTCCATTCTGTGCTTCTACAGAGGCTTTAACCCGGTGAGCTGTCTTAATGTCTTCTCAGGTATAAGGTTTTCATGATATAAAATCTTATCAAAAAGTGTTGACCCGCAAAGCATGGGTATTTATTTTTATATGCAAACTGTAATGATAAAAGTTTGCCTAATCAGGTTACCCTGCTCCAAGGTGGAAAGCCATAATGCGGTTCACCCGATACGCTCTTTGAGGGGACCCCTCCTCTGTCTAGAGCAGCTGTGGAGGAGGGGCCAAGGGTGGGGAGGAAACTGATCCAGGCAGTCAGTGCATATTACACGTAGTGCATCTGGTCTTTGGTGACACCTCATACTTGCTGCTCTACTTATCCACACCTATAACTATTAGCTACAGTAGCTGCTTGATGTTCTCCCATCACTGGAGAAAATACACTCTCTGGGCCGGCTCAGGCGTTTGCAGTCATTACCTCACCTTTGTTTGCAGCCTTCTTTCATTTTTAACCACAGGTACAATAAATCATCAGTAGACAGGCCCGTCGTCACCACCACGCCTCCAGATAATGTTATTCAAACTCTCCCCCGAGACGGCTTAAGAGGTTGGCAGGGTATTCAGTCAACGAAGACTCCACTGGCTCTTTTGACAGAAAGCCCCCCCCCCCTCACCCCTGCCCCCCTCCCGACTACGTTGCGCACTATTTAGATTGGACGTTCTTATTTTTGATCTGTCCGTCATTGCCAGGTAAAAACAGGCGGTGAGGGATGGACAAAAAAATAAAAAATATTAATGAACCCTCCGCCAAGCCTTGGGACATGCCTCCAAGGGTATGGGGTGCTACGCAAACAAATGATGGACAGAATGCTTAATAAATCATACATTCACCCCCCAAGTCAAGAGATCTGAATTAAATCCATTGTTCTTTTCCTCACCATGCCACCCCAGTTTAGACCCAGACAAATGCAATCAGTCTTGACCCTGTGCCTCATGGGAACAGTGCAGACCGAACTGCCAAGCCAGGTCCTCCCTGGACCAGAAACAAGCATCCTGGGACCGGTTTCTGGGTATTACCCTTCATCCGCCAGGCTAGCTTTAATCCAGTGGCAGAGTGAGCAGGGGACCCATGTATGGGCATACCCTGTCAACTTACGGCGAACAAAACCAAACACAAGGAGATCGACGGAGCACTGTGCCACTGGATTCATGCTAGCCTGGCTGATGATGGGTAATACCCAGAAACCAGTCCCAGGATGCTCGTTTCCGTCCAGAGAGGACCTGGCTTGTCAGTTCGGGCTGGACTGTTCCCATGAGGCACAGGATCAAGACTGATTTGCATATAGCTAGGTCTGGACTGAGGTGTCAAAGTGAGCTAAAGAACGATAATGTATTCAACCCAGTTCTGTGATTGGGGATGAGTGTCTGAAAAGTTTCAGTGCTCCGTCCATCATCTCCTTGCGTTTGCTCCAAGGGTATGGGAGCCATCAGTTTTTTGTTTTTCCAGTACCACAAATTTGGGAGTTTGATTTTGATAGACAAAAAGAGTTACACTTACAGAAAGGGTGTCAAATCAACGGCGACCATCCACGAAACACTTCTTGTACCTAGACAAACTGCCATGTTGGTGGCTCCTAGCAATAACAGACTACTGCTGCAGTGATCACTAAATTTAGTGGATGATAGCATGTCAGGATGGCAGCCCAACGCCCTCCTCCACCCAGAAACAGAGTTCTGCCTGTCAAACTTTAAACAAGTCCAGAATTTCTACACTGCGCAGGGTTTAAGACAACTAGATACTTCTAACGATCTATGAGAAAGAAACAATGGACACGTACACCTTCCTAACCATGCGGCGTGTATGAAGCTGCATGCGGATATACATGTTTAAATTGAATTATGTTGTGGATGTACATATGCTTTACTTCATCAGGCCATGCTCCCGATGCTAGCGAGATATTCAACCAGGAGACATCAGACCACATCAAACCCTGTGCTAGCCGACTCCAAGATAAGCAGTCAAGGGAAAGAAAGAGCAGACGACAATGAAGTAGAGGAGAGAATAAGGAGAAGGGATGGAAGCAGAGAATGAGAAGAGGAGCAGACAAGCAAATCTGGTGGGGTAGCCCATCAGAGCCCATTATGTTTTAGACACAGATTATGCATTTAGGATTTTGTTAAGTGCCTTCATGCTCTGGTGACAATGGAGAGTTAACAGAAAGCCCTGCTCCGAATTCTTTAAGAAGAAACCATGCAGTGTTTTCTCCCTGCCTCTACCAGCATTTGGGAGGGGAAGGTGTCGGCAACCAGCAGATTAAAAACTCCTGTAAGGCTGTCGATGCTTTGGTTAAGGAGTGTGGCATCAAGCATCTGTTGGAATCTTAACCATCGATTGTGTGAAGCTCATGGTATGACGTCTGGTACGTGAGTCCCGTGCATGTGCCCTCACCCCAAGTGTGGTTTGGGGAGTTACCAGCAACAAAAGGAAGAAAGAGCAGGCAGGGTGGATGCTGGCCCTGGCTCCCACCCCAGAGTATATCCAGGACCGTCAGTAAATTCCCCATAACAGTTAAATGTTGTGGGTGAGGTTTCCACTACCACTGGTAGAAATTAAGCTCCCCACCTCCTTGCACGGCACTCTGAGAGGACTGTTGATTTAACAGCTGGTACCTATCCTCAGCAAAGCAATCCATGGAATTGTGTTTATATGATCCCTGCTTGGTGTGATGGAAACCTCCCCTTCTCAGGGAAACGGTCTCTAGATGCGGAACCCACTCTAGAGCAATGGAGATATTGAGGGAAGACAGCCTGCCCTAGAGCCTGAGAGATACGGAGAGAGGACCACCTGCCCTAGAGCCAGAGAGATACCGAGAGGACAGCCTGCCCTAGAGCCAGAGAGATACCGAGAGGACAGCCTGCCCTAGAACCAGAGAGATACCGAGAGGACAGCCTGCCCTAGAGCCAGAGAGATACCGAGAGAGGACAGCCTGCTCTACAACCACAGATACCGAGAGAGGACAGCCTGCTCTAGAACCAGAGTTACCGAGAGAGGACAGCCTGCCCTCAAGCCAGAGATACCGAGAGAGGACAGCCTGCTCTAGAACCAGAGATACTGAGAGAGGACAGCCTGCCCTCGAGCCAGAGATACTGAGAGAGGAAAGCCTGCCCTCGAGCCAGAGATACCGAGAGAGGACAGCCTGCCCTAGAGCCAGAGAGATACCGAGAGAGGACAGCCTGCCCTAGAGCCAGAGAGATACCGAGAGGACAGCCTGCCCTAGAGCCAGAGAGATACCGAGAGGACAGCCTGCCCTAGAACCAGAGAGATACCGAGAGGACAGCCTGCCCTAGAGCCAGAGAGATACCGAGAGAGGACAGCCTGCTCTACAACCACAGATACCGAGAGAGGACAGCCTGCTCTAGAACCAGAGTTACCGAGAGAGGACAGCCTGCCCTCGAGCCAGAGATACCGAGAGAGGACAGCCTGCTCTAGAACCAGAGATACTGAGAGAGGACAGCCTGCCCTCGAGCCAGAGATACTGAGAGAGGAAAGCCTGCCCTCGAGCCAGAGATACCGAGAGAGGACAGCCTGCTCTAGAACCAGAGATACTGAGAGAGGACAGCCTGCCCTAGAGCCAGAGAGATACCGAGAGAGGACAGCCTGCCCTCGAGCCAGAGATACTGAGAGAGGACCACCTGCCCTAGAGCCAGAGAGATACCGAGAGAGGACAGCCTGCCCTAGAGCCAGAGAGATACCGAGAGGACAGCCTGCCCTAGAGCCAAAGAGATACCGAGAGGACAGCCTGCCCTAGAACCAGAGAGATACCGAGAGGACAGCCTGCCCTAGAGCCAGAGAGATACCGAGAGAGGACAGCCTGCTCTACAACCACAGATACCGAGAGAGGACAGCCTGCTCTAGAACCAGAGTTACCGAGAGAGGACAGCCTGCCCTCAAGCCAGAGATACCGAGAGAGGACAGCCTGCTCTAGAACCAGAGATACTGAGAGAGGACAGCCTGCCCTCGAGCCAGAGATACTGAGAGAGGAAAGCCTGCCTTCGAGCCAGAGATACCGAGAGAGGAAAGCCTGCCCTCGAGCCAGAGATACCGAGAGAGGACAGCCTGCTCTAGAACCAGAGATACTGAGAGAGGACAGCCTGCCCTCGAGCCAGAGATACTGAGAGAGGAAAGCCTGCCCTCGAGCCAGAGATACCGAGAGAGGACAGCCTGCTCTAGAACCAGAGATACTGAGAGAGGACAGCCTGCCCTCGAGCCAGAGATACTGAGAGAGGACAGCCTGCCCTCGAGCCAGAGATACTGAGAGAGGAAAGCCTGCTCTAGAACCAGAGATACTGAGAGAGGACAGCCTGCCCTCGAGCCAGAGATACTGAGAGAGGACAGCCTGCTCTAGAACCAGAGATACTGAGAGAGGACAGCCTGCCCTCGAGCCAGAGATACTGAGAGAGGACAGCCTGCTCTAGAACCAGAGATACTGAGAGAGGACAGCCTGCCCTCGAGCCAGAGATACTGAGAGAGGAAAGCCTGCCCTCGAGCCAGAGATACCGAGAGAGGACAGCCTGCTCTAGAACCAGAGATACTGAGAGAGGACAGCCTGCCCTCGAGCCAGAGATACTGAGAGAGGACAGCCTGCCCTCGAGCCAGAGATACTGAGAGAGGAAAGCCTGCCCTCGAGCCAGAGATACCGAGAGAGGACAGCCCGCTCCAGAGATACTGAGAGAGGACTGCCTGCTCTAGAGCCAGAAATACTAAGAGGACATCCCACCCAGGAGCTATGGAGATGCTGAGTGAGAACATGTCTCAATGGGCTCCTTCTGCTCTACTGCCCACCACCAGAGGGCCTACATACGGGGCTTAGTTTCAAATAAGCTCTGGGCATTTTGCTATACCCATACACTGATTTCAGGACCAGAGACACCATTCTGAAAGTTCTATACATTCAGGATCGATGCAGGATTGTGGAAGCCAATCTGCTTTTCTTACTAAATATTTCAATACCTAGAATTCCCTGCTCACTACATAGTCTCCATCTCTGCAGGCCGATGGGTGGAGTAATTCAGCAGACCTGGGGATGGCAGTTGCTAGCCTGCTCACAACTGAGGCATCTCATCATAGTGAGCGTGTTTAAGCCCCAGTTCCCTTCAGTCCAGCGTTGCTCATTGCAGCAGTGTTCCTGTTTGACTGACCCAGTGTGCCGAGTACCTGAACCTTTGCTAATCCTTTCGAGAAGATGCAGGAGCCTTACTTTATCCTTGAACTAGCACTGCCTACAATGCTACCTTAATTCCCTAGTCTTGAGCTAGCAGTATTTAAGGTAATCCTCGTTCCTTGAACGTTTACTCCAATTATCTTTTTCCCCAGTTCCGGCCTTTCTTCCCTTTTAGTTCTAGTTTCTTGTTTGCTGCCTCTCTAACCTTGTTGTTTAGCTTCCAGTTACCTAGTGTAGTTTATCTGCTTTTCACCAAGTGTTCCCGTTCTTTTTTTCCTGTTAAGCACTTCTCTTCTCCAGCTCCTTGTGGCTCTGCATTTTATTTTTCCCCCTTGCGTACTTCTGTTTGATCACCAGGATTCATGAGCACAGCTGACAACCTTCTTGGCGTTTCTTGTCCACTGTGACTATTGTCTTTATGTTATTACTAGCTGCCCGCCACCAAGGTTGTCCAGGGATGAAAATGAAAGTCTCGAAAGTTCTTTTTTACCTGTGTAGTTGAGCAGTGCATACACGGTAATGCTAGTTGTCCATTGCAGCCGAACATGTGCCTCCGCTTGTCCAGCCAGTGTAAGGAAGCGCCACTGTGACTGCGTTTTTGCCCCGCTGAATCGCCTCAGCACCCGAGCAATTTTGGGAACGTCTATGTCGGCTCCAGCCGCAAATGTGTTTATTGGCTGTACCTGACGCCACTGCAACATGCAAACTGTGTCAGCCGCGAACGTGTTTGTCCACTGTAGCGCAACTTAGACGCCCCACATGGCGTCCATGGCCAACCCCCACAACAATTCCCAATTCACCGCCCACTTGTATTGGAACGCTAGTCCCACCCAGAACGCTTCTCGCAAGCGGTGCAATCCAGCTTGGTTTTGACGAATGCCGCGCCCATTCCTCTATGCACACGCCCCCAGCACAGCGCACACTCATAACAGACTACTCACAACGCTTCTCGCAAGCAGTACAATTCAGCAGGGTTGGGTTTTGACGAATGCCGCGCCCATCGCTCTATGCACACGCCCCCAGCACAACGCACACGCCCACAACGGACTACTTTGCCCCTAACATTCTTTTCCCCTTATAATGTTTATGGTGGGCTTCTATATAGCCTATGTCCATTTGCTGATACTGTGTTTTCCAACGCTGTATTGGGTGTTCCGATTGGCGCTGTAGTTCCTGAGCTTACCCGCCTCAAAGGTTTGGGCTCTCTCTTTATAATATTAGTATGGATAACATCACTGTAGGGATCAGCTCCACAGACCCTGCCTGCCGTACCGTCCTATATGTGGGTAGTTGCAGTCAGTAAGGCAGCACCTTGAGGCCTTAACGGGTGAGTAGAGCACTTTACAACCCCGGATTGATTGACAGCATGGAAGGGTCAGGAATATGCTGAGCTTCAGTCTTACCGTGTGGAGGTCTTGAGGGCTTTACCCTGCAATCCATCTATTACTAATGTTGTATGAATGTTTGGCACATCGTTACGTTGGTAGCAGAATTTGAGCTTTGACTTTGTTCCATTGTACGGAGCCCCCATTTTATCAATGTTCTCCCCCGACTCCCTGTGTAATCCTCGGCAGATAAGTACCCAATATTCTGCTTACTTTACCTACACCGCCATTAATCCATGCTGCAGTCCCTGGCTGGTAATACCTGCTCTAGACTGAGGGAGGGTAGTCCGCTCTACAGCCAGAGTTTGAGTGAGTGCGTTAATTGCTGCCTGCATTTAGGCCTTTTGCAAGCAGTCCATCGCCTAAATAGAAATGTAATTACTTCAATATTCCACTGGCATAAGTGCAATTTCTGGTTGTTAAGCTCCAAGAATCTTGGTTCTGTGCTTCCAGACAAGCCCCGCCCGCTGCAGCTGTCTAAGAGCACTGTAAAGGCAGTTGGTGGCTGCACCGTGAGTGCATATCTGTTCACCTTGCCAAGTTGTCTAAGATCACACAGACTGCCTGTCACCAGGACTGAGGAATCTGCCATGTTATATTCCCGAACTTAAGTATTCTAGACCACGTCTGGGTTTTATTGCCAAACATGAGTGATGCTTCACACATCTGTGAGCGAGAAAACACAATGTGTTCTATAAGGTTTAGTGTTATACACTATACAAGACATATTTCCGAGTTGCCAGGGCTCACTGCTAGAATGCACATTGAGGGGTTTCTGGGGGTCTTACACTATTCCCCACCGCGCCGCCCTCACTACAAATTTGTAAACGAGGTACGCTTGACCATTCGGCGACAGCATCGTCGGTTTGCAAGAGGTTGGTTCTGCTTCGAGTGCAAATTCAAGGGGTAGATTTGTTCGGCTCTCATGCCCTGGCCTTTGCACTGTTCTATTCTGAAGTGTCCCACTGCCTCTGCAGTCAGCCCCCCACTACATTCAATTAAAGCTGGTCCCTGGAGACACCCCCCACCCCCCTCCCAGCAGCCGGTGCACTGCGGGTGAAATGTGCACCGCTCCGGGATGTAGCCTCCCAATCTGCACGGCGCTTCGACAGAGTACTCCCCACTCCCCAACAAACTCTACTGGGATATAAGAGCACTGGAATCCCACGTTTAAACTCAAACAGGAGGCTTATTTTATGAGGGGCGGCCACGTGACCCGGGAACCCATAATATATATCTGTGCACGCCAAGAAAACAGCTCACATCACTTATTTCCAGAAAACTGTTATTGCAGCAAGAAACGAAGCACACAAACACCGGGAGATGGAAGAAAGCGGCTGTGGTGAGAGAAGGGCGGCTCTTAAATGTTCATCGGAACAACGAGGCCATGCCAACGGGTCCTGGCAGCCAGAGAAGCGGGCGCTGCAGCCTGGCACTGAAGGGGGAAAGTCTGCATCGGCTGGCACAGAGCAGGCTGGCACGGCTAGGAGCCCTCGGGGTGTGGTCCAGCTGCTGGCTGCGAATCCTACAGTTTTCGTTGCAATAAATCTGAGAATTGATGTTCCCAGTAATATGGGTTGTTGGTGGAGTCTGTGTATGATGGAGTTTAACATCCACCATCTCATCCCACCCACCATGCATATCTAAAACAGCATTCATTGGCCAAAACAAAAACCTAACGTTTGGAAAATCCATACACTCGAGTATGAAGGGGACATTGCTGCAGAACTGAAGCCAAAGCCTCGTAAAGTGATCACGAGGGTTGGGGCAGGCTCCCGCCTCTAGAGCAGGCCTTTGGGCTGCTTTTTTTGCCAGAGCTAGGCAGCCGGCTAGGACACCTCTGGTAAGAAGGTACCAAATTGCCTCTGAAACATCAGATACATCTCATCTGTCAAGAATTTGCTGACACGATGCGGCAAAGCATTGCTTCACGAAAAATCCATGTGTCAGTCCTACTGACTTTACTGGCATCAAACGGACCCACAGACATTTCGAACATCTTTTCTTCTTGCATGTGGGCACCATCTCCTTCTGAGATACCGAGATTGCAAGAAAATTAACAGGTTATAAGCTAATTTTGTAGATATGCAGAGACTGAACAACAATTTGTAGAAACCAGTCTTTTTCGGATTGTCTCTAAATGATGTCCAACGAGGGTCTGACTGGCCTATGAGGCAATCAGGCAGTGCCCAAGGGGCAGGTTTGAGAGTTGAAGGTGTGGCTAAGCTTTAATGTTTACTAAGTTCATAAAGATTCTGAAGTTTATTTAAACAACTGTCAAGTAGTGCAAGGAAAACCAGTCCACGTAACTTTGCACACCCCTGAACCCATTTCACTCCGAGCTGTGACTCACAGTGCTGGACCCACTGATGTTATGACTACAATCATAAAGATCAGACAACAAATACAGACTCAGGAAAGCCCTAGCTCACTCTGGGCGTGAGACAGCCAGTGGGTGGAGCTCAGGACTTTCCCCGGGGTGTGTCTGGCCACTTCCACCCACCGGTAGGGCGAGGCTGGGTGTGGACAGGGCCTGGAATGGTGCAGGGCATTGGCGGCTTTATGCATCATGCAGAGGTGGCCCTTGCGGTCACTGAGCACACAGTGCACAAAGACGATCTCAAGATTCCTGTGCCATTATTTTCAACCTCCTGAAGGTCACATTAAGCAGCCCACTGTGAGAAAGTTGGGCTTGACACTCCCAACAGACTTCTGTGAAATCCTGAAGATGCACCGAAACTTGTGGGCAGCTTGTGACAGACACTTCTGCATGCCATCCACCACACTGGGTTGGTCAGCAGAACCGAATCAAGACCACATTTTCAAGATGGCCATTGACTATGTAAATGATACAATGCTTTTGAGGGATTTAAGCAATTTACAAGTTTTGTATTTTTTATTCAGTAGTCTTTTATGAATGAATTGATTGCGTTTCAAATTGTAATGTTTTTAATCAAACAATAAACCTCGTCATGCAAAAGATATTTATTTAGATGAATTGCAAATTAATAACAGGTGAAGAGCTTGAGAAGTTATTGGAGATCAGCCACTCGTGGACAGAGGAGTTGGAGAGCACTGAATCCTGCCAATACACCGGAAATCTCTCTGTACTCACTTCCTGGGTGCATTCCAGTTTACCAACCCAGATGGACGGACAGGACCAGGCTGGGAACCAACAGCAGCCCTGGAAAAAATGTTCAAACCACCCTGCTCCCTTTCTCCTTGCTCTCATCTCTCTTGAAGACCTCCCTGCCCGCTGTAATTTCCCAGGAACCGGCCATTTTCCCAGTGGGCCAGAAGTGTGGTGGCCGGTTTTGAAGCAGTGGGGGCCAATTTTGTTACTGGGGGCCGTATTTGAAGCAGTGCTGCAATACCAGCTCCCCAAAAGAGGCAGCAGTGTTCCCTCCCGTCGCAGATCCAACTTAAGTGCCAGGGCTGGTTTGAGTTCAGTCCAGTTGTGCGGCCTCCAAATTGTTTGGCCCACCAGGGAAATGCCCAACGGACAATTTGTGTCTGTGGACAGAAGACCCGGTTACAAACATGACAGCACAAATACTAACTTTCAGCACCAACTCTCCAGCCCAATGATCGGTAGGAAGCGTGCATAACACCAACCACCTACAATCAGCCACATTAGAGTTAAATATCCTCGTGCTCCTCCTAAGTGGAAACTGTGTGAATTTCCACTTAGAACATGAAGGCTTGGTGCCCACGTCTGATGGAATCTCGCAGTATCACAGGGTGCACGGTCAGACCCTTTCACAAAGCCGGGCTTCAGAAGGTTGTACATTTTCGACAAGTTACAAAATTGCAGAACTACTCCTGGAAATCGGTGCTAGTTTTCCTGGGGAGCTTCTTCAGGACAAAATTCGTGCTTGCGATTATCCAGTAGCTGGAAAACTTGCACGAGTAAATCAGGTGTGTATTATTTTCCCCCACAGAGAAAATAGTTTTTTCCTAAACTCCCAGAAAAGATGGTAGTGTTACCTTTCCCCTCTGCCCCAGATGCGCACTTATGAGGGATTTTAACACAAGGAATTTCAAAGGTGGGCAGCTACCTGCAACATGTATTGAATAGCCACAGACTTGTGTTTATGGAGGGTTCATTGTGTAGTGTCCTGCTAGGACACAGTCTAGTTGTTGCATGTGTAACCCTACACTAAACACCCACCCACCACAGACGTCACTGGGTCAGGTGACGCCGTTAATAAAAGACCCTGAGCGCACGTGCTCGAGGCCAGATCTGCTATCCCCTAACTGGTGTCCTGCGTCTCATTCCATGCGGGCCTAGGGCCCCAACACTACAATGGCGACGAGGCCGGTAGTGAAGCCCATGCGTGCCACTGCCCAAATTCGACGATAAGGGGGAGAGAGCTGCCTGCCTAGAGGGCACCCCCAGCAACACAGCGCGACGCGCCGAGAATCCTGTGGGAACGTCGGAGCCCCGCAGCGACCAGGAGGCCCACAGCAAGCCGACCGGAGCCCACCCGCGTTGGCCGCCACCAACAAGCGCCACCAGGAAAGAGCAGACCGCCCAGTGCCCACCTGAGATGGCCGCGAAGCAGTGACCCCACGGAGAGATACCGGCCGGGCGGAGCCCACCCGCCACGACCGCGACAGAGCGTCAGGCCCGCTGGCCGAAGGTGAGCCGGGAGCGGGAGGTGACTCCCCCGGAAGACTGTGCACCAAAGCGGAGCCCACCCGCTATAGACATGTACTTTAATGCCCAGTCATAAGCAGGACCAGCGGAGCTCACCCGCGGCCTGCCCGAGTCGTCCCCTGCCCCCGCCACGTGTATGAGTGGAAGCGGTGGGGCGCGAAGACCATGAACGGCATGGGGAGCATGCTGCCGGACCCGTAGTCAACAAACCAACGAGGGGGAGGGGGCGGAGTAGCTAACCACCTCCCACCCCCCTCGCATCATGGTCTGGACCTTCAACAGGCCAGCGGAGCCCACCCGCGGCCCGCCGGTAGCACCCCCAACGAACACAGACCAAGCAGAGCAGGCGGAGCCCACCCGCGGCTCCCAGCGAAGGACAGACACTGCAGAGCCAGCGGAGCTCACCCGCGGCCTGCCTCGAGCGCCCCCGCCCCGGGAGGAGTGAAGGGAGCGACGCGCTCCCCCGCCGGAGCAAAGCTTTCAACACACACCCCCCGGCAGCGTGTGGACGAAGAAGCTGCTGCAGGGAGGGGGGGTGAATGCACGGAGGACGAACAGTGCCTCAGCTGCAGCGCCGGCTCTCCCCCGCCTCGCGGAACAAGTGAAGTCTAGGGCTTCCGCGGGCGGGGAGTGCAACAGCCGACAGGACTGCCTCCAACGATCAGAGGTTCCCCGCAGCCCGTGAACATTTGGCCTGCTGCGAGGGGGAGGGAGAAGCCTGCATGCGGCCAGCGCCGCCGAGTCAGAGTGTGCCCCCACAGCAACAACAGATGAAAGTGCCGGTGCACCCGGCAAGTATGTGAGCATTTTCCCCGTGATCTAAAATAACAGTGCCTCACACAGCATGTGCCCGAACAATGAGCCTGTGCCCATGCAACACTGGGAGCAATCGGGTGCCTGTGCCTCTCTGCCCCAATAGAAAATATGCAGGAGAGAGACTCACCAGGTCACAGCAGCAGCTCCAGCCCCCTGTGAGCACTGACGGACAGACAATAGTGCTCAACCAGGGAAGAAAGTATTAAGCAAGGCAGGCTGCTGCCAAAGTGAAGTTTACTCCCACCCAGTGGCCAAAAAGAAAAGCGCACCTGCCACCAAGAGAAATAAAACAAGCATTGCACAACACAAGATAAATCAGCAGCAGCAAGGGACAACAGACTGAGCAACGCCCCAAGAAAAGCATATAATCTCACGCAGCAAGTAAGTGCGCAACCACGCAGAAAACACCACACACACCAGCAAGGGGTCTGCAGACGCCACTCCCAACGCAACGTGGGAAGAGGCGCGAACGCCTCAACGAAAACTCAAGCACTGACAGAACGTCTGGAGGAAACTACTGCCAAGCACTGGAAGAACGTCCAGGGAAAACGAGTGCCGAGATCAAACGACGGAGAGAGCAGCGACGTTTTGTGGCCACAGGCGCCCACCGCAGCCTCAACTACTCCCGCCAACGGTCCAAAGCAGCAAGTACCCGACGACTCGCAGCAGGCGTCCAAGAACTCCACACCCGCACGCCAGGACCACGCAGCACTGCGCCGGAACGTGCCAGGAATCAGGAGCGCCAGAGTGACGCTGCACAGCGACACGCCAACGCCACGGGACAGCACACAAAGGTCCCCAACAGAGACAGCGATGTCTCGCAGCAACCGGAGCGCCATCGTCAGCACGCATGGCAGCATGCACCAGAGTTGCACCAGGAGCGGTGACGCAACCCTCCTCCGCGCAGACAAAGCGCGCCAACGCCAAAACACCGTGACGGTGAATAGCGACCACGAAGAAAATAGCACAGCATGACAACTCATGCCCAAGGTGAAAACCGACCACCCAGTCTGGTCATCAAGGAAAGGAAAGCAACAACAGGAAGATACGACGACAGGTCTAGTCGCCAAGTGAAGACAGTGTCCTACCACATGGACAAGACCAAGGGAACGACATGTAGAGGGCCCGCTACATCGAGAAGCCTGGTTAGCATGAGTAAGCAAGAAAGAAGACCGGACCGCGTCGAGGAAGCGAACGAAGAGGAAGAATGGAGTAACACAACATCACTCCACAGAGGAGGAGAGAGAACCACAGCACACAGGAACATCGGTGCTGTCCAAGGAGCATCGCAACAGTCAGCACATAGGAACATCGGTGCTGGCCAAGGAACATCGCAACATCCGTGTGGATCCCAGTAAGCCCTACAACATGCATTCGAGGAGACCAACCACTGAAGAACTGCATGGGTGCCCCGTGAACCTGAAGCTTGCCGAAGCAGAGCATACCCGAGCACTAGACAATCCACCCTTGTGGACTACACAAGACTCGACTGTGGCCATGTCCGAAGTACCGCAGCGACCCGCACAGCCCACGCGATCAGGTGGCAGTCCAGGGGACAAGGGCCTCGGCCGCATGTCCTGTGAGAGAGGAATCCGGATGGGAGAGGTGCAGCAGCGGCAGCTCCACGACAGGCAACAGGAAGCATGAAGGCCCCAGGTAAACACCTGGCACCGAGAAACGGTCTGTTGAAGACACTGAACCCATGTCCTAACGGCAAGACCATCCTGGCAGATGACATCAACACCCCCGAGGACATCATGAGAGACTTGGTGGTGAGTCCGTTGGCAGTTCGGCAGCGATGCCTTTGCGCGGCTCATGCGAAGCCCGCACGGCCCACCCGGTCCCATCGTGTCCAGCAAGAGGGTCCTCCCAGCGTCTCTAGTGAGAGAAGAGTCCAAGCAGGAGAGGCCAGTCTTCGAGGCCCCAGTGAGAGAGGAGTCTGGCTAGAAAGGCAAGTCGGAAGTTACTTGGCCGGACGGAGATGTGAAGGCATCAAGATCAGCAAATCCAAAGAAAGACCTCTCGTGCCATAGTCGTCTCCTACAACCAACAAGCGTTGTCATCCACCGGACTAGGAACACCTGCGAGACCCCTCAAGGGTCACACCCATTCTGCTCCAGATACTCCAAGTAATGAACACTGTATATAAGCGTCAACACAGCAAGACAAGTATGATCTGAAGTACACCGCCGAGGTGAAGCTCATCTGACTGACTTTGTAGTCCTGGAACTTTCAACGTTCTCCCAGCTGATCGCCTGAAGATCTGTTGGGGCTATCAAATGTTATTGTTCTGTTTTCTTGCAGGTTGGACATTCGTTTTCTTTTCATTAAAGTTTGGGAGGAATGTAGTGTCCTGCTAGGACACAGTCTAGTTGTTGCATGTGTAACCCTACACTAAACACCCACCCACCACAGACGTCACTGGGTCAGGTGACGCTGTTAATAAAAGACCCTGAGCGCACGTGCTCGAGGCCAGATCTGCTATCCCCTAACTGGTGTCCTGTGTCTCATTCCTTCCACCATGTGGGCCTAGGGCCCCAACACTACACATTGTACAAGGTTGTCCCCCCCCTCCCCACCAGCTGTAACATTGACCCTTAACTAGGAATCATGAAAGAGGAGAATGTAGAACCCCAGTTTGATATTCACAATATCGGATTGTGAAATTTCTAAGTAGAAATAGATTTTTACACCCAATTTGCAAACTGGGTCGAGTGAAAAGTCATACTGCTGTAGAAAGTATGGATGTATTTCTATAGCATGAAACTAACCAAAAGATAACGGAGAGATGTACAGGGTCATAGCCAAGAAAAAAAAAAAAAAAAGAGTGATAAGAGGTCGCTGGTTTGTGAACCACCAATGTGTTCTGATGTAGTGTTCTTTAAAGAGGTATGTTTTCAAACTTTTACTACATTTGAGCAGCGCTGAGGCGGTGCTTATGGACATAGGGTGGTTATTAGAAAACCTGAGTGCTTAGAAGGAAAAAGCCTGCTGCCTTGTTTCCAATGGATTACATTTTAGTCTGCTGCTGTCCTGGTGCCCTGACCTGAAAGTCACGAATGTTAACAAAATCACTCCATTTCATCAGGACCACCAGAACCCAGTCCATGCTTTACATTTAACAATCCACTGTATTCTGGGATTTGCAGTTCCGATTCACTTCAACAGGACTAACTCTAAATTACAAGGATTTGCTAGGGTGGCCACCTCACTCCATCTCATGAAGTACACCACTTCCATTCCTGGGCTTACATGCTACGACCTAATCAATTATGGGTGCTGCAATTTCCCAATCTGTCTTTGCTTTCTTTGAACTGATTAGAGATGCACACCGGACAGGAACGATTTCAGGTTCTAAGCCCAGGCTTCAAAACAGTGTGTGATCAAATGGAGAGGGGTGGCCAACACATTTACAATGAAATAATGCATTTTTATTGGGTCTATGATGATGAGGAGTTATTTAGCACCCTTCTAAGTGCCTGATGGGTGCCATATGCACATCACACACATTTGTAAGTTGAACATTGGGTCAGAATGACATGCTTCACATCCCCACAGCAAAGAAAGCCTATGCAAGAGTCAGAGCAAGGATTGGAGCACTGGGTCAGTGGCATTTGGTTACATCTCGTCACACCCCTACCCTGCTTCAAACATGATGCTTCTATGGCAGTCAGCTGGGAGTTCCTTGCTGGTGGCGCCCTAGGCAGTGTGCCTAGCAGCTGGTAGCCCAGCAGCAGCTGCCCCTGGGTGGTGCTGAAGCGACAGGAAGTGGTGGTTACGTGCTGCTGCACGGGATGTTCAGTTGGATGTGGGTTTTGGGGTTACTGAGCCATAGACGGCGAGTACAGCTACATAGTGCTGAGGCAGCGTGCGGTTGCGTGTGAGCAACGGCTGAAAGCAGCAGCGGTTCCCAAAGGAGAAGACTGAGTCGCGCAATGAGGTTCGTTCACTCCTGCACCCCAACATCACATACTTACAGCAGGGCACAACCTCTTCAACAGAACACAGGCTGGACCAGGACGGTATGAACATTGGGTCGGTGCAGGGGTGCACCCTTTACAGGTGCAGGGGTGCACCCTCCACGCGTGACCTGTCCTCCGCACCCACATTTGCATGGAGTACAGCCCCAGGGACAGTGCAGCGCAAAGTCGTTTTTGTCGTTCCAGTCATTCTTCATGAATACCCATTAACAACTTTGCAATAGTAAGAGGTGCTTTTTTCCCCACTTTGCCACTACTGCATGAAAATCTTAATTTTTATCACAATTATGTCGAACCCTATAGATCCAACACTGAGAGAAAGGTTATTCGTAAAATACACTTTTCCCAAAAAACAGCTAGTTCTCTTTTCGGTTACAAAGGAATACAAAGTGCAGAGGAAAACAGTACAAAGGTAACTTCACAACACACACGATTAGTAACATTGAATTAGAGGGTAAAGTAGATTTTAACAGACAATTGTCGTACAGTGCAGAAAAAAAGGCTCTAGCATAAAGGGTAAGATTAATCCCAAATTTCGCTTAGGGCACAGCTCAAGAGCATAGCTAAACTTCTTCAGTGCCTTCTCAAGCCCCAGAAGGACCTGCTAAAAACACTTTTCTACCCCCATCGTTTAGTATTCTCACAGGCCACCACATCTTGCCCATTTAGTCCCATCACCCTCACATTTCAGTTTCTCATTCGCACTCTCGCTCTCTTGATCTGCCCGCCCCCCCAGCCCCCTTTCTTTCATTACCCCATGCTCCTCCCTCTGTGTCCCTCCCTACGTCACTCTCTCACTGACAGGCCTCACCCTTCCCTTTTACTCTGCTGAAGAGGACGGTAAATAACACCTGCTCTGCGGCACCTGACGCGCCCCACCGGTATTCATCAAAGTCCCAGGGGGTGGGCGTCAATTCTGCTTTTCCGGTGATGGTTTTCAGTTACTTCTGGGAGCGCCTGTATCGTTCTCCTTATTGTCACCAGCATAGACGCCAACAGATCCGATTCAGGCGGGAGATTCTCGATTTTCAAAGCCAAAAATGCCTTTATTTTTTGCTAACTCGCGTCTAAATTTGCCTCCGTTTCAATGTTAGGCAATCGAGAAAATATAAATTCACCCAATTGTTTTCTGGTATCTTCCACTTCCGTGTTTTGAAATGTTGGCATGTGTGCCAGATCTAGCCAGCTCTATCATCCAACAGAATACACCGGACAGAACTCCTGACGTCGCCCAGACCCGCTGGGACACGTCATGGAGGCAGGGCAGACTGATGGGGTTGGGGTTTGGTGATGGTGCAAGTGTGAAGCACTTCTACTTAACTAAATTGGCCCGTAGCACTGCCTCAAAACCGGCCCCCAGTAACAAAACCAGCCCCCCCCACACCAAAACCGGCCCCCACCCTTCCAGCCTCCCGGGGAAACACCGGATGCCCGCTACGGCCAGTCCGGCCCTGCATGTAGGTAGCTACGACTCACGAACAGCAAGAAATCATGATGTGTAGGCATCCACTCTCAGTGGGCCGAGCTACGCAGAAGATGCCTACGAATTGTCAAAAGCCGCTGGCTCATAGCCCTTGAACTCCAAAACCATACACACACCTCAATGAATGACACTGAACAGGCCCAGAATATTACCAGCACACCACTACCTGTAACACATTATTACAAACTGGATCTAACTCCAGTCAGACAGTAACCCCAGAATCAAATTAATCATTTTAGCACTATACCAGTGACAGAACGGTTGTTATACAAATGCAGGTAACCGAAGTCTGACGGGGGTATAAAATAGACCCAGGCACCAAAATAGAGCCCCCCGCCCCCATTAGCTAAAAAAAGTGGCACGCATTTGAAACCGGGGCAGTTTTGAACTTGAAAAGGCAGGTGTTTTGCAGGGTATTGGAGACAGCATGCATATCTGCTTGCTGCAGGCAATGTTTGTGGTAATATCAGGGAAATCAACAGAAAATAAAACCACTCACCAATCCTTAAACAGGTCGGTAAACAGCCAAAAACAATGACCCACATAGTGACCTGTAAGACTAGCCCTTCAGGCACTGCCTGATTGCCCTATTGACAAAAATGGTGGGTTGTACTGTGCACTCTTTGCTTGTTTAGGGATTAATTTATTACTAATCTTGTTTTTGACCACTATTTAGACGGGGCGTGCTAGGTTAGGAGGAGTAAGCTTCCCTCCTATTTGAATAAGGTCTGTATTACAAGTGTCACCATGATCACCTGACCCTCCCTGCACAGCAATTGCAAACATATGGCTTGCTGTTATTCTAACACAGTTTCTTGTGATCTATTAGTAAGTATCCAATTTGTGGGTAGAATTTATCAAAATAATTGAATTGCTTTAAGATTGTTCCTGTTTATTTTCTTATAACTTCGTACTTATTTTATTTAATTTCATAAATACAATGTTAAACATGAAATCAATTCTCATTTATATAACAAAATGTGAAAACATTCCTTACAATAATACATGAACATTAATTTTGTCGTGAACCCCAATGCATTTCGGGATCTGAGGATCCCTTCTTCAGGGGTACGACGCAAGTCTGTCTACCGCTTATCAACAATAACAATGTGAAACAGTCGGCAAGACCTGGAGACTCAAGTACTGGGCCCAGTGGAAAATGTGAAATCGGTCGTTGATTCAAAACTGTTAACTAGGTCTTTCAAATTTCAACTCCTTAAAAGTCACCGCTAGCTCCCGTCTGAGCTAACTATGCCAAATTGTGGCTGTGTTGCTGGATATACAGCTATTCTGCCAAACTCTTGCTCTGTAGCGACGTATACAACTGTTGGGATATAGAAACCCTGTAATCACGCCACCTTGTCCAACCAAACTAAAGTTCCTTCCTCCGTCGAGTGTCCAACTGTCTTTAGAGACCTACTTGTCCGAATTTCAACATCGATCTACGCCGCCACCAGCTCGTTTAAACAAGCTGGTGGCGGCGTAGATCGATATTTGGCATAGTTGGCTCAGACGGGAGCCAGCGGTGACTTTTGAGGTGTTGAAATTTGAAAGACCTAGTTAACAGTTTTGAATCAACAACCGATTTCACATTTTCCACTGGGCCAAGTACATGAGTCTCCAGGTCTTGCAGACTGTTTAACATTGTTATTGTTGATAAGCGGTAGAAAGAGACTTGCGTCGTTCCCCTGAAGAAGGGATCCTCAGATCCCGAAATGCATTGGGATTCAGGACAAAATTAATGTTCATGTATAATTGTAAGGAATGTTTGTATATTTGTTATATAAATGAGAATTGATTTCATGTTTAACATTGTATTTATGAAATGAAAATAAGTACGAAGTTACAAGAAAATAAACAGGAACAATCTTAAAGCAATTTAATTGTTTTGATAAATTCTACCCAAAAATTGGATACTAACTAATATATCACAAGAAACTGTATTAGAATAACAGCAAACCATGGGTTTGCAATTGCTGTGCAGGGAGGGTCAGGTGATCATGGTGACACTTGTAATACAGATCTGATTGCCCTATTGGCCAGTCTGCTTCAGGCAGTTCAAGGCTGAATGCATCTGGCTCTTGGGAGTTACCAGGCCCATCGGAATTAGTTAAATGGAACACTGCTAAGTGATATTCCACCTGCTTCAATTAGCCAAGTCCCTAGGTGGAATACCAGGGAAAACACGTGGAAATCAAGATGGTAAGTGTGATTTCTCAATGTTATTCCCCAAAAACCCATCATTTTCTCACCCCCAGATTTACCAGGATCCCCAAAGACAGTAAATTCAGGGCAGAAAATAGCAGGCCACTCATAATGAGTCATAGATGGTCTTTGCGTCTGCCCGCAGGGGTATTTCTCTTCTCCCTCATGCTATTGGCTGTTTGATGTATCACTCCACCTCTTATGGAGTGCTTGCATTGGAATGCATGAGGGGCCATTTTACATCTCAAAATTACATTTCATATAATTACATGCAAATCTACCTCTAAGATACATTGTGTACAACAAACAACCATTTTTTTTTTCATTGGAGCAGGCTTTTTTAACCGCTTCCGTGCGGCGCCGTAGCGGCGCCCTGTGCTGGACATTCCAGAACAGGGCGCGGTCGTGACGGAACCGTTCCGTCATCAGCACAGCTCAGCCGTGACTGATGACGGAACGGTTCCGTCACAAGCATGGAAGGGGTTAATGTTAGTCAACTCAAAATACAAGCCAGACCTACTGGTGTTGTCAATTCTTGTTCAAAATTGCAGGTGTCTGGAGATGGCGCCTGAAGACACTAACGTTCGAAAGAGTTCGCCTGCCTGTGAGTGGTCATTGTGGTCCAGTAACCTCATTACGTACAGCCAGTCATTTGCCCAAACTGGCATATTTCTTTCCCAAATGAGGTTTCTGTTGGATGCAACCACAGGCACTAGACAAGTTAAAGTCCCAAGCATCCGAATTACCAGTGCTTTACATTAGTGCGACATCCTTGGTGCAAAACAGTATATTTATGGGTTCATTGGTGGAGGCGGGGTGTTAACATATAGGCATTCCTATGTGGTATGACTGACATATCCAGCTGCGTAACATGGTCAGTAAGATTGGGGGAGGAGGGTGAGATTCAGATTTTCCAACAATCACACTGGAATATAACATTAAAATACACAATACGACAAGCAGGGTGCACGAGTGGGGATAAAGTGGCATTGGAAAGGGAGACAAATGAGGATTGGTACCGGTAGGAAGAGAAACATTTTGTAAAATATCTAACATTTTTTAAGACTTAAATCTGAGAGGGAGAGAGTGTATTTATCTGTGTGTATGGAACAATTCCACCTCACCATACCTTACTGAAAGCACCTGGACCCAACTTTTTACCAGAATATACATTTATGGTGGGAGGGGGGGCATTATACCACCCCAAACACCCCCCCTCCCAAGCGAAACCTTTAGCACCATCTATCAAAAGCATACTCACCTTTCTGTTTGATGCTATTTCTCCAGGTTCTCTTCAAGTGTGAGTTTGCTTTGCCCCTTTATAGTTATAACTTACTTTTTACACAGTGCTCGCTGCCGGAGTATCTAGGCGTCTCATGGCATGAAAACCTGGTGCTACTATTAACAAAACGACGTCTACTCATTCTATCAACCTCAAAGGCATGAACAGCTGGATGTGCCTAGCGGGATTCAGTGTGTATGTATTGGTACTTGTATAGTACTAACCTAGATGGGAAACAAACACTTGAAGGGGGAACAAAACCATCTGCTACGGGTGCCTTTACCTACTGAATTATTTTAGTCTGCCTATATTTTTATAACTCATGCCCAAGGGCATTATTGCATTTCTAGCGCAACTCTTGCAAATCCTACCACGCAACAACCTGGAGAGAAGCTGCCTAGCAGCCGGTGCCTGGAGCTGTGTGGTTACATCTGTCACCTGGATGTTTTTTTGAGTGTATTCATACCCCAGGGACTGATTAATCTTGTGGTCAGGTGTTTGCTGCTGTTCAGAATTCCCCAGAGGTGAGAGTACTTCTGAAGCAAGAGGCTTTTTCACAATAGTTTCATGTCGTAATATTAGGTTAGTTCTCAGGGCAGGACTGACTACCGGGCGTTATGGAATGCTGCAGAGCTGGGGCCTGATTTCGTTGATGGGGGCCTGCGTGTACTTAACGAAATTAGTTTTGCTTTAATTATTTCGAAGTACAGGCAGTTCCTTCTCACCACGACAGAGCTTTTATTAATTTACCATCTTTGGAGGAGGTCACACGCCAGAGGATTTCAGACTTAGGGGCCCATTTTGATGCCGGAGGAACAGCCACCAACAGGCCATCAGTGGAGGTTCCGCCTACAGACAGCCCTTCGGTCCGACCGCTGCATTATGATGAAGACAGTCGGGGACAGACTGCCACGTCTGACAGATCTACTGATCCTGATGGGGTGGCGGTCTGAATCACAATCCACAATAACAGCGGTGCAGAGGTAGGCACTGCCGTTGGGATTATGAAGTCCCTTTCCGATAGTCTTTTAACGGCAGTCCCACCTCCATGAAAAGGCTGTCAGAAACAGGCTCTGGGGCCCACAAACTGGGCCGCCATCCCTCGTGGGCCACTGCAGCAATGGGCCGGGGGCCTATGTAGCGCCCCCAAGCACAATTCATCACATTAAACCCTTGTGCTCAACCACCAGTGGGGCTTTAGGATGCTGCTATAATTAAACTGTACGTCTTACTAAACAGGACTTTTCCTTACCCACTTCAAAAGCAAAATAAAATACATTGCTCTTGTATCGATTTTGGTAGTTATAGGGCTGTGTGCTAGGGGTGAAAAAACACTCGTCTGGTGGTGAAGAGGCTCACCTGGGTCCTCAGAGACCCTTCGACCTAGAGTGTAGAGGGATCTTGGAGTTGGGGGGGGGGGGGTGTTGTAGGCTGCACTTGTGTTTTAGGGCTACAGAGGAACACAGAAAAGGGAAATCAAAAAGTTGTTTTTTGAGCCTGTGAGGTAAATTACCTAAGTACTCCTGCAACGCAGTGCAGCAGCCAAAGTTGTTGCACTGCGTTGTGTGAAAAGTACAGTGCCACAAACACTATGATATGGCATTGTGCATCTGGCGCACTTCAGGCA
Source organism: Lissotriton helveticus (assembly GCF_964261635.1). NCBI lineage: Eukaryota > Metazoa > Chordata > Amphibia > Caudata > Salamandridae > Lissotriton > Lissotriton helveticus. Next base: position 248,140,671 of record NC_136057.1, on the reverse strand, counting down.
GCCACACACCACGCGCACGCCCTTGAACGACAGTGCAAGGGTGTGTGTGTGATGTCTATCACAGGTTCTGTAATGGAAGTGTGCACGCCCAGTACAACACTAACTTAATGTGTGCTATACTTTACAGCACACTTCCAAAATTTGAAAAGTTTTAAGATTAAAAAAAAAACTCACTCGTCTCACCAACCCCCCCATCCCATCCCACTGTTGGCATAAAGAATACCTCATTTAGCAACTAGGATGTTGGATCAAAAACCAGGGGTGGTAACAAGGGAACGCCCATGTAGCACCTCCAGGACTTAAAGTGGCGTAAAGCACTCTTTAGCGTTGCTTTGCACATTACTTTAGGGCTACTTTCCAGCGCACAACTAGCAAGTACTTTGCGTCAGTTTGCAGCACTTTGTGTGACTTTGCACCAGTGCAAAGTATGGAGAACTCCGGCCTTGTGAGTCTCGGTGGCTTACGGTTCTTGCTTCTGGGCGTCAGAGGGGCCTGGGCTTCATAGGATTGCTTACCCTGACAGTTTAAGACCCTGAGTCTGAAGGTGATGAAGCTTCTGGTCTCGGGATAATGGATGGTTTGTGCACAGGGCTTGAGGGACTCGGAGGGCGGCCGGTCTGGGGAGTTTATGACTTCGGGGCTGAGAGCTATAGGTCTGGTAGTTGTAGGGCATTTAGACAATCACTTTATCGCCCTATTTTAACCCCTCCGTTTCTGTACTCCTGGCCGCAGCTCATCATTCGTGCTCGGATCCCCGCTCTCTCTCACATCCTTTCAGTCTTTGCTCTCCTCTCCCTGTCCCCTGCGTGTTTCTCTCCGTTCTGGCCATGCCCTTGTTGTAAGTCCTCTTATCTCCCTCCACCGGCTCCTCCTTCCAGATTCCCTCTTCCTTCCCTATTCCCTCTTTCTTCCCTGTCCCCGTGCCACACCCTTCTATCCCGTTTCTCCGTCATTATCTCGATTCCCCTTGCATCCATCTCGCTGCTTTTTAACCTTTCGCCATCCTCGCGTCTTTCCAGAATCGCCTCTCTTCTTCACCCCCATAGCCCCCCCAAATACTTGCCCCGTCGCCTCACCTCAGTTAACCACCGCCCCTCCCTCCCTCACAGTTCTGTTATTTATCTTCCCCTCGGTTTCTACAAGTTCTCTCCCACCCACGCCCTCTTCTCTCTTTTACTTGGCCTCCTTTGCTCCCCCAGGCGGCTCCCGGCCCCCCTCCCCCTCCCCCTCCCCCCTGTCCTTAAGGTAAGCGCATCTCGCTCACCTTTGCAGGCTCTGGAACCCAACACCCCCGCTCTCACGGTGCATCAATTCCCTGCTTGTTAATGACGTGTTTCGGAAGAAACTTATCAACTGGGGAGCGCTTCCTACGGTCCACAGTGGGTCGGTGGAAGGGACGGGCCCCGAGAGAAGTGCGTGTACTTACGGCGGGCGCTGTCGTGGTGCGAGAAGCGGGTGTTGCGTCGGGTGTCCTCCTGCTGCTGCCCGGCCCCCGCCGCTGCTCACATATATATACCGGCCGGGCTTCCTGGAGGGGCGGCGCCCCGGTGCCTCGGCCAGCCTCCCCTGATCCAGCGCCCACTCACCGGAGCCTTTCATCCCACGACTTGTTTGGAGTTAAATGGAAGCCCCGGGGCGAGACACGCCACACCACAGAGAAGGAGGGCGCGCCCGGCCCTGGGGCGCGAGCTGTTCTCCCTTCCTCTGACATACATACATACAAACACATGCACACCTGCACTCTGAATATTAAATGCAAGTTGTGGCGCTATAACGATCAAGTCAACAGTCGAAACACACATAGACGTCTCACGTTACCCTGTTCCATGCGTAAGTAGCGCAGTTTTTTTTGTTGCATTCTGGGATTTGTAATCCTGTCTGGCCCATTATAAAACCAGGACTACAAACCCCAGAATTCAAAGGAAGTGTCTGTGAGCTACTGTAAGAAATTGGATTACTATTGGGGTGGGTGACTACACACTTCAAGTAATAATCACAATCTTTGTCAGGGTGAACTCTCAAAGTTACCCAATTAACCGGAGCCTAGTCCTCTGGTAGCCATGGCACAGAGCAGACAGGCTTAATTCAGGGAAAGTAGTAAAGTATTTATGCAGTAATAATCTAAAAAAAATGCAAAACAATTAAATTCAAACAGAGTAAAATTAATAAACAGAATGAAAAAATTCCAATAAAAACCTAATATCAATTTGAGGCTGACTGCAATGGGGTGCAGGTCGACAGGCCAACGAGGTTCCTCCTACTCAAATAAATTACCTTCTGATTTAGTCTTTGTAGTCCCAATTCACCACATGAATGCACTTCCCCAGTCCCTTAGTGCCTCTGGGAGGCACCTGGCGGCTCACAGAATGTTGGAGCTGGCACTTTCTGGTTGGTTGAGGCGATGCCCCAGCCAGACAGAACCTACCACTCCCGTCAGGGGTAGGTGATTACGCTCCCTGTATAATCAGCCTTGGTAGCTTCGCACTAAGCAGTCAGGCTTATCACAGAGGCAATGTGTAAAGCTTTGGCACAGCACTCTCACACAATAAATACAGTAAGCATCATAAAATAGACTTCCCCCGTGGTGTATGTAAATAAAGTTTGTATTCAATTCACTCATTAACCGCATGCGTGCGGCCGCGATTTTCACGCTGTGCGGCAATTTGAAAAAAAACGTGTTACATGACGAGCTGAGCTCGTCATGAGCATGCGAGCGGCGCAACTCATGACGAGCTTAGCTCGTCATGAGCATGGAAGGGGTTAAGTAACACAACATGAAAATCATGTCTTCTGGGCATAGATCACATTTGGAAATATTACTAGCAGTACTAGGCCCAACTATGTTAAAATGACATTAGCAGTATGCACACTTGGGAAAGATCCTACTTTGCCCCCTAGCACCCTTATGCGATGCAGAACTTTGTTAGAACTAGTCCCACCCTGGCAATTATTACAGTTCAATACCACACAGTTACAGGATGCACCTCAGATCACAACGATATAAAAAAACGTGTACACACAGATCATTACAACACTTTCATGCAGAACCGTAGGCCATGGCCACACGGGTATAAAACAGTGTCAAATGTAGTATTTTTGTGGCAAGAAATCAACGTGTAAAGCAACACTGCCGTGAGGTGTCATTAATAGCAGGCGGTCCTCATGCAGTCACTCCCACATACTCAATCAGAACTGATACGCAGTGCCCCGGATTACAGTCAGGCCTGTATGGAGTGCACTCGCACACAACACCTTAATGCAGGGCAATAGATATCCAACAGGTCTGTTAATAATACACATGCTCACCCCGTGGCCCAAGCCCTCATCCAACATTCTGCTAAACCTGACAACACTGCGCCCACGGTTTGGAGATGAATGCCCTCCCCCCTGATACTAGCTCGAATGCGGCTGGAGTCACACTTAGTCAGGGTCCCAGGGAGGGATGTGAGGGTAGGTAGCAGCAGGGCTAATTAGCTGGCAGTCGACAGATGGGGGTTTGGCTACCACTCAGTAAGTTCTTTCATGACGGTATGCGGAGCACACGTGGGCTGAGGGCGATAGTCATTTAATCAAAGGGCTCCACAATTGGCCTTTTGGCACCAGACCAGTTCTGCGAAGCACAGGGGAAAGGGTGGGACACTCAGTCTATGGACCCACTTCTGATCGCTCTCAGAAGCGTTCCTCAGCACGGGCAATTACTTTCACCATCCAGTCACAATCCGGGCAATACTGCCTGGGATCACAAAGTCATAGGGGCCAAGTGAAGAGAGGGCAGTTGATCTGCTGCACTGAGGACACAATAGGAACAATTGATGAATGAGGGTGAGGTAGTGGAGCCTCTTAGAAGAAGGAGCCCCCCGTCAGACACATGTCAAAGTAGCACCCTGGTAATCCAGGCACAATAGAACATGAATCTGCACCTCTTTACCTCCCTGGACATGAAGCACAGCATCTTGTGTGCAGTGATGTGAGTCGATCCAGACTGTTCCAGTCACACACAATAAAGAGTCACAAACTCAGTACCTTCCTGGAAATGAGGCACAGCGTCTGTGGCTCATTGATACGAGCCGCACCAGACAGTACCGGTTACATACAACAAAGAGTTGCAAATTCTGTACCTCCTTGAAAATGAGACACAACGTCTGGCGCACATTGACACAAGTTGCACCAGACAACACTGGTCACATACAACAAAGAGTTGCAGATTCCATACCTCCCTGGAAATGAGTCACAACGTCTGGCTTGCATTGATACGAGTCGCATCAGTTAATGCTGCTCACACACATTGAAGAGTTTCAAATTTCATACCTCCCTGGCAATGAGGCGCAAAGCTTGGTGCATGTTGATAAGTGTCGCACCAGACAATTCCAGTCAGACACACAGGTGCAAGCTTAGCGGTGCTGCACGAGGTAGAATGAGGCACTACTATGACTATGCCCTCCCTCCGAGGGCCATAACCTGTAAATCAGAAACTGCATGCAGTCATCTTGTCACATGAGTGGGATGCGGCGCAATCGATGAAGCAGGCCACGCAGGGTCCCACAGCTGGTGAATCTGCTCACCACTTATAAGACACTTATGCATGTTGAGACCTCCCTGATGCAGGGGCCACACTCCTTAAATACATTTGGAGTTCCACACAAGGCAATTAGGTCTCCAAGCACAAAACTTGTAAAGGGGTTGCCTTTACCTTTTCGAATAGGAGCTAGACAACTGACTTATTGTCAGTGAAATTGCTCTCCCACCCTTGTAGCTCCACTATCAAGTGAGGCCCTCCTGAGCCCCTGCACTCTCAAGGGGAAACATCCTTTACAACGCAACTTTTACCACGCAGTGCCTTTACGACGCAACTTTTACAACTCAAACCATTACAACGCATTGCGCTGGGGGGCGCTCTAGGATAGGGAATAGGTTTAATTTACTATCCAACACCTTCCCTACTATCCACGGGGACTGGAGTTGGAATAGTAAATTAAACTATTCACTATCCAGCGCCCCAAAGCACTATGCGTTGTAAAGGCATGCGTTGTAAAAACAGCGTTGTAAAGGCATGCGTGGTAAAAGCATGCGTTGTAATGTCATACATCCCTCTCAAGTGTTGGTGTTCAAGGCCCTCCTCCTCCCGCAGGCGATACCTGCGCCTCATCCCTGGTGGTCCAGTGGACCTCTCATTCCTTCTCTCCCTCAGTTTATTGTGTTTGCCTTATCCTTTCACCTTCGTTTTTCACCCTTTTACTCTCTTTTTATCATTTTACATCCTCCTTTTTCTACTATTACGCTGTTTTCACTCCTTTTTCTGTGCACCTCTCTCTGCTATTTATCCCTCTGTTGCTCCTGCCCTCGCGGCCCCTCTGCCATTCACCAAATATACAATATCTCCCCGAAAGACTGCCCCACCCGCCCTGGGGGGAATCGCCATCGTCCACAAATCCACTCTCCCACTGAACACTTCCATACGAACACACAGACCTGATGGAACACCTACACTTCAAGATACAGGCCAGACCTATCACCACCTTCCGGGGAACCCTCATCTACCTACCCCCCTGGGCCCCACAGACCATTCACCAACTCCATCACGGACCGCATCACACTGCAAGCCATCGCGTCCACCAACTACACCCTGCTGGGAGACCTCATTATCCTTTCACCTTCATTTTTCACCCTTTTACTCTCTTTGTATTACTTTCCATCCTGCTTTTTCTACTACTACGCTGTTTTCACTCCTTTTTCTATGCACATCTCTCTCCCGTTTCCCTGCTGCTGCTGCTGCCCCCATGGCCCCTTCCCCCTAGCGTGACCAGCCGAAGCCAGTTTCCCCTCCCCACCTCCCAGCTGTCCAGCCATCCCCAACGCCCTACTTAATGGCGGCCGCTGTGAAGCCACGCAGTGGACGCCCGCAGCGGGTACGCAACCAGCGCGCCGCAAGCACCCCAAAGGCAAGCCCATCTACACCCATCTGCGTCCCAAACGAGACCAGCGCCAGAAACCCTGGACTTCCGAACCACCAACGCTACAACCTAGCGGAACTCCACACTCTCAATCCAGGTCGCAACTACAACTACAAGCTAGCATCACCAGCCGACACCTATGGACCCTTCAGTTGTCAACGTTGCAGCCACTCCTGCAGCACCACCAAGACAACAAATCCAGCACAACCCTCCCGCAACAATGCGACCGCACCAAAGAACTTGCAATGCATCCTCCTCAACGTCCGATCCCTCCACAAACATGCCACCGAAAATCTGGGACCTCCTCCACAGCACCACCCCAGATGTCGCATTCTTCACTGAAACCTGGACCAACACCACCTCGCGAACTGACATCGCCATCGCCATTCCATAAGGATACAAGATCTCCCGGGAGGACGGCCCCCCCGTCCTAGGGGGGGGGGAATTGCCATTGTCCACAAATCCACCCTCAGACTAAGCACACTTCCAGACAAGCCCACAGGCCAGATGGAACACCTACACTTCAAGATACAGGTCAGCCCTACCACCACTCTCCGGGGAACCCTCATCTACCAACCCACTGGACTCCGCAGAACATTCACCAACTCCATTTTAGACAGCATTTCCCCAACACAACATTCCTCCTGGACAACCTCCACAACATAGGACTCCGCCAGATCATGACTGAACCAACGCACTCAGCAGGACACACCCTTGACCCCATCTTAACAACAGGAAAATACATCACTTTCAGCCACATCACGAACCCCTGTGTAAAAAGACCATCGCTGCTTCCATTTCACCTTCTGAGCACCCACGATCCACAGAACCCAGCACCTGCTCCCACAAAGAAATGGGACTAAAATCACTGATGACCAGCTCACCACCTCACTTGGCAACTCCACCCCAACCATCACAGACAATTACGACCCCTACCCTGCAGCCCGAACCCTGCACAGATGGATCTCCAACTGAGCCAACACCATAGCCCCCCTCAAAAAAAAGAACATCACACATACCAGGAAAACCAGCTGGTCCCCCACCGAACTCCAAGAGTCCAGATGCACATGCCACCACCTCGAAAAGGCCTGGAGAAACTCCAAATCCACTGAAGCCCATAAAAACTTCAGAGCCGCCACCAACGCCCACCACCAACTCATCAAAAATACAAGAAAGAAAGCGATCAGAGACAGAATCTCCACGCAGGCGCACAACAGCAAAGAACTCTTCAGCTTCATCAAGGAGTTCGCCCAACCCATGAGCGAGTCAACAGACATCCCTCCCCTACTAGACTGCTGCAACAAACTCAGCACCTTCTTCCACCAGAAAATCAAGAACATTTACGACAATTTCGACGAAGACCGCCAACACACAGAACCCTCACCAACCACCTCGACACCTTGAAGCCAATGATTGACTGCTGGACAGCCCTCACTACCGAAGATACACTGAAGACCATGAAGTCAATTCACTCCGGGGCCCCCGCAGACCCCTGCCCCACCACATTTTCTACAGAGCCTCCGACCCCATGGCCCCCATGCTCCGCCACACCATCAACCGCTGCTTCGTGAAAGCCTCCTTCCCCTACGACTGAAAGCACACCGAGATCAACCCCCTCAGCGGACTCCACCGACCTCAGGAACTACAGACCCATCTCCCTGCTCCTGTTCCCAGCGACAGTCATTGAGAAAGCCATCAACAGCCAACTCGCCACCTTCATCGAAGAGCACAACATCCTCGACTCCTCCCAATCTGGCTTCAGAAAGAACCACATCACAGAAACCGCCCTCCTCACTGCAACAGACGACATCCACTCCCTCCTGGAGAGAGAAGAGACAGTAGCCCTCATCCTCCTCAACCTCTCAGTGACATTCAACACAGTCTCTCACCGCACTCTAACACGCAGACTTCATGACGCAGGGATCCAGAACAAGGCCTTTGACTGGATAAGCTCTTTCCTCTCCGGCAGAAACGTAGTGGGAAGACTCCCTCCCTTCCTCTTGGACCCTACACCGACCACCTGCGGATTCCCCCAAGGATCCTCCCTCAGCCCCATGCTGTTCAACATCTACATGACTCCGCTCGCCCCCATTGTCAGAACCCACAAACTCAACATTGTTTCAGATGCAGAAAACAACCAACTCATCCTCTCCCTATCCAACAAACCCAACGCAGCCAAACACAACTTTCAAGAAGACATGAAAGCAGTCGCCAAATGGATGAAAAGCAGCGGTCTGCAACTCAACATGGACATAACAGAAGTACTCATTATGGGGCCACACCCCGATGCCTGGAACAACACCCGGTGACCCCCACACTCAGAAACCTGTCAACCCCCACAGACCCTGCAAGCAACCTTGGAATCATCCTTGACTCCGACCTCGAAATGGACTGCCAGATCAACTCTGTTGCATCTTCCTGCTTCCTTCGACACCATCCGCCTCCTACGCAAGACCTTCAAATGGATCACCTTGAACACAGAAAGACTGTGACTCACGCCCTCGTTACAAGCAGACTCGACTACGGCAACACACTCTACGCCAGAATCAACAAAAACCTTACCCGCAAGCTTCAAAACATCCAGAACGCCGCCGCATGACTGATTCTTAACCTGCCAAGACACTGCCACATCTCCCGGCCCCTGCGAACACTCCACTGGCTCCCAATTGATGCAAGAATCACCTTCAAGATTCTCACCCATGCGCACAAAGCCCTCCACAACACCGGACCAGCATACATGAACAGCCGACTCAAATTCCACGCACCCTAAAGGACCCTACAATCAGCCCAGCTCTCTCACGCCGTGGTCGCCCGCATCAGGCAGTCCAGACAGGGAGGCTGCTCTTTCTCTTTCCTCTCGGCCAGAGCCTGGAACGCCCTATCGCGCCACATCAGACAGACGACATCACATCCCATCTTCACGAGGGACCTCAAAACATGGCTGTTCGCTAGACCTCCTCCTTGATGGACAGGACCCTGCGCCTCCCCCCTAGCACCTTGAGACCCTTACTGGTGAGTAGTCGCGCTTAACAAACCTGTGATTGATTGATTGATTGACACTTTTTTCCATGCTCACGCTGTGCTACCTGTTGGGATACAGCAGAAGATGTGGGCACTTAACGTTGCACTGCTCTCCTGGTGTCACACGTAGATAGTGTGGTTCCTCACGGGCAGATTTTGATGTCCATGAGACATCCAATAGAGAAGAGGCGGCAAGACAATAAGCCCTTGGAGAGCACACTTCAGGGTGCCACACAGCTGCAGGTAGTCAGCCCAGGCCAGTCTCAACTCAGGAAGGGTGAAAGGTCCCTTAATATTTAGTGTGGCCATGGTCTGGCTTCCCTGAGGCCAAGTATCAAAACCTCTCCCTCCAAACTATTCAGCCACACCCTCAAATGGCAGAGGTCTGTCATTCCAGTTGCATGCCCAATGTTTATAGCTGCCGCTGGAGAATGCACAGATGTGCTCCCCAGCCTCCAGTGTGGACTGGAGCCAAGCTAAAAGGCACACAAAGAGTTTTAGAGCAGAGAAATGGCCACTTTCTTGAAGTGCAAAACTAATGCAAAAACAAGTTGATGGACAGAATGCAGAACAATGTCATACATTCACCCAAGTACAAAGATATGGGTCTAAATCCATAATGTTTTTGCTCACCGTGCCATTCCAGTCTGAACCCAGCCATATGCAAATCAGTCTTGTTTCCGCTACAAAGGAAGTCATGGCTTGGCAGTTCAGGCTGGACTGTTCCCATGAGGCACAAGGTCAGACTGATTTGCATAAGGCCATGTCTGAACTGGGGTGGCGGAGTGAGCTAAAGAAGGATGATGAATTAAACCTAGATCAGTTGACTGGGGTGAGTGCTTGCAATGTTCAACACTCCGTCCATCAACCCCTTTGGTTTTGCTTTTTACGTCTTAAGTTGACAGGGTATGCCCAGACGTGGGTCCCTTGCTCACTTTGCCACTGGATTCAAGATAGCCTTGCTGATGAGGGTTATGAACCCGAAACTTGCCCCAGAATGCTTGTTTCCGGTTCAGGGAAGACATGACTTGGCAGTTCGGGCTGGACTGCTCCCATGAGGCACAAGGTCAGACTGATTTGCACATGGCCATGTCTGAACTGGGGTGGCGGAGTGAACTAAAGAATGATGATGGATTAAACCCAGATCAATTGACTGGGGGTGAGTGCTTGCAATGTTTAACACTCCGTCCATCATCCCCTTTGGTTTTGCTTTGTTCGCCATAGGTTGGCAGGGTATGCCCAGACGTGGGCCCCTTGCTCACTTTGCCACTGGATTCAAGATAGCCTGGCTGATGAGGGTTATGAACCTGAAACCGGTACCGGGATGCTTGTTTCCGGTCCAGGGAAGACATGGCTTGGCAGTTCGGGCTGGACTGTTTCAATGAGGCACAGGGTCAGACTGATGTGCACATAGCCATGTCTGAACTGGGGTGGTGGAATGAGCTAAAGAATGATGATGGATTAAACCCAGATCAGTTGACTGAGGGTGAGTGCTTGCAATGTTCACACTCCGTCCATCGTCCCCTTTGGTTTTACTTTCTTGAAGTGGCATTTCTAAGCTATTAATGACAAATCCACCTGTGCCACAAGAGATGGTTTGTCATTGTGAATCCAATTATAGGAAAAATTATGAGGCTACTTCAACGCAAACCACTATTGCAGCTTGAAGTAATTTTAACCATTCCCCTATGTTAACGTATATGAAGAGCAAACCTCGTAGGTAGTGAAAATACACATGGGTATTCTTCACTATCTGTGCAGAGAACCCACGTGTCGGTACTTGACGGAGGAGGACGTCGCTTTGCACGCTGACTCATCAGGCCACGTAGGAACCAGGGGATGCTGCAGTTCACTTTATCAAGAGTGTCTAAGCAATAGGATCATTATATATTCCTCCAACGACAAGAAAATAAGAGTAGACGACAGACGGAATTCCCCTTCCACTTTTTCTACCCTGGTTCCATTACTATTGGATTATCATCTTCATTTTGATGTGGCTTGTACGCATAATATTGAAACACTTCTTATCACGGGTGTGATTCGGTTGAACTCGACTATGAATAGACATATACCGCCTATTAATAAGAATTGATCTGCCGGAACAGAACCCTTAACGGATAATTGTCTGAAAAACGGGATACCACTTGTACCACAGTTCAATTTTATGGATACACTTACGCATCCTTTAACAACGGGAGAAGATCCAAGAACATCATCTTTAGTGACTATATTGCCCTGAAGAAGTCCCTTGAGGACGAAACGCGTCGGCTGTAGATCCTGTGTATAGTTTTTCTTTTCAACTGAACTGAATAAAGAACTGTCAAGATTACAAGAAATAGCTGATGTGATCATTTCTGTTTACCTTATCAGAGTTAACAGTTTCTAATAACGTTGAAGTGGTGCACCCTGACCTTTTTTTAAAGCCTTTCATAGTTCATGTTTTGAACCTACACTGTAACGGTGGGTGTTTTGAAGTGTGCACACAGACTGCCCCATGTACTAGAGGGTGGGCCCAAAAGAAAAAACTTTTTGGAGAATCTTTGACTAGGTGCTGTTCCTTTGGGAATCTTCCACTGTTATTCTTCCCTCTAAAACAGAGAACCCACGTGTACCTGCCCTGCTTTCACCTACCACTTGCTTCACCCCTCAAGACTTACCCGAGGAGTGCCCTAATGGTAGTGAAAGGTCCCCTCAGGATTGTCAAGAGATTTAGAAAAGCCAACCTGAGCATAACTGCAAGTGCGCACACGCCGACCTGCAATGCCAGGCTTGCGACATGTTTGAAACATTATAAGTGCAAGTGCGCTCACACATGTCTGCAACTGGAGGTTTGAAACATGTTTAAAAACATCATATAAGCACCACTTTCTTACATGTGTGGAAGGGCGCACACATTTTCACACTTCATTTACAGTGGGAAAGTGCCTAGAGCCCTAAAGCCACTAACAGAGAATCAGCCAAACCCATGAGGAAAAAGCAAAAAGTTAAGGGAAATGTGATGTATTCCTATAGGTTCTGTATCGATCCCCCTATTCCTGACCCTATTCTGGTTAACAACTTAACTAGCAGCCATCCCATGAAGCAGAAAACCCCCATGATGCAGGAACCGTTATCTGATAAAGCCACACTACGGCACAGGAACGTGTTATCTGATTAGGTCATAACGCTTGCCATCTAATTAGACAAGCGATATTCCTCCAGCCCCTGATAAGGCATACGGAGTTCTCAAAACAAATCAAACCTATGACAGACCTGGGAAAAACCCTGCGGCCATTGTTTTGATTTCACCGAGAACTTCAGCAAAAGAATGTGCTAATGACCAGGTCGTATGACATCCTCATTGACGTATCTATGTCCATCCTTACGTCAATCTCGGCACCTTAAAGGTATAAATATTACCGATATTGCCCTATGCAAACACACGCGGTGGTGACGAGATCGGAGCAGCCAGACTTGCCGAAGCCCAGAGCAGAGCAGACCCCGCTGGCGCAGCCCCGCCTTCCTGACGCGCTGAGAACGAGACGCTGCTTTCTCCTGCCGAGAAATCCAGCTCCGGCGCTTCCGGGTAGCCCTCGCAGGCAGCCTGGGATATCGAGACCAGAGACGAGAGATACCATCCCTCATTCATCCTAGAGTCCAGGTACAGAACTGAATAACCCCTTGCAGAGAATTCTTTAGTCAGTCACTTGGCAAAACAAACTTAACTTAAACTGTAACTTTCTATTCCCGCCCACGTATTAGGCTTAGGTCAGGTACATGGGGTAGGCGTAGTTAGAAACACCAGTTGAGTACGATTAGTCAAATGTAAATGTGTATGTATTCATTTTATTCATTTTAAACCTTCATATGGCTTAGAAACCATATCAATGTTTTTACAGTATTATTTTATACTTCTGCTTTTATTGTATGCACTTTACTTAACCATAAGTATTGCAATAATATCGATCCATTTCTCTTGTATGAGGAAAGAGACTGATCAATAAATAACATCTTTTATTGAACACGCCCGTCTCTTCCTTTTCTCTACAATCTGGTGAGACTAAGAATGCACGTACTGACTGAGTAAAATAAGTCGTCTTTTGTTTTCACACGACTCTAGAGATACACTCTTGATTAGGGGAGAGCAAAGTTGTCATGTTCTATGGTTGTCAGAAACTAAATCCCTTCTTGTCTATCCAGGGAGGTTCAACTCCTCCTTGCCTATTCGAGAAAGTTTCTAGTGAACTCTGAGCTAGCTGGCAAAACCCCAAACTTTAAGTCTAATATCGACAGTAGTAGACCTAGTTAACGTCTGGTCTAGGCCTATACTATTGAAGGTATTATTCCAATGCGCAGAGCCTATTGGGATAATAGGAACTACACTACATGGCGCCCAACGCGTTTGGAAGGGCGATAAAACTAACGTAAGACATTTAAAGTAACTCAGTCGTGCTTTTTCACTCAGACCCCTTTTTCCCATAATACTCCAAAGACGTCTGGAGTGGGTGAAAGGTAATATCCGCCAGACCTCGCAGGAGGAAACTCCTATGTATGGTTCTTGGTTTAGTCAACGTTGAAGGATACACTGTTCCAAAATATTGTGCATCTAATCTTTGTTTCCATAAGAAACCTGATCTGCAAACAAACTAAATAACCTTCCTGTCGGTAAAATGGTAGACAGTGATGAAGAAAGAGAGACAGTTAGGATAGCAACTGAACTCGCAGCAGCTGATAATGCACTGCAAGACACAGACCCGGATATAATACTCATCCCGGTCATCAAGAGGAAATCTATAACTTTAAAACTTATAGAAAATGGACTGACACCTAGAGGTGGCACAGTCATATTCGTGATTGAGGCACACGAATATCGGCAGACAGAGGTATATTATTCATGGATACATTTTCCAGCAGCAAATGCTGTAACAAAGTACTTCCACTATTACAAAACAGAGGACCCTCCTAATGAGTACACTCCTTTCGAGGAGGTGGAAGTACCACTTAAATTTCAAGAGCATCTGCTCTTATTTAATGGCGCCCTAAAACATAATAATCACATCACCAGGCTCGGTCCATTAGGTAGACCAGGAGCAACGTGGCCGGTCCTAGCCGGATACACACCAAATCCAGACATCGAAGGGATGTCTGCAGCAAACCTTTTAATACAACTAAAACAATTAATAAAAATACATAGACAATTAGTCCAATATGTGATGCGGACTTCAACAATTCAACCAGCAATTAAAATTCCACAGCTGACCTCTCATCAGGGGAACACAAATAAAATTACACCACAGAACATACAATCCTGCCTAGGTAAGGTACCAGCTAAACGGGAAGAAATACCATTCTGGTTAGCACAAAAAATCACCCAAATAGAGGTGGTGTTTCCAGACATCACCCCGTTAGAAAAACACAGGATTCTGACTATCTGTCTTCCAATGGGAATCGCACCACACGTGGAGGACTGTGACACTTGGGGTACAGTCTTTGCTTCTATCTACACAAAAACGCACAGTGTTCCATCCATTTCGGTAATACCAGATGTGCTAAAACAAATTCAAGACGAATACGGTCCAGAACCCGCTTTAACTCTTGGTATGAAATTACTAAAAGACTTCAAGCAGGTCTCGGCTATATTATTAGCCAACATAAAGGGAGAAGCAGCAAACGTGGCGATCCGCCAGAGGTTAAAGGAGACAGATATAGCAGACCAACCAGCTGAAATTGCCAGAATTATAGAAAAATCCTATGAGGAACTAGGTAGAGATAGTTTAGGTGGAATACCAGTAAAACCACAACTGATTGAAAGTCCTGAAAAAATATTTTTTAATAATAATTCAACATCACAAAAAAAGAGCTGGGATGGAAACAAACAATCCAATCCTAAAGAAAAGAAATTCCAGTCCAGAGGAAGGTCTCCTCGGCGGAGAGAAAAATCTCCGAACCAGAGACACAGGTCACCCCAAAGTGACCCCTCTGGGAAAAGATATAACCTTAGAAATAGGGATAATATAAAGAAGCCTGATAGATATCAAGACATTGATACACGTCCCTCTCAATCTTTTCAGACTTCCTCGCAGAAATCGGAAAGAAGAGGACGATCAGAACAAAGAGAAGAGCACGCCAAGTCCAAAGACAAGGAATCTGCTCATCTAAAAAAGAAACTACAATTTCCAAAAAAGAAGGTAGCCAGTATCAAGGTAGTTAACAATGCCGAGAATACTGAGGACACAACTGAAAAACGGAGAATGGGCTCAGACAATGCTAGACAGCGCAGCAGAAGTGAGCATAGCTCGCAAAGTCCTTATGAATCATCTGGAGACAGTGGACACGAATGAATATCTTCAAGTGGAAACTGCAGACACCAGAGTTAGGAAACCTCACAAAATATATGAAATAACTTTACGTATAGAAGGGGATAAGACTAGAAAAATAAGGGGACTATTTTGGGATAATCTCTCCAAGGGCTATGACATCCTTCTAGCTGAAAAAGACTGGCCACCAGAGTTTGTCAGGGAGTGCCCTCATGGCGAAGAAATAATTATGCCTGCCTTCTCAAATCATATCCCAATTCATAAAAAATACACACTTGCCAGAAAGTGGGCAGTAGCTCGAGCTCCTGCTTTATATAAAAATCATGTAGGATGGGATGAGGACTCTCCTCCTCACAAAATCCAGTTAAAATCACAACCTACTGCACAAAGACAGTACCCAATTAAGCAAGAAGCTAAAAAACAGGTAAAATAAATCCTAGATCAATTAGAATACCAGGGGGTGATTGAAACTTGCACCTCACAAATGAACAACCCTTTGTTTCCGGTCTCCAAACCAGACAATTCATATCGTCTAGTTTTGGATTACCGACACCTTAACTCATGTTGCAAAACTTTTGCAGTGCAAAACTCGCATAGTGCTGCACTAATGAATAACATAGTGCGCAAAAAATACAAAACAACATTAGACATCTCTAATGGATTCTTTTGTCAAAACATAGCACCAGAGAGCAGATATTTGTCTGCATTCTCAATAAATGGCACTCAAAAACAATTCTGTCGGTTAGCCCAGGGGTACAAGAATAGCCCAGGGGTATTCTCAGCGAGAGTAACAGAATTACTACAAACATATGATGACGAAGCATTATCTTATGTCGACGACATATACCTAACAGATGATGACTTGGATACTCACTTGAAGAGAGTGAACACCATAATACTTGGGTTCGCAGCAGAGGGTTACAAATTCAACTTTAAAAAATCCAGAATTGCCCATCTAACAGTCCTGTTCTTAGGATACGAATTATCAAGTGAAGGCAAAAGCCTGGCTGACAATTTCCTAGAGAAATGTGCCGTACTCCAAGCACCTACAACACTAAAAAACTTACAGTCAATTCTAGGCTTCCTAAATTTCGGAAGAACATACATTGCAAATTACGCAGAAAGGGTCAAACCCCTTTATGATCTAATAAAACCAGATTTTAAAAGAACCAATTGGACTCAAATACACACAGAAAATTTTGAGATCCTTACAAACAGACATGTTAATTAAAACAAAATTAGAAACACGTGATAACACATGCAATCTTGTGATTCGAGTCATCCCAGGAAGATGCGGATTCACATACCTGACCTCTAATGAGGGAGAAAAGGTACCAATTGCATTCAAATCACACTTGTACACAGAAGCTGAAAAGAAATTCAGCATTAAAGAAAACATTGTTCATGCAGTTCAAACCGCAATAGCTAGAGAAAAAGATCAAGCAGACGGTAGACACATCACAGTCAGAACAGCGGAATCAGCCTTTGAGGCATTAACAACACCGTGTAATTTACCGACAACAACATTGAATCCGGAATGGATACAATGGGTGAATTCAATTACAACGGACAAAGTATACTACTACTTTGATCCAGAACTAAAGGAATTGAAAAATCTAGAATATGAAAGAACATTCCCTCTGCCTATCGACATTCTGCCTTTACGACAATACGCTTGTGTAATCTATACAGACGGACATGCTCAACCCTCCGTTTGGGGAGAACAAGCATACAACCCAACATGTGAGATTACAAAAGAAGTGTGGCGCGGAGGTAAACTAAGACCTCTATTAACAAAAACACACTCAGTAGAAACTAATTCAGAACAACAGACTGAAATAATAGCATTGAAAATGGCGCTAGATAATGCGGATCGCGAATTCCCGACACTTATAGTGTCCGATTCATATTACTGCGTCAAATCATATAACAACGATTTGCAGACATGGATTCAAAATGGTTACAAAGATGACACAGGTGCAACAATAAAGCAAAAACTGCTTTGGGAACAAATAGCTCTTTTACAAAAAGAACTACCAAAGACTCACGTGACACACTGACTGAGTCATCAGCGTGATGGCGTTCACGTTGCAGGGAATTCATTGGCTGAGACAGCCACAGCGGTAGCAACTAAATCGGCTTCCGTAGCTCGAAAAAAGCGTACAGTGAAGTATATTGACGGTGAAACAGTACTGGCGGTGAAAACGCCATCAAAAGGCGACTGCTCAGCGCTACCGATCAACTATCCACTCAATTATACATACATAATCGATACAAACTCCGTCCCTTTTGCTCGAATCCCTGGAGTGGGGGATAGAGTGATTCCAAACATGGACAGGAGAACCTTGTTAATAGCAGACGCGCATATGGGCGAGGGTCTCAGACACCTCAAACTAAAAGATTCTCTGGAAGAATTACAATCAAGGTACTGGTGGCCAGGCATGAGCCTGCATCATACCATGTTCGTAAAGAACTGCCCAAACTGTAACAGAAATCGCAGTGGTGAGAGAAACGGTGTAATACCGTGTCGTTTCACTCCAGAAAAGATCAACAGTAAAAAGCAAAGCGTCCGATTAACATATACAGGCTAGTTTCCACTTATAATGTAGATCACCAGCACTCGGCTGACGTCTGGACTGTTATACAAAGATTTGCGAGTCTAAATGGCATATACGCTAAGAGCATGCTACGTTTGACCATTGTTTTCAATCTGGCCCTCCAGCCTGAGGGGAAACATGGCCAAGTGAGCATAGCACAGCGGGACTCTTCTCACTTCCTTCCTGAGGGATACGGGATGGTGTAAAGAAAAAACCAAGGCATAAAGCTATCTATAACAGAAAGGATATTAGGTTCGGGAGCTGGGTGGGTCAAACATCTAATAAGTGTCCAACGTAGTCTAAATAACTTGCCAAGAAATTCTCTGAAGGGATTCAGTCCGTACGAATTATTGTTTGGAACTAGGATGTTAGTCTTAGATCTCGACAGTCAGACTTCAGTGGTGAAGGAAAAAAGCTTTGATATCAAAGATCATTTGGCTGTTTTGCAGGACTTAAACGAAACAAGAAAAGACCTGAGCAACATAAAGTTGAAACAGCAGCCAACAACCACTGAAGAACCACCACCTGTCCCAGCAAGACCTGTCTGGATTCCAAAAGTCGGGGATCTAGTCAGAGAAAAGATCGCGGTAAAGAAGGAATTTGGGCCTTCTTACAGAAAAGCAGTTCCTGTCTTGTCTGTCAACGGGACAAGATCAGTTGTACTACCGCCGCTTGCTGGTAAAAAGGAGAACCGAGTTGTATCCATCGACCTGGTAAAACCACAACATGTGGCCGATAACAAATAGTAGGCCAAGTGGACTCCCGAGAAGTAGTAGAACACCAAGATTTGCTACTAACACAGAGGTTCAATCTAAGAGGCTAATCACATTCGAAACGCCTACAGAACTACAACAAGGACTATGCAATAATGCAATGGAACTTAGACCTCTGAAAACCCAAATAAAAACATTTAGCAGAGACACACCAATCTATAATGAAGTAACAAACGACTATGCAAGAAACAGTAATCCTGAAGCAATTGGAACAATTGACAGAACTGCATCCGGCTACTTCATAAACTTCGATGATTCCTCTGAAGGCTTCACTGAATCAAAAACACAGCCATCAACAAAAACCTTTAAAGAAAAAGTTAAAGTACTTTTGAAACAACTGAAAGAAACATATCTAATTTCTCCATGGATTGAATTTTGGGTGGGTTTTGGTGCATTTATCCTCATACTTTGGCTCATCATGGTACTAACTTTGGGACGCTTCATTGAGGGAAAATATGCTAAAATGGACACAGCAAGTCAGAAAATCAACTTGATCCTCAAACCACACACATCTTCACACGTCGAGAAAAGAGAACTTTCTTCAGTCAACTTCACAGCCAATCCTATACCGGGTGGGGTAGCATGGGACAAAACTGACTACGAAATTTATGGTCCGGTTGAAATCCTGAAATATCCACACCAAATTAAGATCTCGTTGAGTGACTTTGTAAAACCGAGCTCATTTGCTGATGATTGGGACTTTGAAAGTATAAATAATATGATGTCTGACTTAGTGATGTCTGCTAAATTTACCAAACATGATTATTTGCAGGGTTCGACAAATTATGATAGTATGTACTGTTATAACCACTATGGTAACCATTTTCTACATAGATCCGCACAACCTAGAAATGTTTTAAATTATAATCAATGGGAACATTGTGCAACCCCTCCAAAAGGAAGCTCAAGAACCGTTTATGACAAATATTCATACTTTTCAGGTTTTAACACAAGTAATGCCGAAACATTTTATTTCAAATTGTCAAATAAGACAGGGACAAAGACCATGATAACAAACACGAAATTGATATATTCAGACTCATTCTTTGAACAAATGAATACTTTTGGTTTTGATTATTGGGACAAAAATGTTGAAGTAAAAAGTGTTTGGGGTACAAAAGAATGGCAAGTACAGGGTATAGAATCATTGTTTAGAGCCTGCATGATCCCAGAACAAATTATATTTTTAAATGACACTGTTCAACAAACTACCTGTCTTGGCTTAGCCAAAATCAAAGACTTAAATAAACCGTCTATTCCAAAACCAACAATGAACAGCAATAGCTCCACAGATGAAGAGATAGATGTAAATTATGTATTAAACCAAAACAGAACACATCCTGATTGGAAACAGTGGTTGATCTGGCCCACAGATACTAATAACTGTCAAAACAGATTCCTGAACAAAACACAGGGGTTCAAAATGACCAGGCCAGACCCTAGATATTCCCAAAGACAACACCCAGGAATAATAACCACCTACAGTGTGGGCAAATCATGCCTTCAGTGGCTACAGACTTCCACACTGGCAGAAATTAAGCAACACCTAACTTTACTTACTGATGGTGCTGACTTGCGTGGTTTCATTATGGGACCGCGCAAACAGCGTCAGAAACGTTTCATAGCAGCCTCTGTATATGCAGCATACAACGAGGCCTGGAAGGTGACTCAAATTGAGACAGCAGAAAGAATATGGGAAATTGACCGTATTAATTTGGAAAAATCACTTTCTGTAGCGGACAATGGGTTAATGACTCTGTCCTCCAGAATATTTTCTCTGGACAGCATTGTGTCTTCAGCAATCGACATAATATCGCAAGACTTGCTGTTGTTACAACACGGTCAGTCTCAATTGCGTTCTATTGTACAGCTTGGCTGGACGTTACAAAATCTGCGTTCAGGCTATGTGCCTTGGCGTTTAATCAACACAACGTCACTATTCAATATCTTTAACCTTACTGATAAACAAATCAGTATGGCACAAAAGGGTGCTGATTATACAATTCTGAGCATTGAGAAACTCGAGAGATTACCAGTGACAATGTCAGAACGACCTGTCAGTGAATGGATAATACATGGGATAATTAATATTCCAATATCAACCTTCAGGTTTCAATACTGCCAAAAATATATACAGGCTGGCATGTACGAAAAATTGGGAAAGGGGTACATTAAAACAACATGGAACTTGCCCTATTCACATGCATGTGTCAGTAATAAAGGACAGAAAGTGTTTCTTAGTGGCAATAATTGTGCAATGTCACTGAGCGGTACACTTCTGTGTAATGGAATTAGTTTGCATGGAGCCTGTGAAGGGAACTCAAATAACCTTTCATGTCACCAGCTAGGCGCACCTGCAACAGAGATAGAACCATTCTTTCAAAGACTCTATAATGGGAGTTACATTCTAATTGTAGATCGCAGATGCTGTAGTCTTATGCCCGGGACTCCTTATCTCGTAACTACGACTGCGAAGGTCAAGTGCTGTGGACGCTTATTGTTCCCCAGCTCCCTTCCAGACAGGGAGGCAAGGGCATGGCCCAACTTGAAAATTACTTCTATTCGAATAGATACTTTAAGCAGAATGAAAACAGTGCTTCTTCAGACGCCGACCAGACTCACGTCATCAAAAGAAACGTATGATCTCCTAGTCGCAGGACGACTGCAGAGATTCACTCCTTACTATCAACTAATTCCCCCATACATTTCGCAGAAATACTGAATGAAATCTTAAATATTTCTGATACCAGTGGAGTCTCAAAAGTATTTAAGACAGTATTTTCGATGGCATTAACACCATTCAAAGCCATACTGGGTATTTTTCCAGATTTCGTCCATTCGATTTTTGGCGGACTTCCCCTCATTTTAGGACTAATTGCAGGAATCCTATTCTTAGTCCTTATATTTCGTTATGGCAAACCATGTCACAGACAAAACACCTGCGACAAGGGAAGAAACAATCCTAGCCATTGGATACCGGGACCGGATATCAAAAATCCTGGGACTATCCCGGCTTAGAGACCTGAACATGACTTGGTTTCTTTCATTTCGACCAATGTGGCATCGATGTGTTTTACCTGTATTAAGGTGCTTGCTATGCGGAGAAGAATGCGTGTTAGACACCTGTCTGACTCTACAATAAGATGTGCCAATGGATGCAGAAACATTGTTGAGTCCAATAAAGGCTCATGCTTTGTGCTGCCCTCAACGGCTACCAATCCTGATGACGGCATTCGTGGAAGCTTCACCACTACGATTAAGGGGTAGTGAAGTTCAAGATGAAAGCAGCATTGATCAGGTACGACCTTCTGTCAGCAATACTAATCAAAACGTCAATGGAAACAATCATGCGCACGAATGCATGGTTACATCTTTTTCCGAGTTAGTGGAACTCTCCCAGGAAGCTGTTGACAACTTTTTCGAGAGTCTAAATGATATGATGTTCTCACCAGAGCAGAAATAGAAACCTTTGAGAAAGCTCGTACACGGCGTTCCCTGAATTTGGCCTTCAACTAGAATAGCAAACTACCATGCCTCCAGTTCACGGACAGCAATTTTTGTTCAGCAGCCCCAAAATATTTTTACGAATTTTTTCGGGACACTTATTTTCTGCTTAAAGTAAGAACTATTCTTAGAGAACAAAAATTTCTATTTTTAGACACTTTATAGACATTAGCTGCCCGCTGGTATGTTCATAATTATTTTATTCTGTGATGGAATGGTCTCGAAACTTTTTTCTGTATTAAGAGCCATTTCATGTGTAAATTCTCATATACAAATTAGTGATAATGTATAGATATGCGTGATTACTTTAGCATTATTCTACAGCTTGAGTGCATATATTACATGTGACTGTTTTTTCCGTATATTTGATAATTTCAAAATGCATTAATGTATTTTGGGGTGGTAAGGTATACACGATACTCTACAGTATGTTTTACTATGCATAGATTCGTAAATATGTCCATAGTTAGCGTGGAGTGGGTGTGATGTATTCCTATAGGTTCTGTATCGATCCCCCTATTCCTGACCCTATTCTGGTTAACAAGTTAACTAGCAGCCATCCCATGAAGCAGAAAACCCCCATGATGCAGGAACCGTTATCTGATAAAGCCACACTACGGCACAGGAACGTGTTATCTGATTAGGTCATAACGCTTGCCATCTAATTAGACAAGCGATATTCCTCCAGCCCCTGATAAGGCATACGGAGTTCTCAAAACAAATCAAACCTATGACAGACCTGGGAAAAACCCTGCGGCCATTGTTTTGATTTCACCGAGAACTTCAGCAAAAGAATGTGCTAACGACCAGGTCGTATGACATCCTTATTGACGTATCTATGTCCATCCTTACGTCAATCTCGGCACCTTAAAGGTATAAATATTACCGATATTGCCCTATGCAAACACACGCGGTGGTGACGAGATCGGAGCAGCCAGACTTGCCGAAGCCCAGAGCAGAGCAGACCCCGCTGGCGCAGCCCCGCCTTCCTGACGCGCTGAGAACGAGACGCTGCTTTCTCCTGCCGAGAAATCCAGCTCCGGCGCTTCCGGGTAGCCCTCGCAGGCAGCCTGGGATATCGAGACCAGAGACGAGAGATACCATCCCTCATTCATCCTAGAGTCCAGGTACAGAACTGAATAACCCCTTGCAGAGAATTCTTTAGTCAGTCACTTGGCAAAACAAACTTAACTTAAACTGTAACTTTCTATTCCCGCCCACGTATTAGGCTTAGGTCAGGTACATGGGGTAGGCGTAGTTAGAAACACCAGTTGAGTACGATTAGTCAAATGTAAATGTGTATGTATTCATTTTATTCATTTTAAACCTTCATATGGCTTAGAAACCATATCAATGTTTTTACAGTATTATTTTATACTTCTGCTTTTATTGTATGCACTTTACTTAACCATAAGTATTGCAATAATATCGATCCATTTCTCTTGTATGAGAAAAGAGACTGATCAATAAATAACATCTTTTATTGAACACGCCCGTCTCTTCCTTTTCTCTACAATCTGGTGAGACTAAGAATGCACGTACTGACTGAGTAAAATAAGTCGTCTTTTGTTTTCACACGACTCTAGAGATACACTCTTGATTAGGGGAGAGCAAAGTTGTCATGTTCTATGGTTGTCAGAAACTAAATCCCTTCTTGTCTATCCAGGGAGGTTCAACTCCTCCTTGCCTATTCGAGAAAGTTTCTAGTGAACTCTGAGCTAGCTGGCAAAACCCAAAACTTTAAGTCTAATATCGACAGTAGTAGACCTAGTTAACGTCTGGTCTAGGCCTATACTATTGAAGGTATTATTCCAATGCGCAGAGCCTATTGGGATAATAGGAACTACACTACAGAAACACTACCTCAAGCATAGGGTGTCAGGCAGAGGCCACCAGTAGGGCCCAGTACAGATCTAATTCCCAATTTTCAACTTCGCACTTCCAGGAAAAGATCTCTTGCAGCTTGTTGTCTCCCTACAGCCACAGCGGAGGTCAGCCAATTGACACTTGAAGTCCCCTTTTGTGTCCTGGGTACAAGAGGGAGCAGATCAGTACTTTAAGGCTCCTCTCAGGTCACAGACAGCAGGTCCATTCCTCTTCGGATATTCTGCAGGTGCAGAAAGCATTCTACAATGTGTGCTTAGAT
Source organism: Lissotriton helveticus (assembly GCF_964261635.1). Taxonomy (NCBI): domain Eukaryota; kingdom Metazoa; phylum Chordata; class Amphibia; order Caudata; family Salamandridae; genus Lissotriton; species Lissotriton helveticus. The sequence continues at coordinate 248,116,383 of NC_136057.1, read as the reverse complement.
GTGCCAAAATTATGAATGGTGCACGCTAGTGGATGGGGTGACTCCAGGCCGTTCCCTAACTAATGAGGTGAAAGTTCCCCAGGTCACATCTACCAATTTTATATTAGTTTGCCTTGCTGCAGAGGCCCAAAATGCAGTGTGTCAGGACATTTTCAATATGGTGAACGTCTTCCACACATTAAACTTGTGCTCTGAGTGCTGGCCGCTTGGTGTGTGTGAGGAGTGCAATATGGTAATCCTATTGGTGTTCCTCAGCTACCTCAAAATCCAGTTTGTATTAGGCAAGGGCAAAAGCAGGTTCTCTCAGCAACATACACAAGAATTGCCTTTGCATCCTGTGTTCTCCTTTTCAAGTGCACCCCAGTTTTATATGTGAACCCAGGTGACCTGTCAAGCAGTTTCTGATACTCAAGTAGGAAAGCATGATTTGACAAAAAGGATGCACACTGCCAACACCCTGCATATTCTGTGGAGTCCAGAAGAATCATCTCTGCTCATGCAGGTCTGCCTATTGTTTACCCCTGGAAAGCATTTCTCACCTTTTTCACACCTATTCAAGGCTCATCACTGACAAGGAGAAGCGGAAGAGCAAATGCAAATTAGCCTCTAGGACCTTCAGGCAGGGAAAGTGTAACTTTCTAAAATTACATTTCCTTGAAATGTATTACAAATATGAATTGATAATTGAATAGGATTTAGAATAACTATTAACCCCTTAAGTGCGCCCGTTGGCCAACGGCCGTCGCGAGCACTACCTCAGTAGTGCTGTGCACGTCCGTTGGGCGACGCGGCCCCACCCGCGCAATGGAATGCCCGCACCGCGGGGGAATTGCCGCCCCAGTAAACGGGTTAAAAGTAGTTGTTTAATTATTTTTCTGGCTGGTCTCATTCCAGAGATACAGTATTAGTATTTATTTATTTATGTATTTAAAAAATAATTATTGTGATGTTCATCAAATGTAAACAAAACAAAAATACACAAGAAATACAGATAATGTAAGTGACTACAAGGAAGAGAGAACCATACAGGAGTATCGATAATAGCATTATGAGGGATCAGCTAAAGCATCATTACTACTGAAAGTACATTATGGCCAGTATAATAGTGAGTCCAGCAGGGTGAAAGAGGTAAGGGTAAATCATTTCAACCCCCAAAAAACAATACATAATGGAGTAATATAATCATGCCATACTATGTAATGTTACAGTACATATTACGCATGCCCTACGTAATCCCCAGCAGCAAACACACTCAGATCCACATACCGGTCCCAAGCAGTCCCAACTCACTCCATCTCCATCTGGTGGAGCAACAAATAAGAGCAGAGTGACTGCCAAATTTTTTGACCTGGAAGAAGGCAGTTGCAGTGTTGCATAGATATCGCAAGTGGTCTCACAGTGTATCAAATCCCGATTGTGGGGACCGTGGAGGCACTCCAATACTTAGAAATTTGCCTCCTGGCAAGGACCAGGGCAATGGCGGAATAACGATGAACCCCAGCACCCAGTGGTTTAAAGTATCCCAATAAAGCGAGCAACAGGGAAGAGCTTAAGTCGGAGTCAATCATTAAAGCAAGGTGCCGAAAGACTTCCACCCAGTGTTCAAGTATTGGTACTCAGTTCCACGCCAGGAGAGAGAAACAGGCCTGCTCCACTGCCCATCTGGGGCAGGCATGAAGTTTGGTGGCGTCCATCTTTGCTATCAATTTGGGTGTGAAAGGTGCTACAAGTAGGTATTTAAAATGGAGAAGCTTATGTCAATGACTACCCGAGATAAAATGGGTCTGTTCTGCCCATGTCTCGTCCTATAGTGGGTGCTCAGCTCATCCTCCCATGCTGCGTGAGCTCACATTCCCACTTATGGTCAGAGCGTTTGGGACAAGTTATATAGGCGGGAGACCAAATGGGCACCATCTGTAGACAAAATCACAATATATCAGGGAAAAATCAGCTGGCTCTGCTGTGGAAGAACAAAGTGTGGTGTACATGGATATACCTGTTCTATGTAGGAGAAACTTGTCCATATAGGGCACAATTTGCCCTCCCGCTCGGTCGACGACTGAACATCACTGGGCATCGTGGAACAGATCCCCCGTAGTCTGTAACCCATAACGAGTAAGGGTCCTGTTACTTAATGTTTCCATGGTGGGGATAACCATGGGTTGTCAAGAACCGTCAAGTGTCGGGATACACGAGTCCTGCGTTCAAATAGCGGCACAACCTCTCCCAGGCCCAATATGAGGTTTAAAGTGTCTGTATCTCTTTGGGCGATCTAGAGAGGCCGTGTGGAATTATGGTAGAAAGCGAACAAGGGTTAGCCTGTGGCCATACACGTTTTCGGAACTGCAGCCTCGCGTGCGGGTGATACAAATAATACGCAATATGCACTTGTGCCACTAAATAGTATAAATAGAAATCTGGAACGTCAAACCCTCCACGCCAATACGGCATCATCAACGTCTGCTATTTAATACGTGCTTGACCGCAGGCCCAAACCAATCTGGTAAGCATGCCCCGAGCATATCAAAAATTTAGAAGTAAGTGGCATAGGGATGTTAAGGAAGAAATATAAAAAATGAGGCAATACCACCATTTTTATAATGGCAATCCTACCAGCAATGGACAGTGGGAGTTTGATCCAGCCATCTATTTGAGCCGACAGCCGGTCAATAGTGGGCCCATAGTTGAGGTGGAGGAGCTCTGATGCATTGAGATGCAAGAAAATACTCTGATAATGGGAGGGGTTGGGGTGCTCATTACACCAGAAAAAGGGGAATTCTGGAGTAAATTGGACTGTAGCGTCTGTTAGTGAAAGTATTTTGTATTTGTTCCAATTTAAAACTATCCCGGAGAACACCCCGAATCACACAGTTTTGCGGGGGAAGGAAGATTAGGAGCGGGGTCTCTGACAAACAGCAGAATATCATCTGCATATAACAAAGCCATAAGGAGGCCGCAATGGAATCTTATCCTGCGTTGCAAGTGGCGTTCCTGCAGATGGCGCTCAAGTGGGGCCATAGCTATAATAAACAATAGTGTCAATAGGGGACAGCCTTGTCTGGTACCCTGCGATAGTGCACATTGATCATGAGCTCTCCATTTACATGGAGTCAGGCCAATGGATCTGTATAGAGTAAGCAAATGAGATCAGAAAATCCTCTGAGGATTCCCAGCTTCCATAATGTGGTATATAAAAAGGACCACTGCAGTGAATCAAACACTTTTTCTGCGTCAATCAGTACAGCTGCAGCAGGAACGTTGGAATCTATTTGGTTAATGATTGCAAATACTGTGCGGAGGATTACAGATGTAGATCAGTTCGGAATGAAGCCAGATTGAAACAGGGAAAAAAATGATAGACGTGTTGACAGAACTTTAGCCAAAATTTTGTAATCCTGATTTAACAGTGACAAGGCTCATTGATGAGAGGGTTTGCCCGGTTTAAGGAGAAGAGAAATGATGGCCTCTCTCATTGTTAGGGGCAGTAGTTCACTTTCAAGCATACAATTCCAAAAGATGAGGAATTAGTAGTGACATATGTTTTATAGAAGATTCCAATTAGACCATCAGTGCCGGGGTGCAGGTTCAGTTAAGGTCTTCGATGGCCTGTAACAGCTTCTCTGCTATAATGGGTGATGCTAAAAATTGACGTTGACCATCTTCGAGCCAGACCATAGCCACCTCCGGCAAGTAATTGGTGAGAGCCTCATCAGTGGGGGGGAAGGTGGCGTATAGTTGAGAGTAGTAAGAGAGGAGGGTGAAGGTGCTGTGTGTGATCGAGGTGCCGCCATCGAGCTGCAGCTGTAAAGTGAAAGAGATTGATGGCGAGGACAGAGACACCTGCCCAATGTCTGACCCAGTCCCACACCCTCATCATAAACTCTTGCACACGCATATTTGCCAAGATAGTTAGCCTTGCAAGTTCCTGGAATTCAGTGAGAAGCTTTGACCGTTGATGTAATGAGGGGGAGGATCATCGGTCAAAGTTTGTGCATCAAGATCTCTGAATGCCCTCTCTTTGGTTTAGAGATCCTTGCGGATAGAGAGGAGCATCCCAGACTGCTAAGCAATACATATCCCTTCTATATATAGTTTGAAGGCCTCCCAAAGTGTGGCATAGACGGATACGGAGCTAGCATTCAATTGAAAGTATTTGACTATGGCGTCTCTGACGTCATTCCTGAACACACTGTCACGTTGGGCCTCCACTGTGAAGCACCAGGTTACAGATGGGCATGCAATGCTAGGGGCAGAGAGTGTCAGCACCACTGGTTGATCCGAGAGGGTGCGGGGGAAGTCTTCCACCAAGAGGACATTTATCAATAGCCTGGGAAACAGATACCAATGGTCTATACAGAACCAAGTCCCATGGGGCGTTGAGTAGAAAGAAAAGCCTTTGTCGGAGGGGTGTAGGATACGCCACGAATACAGCAGTAGCAAGGAGTGCAATAAAGTGTTGAGTGCCTTTATAGAGTATGGCTTTGTGACTTGCCCCGGGCCAGTTGTGTCAAGGGCTGGGATCAAGGTAAGGTTGAAATCACCCCCATTACAATCGAGTCAACAGAGAGCCGAGAGATGTGTGTAGAAATATTGGTAAAAAACTCTGTTGTGTCTGTGTTTGGGGCATAAATGTTGATCAGGAGTAAGTGATCTGCCACAAGGGTTCCAGCCACCAGAAAGTATCGACCTTCAGGGACCACAACTACTTTGTATGCCTGAAATGGTACTGTTTTGTTTGATAAGTATGCATGTTCCCCTGGAGTATGTGCTATAGCTAGCGAAAAAGAGGTTATGCCGCAGCTGGTGGAAAACCGATTGGCAGATTTTGGGGCATAGTATGTTTCCAGCAGAAACGCCACCTGGACTGCATGTCGGCCAAGGTACGACACCACTTGCCTTCCCTCTTGAGGGCTAGCTAGGCCTCTAATGTTCCAGGACATGCACTTCAGCTCCATCACCTTAGGATTTTGACCAGTGGTGCCATCTGGACCAAGAATGAGAATATGGACAAGTAACACTCTGTAGGAAGATGCCGAGTTGAACCATAGTATATTCATTCTCCTGCATAAAACAGTTATGAAACATAGAACCTATAACAACTCACAGACCACTGCCCCCACTCACATCGGATAGTACCCCAACCAGGATATGGTGATCCCATTATATCATTAGGATACAATTGGAGCAGGAAAGAAGGTATATGACCTTACTTGGGTCAATATAGAAAGCCCTCACTCACCAACCTGGTTGGTGACATGTTTCATCATCGGGCTCCACTGAAGAGGCCGAGTGCCTCTCCAGTGTGCTATAATGCCAGAACTACTGCGAAGCGAGTTGTTGTGAAATAGACGTTTAGTGGGTGATTAGAAAGTGATAGTGATGGTTAAAAAATGTCAACAGTGTTTCAAAAAGATTTATTACTTGATCACTGGGACAGTCTTAAAATCATGTAGGAAAAGAAGTCCAAATAAATTGTTTGGTTATTTCCAGTAAGTTAAGAATCAGTCAACATGTTTCTGCCTTGAAACGGTGTGAATTTACCAGGCATTCATCAGGACAAAAGTGTACTAAACCCTGGCGGTATGAGCATCCTAAGGCCCTACCTGACCTAGGGACGTGAAAGTAAAAAGTGCAAGGAGAAGGTGAAAACTCCTCCTGAGGTTCTGCCAATTTGGAGACCTCACAGTGAGTGAAAAAATGCACCTGTGGAAAATGGGGACAAAGACATACACATAAGAGACAAGACAAGCGATTAAAAGATTGCTATGCTCATAGGTATATCTGCAGTGCTCCAGTAGTGATCAAAGGATGGCGGGATAACAATATTGTTAACACAATACTATGCCCCAGGTGAGATTGCAATATATATTAAGGTGTGCACTGGACTACAAGTGGTTCTCAGATTTAAGGTAGCCCTTGCTAGTAAGCCAGCACGTGTAAAATATAGGATCAATGGACCTCAGTGGCCAGTGACCCCACCGGTAAAATATACAAATAAAATGTCTCACTTAAATGGTGAATCGGATGCACACCATGGATCTCGGGAGGGGGGTGGTGGCGTAATTGGCACACCCTGTCGGGAAAAACATGACCGAACGTAAAAATGTGGAAATACTTTACTTAGCTCAATAGCGTCGAACCAGGAAGGGCTATCGGTGCAGGAGGCTCACTTACGCCCTCGACGCCAGGCACCGGTCTGGAACCTGCTGCTACCCTCGTTACCGGATCCTGAAGATAAGAGTGGGCTCCGGGGCAGCGAAACAAATACCTGGACGGTTTCGCACCACACTTCCGTGATGGGCGTGGCTTGGTGGGGGGGATGGGCTTGGGCTAGGTTTTGTCACCCGATAGGCACTACGTGATTGGTGGGCGTCACGCTCGTGTGGTAGCCAAGGAGGAGTTGCCAGACTAAAGGAGTGCCTGTGTCATATAGGTGTGGACCAATGAGTGAGGGAGCGAGGCAGCGAGGGTGTGTGCACGTCTCCATGGTTGCAATGGAAACCATTACGCCTCCGAGTGGAAGGAAACACGGGTATGCTTCTGTCTCCATGGTAACAATTATAACTCGATAAAGTCGGGGTTAGAAGGAACATATAGTATAAATTATTTAAGGACTGAGTTCCAAGGGATATCATCGTTCAGTCCCCTGAGGTGGGTTCCTAATCTGTAGACCCATCTTTGTTCTTTCTCAAAAAGTCTGTTGGAGATGCTGCTGCCCCCATTGACCTGTTCAATTATGGTCCAACGTAGGTCGTTGGTGGTGTGGTTGTGCTGTAGGAAGTGACTGCTCATTTTCGTGGTTGCTTTCCGACACCTGATATTGCTCCTGTGCTCACATATTCTTTGCTTGGTCTTCCTGGTGGTCATTCCTATGTATCGCAGTCCACAAGGGCAGGTGATTAGATAAATAACATTCAATGAATTGCAATTGGTATGGGCTCTCTGGGTCCATACTTTTCCTGGTTCAAGTTCTAATTGTTTGGACGTGGTTGTCAGATGGCATACACTGCAGTCTGTACAAGGGAAGTGTCCTACTATTTTAGGCATACCCCAGGTGTCTGTGATGGAGCGTGGACTGGCAGGCGTTGTTTCTTTAGGACGTGTATGGACAAGGGCGTCCTTCAGGCTACGTCCCTTTTTGAAGGCAGAAACATGTTGACTGATTCTTAACTTACTGGAAATAACCAAACAATTTATTTGGACTTCTTTTCCTACATGATTTTAAGACTGTCCCAGTGATCAAGTAATAAATCTTTTTGAAACACTGTTGACATTTTTTAACCATCACTATCACTTTCTAATCACCCACTACACGTCTATTTCACAACAACCCGCTTCGCAGTAGTTCTGGCATTATAGCACACTGGAGAGGCACTCGGCCTCTTCAGTGGAGCCCGATGATGAAACATGTCACCAACCAGGTTGGTGAGTGAGGGCTTTCTATATTGACCCAAGTAAGGTCATATACCTTCTTTCCTGCTCCAATTGTATCCTATTCGTATTCTTGGACACTCTTGCTTTGTTTAAACAAATATAACCGGGGACTAAGAGTGTTTCCTGACTCTCCCTATCTCTCCTTTTGTTTTCCCGATCCCATTATATCCCCATAAAAAGTAGGAGATCTGCTTGGATGGAGGCAACGCTTGAGAAGACCCCCCACAGACAAGTTGTAGATAATTGAAAAGAAAAAAGGTTCTGCACAGCCAGCCTGATCAATGTACTGTGAGGAAGGGGTACTGTTATGCCCTGCATAGTTTACTCATATCTTGTACTTTACCAATCTTCCTGCTGCTCAGCCAGATTGTATGATTACTGTAGAATGTTAGGAATTCAGTGATGCATCGTAAATTGGATGTCTGTGTGAGTGAGGAATTACAGTTAGAGATGGGCTGAGCAGCAGTACAGGCTGCTCGTGGTGGGGTTTGCTATTACCTGGAACTAAGGGCTTGTCTACTGGCTAACCTACATCTACATCACTTGTTTACCTGGACTGCCTGTCGATCCTTATATACCATCTGGATGTACTTGGACCAGCTACTGAAAAAAAGGTACTAAACATGGCTACCAGCGTCTACTTGTGCCACAGGGTATAACAGGTACGGTGAAGGAACAGTTCCATTCACAGCAAGTAAAAATGGTGTCTGATAGTAGGCATGACCACATTCATGGGTCTACAGAGGGAGAGTGCTTAGAAAGGGCCGACCCCAGCTGGCACAGGAGGGACAGCACGACCTATGTTTCTTCCAGAAGTCCATTGCATCCGCTGGTGAGCGAAAGACGTGAGTTTTCCCAATGAGAGTGACGTGTAACCTCGCCGGGTATGTTCGTTTTATGTCCTGGAGCTTATGACGGGCCTCTTGTACAAAAGGGGTAAAATCTGGAAAAAAAGGATAGTGACGTACCCTGATGTCAGATTTGTCACTTTTCACAACCCAGATGGAGAGCGGCATCACGGTCATGATAAGTGCCAGGAGCTGATCTTGGCGTCAATGATCTATGGGCGTGTTTGACTGAAAATGTTGAGGAAAAGGCATCTCTGCAGACCAGTTCCACTAAGTGCTGCTCCACATAGCTATCCATAGGACTTGTGTTGGAAGTCAGCCACCCCGGCTAAGAGGATATTGTTTTGGCGCAACCATGCCTCCAAATCCTCCACCTTGGAGGTGACCGTTTTGAGGAGTGGTCCTGTTTCCTCCAGCCTCTTAACAATAGCAAGGTGGGCATCTTCCAACTTAGACAGGCGTTGTTCAGTAACCTCAATACGAGTTTCATGTTGTTCGATGCAGCCATGCATATCATCTAGGCGGTCTGCCAGAGCATCAAATCTTGCAGCAATAGCTTTAAAGCCAGCACGCAACTCCGCCGCAATGGCCACGGTCCCGTTGGCTGGCAGAGGCTCAGACTGGCCAGAAAAGTCTCCATGGGGAGGGCCATCACTCTCCTCACGTGAGGGTGTCTTATCTGCGTCGAAGGAGAGCTGGCGCTGCTTGGGGTCACCACACCCCATGGCGGATCGAGGGAAGGCTATGTTCCAGGGAATTGGGGGGGGGCAAAAAGGCAGTGCAGCAAAGGATATATGTTATGTGGCGAGGGTCAGGGGAAGTGACTGATATCACACCGACTGTCCAATGATGCCAAAGGAGTAGCCTAGTCACAAAACTGCATCAGGTTTGCAGATTGAGAATTAAGTGCCGCAAGCATACTAAGGCATCGGCCCACCTCGCTATCCTCTAAAGTCCACTGTCCTCCGGGGTATCAGAATCGCTGCACAGCAGGTAGAGGCAGGAGCTGTTTTACAGACAAGCGGTGTGTGGCACAGTGAGGAACAAATGAAAGAATCCAGCCCCCCACTGGCAGAAGGAAGCGTCTTCCGTAAGACAGCGAGGGCCGCTGCGTCTACGTTTTTATCGTTCAGCTCACTGTTGCGTGGCCTGGGGTGCTCCATGAACCAGAGGGCATCTCTGGACACCATTGCCATAGCCATGGCGCCAGTAAAGTAGAGCTGGGCTGCCGTTAGTCAGTGGTGGCTCTGGAGCTTCACAGTCGAGCAACTTTCTTAGTGCTTGGGTCAACCATGCCCTCCAGTATTAGTATTTAATACTACTTCCTAGAGTTTCTCTAGGGGGCAGCCAGCATTTCTTCTGTGAAAAAAGGTAGTATTTGTAAGGACATGTTAATATTACATTTCTACATCTCCTAATTCTAAATACCATACAACTCACTTTGTGGGCTACAAGGCCTACATTGGGCGACTTTTTAATATTTAAATGGAAGGTTTATTCTTACAGGTTGAATTGCAGTTTGTACACACCTCCAGTGAGGCTACAATGGTAGTAGGCCTTAAGCAATATTTGCGCTGCTACTGCAGTGTATTGCACAATAGGTGCAGCAGTCCACTAATGGCATTTAACTTCCAGACCCTGGATACACATTGTGCAATTTATTAGAACCATGTGAATTAGGAGTATACCAAGTCAACCTTGTTAAAAGGGGCGCACATGCAACATTCTTCTGGTTAACAGGGGTAAAGTGCACACAGTTTTGAAGCCTTAAAAAATATGTGGTTCAGCAAAAGGCAAAAAATCTGGGGTAACCATGCTGATAAGGCTGATTTCCTACAGATAAACACTATACGCTGAGCCTGAGAACACAGGAAATAGAGGATGCAGACTCAGATACAAAACTCTTTCTAATCTTTATTGTGCATGCAGCCGAGGCGTGTGCATGTAAGAGCGGTGAGGCTGGGTGGGGGCATGGGGGGGGTATTTCAATGGACATTGGTGAGGGAAAATGAATTATTTATTTAATTTGCCCTCATCATCATCTGACGAAGTCTCACCCTCCGGCCCCACTGCCCCACCGCACTTACCTGCACAGGCCGCGGCTGTGTGCATTGTAGTGTAGTTCCTATATTCCCAATAGGCCCTGCGCATTGGAAGAAATATATCCTATAGATTAGACGTAGGACGTAGGTCGACTAGGTCTCTATCGAATATATTAGACTTAATTGTGAGTTCCAGCTAGCTCAGAGGTAACTAGAAACTTTCTCGAATAAACAAGAAGGGATTAGTTTCTGACAACTGCATAAACATGACAACTTTGTTGCCCCAAGATAAAACTGATCATCAGAGTCGTGGAAACAATAGATAGATATTTCACTCAGTCAATCGTGCATGCTTCGTTTCACCAGAGGTGCAGAGAAATAGAGAGATGGGCATGGTCAGTTCAGTTCAGTAAATCTTTATTTCGATGATTAAAAACATTCATAAAAATACATTTAAAAAAAATCCATTTACATTTCTGAACTTCATAAGAAACAAAATGTATACAATTATAAAAACATGGTATTATATACATCATTCCTTAGCCTCTTGTATTTCTTAATCTTACTGCTACTTTTAAAAAATTCATAACAGAGCATAAAGTGCGCATATCATTTGCTCTTTGTAGGAAGAGTAGTGCAGTTTTAGCGTGACAAAATTTTGCCTCTTTTAAAATATCCACCAAAAATCTACGTCGGGGAGTCCGATAAAATGAACACAAAAGTACAAAATGAAGGATGTCCTGTGGAGACCTATTATCACAGCCACAGGCACCCTTCTGCTCAATTGTTACAGTAAAACCAGATGGGTAAGATAAAATATTGGGTAACAAATTGAGCCTAAAACGACACATTAAAAACCTATCCTGCTGATTGTACATCAAAAATAGATAGGGTTCCATGCCCTCCCCATTAGTTACTAGACAATGAGCCGCTACTGATCTCTTTAATAAATCAGAGCCTGATCTGTCAGATGTGAATTTTTCTAGCAGCAGTTTTTAGGGCTCGGGCCTAAGCCTCCACTTCGTGGAGGCGGAGCTTGCGAGCCCTAATGTGTTCAATGCAGAAAGGGGTCCAGGCTGGCACATTCCTTAGTTTTTTATGGAATCTGCCTAGTGATTCGTCTTCGCTGTGCTGTGTATTTAGTAGTGTTGACCTGATAGGCTGTAAGTAATTTACTCGTGCCCGATGTGGCATATTCTGTGCGAGAACGAGCACGGCAGAGTGATTAATCTTAATTAGGAGCTGTCAGAGTGGCCGTGTAATGCAATCCAGATGGTGCGAGCGCTGCATAAAGTGTTCGGCAGAAGAATACATAAATCCTCAATTACCAGCTGTCCGAGGTGCCGGTAATTGAAGGCAGATGGTGGTGGGAGCGTGTGCACTGCTGTGTTTTTTGTAGAGAATCACATGCATCAGATTTGGTGCGTAGTGCAGAGGCGTACTGCAGAGGTGTAGTGCGTAGTGCAGAGGTGTAGTGCATAGTGCAGAGGCGTAGTGCGTAGTGCAGAGGTGTAGTGCGTAGAGCAGAGGCATAGTGCATAGGCGTAGTGCGTAGTGCAGAGTGCGTAGTGCAGAGGCGTAGTGCGTAGTGCAGAGGCGTAGTGCAGTGGCGTAGTGCGTAGTGCAGAGGCGTAGTGCAGAGGCGTAGTGCGTAGTGCAGAGGTGTAGTGCATAGTGCAGAGGCGTAGTGCGTAGTGCAGAGGCGTAGTGCAGAGGCGTAGTGCATAGTGCAGAGGCGTAGTGCGTAGTGCATAGGCGTAGTGTAGAGTGCGTAGTGCAGAGGCGTAGTGCGTAGTGCAGAGGCGTAGTGCAGAGGCGTAGTGCGTAGTGCAGAGGCGTAGTGCGTAGTGCAGAGGCGTAGTGCGTAGTGCAGAGGCGTAGTGCAGAGGCGTAGTGCGTAGTGCAGAGGCGTAGTGCAGAGGCGTAGTGCGTAGTGCAGAGGCATAGTGCGTAGTGCAGAGGCATAGTGCATAGTGCAGAGGCGTAGTGCAGAGGCGTAGTGCGTAGTGCAGAGGCGTAGTGCATAGGCGTAGTGCGTAGTGCAGAGTGCGTAGTGCAGAGGCGTAATGCGTAGTGCAGAAGCGTAGTGCAGAGGCGTAGTGCGTAGTGCAGAGGCGTAGTGCATAGTGCAGAGGCGTAGTGCAGAGGCGTAGTGCGTAGTGCAGAGGCGTAGTGCAGAGTGCGTAGTGCAGAGGCGTAGGGCGTAGTGCAGAGGCGTAGTGCGTAGTGCAGAGGCATAGTGCGTAGTGCAGAGGCAGAGTGCAGAGGCGTAGTGCAGAGGAGTAGTGCAGAGTGCAGAGGCGTAGTGCAGAGTGCAGAGGCGTAGTGCGTAGTGCAGAGGCGTAGTGCGTAGTGCAGAGGCGTAGTGCGTAGTGCAGAGGGGTAGTGCGTAGTGCAGAGGCGTAGTGCAGAGGCGTAGTGCGTAGTGCAGAGGCGTAGTGCGTAGTGCGTAGTGCAGAGGCGTAGTGCAAAGTGCAGAGGCGTAGTGCGTAGTGCAGAGGCGTAGTGCGTAGTGCAGAGGCAGAGTGCAGAGGCGTAGTGCAGAGGCGTAGTGCAGAGTGCAGAGGCGTAGTGCAGAGTGCAGAGGCGTAGTGCGTAGTGCAGAGGCGTAGTGCAGAGTGCAGAGGCGTAGTGCGTAGTGCAGAGGGGTAGTGCGTAGTGCAGAGGCGTAGTGCGTAGTGCAGAGGCGTAGTGCGTAGTGCGTAGTGCAGAGGCATAGTGCGTAGTGCAGAGGCGTAGTGCGTAGTGCAGAGGCGTAGTGCAGAGGCGTAGTCCGTAGTGCAGAGGCGTAGTGCAGAGTGCAGAGGCGTAGTGCTTAGTGCAGAGGCGTAGTGCGTAGTGCAGAGGCGTAGTGCAGAGGCGTAGTGCAGAGTGCAGAGGCGTAGTGCAGAGGCGTAGTGCAGAGTGCAGAGGCGTAGTGCAGAGGCATAGTGCAGAGGCGTAGTGCAGAGGCATAGTGCAGAGTGCGTAGTGCAGAGGCATAGTGCGTAGTGCAGAGGCATTGTGCAGAGGCGTAGTGCGTAGTGCAGAGGCGTAGTGCAGAGGCGTAGTGCAGAGTGCAGAGGCGTAGTGCGTAGTGCAGAGGCGTAGTGCGTAGTGCAGAGGCGTAGTGCAGAGGCGTAGTGCAGAGGCATAGTGCAGAGGCGTAGTGCGTAGTGCAGAGGCGTAGTGCGTAGTGCAGAGGCAGAGTGCAGAGGCGTAGTGCAGAGGCGTAGTGCAGAGTGCAGAGGCGTAGTGCAGAGTGCAGAGGCGTAGTGCGTAGTGCAGAGGCGTAGTGCAGAGTGCAGAGGCGTAGTGCGTAGTGCAGAGGGGTAGTGCGTAGTGCAGAGGCGTAGTGCGTAGTGCAGAGGCGTAGTGCGTAGTGCGTAGTGCAGAGGCATAGTGCGTAGTGCAGAGGCGTAGTGCGTAGTGCAGAGGCGTAGTGCAGAGGCGTAGTCCGTAGTGCAGAGGCGTAGTGCAGAGTGCAGAGGCGTAGTGCTTAGTGCAGAGGCGTAGTGCGTAGTGCAGAGGCGTAGTGCAGAGGCGTAGTGCAGAGTGCAGAGGCGTAGTGCAGAGGCGTAGTGCAGAGTGCAGAGGCGTAGTGCAGAGGCATAGTGCAGAGGCGTAGTGCAGAGGCATAGTGCAGAGTGCGTAGTGCAGAGGCATAGTGCGTAGTGCAGAGGCATTGTGCAGAGGCGTAGTGCGTAGTGCAGAGGCGTAGTGCAGAGGCGTAGTGCAGAGTGCAGAGGCGTAGTGCGTAGTGCAGAGGCGTAGTGCGTAGTGCAGAGGCGTAGTGCAGAGGCGTAGTGCAGAGGCATAGTGCAGAGGCGTAGTGCGTAGTGCAGAGGCGTAGTGTGTAGTGCAGAGTGCAGAGGCGTAGTGCGTAGTGCAGAGGCGTAGTGCATAGTGCAGAGGCGTAGTGCAGAGTGCAGAGGTGTAGTGAGTAGTGCAGAGTGCAGAGGCGTAGTGCAGAGTGCAGAGGCGTAGTGCGTAGTGCAGAGGCGTAGTGCAGAGGCGTAGTGCAGAGGCGTAGTGCAGAGTGCAGAGGCGTAGTGCGTAGTGCAGAGGCGTAGTGCGTAGTGCAGAGGCATAGTGCGTAGTGCAGAGTGCAGAGGCGTAGTGCAGAGGCATAGTGCAGAGGCGTAGTGCAGAGTGCAGAGGCGTAGTGCAGAGTGCAGAGGCGTAGTGCGTAGTGCAGAGGCGTAGTGCAGAGGTGTAGTGCGTAGTGCAGAGGCGTAGTGCGTAGTGCAGAGTGCAGAGGCGTAGTGCGTAGTGCAGAGGCGTAGTGCAGAGGCGTAGTGTGTAGTGCAGAGGCGTAGTGCAGAGGCATAGTGCGTAGTGCAGCGGCGTAGTTCGTAGTGCAGAGGCGTGGTGCGTAGTGCAGAGGCGTAGTGCATAGTGCAGAGGCGTAGTGTGTAGTGCAGAGGCGTAGTGCGTAGTGCAGAGGCATAGTGCATAGTGCAGAGGCGTAGTGTGTAGTGCAGAGGCGTAGTGCGTAGTGCAGAGGCGTAGTGCGTAGTGCAGAGGCGTAGTGCAGAGTGCAGAGGCGTAGTGCAGAGTGCAGAGGCGTAGTGCAGAGGCGTAGTGCGTAGTGCAGAGGCGTCGTGCGTAGTGCAGAGGCGTAGTGCGTAGTGCAGAGGCGTAGTGCGTAGTGCAGAGGCGTAGTGCGTAGTGCGTAGTGCAGAGGCGTAGTGCAGAGTGCAGAGGTGTAGTGCATAGTGCAGAGGCATAGTGCATAGTGCAGAGGCGTAGTGCGTAGTGCAGAGGCGTAGTGCGTAGTGCAGAGGCGTAGTGCGTAGTGCAGAGGCGTAGTGCAGAGGCGTAGTGCGTAGTGCAGAGTGCAGAGGCGTAGTGCGTAGTGCAGAGGCGTAGTGCGTAGTGCAGAGGCGTAGTGCGTAGTGCAGAGGCGTAGTGCGTAGTGCGTAGTGCAGAGGCGTAGTGCATAGTGCAGAGGCATAGTGCAGAGGCGTAGTGCAGAGGCATAGTGCAGAGGCGTAGTGCAGAGGCATAGTGCAGAGTGCGTAGTGCAGAGGCGTAGTGCGTAGTGCAGAGGCGTAGTGCGTAGTGCAGAGGCGTAGTGCAGAGGCGTAGTGCAGAGGCATAGTGCAGAGTGCAGAGGCGTAGTGCATAGTGCAGAGGCGTAGTGCGTAGTGCAGAGTCATAGTGCGTAGTGCAGAGGCGTAGTGCGTAGTGCAGAGTGCAGAGGCGTAGTGTGTAGTGCAGAGGCGTAGTGCGTAGTGCAGAGGCGTAGTGCGTAGTGCAGAGGCGTAGTGCGTAGTGCAGAGGTGTAGTGCAGAGTGCAGAGGCGTAGTGCAGAGTGCAGAGGCGTAGTGCGTAGTGCGTAGTGCAGAGGCGTAGTGCATAGTGCAGAGGCGTAGTGCAGAGGCGTAGTGCAGAGGCGTAGTGCAGAGGTGTAGTGCGTAGTGCAGAGGCATAGTGTGTAGTGCAGAGTGCAGAGGCGTAGTGCGTAGTGCAGAGGCGTAGTGCGTAGTGCAGAGGCGTAGTGCAGAGTGCAGAGGTGTAGTGTGTAGTGCAGAGTGCAGAGGCGTAGTGCAGAGTGCAGAGGCGTAGTGCGTAGTGCAGAGGCGTAGTGCAGAGTGCAGAGGCGTAGTGCGTAGTGCAGAGGCGTAGTGCGTAGTGCAGAGGCGTAGTGCGTAGTGCAGAGGCGTAGTGCGTAGTGCAGAGTGCAGAGGCGTAGTGCAGAGGCATAGTGCAGAGGCGTAGTGCAGAGTGCAGAGGCGTAGTGCAGAGTGCAGAGGCGTAGTGCGTAGTGCAGAGGCGTAGTGCAGAGGCGTAGTGCAGAGGCGTAGTGCGTAGTGCAGAGGCGTAGTGCGTAGTGCAGAGTGCAGAGGCGTAGTGCGTAGTGCAGAGGCGTAGTGCAGAGGCGTAGTGTGTAGTGCAGAGGCGTAGTGCAGAGGCGTAGTGCGTAGTGCAGAGGCGTAGTGCATAGTGCAGAGGCGTGGTGCGTAGTGCAGAGGTGTAGTGCAGAGGCGTAGTGTATAGTGCAGAGGCGTAGTACGTAGTGCAGAGGCGTAGTGCGTAGTGCAGAGGCGTAGTGCGTAGTGCAGAGGCATAGTGCGTAGTGCAGAGGCGTAGTGCGTAGTGCAGAGTGCGTAGTGCAGAGGCGTAGTGCGTAGTGCAGAGGCGTAGTGCGTAGTGCAGAGGCGTACTGCGTAGTGCAGAGTGCAGAGGCGTAGTGCGTAGTGCAGAGGCGTAGTGCGTAGTGCAGAGGCGTAGTGCAGAGGCATAGTGCGTAGTGCAGAGGCGTAGTGCGTAGTGCAGAGGCATAGTGCGTAGTGCAGAGGCGTAGTGCAGAGGCGTAGTGCAGAGACGTAGTGCGTAGTGCAGAGGCGTAGTGCGTAGTGCGTAGTGCAGAGGCGTAGTGCGTAGTGCAGAGGCGTAGTGCGTAGTGCAGAGGCGTAGTGCAGAGGCATAGTGCAGAGGCGTAGTGCGTAGGGCAGAGGCGTGGTGCGTAGTGCAGAGTGAAGCCAATGCATATCTACAGGCTAGCGATGACAGTGCATATCTACAGGCTAGTGAAGCTAATGCATATCTAGAGGCTAGCAATGACAGAGCATATCTACAGGCTAGTGAAGCCAATGCATATCTACAGGCTAGCAATGACAGCGCATATCTACAGGCTTTTGAAGCCAATGCATATCTACAGGCTAGCGATGACAGTGCATATCTACAGGCTCGCGATGACAGTGCATATCTACAGGCTAGCGATGACAGAGCATATCTACAGGCTAGCGATGACAGTGCATAACTACAGGCTAGTGAAGCCAATGCATATCTACAGGCTAGCGATGACAGAGCATATCTACAGGCTAGCGATGACAGTGCATATCTACAGGCTAGCGAAGCCAATGCATATCTACAGGCTAGCGATAACAGTGCATTTCTACAGGCTAGCGATGACAGTGCATATCTACAGGCTAGCGATGACAGTGCATATCTACAGGCTAGTGAAGCCAATGCATATCTACAGGCTAGCGATGACAGTGCATATCTACAGGCTAGCAATGACAGAGCATATCTACAGGCTAGCGATGACAGTGCATATCTACAGGCTAGCGAAGTCAGTGCATATCTACAGGCTAGCGATGACAGTGCATATCTACAGGCTAGCGATGACAGAGCATATCTACAGGCTAGCGATGACAGTGCATAGCTACAGGCTAGCGATGACAGTGCATAGCTACATGCTAGCGATGACAGTGCATATCTACAGGCTAGCGATGACAGTGCATATCTACAGGCTAGCGATGACAATGCATATGTACAGGCTAGCAATGACAGAGCATATCTACAGGCTAGCGATGACAGTGCATATCTACAGGCTTTTGAAGCCAATGCATATCTACAGGCTAGCGATGACAGTGCATATCTACAGGCTAGCGATGACAGTGCATATCTACAGGCTAGCGATGACAGTGCATATCTACAGGCTAGCGATGACAGTGCATATCTACAGGCTAGCGATGACAGAGCATATCTACAGGCTAGCGATGACAGTGCATATCTACAGGCTAGTGATGACAGTGCATATCTACAGGCTAGCGATGACAGTGCATATCTACAGGCTAGCGATGACAATGCATATGTACAGGCTAGCAATGACAGAGCATATCTACAGGCTAGCGATGACAGTGCATAGCTACATGCTAGCGATAACAGTGCATATCTACAGGCTAGCGATGACAGTGCATATCTACAGGCTAGCGATGACAATGCATATGTACAGGCTAGCAATGACAGAGCATATCTACAGGCTAGCGATGACAGTGCATATCTACAGGCTTTTGAAGCCAATGCATATCTACAGGCTAGCAATGACAGTGCATATTTACAGGCTAGCGATGACAGTGCATATCTACAGGCTTTTGAAGCCAATGCATATCTACAGGCTAGCGATGACAGTGCATATCTACAGGCTAGCGATGACAGTGCATATCTACAGGCTAGCGATGACAGTGCATATCTACAGGCTAGCGATGACAGAGCATATCTACAGGCTAGCGATGACAGTGCATAACTACAGGCTAGTGAAGCCAATGCATATCTACAGGCTAGCGATGACAGAGCATATCTACAGGCTAGCGATGACAGTGCATATCTACAGGCTAGGGAAGCCAATGCATATCTACAGGCTAGCGAAGCCAATGCATATCTACAGGCTAGCGATAACAGTGCATATCTACAGGCTAGCGATGACAGAGCATATCTACAGGCTAGCGATGACAGTGCATATCTACAGGCTAGCGATGACAGTGCATATCTACATGCTAGTGAAGCCAATGCATATCTACAGGCTAGCGATGACAGAGCATATCTACAGGCTAGCGATGACAGAGCATATCTACAGGCTAGCGATGACAGCGCATATCTACAGGCTAGCGATGACAGTGCATAACTGCAGGCTAGTGAAGCCAATGCATATCTACAGGTTAGCGATGACATGGCATATCTACTGACTAGCGATGACGGTGCATATCTACAGGCTAGTGAAGCCAATGCATATCTACAGGCTAGCGATGACAGTGCATATCTACATGCTAGCGATGACCGAGCATATCTACAGGCTAGCGATGACAGTGCATATCTACAGGCTAGCGATGATAATGCATATCTACAGGCTAGCGACGACAGCCCATATCTACAGGATAGCAATGACAGCGCATATCTACAGGCTAGCGATGACAGTGCATATCTACAGGCTAGCGATGACGGTGCATACCTACAGGCTAGTGAAGCCAATGCATATCTAGCTAGGCTAGCGATGACAGTGCATATCTACAGGCTAGCGATGACAGAGCATATCTACAGGCTAGCGATGACAGCGCATATCTACAGGCTAGCGATGACAGTGCATAACTACAGGCTAGCGATGACGGTGCATATCTACAGGCTAGTGAAGCCAATGCATATCTACAGGCTAGCAATGACAGTGCATATCTACAGGCTAGCGATGACAGTGCATATCTACAGGCTAGCTATGATAATGCATATCTACAGGCTAGCGACGACAGCGCATATCTACAGGATAGCAATGACAGCGCATATCTACAGGCTAGCGATGACAGTGCATATCTACAGGCTAGCGATGACGGTGCATACCTACAGGCTAGTGAAGCCAATGCATATCTAGCTAGGCTAGCGATGACAGTGCATATCTACAGGCTAGCGATGACAGAGCATATCTACAGGCTAGCGATGACAGCGCATATCTACAGGCTAGCGATGACAGTGCATAACTACAGGCTAGCGATGACGGTGCATATCTACAGGCTAGTGAAGCAAATGCATATTTACAGGTTAGCAATGACAGTGCATATCTACAGGCTAGCGATGACGGTGCATATCTACAGGCTAGTGAAGCCAATGCATATCTACAGGCTAGCAATGACAGTGCATATCTACAGGCTAGCGATGACAGTGCATATCTACAGGCTAGCTATGATAATGCATATCTACAGGCTAGCGACGACAGCGCATATCTACAGGATAGCAATGACAGCGCATATCTACAGGCTAGCGATGACAGTGCATATCTACAGGCTAGCGATGACGGTGCATACCCACAGGCTAGTGACTCCAATGCATATCTACAGGCTAGCGATGACAGTGCATATCTACAGGCTAGCGATGACAGTGCATAGACTCACAAGGAGACCACAGGCAGCTGAGGTGCAATCTTCTCCCACTCACAAGAACGACATCACAGGCAGCAGCAGTGCAAGCTTCTTACACTCACAAGGAGACCACAGGCAGCAGAGGTGCAAGCTTCTCACACTCACAAGAAGGACATCACAGGCAAGTGGTGCAATATTCGCACACTCACAAGGAGATTACTGGCAGTACACACCACATGAACACACTCCATAACACATAGCAACAATACATTGGCATTTACAATGCCATTAGCTCAAACTCAAATAAATCCGAGCCCGATTGCATTTCTAATGCTTGTTTAATTCGGGATGTGCAAGAGATGGAAATTGCAGTCGGGTTGTTGAAGAGGTTATGCTGATCTATGTTCTCTAACGTACTCTTGACATGTGGAGAAATGTGGCTCAATGGTTAGAGCGGCAGACCCTGATGCAGAGGTCTAGCCCGGGACCAGGGTTCAATTCCCCGCCTCAGCGGGTCTTGGGCTCAAAATTCCACGGACCTGATAATTCTCACCTCGGTGCCTATTCCAATCATGGAGTCCCACTCTGCAACTCTGGGCAATAGCTTGCTTAATCTCCACAACGGCCCCCACAACGCTAAGGATGCCTGGCCTCCACCTTGGGGGTGCCCAGGAGTGTACACCTCACAGGGAAACCAGGATGGGTTCCACAGCGGTATTCGTACAAGTGCCTTGAGACCCTTGCGGGTGAGTAGTGCGCTATACAAGTATCAATTTACATTTACATTTACATTACATAGTTTAGCCAAGGGATTTGCACCCCTTATCCCTTTGTAGGCAATCCCCAACAATTACCCTGCTTAATTCTGCCTCAGGGTTTACCCAGATTCTGAGCCATGCCATAATGGGCCTCATCTTCACCTGGTCTATAATGTATGGGGTCCCAAGTTTGGTGTGTGCGATTTCTGCTGGGGTGCTCTGTGGGATCTTTAAGATCCTGCAAAGGAATTTATCTTCCTCCAGCTGTAAGTATTTTGCATCCCTAAAACCCCATACCTCTGCTCCATACAGGGCCTTTGCAATACTTATGGAGCCATACAGGCTCATCACTTGTTCTGGTGACCAACGGCCCAGCCTGCGAGCAAAGTTTAATATCGCACCGTTTGAGGAAACCAGCTTTGTACAGCGTTCCTCAACCAGGGAACTAAACTTTATTTCCCCATCAAATAGGAGGCCCAGGTAAGGGAAAGTGCTTACAGTTTCCAATGTATGGGTCCCTATTTTAAACACAAATTTCCTGGAGGGCCTTTTACCTGCCACCATCACAGAGGACTTGCTCAGGTTCACAGACAGATCTAAATTGTCCATGAACTTTACAAATCCGTCAACAAGATGTTGTAAACTACGTGCTGTTCGTGCAAGCAGAACCGCGTCATCCGCGTACAACAGTACCGGAATCTGATGCGTTCCTGCTTTGGGACAGTCTACATTCAGGGCAATCAGGGTTTTCTCCAGATCATTAATGTACAGGGAGAACAAAAAAGGAGAGAGGATACACCATTGCCTCACTCCGCTGGTGCACGAAAAAGGATCGGTGGTCCCCCCCTCCGTGCTAAAGCGGACCCTGTAATTCTCTGAGGATATTTATAAGTCCTGGGTCAATTCCCAGGTTGTTCATCATAACCCACAGTTTGTTCCTGTTTACATTGTCAAAGGCCGCAGCCAAGTCCATAAATCCCATGTAAATAGTTCCATTACTAGCTTTCGTATACTTGGCAACTAATAAATATAAATTTAGACACTGATCGCTAGTTGATTTACCCGATCTGAAGCCATACTGAGTATCTGCTATTGTATGGTGCTCTTCCGTCCTGGCCATAAGACGATTCAGTACCACCCGGCCCAGGATTTTAGCTGAGACATCAATCAACGATATTGGTCTATAGCATTGAGGGTTGTCCCTTCTCCCCTTCTTGAAAATAGGGACAATTAGTGCAGTAGACCAAGATCGAGGGAGCCCTGATTTAAGAACTCTCGTCATGATTGGTGCCCATAGAGCCACGTTACTTAAGTAAAGATCTGGCGGGGTATTGTCGGGCCCTGGAGCTTTATTTCGAGACAATCCTTTAATAGCCTTGATTGTTTCTGTAAGTGAGAAATCTATTTCCATACTCCGTGTCCCATCCCAACCCTCTTCCGGCATTGTATCATGGGTATGATTGTAGAGACCCTCAAAGTGAGTCACCCATTGTTCAGGGAGTATATTGGTGCTAATCACCGGGGCACTACTATCCTGAAAACAAGGCCTATTTATAATTTTCCCGAATTCCGTAAAATCCCTGTTCTCCCCTGCCTCCCTTAGGTCAGCCCAGACTTCCGCTTGCAGCGTAGCCTTTCTTCGTTTTACCATGGTTTTATATTTCTGTCTGCAGAGGGCCACTTTTAGTTTGTCCCTGGGATTAGCTTTGAGGCTCAATTTTAGGTCTCTTAGTGCTCGAGAGCAATTGGTGTCGAACCATCTTGGTTGAATGACGTTCCTTCTGGTGCCTTTTGTCTTCAGTAATTCGTCCACCAATTTAGTTAACAGCCCAAACACCGTGACCAACTCACATCCCCCTATAGTAGGTTCTAGTCAATCATCAATCTGCTTTTTGCCTTTTACTATTAGAGATTTATAGAATTCCGGGGCATTAATTTTCGACCACCTAAGTTGCCTCCCCTGATCAGTTGGCCTCAGCTCAGTATCAGATTGTTTGCTCCTTTTGGGGCGTCCGCTATATATTAGTTCCAGAACTAAGGGGTTTTGGTCACTAAAAGTGCTCCATTCCGTTCTAACCTCTATAATCCAGTGTTTTGCAAAAGTGGATATCACCATATAATCTATAATTGAGGAACATCCTCTACCTTTAAATGTTGGAGTAAGATTACCCTCTATACCCGGGACAGCCAGATCAATTGTATGAATTAGGGCATGAGTGTCTAGTAGTTTAGATAGTGTTATTCCCTCCTTATTGTGTTCAAAATGTGGCCCGCTCTTAGTAGGACAGGACGACCAATCTGCAGTTACTGGGAGCAGATTTGGGCATATATGGCAATTTAGATCGCCCATTACCAAGACAATTGGTTCTGCCCCTCCTTTCCTTTGTTCAGCATCTTGGTTGAGTCTGCAGTCTAATTCCTGAAGTACCGCATTGTATCCATTTACAGGCCCTGAGTTATAGATGTTAAATAACAATAACCTCAGCCCTTGCCCTTGAAATGTGACCGCCTGGAGAGTGTGTGATGTCCAGGAGGGTAGTGCCCAAGTTCCTTCTAGATTAAGGTCAGCGTACAATGCTAATCCTCCCTTTGCCCTTCCCGATATACTTTCTTGAGCTGGCACGGAAAAACATTTCTAGCCCTCTATTTGGTAAGGGGAACAATCGACCGCCCAGGTCTCCTGAAAAGCTAATATGTGGAATCCACGTAGGTGATTTCTCCAATCTGCATTTTCTAATTTCCCAGCAAGGCCTGCTATATTCCAGGACATTATGTTCATCCTTCCCCCATGTCCTTTTCCAACATTTGTGCCCTGAATATATGACACGGGTTCATCCCTCCTCATTAACATGACCCCTTGTTCTCCCCCATCTTGCTTTACTGCGAGTTCTACGAGCCCCTTCGCCTGGTAGTTTCCCAGATCTACCTGGGCAATAGGTTCGTGGCCCACCTTTTTAACCATCATCTCTTGAGAATTCCCTAATTTTGATAGTCAATCATTTTCGTCCAGGGACAGTAGGGGACTGAATCTATTTGCCCACTGTGGGAAACCCCGGCTTAGTATGGGCGGGCCTACCTGCTCATAGTTCCTTGCTCAGTTCGTGTCTGGTGCCCTACCCTTTCTACCATACATATGACTTGTGGTGTGTGTGACACGTTTTCTTGGGTAAAAATACCCTAGTGGTAATGATGTTATAGTGCTAGTCTCATTCCTGTTGCGGTTACCCAGTATGTATTCCACTAAATTGGTGTCCCTAAAGTTCGCAATGATGCAGTTCCCTGCAATATCTTTCCTCCTACTACCTATCCAATTTGCCCTCCTCAAATGGAGGATCTCCCCGCCTTCCTCACATTGCAGGGGCCTGTGTATATTCAGCCAGTTAATTGTCTTGTTTTTTGATTCCGTGTGTGACTCTTTCTGCCCCGCCCTGAGTTCTGGTACCCCGGCAAAAACAACAACGTAAGGGCATACTTCAGGGGGTAAATTTATATTTGGTAGGGGGTAGTTTATTCTATCATTTGGCTCCTGGCCTGTCTCATGTGTTTCTGCCACTCTATAAATTGAGGGGTTTCCTACTTGTGTTGGCGGCATAGTTGTCCGCTGTTGGACCTTATCTATATTCTTATTTCCACCCTTTTGTATGTTTGTCACCCCCACCTGAGCTGGAAGTTTGGGGGGTACATGGACTTGTGCGATGGTACATTGCTCATTGCTAACACAGTTGTTATTAATAGGAGTTTACTGGGCTGAAAGATTCGCTGATGGAGTGTGGTTTGCAGTTAGGTTGATATTTGTAGAGCCCTTTATCTTGCCCTGCTTGTTCAATTCATTTACGATTTTATCTAATCTACTGACTAGTGGTTTTATTTGGCTTACAATACAGACTTCTAGGTGTTTTTGGAGGTCTGCTATTACATCTTCCATCCATCCTGGTGGACCTGAATGGCGTGGCGGTTCTACTACCATGACCTCATCCTCTATCTCTTTTGACCTGTGCACAACGGTGCTTGGTTTCACTTTCCTGGGTTGAGCCTTCCTAGTCCCCCCTCTTTTAGTATTGTTGCCTGACGCCCCATTTTCAGCCCTAGTTGTAATTACCACAGCATCTCCTACCGGCTGGGCGCAAGGGACGCTTTCATTCGAGATTTCTAGGGTGTCAGTTTGGGAAACCTCCGATGTAATGGTTTCCGTAGCTTGTGTAGGTGTCGATGGAGTAGTTATTGGTGTGATGGATAAGCGCCTCTCTGGGCGCTCAATCTCCCCAGAGACCGCCCCAATAACTTTCCTCAACATTAAATCAATCACAGTAGGTGGCGCTTTGTGTGATAATATGGGGATAGGCTCAGACCCTAATGTGCTAGATATGAGGGGTGTGTGTGCTTTTCCCTTAGCAGAGCGCGTTTTCGCTTTACTGGCCATAGTGGTGAGACGAGAGACGTGTAGAGGGTCTTAATATCACCTACCTCTTGCTAGGCTAACTCCGGGTTTAGTAGATGGATCCTCCCGCCTCTGCCAAAGTGTTACACAGGGTTTCCCCCCTTCCCACCTTCACACACAGATTTGTAATCCGCTAGTCCGTAGACCCTCATCCAAGGCTGATATCCTATGACTGTCGGGGTATCGTATTTATTTATTTATTATTTATTATTACAATTTGTAGAGCGCATACGTATGCCCGTGGGCGTCTTGGCGCTAAGATTACAGTTAGGATCTCTGAGGGTGGCCGCACTTGCGAAAAAGGACGCATTACTGGTTAAACAACCACGTCTTCAGCAGTTTCCTGAACTGGAGAAGGGATTGACTCGATCTAATTGTTAACAGAAGCGAGTTCCAGAGTCTGGCTGCCGTCACCGTGAAGAGTTTGTCTCCCCAAGTAACCGTCCTGGTACGGGGTACTGCAAGTCGATGCAGTGACATTGATTTCAGTTGTCTAGACGGGCGGTAAGTAGTAAGCTGTTCTCGGAGAAACTTCGGCCCTTGGTTATGGATGGCCTTGAAGGTCAAACAGAGCGATTTAAATTTAATTCGGTTTCTGATTGTTAGCCAGTGGTAGTTTCTAATAGTGTGGCTGATTGATTTAAATCTAGGGGTCCTGGATAGTACTCTTGCTGCCGCATTTTGAATCATTTGCAGTTTGGAGATTACCCGGTTTTGTGCACTGGCAAATAGGCCGTTACAATAGTCTAAAGAAGAGAGCACAAGAGTGCTCACCACTGTTTTGCCAGCACTTTCCGAAAGAAAAGGAATGATTTTTCGTATAAGCCTGAGTTTATGATGGGCATTTGCCGCGGTTTGGTTAGCGTGTGCCACAAAGTTAAGCTTCTCATCAAAGACTATTCCCAGATTTCTGACCCTTGATGCTGGCACTGGTAAGGCTCCCAAGGATGAGGGCCACCACTCTGCTGACCATAGAGGGGAGATCTTCCCGAAGATAACTACCTCCGTCTTCTCGGAGTTCAACCTGAGACAGTTGGTCTTCATCCAGTCTTTGATTGCTGACATGCCTTCTTGGAAACGTGCCGCTACCTGTTCTCCATCGTTGTTAATAGCAAGCACCAGCTGGGTGTCATCAGCATAGGAGGTAAGGCTCATCTGGTAAGATTTGATATCCCTGCTAGGTCCGACACATAAATATTGAATAGTGTCGGACTTAGAGATGAGCCTTGAGGAACACCACAAGGTAGGGCAAGTTCTGGCAATTTGAAAGGTCCCAGCGTCACTGCTTGTGTACGGCTGGACAGAAATGAGGCAAGCAGGTCTTTGGCGCTGGATCGAATTCCCAAATTTCCAACACGGTCAATCAGAATGGAATGATTGACAGTGTCGAAAGCCGCTGATAGGTCCAGCATTATAAGGACAGCAGTCCCTCCAAGGTCTCTGATGGTTCTGATATCATCAGCCGCCTTAAATAGGGCCGTCTCGGTTCCGTGAAGTTTGCGGAACCCGAACTGCGTGTCATCAAGCAGATTATTTTTCTCAAGGTAATAGAGTCTGCCGAATACAAAGTACCCGTTGGTTGGGCCAAGGGGGGTGGCTCAGCCCAGCCACTTCTGGCCATTGATGGTCACAGATGGTCCCGCCCTTTTCCTGGGCTTCTCCCGGCGTCGCCCGCATCCGCAGCTCTCCTTTAGGCACCTCCGGGCGCGGAAGTGGGCGTCGTCAGCCATCCCCCGGCAAGCAGGGCACGCTGGGAGTTGTAGTCTCCCCTGTCTCCACGCTCGGCGGCCGCGAGAAATCAGCGGCGGCGGTGGAGGAGAAGTGTGATGTCAGCAGCCCCTGGTAAGCGGACCTGCAAGCAGTTCAGGCAAGTGATGGTGGTTAGCCCCAAGCAGCGTGTGAGAGCCCCCGCTCCCCAGCAGGAGCAGCTCTCCTTTAGGCGCCTCTGGGCGCGGAAGTGGACGTCGTCAGCCGTCCCCCGACAAGCAGGGCACGCTGGGAGTTGTAGTCTCCCCTGTCTCCACGCTCGGCGGCCGCGAGAAATCAGCGGCGGCGGTGGAGGAGAAGCGCGATTTCAGCAGCCCCTGGTAAGCGGACCTGCAAGCAGTTCAGGCAAGTGATGGTGGTTAGCCCCAAGCAGCGTGTGAGAGCCCCCGCTCCCCAGCAGGAGCAGCTCTCCTTTAGGCGCCTCCGGGCGCGGAAGTGGGCGTCATCAGCCGTCCCCGGACAAGCAGGGCACGCTGGGAGTTGTAGTCTCCCCTGTCTCCATGATCGGCGGCCGCGAGAAATCAGCGGCGGCGGTTGAGGAGAAGCGCGATGTCAGCAGCCACTGGTAAGCGAACCTGCAAGCAGTTCAGGCAAGTGATGGTGGTTAGCCCCAAGCAGCGTGTGAGAGCCCCCGCTCCCCAGCAGGAGCAGCTGTCCTTTAGCCGCCTCCAGGCGCGGAAGTGGGCGTCGTCAGCCGTCCCCCGACAAGCAGGGCACGCTGGGAGTTGTAGTCTCCCCGTCTCCATGCTCGGTGGCCGCGAGAAATCAACGGCAGCGGTGGAGGAGAAACGCAATGTCAGCAGCCCCTGGTAAGCGGACCTGCAAGCAGTTCAGGCAAGTGATGGTGGTTAGCCCCAAGCAGCGTGTGAGAGCCCCCGCTCCCCAGCAGGAGCAGCTCTCCTTTAGGTGCCTCCGGGCGCGGAAGTGGGCGTCGTCAGCCGTCCCCCGACAAGCAGGGCACGCTGGGAGTTGTAGTCTCCCCTGTCTCCACGCTCGGCGGCCGCGAGAAATCAGCGGCGGCGGTGGAGGAGAAGCGTGATGTCAGCAGCCCCTGGTAAGCGGACCTGCAAGCAGTTCAGGCAAGTGATGGTGGTTAGCCCCAAGCAGCGTGTGAGAGCCCCCGCTCCCCAGCAGGAGAAGCTCTCCTTTAGGCGCCTCTGGGCGCGGAAGTGGATGTCGTCAGCTGTCCCCCGACAAGCAGGGCACGCTGGGAGTTGTAGTCTCCCCTGTCTCCACGCTCGGCGGCCGCGAGAAATCAGCGGCGGCGGTGGAGGAGAAGCGCGATGTCAGCAGCCCCTGGTAAGCGGACCTGCAAGCAGTTCAGGCAAGTGATGGTGGTTAGCCCCAAGCAGCGTGTGAGAGCCCCCGCTCCCCAGCATGAGCAGCTCTCCTTTAGGCGCCTCCGGGCGCAGAAGTGGGAGTTGTCAGCCGTCCTCCGACAAGCAGGGCATGCTGGGAGTTGTAGTCTCCCCTGTCTCCACGCTCGGCAGCCGCGAGAAATCAGCGGCGGCGGTGGAGGAGTGGCGCGATGTCAGCAGCCCCTGGTAAGCGGACCTGCAAGCAGTTCAGGCAAGTGATGGTGGTTAGCCCCAAGCAGCGTGTGAGAGCCCCTGCTCCCCAGCAGGAGCAGCTCTCCTTTAGGTGCCTCCGGGCGCGGAAGTGGGCGTCATCAGCCGTCCCCCGACAAGCAGGGCACGCTGGGAGTTGTATTCTCCCCTGTCTCCACGCTCGGCGGCCGCGAGAAATCAGCGGCGGCGGTGGAGGAGAAGCGCGATGTCAGCAGCCCCTGGTAAGCGGACCTGCAAGCAGTTCAGGCAAGTGATGGTGGTTAGCCCCAAGCAGCGTGTGAGAGCCCCCGCTCCCCAGCACGAGCAGCTCTCCTTTAGGCGCCTCCGGGCGCAGAAGTGGGCGTTGTCAGTCGTCCTCCGACAAGCAGGGCACGCTGGGAGTTGTAGTCTCCCCTGTCTCCACGCTTGGCAGCCGCGAGAAATCAGTGGCGGCGGTGGAGGAGAAGCGCGATGTCAGCAGCCCCTGGTAAGCGGACCTGCAAGCAGTTCAGGCAAGTGATGGTGGTTAGCCCCAAGCAGGGTGTGAGAGTCAATAAAATGTATTTATTGAACAGTCTTCTTTCTCAAGCATAAGAAATGAACTGCTACAATCGTAAAACTGTTTGTAAAATATAACGCATACACTATAAACAGTAGAATAAAATAATACTGTAAGAGCATTGTATGGTTCCTAAACCATAGATAAATCATACATAAATAACAGAGGCTAAAAGAACTCAACTGGTGCTTCTAAAATACGCCTACCCCGGTGTACCTAACCTAAGCTTAGTACGAGGGAAGAAGTAAGTGAGGTGTAGCATAAATGTAGTATTCTTTTGCCAAGAATCTGTCCAAGATTTCTCTTAGGGTCTAATCAGCTCCGTACCTTAGTTTAGAATGGAGAAGGTCAGTCTCAGGACTCGATTTCCCAATAACCCGCAAGGGTAGCTTGGAAAGACTGGACCTGGATTTCTCAGCAGGAGAAAAGACAGCGTCTCTCTCATTGCGTCTGCTGGAGGGTCGGCTTCCTTCGGCACTTGCTGTAGCAGGAAGCGTCGGGCAAGTAGATAGTTGAACTGCTCCAAACCACCGTGTGTTTGCTATGGCAAGTGTGGGCATATTTATACCTTGAAGTTGCCGAGTTTGACGTAAAGGTGGACATAATAACGTCATTAAAGACTCTCAGCTCTTTGAAAACTCCATGAGTTCTTGGATAAGTCAGTTCTCGAGCAAGGGAAAGTCCCTAGCTGCTGAAGCCGAGTTTTCCAAGAAATCGTTGTAGATTTTCGGAACTAGTGGAAGTAGTCCTGCCGTATTTGGACTGCATGAGCTATGCTTAATATGGTTATGATTTCTATGCCTATATAAGGATATGGTGATTTATACCTATATAAGGGCATAATTCGGAAAATTTACAATAGTGTCCTAAAATGGTTTACAGCATAACATTGCAATTATATTGTTCTCTATACCTAGTGTATTCTCGCTTTACCTATTTCCCTACCACTGCCCTACACTGATGAATGTCTTGCTGCAGTAGGCCAGTCAAGAGGTAAATTATGCCTTTTTACCATTGGTATGACCTGTTAGTGCTTTGGTTTGTTTCAGAGCGAATCTAGGGGTATGATGCAAAGAACATTATCAGATCGGTACATGCTGATGTGACTGTAAAGCTTCACTTCACTGCAGCATTTATATACCACTTACTACCCCTATGTGGCGCACTGAAGCTCTTGCATACCTTGGTATCACGCTCCATGTAGTAGAGTATCTAGTTGTAAGTGTATTGTCTTTGTTTTGATCATATGCAGGAAGTGTTTACATGTTGTTCGTGAGGGCCACTGAGGGACAGTTATTGTGTTATAGGATGCAGAGCTTAACAGTGTGATAGATGAAGTGTTAGAAAGAGGTGCTCAGTTTAAAGTTTTCAGTAAGCTGACAGCTTTAAAGAGCATTACAGGTCCCTTCATGGTATTTCTGAGGACCATGCACTAAGTTGTCCATTCTGAGATATTTTGTTGAAAATTTATAGTCCTGAGCACACATGAGTTGGAGCGAGAAATAGCGAAGAGATCTGCTGGGACGGGCTTTGTTGATACCACCCCATATTTGATTATTATTGTGAGATATATAGAAGCGGTTGTAGTATGAGGCTTGTTGGGACCTGCAGTGGGGGACTGAATTTGTGTCCTGCGTTGGCCAGCGGCTTGAGGCAGACCTGCTCTGTTTATTTTGCCTTTTCCGTTGGTAATGGGTGTGTTATTGTTGTGGACTGGTATACTACTGGGTGATGGACATGACCAAAGCAGTGTGTCTAACATCAGAGCAAAATTGTCAAGCAGCATAAGATAATTATTATGCAGCATGTATGAACTACAATCCAGTGCTCAATTGCTGAGTGTTATTTTATCAGTATTAGAGTGGGTCAGGAGGGATATATTCTGTATTGTAGTTGCATTTATATAGCACTTACTGCCCCTGACAAGGCGTTGACACACTTTTTGACAGCACCCTGCTAAGAAACCCTAGGTTAGTGTTTTTTTTAATTGATTGTTAGTCTTCTGCTCTTACAGAAAGCATTCCATGCAGGCGGATCCCCCGGAGCTGAATTCCATCCTTCTCCATACTTCCATCACAGAGATGTCTGTACTGACAAAAGTTCGAACAAACCTGGGCTCGCTGTTCCCGAGCTAAGCAGAACAACTCAGGTGCAACACCTTCGCTCTCACCTGAGCAGCAGACCTCCTAAGCGATTCACGGCGGAGGCTCAATTAGAAGCCTGCTAACAGTTTGGGGACGCTCAAAGCGCAGAATGGAGAAAACACTGATCCCCTGTGAGTCCCGCCCGCCATTTCCACCGACTCACTAAGAGTTTGAAGACGGTGAGCGGGGTCATCTGTAACTTCACCGGGAGCTCTAGGGGGCTAGATGGTTAGCCCGGGAAATCTGGGGCTCTTGACCATGTCCTCCTTTAGTTCTTATGGGCCAGGCATTTTCAGTGAGTGCCTACTTTGTTCCTGCACCGGAGGCCAAGATGTGCCCCACAATCGATCATCGGCAGGGGTCAAAGCTACATCCAAGGGAGACCTCCAGCCCCCTTCTTTAACGTAAAGGCAGCAAAATTCATTTTGATACTACAACTTCTGCCCTGTCCTTCTGAGATGACCTTGATTAGTGATATAAATAATGCGAGTAAGACTCTAGAGTCACCCTGACTGCCCTGCTTATAGCGGCTGTTTCTCCCCCTGGCGGTTATCACTCAACATCATGTGCTCCCCCTAAAGACATGCGGACCCTGGCTCTGTTCATCATGCTGATCCTCTGCTTAGTTTGCACCCACTTTCATCCGTATTATAGAAAATTGTGGGGATTCTCTGAATTCGTACATCAAGGACTCATGCCCCCCTTCCTGACCTCAATATGGTCACCTCGGTCATTGAGTCTGTGAACTCTCCATCGACAGTTGAGACCCACCCATTTTGACTGATGCCCGGTGGAGCTGCCTCGCGAGCTAAAGGGGAGATGGGCTATGGATTCCCTCCTTGGCCATCACCTACCCAGTTGGTCCTTGGGCAAACTCTCCTGTGTCTCTCCTGACCTTATCTCCCTACTCCCCCTTTACCCTACCCCCTGCCGCTCTACTCTTCTCTTCTTTCCAGCTATTGACCCCCGCCATCACCCGTCCTTGCTCATAGTTCCCACCCTCTTTACCCACTGGACTTTCTTATGTGAACTTTCTGTCGTCCGTTGAGACCTAGCTATTTGACTGATGCCCGATGGAGCTACCTTGTTTAGCTAAAGGGAAGACAGGCTGTGGTTTCTCTCCTCGGACGTCACCTACCTAGTCGATCTTTGGGCAGACTTCCCTTCGTCTCAACTGCCTTCTTTTCCCTCATCCTCCCCTTCACACTTGCCCCTTCCTCCCCTCCTCCCTACTTCTTGCACCTTTCTTTCCTCTTTCAATGTATTGCTTATTTTTGACGTAATGGGTAATTGTTATCATTTTGTGTAACATTGTGTAATTGAATGTAAAGCGCTCTGATACCTACGGGTCTAGCCAGCGATATATAAAACTCATTAAATAAATAAATAAACATTAAATACATTTACTGCAGTTTCTATGTGAGGATTACATTAATAGGACTTAGGTGTGATCATTAATGTCTGTCATTCTCATAACCTGTATCTTCTTTCAAATGTCTGGTTGTCTCCAAACCCAGACCAGTCTCTCTGTGGCTGTGTCTCTTAGCCCTAAAGTCTCTATATCCCTGTTCCTCCCTGTCACATTTTACAAGTGCCATTGGATGGCTTGAGTGTCAGAAGGGGAGAAACAGCACTAGGAGAACATTGATTTGTATTTGTGTTACCTGATTTGCTTCTTCGACTGGTATGCTTGATGTTTGCTGGAATGTGCTAGTGAGTTTTTTACTTTTCTGTAGGAAATCCAGCATTAGGAAGAGCTACAGCTCAGTTAGTCGGGAAGTCACCCTGCTTGCGACAGTGCAACACCAGCACCCAACCACCATAACCACAGGATCAGAAGCAGGCACGCAACGCCCATTGGGCTGAAAAGACTTCAACCCCTTCCCTGCCTTCCCCACCAATCATGCTACAGCTGGAGAAGAGAGCACCGGAACAAATATGTTATTTTCTCCCACAGACACCTTTATCAGATCTTGCTTCTGCAGTGTCCTCAAAGAGGCAATATGGATCACAGATGAATCACAACAGCCAGGACAAAAACCCCACAGTGGGGGTGCTACATGTGCCAGGGGGTGTGCTTTACTGATCACCCTTTGTTTTAAAGAGAGACAATGCTTGCCCATTAACGCTGGTATAAGAAACTGTGTCTGCACTACAAAGGCAATCTCTGCCATCTTCCTGTGCTTTCAACCAAAAAAAAATTTGCAAATTGTCTTGATTTGGAATTGCTTGTCATGCGATGGGTAATATGCACTAACTAAATGCTGAAAAGGTAAAGAAATACATTTTGCTTTTTAAATGTAGTGACCAGACTTTTCTGCCAATAGCATCTCTCATGGTGGGAGGGAGGCTTAAAGGCAAATGGGCGCTTTACAAGAGAACCAGATTACGTAACATAAAATCAGATTTTATTTTTTTAGGCATGGGGAGATTTGCCCAGGATCACAGGATATTGAGTTGATGCTGGAATTCAAACTCTCTAGTTCCAAAGTCGGCAGTACAGGCTGGTAAGCCACATCTTGTCAAGTAGTATTGGTGTCAGTGACTGCTGGTGATCTTTGAAAGTGGGGTTGAGTCTCAAAATGGATGTAATACTGCGCAAAATGTGTTTTTTAATTTACTTTCCAGCGCAAAACCTATTCTGCACTGGAAAGTTGCCTGAAAGTATTGCAAAGCCGTGCAAAGGGCTGCTTATCTTTACTCTGTGTAAAGGGGGTGTTCTGTGGGTGGTACATGGGCATTCCCATGCAATCACACATGGTATTTGGTGTGAAACCCGATCTACTAACAACAGTTGCCAAAACACACAGGTAGTAGTATTCCCTTGCAGGGAAATATCCGCACATTCACTAAGCACAATATAGCCCGTCACAATTCAGCGTGAAAAATCTAAATATTTTGCTTTACTACAGCACACCATTAAATCAAATATTTGTCCATAAACAGTAATGGTTAAATCTGTGAAACCCTTGGGTATGTCCCACTATACTGAGAACGAGAAAGATTATTCAGCAAACAGAGACCCAGAAAGGTCATTATTCGTGCTGTGTAGCATTCTTTAATTCATGTTGTAACAAAATTTTAATTCCCAGCACATGATTACGTGTTTTGTCTTTGCTTAGACTTTTTCAAGGCATAAATCTAGGATTCGAAAAGCCAGGATTACAAGAGGCAAAGTCCGTTCTTGCACTATAGTACGTAGACAAGAACCCCAGTCCGGATATTAAATAAACAGCTCAGCTCGGAGTACCCCAAAAAAACAAGAAAATTCCTGACATCCGGCACCATATCAGAAAATTCATTGTGTTTCAGAGCTGAATATAAGCAATCATTTGGCACAGGCAATAGGTCACTGTAGTGCCTCTATGGATATCAAACACAATCTGTTCCTGTAAAAACACACTCTACTCCACATCCGAGTATCCAACTGGCACAATAATTAAAACTCGTTACAGGACCCTCATTCAAGCGTCTGCCACAATACGAGCTGCCACCTCATAAGTACCCAAATCGTCCCCATATGTCCTCATGTCAACCACTATGTTAACGTGCAGTGAACAGAATCGTAGCAGTGCTCTTGGCAGAATGGAAAAGGTAATTATTTTTCCATGACCCCTATGGCACAACCATGATACGTTGCAACCTCCAAAGCTGTAGTATATCAGCCTGTCTGTATATCTCCGCAATCACAATGAAAACTAACAACAGTAGGCAGGTTTTTGCACCCAAAAGTAAATGCCACTGGAAAACAGGCTTTTATTTCTCATAACATTTCCCACTTTGCATATGTACTACACTGTACAGCACACATCTGAACTAAGAAAAATTTCAAAGCTAGACAAAGCATAGTAGTTTGTGCTGAAAGGGCACCATTCCAGTATAAACCCTATGCCAAGACTCAAACAGACATATTTGCTGAATTGTGCAATAGTGTCTGTGTGGCTCTTGGCAGCATACTTGTGCTCCAGCAATACGGAGAGGTCATGAAAGTACAATATCTGTAGGTATGTCGATTTCCAGCTCTCCCCCTTACACAATGTAGCAACTTTCGGTGCTGTTCTGCCTTGTGTGAACGTTTTGATCATCTGGGCCTTAGTCTGTTTCCCCTCACTCACTCTAACTCACATTCTCTCACTTGCTCATTCTCATTCATACTTATTCTCACTCACTGTTACTCATACACAAACATACCTATACTCAATGATTATCATCCTCACTTGTTAATACACTTACACACACTCAGTTACTCTGGGCCCTGGTCTTTCTGCACCTGCTGCACCCAACTCACTTCCCCTCCTTCTCACAACCTTCAACCAATCACTAGTTCACTCATTCTAAACACACTCATTCTCCTTCACTCTCTCTCTTGTACTCACATTCACATATTCATACACAATCCCAAACAAAAATTCTCACTTTCACGCTCTTTGAAATGAGTTCTTTCATAGAGAGAAGTATATTCTTGTGCATACAGAGAGAATGGAGCTCTGCCACAAACTGACTGTGAACTCATAGGTAATTTCTTTCATTGAGTTGTAGCTGATTACCAGTATACATAGCTCTGTGGTCCTAGGCAGAGAAGAGCTCTTACAAGTATGCAGCTGAGTACCCCTGCAGACAGTGCTGAGCGCCTGTGCAGACATAGACTGAGGTGAGTCTGATGGCACGAGGTACAGAAGATTTTGTGTGTACCCCATTCAGATCAATCCCCCCATAACAAAGTAATATATTAATTTTGATTGCTGTGTATTAAAAATGGTTTGCACTAACTGGTTTGATTAACATATTAATTAATTATGTTAAACGCATGTTTAATCTATTTTGTGCATCTAAGTGGTATAATAATGCATGTCTATGTTATAATGTACAACTGTGCACTGCATGCTGCTTTTCTGCTTCATTTTTAATAGCTTGCAGTGTGATGCTTTTTTGCTAGGTAACAGTTTTAAAGGATAAATATTAGCACTGGTGGGTGGGGGGACAGAAAAAACATATATTCTGTGTATTTACATTTTCTTTTTCTGTTTATCGTAGTTTTGGTTGGTTGCCAATTCCAAAATGGCTTCGCCTTTCCAGGTTCTGTGCAGTAGAAAAAGCTTACATCATTATGCTGAGAGAAACTCGTCCATGCTCTGTGCTTCACTGAAAAGTTTGCAACTTCAGCTGACTATATTCGATGCCATTTGATATGAACGCTGGTGAGTGGCTGTGGGCCAAAATGATAAACACGAGAACAGATGAATGTCTGTCAAGGATAAAAGCCAAATGTCTTCCAAAAATGACCATGTGGAAACAGCTGAATCACTGAAAATGAACATTCAAAGGCCTAATGATGAACCGGAACAGTCAAACTTGTATTTATCAGTTTGTCAAACAAAGTTATTCATGGACATCCTGAAAGTTAAAAAATACATTGTCGATTAAAGAACATTCTGAGAGCTAATAATTGCAATGTCATGACCAATCAGAGAAAGAGAAACGGAAAGAGTTGAAACATTTGAGGGTAGAGAGCCAGCAAATAGAGTATAAATATCAGAGCAGAATTGGGGTTTAATGTCACAGAATCTGATCGCAGAAAGATGCTGTTTGCACTGCAGCTGTTTGCAGAGATGCTGGGAGCCTGAAACTATGCCAGAAGGCTCACTGATCACCCCTGTAGGTTGGAGAACGTTCCGGGACACTAGGCCTGGGAAAAGAGTTGTGTCCGAGGAGGCCTGGGTTAGTAAGTATAGTTTTGGGTTTTAGTGCTGGGGAGGAAGGTTTTAGTGTAGAAATCTTTAGAAATAAATGAATGTGTTTTTTTAACTATGGTTCTCTGATCTTTTCATGAAGAATTCTCTTTCAGGTACATGACCAAACATTAATTGATGTTTTTATTTCAGAGAATAATGGAATTAATGTGAACCTGAATTTTCTCTTCATGATTTTATTAACAGTTTTCTTGATTTATTTCCTGAATAAATAGCAATGCTCAGTGAGAATTAATAATGACAGAATAAATGCAAATTTTCTTTTATGCAAATTAATTGCATAAAATCTTTTAAATGATTTCAGGTGTTTGTGATTCTTTTCGAGTCAATTAATTATGCAAATCAATGTATTGTTGTAGTGAGGTTAAGCTGGTCTTGACAATCACCATCAACTTACTCAACTATTTGGTCCATCGACCTAATTGGCGGGGTACATTGATGCCTAGATTAGTTTAGTAGGATTATGTAGGCAAACAAATGTTGGTGTTAAAATCTGTGCTTACAAAGTATCCTGTCATAGGAGAGAATTCACTCAACCCATTTTATATATTTATTTGCAAGGGTCTGGGGTAAAGTGTGTGTGACTAGGTGTGTTGTACTTCGGTGTTATGGGCCCCACCGGAGTGACCTGGACCCTGGGTTGGTGCTATTTCTGAGTGAGGGCTGCATCATAAAACTTGGTAGCAGAGCATTCGTTGCTATAGAATTAGCTATGATTATGTATAAAGCGCTATATAAGGGTTTTGATGTACAGAATTATGACTAACATCTGTTGAGTTCGTATTACGTTATATGTAGTCCTGAAAAGGCTTCCGAGTATTGCGTGAAGCTGGTCACTCTGTCTGCAGGCAGAGGAAGTGTGGCAAGTGAAGTCGCACATCGCATAGTCTGTTTCAAAAAGTAGTATCGTCGTATACTGCAGTGGTATCGTCGTGTATCACAAGTGGTGTCATCGCACATCACAAGTATAGGGAACCTACGTGTGAAAGGATAAATGCATAGCGAGGACAGTCTATAAAATCTTGGCTTTTAAGTACAGGGATCATTGCGTATCCTGATTTAAAACTTACTGCTGGGAGAGTAATAGAGCTTAACCCGAGCTTGAGAGAAGGGTAAAGTTAGAGATAAGTGTTGCTTTATCGGCGAGTGTAAAATTCTGTGGTAGAGAAGAGGTAAGTGCTGTCTACTGGAAATACAGAATACTTGTACGGCTGAATATTCTATCACTTTATTTAGCGAAACAGACGAATGAAGTTGTTTTGTATATTACTAACCGATCCAGTTGTATATTTGTAAATACGGTTTCTCGATAAACCTTGCAAAGGAGGGGTCAGTCGGTGCTGCAGAAGCCGGAGCGCTGTTGACGTCAAAAGTGTCGCAATGGGATTAGTCCTTGTGACCTAGACAGGGTAAGGGCTGATTGATGCATCAGCGAAAGCCGCAAAGTAATTGGTTAAGCACTAAGAAGACGTATCTTGTTCTAAATGGTATGCTAGTGTAAACCGTGCTGTGATAGGCTGATGTTACGGAGAAGCAACAGAAGAGTGCGCAATCTTTTGAAAAACAGGAAATTAACAGAAAAATGTATTATATTGGTAAAGAGAAGAAAGTTTCACTGTGTGGAAAGGTAAAAAGATTGTTTGTAAAAGACAAGCCAGTAGTAAAACCGGAGTGGAAATTCGATTTTCCCATTGGAACGCCTGTATCTCACATGCTAATGAAGTATGGCTGTCTCACTTGTTTGTGTGTCGAGAACTGGGTGCAATACACGAAAGGTGATGGTGTGCTTGCATTTTCTCCAGAAGGTTCTTTTAACATAGACATTTTATGAAATTTGAGAAAAACAATGATGAAACTTAAGCCTACACCTAAACCGTCACAATTTGAAGTGTTAATGGAATGGGAAGGTGAGGTGTATAAGAGAGAACAACAAAGATCAGGAAGAGGTTATGATATTGGTTTGAATAAATATCGGAATGAGAATATTGAGGACAAAATATGTAGATGGGAGCAGGTAGATGTACCAAATGATTTGTTTCCTGTCAGGAGTATGGGAGGATCTACAGGAGATAAAAAGGAAGAGGAAGAGAAGCATGTTCACATTTTAGACTGTAGAAAGAGTGACACAAAAGATGAATTGCTAGATGACATTCTGGATAACAGATCACCTCCATATCAAGGGGAGTTTGCAACAGTGGTGCCCAAGGCACTGCCAGCAGAAATTACAAAAGTTTCCCAAACTGTTCCAATTCCCATAGGGATTAATGCAATAAATAGACAGGAACCTGTTCAAATTAAAAATACAGTAACAAAGTCAGAACTCCTTCCAATGAGTAGTTGGCAAGAAAGACAAGTGATAAATAGGTCAAATAATGAAGAAGAAGAAAATGAATTAGCAGTCAAAACACGAGAATTGTCTGAAAATTTAAAAGAACTGCCCATGAATATGGAAGCTTTAACAGTCCCAATGAATATAGATTCTGAAATTTCTGTTTGCAAAAGTGAGGTAGAGGAAGAACATTCACTGACCCTACCATTAAAAAAGGTAAAACCAGATCCTAAAGGAGAATTATTATCTGAAAGTATCAGGAATAAACTGCCTAGTGTGTACCAATTAGATACAACGACAGATCTGACAAAAGCTCTGACTTACACAAATGGAACTGAGATACTAGCTGAAAAACATACTGGATGGTTGCAGGGAATGGAACCTAGAGAAAGATTAAAAGAAGTCAGTTTGTGTCTGACAAATGAGGAGTTGGGAGAGTGGGTACAAAGTAGCTATAGAAAAGTTGCAGAACGCCAACAGATAGATATTGGAGAATTAAAGGTAGACATGGAAGAATTAAGTTCTGGAAAGGTAAGTAGGAACAGATTAAAATGTTACTAGGATGAAGAGATACACTTTATGAGTAAAAACATTACCTGAAAAAATACAAATTTGCAGGAAAATCTTGAAGAAGTTACCAGTGAGACAGAAGTAGATATTTCCAAATGTAGGGATTTGCAAAAACCATATAGATCAAACTTCAGAGAGAAGGGCATAGAAAATGTAAACAAAGCTGGAAGAAAAGCTAAAATTAAAGAATTGCTGAGAAAAAGAAAGAAAGTTGAAGAATGGAGAAGCAGGTGGAGAAAGAAGAAAAAACAAATAGCTGATAAGGGATTATTAGCAGTTCCTGCTGCTCACAAATGTGAAACTGACTGCATTACCAGAAGGAATTGGTTTGCAGATGAATTGACAAAATATTGCACAAAACAAGATTGTTCTTTGAATCAGACATGGGCGAAGAAAGACACTTTTTCCCAATATCACATGCTTACTAACACAGCAGAAACATGGGAAGAAGTGAGGAAAGTGCAGGATCAGGCAAGTGATGAGGAAAAGGAAACATGGGTAAGGGAAGGTTGCACACAAAAAGAAGAAAATGATGTTTGGGCCTACCAAAATGAAAGAGCTGTTATGCCCAACAGTATGTTTGCCCATTTTAAAAAACATGTATCATGGACAGGCACACACAGATAGGGAAATTGATCTTGCCAACGAAGTTATCAGTCTGATTTATGAAATACTGAGCACTAAAAAGAAACTGCATTGTGCCTATTGTCAAGAAGCTTCTGGAGTTGATGAACAGGTGATTGGCACAATGAAGATCGAATTAGAAAAAATGTGTGATTTCACTGTCTTGAAATGGCTGGATGTTTTGCCCCTAGTTCTAGTGCCCATGAGAAATACAAATGATAGAAGGACAGATTTAAATCTGTACAAGGTACTAATGGAACAGACAATGAGAAAAGCACATATACCTGATCAACAAGACAGGCCACTGAAGAAATAGACTTAAGATTTTGGATACTTGTTCAGAATCAGGTGCTAAGCAACCAGAAGCAGGTAACATAAGAGAAACAGACTGTAAAACTGGTGATTTAAGACTAACAGACTGTGAGAGTGTACAGCATGGTATAAGACTTAATGATTTTTCACCTGACAACGATTTAGAAAGTACTACAGAACTAAGACAACAGACACAGAGACCAAATCTGAAGTACAAGTCACTGGAATGGACATACATGGCACTTCCTGATATGCAAGAGGAAGCGGATAGCCAGGAAAGTCTGAGAGTGACTGTACGAGAGGAGGTCAAGGAAGAAGAAAATTTGGAAATACTGAGAGTTATCTTATCTGACACTAGAGGAGGAAAGGATGATCAGGAAAAGCTAAACAAAGACTGTGAACCTATAGATAGGGATGATTTACACATGAATGTAGGGATTACTTAAGGTCACCATATCAGTGTTACAGAAAACATTTATGGGTTTTAGCACACAAGGCAAAGACGATTTTTCATAAACAATTTCCAAGTAGTTAAAATAAAAGAAGGGGCAAAAGACTGAAAGTCATTCACGTGTGGAAACACTGTGTACAGACAGTACATATTTAGTAGATTTATAGGATAACTAAGATACCATAGTAAATATAACATGTTTTGCTTTAGGTATAAGATGTGATTATGTTGTATCATTGTTTTCCTAATGTGACTGTTAACAATGTACCAATAGTTGCCACCAGTAGATAGAATTGCACTTCATAAGGATAAGTACATTTTAGATTTAGAACTAAATATAATTTTTTTGTCAAGAACAAGGGAAATGAGAAAGAAATTGCTGAACTAACAAAATTATTGAGAAGAAGTGTCTTATCAGATAAAATTTAGTGGAATATATGGGTGGTCTTGGGTTTTGGTGATGATTCACAAATCGTTTAAGGTATTCAGGATTTGTGATCATCAAAGGCGGGAATTGATAGCGCGAGGTACAGAAGATTTTGCGTGTACCCCATTCAGATCAATCATCACATATTATATTAACTTTGATTGCTGTGTATTAATAAAAACACACACATTACATGTGGGAAATGCTTTGCACTAACTGGTTTGATTAACATTAATTAATTATGTAAAACGCATGTTTAATCTATTTTGTGCATTTAAGTGGTTTAATAATGCATGTCTATGTTCTAATGTACAACTGTGCACTGCATGCTGCTTTTCTGCTTCATTTTTAATGGCTTGCAGTGTGATGCTTTTCTGCTAGGTAACAGTTTTAAAGGATAAATATTAGCACTGGTGGGACAGAAAACACACATATTCTGTGTATTTACATTTTCTTTTTCTGTTTATCGTAGTTTTGGTTGGTTGCCAATTCCAAAATGGATTCGCTTTTCCCAGTTCTGCGCAGTAGAAAAAGCTTACATCATTTTGCTGATTGAAACTCGTCCATGCTCTGTGCTTCACTGAAAAGTTTGCAACTTCAGCTGACTATATTCAAGGCCATTTGATATGAACGCGGGTGAGTGGCTGTGGGCCAAAATGATAAACACAAGAACAGCTGAATGTCTGCCAAGGATAAAAGTCAAATGCCTTCCAAAAATGACCATGTGGAAACACCTGAATCACTGAAAATGAACATTTAAAGGCCTAATGATGAACCCAGACAGTCAAACTTGTATTTATCAGTTTGTCAAACAAAGTTATTCATGGACATCCTGAAAGTTAAAACATACATTGTCGATTAACGAACATCCTGAGAGCTCATAATTGCAATGTCATGACCAATCAGAGAAAGGGAAACGGAAAGAGTTGAAACATTTGAGGGTAGAGAGCCAGCAAATACAGTATAAATATCAGAGCAAAATTGGTGTTTAATGTCACAGAAACTGATCTCAGAGAGATGCTGTTTGCACTGCAGCTGTTTGCAGAGGTTCTGGGAGCCTGAAATTATGCCAGAAGGCTCATTGAAAACCCCTGTAGGTTGGAGAACGTTCCGGGACACTAGGCCTGGGAAAAGAGTTGCGTCTGAGGAGGCCTGGGTTAGTAAGTATAGTTTTGGATTTTAGTGCTGGGTAGGAAGGTTTTAGTGTAGAAATCTTTAGAATTAAATGCATCTGTTTTTTAACTATGGTTCTCTGATCTTTTCATGAAGAATTCTCTTTCAGGTACATGACCAAACATTAATTGATGTTTTTATTTCAGAGAATAATGG
This sequence comes from Lissotriton helveticus, assembly GCF_964261635.1. NCBI lineage: Eukaryota > Metazoa > Chordata > Amphibia > Caudata > Salamandridae > Lissotriton > Lissotriton helveticus. The sequence continues at coordinate 248,073,440 of NC_136057.1, read as the reverse complement.
AATTAATGTGAACCTGAATTTTCTCTTCAAGATTTTATTAAAGTTTTCTTGATTTATTTCCTGAATATATAGCAATGCTCAGTGAGAATTAATAATGACAGAATAAATGCAAATTTTCTTTTATGTAAATTAATTACATAAAATCTTTTAAATGATTTCAGGTGTTTGTGATTCTTTTAGAGTCAATTAATATGCAAATCAATGTATTATTGTAGTGAGGTTAAGCTGGTCTTGACAATCACCATCAACTTACTCAACTAATTGGTCCATCGACCTAATTGGCGGGGTACATTGATGCATAGATTAGTTTAGTAGGATTATTGAGGCAAACAAATGTTGGCGTTAAAATCGGTGCTTAAAAGGTATCCTGTCATAGGAGATAATTCACTCAACCCATTTTATATATATACTAGCTTACCCGTCGTGCGTTGCTGCATCTCCGAAGAAAGGAAATTCAAGGAAACTCGTTATGATAACATTCAATTTACATTGTGTCCTTTTTATTGAAACTTATTATTTTTAATATGGAAAATATTTCAAAGTGTTGTTTTAATTCTATTTATTTATTCGAGTGCTTGTGGATACACGATTTGTTGTTATTCCGTCTGGTGCGTACATCAGTATTCAAAAGATTATGAGGGCCATGGGGGGCTGATATTTAAAAAAAAAATGGATGCCAGAAACCTTCGCGGGAGTGTACTCAACAACTTCCCAAAGTTTCCTGGCGATCGGATGAATGGTGTTTTAATTCTATTTATTTATTCGAGTGCTTGTGGATACACACTTTTTTGTTTTTTCGTCTGGTGCGTACATCAGTATTCGAAAGATTATGAGAGCCCTGCGGGCCGATATTTTAATTTTTTGTATGCCAGAAACCTTTGCGGGAGTGTACTCAACAACTTCCCAAAGTTTCCAGGCGATCGGATGAATGGTGCTTTAATTCTATTTATTTATTCGAGTGCTTGTGGATACACAATTATTTGTTTTTCTGTCTTGTGCGCACATCAGTATTCAAAAGATTATGAGGGCCCTGGGGGGGCGATATTTAAAAAAGAATTATGGCAGAAACCTTTGCGGGAGTGTAATCAACAACTTCCCAAAGTTTCATGGCGATCGGATGAATGGTGTTTTAATTCTATTTATTTATTCGAGTGTTCGTGTATACCCGATTTGTTGTTTTTCCTTCTGGTGCGTACATCAGTATTCGAAAGATTATGAGGGCCCTGGGGGCCCGATATTTTAAAAAATATTATGCCAGAAACCTTTGCGGGAGTGTACTCAACAACTTCCCAAAGTTTCATGGCGATCGGATGAATGGTGTAGTAATGCATAAAGGACAAACAGACAGACAGACCGACAGACAGACATACATTCGTTTTTATATATATAGATAGATTTGCAAGGGTCTGGGGTATAGTGTGTGTGACTAGGTGTGTTGTACTTCGGTGTTATGGGCCCCACTGGAGTGACCTGGACCCTGGGTTGGTGATATTTCTGGGTGAGCGCTGCATCAAGTCAGTTCACAGGCAGATTTGAGCACTTTCAGCATTCATTCTTATAATGGAAAACCTGATGTGCTGTGGGGACTGAGAAACCAGGACCAGCTAATATTCAGCTGGAGTATCACACTCCTCTCACCTCAGTAATTTTTTCACCTGGCCTGTTTCTTATAGGGAGGGAGGAAGAAAAGGTGGCAGGGAGGAGGACGGTGAGTGAGAACGGATTGAGACAAGCAATTGAAGAGAGAGAGAGAGAGAAACAAGGTAGACAATAGTGAAAAAAAATGAAGCATGTGTGAGAATATGGACAGACAAGTGAGAAAGAGAGAAAGAAATGAGAGAAGAGTATGACTGAGATGGAAAAGAACAGAGGCTATGAGTGAACCAGAGGCATTTGAATACCCACGTTTCAGTTTCTTGTGGAGCTGAAGTATGGGAAGGCAGCTCTAATGTGTAGAGGCAGGTCATTTCAGGTGTTGAGCATGAGACAGGAGAAAGCAAGAAGGCTGATTCAAGTTCTGTGTATGCAGGGGATGTGTGTAAGCAGGAGTCTGGCTGAGCAGATGTGTCTGGTGGGTGTATTGAAGTTGATGTTGGGGTAGTTGGGGGAGGTGGGTTAGGGGCTGTACAGGACTTTGTATGTGTGTATGAGTATTGGTTAGTGAACGGGGAGTCAATGGAGGACCTTGAGGTGAAGAATGATGTGAATGCAAGGAAAAGCCGGACCGTGTCTGGCCACTGGGATTTGTGTGGTCTGAAGTCTTACAGCAGTTGGACAGTGATTCTGACAGAGTGTGTTGCCATAGTCCAGCTTGCTGCTGATGAAGGGCTGAGTGGCCATTCTGCCTGTGTTGATTGGGAACAATTTGAAGATTTCCTTGAGCATTTTGAGGGTGTGGAAGCAGAAGGCGTGACAATGTTAACTAAAGTAAACTTTGCAGCATATTTCTCCCATTCCTTTGCTCCCTTTATCAGCAGTCTGCCTTTCACGGTGCACTGGGGGTGCTGGTGCTGGCTGTGGATGAGACCCATACCAAAGAAAGAAACATTTTAGTCACGAGCACCCTTTTTTTTTGTAAAGCAAGTTAACTGGGTTAGAGAGAGTTAAGTTGTTGCACCTGTGAAAGATCCACTTGGCAGCTATGTTTAAGAATTGTAAAGGGTGATCTAGTCCAATTCTAAATTGTGGTTCACGTGGAACATTAATCGTAAACCCTTCACATGCTGAAGGAGTTTGACATTTTATATATTCACTTCCCTGGCTTGGGTGAAGCAGGCAAACCCCCAAAGTAAGTGGATGGAGGTGTAAAGCATAAGCCTGTGAGGGAAGCTCAACTTCAGGGGAGCAATAGAAGGCAGCTCCTGCAGGATTCTCTGTTAGTGCATGTGCGCTAATCGTTAATGTATGGCTTGACGTCACCACAAAGGGAGGAGCTCCAATCATTGTGCCCTCAAATCATAGTCCCCTCAGTGGTCAGAAGCTCTGTGTACTCGACTGTACTGCTAGCTGTACCTCCTATCTTCCTGCAAGAGAGCATCAGGCATCTGTTCAGGAGAAGGAACATGACCGCCACAGTGGCTGAGGGTGCATGTTTTGTGCACCGGTGGGAGCTACTGCAGCCCATTGAGAGGAGAGCAGCAGGGTTGTGGGCATGCACACACTTTCCCACATGGATGAGTCTACTCACAGGTATCTTAATCTAATCCTGGGGAAAGTGTTTTATGCTGCCAATGCTCATCATAACAAGAATACATTTAATTTTTACATGGCTTGAGCTCCTTCACTAATGTGACTGCCAAAACGAATTCTCATGATGAATTTCTGTTGCAACGTGCATCTTTGTCCAACCTTCAGTCATTTGGAGATGTTCTGTAGTTTCCAACAAGCAGTAGGATCTGAGCTTTTGCGGAAGACATAAACTTAGGACAGTGCCAGACTGATTCCATGCACCCCTGTAGGATATGTTGGCGCTTGGACCAGCTCGCGCGCAGTGTCACTGTCAGCCCCCTATATGTAAACAAGTAACTAACAGTTTTGGCAACCACTGAACATGACAACTCTGTTCCCCAAGGAATCACCGTGACTGACTTCAAACTTTCACTCAGTCACTCGTGTTTTCTTTCGCTCTGAGAAATATACAAAGAATGCACGAAGGGGCGTTTTCAATATTTATTGAACCAGAGTGATTCTTGGATAGAATATATGGCCTGCAATGAGTAATAGACAGAAGCATATACAAGTTATAATGAGTGTAAACACAGAGAATAAAACAAAGAGTTTCATCATCTTGTTGAGACAGGTTATATATGCATACACATATAAGGTCATAAAAATCAAGCAGACCCCTTTGATGCTAACCCTAACCTATGTGTCTAGGGTGTGAATGTATGGTCCGCTAATAAAAACCCTTGTCTGCATTATCTAACCCCTTTAACTGGTGGGTAAGAGTGTATGACCCCGTCTTGGTCACAAACTGGACACCCCTCACAGACATGTCAGTCAGCTGCTAGATGAAAGCTTCAGCATGCAGGGACATCTCGAGACCAGCAGACATGTCTCCTCTGATTATGTTAGAAAAATCAAGCATACCCCTTTGATGCTAACTCTAACCTATGTGTCTAACGTGTGAATGTATGCTCTGCCAAGAAAACCCTTGTCTGGGTTATCTAACACCTTTAACTGGTAGGTAAGAGTGTATGACCCCGTCTTGGTCATAAACTGGACACCCCTCACAGACATATCAGTCAGCTGCTAGGTGAAAGCTTCAGCATGCAGGGACCCCTCGAGATCAGCAGAAGTGTCTCCTCTGATTATGTTAGGAAAGAAAAGGCAATATAGAGAAAACCTTGCCTTGGGTTGAGATTGTGATTGGGCAACCATTGTTTGTGGTCTACAGATAGTGGTGTCGCCATATAGATGTAATAATAAACACATTTGTATTACTCATGTGAGCGGCCGTGCACTAATGCCAAGGCTTTGTGATAGTATTCTCATGAAGTCATCTGCGTCAGCATGGTCGTTGTTTCTGCGAAACCAGGACAAGCGTCACTAATGCAAAATGTGTGACAAACGTTACTGTGGCAAAGAGAAGTCAACTTTAGGAAAAATGAGTTGTGTATATGCAAGAACTAACCTAATTTCTACTAGGCCTAACTCAACAGTCTAGAAAGCAGTAGTTCTCTCAGAAAATGACAGCAAAAAGACAATGTTCTTTCAGAGTTGGAAATGACATTAATTTCTCTTATTGTTATTTTTCCCTTTTACAAAATGTGTATTTTTATTTTGTCATCCTAAAGATATACATCTACCATTATGTTGAACACAGTTCCATATGTTGGTTACTTTTGAGAGTTGAGAATATGCACTCAAAAAACTGTTCAAATTTCTTTTTGTGCTATTTATGTGCTCCTTGATTTGCATGTTAGAGTGTTGCAAATTCTCGTTTGTTTAATGATTACAGACATAAGAAGTTACTGAGAACCAAACAGAAAGAAATCTAACACTCGCACTCAATCAATCAATCAGGCGTTTGCAAAGTGCAATTACTCACCCGAAAGGGTATCAAGGCACTGGGGGTGAGTGGGGGTCAGGGGGTTCGGAACGCAGCTCCAGGATATTACGGTGCTTCGTCGAAAAGCCAGGTCTTGAGGCCCTTCAGGAACTTGGTGAGTGAAGGTGTCTGTCGGAGGTGGAGAGGGAGGGTGTTCCATGCCTTGGCCGCGATGAAGGAGAACGAGTCCTGTTCTGATCTTCTTGATGCGGGGAACCATCGTAAGGGAGATCTGGGCTGAGTGGAGGGATCTTTGGGGTGCGTGGTGTGGAAAAGTAAATTTTGCCATGTCATATGTGCCTACGTGTTCCCCATCTTATGTTATATGTGCATGATCGATATGCATGTATTCCCCTCTGATCGATTAAAGACGCAATTACAGTTGTGTCCATCTCTAGTATGCCAGTTTCCAGTTTTCGTAAATATAACGAATATCAGGCCTATGTAAAGCTACGTTGCCACGTTTTACAGTGTGCACGTTAATTCATTGAATTGTCCCCGTTTCTAGGCCTCAAAAGGGCCCGGACTCAGATTCAGCTCCTGTTTCCTGAACTCTCCGAGGAGCGATACAGCCCCCACCTGTATCCCTGACCCTTCACTTACTTTCATGCCTCGCAGTGCCCGGCTAGGCCTGGCTCTGCCTCCCAGTCTGCCAAGAGTATGTTATGTTTCTAGTTATCAGTCCAGCCCTCCTTCTCTGCATTCCTAAGCTACTGAATCGCATCAATAGTTTCCGTCATGGTCTAGCCTTTATGTCTCCATGTAAGAGAAATACTGTATTCATATTCATAGAATATTCCTCGCACATGCAATACATTTAGAATAATGCATGCACCAGTCTTAGTGTCTGTTAGCCTTTACCCTGATAACTTTTGGATTCTATCAACATGTACTATAAACACCAGATACTAGATATGCCTAGGTACATGTCGCTCTGACCCTCCAGACTTTCGTCTCCTCTTCTAGTGCAGAAGTCATAGCCCCCAGTTCTCCCTGGTAACACGTCATTGCCAGTTTACGCGCACCACTAGGTTAGAGGTCCCAGCTGCTCAGGTAGCCCCCTCCATGTTTCCGCCCCATTTATGACATATTCTGTTACGTTTGCATCACATGTCTATGTATACGCCCTGTACACTCCTCTTGTTACACCCACTTTATGCCTTATCTTTCGCGACTGCTACAAACTCCGCCTACTGCTACGCCTACTGTATTGAATGCAATGTAATTGTTTTAGTATATATATGTTGTGCACTGTTATTAAAAGCTATCCCTTTTCCAGACCCTGCCCCCGGCAGCTGCCATCCTATTCCCGTGCAGGTGGTCCTGTTCCTGTCCCTTATGCTTTATTAAACCTGCAAAACTCATGATACCTCGAATCCTGACTCTTATTTATTGAGCTACCTGTTTATTGATTATTCCGAAAAATAGAACCGGTATTTAATTATTTATTTACCACATAATGGCGCCCGAATAGGGACTTGCCCTTTCCCCACGCGCCGGAGAAGCCACGCAGGCCCCCTGATCCTCTGCAGCCGTGACGGAACCATCCTGCGCAGCGGCAGATATTTCTGCTTCAAGTATCCCTCAGGTCCACGGAGGAGACGGAGGTTGCGGTCCAGCATCCAGACGAGGCGGTGGAGGAACGCGGCGAGTCCCGACCAGAGCCCAAGCCGAGAGTTCAAGGTCCGAGGTATCCGGAGGCCCACCTGTAACTGAAGTCCGAAGTTCGTCGTCCGTCGTCGTAGCAGTCCAGTCCAGTCCGAGGCCTTCCGTTCTTGCTGCCCGGTGAGTACCGTTGCTGGGGTAGTATCTAGACAGGGTCAATTAATTTGTCTCTGGTCCGTGGGTTTGGGTACACAGATCCAACACGAGGTGTCCACCTAGGTGGATGCGGGTCCTGACGTGTCTCTTTATGAGACCGGTATGTTTCGTACTGTTTCAGCAGTGCATCTAAGTAATTCTAGTAAGTTCTGTTCTCGAGAAATTCATGTGTTTCTGTTCTCAGTATTCCAGGTAATATTCTGTCCGAACTGTTATTTTAGATGTTATTTCAATGTGTATTCAATGTCGTGGTATGAGTGATTTGTTTCTTCAAGTTATTATTGTGTTTATCGTGTATTGTATTGTGTTCAGATTCAGCCTAAAGTATGCCTCTGTTCTCTAAGTTACGTCAGTTAAAAACTAGAAAAGGGCTGCTCGAGGAAGCAGTCCCTGTCCCGCCTAGGGACAGTCCAGGACATTTTATGTATCATAAGCATGGCTTGAGTGCCATAATATATCTAGATTTATGGTCTGATTATACCAGACATCTCGAAGAGAAATATAGATGGCCTGTATCAGGCACATGGGATGCCGAGTGCATCATGCGAGTAGAAGAAGCATTATGGAAAAAGAAATCAAGACAGTCCCAGAAAGATGCCATCGAGTTATGGCGCAAGGAATCTCATAAAAGAACCGAAAAAGAAATCAGAAAAGCAGAATTAAGTAGAGAATCCTCAGAAAGAGCCCAAGAAAAAGAATTAATCGAAGTAGGTGAACGAGTTAAAACCGAACAGTCAGACAGACAGAGGAATGCCCTTATTAAGGGTATGTACCCTCTTCTTGCCGAGGGCTTGCCAAAGGCAACCCCGGAGGCATCCAGTAATTTCCCGCCACCATTAGTTCCGACCAAGCTACGTCATAAACCGACCGCAGCTGATATTTTTCTCTCGTCCTATTTGGACGACACAGTTCCAGAGTATGCAAATTCTGTTCCGCCAGCTCCTGTAAATAATGTAATTCCTGTTCCTCTAGCCACCGGGGCACCCGTTACAGCACCTGTTACGGTACCCCCGGTCCAGCCTACAGTACAAGTACCCGCTACATCAGTCACTCTCCCAGCCCGTACAGTACACACCGACGATTCCAGTCTAGGAGCCGCGGGGGGAGGTTCTCCTCGTACCCCGCCTCAACACAAACGTCTAACGTTACTCGAGTTACATGAACGAGCGTTACAGCGCTCGCCCAAATTTCAGTCAGTTGCAGATATCAAGCGAGCCCTTACAGAATGCCGTTATGATCCAGTCCCAGGCGATGATGATATGGTCTTGTATTCATTGCGGGTAAGAAGGGTGACCGAGTATTTGGACACCCTGCAGAATATGAAAAGTTATCTAGACAGAATATATCATTTCATCCGTACAGGAAGAGATCCAGAAAGTATTGGCGACACCATGGTCCAAAGAAAAGTCGAAATTCAGCTCATGATTTTAAAGTTTCTAATTAACTGTTTAATAAGAGAACAAGATTATCCAGGAAAAGATCCAGAAGAAATGAAAATTCTGACAAAGTGGAGTGATCATATAGCCGAGGGAAGACACAAGACACAGAACAGTATAGAGAGTATGTACAAGAAAATCCGTAAAGAAATAATAAAGTTACACCAGTTACGAGCTGCAGCCAAGCAGAAAGTCCGTACCTGTATGATATGTTGCCAGTTCAATCCAGGTAAAAGTGTCCCGGTGGAACAAGGTGGATTCCAACCTCCTGACCACCCTTTTGAAGTCCTCCAGATGGATTATATTCAGATGGAGCGATGCCGAGGTTTCAAGTATGTCCTTGTAGTTGTATGCGCTTTGTCCAGGTGGACAGAAGCATATCCAGTTCCAGATTACACAGCAGCGACCACTGCCAAGCAGTTGGTTCGTGAATTTTTTCCCCGTTATGGACTCCCTAGGGTCGTGTATTCTGATAACGGCCAGCCATTCTCATCCGAGTTAATGAAACATGTTTCCCTTCTGTTAGGGTACCAGTGGAAGTTCCATTGTGTGCGCCATCCTGAAGCAGCCGGTCTCGTAGAGAGACATAATCAAACCCTGAAAATCCGTATTGCTAAGACATGTAAAGAGAAAGGTGTAGACTGGCTAGTTGCCCTGCCAGTTGCTTTATTCTACATGAGAATGGTCGCACATTCCAGATCAGGTCTGTCCCCTTATGAGGTCGTATTCGGCCGCCCCCCAAACATGTGGGGTACACCTAGACCCCGCAGTATTACAGATGTTTCCAGCAATATGTTGACAGATTACCTAGCTTCCTTGATGTCTGCCCTACACTCTTGTCGTTCACAGGTTGCCGCTGCATTTCCAGACAATACTGAAGTGAAACCGCATGAGGTCATTCCAGGCGACCTCGTATTGGTCAGGAACTTTGATCGTTCAAGTCCGCTGGAGCCCCGCTGGAGGGAGCCACGCCTAGTCTTACTTACCACAAGGACCGCGGCCAAGTTGGAGGGCCGCAAAGGCTGGGTACATATGTCCCATATCAAGAAATTCCATGGATTGCGTATAAAAACATTTGCCAAGAACATTTCAAAGGACTACCTTTTTCCGAAAGACTGCCTAAAAATTGACACTGAACTCAAGCCTCCCCTGTTAGAGGAAACTCCGCAGCAGGAGGAAAAAAAGAAACTCAGGTCTAGTAAAATAAGTCAGCCAGTTTAATTGTCTAAGTCCCCCTCGGGTGAAACGGTTAGACAGGTTTCTGACATGTATGAGATAGACCCCCATAGTGAGAGAGTTAGTCAAAACTCTATCAAATGTATCATTGTTCTAAGTTTTCTTCTATTTTTGAGTTTAATGGTTACCTGCACAAGTTATGCATTACATTTATGTTTTCCAATTTCTCATGTAAATATGTTTTCTAATGCTACAGTAGAGCACACATTTAGTGATCTGCCTCCTCACGAGCTATCCTATCGTCTTGCTATGCGAAATAATACATTTATCAGAATGTTACACTATTCACACCAGACCAGCAATGCCACTAATTGTTGGGTGTGTGGTCGACTCCCCCCTTTCCAGACACCGAAGGGAGTTCTGCCACTCTTTCCTTATCCGTTTTCACATAGTGGTTCATGTGGAGCATGGTCCACGTTAACGTCATCCTCAACTGATATGTCCCTTCTGAATAGTACATGTTTCCCAGACAAGCAAGGTCTCACCCATAGAACAGGGTTAGATCTAGAAAATGAAGTATATGATTTAGGTAATTATTCCTCGAATTTTATGGTCCTGAATGTTCAATCCGATACTACTCCAGACTTACCTGCTATTTCAGTACTACCAGTCAAAGGCGAATTATGTGTCAGAAAGAATGGTTCCGCACATGTAGGACATAGTGATTGTACTACTACTGTCAAGTATAGTGACAGTGGGAAATCTATTTTCAAAGCATCACGTCATTCTTATTTTGTTTGTGGTCAGACCGCATATGTTCGTCTGCCCCTCGATTGGGATGGAACATGTTACATTGCCTTCCTACTGCCACCAGTTTTTCTAGCCCCATCTGATTATCATAGAAACACACATCTAGTACACATCAGACATAGAAGGGAGATTGAGTCCCCAATTGTCGATCAAACTGAAACTACTCTAGAACAGTATCAAGATTTTAATAAAGGTTTCTTCTTTTTTATAGGCCCTGTCCAGAATAGTAAGTTAATACGTAGGTTAACCAGAACCCTTGAAGCAGTAGTGAATGAGACTACTTCTGCTCTAGGTAATTTAACCGAAGAGCAATCTGCTATGAGATTTGTCGTGCTCCAAAATCGTCTCGTTCTTGACGTCATACTGGCCGATAGAGGAGGAGCATGTAGAGTCATCGGATCTAGTTGCTGCATTTTCATTCCTAATAACGCGCCGTCTGTTTATTCAGCTATAACCAGACTTCATAAAATTGCCCATCAGTTACACCAGAATCCAGGCACCTGGACATGGTCCGGTTGGCTCTGGAGTATCATATCTGCCTGGGGATGGAAAGTATTGTCATTTCTAGGTATTGCAGTAATGATCCTATTCAGTTGCTGCCTCTGTATACAATGTGGCCCTGCGATTTGCGGCATTTGTGCTACCTCTTGTATTCCTAGTCCTAAGTCCCGTTCCAAGACAATTCGAGACGAACAAATGATACTGTATGAAATGATAGATGGTATCATGAATATTGATGTTTCCTGATGGAAACGTAGGGCACAAGGAGGGAATGTGGAAAAGTAAATTTTGCCATGTCATATGTGCCTACGTGTTCCCCATCTTATGTTATATGTGCATGATCGATATGCATGTATTCCCCTCTGATCGATTAAAGACGCAATTACAGTTGTGTCCATCTCTAGTATGCCAGTTTCCAGTTTTCGTAAATATAACGAATATCAGGCCTATGTAAAGCTACGTTGCCACGTTTTACAGTGTGCACGTTAATTCATTGAATTGTCCCCGTTTCTAGGCCTCAAAAGGGCCCGGACTCAGATTCAGCTCCTGTTTCCTGAACTCTCCGAGGAGCGATACAGCCCCCACCTGTATCCCTGACCCTTCACTTACTTTCATGCCTCGCAGTGCCCGGCTAGGCCTGGCTCTGCCTCCCAGTCTGCCAAGAGTATGTTATGTTTCTAGCTATCAGTCCAGCCCTCCTTCTCTGCATTCCTAAGCTACTGAATCGCATCAATAGTTTCCGTCATGGTCTAGCCTTTATGTCTCCATGTAAGAGAAATACTGTATTCATATTCATAGAATATTCCTCGCACATGCAATACATTTAGAATAATGCATGCACCAGTCTTAGTGTCTGTTAGCCTTTACCCTGATAACTTTTGGATTCTATCAACATGTACTATAAACACCAGATACTAGATATGCCTAGGTACATGTCGCTCTGACCCTCCAGGCTTTCGTCTCCTCTTCTAGTGCAGAAGTCATAGCCCCCAGTTCTCCCTGGTAACACGTCATTGCCAGTTTACGCGCACCACTAGGTTAGAGGTCCCAGCTGCTCAGGTAGCCCCCTCCATGTTTCCGCCCCGTTTATGACATATTCTGTTACGTTTGCATCACATGTCTATGTATACGCCCTGTACACACCTCTTGTTACACCCACTTTATGCCTTATCTTTCGCGACTGCTACAAACTCCGCCTACTGCTACGCCTACTGTATTGAATGCAATGTAATTGTTTTAGTATATATATGTTGTGCACTGTTATTAAAAGCTATCCCTTTTCCAGACCCTGCCCCCGGCAGCTGCCATCCTATTCCCGTGCAGGTGGTCCTGTTCCTGTCCCTTATGCTTTATTAAACCTGCAAAACTCATGATACCTCGAATCCTGACTCTTATTTATTGAGCTACCTGTTTATTGATTATTCCGAAAAATAGAACCGGTATTTAATTATTTATTTACCACAGTGGAACGAGAGGCGGTGGTTAATGTAGGCTGGTCTGGTGTTGTAGAGGGCTTTGTGGGTGAGGAGCTTGAAGGTGATTCTCTTCTCGACGTGGAGCCAGTGTAGTGCCCGTAGGTGTTGGCTGATGTGACAGTGGCACAGTAGGTTGAGGACTAATGTTGCAGCAGCGTTCTGGACATTCTGGAGTTTGCAGGTGAGGTTCTGGTTGGTCCCGGCTTAGAGTGCGTTGCCGTAGTCCAGTCTGCTGCTGATGATGGTGTGGGTGACAGTTTTTCTGTGTTCTTGGGAATGCAGTTGAGGGTCTTTTGGAGGTGGCAGATAGAGTGGTAGCAGGAAGAGGTGACAGCGTTTATCTGGATGTCCATTTTGAGTTGGGAGTCCAGGATGATCCAGAGGTTGCGTGAGTGGTCCATGGGGGAGGGAGGCCCCAGAGAGCGGGGGCCACCAGGTGTCGTTCCAGGCATTGGGGTGTGGGACTATGAGGAGTACTTCAGTTTTGTCCATGTTCAGTTGTAGGCAGCTGTTCTTCATCCACCTGGCAACTGCTTCCAATCCTTCTTGAAAGGTGTGTTTGGGTTTGTTGGATAGGGAAATGATGAGTTGGGTGTCATCAGAGTACGATATGATGTTGAGTCTGTGTGATCTCAACATCAGTATTTTATCTTGTTACTTTATATTTGTTGCGTATTACACATACTTAACTGCTCTTGCATTTCATAGCTGTAGCCCTTCTGGGTATGGGGTTTATTGCAGACAACAACTTGTTTAGAGGGATGCATTGTTTCTGTCTCTCCATGACACCGTATAGACCCCTGTGTTACTTGTACTGTTTCAATCCATGTTTGTGATGTCTCATATTTACTCACGGTTATATCTCACCAGTAACTCTCCCTGTATTCCTGCACACATGGTTGGGTATGTGTCTTTGATTTTCTTATTGTGTGGAAGTCTCCCTGTGTTTTTCAGCCGCCTGTTTTGCACAGCAGTCCAGCCTGTGTCCACGTCTGTGTTGAGACTTACTTTGTCTCTACATACATCTTTCAATGTATTTGTCTCTGTTTTCAAAGTCTCTTTCTTGTCAGTGTCCTAATACGTCCATATTGAGTCTAATCATATTTGCTAGTGTCTCAAAAATGTTTCCTCAGGACCCCCCAATATTTGCATCCATCAGTGTCACCACAGACTATCCCAATGTGTGTTTCTTCTGTTGTCCATGTCTTTTTATATCTGTCTTCCTGTATTGTCTCACCAGGTAGTGTTTACCTGTTCTAGTGTCAGCATCGCTTTGTCCCTGTGTAAGAGTACCAATGGTCTATCAGGGTCCCTCCTTGTTTGTGTTTAACCGGCGCCGCACCACCAAACCCGTAATCAGGCACTAAGTGTTTGTTCTTTATGCCTCTGATTCAGTGTCAATGTCTTCTCCACACAGTTTCTTGCCTTTGTCCTTTAGTGCAAGTTCAATGTTTTTGTTTCACTCTCTAAGGTTTCCTATTCTTATTAGGAATAATGAGAATTCCAAGTACTTTTGAGAATGTACCAAGCAGACATGAAAGTCGTGTTACACTAAATCAGTCTCTCGGGATACACGGAAGTAGATGAAGCACTCTGGCTCACCACTACCACAATAATGCGATTGTGCATTTCCCACCGGCTGGCGTCCAACACACGCGATTGCGCAGGGATGATCTGAGATTTATTAATTGGAACTGAGATACCCTGACTGCTGGCCGAACAACCCTTACTAACTCAATTGTGAAGGCCTGCGCGCCTCACAAAACTACGTGAGACTCGTTTATATCTCCTGCCATAGTAACGTAAAAAGGCGCAGCATATTACTGTCAAGACTACAATGACTAAATCTATTGTCCTGAAGATGATGCCTGGTATTTAATAGTGGAAAAGAGAAAAACACCAAAAATGCCCCCTCCATCCTTATTCACAATTTTACTTCAAAACACAAACTATATTTTATTTAGTTTGGTGAGGTATTTTTATTTATACCGATCATTTTTATATTTTTAAATTATTTTTCAAAAAAATTTCTAGATGCAAAAAAAGACCACTGTACATTGATCTATTTACAACACTATACATTCACGATAGAAATACACATATAAGTGAAATATATCAAATCAAAATTAATTACTATCAGTCATTCATCCCAAACATAAACAATTATAAACTAGACAATACATTATGTACACTTCAAATGTCAAAAAGTGAATAGACAAAGTAAGACAAAGTAAGACAATGAGGAGTTCAATTAATGAAAAAGTATATATATCTACACATCAGATTTTCTTCATTGATACTGTAGTGAAGTATTTGCTCCTCCCTGTTTGCCGACGCGTTTCGAAACCGGGGTATCAATTCCCAGAATCTCGACAGGGCTTTGTCATTATCAAAATTTCCACAGAGGAGGGTTGTGGGAAGCTTCTTTATTTTATCACACTGGTGTGGGTTTCTTCTCATTAAGTGCAATCTTTCGTTCAGATCGAGCAGTCCTGCTCAAATCTATTATTTCACTCACCACCAAGATCTTGGATTAACCGGGTTGTTGGACACAGCGTTCACGAAGCAGAGAATTTGAGCGCTGATACTTGCACACAAAAGAAGAGGAAAGAGTTTCAGACAGCATCCAGGCGATGGTAAACGCAAGCCACTAAACATGTTGCCCAGCAATGGGGCATAAAGAAAACTTGCTGTATTCTTACAGGAATACTCACGAGGTGGTGAGTGAAATAATAGATTCGAGCAGGTCACCGCGCTCCCAGGAGAGCCTCTCCGCCGCCGCGGGTACGATGTATCTAGCACCCTTGCACCCACAGTCCCCGCCGGGTGCACCACTGGGACAAGGGGCAGTGCCCTCCGAGGAGACGGTGCCCCTGTCTGCGGCCCCTGCCCTCGCGGCAGTGCCCTCCGAGGGGACCCCGACCGCAGCCTCCGTGGACTCTGGGAGCTGGGAACTAGTACTGACCAGGAGCGGTTACAACATGCAGCTGTAGCCAGATGTCGGGTAAACAGGTTACTGTCCGCCCTGGTCGATCATGAGGGTATTTTAATCTATTTCCACGTGCACCACTTATTTCTAAATATTCTGGTCCTGACGAAACGCTAACGACCCTTAAGGCGACATAGGCGTGAAACATGTTGACCTATGTCTATACCCTGGCATAATATGCCCTTGGGGCTAGATTTTAGTCATTTGGGTACAAATTACAAACATACGCTGCATGGTTACCCACTATACATTTTACACAATATTTGCACGCACTTTCCATCACCCTCACATGACTCCCTACCCCGCACACCCACATGCACCATCCAGCAGTCCTAAAAAGATCTCCGATAAAGAGACCCTTCGGGGGGCCGGTAGGGAATTGCAGCGCCGGCTCTATGAGGAGCAACTGCCCGATGATTAAGCATGACACCTCTCGAGGTGTGTGAGGGCAACAGAGAACACTAAATGTTTTCCCTGTTCACTGTGGGTCACTTTACCTAGGAATTCTGTTTCTTTTCCTTCTTGGTTTGTAAATATGGGTGACTTTTTGCACCCGCATACACAGGTGACTTTTTGCACCTTGTATTAGGAACAGTGTCCCCTTTGTTGTAAGCATGGGTCATGGCTGTGCCCACTTGTTATTGATTGTTTCTTAAACGCTACTTATTGTAAAATATTATGAAAATAAATTCTTGTCCGGCTGGACAAAAGTCATACTTTCTATTTAGCGTATGATTATCTCCCCTTGTTTATTCTTTTAGAATAGGGACCACTGTTCTTTATAATATGATGCTACCCAAGATCCCTACCGAATTACCTTTGGGTTCCCTTGTCCTTGTATAAAAACACTAAATCAAATGGCACATTTTCTGTAAAATCTGTTGATGCTAAAAATCAAATTCAGGGCAGAAAAAAAGTACAATCAGAGTAGAAGAGAGTTTTAGGAAATGAAATATAGGATGGCACAGGATGCTATGGGAAAGTGTGTTCAGAATTGTTTAGCTGGATCTGGTGTGTCAAGTTTCAGACTCTGATTTCCAAATCTGTGCATTGAACATTTTACAAAGTTTAACTTTATCTTTTACTAATTTCAAGTCAGACTTTATTTCACATTATTATGACACAACGCAAAAAAGCAAACATTCTTAGGGACTGGAAGATGAAGTAAAACGTATGAAATGCAAACAGGAACTACATCAATGGCATGGATTACCTAATAGTTAACAGAAGGAATTGATAGACGGAGTGCTGAAACTTTTCAAACACTCACCCCCAGTCATAGATCTGGGTTGAATCCTTCATCATTCTTTAGCTCACTTTGCCACACCAGTTCAGACACAGCTATATGAAAATCAGTCTTGACCCTGTGCTTGGCAGTCCAGCCCGAACTGCCAAGCCATGTCTTCCCTGGACTAGAAACAAGTAAGTACTGGGGTGAAAGTATTACATTGTTCTTTATTCTGTCCATCAATTTTTCTTTTTGCATTTGTCACCCCGAGTGGGACGGGTATACCCAGATGTGGGTCCCGTGCTCTCCATGCCACTGGAGTCAAGATATCCTGGCTGATGAGGGCTGCCCTACATTGCTTGTTTACAGTCCAGGGAGGACCTGGCCTGGCAGTTCGGGCTGGACTGTTCCCATTGGGTGCAGGGTCAAGACTGATTTGCATATGGCTTTGTCCAAACTGGAATGGCATGGTGAGCAAAAAAAGGATGGATTTAGGCCCAGATCTCTGTACTTGGGTGAATGTATGACATTGGTCTGCATTCTGCCCATCAATTGTTCTTTTTACCCAATAGTTTTCACAGTTATTGTTGAGAGGCCAATCAGTGGTTTTGTCTGCAAATGTATTGATACAAATATCGGACCCGATGCCGACCCGTTTCAATGTTAGTTTGTAATAGCAGCTGGGCCTGAGCCCTAGTGGGACCCTTTCCACTTAAAGCCCTAAATTTAAGCTAAGTCCATGTTTTTGGGAATAATCTAATATTTCTGCTTTGCGTCTCTTTTGTTTGGGCTGTCTCAATTCTTGTTTGAACCTTTGTTCATTTCAGTTTGACACAAGAGTAGGTGCAGAGCCCTTGAGAGGAGCTGCGAGAGGAGCTTCCTGGAGAAGGATTTGTCCAAACTCATCTGCTTTTGTCACACATCACAAAATGTACAAATATGCTGGAGTGTGGATAAGAAGTAACAAGGAGAGATTACCCACTGCCCCCAAGGAATAAGAGGTATTTTGGGTGAAGAATTGTGTAGGGATCTATGCTTCATGGAATTGTGAGCGAGTTGCTAGGAGCTTAGAATGCTATGATATGAAAAGGAGACAGTAAAGTAGAAGCTGTGGAAGGAGCTGGAGGTCTCTTTACTTCTGACCATTAAAGACAAACTTTAATCATCTATTCTGTATTGAACTCATCTTTACATTGGCGACGAGGACCAAGGAACTCTGGCAGGGGACATACGCTAGGACCTCCACCCCATGATGATACTACATGATGGTAGTATACATTTTTACTCCTTCAGATTGAACTACCTGCAAATTCTGGACGAGAATTCTGTCTGGTATGTACTTTTCCAAACACTGCTTTATGGATTTGCGATTCATCTTTTACCTGTTTACAAGGAAGCTGTAATTTTGGAACTTTTATTGTGATTTGGTGGATTTATTGCGAGTCCTACTTGGATTGTGCACTGTGACTGAGAGCAACCTTCCGGTAATACGTGTGACATTAAGTGTCCTTCGCTAACAAGAAAAGAAAAGGTGAAGTTGTGGAGGTGTCGATTGAAGACAACCTTTACACTAAGGCATGGACCGTTAAAACTTTTCACGATCCATGCGCATCCTTTGAAAACTTTAACGGCCTTACCTGCACGTTGCTTTGCCATCATTGCCGTCATCGAGTTCCGTTTTCAAGCGTCATCGGACTTCTTCGAGCGGACCTCACATCATCATCATTGCCCTCATTGAGTTCCGTCCTCAGGCGTCATCAAACTTCTTCGAGCGCTACTTCACGTCATCTTCACGTCCCCACGTCTGTCACGTACACGAGGTCAAGGACGTCAAGAGCGTGACCCTACGTGACGGCCATATTTGTTTATGCATATTTGTTTTCGAGGGCTTGCTCCAACGCATTTTACAAACATCAACAAATTCGCTTCAAGAACGAATTTTAAACAAGAAATTTGACGCGAAAACGGAAACGGCAAGTAACATTTGACAACACAAATTGCATCAGAAAGCGTTAAGCTTCTTCTTCAACTCTTCATTCACTTGTGCACATCGTGACAAGAAGTGTCACATCATTCAATATATGTTTGAAGCAACTTTGACAAGGTTACCTCGGAATGCACTAACATTTACAAGAAGTATTTCTTGATTTTAAAATCCTTATTATTTAGGTTTTACATTTTGGCATACACTGATTTCAATTTGAACTACATGTAACAAGTGATTGTGCTCTATTTCTATTCTCATGGCTGATCAAACTTTTTCTGCTCCTCCTTCTTTTCTCCCCTCTCCTGGTGAACATTCAAAACCTTGGAAGGAATGGAAAAAATTATTTTAACTTACGTTTTAGCTTCTGGTGCGGATAAATATGGTCCAGTTCGCAGACAAGTAATATTACTTCATAATTTAGGAGTGGAAGGTAGAAGGTTGTATGAAGATTTACCTGAAATATCGTTGGGTGTGGGAGATGAGCATGCTAGCAATGTCTATGAAATGAGTATGCTGATGTTAGAGAAGAGGTTTGTGACGAAGATCAATACTGTTTTAGAAAGGCATACATTTTTCTGTCGTGCGAAAAAGAGTGATGAAGATATACCAACCTATGTAGCAGCCTTAAGGGGTTTGTCTCTAAATTGCCAATTCAAAGATTTAGCAGATTCCCTAATTCGTGATCAGATCGTAAGGTGCACCAATAATAAGAGAGTGAGGGAGAAATTACTTATAAAGGACTGTATGTTGGAAGAAGCAATTCAAATTGTCAAAGGTGTATAGAATACTGACTTATGGATAAAAGAGATGGACAAATGCACCAGTTCTATAGTGTCAAAAGACAGTACAGTGAAAGAATCAGAGTCTAGTGCAAAATGTTCTCAAACTCAAGCGTGTGTTGATGAAACCAAAATTGTTAAAGGGAGTGCGAAATTTGATTCTAAATCCATGAATAAGCCATCTGGACATCGTCCTATTAATTTTTGGCAGCAAACTAACTCTTGTGTAGTGAAATGTTACAGGTGTGGTGCTCCTGGACATATTGCATCCAGCGCACATTGTACAGCTAGAAATGCTATATGCAGAGCGTGTGGAAAAAGGGGTCATATAGCCAAGGCGTGTAATGCTAAAACACAGTATGTTAAGGAGATTGATGATTGTTGTGAGAATGTTGAAAAACTGATGTTGTGTATTGATGGTTTAACTTTGAACGAGGATTGTCTTTGCTCCCAGAAGCCTGTGTTTCTTATTAATGTGGCCACTGAGAGTTCAGACAAGCTTGAAAAACCGCATTGCTTGATTAATTTCAACTGTAGAGATCCCAAGCGTCCTGAGACTAGAAATGTCAAAATGTTAGTTGACTCAGGAAGCTTGTACACATTATTGTCCAAAGATGTATACATTGAAGTTTGGGAGAATGATTGTGATATTGATTCTTGGGTTGCACCTGACATAAAGGCTGTAGGGTATGGTGGCAAGACTATAGATATTCTAGGGCTCAGGTGGATGGTAATAACTTTTCGTGGTAGGAAAGTATTTGGACGAGTTTATCTTACCAAACAAGGATCTAACTTGCTTGGTTGGCGTCACCAGATGGACTTAGGAATTACGTTAAATCCTAATGCAGCTGAGCCAGTTTCTTCGCTTTCTGTCCTTAGTGTTGACACTTTTGAAACTGATGTCATGAAAAAGTTTCCTAATGTTTTCTCAGAAAAGTTGGGAAAGCTGAAAGGATTTTCTCACAAAATTATCCTTAAGAAGAATGCGGTGCGGGTGGTTCACAAAGTGAGAAATGTACCACATTTGATGAGGGGACCTCTTAAGGAGGAATTGGATAAATTATTAGATTTGAAAATTATAGAAACTATGAAGCCTCGGAATGGCTCGCGCCCATTGTGGTCGCGCCTAAGGATGGTGGAACCAAAATTCGGCTCTGTGTGGACTTGCGCGATTTAAACAAGAATATATGGGTTGATAGGCAACCGTTACCAAACATTTCTGAAATGTTAAGTGCAATGGGTGGAGGTGTGCTTTTTAGTGTAATTGACATGTCTGCAGCCTACCACCAAATAGACTTGGACGAGAGGTCAAGACATCTTACCTCGTTTGTAACACCGCTGGGGGCATTTCGTTATTGCAGAATGCCTTTTGGTTTGGCGTCGGCCTCAGCGGTGGTCCAAAGAGTGATGCAGCAAGTTCTGGTTGGTATCGACAATGTTTTATGTTTCCAAGACGATGTATTGGTAGTTGGGAAAGACTGTGATCATCATGACAAGATCTTGACAGAAGTTTTGGAACGCATGGAAAGTAATGGTTTGACCATAAAGAAAGAAAAATGCCAGTTGAAGCGAGATAATGTAACATACTTAGGTCATTAAATATCAAGTCTAGGTATTAAACCTAAAAAAAGTATAATTTCTGCAATCAACGACGCTCCTACGCCATCAACCAAAGATCAGCTAAGATCCTTCTTGGGATTAGCAGAGTATTGCTCAAAGTTCATAAAAGGGTTTTCTGATGTTGTTGAACCTTTGAGGCAATTGATGAAGAATGGTGTGGTCTTCAAATGGAATGAAGCTTGTGAGGAAGCTTTCAAGTGTGTGAAAAGAGGAATTCTACATGCACCTACTCTAGGTCATTTTGACGTTGAGGCAAAAACCTTGGTTACCACTGACGCTAGTGCTGTGGGAATTGGAGCAGTGCTGTCTCAGATATCTGATGGTGTGGAAAGAGTTATAGGTTTCGCCTCAAGGAGACTACCAGATGCTGAAGTTTCTTATTCAGTTATTGAGAGGGAAGCTCTCTCTTGTACGTGGGGAATTAAACATTTCAGATATTTTCTTTGGGGTTTACCTTTCAGAGTAAGGACAGATCATAAGCCCCTTGTGCATTTGTTCAAGGGTGGAAGAGGTTTGGAGGGTAATGTCACTCCAAGAATATCGAAGTGGATTCTTTCTGTGCTTGAATATAACTTTGAGATGGAATATGTGAGAGGAGAGAAAAATGTCATTCCAGACTATTTGTCTAGAATGCCAGTAGAGTTAGTGCTTGGGGAGTCAGAAATCAATGATGCAGTGATTAGTTGTGATGAAATAGTAGCATTTGATAAGGGAGAGTGGGAGAGTGCCATGTCAGATGATCAGCTAATTCCTTTGGTTATGAAAAATGTCTCTGGAGGATGGTCTAGGGAATCCGCTGATGATATTCGTTTGAAAGGTTTTTATAATGTAGAAGCTGAGTTGAGTGTTTCTGAGGGTAAGCTGTGGAGAAGGAACAGATTAGTGCCGCCGTGCAATCTTAGATCCAAAATCATGAAGATAGCGCACGAAGGTCACTTGGGAAGGAACATGACTAAAAGAAGGATTCTTGAGTCATATTGGTGGCCGTGCATGGATGGTGAAATAGATGATTTGGTTAGGAATTGCCATGCGTGTGCTGGAAGCGAGAAGACGAAAGTAATTAGGCAACCTCCTCTTGCTTGTGTTGATTTTCCAGCACGTCCCTGGGAGAAACTGGCAATTGATTTTTTAGGTCCGATTTCAAAATTGGGTGCTCGGAATAAATTTATAATGGTCCTTGTGGATTATCATTCAAAATGGTTTGTGATGGAGTCTACTGAAAGTATTGACACTAGGAGAGTGATAGGTTTTATGGAAAGAACATTTTTAAACGAGGGTATTCTGAAAACTTTGGTATCGAATAATGGTGTACAGTTGGTTTAGAGAGAGATGAAGGAATTTTTGGATGGTATGGGGATTTGTCATGAGAAGGTTGCGTTGTTTAGGCCACAGCAAATGGTCTAGTTGAAAGAATTAATAGATTGTTGATGGAGAACATTCAGTTATCTTTGGCTAATGGTCTAGCATGGTCTGAGGAGTTTAAAAGATGGTGTGGTCATATAGAGTAACTCCGCATTCAGTCAATGGCGTCTCTCCATTTGTTTCTCCGAAGGGGCGTGAGCCTGGGGTGAAGGAGGTCCCGGGTTGGCTGAAGAATAGAGAGTGTGTTTGGGTTGACCGTTCAAGTGTGAAAGATGGGGTTGATAAACAGCAGTGTGACTCTGCACATTCGTATAATTTAAGAATGAGGGTGAGAGATTCAGACATAAACGTTGTAAACGTTGGTGATTGGGTTGTGACAAAGAAAAGTGGTATTGTGATCAAAGGGGAAAGTAAATATTCACAACCTAAACAAGTGAAATATGTAAAAAGAAATGTTCTCATCTTAAATGATGGTTCTGCTTGGAGTTGTGGGAATGTTGCAAAATGTACTGCCCCATAATTGTCATTCTTTTTCATTATTAGCTTCATCCTTGTATCTGTAATATGCTATTTATCTTTTGTTTCTGTACATTTTTCGTTTTCTTTAATTGGTGTTGTAATGGGGGAGATGTGTAGGGATCTATGCTTCATGGAATTGTGAGCGAGTTGCTAGGAGCTTAGAATGCTATGATCTGAAAAGGAGACAGTAAAGTAGAAGCTGTGGAAGGAGCTGGAGGTCTCTTTACTTCTGACCATTAAAGACAAACTTTAATCATCTATTCTGTATTGAAGTCATCTTTACAAATACTTAATGGATAGAACATGGAATTGGTGGGTGGCTCAACAAAAAGGTGGCAAATTTCAGGTGGGATTACATTGTGTACAAAGAGCCGCACCCGCAACTCTCAACCAAAAAAGAGAAAGACCACAGGAAAAATTGGCAATTGCGTTTGTTTATTGTTCTACCACTCATAGAGTAAATGTCTGCTATGGTGTGGCATAGAAACTGTGGGCCCGATTCACAAAGGTAAACTTAGACGTTTGGTCTAAACTCAGAGTGCGAACGTAAAGATAGTACTTGTAAATGACCTTTGTGAATTCCCAAAGTCATAAACATAGAAGTTTGGTTTAAGTTTAGACCAAGCGTCTAAGTTTACCTATGTGAATACGGCCCTGTTAGTTATTTCCAAAGGACTGCGGGGTATCTTATCCTCCTGTGGGTGCTATTGTGACTGTCTCCCTTCTCTTTATCCATGGCTGATATTCTCCATGTCACCTTCTTTCTAGTGTCAGTATGTAACCTGGCCCTTATATCGGTGAACAGCAGTAACAACAACTCGCAGTGCTCAGTATACATGACCCAACCGGCTGCTTTTTGTACACTGTAGCATCCGTGTTGCTAAAATAGTTGGGTATTCTGTCAGTTGTTCATTGACATCACCATGTCACATCTTATTTACGTCATAATCCATTTATGAATTGATTGTGTCATTAAATCTTCATGCCTTTTTTATGTATTGTATCGATTTTAATCACATTTATAGTATGGTGTCCTTACTTTGATGGGCTTAATTGTCTAAATAAAGTATTATTAAACTAAAACTAAACATTTTGCCAGGCCCTTATGTCTGTACTTCGCAAATGCAATGTCTTCCTGTCTTCCTGTTTCCTTTTGTTGGTGAGAATTTGCCATGTAAGCGAATAAAGAGTAAACATGATTCTTATACCTTAATTTTAAATGTCTGGGAGACAGAGACAACAACTCTTTGAGTTAAATCCTGTGAAGTTGGTAGGACAGTTCCAGCTGTGGGGAGAAGGGCAGGAGGGTAATGTTGTTGCGATATATCGTATTTTTTAATTCTTAGATGTATGGTTTAAGTTCTAGTTTTGTCCAGGTTCTTTTAGGGCTCCCTCATACTGCTTTCCTACTAGCTTGGTCATGCTCTGAGATTACACATGTTGTTGTTTCCCTTTAAAAATAAACATTGCCTCATTATGTATATGGAATATTTTGGTTTTATCTTGCCACACTGATAGTCCCTGTCAAACTGATATTTTTCCATTTACCTTAGATGAAAACAATATAATCATTACAAATTAAGCATAACCTTGTCAGAAGGACAGCAAGTATCCGTATAAAGGATGGTCAAACCTCTTAAATCATCATTGCATGTATGACATGCCACTCCAGCTATGAGATTTATTGGTGGTGGACATGGATTTCACAGTGCAATAAACTTCAGAATCAGAGGGGAAAAGAGATATGAATATGGAATGTTGCCTGAGAAGGGGTAGCATTGATTACTGAAATGCTCAGGAGGACACCCTGTCCTCCATTGCATATGTTCCAAGTAGACAGAAAGATAAACATTACTTCTCTAGTTATATCATGTCAAATCTGGCAGTTCTCCTGTACAATCAACACCACATTAAAGCCAATTTTTATGCTATGTATCTGACAATCTATTTTTGCTGAGGTTTATGTTACATTTACAACCCTGATATTGTTTGGCCTTAGTAGACTTAACTAATGTCCAATTGGCACAAGTCTTAAGAAATTCTGGAGTATGTGTTGCGGGGTTGACATAACCTATTGTACTAAATGGCTGTGCTCAACAAAAATGATCAGCTAACATGTATAAACATATCTCAAATTACCTATTTTCCTGCCACAGGTATCACTTCTTCCATATTGGCGCACAAGCTCCACATTGTCACTCTTATCAAAATAAATAATTCAGTCACTGCTTTCTTGTGTTCTGAAGGGATGTTACTGTATCAACAAAAATGCATTAGAGGCAGGCTCTGTTGTACTTAGTCCACTTCATTTGTAAATCATTTAACAGTGGTTTGATTTCATTTCTTGGCAGGTATTGCTGGTACTCCAGGTGATATCTGCTTCAAAGTCCTCAAAGATGCCTGATTCTTAATCAGACCCAATTAAAATCCCACATGCTATAGGGGGGCTGCCTATCATCATCTCTAGTGGCTAATCTTTCTTGAAGCTGCTTTCCCGCTTCAATGCCTCGCAGATAGTGGGTGATTGTTGTCATTGCCTGTAGGGGAAATTGGAGGTGGTGAAGATCAATGGGTACTCTTTTTTTCTCACCCCCTTCATCACTTGCGTCTTGAAAAGGAGCAAACTCTGTCTGCTTCTGCATTTACAACTTCTTGTAGGAAGCGGGCTCTCTATATAGTGCACCAAGATGAGGTCCACTGTGCAGAGTCCAGGCGAACCATATGGATTTATAGAGGCAAAAATGAAAACATTAAGTGCTCTCTTTTGTGGTAGTGTGGACGAGCAGTTTAGGCTTCTCAGAGGGCAGTGCTAAGCATTTGTTGTACTCACAGAGGCAAAAAATGAGACACACACTCAAAGAATAAATCAGAGACCTATTTAGATAAATAAGGCAGATTTTTATAGAAATGTTTATACAAAGAACTTTGTAAACAAGTAAGTACTTTTTAAGATATTGAATTTCACAGGTACGTGAAATGTTCAATTAAATGTGCCTTTACGCGTAAAGTTTTCCTATGCAAGAAAAAGAAATATACGGTGTGCAGGTACTTGTAATAGGTTTCTGGCAGTCTCCTTCAGGACTTAAGTTGGTAGGGAAGTAAGGTCCAAAGCACTACCAGCAGATAGAGTTTACCTACCCTGGTGCGTCTGGGTGCAGCGGAGGAGGGGGGGGACCTAAAAACAGACTGCACTGGGGTTTTTGGGGACAAGTGTAGGATCCCAATGGGGGGCTCAGTTAACAAAGGTCCTGGGAGCATGGTAGCATAGTTGGTTCTTGAGATGCAGAGGTGTTTGGTCAGCTGGGCTGGTGCGCTGCATGTCCTTGTAGTTGTTGGTTTCGCTGGTTGAGGGTGAAAAAATCAGGACAGCTGACACATCCTGGAAGTGGGTCTCTGAGGTGCTAACATCCCTTGATGGCTGCTCAATCTCGGTTTCTTTGGAGTCCCACCTGGACTCAAACAGGCTTTTGTTGCTGCAAGGCGTCCGGTACCCCAGGTATTGGTGCTGTGTGGCTTTGGTCGGTCCAAGTGTCTTCTTACTTGGTGGGGAGAGGGATTTGACCTCTTGGACCACAATTACCTCTTCCTGAACAGCTGCTCCATCCATATGACCGGGGAGCGGCAGCACAGTAAACCGGACTCTGCTATGTTGGTGCTTGCGACTGCAGGAGAGTAGCTCCTCTACTCCAAAGGAGATTACTGACAATTTGCAAAGGGGTGACAGTACGGAGGATCTTGGTAGAGGCTCAGCTGCAGTACATGTCGGTTTCTTCATGACTGGTGCTGGAAGGTAGGGCTTTGGCACCAAAAGTCCACAGCAACTCCTCAGTTCTCGTTTTAGCAACTCTTCTTTGTCCTCTTCTTCTGGATCGATCGAATCTGAGTTCCTGGCATCAGGGGAGTGACAGGTAGTAGCCAATGGGATAATGTTAGAAATGGGCCTTCTGGTTGGCTGGGGTATGCAAATAAGTCAGGCAGAACCCACCACTCTAGTCAGGATAAGCTAGATACACACCTAGGATAACCTGTGCACACCCTCTGGTAGCTTGGCGCAGAGCAGGCAGGCTTATCATAGAAGGCAATGTGTAAAGAATGTGTGCAACACACCCACATAGTAACAAAATGAATACACCACAAAAAAGACTTCACACAGGTTTAGAAAAATAGGAAATATTTATCTGTATACAAAAAGATCAAAACAACAAACATCCAATTAGTAGATCAGTGATATACATTTTTTAAAGAATAAAGGCAAAAGCAGTGCTTTAAGTGTCTTCACTCCTTTCAGAGCCTTAACAGTAATTTGCAAGAATGACACAATGGCTGTTTCCATGTCAGAACTCGGAAGGTCTTTATGTGGCCTTAAAGAGAATGGAATGTTACTTAGTTACTTCCCCCAGCTGCCCTCAATGTTGTGAGGGCTGGCAGTAGAGATCGCATGGACCCTGTAAGCACAGAACCTCTGTTTGGTGAATGCAACAGGCGTTCAGTAAGTCGGCCTGCAGCATTGCTCTACGGCGGAGGTGAAGCACGCAGTCGTACGGCCCACGCTGCTTCAGGAGTGTGCACGCCCAGCGCATCGTGGTTGTCAGGGCAGCATGGAGGGGGGGGGGCATCCATGATGATCAGAGCTCCCAGCAGTGCTCGTAGCGTTGAGTGCTGATCCTAAAGCAGTCGTTAATGGAGTTGTGTAAAGAAAACCCACCATTAAGACTGTATAACTTTGTTATACCATAAAAAACTAAAACAAAAGCACAAACAAGTATAATAATGACATTGCCAAATGTACTCTGTGAGTCTTGGTGTTTACAAAGAGATGGGCTCTAGCATGTTGTATTGCCAATTCAAATGTCTTATATGAAGTAGATGAAGAGAAAATTCACCTGCAGATAAAGAAAATATTCTGTAGTTGTAAATATTTGGTAGAATTTATGGTACAAGAGGCATCCGTTCCTTGTTTAGCAGGCCCACTAGTAGCATTTAGAGTACAGGCCCTGGGTACATGGTGTACCAATTTACAAGGGACTTACAGGTAAACTAAATATGCCAATCAGATATACACCAATGTCACCATGTTTAGAGGAGTAGCACATGCACTTTAGCACTGGTTAGCAGTTGTAGAGTGCTCAGAGTCCTAATGCCAACAAAAAATATCAGCGAAAAGTGGGAGGCAAAAAGTTGGGGGAAGACCACCCTAAGGATGAAAGGTCTAACAGCTACTACCTTTAGGGTATCTACACCCTCTATATGACCACTTCCTGTGAGCCTAATTACACCAAAAACCAAGATTGTGGAATTCTAGTTTTCGTGTTCAAACGAGGTAGTCCACCCTAGAGGTGGAAATAGCCTTATAGGGAACACACCTCCTGACTACCTAACTTTCCCGCCTGTCCTAGTGTATGTATTAATAAATCCATCACTGGAAGCAGTGTGGTTTATTAGTATGCTCTGCTCCCCCCTCCGCCTCCATTTTGTTTGTTGTTGTCCTCGTGTGCCCGCCCCGCCTCCCAGCTGAGACGCCCTCCCACAGAGTAGAGATAGCGCTCCTCTCCCTACACTCGCTGTGACTCGCTCCTCGCTTCAGGCAGAGAGGTCGCTCCCAGTGTCTCTTGCAGGCATCTGGTATTAGTCGCGCTGCACTGCTTAACTTGCCTTTAAAAACGCTTTCTCATTGCCTGCTGTGTTAATTATATCGTAGCGCTGCTGTGTTTAGCTGCTTACTGTGCAATTCATACCATTTCCTTGTGTGCTTTAGATCCTAGCGCCGCTCCGCTTGACTGGTCAAACTGTGCAATTTGAATTTGTTTTTGTCACATTTCGCCAGCTGTGTAGCTTATTTTGCGCTCTGCCTCGCTAGCGCTTGATTGTGTAATTGCCCTCTGCTGTTGTAGCCTGTTAGCGCATTTGACTCCAGCGCTCCGCTCTGCTCCCCCCTCCGCCTCCATTTTGTTTGTTGTTGTCCTCGTGTGCCCGCCCCGCCTCCCAGCTGAGACGCCCTCCCACAGAGTAGAGATAGCGCTCCTCTCCCTACACTCGCTGTGACTCGCTCCTCGCTTCAGGCAGAGAGGTCGCTCCCAGTGTCTCTTGCAGGCATCTGGTATTAGTCGCGCTGCACTGCTTAACTTGCCTTTAAAAACGCTTTCTCATTGCCTGCTGTGTTAATTATATCGTAGCGCTGCTGTGTTTAGCTGCTTACTGTGCAATTCATACCATTTCCTTGTGTGCTTTAGATCCTAGCGCCGCTCCGCTTGACTGGTCAAACTGTGCAATTTGAATTTGTTTTTGTCACATTTCGCCAGCTGTGTAGCTTATTTTGCGCTCTGCCTCGCTAGCGCTTGATTGTGTAATTGCCCTCTGCTGTTGTAGCCTGTTAGCGCATTTGACTCCAGCGCTCCGCTCTGCTCCCCCCTCCGCCTCCATTTTGTTTGTTGTTGTCCTCGTGTGCCCGCCCCGCCTCCCAGCTGAGACGCCCTCGCCCCTCCCCCTCCACTCTCCATATATGACAGGAGTTCCCGCGCGCAGCGTTCACGCGCAGCGACCGCGCCCAACCCGCGCCGAAGGTGCGCCAAAGGTAAGCCCGTCTACGCCCGTCTGCGCCTGGACCGCGCCCAGCGCCAGACCCCCTGCCCCTCGCGCTGCCCAGCCCCCCCGCACTACCTACGATGCCGCCACCCTCCTAGCCCTTAACCCCGGTCGCACCCCCAACTGCGTTCAAGCCGCTCCTGGACGCACCCATGGACCGTTCTCCTGCTTCTCCTGCAAATTTAGCGGCACCGACAACATCTCCGCTACGACCACACCACAGATTCCCGACCCCAACCACCTACAATGCATCCTTCTCAACACCCGCTCGGTCCACAGGCACGCCATTGACCTTTGGAACCTACTAGACACCATCTCTCCTGACGTCGCCTTCCTAACGGAAACATGGATGAACGCTTCATCCGCCCCTGACATCGCCATCGCTATCCCTGACGACTATAAGATCACACGCAAGGACCGCACCGACCATACAGGAGGAGGAATCGCTATCGTCCATAAGAAATCCATCCGCATCTCTACCAGCTCCGACGCCAACCTCGCTAACTCCGAACACCTTCACTTCCAGATCCACATCGACCCCAAGACAACTCTCAGAGGCACCCTCCTCTACAGACCACCAGGACCCCGCGCAAAATTCAGTGAAGACATCACGGACTTCATCACCCCACACGCGCTCCCCTCCAAAGACTACATCCTTCTGGGAGACCTCAACTTCCACCTTGAAAAGATCAACGACCGCAACACCGCCACCCTCTTAGACAACCTCGCCAACCTCGGACTTAAACAACTGGTCACTTCCCCCACCCACATCGCAGGTCACACACTCGACCCCATCTTCACCTCCAGCAACCATGTCTCCTTCAGCCACACTACGGATCTCCTCTGGACTGACCACAGCTGCGTTCACTTCACCTACAACAAGCCGAAACCCATCACCCACCTCCAACCAACTCTACAAAGAAACTGGAACAAAATCACCACGGATCAGATCTCCACATCGCTCCTTCGAACCTCCCCAGCCCTCTCTTCTAACGCCAACGAAGCCGCCTCCAACCTCTCCCTTTGGTTATCCAACACCGCCGACACCTTAGCACCACTGAAAAAACGTCAACACAAACTTGGCAACAAGAAGGCCTCATGGTTCAACGATGATCTCAAGAAGTCCAAGAAACTGTGCCGCTCCCTTGAAAAGGCCTGGAAAAAAGACCCATCCACCATCAACAAGGACGCCTTCAAAAGCGCCACCCGTACTCACCACCAACTGATCCGAAAAGCCAAGAAAACAGCATTCAAGGATCGACTTGACAACAACGCCCACAACAGCAAGGAACTTTTCAACATCGTCAAGGAATTTTCCAACCCCTCGGCCAACTCCAACGACATCACCCCCTCTCAAACCCTCTGCGACTCCCTAGCCTCTTTTTTCCACAACAAGATTGCTGACATCCACAACAGCTTTGACAACCAACCCGGAAGCCAACCCACCCTACCATCTGCTGACCATCTTCCCCCCGTAAACACCCTTAACGACTGGAACCCAATCTCCACCGAGGACACCATCCGCCTGATGAATTCCATCCACTCTGGATCCCCCACAGACCCATGCCCTCACCACATCTTCAACAAAGCAGACTCCGTCATAGCTCCGCACCTCCGAGACGTCATCAACTGCTCCTTCAACTCCGCTACCTTCCCAGAAGACTGGAAACACGCTGAACTCACCGCCCTTCTGAAAAAACCAACAGCAGACCCCACCGAACTCAAAAACTACCGCCCCATCTCGCTTCTTCCATTCCCGGCCAAAGTCATCGAGAAAGCCGTCAACAACCAGCTCGCCGCCTTCCTCGAAGCCAACAAATCACTCGACCCCTCACAATCTGGCTTCCGAGCCAAACACAGCACTGAGACCGCCCTCATCGCAGCAACAGACGACATTCGAACTCTACTGGACAATGGAGACACAGTCGCCCTCATCCTCCTCGACCTCTCTGCAGCCTTCGACACAGTCTGCCACAGCACCCTTTTACAACGCCTCAGAAACATCGGAATCCAAGGAAAAGCACTGGAATGGATCACCTCGTTCCTCACCGGAAGAACCCAGAGAGTCCGCCTCCCACCATTCAAGTCCGAGGCCTCTGAAATCATCTGCGGCGTACCTCAAGGATCCTCACTCAGTCCCACCCTCTTCAACGTATACATGAGCCCCCTCGCGGCCATCGCCCGCCAACACAACCTCAACATCATCTCTTACGCGGACGACACTCAACTGATCCTTTCTCTCACCAAGGACCCCAGCACCGCCAAAACTAACCTACACGAAGGAATGAAAGAAGTCGCCGAATGGATGAAACAAAGCCGTCTGAAACTGAATTCAGACAAAACAGAAGTCCTCATCTTAGGTACATCCCCCTCTGCATTGGACGACTCCTGGTGGCCGGAAGCCCTCGGAAAAGCACCCATCCCGACAGACCACGCACGGAACCATGGCGTCATCCTGGATTCTTCACTCTCCATGAACAGACAAGTCAGCGCCGTATCCTCTTCCTGCTTTAACATTCTTCGCATGCTCAGAAAAACATTTCGCTGGATCCCCTCCGAAACAAGGAAAACAGTCACCCACGCTCTAGTCACGAGCCGACTAGACTACGGAAACACCCTCTACGCAGGTACCACCGCTAAACTCCAGAAGAAACTACAATGAATACAAAACGCCTCAGCCAGGCTCATATTAGACATCCCACGCAACAAACACATCTCTGGTCACCTTAAAGACCTCCACTGGCTACCCGTCAATAAGAGGATCACTTTCCGACTGCTTACCCACGCACACAAATCACTCTACGACATCGGACCAGATTGCCTCAACTCTCGACTGTCCTTCTACTCCCCCTCCCGCCAACTTCGCTCTTCCAGCCAAGCCTTCGCCACTGTACCTCGCATCAACAAGACCACCATGGGAGGCAGATCCTTTTCATACCTGGCTGCCAAAACATGGAACTCACTCCCCGCTTACCTTCGCCTCACCCAGAATCACCTGGCGTTCAGAAAGCAGCTTAAAACGTGGATATTTGACAAATAATCCTCCTCCCCTTCCTAAGCGCCTTGAAACCCTCTGGGTATGTAGTGCGCTATACAAATTTTATGACTTGACTTGACTTGACTATGAGATTTTTAATACCAAACATCTTTGGTTTCAGTGAAGCCATCATATTGTTAGGGAACTCTTAATCAACAGGCCCAGTACAAATATTCAAGATGTCTTCCGTTTTCACTGGCAATGTCCAACAATCGGCTTGGACACCACAGGGGCATATATGCTCATGCAGATATGCCCTCACATGTAATATAATGCACCCTGCCTTTGGGATGTATGCCTGCGGTAGAGGTGATTTACATTTATTACTCGCAGTGTCTGCAGGCATGCCACACCTCCGGGAGAATAAAACCAATAATGCTACGACCTGATGGCAAATGGTCATGTGGCCTCGGCACAAAATGTGATCATTTACATATTATAACGGACTGTCTAAAATTTCTACCATTGCGGAAATGGTTTTTACATCCCATCTTTTTAAAATATGATGTCGCTTTGCGTTCCCAAGTTAATTTTTTACTTGTTACTTATCTTTAGAAATACATCTTAGAATATAATTTTATTGATTTTAGAATATTATGTTTATTGATAGGTATGTGTGTGAATTATATATGAAGTACTGTGTAAATTGAAAGGAAGTAGGCGGAAATCTGACTATTACAATGGTGTTGTTGAAGATTTGTAATGTTATGATTTTAAAATATTTATTGAGTGTGCCATGTTTTTATGTTGTTTATAGACCTACTGTCTAAATAAATGTATTTCTGACAGTAATTTTGTGCCAATTCTGAAGCCAAACTATAGTATGGAATCCTACATTTGTTGCCATGTAATGTGCTGGAGTATCCTCGGGCAGTGCTTCCTCACCCACTCTAGTAACCACTTCCTGATCGCCCCTACACAGATCCCATAAAACTCTAAAGCATCACTTATTTAAGTCAGGATTTCCCTTCAATGGACAACATTTTCTCAATTACCACTTCCTGATGACTACCAACCAATCCCAGTGCGGCGTCACACCAACCGACCTATCACAGCACGGCACACTCTGACGTCACCTTTTCCTCCTCACAACGGTTCACCCTACTTCACAATTTCTCAGTTCACGTTCACTCAGACAATCACAATTCCTTAATTGTCTGCTTTTCCAAAAGATCGATAGAATTCAATCACTCAAGAGCAATCACACACAGTGACCCTCGACCTGCACTGGTCACCTGAATCAATATAGTCTATTCCTGTACACAAGGTTTACCATACGATTCTCACACGTCCCACTCACTCAAAGTTCCCTGTCTTATGTGGATTTGCTGATGATGTCTGAACTCCTCAACCTGCCGTCAGACATTCACAACAGATTGGTGTTTTCTACACCACTTAATATATCCCGGGATCTTAGGCAACTTCGGGGCCTGAAACTCCAAACACAAACCTTGGACCATGTCCAGCACAAAATCACATTCACTCGACTGTCACACAAACTGTGCCAGACATCATACAATCAACAAACTCCCACAATCTAACACACAGAGCATCCCTATTGATGCTCAGCCCTCCCTTCACCGCTGTTTTCGCTGCACCATCAATCTCTGTTGGTCTCTGCCAAAGTCCGTCGTTCTCTGCTCTCGATCACTGGGCTCTAGGGATCTAGGTCTTTTCTAGAGTTTTCTGGATTCTCCCCCCGCTTCATGTGAAAACCATCCTACACTGCTACCAACTGAAGGAGCCAGGTTCCACATTCTAGATCTACTCTTGAACCCCAGGCTGATGACTTTTTTTATCAGCATGAAAGCGTGGAGGGGAAAGAATTGTAAGCCAATCAATCATGCAGTACCAATGAACTATGACTCCGAAGAATCACAGACTCCCAATTAGATTTAGTCAGTTTATTACAAAGCCAAGAACAGTTGGACATAAAAGCTCCTCAAGATGAGGGTGCAGAAATACATTGGAACTAACACAAAGCCGAACCTACGGATGAAGTTAAGGCGGGGCAACTTACACAAAATAATCAGCTCAAGAACCAGAATACAGAAGATAACAGCGCAGACATTGAGATTCCCCTTTTTTGGAAGTTCATGGGTATAAAGCATTAGTCTGTCCCTACACTACTGCTAGTGTGACATCCCTACTTAGCGGATGTATGACGTTACAAGGCATACTTTTACAACGCCTACCTTTACATCGCAGTTTTTACAACGCATGCTGTTACAACGCATAGCGCTAAGGGGTGCTGGATAGAGAATAGTTTAATTTACTATTCCAACTCCAGTCCCCGTGGATAGTAGGGAAGGTGTTGGATAGTAAATTAAATATATTCCCTATCCTAGAGCGCCCCCCAACGCAATGCGTTGTAATGACATGCGTTGTAAAAGTTGCGTCGTAATGGTAGTGCGTTGTAAAAGTTGCGTTGTAAAGGATGTTCCCCCTACTTAGCATTTCCCAAGGCAAGGTCTAGAAAGGTGTCGGCGCGTGAAGTCTTTCTAAAAAACCTCACGTTAGATGGGTTGAGTAGCATAAAGCTGCAGAGCTTGTTGTAAGAAGCTCTCTCTCTCAAGGCAAGGCAGATGTCTCCCATAACACTATTCCTAACTTTGATGCTTCACTTTCGCAGGTAGTACCCCAAGATGCATTGCAACATCACACCCTCTAGTCAAGTCCCCTTCTTCTTGTCAATGCTCCAAGGTCTTGACAAGATGACCTAAATTCCCATGCTTACTCCGATGAGAAAGTACAACAGTTCTTCTTTATCAGTATCGCCATTCAATGTATCATCTCCTCCCTAAGCCTAAATCCCAAAACTAAGACATTATTCTAGCTAATAAGGATAAATTCTCCACCTGCAACAGAAAACATGAGAAAGAACAAATCCAACACACACATGAAATTCTCAAGTAAGTCTAATGCGAGAGCTTTCGGAAATTGGTCAACATAAGAAATGGCACAAGGCCTCGTGAAATTACAAATAAGTGAACGCACTTCTAAATTAACAAATTACATAAGCACATCAAATAATTGTCAGCAGCATGTACAAATTCTACACATTAATGTTTTCAGCTAAACACATAAATTGTAATGTTAAATTCTTCATGTTTACATTGAAATTATCCCTAACACATCACCTTTCATGTTACTACAGTTCACAATATAATGGCCAAAGTTAACACAATAAAGGATTATATGCAGGTGCGGACTACCCATGTTTATAATGCACCCCTACAAATGAAAGAGTAAACTTTGCGCTGTAACAATGTAATCCCCAGCACTGTACAGCTGAATATGTGTACCCATGCCCATAGCTGTAGAAAGGTCCAAGCAAGTAAGGGAGTAAATGTGGTTTACTTAACAGGCTGTGCATTCTAGTGGAAAGGCATCCAAATTCCTCCTCATCGAGGGTGTTTTGTTTCAGGAATGGCGTGCTGATTCAATGCTGCAGGCAAAATAGAGCATCACAACCACTACCTCATTTACCACTACCACCAACATTACCACCACCATCAGCATTATCATCACCACCTTTACACCACACCCATCTTTACACGACCACCAATACCACCAACAACTCTATAACCATTTGCAATGCTACCATTATCACCATTACTACAGCCACCTTTATCATCACTACCAACACTATCACCGCTATCCCTACCACAACTATCACTACCATAACTATCACTGCCTCTACTGTTAGCACCGTCACCGCCATTACTGTCTTACTGCCACCATCACAACTGTGACCATCAACATCACTGTAACTATCACCAACATCAATGTTATCAGCAATATCACCACTACCACCACTGTCACCACCACCACTACCTATGCTAACATGATCTGTACAATTTACCACCCTCACCACGTCTATCAGCATCACTATCCCAGTGATTATGGCCATCACCACTACTACTGTAACTACTAATACGATCATTACCACCAATACCACAACTATTGCTATCACCACTACCACCACCAGCAGCATCAACACACCTTTTACCACGACCACCAGCAGTACTACTACCAGCACTTGCACCACTCTACCCTTGTGTGTTTGTGTGCTTAACAGCATTGTGTGCTAGACATAAATGTGTGTGTAAGAGAAGGGGTGATGTGGTATTATATGTGTTAGACATTATGGGCCTGATTCACAAACTGCACTTTGTAGCATGTTTTGTAACACTACAAAATGTACTATAACATGTAAGCTTTAGTTATACTTATATGTGTGGAGTTCTCCAACCTGACTGTGGAGTCTCGGCAAACATAACTATAGGTTTTCATTGTAAATGTGTGCAAGATACAGGGGAACAGCCATAAAAAAGGGCAGATTTACTCCTAAAGTGTATAGGATTAATGAGGATCAAGCGGGATTTAGAGATGGTCAGGGATGGATGTCAGGAGGGACGTCACCCACCCACACAAGAGTAAGTTAATTGCTTTTCTCTGGATGTGGAGACATGTGACTTACACTTTTGTAGTAAGTCTACACTCTGAGTTTGTGAATACTGAAAGTACCAAACTTACTCCATTGTGTGAACTTACTGAAAAGTGTAAGTTACTTTTGTGAATCAGGCTCTCAGTAATTCATATGGCCATGCTTTTCTCCTTGTGACTTCACTGCAGAGTTTTCTACAAGACTTACCATCCCCTTCAACTTTCGTGCCTGTACAGTGACAGCCTGGCTGGTGGCATGCAGTCTGAGGCGGGTTGTGTGCCAAAAGAAGCCAGGAAGGAGTCGCCCAAACCTGAGGGTTTGTTATTAGCTTAGCTCTGTTTATTACTTGCTTTAACACCACACTGTGTGGGCACTGTACAAAAGTGAAGATCTGGGTGTTATATGCAGACACTTGAGCTACTGAATAAGCAGCTAGGTTTTCATCCCCTGGGGAACTTTGGTAATGTAATTCACAAAGTGAGACCATTCCAATGCCCTTCAGCTGGGCATCGGAGGGCGTGCCTCCAGATCTGGCCTGCCTGAAGAACTGGAATATGCAGTTTTATATCTGAAGCTGATACGGGCTTGCGCCCTGACACGTTGAGGTGTATTCACTAGTCAGAAAGACAACGCTAGACCAAGAAAACCCTCGAGGAGAGATTTGAAATGGATGCTCTTCTGCTGGGGTGTGGCTTCATGAGGGCGTTCATGCCTCTTTGTTCATACTCAGGGCCTCATTTACCAGGTTTTTGTGCATGGCAGCGCCGCAGGAATCTTGCACCGCTGCCCTGCGTCAAAACAAAAGAGCAGGAATACGCTGTATCTATGCGATATGGTGCATTCCTGTCCTTTTCCCAGCACTGGTGCACAATGAGCTGACATGCGCCAATGCAGGCGCCCTTGCACCATAGTGCAAGGATGTCTGCGTTGTGGGGCTGAGGGACAGCTTCCTGCACAAAATCAATCAATTCACGCAATTTCCTCTTTCTATGCCTGCTGCAGAATGCAGCACACATAGAAAAAGGAAAAACCGAGGAGAAATGAAAACATTTCTCTTCGTTAGGCCTCCCTAATGCCATCCCTGGGTGTTGCTAGATCCGGACACATTTCCAGGTTTACAATTTCTGGTAAATCTGCGAATGCTTCAGATTCCATGGGTGTTGCGTGGGAACACCCACAGCAATACCCATGGACCGCCCCTTTCACACATTGTTCTGCTTGAAAGGGGCACATATTTACAAGGCCATGAAAAGCCACATAAAGTGTCTCTAAGTGGAAATATGATGGGGCACATTCCAGCAACGGAATATCAAAAAAGTGACGTTCCAGTGCCGCAAGTGGCCTCATAAATGAGGCCCTCAACAGGTTCGGAGACATCTCTGGCTTGAGGGTAAA
Organism: Lissotriton helveticus; assembly: GCF_964261635.1. Lineage (NCBI taxonomy): Eukaryota > Metazoa > Chordata > Amphibia > Caudata > Salamandridae > Lissotriton > Lissotriton helveticus. The sequence goes on along the minus strand of NC_136057.1, from coordinate 248,035,223 downwards.
TTGGGGGAAGACTTGCCTTTTCCCTGTGTCCCGGGCACGTGACCCTCCTGCGAATGTGCATGATGTCACATGGGAGCCTCATTGCCTCTCTTACTTGGGGACACATGTTTACCATACCCAGGAAGACCTACTTGATGGAAATATTGGAAGAGCTATGAGAGGGCTTAGGAGTAGCATACAATTCTGGGGAACGTTGCCACTGTCGATGGCCGCCCGAGCGGCATTGCTGAAGATGGTGGCACTTCCCCATCTGCTTTATTTCTTCCGTACATTGCCGGTGTGGATACCTGTAGCCCTCTTTCGTCAACTCCGTTCTATGATGACCGGTTTTCTCTGGGGAACTGGACGGAGAAGGGTGGCGTTGGATACCCTGATGCGGCCCAGGGCAGAAGGGGGACTTGCTGTCCCAGATTCCGAACTGTACTACCTGGCTGTGCAGTTCCAGGGGCTCACCCAGGCAGTAGCGCGGGAGTTTAGGGGACCTGAATGTCAATTTGAACCAGAGGTGGCACGGCACGTCTTGTCCTTTGTGCTCTTGCAACAAAAGCTAAGGATGGATTCATTAACTATGGAGGAACGCACTCTGAGACTTTGTTGGAAAAGGTACCATAGCAAGATAGGAGTGCAATGCCCTTATGCCCCAGAGATACCACTGGGCATGTGTACGGCACTTCCGCATGGGGGAGATTGGTCGGCCCTTGCGACATGGGAGGAGCTTGGGCTGCAGGTAGTGGGGGACCTGTATAGCGAGGGCGGTCTCTTGTCTTATGACGAACTGCAGGAGAGATTTGGACTGCCACGGGGTCATTACTTAATCCATACGGCCTTGGTTACCGCCATTCAGAAATACTGGGGGACGGGCCTGTTAGAACCGCCAGTGAGTGCTGCATGCCAATATGTAACGATGGCGGCGGGTACATTCAAGGCAGTAACCTGTTTATATAGGCGAATGATTGAGGAAGGCCTGTCACCACTGCAGAGACTACGATCACACTGGGAAGCAGATATGGATAAGGAAATACCAGACTTGGCCTGGATGCAAATAGTTAGGAGGGCATGGAAGGGCACTAGGAATGCTAGATTTCAATTGGTTCATTTCTTTGTACTGCATAGGGCGTACCTTACTCCAGAGAAGATTAATCAATACTTTCGGGTAGGTATTGCGCACTGCCCCCACTGCAGGTTGAGGGATGCGGGCCTTCTGCACATGCTGTGGGATTGTCCGCAGTTGGGCACTTATTGGGAGGACATCGTCACAGTATTAAAGGATATTACGGAACGACAGATTAATCCGGATAAAGGAACCTGTCTTTTACATTGGTTTCCCCACACAAGCAAGACAAAACTGACGAGCAAGTTCCTGGACTTGGGGTTGGTGTTGGCCAAGAGAGAAATTACGTCCCATTAGAAGACCCCATGGGGGCCCAGTTTCATTAGATGGAGGGCTGCCCTGCTTACATGGGCGGGGAGTGAGAGTGTGATTCGGATGCAGCAGGCCCAAAAATCACACAATGATAAGGCACTAGAAGCAGCGCGGGCATGGGAAGCTTTGGTTGCAGAACTAAGAATTGATGGGACGGACGCTGATTCAGAGCTGAGTGCACCTGTGGGGAATGACGGATTGTAGTGTAACGGTCCAACAACAGCAATGTGGAGAGACATGGAAAAGGTTACCCCCCACTACCTGACAAGGTAGCGCTACGCTAGGCTGCTGTGCGCTTGGCGCTTTTTATTGCATATTGCTCAAAGCTTTTAAAAATCCTGTTTGATATTTTTGTTTACTTTGGGTTCTTATCCCCTGCTTTCATCTTGCCCCCTTACCTGCACTATTATTATTAGTTCACCGCCGCTTGTGCGGGTCCGGTTCTGGGGTGGGGTCCGTTTTGGTATTGGCCGCCATCTTGGAGTGGTGTGGTGGTGGTGTGTTCAGGGACTATTACCGGCGAGCGCTCTAGTGCGCAGGAGCTACTGAGGGACAGGTATTTAAGGCGAGTCGCCCTGGAGCTCGCCCTGACAAGGTAGCGCTACGCTACGCTGCTGTGCGCTTGGCGCTTTTTATTGCATATTGCTCAAAGCTTTTAAAAATCCTGTTTGATATTTTTGTGTACTTTGGGTTCTTATCCCCTGCTTTCATCTTGCCCCCTTACCTGCACTATTATTGTTAGTTCACCGCCGCTTGTGCGGGTCCGGTTCTGGGGTGGGGTCCGTTTTGGTATTGGCCGCCATCTTGGAGTGGTGTGGTGGTGGTGTGTTCAGGGACTATTACCGGCGAGCGCTCTAGTGCGCAGGAGCTACTGAGGGACAGGTATTTAAAGCTCCCCGCCTCGCGCAGCGGTAAGGCGCAGCGGTGGCGCCCTCGCTTAGCCGGAGTCGTGCCAGAGTCCTGCCCGTCTGCGCCCGTCCGCGCTTGGTCGCGCAGGTCTGGCGGGGACTCTGCCTCTTGCCACCTATGCACGATGCTCTCCTACACCAGGGAAGCTCTTATGTCTGTCTGCCACCGTTCGCCGTCTTGTGACAGAGCCCGTGTGGACCCCTTATGTGGCCCGCATCAGTGTGCATGCGGCGGCTGGCTGCTTGAAGCTCCCTCTTTTCTGGGGGCTATTGGAGCAAAGTCCGTTATTTGCAGTAGCAGCCCTCTGGACCATATTACCATCTGGAATTTGAATGTAAGATCGCTAGTAAAACACCATCAGGACATAGCAGACCTTATGGGTAATGATCCTCCTGACATATTCTGTATGACAGAGACCTGGCTTCAGGACTCTGACACAGCTGTTCTGAATTTGGCGTTTCCCTCCGAGTATTCTACCTACTCGCTGAATCGCTCCTCCAGGGGCGGAGGAGTAGCGCTTGCTGTAAAATCTCGCTACCCTTGTACCTGGAATGCTCAGAACATTGCGGGCTGTGAAAGCGCCCTGTTTAAGGTGTCGGTTACATCTCATTTCACCTTCTCAGCGCTGCTTATTTACCGTCCGCCGGGCAGTGATGTGGCCTTCCGAGAGGCTCTGCCTGAGGCTGTTAGTTCACTGGCAGTAGGGCTTGCCAACTTTTCAATCATTGGAGACTTGAATCTTCACTTTGACATCATGGCCCTACCCTCAGTGAGCAGGTTGGGGGCTGATCTCGAGGCCCTTCAACTTGTCCAACTGGTCCCAGATTCCACCCATGTTGGGGGACATACCTTGGACCCCTTCTTTTCAAATCTAGCGGGGGTAAAGGTGGCCCCCTCTCTTCCTATGCCTTGGACAGACCACTTGTTGGTGACGATTCATTGCCCACTGTCAGAGGCTCCTCTTAAGCCCTTGTTGCGAGCTGTGCCCAGGCGGCGTTGGAGCAAATTAAAGTTGGAAGACTTTTACCGCATTCTTACGGAAGATCCGTTGGGCCTTGTGGAGGATGTGGATTCTGGTTATGACCATTTCTGCGAATGGGTAACCAGAGCCCTTGACTCCCTTATCCCGATGATACAGAGTAAATGCGGTCCACGCGATCCCAGCCCCTGGTATAATGGCACTCTGCGTGCACTGAAAAGCGCTTGCAGGCGTGCAGAGAGAGACTGGCGGAGAGCGTATGATCAGAGCAAAAAAATCTTCTATATGGCTACTATTAAGGCTTATCATCGAGCTGTTTGCAGAGCCCGGGCTGCATTTTATGCACTGGAATTTCACAACAGCTTAAATCCGGCTAAAACCATCTTTAAGGCTCTTAAGGACCTCGTAGCAAAGAAGCCCGCTGCTGATACCATTAGCTCTAACGCCCATTGTGAAGCGTTGGCGGCCTTTTTTCTGGAGAAGGTTCACACCATCTATAGAGCCTTCCCTACTGCTGCGCAGGCGGGCGCCGGGTTGCCTATTGTGCCTGGACAGTTGGTATTAGACTCTTTTCCCTGTCTTACTCCGGAGACTTTTAAGATTTTAGCTCTTCAAGTCAAATCTGGATCTCCGGCAGATCCGCTCAAGCCAGTAATGTTCAGAGACGCGACACTCTCTCACTCAGTCTGTGATTTGATCAACATCTCGCTTTCATCTGGCCGGGTGCCATCGAGGTGGAAGCAGGCTGTAGTAATGCCCATTTTGAAAAAGCCATCTCTTGACCCTAGTAAATCGGAGAGCTATCGACCCATCTCACTTCTCCCGTGGCCAGCCAAACTCGCGGAGGTGCATGTTAACACCGCCCTCACTGATCATCTGTCGCGTACTAACGTTCTGGATGATACGCAGAACGGTTTTCGAGCTGGTCACAGTACGGAGACAGCTCTCCTATTTATGGTCGAGCACTTGAGGGCAGTGCTTGATGCAGGTCAAACGGCGGCGCTTGTTTTGTTAGATCTGAGCGCCGCCTTTGACACTGTCTCGCACGAGATCCTCCTGCAGCGCCTCGAGGAGGCAGGCGTGGCCGGTATTGCACTCCAGTGGTTTCGGTCGTTTCTAGCGGATCGGTCCTTCTGTGTGGCTGCCCCGCCCTACCAATCCAAATTTCATCCTCTGTCTCTTGGGGTCCCGCAGGGTTCCTCGCTGAGTCCCACGTTGTTCAATCTTTACGTGAGGCCGCTGGCTGAGGTCATGAAGCTCTGCGGTTTGACCATGGTGTCATACGCAGATGATACTCAGCTAGCGGTCACGATCAGCGGGGACCCCGAGGTGGAGGCCCCAAGATTCAGGGACGGACTTCGGGCGGTGGCCAGTTGGATGACGTCCAACTGTCTCCAACTGAATGCCAAAAAAACAGAGGTGATGATCTTTGGCAAGCGGACGGATCTCTGGGGAGACTCCTGGTGGCCTTCTGAGCTGGGTCCCACCCCCACTCCGGTTTCGGAGACCAAAAATCTGGGGGTGTGGCTGGACTCCTTACTCAGCTTTGTTGGACATACCAAAAGGATGGCGGCTTCCTGCTTTGGCATTTTGCGTAACCTAAGACCTGCACTCAAATATTTTGATGCAGCAACCCGCCAACTTGTGGTTCAGGCGACGATATTGGCTCGGCTAGACTACGCCAGCTCCCTTTTTATAGGGTTGAATCAGGCCGAGCTGACGCGTCTCCAGCGAGTGCAAAATGCAGCTGCCAGAGCAGTTGTAGGCCTTCCTAGGTTCTGCTCGGTCTCCGGCACCTTGCATGCTCTACACTGGCTGCCTGTTAGGCAGCGGATTCATTTTTTTTTTTTTTTTTTCAAAAACCTTTATTGTGCAGAAAGAAAAGAACAAATACGGGCCCACAACCGTCAGGCCGGCCACGATGCATTAAGGCACAAGTGCAGGCAATACAACTCCTCAGCGGTAGCGGATGATAGAACAACAAGCATCAAATATTACGTCCAATAGAAACTTGGCGCCGAGGAGAAGGAGCATTTCAAGGTTAGGTTTTAAGGTTTTTCTTTTATCGTTTTTGAACCAAGTGAAAGCAATGAAGAATAAGACATAAAGAGAGCTGAGTCCATATAACAGCATCCCGACATTGGCAGGCGGCTGCAAAACTGATAGCAACAATGGAAATCAAGTCCTCAAACAATATGGCGGTACAAAGTAAAAACAACCAAAACATCAGCCATCATTCGCACACCATACACAGCGCCGCCCCTCCCATCAACCCCTATCACGGACCCAGAAAAGAACAGGTTAAGAAAGCGCAGAAAAACAGAAAAATAAGGCCCATAGAAACTAAACAATGTAAAAGAAATCCCACCCCCCACCCAACAGCAATGCGGAGGCTACGGCCTACCCCCCCCCCAGCAGAGTGTCTGTCGCCCATTAAAGAACCCGAAATTCAGACGAAGAAAGAAGAAAAAGGAAAAAGGAAGAAAAAGGAAAGAAAGACCCCTCACACTTGAGATATAGGGAGTAAGAAGGGATAGACTAATCCCCTTACCCCCAGAAAAGAAAAGAAAGGCGGGGAGGAGCCCACCCAATGTCAGAGCTCCCGGACTTCCCAGCCGCATATAACCTCTACGCCACGGACAACAGTAGATTCGGAGGACCGAGAACCCAAGGAGTATCAGAATCAGGCAGACCTAGAAGTCCGGGTCAGCGCAAATCAACATATCAAAATACGGTGCTGTCCGGGTCCTCACTAGTTAAGCAAACAGGACCAATAAGGGAAACACCCACAGTCTGGCCAGAACCACCAAATCCCACCAGACATGGCCATCGCGGAGAAGAGGGCCAATTGCACATGCTCCCGGGCTTCCCAACCGCAAATAAACTGTCCATCCCAAATACCATAGTACAGCACGAAACACAGGAGAGAAGGGGGAAAGTCAGCGTATAAAACAGCAGCACAAAATGAAGAAGCGCCCCCTCTCGAGTACCACTCGTCAGTCAAGCATCTGCCCATCGAGAAAAATACCCCCCTAGCCCCGGATAGCCCGAAAACGGATCCCAGAACAAGGCTTCCCCGGAGGGCCCGCCCCCATTTAAACGAAAAGACAAAATGGCCGTACACAACAGAAAGAAGATACCCAGAAGCAAAATGGATTGTATAAGCCACAAACAGCGCCAGCAATCAAAAGAAGCCGACCCGGAGGAGGGCCCTAATAACAGAATCTCGGCCTCCGCTGTCAACACCAGACCTAAAACACACAAGTTCCTTCCATAATCCGGCCACCCGAACTCACACAGGCCCGCACAGCTCCCACACCGTGTGACGGTAAATTCAAAAGACATTCAGTCAAGAGAGAATCTAAACATCCGTATCTAGAGTCACAGATCAATACAATAATCACAACCCCCACAACCAGAATAAAAACCAGGAGATAGCAATGTTATAGCAAATCGGGAAAAAGAAATGCATCCTGAGCAGCCAGCCAATCAAAATAGGTCAGTCCGGATCCCCGTCGTCTGTCCGAGCAAAGTCACGAGAAAGAACATCAGCCCTGGCCCGACCGGCGAATTCCAACCGGGGCCGGCCATCGCTGCGAGCACCCTCCAGGTAGAACAAAGGAGCAAGATGGCCGCTCCAAACAAGGAAGAAACCCAGGAGGCGTGGAGGAGCGTACCCGGTCACCATCAGTTCCAGCATCCACGTAGTTAGGCACCCTCTCCGCCATCGGACAGCACAGTCCCCACCGCTGTATAAAGACGGCTCCAAAGACAAAGACCCCAGGGGGAACCAGGCACCGGGAGGCCGATGAATATAGCCAGTGTAGGGAAGGAGGTACAGTTACCGATGTGGGGGGCAACATTGTAGCCAGAGCCTCACCAAGGAGAGAACCAGCAACATTACCGTCCGGGACACTGCACATCTCCGCCCGCACGTATTGCGTTCGTGTATCAATTCCAGACAGTGTCAGAGGTGGCAGGGGGTCAGCCTGTCCCGGCCGCGTTACACAAGGGGAAGCACCCTCAAGTTTCTCCGCCAGCACCTGAATGTTACGCCAGCATGTAGTCTCCAAATCCGCCAAGGCGAGCAGGATATCCCTATAAGTCAGGGTGTCCAGAATAAGCAGCCGGTCCTCAGCGAGCGGCGATGCCCCGGGGTCCGTCTCCAGCCCAGTAGCAGACCGGGCTGCGCGCGACAAAGATGGCGGGGCAGCCGTCGTTTCGTAATGAAAGGCAGGCGCCATTGCCGCCACTCAGGCAATCCGCAAGAACGAGAGGGAGGATGGGGGCGATCTCACTGTCCGGGGAGGCAGGCGTGAAACGTCCGACGATCAAGCAGCCCACAGCGAGGAGTTGTACAGCTTGAAAATCACCATGCCCTCATTGCCAATATGAGTGCCTTGCAGCCGAGAATCGCCCCAGGATGAAGGACGGCCAGGCGAGAAGCAGCAGAGCGGGGGGAAGTGCCGCGCAGGAGCTCCAGTCATATAGAGACCCACCTCTGCCAAAGTGAGGCACTCTGCAGCAGAAGAGAAATAAAAAGACAGCGCCGAGATCACAGCAGACCCGTGGGCAACGGCACCTCCCCCGCTCGTCTCACCAGCTCGGTATCATGGCGTCCGGCGTTAGTGTTCAGCACAGCTACCCGGGCAGCCTCGGAGATCGACGAAAGCAGTAAATCCTGCACCAATTCAGACTGCAGAGGTTTCAATGGAAAGCGGACGGCTTCTGCATCTCCATTTCAGCAGTTAACCACGGTGGGAGCCAGGAGTAAAGTCAGGATATTCCGCTCAAGGCAGGCGGCTTACGGAGCCGGGAGCTCAGACGTCCGTCCCGTTCGCCATCTTGGCTCCTCCCCCAGCGGATTCATTTTAAAGTACTCTGTCTGGCCTTTAAGATTTTAAAAGGCCCCTCTGCTCCAATACTGCATAACCTCTTGCGCCCCTATATCCCTGGCCGCTCCCTTCGCTCCTCAGATCACGAACTGGCAGTAGCCCCACGCTTCAACCGTAGTCGAGCTGGGGGGCGTTCCTTCAAGGTGCGGGCAGCCGTTCTGTGGAACGCCTTGCCTCTGGAAATCCGGACCCTTGTTGACCTGCTTTCTTTTCGCAGGGCTGTTAAGACTCTTTTGTTTCCTTAGCCTGCTGCAATTTAAAAAATTTAAATATAATTCTGTCTTCCGTTATGTTGTGTGGCTACCTTGTCGGGCGCTGGGACGCTCCTTCGCTGGAGCAGCTGCGCGCATTACAAATGCCATTAACATAACATAACATAACTTCTGATATAGTCACGAGATTACGTAAGGCTGCATGACTGGTACCATGACAATATTCAGTTATTTTACTTTAACGACTTGTGGCACTGAATAGAATTGATTGACACGCCGGTGAGATGGGATGGGGGAGGGGGTAGTGCAGGTTGACCTAATTATGCTGAGGCCTTATGGTGCGATGTACAGGATGTACAGGAATATCTTTATGTTCATGAGGAACGATTCGTGCTATGGGCAGGCTCTTAACGATTGTTTGAATGTTTTGCTTTGATTGCACTGTAGCGAGTCAAGTTATTGCAGCCTGTGCCCTGACGAGACCACGCACTTGTGCAATTTGGATTGGTCATCTTGTACGCTAGTTGTGGATAAAAATAATAAAAATATATTTTAATAAATAAATAAATGAGGCCCTCAAAGCGCAGAGTTTGGCCTTGGGTATGCAGAGTGGCCAAGAATAGTTGATAAGGGTGTAATGCTAGCAAGTGGTGACAGTGGTTCAGAGTGTCCAGGGACAATGGTCAACAGTGGTGACAGTAGAATTGCGGATGATCCAGCACCAATACCAATAATTGATCATTGATCACTACTCAACAACATCACTACAATGGCCCATACACATTCATCCAGTATCCTCGATGCACTTGGGTCAATTTGCTCGTTACATCAAATATTTCTTTTTATTTCTTTCTATTGGAACATCCGTTAAATAACTAATCTTGATACCAACTCTTCTTCTACTTGGTCGATGGACCAATTAGTTGAATAGGTGATGGTAATGATAATTACTGACTTACCAACCATTTAGCCAATTAATTACAGACTCTCGATGAGGTTAATAATGAATTGTATCTCAATTTTAAAGGTCAATGCTCAGTTCCAATAGGTCACAATTACAAACACTGAATCTCATGAAAGGAGAAATTGTATATAAAATACGGACTCATTACACAATGACATTATGCATTGAAGGAGTAGATAGAGTAAGAGACAAAAGTTTCAGCAAATCGTTATGCCAAACATAATATACCTAATGGAGGGATAGATGCAGAGACAATAGGTTCATCTCAAATTATGCATATCAATATATTGTTGAGAGTGATAGGTGGTGAACCAATAGTTTTAGACACAAATACATTCATATTTTATATTCTGCATTGATGTAGGCTAAATAAAAACTTATCGGTCTGTAGGGAAAGAACCACCCCCTGGACCCAGGAGATGAAGGGGGATCCCCAATAAGGAATCAGGGAACCAAAAGGTATAAGTACAGGAACAGGACAGGTCAGGAATAGCAAGGCCTCTCTGCAAACTGACGGACAGCGATGCATCTCCCCTCGTCTCTCCTGTCAGCCGAAGCTTTCAAACCACACCCCTAAAGGCACCTTAGTTATAGTCTAAAATTGCCATATCCATCCCACAAATGTTGCATTCTACAGTCGAACTTGCAACAGGGATTGGTGGGCTGGAGAGGTGGTGTTGTCACGTCACCATGACTTCACCTTTCTTCAACAACTTTATAAAGGAAGACAGTTCCCATGGTCTGAATCTCAATTTATTCGCACGAAACCCACATGTTACAAATTTTACATTTTTCATTCATAAATTAAAGTTTTTCGCAGAGAACATCTCTGGTCCCATGCTCGGTTACAGTAGTTGGCAGACGTCTGTCATACTGGCCTTCACTCTTTCATGTCATCCAGGGTGCACAGCGAGTGTTGCTTTCCTCGTGACAGAACATAATCACTCCTTGGGCTACCCCCTTCCACCTGGGACAATTTATGAAAATGGAGGCTCCATCCAGCACACTGAAGAAGATGAAAAATGAACATTTATTAATTATATGATAATGAAACCTTCACTGTTTACCACCCCCCTTTATACTCCCCATTAATTTTACCTAGCATAGGCTTAGTGCAAAAGCAGCATTCATTATTACTTTAAAGCGGTATGCTACATGCAAATAGTGATGCACTTGCGGCCTATTCATGCAACTTCTTTATTTTCTTCCAAAGCACAAAGGTTATTACAATACGATGTAATTACACGTTAGTTCAGACATGCGCAAAGTAGTTCTCTTGTGTTTATGTTGGAGTGCATTGGTTTTGCTGCGTCTACTTAATTTCATTACGTATTATGGGGATATAGATTTGAACAGCTTTCTTTTTTGTGAAACCCTGCTCCATCACAAATATATTATCACAAGGAGGCTGGTGGTCTGTGCAGGGCCGGTGCGAGGCATGGGCACTGTGGGCATCTGCCCAGCGCCCACGCTTGTGCCCGTGCACATGTTGCCTCACAGAAGTGCCTGTTTTTTAAAAGACTCGGTTACAATGGAGGTGCAGTCCTGCGAGGCCCAGGGGACAAGGAGGGTACAGGGAGGGGAAGGGCTTCAGTAATCTAATCGCTGCATCTGCATGAGAACAGAGATTTAACAGGTACTTGATGTGCCCTTGGGTGTGAAGAGAGCCCTGCCCCACCCTGAATGAAAAGCAGGGCAATGTGCAGGGCTCACACCAAACAGAATCACCTGGCATCACAGTGAACATGGCTCAGATTATAGGGTTGCCACCTTTCCAAGAGGTAAATACTTGCCATTTCTTTTAAGGAGTCTGCAAAGTCCTGGGCATGATTCTAAATAGAAATTTTAAAACAAATCGTGGAATTCACTTTCAACATGACTTTCCTACCTTTGGATACTTTAATTATTAGTCAGAATTGTTAACGCAGCGCTAGAACCCATGAAATAGTGCTTTTATTTACGCCTGCTGTTTGAAGTACGTACAGGTAAGGGTTAAACATATCAGCCTGAAGGAGATGTAGCTACTTTGTGTACTGGCCAGGACAGTGAAATAGCGGTGGTGCCGGTAAAACAACGGTCCGGATGTAACGCCATTCCCCTAGGGTGAATGAAGCACAGAGAATGGAGGTGCATTGAACATAAAGGGGGTAAGACAAAGAAAAAAACTAAGATAAGAGGTGGCGGAGAGGTGACAGAGGAAAAGTACGGCAGAGAGGTGACAGATGAGCGTAATTGGGCAGAGCAGCAACAAAGAGCAAGAAACCGACGGTGGAAGAGGGTCAGTGTATGTGACGGGCAGAATCAGTGAGAGAAGGGAAGAGTCTAAGGGGATATATTTGCTAACATTTTGTATGAGTTTGCGTCACAGAAGTGATGCAATTTAGCGCGACATGTTTATTCGAAATGTACTTGTTGGAAAGTCACCTGACACTTACACAAAGCAGTACCTATTGCTGCTTTGCATTATTCTGCATCAAAGTGGTGTTCCATGGGTGGAACATTGGCGTTCTCTTACAACCACCCATTGTTTTTGATACAAAACTCTATCTAGTAGGTAGGGTGTTGCATAAAAAAAATGCCCTTTTGAAACTGGCATTATTGAGGATAAATGCTTTTATTTCCCCAAATCTTTTCCAACTCTGCATGTTTGCTCCACTGTACAGCACACGGTAAACATCCTTTACAACGCAACTGTTACAACAAAGTACCTTTACGACGCAACCATTACAACGCAACTTTTACAACGACTTGCGCTGGGTGGCGCTGTAGGATAGGGATTAGTTTCCAACACCTTTCCTACTATCCACGGGGACTGGAGTTGGAATAGTAAATTAAAGTATTCACTATCCAGCGCCCCCCAACGCACGTCGTTGTAAAAGTTGCGTTGTAAAACTTGCGTCGTAAAGGCATGCGTTGTAATAGCATGCGTTGTAATGTCATACATCCCAGCACACATACAACATAGGAAAAGTATAAAACTTAGTCTAAGCATAGTATTTTGTTCTGGAAGGGTACCCTCCCTGTACAAGGCCTATGCTAGACTTGATGCACACCTGCACTAAAGTGCAAAGTTGTGTGCATGGCGAAGGCAGCCTAATAGTGCGCCAGCACTGAAGAGTGAGCAGGACAGCACCATATCTCTGTAGAAAACCAAAGGCTTATTCACTTCCTCTCAAGCAAAGCAGCTCAGCATTTTTGGCTGCTTCTCTGCGTTGCAGGACATTTAACTAAATGTATTCCCTCTGAGAGAGATGAAGTAAAAGTTATAGCATGTAGAACTGGGCTAGCTAACAAATTAAAAGGGAGAGCACAGCCAGATTTTAGTAAAGTCAAAGAGCCCATGCAAAGCCCTGAAATATATGGCATGTAATTCATGCAGCAAATATCATTTTAGAATGTGATAAGGTGCTGTAAAAATTAAAAAAAGTATATTTCTTTAAAATGTGGAATCATTTCAACTTAGTACATCAGATTACATATATCACTGCATTTAGATATATTTATTAAAAGTAGTAGTTTTTAATCATGAACTGAGAAACATACCTGCTGTTATTAGTGAACTAAGGGCTAGATGTAGGTCAACAAATACCGGTCGGTAACGGCCGATTTCGGCCGTTACCGACCGGTATTTGGTGATTGAGATGTAGGGGGTCTATATTTTACAGAATCGGTAAATTTACCGAATCGGTTAATTTACCGATTCTGTAAAATACCGAATCGGTAATTTTACCGAATGGGACAATCCATATGTAGGTGGCACTGGAAACAGTGCCACAGGCCCCTAAGAATTTGTTATTTACCATGTAATACTATTGCATGGTAAATAAAGAATTTCTGTGTACATGCACATCTGTGCATGTACACCTGTGCCATGTGGCACACAAGCCTGAATCAGGGGTGCAACAGGGTGTCAAAGTGACACCCTGTCCCCCTTGTAAATTCGGTAATTTTACCGAATCGGTATTTACCGATTCGGTAATTGACATTGGTTCCTATGGGCCTCATGGCCCATAGGAATCAATGGCAAGTACCGAATCGGTAAATACTGATTCGGTAATTACCGAATGTTACAGATTCGGTAAATAATTTGGTAAATTTACCTACATTGCATTTACCGATTTGTAAATACCGAATCGGTAAAATTCGGTATTTACTAATCGGTAAATGCCATTTACCTACATTGGGCCCTAAGAGACTTGGCAGGTTTCATATGAATTCTGTATGTGGGCTAGATTCTTATTATACATGTAGCAAAATTACAGTAAATTACATCAAATGCAATAGGCGTCTCATCAGCGCATATTGGCAATGAATGTAATTTTACAGAATGGGACAATCCATATGTAGGTGGCACTGTAAACAGTGCCACAGGCCCCTAAGAATTTGTTATTTACCATGTAATACTATTGCATGGTAAATAACGAATTTCTGTGTACATGCACATCTGTGCATGTACACCTGTGCCATGTGGCACACAAGCCTGAATCAGGGGTGCAACAGGGTGTCAAAGTGACACCCTGTCCCCCTTGTAAATTCGGTAATTTTACCGAATCGGTATTTACCGATTCGGTAATTGACATTGGTTCCTATGGGCCTCATGGCCCATAGGAATCAATGGCAAGTACCGAATCGGTAAATACTGATTCGGTAATTACCGAATGTTACAGATTCGGTAAATAATTTGGTAAATTTACCTACATTGCATTTACCGATTTGTAAATACCGAATCGGTAAAATTCTGTATTTACAAATCGGTAAATGCCATTTACCTACATTGGGCCCTAAGCGACTTGGCAGGTTTCATATGAATTCTGTATGTGGGCTAGATTCTTATTAAACATGTAGCAAAATTACAGTAAATTACATCAAATGCAATAGGCGTCTCATCAGCGCATATTGGCAATGAATGTAATTTTACAGAATGGGACAATCCATATGTAGGTGGCACTGTAAACAGTGCCACAGGCCCCTAAGAATTTGTTATTTACCATGTAATACTATTGCATGGTAAATAACGAATTTCTGTGTACATGCACATCTGTGCATGTACACCTGTGCCATGTGGCACACAAGCCTGAATCAGGGGTGCAACAGGGTGTCAAAGTGACACCCTGTCCCCCTTGTAAATTCGGTAATTTTACCGAATCGGTATTTACCGATTCGGTAATTGACATTGGTTCCTATGGGCGGCCCATAGGAATCAATGGCAAGTACCGAATCGGTAAATACTGATTCGGCAATTACCGAATGTTACAGATTCGGTAAATAATTTGGTAAATTTACCTACATTGCATTTACCGATTTGTAAATACCGAATCGGTAAAATTCTGTATTTACAAATCGGTAAATGCCATTTACCTACATTGGGCCCTAAGAGACTTGGCAGGTTTCATATGAATTCTGTATGTGGGCTAGATTCTTATTATACATGTAGCAAAATTACAGTAAATTACATCAAATGCAATAGGCGTCTCATCAGCGCATATTGGCAATGAATGTATTTGAAAGTGCTCTGATGTGTGATAAACAAAATAGAGGCTCCATGAAATAAAGCTTTTAGCATTAGACAATATGGTCAAGGAGAGGAGGCGGAATTGATCTTAGATTTTCCAATTTATGACTGTGCAATTTAGCCCCGAGATGAGTATCTCTATGACATTGAAGCTCAATGCTTGACCTTTACTTCTTAGAGGATGAGAAGAGAGTGTAGGTGACATTGTCTTTTTGGGAGTTTGACATAGCGTGAACCAAGCCCATGGACATAAGAACACTTCTGACACAGACTACATTCAACTTTTGTTTCTTATTCACAGGGAGGTTTTCCTGGATTGCATTACATGCTGAGCTGGGGCTGGGATTTGAGCCTGGCTCCCCATGATGCATGGTTGGTAGATGTAGGTAATGGGCCACATCACCTTCAATGAAATATCGGCTCGTTTTGCTCTTGAGGTTGCAACAGCCCCTTGAGCTGAGCCAGAGCCAGGCCTGACAAAATGTGAGAGGCTTTCATAGAGTGAGCGGGGAGAGATGGATGTAAAGGTAGAGAACAGCTGACACAAGGTTGCATGAACAATAGTGCTGAAGAGCAGTGCATGGAGGGGAGAGGTAGATGGGAGAGGAGAGGTGACATGCAGCAGGGATGTGCGAGGTGGTTGTAATTGGAGCAGAATCAGTGAGAAAGGTTAAAGACCAAGGGAGAGATGAGGTGTAGCGTAGAACTTGGAAGCGAGAGGTGCATGTAAGAGAAGCAGAAGAGTGAGACAAAATAAGACATTTGGGGGCGTTCAAGGCAGTAAACAACATTTACAATGTATCGTTTACAACACATGCCATTACAATGGAAGTTGTTACAATGACGCATTGTTACATTGCATTCCATTACAACGCAGTTGTTAAAAATACTTGCTGTAGGGGGCAGAAGGTGTTGGATTTGTTGGACTTTCAATCCAACACTTTCCCTACTGTTTCACACACTGGAGTTGGAAGAGTAAATAATACTAATCCAAACGGTAGAACCCCCCCTACAGCAAGTCGTTGTAATGACTTGCGTTGTAAAAGCATGCGATGTAACAGCGCATCGTTGTAACGACTTGTGTTGTAATGGCATGCGTTATAAATTCGTTAAAGGGGAGAGGTGGGTGTAAATTGGGACAGACCTGCAAGCAAAAGTTAAGAGACTGGAGGGAGAGATGAGAGATGAAGGAAAGTTCATAGATGGGAGCTGTAGATGTAAGAGAGACAGAACCAGCAGGAGAATTGAAGCAGAGGAGAAAGAGAGCGATTGGTGAGTTGTAGGGAGGTGGCTGTAGAAGGGCTGAATCACTGAGAAAGATAAGAGTCAGGGGGAGAAATAAGGTAAAGCTTAGATCATGGAGGAGAGAGTTGGGTATAAGAGAACAGAACCAGAAAGAAAAGGGTTGAAGTAAGAAGAGAGATGAATGTAAAAGGGACACAATCCTCAAGATACGGTTAGAGGCTGGGGAGAGATGAGAAGAAGAGTAGATCACAGAGGGAAGAGATGAGTGTAAGAGTGGCAGAATTAGAGAGTAAAGATAAGAGTATCCAGGAGGATGAAAGTGACTTGGTGGATGTAATTGGGGCATAACTATTGAAAATGTTAAGAGGCTGTGGGAGAAGATGAGACATAAAGGTAGTGCATGGATAAGAGACATGAATATAAGGGAAGCAGAACCAGCGAGGGAACATAAGCAGAGTTGAGAGCTAGACAGTGATGAGATGTGGATGAAAGAGGGCAGAAGAATCAAGAGATGGTAAGAGGTAGGTAGTAAGAGCGAGAGAGGAAGGGAGAGGTGGATCATAGATGGGCAGAAACAGCAAGAGAAAGTTAAAGGCTTGATGAGAGATGGAGAGTAGGTCAGAGATGGAGAGGTCGATCTAACAGGAGCAGAATCAGCAAGATAAGGTACGAGGAGAGTTGGAAGGAAGAAGAGGAGAGGTCTGTGTAAGAGGGACAAAATCAGTGTGAGAAGAAAAAAGGAAAGAGGAGAAGGAAAAGGTGGAGTGAGAATGGTAGAAACAGCAGATAAAGATTAAAGGGTGGGTGGAGAGTTGAGAGCTGAAGAGTAGGGCAGGGAAGGGAGACACAGGTGCACAAGGGGAAAGACCAGCAAGAGAAGGTGAGAGGCTGGGTGGAAAAATGAGAGGTAAAAACTAGAGAGGAAAGATGCACATAAGAGTAGCAGAATCAGACACAGAAGGTAAGGTGCTTGGGGAGAGATGAGAGGTAAAAGTACATAATGCAGGGGTAAACAGGATATAAGATGGGCTGAACCAGCAAGACTTGGTTGTCGGCTATGCGAGAGATGAGGGGAAAAGTACAGCATGGTGTGCAGAGGTGAATGTGAGCGGACAGAATCAGCAAAAAAAGTAAGAGTCTGGAACAGGGGTATAATGTTTTGAGCTAGTGTGTGCTGCTCAGTTCATTGAACCTTCTGCTGAGGTTTGACATTCCTCTTTCCCTTGATTTTCCATTTAAAATATTTGAAAAGAAATGTCTTATTTTTGAGAAGCATGTGTCATCCTCCACAAAGGGTTGTGATCTTGAACCATTCTTGGTGTGCGTGATGAATTGCACCTATTCTACTACTCCTCTTTACCTTTCTATTAAATCTCACTACCAGTTGGGCCCTTTTCTGCCCATGTCCTGACCTGGGATCTAGAGATCATACCGCTTGTCCTGACCTCCCTTTGCAATATCTTGCTTGCTTCATTACCAGTTCCTACCAATGTGAAAAGCTTTTTTAAAAACTGTGGTCATTCCACTACTCAAATAACCTTCATAAGGCTCAGAAAACTGCTCAGCATCGTCCACCATCTCTTTGCTGCCTTTTTCTCGAAAATCCGACAGTTATTTTATGTAACAGGAAAAAGACAGAAGTATGTTGTGAGAGTTTTATTTCAGGTCAGGGGCAATGGGAGATCTATTACCAGCACCGTTGTTTACAATTGCTGTATTTGAACTTAAGACAATTTCATTGCATTTGGATATGAGTTATTCCTTTTCGAAACTTGCCTCTCAAAGATGAGAATAGCAAACAGTCAATGCATAATTCAGGAGATGATAAAGGTATTGGAACTCAGATACAGTAGGTGACATTAATCATACTCATAAGTAACTTATCTAGCCAGCCTAGCTATGTCTTTTATGAGGGAGTAATTTAGATAAGGTGGTCAAGGAATTAAACAACAACAAAAATGTGTTCTGTGACCACTAGTCCCCCAATACCAACAAACGCCCTTTGATGCCTTAGACAATAAGCCACCCTGCAAGGCTATGATGTCCAGGCAGCGGGGCTAAGCTCATATAGTAAAAGCAAAAAATCTACAGTTAACCCATGGGCCTTTGACTGGGGCCAGCTGGTAGACCTATTTTCTATTACTGTGGTTAAACTGGGCTCCTTGATTGAGCTGGCTTAGCATTTAGGGCACAACCTAAAATCTGCTACAACCTTAGTGTCGGAGTGCACAGAGTCAGTCTGACCCTTATCACTATGGGGCTGATTCACAGAACTAATCTGAGATAAAATCCTTAACCTCCTTCTTTTGATATTCACAGAAGGCATTTAGTAGTAGTAAAGTTAGGACTCCTAACTTTACTACTACAAACCTGAGACAAAATCCTAACTTTACGACGTTCGGTATTCACAAAAGGCATTTAGTAGTAGTAATGTTAGGAGTCCTAACTTTATTGCTACTAAATGCCTTCTGTGAATACCAAAAGTAGTACGTTTAGGATTTTATCTCAGATTAGTTCTGTGAATCCGCCCCAAAGAAGGCGGCTCATTATCATGTGCAGAATGGCAATAGACCAGTCTCTGCAAATACAGCATGAAGTGTGCCTCATCCCTCTACAGTAAATAATCCAAAACCACAGTGAGTGAAAGCAAGGAAATTTCAGGGGCAGAGTTAGAATTGTCCTCCTGTAGGAGGTGAGGAGGAGAAGGGGGAGGGTAGAGGAGAAGGAGGGACAGCTGAGGAATGAGGGGAGAACTCCAAAAGGTACATCACTGCACTTAGAATAATGTACAAACCATTGAGCCAATCATGTAGCCAGTAGGTATGGAGAGGCACATCTTGCTTTTTTGCAAAAGTGTTTAGTTGGGTAGCCTGGGACGTGACTAGAGTGATTGTGAATGATGGAAATGGTCTTGAATGGCATTGCATTGAATTTTCTATTTAACCAAGATCCAATGAATTTACCTGAGGCAGGCGCAATTCAGTTATTACTTTTCTGGGTAAATAGGAGGTCAGCGGCATGGTTTTGGTCCCTGTGATAATATGGTGTCTTCGCAGGTATTAGAGAGGTATGACTTCACATTTTTTAAACTGTAAATCTCTGGAAATACTTTAGCTTTATTTGGGAAGTTATGTACCACCTCCCCAACCCACCCTCTGCACATTGCTTTATTTCCTTTCTTAACAGGTGTAAACTGCATGGAGTAAACTCTAGTAAGTCCCTCTTGTTTTGTTGCTTAAATATATTATTTAGCTCTTTAGTCACTGACGCCCAGTGTACCTTTTGGCAGTCATGCTTCCCTGGCCCCACACTGTTTTCCCTTTTTAGCCATCTCTTGGGTATATCTTTAAGTTAGTCAAGCTCTTTGCATCTGTTAAAAATTAAGTTTGGAAGTAATTACTTTGTTTAGGCACTCAGTGGCAAATTTACAAGCCCCTTACGACACTTTTGCGCTGCTGTTGCGTCACTTTTGTGATACAATGGCAGCATATAAAATGCGGCAAATGTAGAACGTGACGCATCAAGGGAGATGTATCACGTTGTAAAGCCCTGCGTAACATCATACAAGATTTAACTGCGTGACTTTTAGTGCACCACTGCGTCAAAACCTTACCCCTGCTTGCAGCAGGTGTAAGGAGAGACGCAGTGTATTGTGAACTGGCCGCAACATGCATTGCTGGAGTTGCTTCATGCTTGCTACACAACTCCAGCAATGCGTGACTTTTCTGCAAACAGATGCGTCAGAATTTCTGACGCATCCGTCAAACCTTGGGCCATAGTGCGCCGTATTGTAAATACGGCACATCTATGGTGGCGCAAGGGTTTTTCACGCAGGTGCAGGGAAACTGACGCATCTTTACAGATGCACCAGTTTCCTGTAAATCTGCCCCTGTGTATGAAGGTGTGGGCCTGCCTCTGGTGCTTGTGTCTGCCACTGCCTCTGGTGCTTGTGTCTGCCACTATATTAGCCCCCCACCTGTGTATGAGATTGTGCCGTCTCCTCTTACCTTTTGCAATCTATGCTTTCTGTTGCTTGCTGCAGTATGTGCAGGTTACTAACCTGATCTAACACGTTTCCCATTGTGTTGAATCCCCTCATGCCTGCTGAAAACAAAATGCCTTATCTTGAACTTCACTTGCGTAACGTGAGGGCTGGGGAGGCACTTTAGACACTTTAGTTGCTGCTGTATAGCTCTAGGGCAATCTGTTATGGGATTTTAATAATGCACTAATCCAGAAACAATTAGTGAACATTGGAGTAATCATATCGGTTTTGGCAAACCTAAGACTAGTTTTTCAACCCAGTTTGATTAATGTAATGTATTTCCACTTAATAAAGATTTAAATATATGTAATTATTTTATTAAGGTACTAGCCATACTAGGTAAGCATCTTCCTGGAAAGCCGCTTCACCAATACCAGAAAATGATGGTCAATTGATGTTACTTCCTGTGATGTCACATCTTACAGGGGCCTTAAATGTTCCTATTTGGCCCGGGGTTCCACGAATCCTAGAACTGGCCATTGGTCCATGAGTACAAGCCCCTATGTTTCAAACACTGCTCTGGCCAGGGACGTAGCCAGGTGCCAATCACAGCCAATGAACTACCTTTGCACGCCGGCCGGAGCTCTAATAATCAGGCAGGTGTGGCCCCAAGCACACAACCACAGTCTCCAGTCATCACTAAGAAGGTTTGCAGTGGACACATAGAAGACTATTCCTACCCCTGTCCTTGGGCAGTCAAATCCTGTGAAGAAGAAACCACTATAACCTGAGGAAGAGGACATGAGGACCTCTTCTCCTGCTCAAACAATGGCAAGTCAGAAATTGCATTAATAACTCAGGAGCTTGAGGATGAGGGAGAGGCAGGCTATCCACAGCCAAGGTGGCAGCCCAGTGCCGGGGTTCAACCAATACTGCTGACCCACATAAATGGCCTGGAAGCCGGGAAAGTCTACAAATAAACAAAGAGCGGGCGGAGTTGAAATGTTAGTATCGGGATCTGGGACGATAGTTTAGGTATGGGAATGCCTTTGGAGGGCAAAATAAGCAGTATCACCAGTGAACAAGAGAAAATGTGAATGGTTTGCCTGTGCATCCACCACCATGGATCTCTATTAACCGGGCTCATTCACAGATAGATGGCTTATGAGGTCATGAATGAGGCTAATGAGTTGGGGTGGTGAAGTCAGGTCAAGAAATCATCGACTTTCCAACTTCGGTAGCTCCATGGAGACCCACATTTTAGATCTAGGTGCTACATTCCCATGTTACGAATTGCTGATTACATATATGATGGGAACCTGTAGCGGTGTTGAGCTAGGACACCAGAGGGTGAGACAAGTATAGAGGCTGCTTCTGGGGGCAGTGTAGAAGGTCCCCTGCAAGATGGATATTACTTGGGGCACCCTTGAGAGATGGTGTCTGCCTACAGCGAAATGGTGTAAGGGACAAACTACTAGAGAAATGCATGACAAACCTTGGAGACACAATAGAGGGTGGTGGTGACTCAGGAAGTGAACTCCAAGGAGTATCTTGAGAGACAGCTGATGTGAGACAAACGATTCCTGGTCGTTTGGAGGCCTTCATTGGTCCAAAGTAAACGGGCTGTCCTGAAGAAGGCGTTTTCACTGAAGCACGCATAGAAAAAATGTTTATAGCCACAAAATGAATGGTTACAGAATGAAAAGAAATCTAATAATTGTATATAACAATTGCATTGGGAAGACAATTATTTTTAAGACAACACACATCGATTATGTTTGTAACAATAATTGATAGACCTGCTATATGAGTTTTGTGAAAAAAGTCTATAGAATATGTGTATGTTTTTATGAATGTGAAGGAATGGAATGAATGAGATTGACAATTAGTGTGTTGGATGGATGTGAGTGAGTATTTTGTAGTGCTTTTAGATAACTTCTGTGTTGAGGCACGTAGGCTATTATTAAATATAAATGTAGTTGATTTTTATAATAACTGAAATTTTCTTTTGACCTATGTACTAATGGAGTTAAAAAGTACAAAATAAAATGGACTTTTCTGGGCAAAAAAGCTTTTTCTTAAGTGAGTTTTTCCTTTCTTACTACACAAATGTTTTACATGTGTTGAACAATACTTGTAAGATAACGAAACATTAGCCTTTGATTTATTGCCATTCAATGTGGCCGTTCACAGACTGCAAACCCCTAACATGTGCATCCAAACTGGCAGACTTCATTACTGGAATGAGGCCTTTCCTTTAATCATGCAAAGAATCAATCAGTTTTTTATAAAGCTCATCTGCTCACTCATAAGGGTTTCAAGACACTGAGTGGGGGGTGGTGGTGGGGAGGCTGGATCTGCAGTTCAGTCGCAGAGTCAGGTCATGAGGTCCTTCCTGAATTGTGGCAGGGATAGTGTTAGCCTGAGATGCAGAGGCAAGGAGTTCCAGGTCTTCCTAGCCCCACACCAATATTTAGGGTTCCAACACATCTACCATTAAAGAGGGAATCCAACCTAAAGGCCCTTCGAAATTTGTGGTGGCTATTCTTGTCCCTTCTTGGTTACCTCGCCTGTAATGACTTGGCTATCTCCTATTTTTGGTGCCTCTGTCAGTTACCAGGCCATTACTTACCACAGCCCCTCTCAGGACTCATGAAAACACCACACTTTAGAATACCTACCTGAGAAAGGAATAACACTGAATGCTAGAAATACTGAGCCATAGTTGGGAGGATATGTAAAGCAATTCAACGCACCTCAGTGCGAACAACACCTTCCGGTGAACAACGCCTTCAGGCGAGCAACGCCCCACTGCACGAACAACGCACCACTGTGCGAACAACGCCTCCCGGCGAACAAAACAATGCACCACTGTGCGAACAACACCTTCCAGTGAACAACATGCCACTGCACGACAACGCACCACTGTGCGAACAACGCCTCCCGGTGAGCAACGTGCCTCTGCACACCAACGCGCCACTGTGCGAACAACGCCTTCCACCGAGCAACGTGCCACTGCATCAACAATGCACCTCAGTACGAACAACGCCTCCCGGCAAACGGACACATACCTCCACTATGCTGGGGTAAAATACTTAGAATTTAGACTTCCCTGCTGGGAGCCGATTTCCCTCCCGTATTGACAACTACCCCTTTGGAGGGGAACTTACCCATCCCTCCGTGAGCACTTGGTAAAAAAGTGGCCGACCTTCCCTCACAAGGAATACAGACAAATTATAAACTCTGGGGTTTCTTTATTAAACAATGATAGAATGACAAAAGAAAGAAATAACTAAACATCACAATAGACATTCTTCATAATAGCAATTACTGACGTATACATATATGTATATATGTATAGAACCTGAAAATGAAAGAAATAGTTAGACATAAACAATCATATAACAAGCGTCATTGGAACACCTCACCATGATCTTAGTCATCTTGCATTCGGAGAAAGGCCCGTCTCTCTCTCTCTGGCTCGGTCAGGACTCTCTGTTCCACAGTCACGCCTGCACGTCTGCACCGTGATGTATCACCAGACCGCCAAAACCACCAGACCAGCATCTCTCTCCCTCTTTCTTTCTCGGGCCTCTTTCTATAATATAGAATGCAACCCTCCATCGAAGCTACTAGAAAACTCCGCCTAGCTTTCCCATCAGATTCCTGTACCACCTCGTACCGAGAACATAACAACAGCTGGCCAGGCGTTTGCTATGACTCCGGCGCAAAGTGAGCACATTCCTCCGATAAGAACCGGTCCTCTCTAGTTTAGGAGAAGTGAATAACAAGTAGGAATTAAAACATAACCTCTCACCCAAAGAGGTTCGAAGAATAGCGACAGCTTAGAACATGGAGTCACTCGAGCATAGGCCTCTATGCCTGAGAAAGAGCAAAAGCGGTGTACAGGAAGGCATAAGATCATGCCAAAGCAAGTAGGCAAGCCCTGCCATTAAGTGAGATAAAGTCGGAAACAGAAATAGCATTGACAAGCCCTGCTTTATATTCACATATGCCTAAATAGCAGTAAAATATACTTAGATGGTGGTGGGCAATGGTCATAAATAGTTCAATCGTTGAAAATACCTCGGTCACTACACTCGCCTCACCTTGTACCTTCTCCATATCCACCTAGGCACATGAAGTTGTCTCTTCCTAGTGTTCCAACCTAGTGCACAACCAACTTGACCACTTCAGCCATCACTTGAGTGGGGAGAGCCAGGGCTGGACTGGGAACGCAAACCAGCCCTGGGCCCTGGCAATTACCGGTCTGACCGGTCACGGGGGTTGGTGGGGAACACTGCTAATGCTTTGATACAGGGAGCCGATATTTCAGTGCTTCTGTCAAACCGGCTCCCTATACCAAAAACGCCCCCCCACCTGTCAAAAACCAGCCCCCCCCTTCCGGCCTACCATAGAAACGCCCGATGCACGCTATGGCCTGTACAGCCCTGGGGCGAGCTCACCTTGAGTAAGCTGGACATGCTTCCTCTCTTCCTCTATCAATTCTGAATCTCATTTGAGGGATGTAATAATAATAATAATAAACAAATTTATAAAGCGCATGGCTACACTAACTAGTGCGTCCCCTGTGCTACTGAATATCGACACCAACAATGTGGCACAAGAATATCGAGCAACATAAATGGAACAACTTTATGTCCCAAAACTTTGGCACAGCAAAATGCCGAATTGGCAGTCCATTTTTTGCTTTTAATCCATTTTCTTCATTTCTCAACTCTTTCATCACTCTTTATCATCTCATTAATCCAACTCCATATGTACTCTGTCGCAATCCACAGGTGAGAATTATGGCAATTTCCCAAGTTTCTTATGTTAACGATGGGCCATCCGAGCCTCTTTCAATAACACGTGCTAAAGCCAGGTTCTATAAAAAGCAGTTTATTTGCACCCAATGCATTTCCAGCCAATTTGGCTCTTCGTCAGGGGTCACTGAAAATTACAATATATACATACATTAGTGTACCATCTTATTATTGTCTAAATCTCTACTACATTTTTCTACATTCTCTCATCAGTTAAAACCTTAAAAACTTCATTAACATATTTCTACCGGTGAACATTTATATTTCTTTTCCCCACTAGTGTTGCACCGTTTCAAAAAGCAACCCCGTTCTAATTATTCGAAAACCCTAATGCTATTGTTTACACTATGTTATCGTTAGCCTCTTTAAATCAATATGTGCACTTTGTTTGTACGTGACCCTTCCTTCTATTATAGACACTGTGCTTGCATTGCTTGACAAGTAATCCTCCTCCCCTCCCTAAGCGCCTTGAAACCCTCTGGGTATGTAGTGCGCTATATAAATTCTTTGACTTGACTTGACATTGCCCTCTTTAAATCAATGTCTCTAACATACCTGCTGGCGCTCCTTCATTGTACTAAAAAACGTCTTTCTCCTCACTGATATGCAAATGCGTAATCATGAGCTCTTCAATCTGACCGTATTTAAACCTTAATATCGAGGACAGAATAATGAAGGATAAGATATCGAAAAGAAAGTGTATATAGGAAAGTTCATATTTACTATTCCTCACTCCACAGCTACATACCTTGAAGATATATGCACAGCATAAGTACATATGTGTGGAGTTAGGTATAGAACATTTAGACTTACTTACCTGTGGACACTCTTCTTTCAATACTTTTCCTCGATGTTCTGTCCCTCTGATTTTGTGGGTTCGATAACCAGGCTACACACCCATTTCAAGCTTATGTGTGTCTCTTTTCTCTTTTTCGCAAGGTGTGGCCTTGCTTTGCTACTCATATTATGCTTGAATAAAAACAAGGTCAAAAAAGACACTGTTATGACTTATTGAAACCTGTATAAGAAAGAGACTTTAGTTTCAATACCAGCCCCCCTCTCCCTCACAACTATATTGTGTCATCCTAGATAAAGCACGTTCCCTCATCTGTTCTTCAATTTCCTTATCAGTCAAAAGAAGAAGTGCCAGTTAAAAGGCTGACCAACAGTAGGAAGTGGTATTTAAAAGCAGGGCATTTGATTTATCCATAATTCAGTGTAAGTACTGGGAGTGACAGCAAACATCGAGCCTTATTCTAAATAGGTTTTTTTTTGTCGGTTCAGCGAGTCCTGCCGTATTATCTTGCGAGGGTGTTTGTATGTTTGCCTGTGCATGCCTTTATTCGTGTGTGTATGTGTCCACTCTCCCCAATGGGGCCACGCGCCCTCACGCTTGACTACAACTTTACAATGCACCCCCATATCAGCCTGTCCAAATGTTTTTACATTTATACCATGATCCCTTATTCTGACACTTGGGGCTGCAATTGTGATACCTGCTACTGGAGTTACAGACTGTACTGTGCAGTGTTGACAATCCTGCTATTAACTGAGGGGCCTATTTACAAGTTCCTTGCACTGCCAGTGTGTCATTTATTATGACGCTCCGGTGGCTCAGAGTGCAGACCCATATCTACGAGGCTACGCAATGCAACTTTACTTGGCTTTTCTTGTCCTCATAGATATGGTGTAAGGCAACGCAGCGCTAGTCACACTGCATGAGAGAGGCATTCCATGGGCTCTGGGTTGGGTGTTCCCATGCAACACCCGTTGGTTTTGATGCATTTCCAGATTTACAAGGATCTGTAAACCTCGGAATGTGTCAAAACTATCCGCTTCTCAAAGGCAGGTGTAACAGGGAGAAATATGTTTATTTCATGGAGAAATATGTTTATTTCTCCTAGTTTTTTCCTCTGTATATCTGTACTACATTCTGCATTTTGCAAAACACATAGAAAGAGGAAAACACCTCCATAGATTGTAGTTGTGCAGGAAGGGGCCTCTTCCTGCACAAAAACAATCCTGCGTGCAAGGGTGCCTGCATTGGCGCTTGCCACCATATTGTGCGCTGCCTGAATGGGCAGGAATGCAGGTGCCTTCCTGCCCTTTCGAGTTGGTGTAGGCAACGCAGCAAAAAGACTTGCGGTGCTGCCGTACCCCAAGTCATTGTAAAGGAGACCCTGAGTGTTGTTTGCAGGGCCAAGAGAGTGGAATGAATCATTTACAGGAAAGATATGATAAACTAAAAAACTGAAAAGAATGAAGAGCCTAGTAACTCTATGACACAAGTGACAGCCACGCTGCCCTAAATAGGGCAGGGAGACCATTACTGTGACATGATGGCCTTGTGGCAAATAGGCTGTCAGGTCAAAGGTTAATGGAAGGTTAAGGAAGAGGTGTGGCGCCGCGGCCAGGGCGACTGACTCCGGAATCTGGGGATCACGGTTCGATCCCCGGCACCGGCGGCAGATTAGCCCAGCACCATGTGACTCTGGGCAATAGCTTGCTTAATCTTCCCGACGGCCCCCAGCGCCTAGAGACCCTAACGGGTGATTGTGCGCTTTACAAATGTGGATATTATTATTATTTTAATGCAGGCGGAGCCAGTAGAGGCTCCACTTTCATAAACACAGCATTTCCCCTGACTCAAAATATGGCGGGGCATCAAGGAGTTTGGCTGGGTGATACAGGGTCGGATTGGGTTTGAAAATCGGCCCCCATTTGCATATTGCCTTTCCTCAAATCACTGCTTCAGCGTAATTACATTAAAAAGGAGGGGGGGGCTTAAAACAATGCACGCATTAGTTTACACTGGTGAAACACACCTGAAAACAAGTGAGGCCACTTCTACTGAAGCCCCCTGCCCCGCTCAGTATGTGCATATATTAATGGGCAGGCCAGTGAGACAAAGGGAGTGATACCTCTGCCTGTTGCTAAACCGGGGGTGGGAACTCAGACACCGGCCCCTCGGGCATTACCCGAGTGCCCGCGTTACCAATCCGAGGCTGAGAGTTTATGGGGGTTTTCCACGCTCCCAAACTCTAAATGAGGCACCAACATCCGAAGAAATAGACTAATAGGCTAATGCCTCATACAGCTATTTTGTTATGAGTAATCAGGCCTCCAAAATAATTATTTTCTCTTTTCCTTCCTCTCGCACACAATCGCTGCCTCTCTCACTAGCTTTTATATTCCGGACTTCCTCCCCACAAAGATATGCTCACACATACACACATCCACACGCACCCAGCTTTACCCAACCCTGCCTTGCAGAAACATCCCTGGTTTGTGGTGAGCTGTGACTCACTCTTCCAATGAATGTTCTCGCTGCGGGCATGTCTTCTTGCAGTGATTGAATCCTCGCCCAATCTATTCCTCTCCACAGGCACGCAGTTACACACATGAGGAATTCAGAGCCACTCCCAGCCTGCTCATTTCCACAGACAAGCAAACATGTGAGAAAACATGACGAGGATGGAAAAAGAAAGCATATTCACTGAAGCTGACTGGAGCAAATGGCTGTCCTTCCTAGGCCTTTAGAAATCTATGTAGGTGGCTATGTTTTGACATCTCACAATTGGGATACATTTAAACTTCCCTCTATGCCAACAGAACACATTACACACAGCAATGGCACCATCAAACATGCAACACAGCATGCTGTATCTTTGGCTGAGCCTCACCAGCTCAAAAGCCCATCCTTATCATCTCCCAAACCTACATATCAACCACTCAGAAGACTTTAACACAATCGCACGACATCCACACTCCTACGATATTATACCAAACCTATATATATTCTGTTGATGTTTCTTCAATGACCAGTGAACCTGATCCAAGAAATAGATAGCCCTGCATCTCAACAACAATACAAAGTGCACATTCCTTCGGCACATACACCCATATACCTAAAGCATTATAAAGATCCATAACAGGAACTATCCGGTCACTCTCTCATATAAATCATTATTCAAAAACATAAGTTTGTCAGTTTACTTCCTCCGGTCACTGCCCTGAATGGTTCATTGCGAAACAGTTCCAAATACAAGCACACACAGATTCCACATCTCACCATGACTCCAGTCAAAGAGAATCCCACGTCCATAATGATGCCAAGTCCCCAAATCTCCATGGCACCACACACATGTTCTACATGCGTTAAATACAGTGGCGTAACAAGGTCAGGTGGTACCCGGTGCGGTAAATTTCTTGTCACACCCGACCTGAGAAAATGTCAAAAATATGTGTTTAAAACACATATTTTTACCATTTTGTCACCCCCCTCAGTGATGACACCCGGGGCGGCGTGCACCCACCGCACCTCCCTTCCTACGCCACTGGTTAAACAATGCTTGTAAGATAATCATATCAAATCAAAGCAAATCAGGTGTTTGTTAGGCGCAACTACTCACCCGTAAGGGTCTCAAGGCGCTGGGGAATTGGGGGGTCGCAGGTTCCAGTCCATCAAGGAGGGGGTCTGTCGAAGAGCCAGGTTTTAAGGTTTCTTGCGAAGATGGGGAGCAATGTTATCTGTCTGAACCTTTGCCACGCACATAGCGCTGCGCGTTAGAAGCGGGCTGCTACTGGCTATTCTTAATTTTTAATTGCCCGTTTTGTCGCTTATTTTATTCTGAGTTGTCCGTTTTCCCCTGCTTTTAAACATATATTTAGAATTGTTAAAAATCTCATAGTCCCCCTACCTGTGTTCTTTTGCCACGGACCGCATTCTTACACTGTGGCACTACGCCACTCTCACTGCCACTTGGGCAGCCTGGTCCCAGCGCTCTGTTGACCTGGGGGCCATCTTGGGTGGGGCGAGCTAGTCGCTCTTCAGCTACTGGCTGAAGCATAGCACGTGGACTCGCTAGAGGCTGCACTCGGAGCAGTACTTAACGCGGGTAGGTGAAAGCCTTACTCCCTTCTGAACCTTTGCCACGCACATAGCGCTGCGCGTTAGAAGCGGGCTGCTACTGGCTATTCTTAATTTTTAATTGCCCGTTTTGTCGCTTATTTTATTCTGAGTTGTCCGTTTTCCCCTGCTTTTAAACATATATTTAGAATTGTTAAAAATCTCATAGTCCCCCTACCTGTGTTCTTTTGCCACGGACCGCATTCTTACACTGTGGCACTACGCCACTCTCACTGCCACTTGGGCAGCCTGGTCCCAGCGCTCTGTTGACCTGGGGGCCATCTTGGGTGGGGCGAGCTAGTCGCTCTTCAGCTACTGGCTGAAGCATAGCACGTGGACTCACTAGAGCCCTCTATAATTGTAAGGATATGACGCGCAGCGTGTACGCGCATCGTGGGCGCCGCAGTGACGCAGGAGTAACGCCAGAGTCCAGCCCGTCTGCGCTGAGGACGTGCTGGACGGCTGGACTCTGAATCGTGACCTCAACAGATCCCCCCTCTATAGTTACTCCTTACAGGAAATGCTGCGCCTGAAACCTCGCATTGCAGG
Source organism: Lissotriton helveticus (assembly GCF_964261635.1). Taxonomy (NCBI): domain Eukaryota; kingdom Metazoa; phylum Chordata; class Amphibia; order Caudata; family Salamandridae; genus Lissotriton; species Lissotriton helveticus. Next base: position 248,004,815 of record NC_136057.1, on the reverse strand, counting down.
ATGTATGCATACCTTTGAACCTGCTGACTTTCGCTCCCCCTTACAATGTGGCTGTTATCTCAATCCTAGGTCTATCAACCCCCCCCAACACTCTCCCCCTGGTCTCTCGGATCCTATTAGACCTAGGAGCAAGGGAGTAGAAGGCATTCTGGTTAATGCCCGCTCCCTTGTTAAAAATAAGATAATGTTCAGGGAGATGGTTTCGGATAGAACGCCTGACCTTGTATTTGTCACCGAAACATGGGCTAAAGAGTCGTCTGGCCCTGACCTAATCGAAGCTGTCCCAGAAGGATACTGCCTGGCTAGACTCGATAGGCAGGGCCGAGTGGGAGGGGGCATAGCGATCCTCTATAAAGATCCTCTACAATGCCATATTGTACCCATCCTTGATTTCCCAGAGTGTTTTCAAGCACTTTATTTTTCTATAAAGGAAGTGCAACGCCCTCTCCTTAATGGCATCCTATTATATCGAGCACCAGGCCCGCGAACTGGCTTTACCTCCAGTCTCTTGCAGGTTCTGGAACCATATTTCGGTCGGAAGAATTTCACCATCCTTGGCGATTTTAACTACCACCTAGAACGACATGATGTCTCCGATACTTTAAATCTTACTGAAGGGCTGGCGTCCTGTGGACTTGTGCAGTTAGTCCGCGGGGCCACTCATCGGGCAGGCCATATGTTAGATGGAATTTTCTCAAATGACGTCCGCCTTACCACAAAGGATCCGCTGCACTTGTCCTGGTCTGACCACCTTGCAGTTCCATTTCACCTGCAGTATGACAGGGAGGAAGGGGGCAAAAAGGGAAATCACGTTGTGGAAACGGCTAGAACCTTCAGGAATATTAACAGTCACTCGTTTGAGCCCTGGGCTGCTAGCCTTTCCACCACCGGCATGGACAATGTACAGACCGCAGTTGGTCATTTTGAGTATGTTATCACTGAGGCTATGAATGAACTGGCCCCTACACTGACCCGCCGCCGAGCTAGGAAGAAACCATCTGCCCCGTGGTTCTCCGACTCCCTTAGGCTCCTCAGACAAGAGGTAAGGAGGAAGGAAAGGCTTTGGCACTCCAGTTGGGACCTCAAGAATAAAGAGGCTCACAAACTCCTTATTAGGAAATATAAGGCTGAGATCGTGCAGGCTAAACAGGATTACTTTGTGACCCTGACATCCTCGCTCTCTTCGCCGAAGGAGCTTTTTACAATTGTTGATTCCCTCGTCAATCTACAGGCCCCTGACCCTGTCATACCTTCGCAGGACTTATGCGATAGGATTGCCTCTCTTTTCCACACTAAGATAGAGGACATCCACCTAGCTCTGGAAAAACAAAGAGCCTGCATCAGTGTGCCCACTGTCATGGCTGAGATAAACATGCTAACCACCGACTCTTCTTCATTGGGCTCCTTGGACTCCTTTCCACCTCTTATTCTTGAGGATCTTGAAATCTTGACTAATAAGATCAAATCCGGTTCCCCCATGGATACTTGCCCATTGAAAATCATCAAGCAGTGTAGGGAGACCCTTTTACCACCGCTGCTGGAGATAATGAATCTAGCTATAAGAAATGGTGTCTTCCCGTTGGAGTGGAAGAAGGCAGTGATAAAACCACTGCTAAAAAAGGCCTCCCTTGACCCGGAGGTCTTAAAAAACTTCCGCCCAATCTCGTTGCTTCCCGCTCCGTCTAAGATGCTTGAAGCACATCTGAACAAGCATCTTGCGGCTTTTGTGGAATGCTCGGGCTGCTTGGACTCCTCCCAGCATGGATTTAGGAGGGAATATAGTACCGAGTCGGCCCTCACCATTGTGCTCGATAACATCCGTAGGGCAGTGGATGGGGGCCAGACCACCCTCCTGGTCCTTTTGGATCTGACCGCTGCCTTCGACACCCTCTCCCCCTCAGTACTTACATCTCGTCTGAGGGACGTGGGGGTGGGGGGGGCAGCTTTGGATCTACTGACCTCTTTCCTTGCTGGGAGGGAGCAAAGAGTCAAACTGGGTGAGTTTCTATCTCCATCCCGACCTGTGCTATGTGGGGTCCCTCAAGGGTCGGCTCTTAGTCCGACCCTGTTTAACATCTATGTGACCCCACTGGCCAGACTTATAAGATCTTTCGGGATGGAGGTAGTTTCCTATGCTGATGACACCCAAATCCTCGTCTCTCTCTCCCATTCAGACGTGCAGACCGCCTCCAAGTTTAGATCTTGTATGGAGGCGGTTGGTCACTGGATGATTCAGAACTCTCTTAAACTGAATGGGGAGAAGACTGAGGTGATGGTGTTTGGAGGGAACAATAACATCTGGTCAGATAGCTGGTGGCCCAATTCACTTGGAGCTTGCCCTTCCCCCACTACTTCTGCCAAGAACCTGGGGGTGATGATAGACCCAGTCCTGGATATGAACGGACAGGTGAGCAGAACCATCTCAACCTGTTGGGGCCTAATCCACACCCTGCGGAGGATCAGGAAATATCTCTCGTTTCAATCCAGAAAGCAGGTAGCTGTGGCATTAATAGGCTCGCGGTTAGACTACTGTAACGCGCTGTACGCGGGGCTGAACAAGAGCCTCCTGCAGCGCTTACAGGTGGTCCAAAACGCCACGGCAAGATTTGTCTTGGACGCTCCCAGACGTACTTCGGCTACGTTAGCCAGGAAAACATTGCACTGGCTTCCGGTAGAATACCGAGTACGGTTCAAGGTCCTGTGCATGACATATAGAGTCATTTCAAAAAATAGTGACTCGGGAGTAAGCTCCATCATTTCTAACTACATCCCTGGAAGGAACTTGCGTTCCTCCGGGAAACTGCTTTTGTCAGCCCCTCGTATAAGAAAAGCTAAATGGGGCGGCAGGGCCTTTTCCACACTTGCCCCTAAATGGTGGAACAAACTCCCTTTTGATCTCAGGTCCCTACCCACACTACAGGCATTTCGTGGTGCACTTAAAACTCGCCTCTTCCGGCAAGCCTATGTGTAGTGGATGAATGGTTCTACTTTCTGATTTTATTGTTAGGCGCCTTGATACCTTCGGGTTATTGTTTTGTGCGTTATAAATTATTTTCATTCATTCATTCATTCATTCAGCGGAAGGTAATTCCAGCCTCTGGCTACGCGGAAGGAGAAGGAGCGGCCTCCCAATCTGGTCTTTCTGGTGCGGGGGACCATGGCGTAGGAGAGCTGGGCTGACCGTAGGGTCCTTTGGGTTGCGTGGAATTTGAGTCAGCTGTTCAGGTATGCTGGTCCGTTATCGTGGAGGGCCTTGTGAGCGTGGGTTAGTATCTTGAAGGTGACTCTAGCTTTGATGGGGAGCCAGTGGAGTGTGCACAGGTGCTGGGAGATGTGGCAGTGTCTTGGCTGGTTGAGGATCAGTCTTGCAGCGGCGTTTTGAATGTTCTGTAGCTTGTGGGTGAGGTTTTTGTTTATTACGGCATAGAGTGCTTTGCCATAGTCGAGCCTGCTGGTGACCAGGGTGTGAATGACGGTCTTTCTGTGTTCGAGGGGGGATCCATTTGAAGGTCTTAAGTAGGAGGAGGGTGTGGAAGCCGGAGGACGAGACGGAGTTGATCTGGCGGTCCATTTTGAGCTCTGAGTCCAGGATGATTTACAGGTTGCGTGCGTGGTCCGTGGGGGTGGGCGGCCTTCCGAGGGCGGGGGACCCAAGTTGTCGGGGTTTGGGCCCATGATGAGTACTTCCGTTTTGTTGGTGTTTAGTTGTAGGTGCTGCTTTTCATCCATTTGGCGACAGCTTCCATGCCTTCTCCAAAGTTTTGTCTGGCGGTGTTGGGTTCGTTGGATAGGGAGAGGATGAGTTGGGTGTCGTCTGCGTATGACACAATGTTGAGTCCATAGGTTCTGACGATGGGGGTGAGCGGAGCCATGTAGACGTTGAAGAGCATAGGGCTGAGTAAGACCCCCTGGAGGACTTTCGCAGATGGTAAGTGTAGGGTCTGAGAGGAAAGGGGGGAGTCTGACCAGCTGCGCTCTGCCCGAGAGGAAGGAGCAGATCCAGTCGAGGGCCTTGTCTTGGATACCTGCGTCTTGGAGTCTGCATATTAGGGTGCGGTGAGAGACTGTGTCAAACGCCGCTGAGAGGTCAAGGAGCATGAGGGCTGCTGTTTCTTCTTTGTCCAGTAAGGTACGGATGTCGTCTGTTGCGGCGAGGAGGGCGGTTTCCGTACTGTGGTTTTATCTGAAGCCGGATTGGGAGGAGTCGAGGATGTTGTGCTCTTCGATGAATGTGGCGAGTTGGCTGTTGATGGCTTTCACAATGACTTCCGCTGGGAAATGGAGCAGGGAGAGGGCTCTGTAGTTTTTGATCTCAGTGGGGTCCACCGAGGGTTTCTTCAGGAGGGGGTTAATCTCAGCGTGTTTCCAGCCGTCAGGGGATGATGTGGTTGCCAGGGAGTGGTTGATGGTGTGGCAGAACATGGGTGCAATGGTGTCGGCGGCTCCGTTGAAAATGTGGTGGGGCAGGGGTACCTGGGGGCCACAGAGTGGATTGACTTCATCGTCTTCTGTGTGTCTTCGGTGGTGAGGGCTGTCCAGTTGTCGATCGCTGGCTTCAGGGTGTCGGGGTTGGTTGGTGAGGGTTCAGTGTGTTGGTTGTCTTTTTCGAAGTTGTCGTAGATGCTCTTGATTTTGTGGTGGGAAAAGGTGCTGAGTTTGTCGCAGAAGTCTTGTGAGGGAGGGATGTCGGTGGACTCGCTGGTGGGTTGGGCGAACTCCTTGATGATGTTGAAGAGTTCTTTGCTGTTGTGTGCATGAGTGGAGATTATGTCTTCAATCACTTTTTTCCTCATTTTTCTGATGAGTTGGTGGTGGGCGAAGGTGGCGGCTCTGAAGTTGTTGTGGGCTTCTGTGGATTTGGTGTTCCTCCAGGCCTTTACGAGGTGGCGGCAAGTGTGTCCGGACTCTCGAACTTCGGTGGTGAACCAGCTAGCTTTCTTGGCGTGGGTGTTGTTGTTTTTCTTGAGGGGGGCTATGGTGTAGGCGCTGTCAGAGATCCATCTGCACAGGGTACGGGCTGCGGTGTTGGGGTCGTCATTTTCCACGATGGTTGGGGTGGAGTTGCTGAGTGACGAGGTTAGCTGGTCGTTGGGGATTCTGGTCCAGTTTTCTCCTGGTAGCAGGTGCTGGTGTCTGTGGATGGTAGGTGTTCTGAAGGTGAAGTGGACACATCGATGGTCAGTCCATGGGAGTTCGGTAGTGTGGCTGAAGGTGATGGAGTTTCCTGTTGTGTAGAGGGGTCGAGGGTGTGTCCTGCTGAGTGCATGGGTTCAGTCACTATCTGGCGGTGTCCAATGTTGTGGAGATTGTCCAGGAGGGATGTGGTGCTGGGGTCCAGTTGGTTGTTGAGGTGGAAGTTGAGGTCTCCCAGTAGGGTGTAGTTGGTGGACGCGATGGCATGCGGGGATGGAGTTTGGTGAAAAGTCCGTGGGGTCCAGGGGGTCAGTAGATGAGGGTTCCTCTGAGGGTCTAGGTAGGGCTGGCCAGTATCTTGAAATGAAGGTGTTCCATCAGGTCTGTTGGCGCATCGGGGTGTGTGCTCAAGCAGAGGGTGGATTTGTTGACGATAGCGATTCCTCCTCCCGGGCGGGTGGAGCGGTCCTTCCTGGAGATCTTCTATGCTTGGGGAATGACGATGGCGATGTCGGGTCCCGAGGTGGTGTTGGTCCAGGTTTTGATAAATAATGCTACATCCGGGGTGGTGCTGTCAAGGAGGTCTCAGATGTCGGTGGCGTGTTTGTGGAGGGATCAGACGTTGAGGAGGATGCATTGCAGGGTCTTCGGTTTCATTGTGTTCTCGCGGGCTGGTTGCGCTGGGTCAGTGGTCTTGGCGGTGCTGTAGGTGTGCCAGCAGCGGTGACTGCTGAAGGGTCCGTGGGTGTCGGCTGGTGATGCTACCTTGCAGTTGTTGTTGCGACCTGGGTTGAGAGCGTAGAGCGCCGCTGGGTCGTAGCGTTGGCAGTGCAGAGATCCAGGGTTCCAAGCGCTGGTCGCAGTTGGGTCACCTACGGGCGCAGACGGGCTTGCCAGCAGTCGCCATCAAGTACATGTCAGGGAGGGCTGGACAGCTGGGAGGCGGGAGCGGGAACGGGAGATGGATTGGGCCGGTCGCACTGGTTGTGCTGGGGGGAGGGGCCGCGGGGGCAGCAGCAGTGGGTAAAAACGGGCTAAAAAAGTCAAAAGGAAAAAGGCAAAAAGAGAGAGAAAAGTGCAAATAAGGCAGCAAAAGGGCAAGAAAGAGTGGAGGAAAGGCACAGAGGACCCAGAAGGAGAGTAAAAGGGGGCGATTGAGATGATGGTAAAAAACAAGTGAAAAACGGAGGAAAGACACAGAAGGAGAGTGAAGGGGGAGCTTGAAATGAGGGGAAAACGACAGATAGTAGTGAGGGAAAAAAGAGTGAAAAAGGAGAGAAAAAGCGGAGCGAGAGAATGGTGACAGAGGTCCACTGGACCACTAGGGATGAGGCGCAGGTGAAACCTGCGGGTGGAGGAGGGCCTCGAACATCAACACTCGAGAGTGCAGGGGCTCGTGGGAAGGCCTCACTTAATGTTGGAGCTGCGAGGGAGGGAGAGCAATTTCACTGACAATGAGTCAGTGGTCTTGCTCCATAACAAAACATTAGCCTTTGATTGATTGAAGCTATCAGATGTTAGGTGTTAGGAGGGTCTTTGTGGTTGCTGTTGGACCTGGCTCTTTCTGCAGGATCACGCCCAAATGTTCTGCCTTCCTCCTCCCTTTTTTTATCTCGTTTTGGTTGGCTTTAATGCTCTGGGCATTTTACCGCTGCTAACCAGTGCTAAATTGCATGTGCTCTCTACTCGAAACTTGGTAACATTGGCTTATACACAATTGGCATTTTTACTTTACTTATAAGTTGTTAGTAATGTGCACTAGATATGCACAGGACCCGTAAATTAAATGCTACTAGTGGGCCCACAGCATTGATTGTGTAACCCACTTCAGTAGCCCTTAAACATGGCCCAGGCTTGTCACTGCAGAGCCTGTTAGAGCAGTTTTAAACTAGCATTTCGACTTGGCAAGTTAACCTACTTGCCAGGCCCAAACTTTCCATTCTATTACGTATAAGTCACCCCTAAGTTAGGCCTTAGGTATCCCTATAGGCAGTGTGCAGTGTATTTACTTGATATCATATGTAGGTTTGAGTTTTACATGCCCTGGTAGTGAAAAACTGCTACATTTGTCGTTCACTACTGCAGGGGCTATCTCTCCCTTAGGTTAACATTGGGATTGGTTTAAAATATCTTTTAAGTTTAATTTCCAATTGGAAAAAGATGATGAAGTCGTATTTTAAATTGTAAGACAGAAAATGCCACTTTTTAGAAAGTTGACATTTTCTTATTTTAACCATTCTGTTCCGCTGCCTGTCTCTGAATACACACTGGGTTGGGTGACAGCTGGGCTTTGTGTATTCCCTCTAGACAGTCACACAAATGGAATTGAGGTGTGACATTTGCATTCTGATGGCCCTTCACCAGGCTGATGGCCTGTCCTGAGTTAGATTGGGAGGAAGGAGATGCCACTTGCATCTGAATAGGGTTGTGCTGTCCCCACACCAAGAGCTGCATTCTCCCCTGTAGTGTGTCTGGAGCCAGGGCAGGAAAGGCAGGGACCTTGTGATATTCAACAGCCTCTTTGATGTCTCCCCCACTTCAAAAGCACATTTGGGTATAAGTACTGGACTCATGACACAACCAAATCAGTACTTTGCTGGAACCAAGAACATTCTGTCTGGAAGAAGAGCTGCTGTGCTGTAGGAAGTGCTGCCACTTTGGTACTTGGATTGCTGTGTTGGCCTGCAGGCTGCTGATTGTTGAGCTGTGGGAGGGACTGCCAATAATCTACCTGCTCTGCTGGGCTGGCCTGCTGCTTTTTGCCTGGGAGTGAGAGGGACTGGACCTGCTCTCTACATCCTGGAAACCAAGTTTCTATGAGGGCTTGCTGGATTTTGTCATGTTTACTGACGTCTCAGGGACACAAAGGACTTCTTACAACTCTGCTGGTGCTGTAGACTCTGCCATCTGTGAGTCTTACCCTTGGCTGTGGTGCCCCCTCTAGTCTTGGGCTTCAGAAGTAGGTTCTGCATCTGTTTTTCTGCAACAATCGATGCAGTGCAGTGACACCTTTGCGCCGATTGGAACCAATGTATTTCCGTCAGATGACGATGCAGAGCTTATCCTACAACAATGACCGTAAGGCTTAATGTTGATGCAGCAATCCTTTAAAACTGAATGCGTTGCTGAACTCCGCAGATTGACCTGATTGCGTGAATAGGAGCCGCAGCAGTGAAGCCTTCGACGCTTGCTCCACACTTTTTCAGCATGCCCAGTGTGGGTTCTGTAGCCAGCCTGCCCTGCATTCTGGTCGGCTCGAATTTTGGATTTATCCTGTTCTTAGCACCACCTCAAGTAACAAGTAATCTTTTAATGGTATATGTTTTGGGATTCAGACTTAAAAAAATTCATAACTCTACTTTTACTAATTGGATTTTTGTCATTTTGATCTTGTTTTACTCAAATAAAAATTCTATTTTGTTCTAAACTGGTGTGGAGTCTTTTTGTGGTGTTTTCACTGTGTTACTGTAATTAAAGTGTGCACAAATACTTTTTACATTGCCTCTAATGTTAAGCCTGACTGCTCCATGTCAAGTTACCAGAGGGTGAGCACAGGTTAATTTAGTGGGTGAATCTGACTTTCCCTGACTAGGATTGGGGCTCCTTCTTTGAACAAGGTGTATGCTCTGCCAACCAGAAACTCAACTTCCAAAACTTGATTACAGCCATTTCATTAGGTCAGTAGTTGTATGAGAGGGGCTACCTTTTCAGTTATCCTACCACCTATCCAGGAGTTTGGATTGTTTGAGAATGATCTTGTCATTATTGGATTAGCTGGGAGTGTTCTCATTGTTTTTTTAGCTGTTGAGCTTCGAGACACAATAGTATGGCTTGGGTTTGGTTAGGATAGCGTCTCCCAAATTGTTGGTCACGATCCGATTTTTGGAGGGTCATGAAAGTCCGAGCAATAAATCAGGATGGTTTTAAATTCTTGAGCAGATTTACCAGCCCCTTGCGCTGCCAGTACATAACTTTTTGTGATGCACTGGCAGCACATTTCTCTCCCCATATTTACAAGGACAGGAAAAGCCACCCTGCGTGGCTTTTCCTGTCCTTGTAAATATGGCCCCTTTACATGTAACACTTTGCGTGAAAGGAGCGTTCATGGGTGTTGCTGTGGGTGATCCCACGCAACACCCATGGAACCAGACACATTTCCAAATTTACGAGGCATCGTAAACCCGCAAATGCGTCAGTATGCTACGCCGTAGCGGGGTGCAACAAGGAGAAATGTTTTAATTTTTCCTCGTTTTTTTCCTCTTTCAGTGCGTTCTGCATTCTACAGCCCCTTCCTGCACAAAAGCAATCTCCCCACGACGCAGGCATCCTTGCACCATGGAGCAAGGGTGCCTGCACCGGCGCATGGTAGCTGTTTGTGCGGCAGTGCAGGGGAGAGCACAGGAATGCGGCATATTATTGTGAATATGTCGCACTCCTGTGTTCTGAAAGTGCCCAGCGTGGCGCAGCCAATGGGTTTGCGGTGCCGCGCCACAGCACTTTCTTGTACATCTGCCCCTCTGTATTTATCTTGTAAAGTTTGATGTTCTTCAATGACAGAAGTCAAATGTCAGGCTATGTCTTCAGACAAATTGCTCCTTCAGGGATTGGTGTTTACAAACTCATCCCGCTTTGTAATAAGACAAGGAAAAGTAAAGTGAATTATGTGACAATCTTGCTGGGGTACTGTGGATAGACATAATGGTGATAACTCCTGGCCTTAAGTTGGTCATTTTTGTTATTATGATGGTCTATGTGCCCTACATGCCCACGTCCCTAGAAAAATGCTTGCCCTGACATAATGGTGGTAAATATTTCTCCACAGTGGAAGCCTTTGATAATATGGGACTAACCCTAAGACAATGCTCACCCTGGCATAATGTAGCAATTCTTCGTTTTTAGAAATCATTTGTTTTTTTGATTGAGGGTGGTAAAAGCCTTTTTCAAGTAACAAACACAATCCTTGTCAGAGTGAATCACAAAAGTCACTAAAATTATCCTGTGCTTAACCCTCTGGTAGCTCGGCACAAAAGCAAAAACTTAGAGGCACTGTGGTAAGTATCTATGTATCACACAAACAGTAATAAAGCGAACACAACACAAGAAAAATCCCACACCAATTTAGAACTATAGAGTACATATGTATATTTTAATAAACAGAATTAGATCACAATAATAAAAATCCAATCAGTAAAACCAGAGATATCCAATTACAAAGATTTAATTAAGTGTAGTACCTAATAGTACAAAGCGCTACTCTCGGTCATCTGGTCATGGTAGACCGAGGGGAAAGTCACAAGTCCATACTGACTGGGATGAAATGTGGGTCATATATGAGGCCCAGGTTAGTCCAGCTGAAAAAGTTACCTCCTATAGTTCAGCGTGAAGAGTTCCATTGGCTGTGGAAGAGGCCATGAGGAGATGGAGAGTGTTACCATTTGTCATTGCTATAGAGTGAAGAGCATGCTGCACATGGCTGGGCAGTGTTAGGCCAGTTTGTAAGGCCCATGGGATGTATGGGTAACTACACAATAATTGTAATACATGTTGCATGTTTTCCCTATTACAGCAGGAAACAGATGCAAATTTAAGCTCATTGAATTTCCAAGGGCCACCTTAGAGTTGTTGACCTACCTCCTTTCTTTACTTGTCAGCAGCAGCAGGCTTCACTTCCTCAGTCCTCATTCCTAGACCCTTCCTATCCTGGTACAACCCTTTTCTCTGTACCTATAGAACGTCTTGCGTTAGAAAGGGCCATTTAACATTTGGCTCACAGGGCCAGTTAGAATCCAGGAACACTGGCATTTGATAACTAGCCACTCGCCACTCAGATTTAAAGTGCACGTCAGCGTTGGTGATGTCCTTTAAGTGTCAAGAAGATCTTGCTGTAGGTTGGTTATGGGTCCCAAAAATAACACAGTCATTCTGGTTCACTTGTTTATAACAGAACCCAACCCCCTAAACAAACACCACATAGCTTATGATTGTACAAAGGTAACTTTATTTGAGATATGCCCACAGGCAATATCTTCTGTGGGTCACTGGGGCTCTAACTCCACCAATATTTCAGATGAGAGGCTCGGGTTAGCAATACAAAGTCTTGGTTTTCCAGGTGAACAGTGGCACCAGCACTTAGGCTTTCTTTTAAACTTCAGGCTCAAGTCCCCTCAGGTGCTGCTATTAGTGTTACTGTTTCACAGCATAACCACAGGAGTGGTGAGGGTCACAGGTGGTACTATGGCTGACAGTCCACACCGTATGGCCTCTAATTGTTGCAGGTAACAACATTTTTTGTCAGCTTTACTAATTTAGGATATTGTGAATGTTTGCTCATTAGCAATGGAACTCTAACATTTGCATATGAACTTCAATCTCTACCTTCCGTCTTTTGAGGGATTGATGCTTCCAAGAATAAACTCCAGAAAACACAAGCTTAAGCCTAATTTTTTTTAACTTGTTACATAGTTACAAACAGGCCTGTAGCCAGGAGTGTATATTTTGGGGGGCCTGGCCCCCAGTAATGACAAGTTGAAAAAGATGCTTCCTGGGAGTAAATTCAATCATTGATATTTGTGGAGAGAATGGGGCAATAAGTATAGGCCTTAAAGCATATTATGAATTATTGGTGTTACTCTACTCAACTAAATAGGGGGTCTTATTTACAAGAGGCTTGTGCAGCCGGAGCATCACTTTTAAATTATGCTATGGTGGCACTGACCTTTCATTCATATCTACAAGCCCACACATAGCCATCCTGCATGGGTTTTTATGGCCTCATAGATATGGTGTATGGCAACATAGCTCAAGTCGCTGTGTTAACTCACACTGCGTCAGCGTGGCGCGCCATGGGCATTGCGGTGGGCGCTCCCACGCAAAGCACATGGATTTTGGCATATTCCCAGATTTACAACGTACTGTAACAAGATAAATAACTGTATTTCTCCTTGTTTTTTCCTTTTTCTATGTGTGCTGCAGTCTACACTGCATTGTGTAGTGATCACTTGTATTAGTTATCAAATAATGCAGGATCACCTTTTATTTCTTACTTTACTATTCTGAGTAGAGGTACACAAATCATCAAAATGATTGCTGCAATAGACAGAAACAGCGATACAGCCTCTGTATATCCACAAGAAGCAGTAAAACCTGCCGTAGCTGGCAAGAACAGGCTGAACAATTGAGCACTTCTTTATCCGGGAAAAGGGATCAAGTCAGCATAACATGGAAATGTCAGACTTAACTTGGCACTAGCTCTTTATCCAAGTTAGTTGCTAAGTGTAGCAATATAGCCAACTCTGCAGCATTCTGATGCTCAGTTTGCTGACAAATCGAAGCATAGAGTCTCCAGGAATTGCCCAATGCAGGACTTTTCAACCAGGTGGGATATCTTTATCTGACAAAAAATGCAAGCCCTACTGAAAAGAATATTAGCCCTCCTGAGAGATTTCAATAATCTCCCAACAAATGTACGACATCCCCTCATGAGAGGGGGTCAAACAATTCCAAAGAGGCTTTCTCGGGAAAGGTACGCTGTCCCGTTGGATTACAACTGTCCAGCTGAGACAGGTCAGTGTCATAGGAGTATCTATACTCCCCTGTTGAAAGTGTGGCAGAACCTGCTAATAAGAGCCTGCAATGCACCATTAAAGACAGTTCTGCAGAGGTGTGCTGTGACTGTTCCACCAAAGTTTAGTCCTGTTACAAGGCACCTTTAATGTACCATTAAAAATATTGTAGCCCTATCGGCAAGTGCTACATTGCTTAATAGTGATTTACCAACCTTACTGAGAAATGTCACTACTATTTAATGATAGGTGTAGCAACCCTGCTGAAAAGTATTTATAGCATCTAATTAAAAATATAGTAGACCTAATATAAAGTTCTGGCAATTCAATAAAAGATCAGTGGCCTCTTTGAGAAGTGTTGGTATTGCAGCTCTTTTGAGACAATCCTGTGTTTTTCCAAAGAAAGTCCAGTTTGGAATTTATCTATTGCTAACTACCATGGATAGGGTTTTGTGTCTCCCTGTTGTACACTATCAATCAGTGGTCCACACCATGGATCTCTCTATTTTAATCCACAAATTGGTGGCAGTGGGCCAACGCGAAGTGGCCCTTGCTCAGTTTTTCTCATTTCTTTCTCATCATAAGCAGGTATTTGCGACCCAACCATTACATTCTCAGCAGTCATCTTTCTCTTTTTAAGTTCCACTGTTTGTTCTCTTCCAACTTCAAACTGCTGGAGCATTTATTTAATCTTTCAGTGTGGACTACCTTTCTTATGCTGATGACACTCAATTTATTCTGTGCTTCGACCTGCTTCCGTCTCCATTTCAGCACACTCTGCAGTTCTTCTTATCTGGACTTGAGGTGTTGATCACTAGTAACTCACTGAAGCTCAATGCCAACAAGGCGGGTATAAGACTTTGGGCCAGAAGAGGCTGTAAAATTAAGCATTTGCACACAGTGAGATGGACAGTTCCTTCTCACCAGTCCCCAAGGTTAATTGTGGAAATGGGTCTTTTTAGGGGCCCACCGGTGCAGGGGTTCACCCTTATCTGTCCACTGGTCCTTAAACCAACAAAATAAAGATTGGCACGGGAGCTGGAATATCAAATAACTAGTTTATTAATCACTCATGAGTGGGACTACATCAATACAACACCCTCGGGCACTGTAGGAGGTAGTACATGGAATACAGAAACCAGGGGCCTTTTATACACACTTTGTAGCTGAGTAAGCATGGAGACTCCAATAGAAGGTACAGGCATACACAGGAATAGCTATCGACTAACATGGTCAGACAATTATCTCTTTGTCAGCAAAGTGGGAGGGGAGACAGAACTGCTTACGTCAGTTGAAGCAGCATGACAGTTACATTCTAAGACAGGTGCATTCTAGCAACAACAGGCCTTTCTGAGCTCATACATTGCTCTGGCTCAGTACTGAAGTAGTTAACTACAGGTGATGACTCAAGCAGAATAGAAAGGCAGGCAACAGGGAAGACGGCAGAATCACATGGCTTAACAAAATGGGTGCCAAACCAAAATGTCTTCCGCTTATGCTAATGGCAATTTCTGTGATTTCCACGTAATGACTCTGGCTTTCACTTTGCTAAGTTGCAGGCTTTTGGGGAACACGTGACCTATTTAGCCCCTCGTGTTTTCAGCAGATGTGGATGCTGGAAAAGAGTCTTTCTTTCATCTGTCAACATCTTCATGCCCTGGTGGTGGGAGTAGGAATTCTGTTAATAGGTGACTATGCTGGGGCTTACCTTCTGATATAATTGAGCAATTGTAACTAAGAATATTGCGCTTAAGTCGATATTTACCTTTCATAAAGGTCTCTGAAGTTTCCCTCTTTCCTGCTGAGTATTGGATCAATATGAAGGCTATTAATGTTGCCACCAGGCCTTTTATTAGGAGGGTTCTAAATGTATTTATGCCAAACTTTCTCAGCATGGCAACAGTTGCTTTGATCTGGCTCTGTGCTTTTGCTGATGATCATACATTTCAACAAGCACTCTGAGCTTGGTTGTGGGGCCATTTCTCTTTTCCCCCCACAGCTTTAGAATGGTCTTCTGTTTGCTATTCAACAAATTGCTAACCACTGAAGGTAGTTAAGGTGCTTGAAGTCCATCTTTTCAGTTAGTTGCATTTCTTAAGCACTCCAAGCACATTGATTTTTTCATTTAAATATCACAATTGCAAACACTCATGCAAACGTTTGACAATGCCAGTCTAGTTTAGTGTTTTTATCATTGGTGTCTAAATTGGATCTACATTTATCATTCTCTGGGCTTCTGAAAGGAAGAAGGAGAAATAACACATAATATTCACAGATCTGTTAAATTACATCTCAAGTTCATTTGTACATAAATGCTTGCCAATTATTTGGCATTGCATTTATCAGTTACAAAGGACATCATAAAAGCAATATATTCATCATAAACATAAATATATCACTTAATCAAAAGCCAAAAGGTCTCACCTATAAGATCTACTGGCTTTGCTAACGTTTTAATACATGCTCTAGAGCAAACATCACAGTTGCTGTACAGCATGGCTTAAATAAAAAGAGACACAATTACACAGTCATTTGGTAAGCACTATCATGTGCTCAACACACATACATGCGCATACAAAGGAAAACTATTTTTTTATTTATCAATCTAAGATTTAAAGAAAGTAGCCCAAAAGCGCTGTTTTAAAATATGGAACGAAGGCAATAAAAAAATGTATAATGGATGACTGAGTTAGGGAGTAAGGTAAAGCAGCGTTACATCAAGGAGAAGAAACACAACAAGCAGGCAGGGGAGAAGCAAAAAGAGAGCGAGAACACAGGCGAAAGAGTGCAATGTGGAGCCCAGAGACATAAACACATGGGTGAAAGAAAGCAACACAAGTGTGTGTTGGGGAGAGAAGCACATAGGCAGAGAGAGTGAGCGGGGGAGAAAAGTGCACAAAGATGACGGCTGGATAATACATGCATTCCCGTAAAGTGCTTAAACAAAAATAAAAAATTGGTTCCCTATAAGCAAGTGGAGGAAGCCTAGAAGCTGGACAATCAAAGAGAATAGGAAGAGATAATGTTCCTTGGGAGTGGCAAACACAAGATTGACAAAAACGCATTGAAATAAAAAGCAGCCAAATGAGACTCACAGGAAAGCCATCCAATGATAAGCAATTGACAACGCCAAACCACTGTATGTTCCTGGTAAGCCCACAATATGTCTTTCGCAACTAGACAGCTTGCGCTTTCTGGTAGGCTTGACCAAAAAAGCACAGTGGATGTACAATCATACTTTCTAGACTCTAGATTACAACATGTAAAAATCACATAACATACCTCCCAGTTATGAGATTTTAGTGATATTTTTACCCTGATAAATATCACCATGTTTGACTTGCTGATATTTTGTTTAAAACTCATAATTACGTTATATGGCGTAATAGAACTTGAGCCTTTTCCTACGTTGCAGTTAAGACCTGGAACAAGCTCCCAGTTAACATCAGATGCGCTCCGACCCTGAACACCTTCAGGAAGAACATCAAGACCTGGCTCTTCGACTGAACCGGAGCTTCACTTCCCCTCCCCCCACCCCACCAGAGCCTTGAGACCCTCACGGGTGAGTAACGCGCTTTCTAAAACCCGGATTGATTGATTGATTGATTGATTGATTGATTGAAGTGCTCACACATTACAGTTATAAGAGCCCAATGTAGAAGCACGAGTTCTGTTCCTTTAAGACTTAATAGCAGCCCTGCTGAGAAGTGTATTTAGAATCCCAGGCTGCCCATCAGTGTGCCCGATATCTACTGAGGAAGAAAAGGTGGGGCAAGGGGTGTGGTGGCGGAAATGGCATAAACTTACAAAACTTGGCCTCTCCAGTTTATATTCCCAGCAAATAACATATATTCTAATATGTGAATGGCACTGCATTTTAATGTTTCAAAGCTCTCTGTTGGCCTGAGACTTAAAAAAAAGGTGAAAAGCTATGTATACAGGTTTAGCAAATTGCATGGATACAGCTTACCAGAAGTTCTCTTGGAGAAAGTTTCTAAATTAAGGTTTTGTATGTCAGAATATGGTCATGTAGCTTTCATGTGTAATAAAAACTAGCAAGTGCAAACACACACGCTAACATCTCACCCTGGTAATGAATTTAATCCTGCTATTGACAACAGTAAATCTCCCCAAGATAGAGTCTGAAATTGTACGTGTATGGTTGTGGAGGTTCAAAAATGTCATTGGCATTCCAGCCCTGGATCACTCAGTCACTGCCCACAGGAACTTTACTCACAAGGACTAAGGGGCAGATTTATGAAGGCCTTGCGCCGCCGGTGCGTCATTTTTAACATGGGGAAAAGTGACGCACCGGCGGCGCAAGGCCTTCATAAATAAGGCCCTAAATACTTTTGCAAGTCCACATTTCTGAGAGGTACACAATTTACATTGCACTTGTAAAAAAAAAAAATTAATGTGCATGCAAGTAAAATTTGCATGACAAAAATTGAGTTCTTATTAGAGA
This sequence comes from Lissotriton helveticus, assembly GCF_964261635.1. NCBI lineage: Eukaryota > Metazoa > Chordata > Amphibia > Caudata > Salamandridae > Lissotriton > Lissotriton helveticus. The sequence goes on along the minus strand of NC_136057.1, from coordinate 247,987,655 downwards.
CCCATATGCTCCCTGAAAAAATAAATGTGGCAAATGGCGATAAATTGAATAACCGAGGAGCAAACAACGAAGTGTAATGGAGAAGCCAGTTTAGAACTCTGGTAGTCAATCTAAATATTACAATGTGCTTGTATCCTTTTCAAGCATGTGATAATACAAAATTATAAACAAAATTCATGATCATATTTAAACATAATAATTGTTTATTATTAAAAAAAGAATACTCTGATCAATTCGGTGTGTCAAGAGTTTATTATGTGGACCATTGCCTATAGCTCCCTTGTCTTTCTGCTTTCCTTGGTCAAATGTGTGACACAAACTAGACCTGTGAGTATCATAAATCGTTGTCTGCTGCTAGCAGGAACCGATAAGAAATGAAGCTGCACTAATAAAATGTAGAAACCTAAATAGGCATTTATCCCAAGAAAGTCTGGCAAGGTCATTTGGGTAAGCCTAACATTAAAAATGGCTGGCCCAGCCCTCATATTCCCCCCGATCACCCATGTAGATATGGCCATGGTTACAATATAAGTAGTGGCTTTTTTTTGCACATCACAATGCTGCATTCCGGGACTTGTAGTTTTCTTTAAAAATTGTAGCACTGGTTGAAAATACCATCATGCAAATTGCTGCCTAAATGGAGGACTGCCTAAAAGAGTTCCTCCAAACATAAGATCCCTTGAATGGTATATTTTTAAATTTGAAAAGGCTGCATATCCATCCATTTCGAATGCAGTTACTGTTTGACCAACATGTAAAAACAACATTTTAATGCTGGTTACACAGTTTATAAAGGACACTGTTCTTTTTACAACATACAAGAAAACAAGCAGAGACAATGTTGTTTGTTTTGATATTTGAATAGTGTAAAGAGAAAATGTTTTACCAACCTTCACTAACAGGTAAAACAGGTACAGCAGGGGCTACTGCAGAACAAACATTACTAACCCAACATTAGCAAATTGGAGAAACAGCAGTATGAGTGGAACAGTGTTAATGTGTGTGTGTCTATATATGAGAGTGTGTAAGTGACTGTGTGGCAGTGGGGGGGTGTAAGTTTACATATCTGTGTGTTATGCTAATGAGTCAGCTGCTGGCCCTGGCATACTGAAGATATGTATTGCCTCATGTGTGAGAGCACCCATGGCATTTGGGTGGAGGTTTCCCCCATGTCAAAATGCAATCCTTTCCGTGCTGGAGGTAATTTTTGGCACACGTGGACACCCATGGCAACATGCTGCTGCTGATATCTTGGCATTTGAGAGGGCACATACTTATAGGGGCATCCAAGGTACAAAGCTGTGCTGCACATGCAGGAGGTAATGTTTGACAAGTGGGAGACTCCCATGGCAAACCTTTGGCATACTGGAGGTAATTCCTGGCACACGTGGTGAACCCAAAGAAAATATTCCGAAATACAAGACCAGTTCCTTGGGAGTGAGAAGGATCCTTAGCTTATCGTTAAAGTAGTCGAATATTTCTTAACTGTTCTTTAAGACCCATGACTTTTTAGAAATTGTATGTGAAATTCTGCTTTAAATTTTGCTTTTTTACCTCATTGTTTTAACATTTTTCTTGAGCTGACAAATCCTTCCACCCACAGAGCATGCTACAATTCTGGGTCCCTATATTTGCTGTCTCTCTGGAATGCAGGACAGGTATTACACCCCACATTATCAAAGCTCACCAGCCACCCCCGGTGACCAGCTGTGGCAGGGAGCACAGTAGGCACTGTGTGTGCAGAGGGGGCATTGTCCAATCTTAGGCTGGGTAAACCAGTTTACTTTTCACAACTGGCTCAACCAGCCGCACTCACATCTATTGGTTCATAATAAAAATTGGGTCCTGTGACCCAGGCCGCCCCAATATTTTAACAAACCTGGTTCCCACGGGTAGAGGGTGCCTCAAAGAACACTTTATGCATTGTTTCACGCTCAGAGCCAACAAGGATAACTTACCAACGTCCCTTAACCACACTAACATATGTTATAATTTTTTACCTTAAACCGCTTCCTTTCCTTTCTTTTGTGCCCTGATATTTACCTCTGCAAAAATTGATGGACAGAATGCAGAACAATGTCATACATTTACCCCAGTACAGAGATCTGGGCCTAAATCCATCGTTTTTTGCTCACCATGCCATTCCAGTTTGGACCCAGCCATATGCAAATCAGTCTTGACCCTGCGCCCAATGGGAGCAGTCCAGCCCAAACTGCCAGGCCAGGTCCTCCCTGGACTGGAAACAAGCCTCCTAGGACCGGTTTCGGGCTTTCAGCCCTCATCAGCCAGGATAGTTTGATTCCAGTGGCATGGAGAGCACGGGACTCAAGTCCAAATGCAAAAAGAACATATTAAAAATTGGGCCCTGTGACCCAGGCCTCCCCAATATTTTCTCAAAGCTGTTTCCCACGGGTAGAGGGTGACTCAAATAAAACACTTTATGCATTGTTTCACGCTCAGAGCCAACAAGGATAATTTACCAACGTCCCTTAACCTCACTAATATAAATTCTAATTTTCAACCTTAAACAGCTCCCTTTCATTTCTTTTGTGCCCTGTATTTACCTCGCCAGCACTGTACAAGCACACCACTATACTACATTCCATTAACACCGACAACAACCATTGGCAAAGGCAATAGGCTTCGCCTCTGAGAGCTATCAGCTTTGGCAATGATCGGTAAGCCATGCTGTACAGCTGTGGGCCATGCCATAGTGCCCTTATTTTGTATTTAGCAATCTGCTCTCTCATCTCCTCTCGCCTGTATTCTTACCCCACCTGCATCCTTCTCTATCTGTGCTGCCTTATCCCTGCAACCCAATGTCCCATTTGAAAGAAAGAAACAGGGAGCAGGTTGGGGGATGAAGCACCATGGAGGGAGGCAGGCTGGAAGAGATGGATGCAGGTGGGGCAGATGGCAAGGGAGAGGATATAGTGAACACACAGACAGTGGGTGGTGGACAGGAAAAGCTTATGCAAGCACACGGACAAAGAAGGACGGGCATCTGGTTCTGAGTAAGCACACAGACAATGTAAGGTTGGCGGGAACTGTTGGGGAGAGCACAGGGACAATGGAGGGTGGATTGTAGGAGCTAAGACAAGCACACGGACAATGAAGGATGAGCAGGTGGGGATGAGGTAAGCACACAGACAGCAGAGACCGAATAAGCAGGAATTGCTGTTTTTTAAACACCTAGACAACAGAGGATGGGCAGGTGGGTGGTATTGTGGCAAGCACAAGGACAACAGAGGTTGGGGGAGGGGGGCTGGGGAATCACATATATAATGGAGGATGGGCGGGAGACGCAGCGGCAGCATATGGACAAGCAGATACACAACATAGGGGTGGCTGAAACAGCACATGGCCAACAGAGGTTAGGTGGGAGGCCAATGGGGAGGAATGCGGAGGGGCAAGAAGTACACAAGGGAGACAGCAGGAACATGCATGCATTGTTGTAGAGTGCTTAAGCATAAAAAAGTAGCACCTGCAAAAGTGAGTACCAGTAGGACACAGTAATGCATCCATGCTCCAGTGAAGGGACAAACAAAAGAAGATAAAGTAAAGCCTAAAGAAGCTGACAAATAAGAAGCAAGCAAATGAGATAGCCAATGAAGTCAACCAATGGTAAACAATAGGCAGCCTCTAAACCCACTCCAATATTACAAAATGTTTGTAAGAGACAGTGCATGTGTTGTTTCAGGCAAGATGTAAAAACTTTCTTCAGCCCAGTTCTACCCATAGGCTACTGAAGTACCGATTTTATGTTTAAACACCTCATAAAGTGCTCATTTGAATGGACGGTAAGAGCTGCTGCATAGGAAACGTCTGCCTTTCCCCACACTTCAGTACGCATACCAAATGTTGTTTGTGCATGCAGTAGGCACACAGTTATGTGATACCCTTGAGCAGGCCTGCTCCTATTTGAATAGCCACCCCCACCCATTGCACCATTTAAACCACATGGCCCAGCAACCAGCTGATGGTAAGAAATCTTTCAGTGTTGAAAGAGCTTCTTCTTATTTTGCACCAGGGGAAGTGTGTTTCACTTGCTTCATCTACTTTGAGGGAAAATCACAGACTCTCAGTTTCATAAGATATTCTTTGTGATAAAAAAAAGGGAGATAAGGAGGGCGAGAAGACTCTTTCAACCTTACTCTCACTCAGTCACAGGCTTCTCTCCCCCCATGCATACTCATGTTGTGGTCTTTCATCTGTGTGTGCTTCTCCTCACTCCCTCTCGTGGTCCAAGTTGCCCTCTTTTACTTGTGTTGCTTCTCCCTCAGCCCACTGAGTTTTGTCTGACTCACCCCCAGGGCTGCGTCATTGCACTTTTAAAAAAATGAATAGCCATCCTTCACAGCAGCCACAATGCTGTACAGCATGGCTGAAAAAAGACTGTTTGGGCATCCTGTAAGAGGTCCATTGTGTCTGGTGAAGGAGTATTGTGAGTTATCACTGAAACCCGCTAAAAAAGATATTGTGGACTATGTACTTGGTCCCTGCTCCAGGATGGCTGAGTACATGAAAAAGGCAACCAAAACCTTGAGGCTAGCCAGGAATTACAGAAAGGACCAAAAGGCTGTACTGACTATTTACCAGCCGGGACAGAAAGCGTGGGTCTTGGAGCCTGTGGCCCCAGCAGCTCTCCAAGACAAGTGGAGTGGACCCCACACTATTGTTGAACAGAAGGGAGAGGCTACCCCATAGGGTGCTTCATGTCAACAGACTGAATCCTTATTTGGGCAGGGCGGACATGGGCTTGCTCATGGCTACTGATGAGGGACAGGAGGAAGAGAGTGATCCACTCCCTGACCTGCTCTCACAGCACCATGATGATGGGTCAGTTGATGGTGTAGCCTTGGCAGGCAGCCTCACTGCTCAGCAACAAGCTGATTGTAGACAGGTGCTCAATCAGTATAGGAACATCTTCTCACTGACTCCAAGTCAGACTACCTGGTGCACTCATGAAGTGGACACTGGAGACAGTCTGCCTGTTAGAAATAAGGTTTAGAGGCAACCTGATCATGTCAGGGACTGTATCAGGACTGAAGTCCAGAAAATGTTGGATTTGGGAGTCATTGAACCCTCAGATAGCCCTTGGTCTAGTCCAGTGGTCTTGGTACCTAAACCTCACAACCAGGGTGGTAAGAGAGAGATGAGGTTTTGTGCTGACTACAGGGGTCTCAATGCAGGTACTAGGACTGGCGCCCATGAACTCATAGATACTTTGGCCTCAGCCAGGTTTCGGAGCACATTTGATCTTACAGCTGGCTACTGGCAGATCAGATTAGCTGATGATGCAAAGCCAAAGACAGCATTTTCTACCCTAGTGGGCACTATCAATTTGTGGTAATGCCCTTTGGTTTGAAAAATGCACCTGCCACTTTTCAAAGGTTGATGAACAAAGTCTTAACAGGCCTGGAAGACTATAGTGCAGCATATCTAGATGATATTGCTGTCTTTAGCCCCACCTGGGAGGATCACCTGGTCCACCTAAGAAATGTTTTGGAGGCCCTGTAGAAATCAGGCCTAACTATTAAGGCTAATAAGTGCCAGATAGGGAAGAGTCAGGTTGTGTACCTGGGACACCTTGTAGGTGGAGGCCAGGTTCAACCATTGCAGAGCAAAATCCAGACCATCATGGACTGGGTTGCTCCGACTACCCAATCAATCAATCAATCAATCATAAAATTTGTAAAGCGTATTACTCACCCGTGAGGGTCTCAAGGCGCTGGGGTGGGGGATGCTGCTACTGCTCGAAAAGCCAGGTCTTGAGGAGTTTTTTGAAGGTCAGCAGGTCTTGGGTCTGCCGTAGGTGAATGGGGAGGGTGTTCCAGTTCTTGGCGGCGAGGTGAGAGAACGATCTGCCACCAGAGGTCGCTCTTCGGAAGCAGGGGACTGTGGCGAGAGTGAGGTTGGCGGAGCAGAGCTGGCGGGTGGGGGTGTAGAAGATGAGTCGTCTGTTGAGGTACGTTGGTCCGGTGTTGTGGAGTGACTTGTGTGCGTGGGTGAGGAGCTTGAAGGTTATCCTCTTGTTGACCGGGAGCCAGTGCAGGTCTCTCAGGTAGGGTGTGATGTGGCTGCGGCGAGGAATGTTGAGGATCAGGCGTGCAGAGGCATTCTGGATGCGTTGGAGCCGTCTCAGGAATTTGGCCGAGAGTCCTGCATAGAGGGCGTTTCCGTAGTCCAACCTGCTGCTGACGAGGGCCCTGGGTGACTGTTCTTCTCGTTTCAGTAGGTATCCACTTGTAGATCCTGCGGAGCATGAAGAGGGTGTTGAAGCAGGAGGAGGAGACAGAGATTACCTGTTTAGTCATGGAGAGGGTGGAGTTGAGGATGACCTCTAGGTTGCGTGCATGGTCGGTGGGTGTTGGGGCGGTTCCCAGTGCGGTCGCCACCAGGAGTCCTCCCAGGCCGAAGGGGTGGATCCGATGATGAGGACCTCCGTCTTGTCCGAGTTCAGCTTCAGTCGGCTATTCCTCATCCATTCAGCGATGGCCTTCATTCTTTCATGAAGGTTGGTTTTGGCGATGTGGGGGTCCTTGTGAGGGAGAGGATCAGCTGGGTGTCATCGGCGTAGGAGATGATGTTGAGGTTGTGCTGACGGGCGACGTGGGTGAGCGGTGCCATGTAGATGTTAAACAGAGTTGGGCTGAGGGAGGAGCCCTTGGGTACGCCACAGATGATCTTGGTGGCTTCGGAGTGGAAGGGGGGAAGGTGGACGCTCTGTGTTCTGCCGGAGAGGAAGGAGGTGGTCCAGTCCAGGGCCTTTTCTTGGATCCCAGCGTTGTGGAGGCGTGTTTGGTGGCGCACCGTGTCGAAGGCGGCTGACAGGTGCAGGAGGATGAGGGCCGCCGTTTCTCCATTGTCCAACAGGGACTTGATGTCATCGGTGGCGGCAATGAGTGCAGTCTCGGTGCTGTGGTTGCTGCGGAACCCGGACTGGGAAGGGTCCAGGATGTTGTTCTCTTCGAGGTAGCAGGTCAGTAGTTCGCTGACAGTCTTCTCAATGACATTTGCTGGGAACGGGAGCAGGGAGATGGGCCAGAAGTTCTTGAGGTCCTTGAGGTCCACCTTGGGTTTCTTGAGTAAGGCGTTGATCTCGGCGTGCTTCCAGTTCTCCGGGAAGGTTGCTGTCTCAAAGGAGGTGTTGATGACTTTCCAGAGATGAGGTGCGATGGCTGTGCTGGCTATGTTGAATATGTGGTGCGGGCATGGGTCTGATGAAGATCCGGAGTTGATGGTGTTCATGATCTTGATGGTGTCGTCGTCATTGATGTTGGTCCAGGAGAGCAGGTGGTTGGTGCGGATGGTGGTCGTGGGGGCGGAGGTCTCAGTGGTTGTTGGGGCGGTCATGGCGTTGAAGCTATCGTGGATGTCTGCGATCTTGCGGTGGAAGAAGGTGGCAAGCGAGTCGCACAGGTCTTGTGAGGGTGGGATGTAGTTGGTGTTGGAGTTGGGGTTTGAGAGTTCCTTCATGATGTTGAAGAGCTCTTTGCTGTTGTGTGCGTTGTTGTCTAGGCGGTCTTTGGAGGAGGCCCTTTTTGCGGATCTGATGAGGTGATGATGTCTGCGGGTGGCGTTATTGTGGGCTGCGTGGCTGTCTGGTGTTCGTTCACGGAGCCAGATCTTCTCCAGCTTGCAACAGGTTTGCTTGGAGGCCTGGAGGTCTTCAGTGAACCAGCTGGCTTTCTTGTTGGTGTGACTGTTGGGAGGGTTTCTTGATCGAGGCGAGGGTGTTGGCGCAGTCGTTGATCCACTGTCTGAGGTTGTAGGTGGCGGTGTCGGGGTTGGTGGGGTCGGAGGGTGGGCTCTGGGCAAGGGTGGTGGTTAGCTGGTCTTCGGTGACTTTGCTCCAGCAGCGGCGAGGCATCTGTTGGGTGGGTTTCTTGAAGGTGAAGTGGATGCAGCGATGGTCAGTCCGGTGGAGTTCGGTGGTGTGGTTGAAGGAGACGTGGGGGCTTGCAGAGAAGATGGGGTCAAGCATGTGACCGGCAGAGTGGGTGGGTGTTGTGACGAGTTGTCTGAGTCTGAGGTTGGCTAGGTTGTCTATCAGGGTGGTGGAGTTGGTGTTGTTGTTGTTCTCGAGGTGGAAGTTCAGGTTCCCGAGGAGGATGTAGTCCATGGAGGCGAGGGCGTATGTGCTGACGAAGTCGACGATGGTGTCGCTGAACTGTGGTTGGGGTCCAGGGGGTCTATAGATGAGGGTTCCTCTGAGGGTGGTGTTGGGGTTGGTGTGGATCAGGAAGTGCAGGTGTTCAGCGGTGCTGAGGGTGTCGACGGTGTTGGTCGACACTCTGAGAGTGTTCCTGTTGGTGCGGTCCCTGCGGGTGATCTTGTAGCCTTTCCGGATGGCTATGGCTATGGCTATGTCGGGTGCCGAGGTCGGGTTAAGCCAGGTCTCCGTCAGGAAGGCGACGTCTGGGGAGGTTGAGTCGAGTAGGTCCCAGAGTTCAACAGCGTGTTTGCGTGCGGAGCGGGTGTTGAGAAGGATGCCTCTGAGGTGGTTGGGTTCTTTCCGGGTCGGCAGCATGGTGGGGCAGATGCTTGTGAAGCTGCAGTTCCGGCAGCTTCGGGGTGGCCAGGATGCAGGTGTGTGATCCTCCGGTGTTGAGTGCATGGAGGGTTCTGGCATCATAGCGTTGTCGGGCGTCGTGACGTTCACGGGGTCCAGGGGTCCAGACGTACTTGACTTAGGTGTGCCGCCGCCGGCACGCTCGCTGCGCGCGCCCGCTGCGCGCGCCCGCTGCGCGCGCCCGCTGCACAGCCGCTGCACGGCCCCCATATGAGGGGATGTGGGAGGGAAGAGCAGCTGGGAGGCGGGAGCGGGCCGGCAAATGGGATTGCAGGTGGGTGGGGCCGCTGGGATGCAGCAGCGGGATAAAACAGGCAGGGGCCATGGGGGTATTGGGCACAGGAAGGAAAAACAAGTCTGGGCAAGAAAGCAAGTACAGGGACAGAGGAATAAAAACAAGTCTGGCCAAGAAAGCAAGTACAGGCACAGAGGAATAAAAACAAGTCTGGGCAAGAAAGCAAGTTAGGCACAGGGGAAAAATACAAGATTAGGCAAAAACAATGCAGGCAGAGCCGTGCAGCAGCTTGGGGAGCGACCTGCCTGCGAGCAGGGTCAGAGCTTTCTTGGGCCTGACTGGGTACTACAGAAGATTTGTCAAGGGGTATGGGTCCATTGTGAGACCCTTGAATGACTTAACTTCAAAAAGAAAGCCTAAGTAAGTTCAGTGGACAGTCTGCTGTCAAAAGGTATTTGATGACAGGCCATGTGCACTGCACCGATTCTGCAAAGTCCTAACTACTCCAAAGAATTCATTGTCCAAACAGATGCATCTGAGTTGGGGGTAGGGGCTGTGCTGTCACAATTGAATGATGAAGGTCAGGACTAGCCAGTAGCTTTTATCAGCAGAAGGCTGACCCCTAGAGAGAAGCGTTGGTCAGCTATTGAAAGGGAGGCCTGTGCTGTGGTTTGGGCTCTGAAGAAGCTGAGGCCATACTTGTTTGGCATGCACTTCACTGTTCAGACTGACCATAAGCCCCTCTTATGGCTAAAACAGATGAAGGGTGAAATCCCCAAACTTTTGAGGTGGTCCATTTAACTACAGGGGATGGACTATACAGTGGAGCATAGACCTGGGAGTAACCATGCCAATGCCAGATGGACTCTCCAGATATTTCCACTTAGAACATGAAGACTCAACTGGTCAAGGTTAGTTTAATGTCCCTGCGTTTGGGGGCGGTGGGAGTTGTGTGGGAGAGTAGGATCTGCTTACTATGGTTACCCCCACTTTTTGCTGGTGTTTCACTGTTTTTCGACTTTAGTCTGGCTGGGTCCCTCCTATCCAGGGCCCCAGCCTAGCTGCTTCCTCTCTAAATTGATTGCATGTACATTAGTTACACTCCAGATTGGTTACTGGGTTACCCTTGTGAGTCCCTTGTATATGGTACACCCCTTACTAAGATATAGGTTACCTATATCTACCTTTAATCACTGACTCATATAAACCTATCAGTCACTCCTATGGCAGGAACATCAATCCTGAAGGCAGAGTGCTTGGTTTTTTGTGAGAGGGTGCCCATACATGAGCAGGACTCCTCTGCAGCTTTCTGAATCTATTCTCTGAAGCTGTTCTGTGATGCAGCTAGACCATATACTCTTAAGTGCGTAGTAACCTTGCGGTAAATGCTAACTTTGGAATGGCTGCATGTGAACATGTCTTGTTTGGTGTCAAACACTTTGGAATCCTACCCACCCTGCCAGTCCTGGCGGCGAGGATAGATTTCCAACCTTCTAGAGGGAGAGATATGCACACACTGGTCTAAGCGGTACTAGTTTAAAAGAGCCCTGGCATTACAAAATGGATGCTGCAGCCACAGACACGAGTCTGGCCTCCTGCTGCTGACCGAAACTCCGGCAGGGGAGGCCTGGACAATAGGTTTCCTGTCACAGGGAGGTGTAACCACCTCCCAGACAGGCTTTAGTGTATTAGGCTGGGTGGGTGCACTCCAGGAGTGATTTGAAAGTCTGCACTGGGGGCACATGTGGTGTCTCTGTGCATATCCCAGTTCAAACCGGTTGTTGGGGCTACCAACCCCTGCTCTGGCACAAAACTGGACAAAGGAAATGGGTGTAGCCACCCCTCTTTCCAGATCCTCCCATAGGTGGGTCCCCAGAGTATGTCCAACTCCTTTTCTTAGTATAAGTAAGGGACCCCTGGCAACAGCACTTTAGATTACACCTGGACAAAACTCTGAAACTGAATCCTGGAATTTCAATGCTCTACTAAAGACTAGAGGATGGAAGAATCTCTCTTGGGGTCAAGGAGTGACTCCCCTGTTCAAACAGGCCCCAACTAAGCATCTTGCCGGTCTGCATTTCCGAAGCTCCTGACGGACTCCGAAGTATCTGCGACACAGGAAGGAGATTTTCAGACTTCTCAGAGGTCGACACAAGTCCCCGGCAGAGCTGAGACCCGCAGCCCTCACGAGTGATGTGGAACCGGAAACCCCTGGACACCGCGCACATTTGCTAGTGCATCGACTTCCCGAGCTTTTCCGAAGTTGTGCATTGGGTTACTTGTAGCTGAAGCTCCGAGCACTATCTGCACCAAAGATTGTGGGCCTACACTCCACGAGTGTTCCGTGAGCCCGCTTCTTGCATTTCCGCTTAAGTCCTCTTCGCGATCCCTGGTCCGTTGACTGGTGGGTCCCCTCGAACGTAACTCTACTTTTCCTTGGGCTTACCTGGTTGCTCCAGACATGCCCTGACTCCATACCAAGTAGTGAGTCCCTCAGACCTTGCTGGTCTGCACCAAAGCCTATCTTTGCTTTCTGCGTGGGTTGCTGTTGCCAAGATTTGTTGGGTCCAATCCGGAAACCGACACCGCAGCACTTGACATCCTTCATGGGACAGCTCGAATCCAGAATCTGGCCTTCTGGTCCTCGTGGCTGAAGAGTCAAGCTTCACATTCTTCAACTGAAAGCGCCCAACATCGGTGGGCATCCGCCTATCATCTTCCTGGTCACTAGCAAGTGACACAGACTCTGTCCCATCTGCTTTCAGGTTCTTCTCATCTTCGATCCAGGCTTGGATCACACCGGACACTTTCGACTTGGACGCCAGCAGCACTTTGCAGCAGATCGCCATTTTAAACGACGACGAAACCTGACACGAAAAGACACCTATGCACCCGGCTTCCATGGGTGATGTAACTCAAGTACTCCGGTGCTCCAGTGGGTGTTGACTCTACAACCTCTTAGTTCTAAAGGGGTTTGCTCCAAGTCCTCTTCTAAGTGTCCTTTATCTTTAAAATTCCAACCGCGACTTTCCCCATAGAAGATAATGGTGATTCGCAGCTGTGTTTAGACACTGCACTCGCCCCCGTGGCTTCTCTGTGTCACTACCTTGGGTGGTTCCTGGTGGCCCCAGTGGTTCTACAGGCTCTGTGCCTTGTCTCTATGCAAGTTGTGGTTCTTATACCACTCTTAATATATGATTTGGTAATCCCCTATTGCTCAATGTATATTGTGCTAATTTACTGTGTGTTAAATATGTTTACTGAATGTACTTTTGCCTCTAGCCTCATATAGGGACTAGAGGGATGTGTTTAAAATAAATATATTATATATATATATATATATACATATATATATATATATATATTACCTACTGGCGGTCGCCAGTAGGTATATATAGTTAGGATTTTTTTCCTATGGGATTTTTGAAAATTCTATGTCAAATAACTTTGGCGTTTGTGGACGGAATTGGCTGAAATTTTCAGGAAAATGGCACATTTTGTTTCTGAGCAGCCCCTGAAAATTGGGGGGGGGTTCGTTCAGGGGGGGTCGAGAAAAAAGGGGGGTCCCAAAACATGTTTTTAACATTGAGTTTTCCATAGGGCGGTTGGCCTCACTTTTAGCCCGAACGGCTGAATGGATTTGCACGAAACTTGGCAAAATTGTAGGGACTGGTAGCCCGATGTGCCTTTTGTAGGTCTCAATATATGTGCTACAGTGGATTTTGAGAAATTAACGTTTAAAAAAAGATATATATCTGTAACAGCGGACCGGGCAGCGCTCCAGTACGCGTACTTTTCGCGCAACTGAGCTTTGTGAAGCGAAGCTGATTGGTTCTCCGGCGTCTGTAAACATTCCAAACAGTCCGTAGCGGCCGCCATCTTGTCTCTCGGTAGGATCGAGAGACAAGAGGAGGCCAAAGCGAAGGGGCAAATGACCATAAGGGGGCATAGTAGATCCTCGCTGACCCCCTAGGTTTGATGTGGAGGTTTTAAAAGGGCCCCGCGGGGCAAAAAAAAAAAATAATAATAATAATCGAACGGCTGAATGGATTTGCACGAAACTTGGTAAAATATTAGGGACTGGTAGCCCGATGTGCCTTTGCTAGGTCTCAATATATGTGCTCCAGTGGATTTTGAGAAATTAACGTTCAAAAAAAGATATATATCTGTAACAGCGCTCCGCTTCGCGTAACGGAGGTTTGCGAAGCTGATTGGTCATTCTGTCACTGGGCTATAGTTGGGCTACATCTGGCTGATATTTGGGCTACATTTGTTTTTTTTGCCTCTGGCGGCCATCTTTGGGCTACATTGGGCTACATTGGGCTTCATTGGGCTTCATTGGGCTACATTGGGCTACATTTGGGCTCCAACATATATATAGGCCAATGTAGCCCAATATATATTTTTCAAAGTTAATTTTCGTAAAAACCACTGGAGCATATATCTTGAGACATAGCAAAGGCACATCGGGCTACCAGTCCCTACAATTTTGCCAAGTTTCGTGGAAATCCATTCAGCCGTTCGAGCTAAAAGTGAGTCCAACCGCCCTATGGAAATGAAGGAAATGAATGGGTAATTTGTAATTAGCAAATAGCTTATCGCAAACTAGGAATGGTAAAGAATCGCTATTTATTCCTTAAAGTTCGCTATTTAGGAAATGCAAAAAACTTTGATGATACATATGGCGGTTCATCTCTAACAAGATAAGAAGCATAGGGATAGATTTATGATGACTGGCGCATCACCAGGGATGTGTTAGTCATTCTGTGCCGCTGTTCCGTCACCTATGGTGTGCTGCATTTACAATGCGGCGCATCATGGGGCAAAAACAGCACAGATGCGTGATGTATCTGTGCCGTAAAGGTGGCGCATTGCTGGAGTTGTATCGCAAGTGTGATGAAGCTCCAGCAAGGGTCGGGGGTGCCCCTGTCGCAGGGTTTCTGTTCTCACACAGAACTGTGGACAGAGGATTGGAACCTCGGCGAATTAGGGTGCCCCAAAACTCACCTTAGTAATCAAAAACCCCTTAGCAAGCTAGGTACAGTGTCACATTGGATATAACAAACTCTCAATGTTTAGACAATCCAGAATATGAACTTATAGTACCTCAGGATACGTGGAACTCATGAACAGTCGGTCGTTATATATTTCTTAGAAACCAGAACATGGAGTTAAGAAGAACACATGTGTATTTGAAATGTTTATTTACTAATGCCGTCTTCTCAGGCGTAGTATCTTAGATAATACAAGTACACATATTATCAGTAGCAAAATTACCAGCATAGTTACTAGTACATAAAAAGCGAATGGTGACAGTATGTTAACATGCTGTAAATGAATAAGAGTTAGCAACACTTATAAGCAGCCACGGGCCGTGGAGGGAGTTACGGTGGGGCAGGGAGGCGGGGAGGGGCAGGGTGGAGAGGGATCCACCCTGCCCCTCCCCCTCCCCGCCTCCCTGCCCCACCGTAACTCCCTCCACGGCCCGCGGCTGCTTCTATCTCACCCTCCCTAATACACATATTATATTATTTGCTAAGAAGGTCTGTTTGTGTTGGTTTAGGGCGTGCCCATACTTTAGTGTCTTAGATTTGAAGGAATCACATCAGCATACACCAGCTCTCTCTTCATGTGAACCGCATCAACTGTTGTGTATGTGTGTTCGGCAAAGCAATATAAAACCCGCCTCATGCCCAGAATTGGCAGAAGCTGCACTTATGTTATGAGTATGAAGTCGTGGAGATCAGACCTCATAACAATTCTGTATCGTGTTGTTCTTGAAACTTCAGCACTCGCTGTACAGATATAGTTTAACAAGCAAAGCAGATAGTAGAGCAATAACATATTATTCTCATGTAAACCACGATGAACTACTAGGTTGAAAGCTAAAGCAACAACTAAGTGTCGTGTGCAGAAGTTGCAAAAAAGGAAAAATGGCGTTTAAACCGGTAATGAGCCCATGCTAACTTAACACGGTGTAAAGATATCCAGGACCTAGATGACACCTCCCCATGATCCGGAAACGAACTGAATAAGATAATAGAAGTGCCATCTCATGAGAGCAGATTGCAACTTTATATGTGGACGGTCCGCAAGGTAAAACATTAAAAACTAGGAAAATTTAATGCTAAAGAAAAATAAAACAGCCAAGTACTTTATCGAGTCTTAAGCCAATAGGCAAGCTAAATAATAAAAACTTGACAAATAAGTCAATGAATTGTCAATGAAATGCTAGTACTCAGCATATCAAACATGAAAAAGGTCTATGACATAACTGTGTATGCAAAATAAGCTGCAACAGCCTCCAATAGGAAGTCACCGTCTTCATCCGAAAAGAGTTCAGCCATCCAATTTAAAAGCGGAAAAGAACATACGTGCTCTCCCAGCACCGGATCCTCTATCACCATCAGAGGACAGCTCGGTGGGTTTTCAAGAAAGCTCTGTTCCAAGAAAGACTGTGTTGCCGCCAGTAAATTCCAGGGACCAATTAGTCCATGCATCAATGCCACAGCCATAATCCTTTCGCCAGGACAAACCAACTCGTGAGTAATGATAGGAGTCATCAGCTGATTAAAGTCGACGTCAGGAGAAACCGGTCCGCAGAGACACAAATCAATGGCCCAATCGAAATCACAGGTCAGGCAGTGAAATACAGGCTGGACACAGGTGAAGTAGGAGAATCGAAAAGATAATCCATATGCCGTGCTTAATATCGCCAACGGCATTGTGCCATAATATTCTAGCATGCGATTGCGGAACAGTGTCAGCAGCTGCAGGGCGGGAGCTTGCACAGGAGGGACATCCATATTTAAAAATGTAAAAAAGCACAAGAGCGTCCGCTGGTAATGCAAGTAAAAATGGGAATCCACGAAGCACAGTGGAAAAAATAGAATGAAAGAAAGCAGGGATGACTCCAAAGATTTTCTCAAATGAAGTCACGAGACCACTGGTAACAACTTTAAAAAAGTGCGCGAGGGCCTTTGTGGAGGACGCGTTAAAGATAGTCCGAACCATCTTGCTGAAATGGAAAGGCGAATCAGTATTGAAAAGGGTCTGCACCTCTGTACGGGTGTTCGCTATGTGAAGCACGAAAGTTTCACGGGCCGAACTCAAGGCCACCTCTCTCTGAGACAAAAGAGCTCTTATTCTTGCCATGCCGTTGAAATCTGCTCCCAAGGTTGGTATTTGTGGCCAGATTGAAAACTCCCTATGTTCATGTGTGGGAGGAAATAGAACATTTCTGCAGCAAATAACCCGTTCACTTACTGTTACGATAAAAGGAATACTTTTAATTAACCCAGAACAATCTTCATTATTGAGCATCAAATAACTACCATTTTCCAACAACTTGAACGTGGGGATGATAGCAGGAACTGGCGTGCCTTGCAACACGCAAGCCATATTTGGTCGGTGTTTGTTGCATGAACCGTGTAACTGTATGTGCCTACACATTAGTGAATGATCTGGCGTCTCAGTGCATTCCTCTCCATTCAGATAAACTTCTTGATCATCTTTGAAACATCTGTATGTGTATGGAAGCGACCAGACCTCATGAAGAAAAGCACTACCTAAAGGTTCATAACGACCTATTGGTATATATTTCATACAATTTGAAAACTTATATAAAGCAAAAGGCAGCGTTATTAAACCGTGGATAAGGCACGTTGCCAAAAAACCCGCAATCCTCTGCTGATGATGTCACTGAGCATGTCATGAATGATGTAATATGTGACATCATCAGCAGTGGATTACGGGTAATAGTATCTCTAGTTTACTCCCCTATAGCTGTCTTTCTTTTAACATAAGTGTCTGTTTCCTTCCCTTATACTTACTGTTCTTTTTTTTAAAAAAAATTTTGGGTTCACTTCCGGTTTGCGTACCGGCGAGCGAACTGGGAAGCGAACTACGAGAAATAGAGGTTGGCACAGTTCCAAATATTGTACCAATTTTTTAATAACGGGGAGGTAGTTCTGAAAAGAACTTTTTTTTTAATTGTTTTTGTTGTTTTATATTTTTTTTATTTTTTTTCTGAACATTTTTTTACTTTTTTTGAATTTTTCTGAACAGTTTTATATTTTTTGGGGTTTTTCTTGGAGGGGGCAATGAAAACGATTCATTGTAAAGGGCTCAACAGGAGCAACAAAACAAAAAAAAAGTATTTATTATTTGGGGCGTTTCGTACAAACTTGCATATGATAGTCAATAGCTCTGTTGATCAGAGTGATGCTTCTTTCTCCGTAGCAAATGAATCCACTGCAATATACGCAGACTTGTTTTACTTCATGAAATCTCGTTTGTATATTTGGCATCATCTCCCTGCCCTCTGGTCCCGTTACTTCCGGTACAACAGATCTTCTGGCCATAATAGGGAGATTATCTAGGTCGTTACGAAACTGTGCAGCAGTGTAGTTGTTAGGATGCCACCTAGTCATATGGCGATGCATTGTGTAGTTTCCGAAACTGTATTTTTTGTCGGTCCCTCTGGACCGTCTATCTTGACATATAAGGCAAGTTACGTATCTTGCATTTACTTTTTTCTGACCTTTGGGAATTTTAAAAAATTGCCAAATGAAGTTTTCTTTCCGGTGAGACGTCCTGGGCTCCTCAGGCAAAAAGTGCCTCTCTTCGTGCTCGTCGTCCTGTTCCTCTTCTTCCTCTTCTTGCTGAATTATAACTTGAGCAGGTGGTCCACTCTTCCTTGGATGTGGTGGAGGTGGTGGGGAAGCACCAGCTGAAGCTACTAAAGAAGCCATTGCTCACTGGTAACAAAGGGTCTTTCTCTCACAATGATGAAAGTCAGAGTGAGGAAAGAAGGAGGGATTTTCATCATTTGGGAAAAACAATAGTTCTCAACCAATGAAAAGTGTTCATTTTAGATTATATGACCTAGTCTTACATCATTAGGAAACCAAAAGTGAAATGAACCAATGAAAAGTGTTATTACCAAGTCACATGACCTGCTGTGTTTACGTTAAGCGCTTTGCAGGGCCTCCCGGTTTGCTTCCAGAAACCTGTGCTTTGCGACTCGGTAAGCGTACCAGTTCGCTAACGTAGCACGTCATATGACGTATCACGCGACAACGCGAAACGGCATGCGGACGGGAGGCGTCACAATGTTGTTTTCTAACGCGGCAGTTGCGGTAAAGAAACGTTTACCGGCTCGCGGTCTATTTCGCGGCATCAAGGTCAGCTAACGGGAAGCTTCCCGATTCGCGAAGCGGGAACGAAGAAAAAAAAATATTTTAAAACAAATTATTAATAAACATATAAAATATTTTTGGGGATTTAAAGAAGAATACATTTTACAGCTACAGATATAAGCTGTTAAAAAACCAATGAAATTCACTGAAAAAACCATAGGTTATAGACCATATATAGTTAGGAATTAGCATTTACAAAACCTTGAAAATTCACTGAAAAAACCATAGGTTATAGACCATATATAGTTAGGAATTAGCATTTAGAAAACCTTATTTTACTCACACAAAACCATTGAAATTCCATATATAGTTAGTTGCACTAACTATATATCGCGCACCCGCAATCCACTGCTGATGATGGCACATATTACATCATTCATGACATGGTCAGTGACATCACAGTGAATATATATATATATATATATATATATATATATATATATATATATATATATATATATATATATACCGGGTGTGGTTCTCCTTTCATTTGGTCGTTCACGAGATTATAGACTGATAAAACAAGCTGCTTTACATTCCTCCAAGACCTGAAGGCTGCTCTCCACAGCTACCACTAGGATAGCTTTCAATAAAGGTTGTCTTTTACCTACCATCAATAAGGGTCATTTGGACTGGTGCAAGGTGCCCACTAGAATAGTGGACAGCATATGCTAGGCCAACTTCTCACACTCAGTTACAGGTATGTAGACTTTTAGGTATGCAATACTTTAAATTTAAAATGGCAAATGTTTGTAGAAACATTAGAAATACTTTACAGGTGAATGAAATACTTTTCAAAGTCAAGAAGATACAGAGAAAAACCAGTGCAAACCAAAGCGAGGAAAGACAGGTAAATAACTTACAGGTAAGTACACAAATTTCAAGTTCAGTCTCTGGGTTGTAGAACCAACACAGGGCAGGGGTAAGAAAGACACCAAGGGTGCACCCTCAGCGGCACAGGGGCAGCCAGGTGCAGGGGTCAGAGAAGGTGTTGGTGCCCAATGCAGGCCTATGGAGACAGGAGGTACGCAGCAGGGCACCGGTTGCAGGGAAAGACCCGCAGTTTCAGGGTCAAAGAGCGACACAAAGGGGCCCACAAGGTAGAACTAAGAGCTCACCTCCAGCGGCACATGGGTGGCTAGGGTGCAAACAGGCGTCCGATTCCCAAAGGAAGTCAATTAGGACCTTTGATTGAGGAAAAAGGCTGCAGGCTCAGCCCAGAAGATTGGCTGAAGGGAATCAATGCCTGGTGGAAATCAATGACTGGAGAGGTAAGTTGGATAGTTGCTGGAAACCAAGGGACCATCAGCCGGGCACCTCAAGGCCTAAGGGCTGTGGGTGCTGGGGTGTCTTTTGCCATTGGGTGTCTTTCACCGGATCCAGTCGTGGTCACGGTGAGCCTTCAAGATGAGGCTGCAGGCATCGTAGGGAAGCTCAGAAAAGGTTGTCCAATGCTGGTTTCCAGGTCAGGATTGCTGGGGAGATGTCACTGGATCATTGACCTACTTTGACTTGGGCCCAGGGCAATGGGTGCAACATGGTGAGGACTCGTGGTTTCAAAGAGGGACATGTGTCCTTGTTGGAGGTTGCTTTTGCTGGACAAATCTTTTGTCCAGGGGAGACAGAGTCTTTATTTATGGCAGCTCAGGTCTCTGGAGTTTCTGGAGAGAGCTGGCTGCAGGACATGCCGATTTCTTTATTTTCAAAAAAGGGGACAGGAATGACCCGGGTTGTTACAGACCGATCTCTTTGTTGAATTCTATCACGAAGGTAGCAGGCCGGGTCATCTTAGAGCGCTTATTGGATTGGGCTGATGAAAATTCGATCCAATCTGATTTGCAATATGGCTTTCGAGCTGGTTTGGGAACAGTAGAACAGGGTCTGAACCTCCCTCTGTTGGTGGGGAAATACACGAGGGCCGAGAAAGGGAACCTGTTTTTAGCTTTTGTGGACTTCTCAGCCACTTTCGACTGTGTGGTCCACTCGAAATTATCGAAATTGCTGGGAGATTTGGGGGTTGATGCGAATATTATTTATTTTCTTAAACGTTTTTATAGTGACGCTAAGGCACACGTACGCTACGGCTTGAAGGGCGAGTGCTCGGCCGCATTTCCGATTAGGAGTGGAGTCAGGCAGGGCTGTGTCCTGGCTCCATTCCGTTTTAATTTGTATATAAATGGGCTTGAGGAAGCCTTGTGTAAAGATAACCAAGATTTTCCTCAAGTAGCTGGCCGCCCAATCCCAGCCCTCTTGTACACAGACAACGCTGTCCTGATGTCACGTACACAGGTGGGACACAGCGCGTTGTGGATAGTTTTACCCTCTTTATGAAAGATCTGGGTTTAAGGGTTAACTCTTCAAAAACCTTCATTATGCGCTGTGGTAGAGGTTTTAAGATAAACAAAGATATTTTTATTGCAGGACAAAACATTTAGGCTACTAAAAAATTCTCTTACCTGGTCATCCTCTTCTCCCAGAACGACACCTGGGTACAAGCTGTAGCAGCAAAGAAATTGGCTCTCCTACGCACTACTTCTGCCCTTACTAATTTTGCCAGGAAATTGGGCAAAAGACCTGCTGCGGAATTAATTAAAATATACAAGGCAAAGTGTGTTTCTGCAGCTCTTTATGGGAGTGGGGTATGGGGGTTTGCCGACCTCACCCCATGCAGACAGTTGAAAACTCTTTTTTAAAATACATTCTAACTGTTCCAAGTGGTACCTCAGGGTGTATTTGCCATGCTGAATTAGGCCTCCCGTTTATCTCTGATTTAATCAGGTCAGAGCCTGTGCTATTGTGGCACAGGCTATGGACGAAAGATTAAACTAAATTGAACAGAGATATCCTTTTAGACATTATGAACTGGAAGGAGCAATGGGGATTTGCTGGCTCAGATATGTTAATGATTTTTTTAAGGATTTGGGCCATCTACAGTATTTTTTAAATCCTTCTTCTAGTAAGGCAGTAACCAGAAAGGATCTGAGGAAAGAGTGTTTAATGCTGCTGGATACCCTGAGAATGACATCTGAGATTTCAAAGCCCACTGTCCTGCACAATCAATTCATTTTAACTACTTTTAATATTCAACCCTACTTATCTTTTGTGCCCAGTGCCTATGACAGGTTCTTATTAACCCGTTTCAGGCTGGGGATCTTTCATAGATTAGTCACTTTCCCCGTTATGAACGATTGGACACATGATCTCTGGCCTTGTCCTTGTGACAATATCTCCCCCCAAACTACGATTTATGGTATTTTATTCTGTACATTTTTGTCTACTGACAGGCGGTTGTTTTTGGTCCCTATTTTAAAACAATCTGGATTATGCCAATGTCGCCCTGCTCTATTGTCATTACAACTATTAGATAATGAAAATGGTGTTCTAAGAAATATAACCTTTTTGAAAAAAGTGTTTTATCTTAGGAAACGTATGTTTACTTCAATGCTTTGTTTTGCACAGTAATGATGGTTATATATTTCTAAGATTGCAATATTGTAATATTTAATGTGACTATATGTAATGTTTTTATTATGAATTTTTACATGAAATTCTTTATGTATTTTATAACTATGTGCTTTTATGATTGCTATTCAACAATTGAAAAAAGCTATTTTTGATTTGATTTGATTTGATTTGAAGTTGGATGGTTGCTGGACACCAGGGCACCATCGGCCGGGCACCTCAAGGCCTGAGGGCTGTGGGTGCTGGGGTGTCTTTTGCCATTGGGTTTCTTCCACCGGATCCAGTCGTGGTCAAGGTGACCCTTCAAGATTAGGCTGCAGGCATCGTAGGGAAGCTCAGAAAAGGTTGTCTAATGCTGGTTTCCAGGTCAGGATCGCTGGGGAGATGTCACTGGACCTACTTTGACTTGGACCGAGGGCAATGGGTGCAAAGTGGTGAGGACTCGTGGTTCAAAGAGAAACACGTTTCCTTGTTGGAGGTTGCTTTTGCTGGACAAAACCGTTGTCCAGGGGAGACAGAGTCTTTATTGATGGCAGCTCAGGTCTGTTGAGTTGCTGGAGAGATGCTGGCTGCAGGACATGCCGATTTCTTTGAGCAGGGTCGCTGGAGGAGGAGACAGGCCAGAAGGGCCGGGGCCAAGTCAGTTGTCGTCTGCTTCTCTACTGAGCATGGCTCTTCGGTCCTTCTTTTTCGTAGGTCATTGAATCTGATGAACATGGTTCAGGGGGAACCCTTAAATACTAAATGAAAGGGAGTTACTAGGGTCGGAGGGCAATAGCCAATGGCTACTGTTCCCTAGGGTGACTACAACCTTTAGGTGCCCCCTCCCTTTGCAGAGAGGGCACATCCCTATTACTATTGGTCCTAGCTATCCAAACCAAGATGGAGAATTCTGAGGAAAGGGGTTCACCTCAGCTCCTGGCCACCCTAGCTGTGTACCAAGCCAAGGTGGACACTCTCACTCTGCTCATTAATTTTCCCACCTGTCCTGCCAGTCAAAATGAAATGTGAGGGGAGGACAGGGGGCGAGTATCTCCACTAGTTGGACCTGCCCAAATGAGCATAGCACAAGGGGAGAGCCTTTGAGTCTCATCACCAAGTGATGCTGTTTCTGCAAGGGGTAGGTGTGAAGCGACTCCACCCAGAGCAGGCTTTGTTTCTGACCTCCAGGAGCACAAAGGCTCTCACCCCATGAGGTCAGAAACTTGTCTGGTGGTGGCAGGCCGGCAGCGACCAGTCAGCAATACACTAGAAGCTGGCTATTTTTCAGGGGGGATTTCTAAGGAGCCCTCTGAGTGCATTTATAGTAAATCTAGTACTGGCATCAGTGTGGGTTAATTATGCTGAGATGTTTAATACCAAACTTCTCAGTCTTCAGTAAAGCCATGGAGCTGTGGAGTTTGTGTTGACGTACTCCAGCCCATGTACTCAAATTGGCTTCACTGCACTTACAGTGTCCAAGAATGGATACTCTTGCAGCTATGCCCTCATCTGTGGTATAGCACACCCTGCCTTTTGGCTGTATGGGGCGACGTACCTATGTCACAGGCAGTGGTTTGTTGGTATGGCACCCAGCAATGTGTGCCATGACGACTTTTTTAGTTTCGCTACACTACAACACATAGCATGCGATAGCAGTGTGTATGTATTTGGTATGGGGCCCCTTAGGGCGGCACAATACATGCTGCAGCCATCAAGGGACCCTCTCCATTCACAAGGCCCTTGGCACCACTGGTACCTTCTGCAAGGGACTGATATGTGGGCCCTGGTGAGCCAACTGTGGGAGCAATGGTACAGATTTTGGGAAAGAACACAGGTGATGAGGCCTGGTGAGCAGGGTCCCAGCACACACACTGTCATGGTTGACTGTATGCTGTGATTGGATGTATACCGATATTTTGGTACCTGTTGTAACTCCTTGCATCCTAGTCTCACCACGGCAGACAAGACTATGTGAGCTGCTGCAAAACAAGACTTTGCTGTACTTGGATGCCGTAACTTATCGTAAGATGGTTACAGGTACAACCACCTGTCCGGCACCAACCAGACAAGACACGCATGGCAACTTGATTAGACTATTGTGGCGTGCACCTCATGAGACCACTTTGATTCACACAAATTGTGATAAAGGAGTTAACCTCACAGGCGCCAGCTTGCACAGACCTGTGGGCCTCCTATGTCAGTGAGGCGTGTATTGCTCTATGCAGTGCACTCATCTTCATGACACCAGCTGGTTTACCCACTGTCACAGCCACAAGATCAGATTACCACGAAGCACCCATTGTGCAACACAGCGCTTCCCTCATAGTCCAGGCTACAACTATGTCCCCTGCCAGCTGTGCCCGTGAGCTTTGAAGCGCACTGAAGCAGACAGGGCATCCACCAGACTCAGCCTGGCTCCCTTTCATGCAACTAAACTTGAACTGTACTGGACGTTCCGCCATTCACGCAAGGTCAGGCAGCTCGCAGCTACGTGGCGTCAGGCAGGGGACGCACAGGGCTTCGGTGCCGCAACAGGTGAACGAGGATGATGGATGGTACTTCACTCGCTTCTTTATTGTGAATGATGTAATCGGAGCTGGTCGCGTGCCCGAAGGCATCATTTGGCTGACAGGCCGCGCGTGAATGAAGGCATCAGTTGATTAGCAGCCCTCTAACAGGTGCACGGTGGGCTCAGGCCAAGAAGGCGGTGCCAGCTAAATATGAGAAGGGAGGACGCGTCACGCTATTGTGCTCCTGGCAGTGGGTGGCGGGAGATTCCGTTGCACTTAATTCACTAAGTGGCTTTAACAATCATCCAGGCAGGATGCCACCCCTCCCCCATCAATCGAATGGTAGCACGTCTGTCAGCACTCGCCTGAGTCACAAAACGTTCACCCAGGGCATGGCACTTGGCAAGCAGGATTTGTTTTATTGCTGGCAGAAATAGTCTCTGAAAGGCAGTATTTTTTAATGTTCAATGGTCTCTGCCTGATGAACAATGTCATGCCAGTTGACCCATGTTTCTCAAAAGACCTCGAATTGTAATATGTAAATGCAGCGTTACAAAACCTAAACCCAGAACAGTAGCAACAATGCTCAAGTGAATATACTTGCCTCCTTGTCAACTTTCTATTCAATGAATGCAGGCATCACTCACTGGATGGCGGTGTAACACAGTGCACGAAGCCCCAGCTCACTGGGGATTCTCTCTCTAGGTGGATGAGTAACTCACTGGAATGCAGTGTGCCAAACTAAGGATGAAAGTTCTACTGACTGAATGCCAACAATGTTAACCGGATAGCAGCATCAGTGCATATCAGTGTCACTCATTGGATGGCAGTGTCACACGCTTAGCAACATTGATTCACATTGAATAAAAGTCCAGCTTGCAGGTTATAGTGTCACTCCCTAATCCTCAGTCTCACTCTCTGGGTAGCACCGACTAAGACAGGTGGTGTGCCCACTTAGGTCGTGGTGGCACTAACTGGATGGCAGTGTCACATAATGTTTGGGATTCAGACTCAAAGTATGAGAGCTCTGCTTATTGTAACGCAGCACCACATACTTGACTGCAGTGGCGTCACTAGCTATATAGTCACTCTCCAAGAGATGATATAGGATTTTGGCTGGCAGTGCCATTCAGTGAATGGCAGTGTAACTCACTTGATGGTCGTAGTACGCACTGATTCTGGCTGGATGTCATTGTGACTCAATGGACTATAATATTTTTCACCCTTTAGCAGAGTTGCCCACTGGTTAACTCATTGCATGGGCGTCATTCTATAGCTGACAGTTTTATCATTGTTTAAGAGCATCACTCATTGAATGGCATTTAATGCCCCTAATAAGATGGCAGTACTACACAGCAGATGGCAGTGTCACTCATTGAAAGGATATGGCACTTATTAAATGTTCCTGCTACTAACCGTCTGGCAAAGCCGCACACTGGATGACATTGAATCTAGCTGGATAACAGTGCTGCCTCCTGGCAGCCTTATTGCATACTAGTTGGCAGTGCTGATCACTGGACCACACTGCCACTCATTTCTGCTCACAGGATGGGAGGTTTGCTTACAGGATGGAAGGTTTACTGACTGGATGGGATGATTACTCATGGGATAGAAGGTTTACTCATTGGATGGGAGGTTTAGTTACAGTATGGAAGGTTTACTCATGGGATAGAAAGTTAATTCACTGGATGAAAGGCTTACTCACTGGAAGGAAGGTTTACTTACAGTATGGAAGACTTACTCATGAATGTATATGGGAGGTTTAGTATAGGATGGAAGATTTACACACCGGTCGGAAGGTTTACTCATGGGATAAAAGAGTAATTCACTGGGTGGAATGTTTACTCACAGGATGGAAGGGTAAGTTATGGTGTGGAAGGCTTTCTCAAGGATGGGATGTTTACTCACTGGGTGGACGGTTTTCTCATGGTTTACTCATGGGATAGAAATTTTACTCAACGGATAGGTGGTTTACTCATGGGATGGAAAGTTTTCTCACAGGATAGAAGGTTTATTCACTGGATGAAAGGTTTACTTACTGGATGGAAGGTTTACTCACTGGATGGAAGGTTTACTCACTGGATAGAAGGTTTACAAATGGTATAGAAGATTTACTCTCAATGGCATGTTTACTCACAAGATATACGTTGTGATGTCTTCTGCATGGGGTTCTAATCTTAGAACTACATGTAGATTAGCAGAGTTTGGAGCCTGGAATTGTGAATGTTAAGCTTTGTATTCGATGTCTCTGAAGTTGGTTCAAAGAGCAACAGTTGCTTGGGACTGGTAATGGATGAGGTGCTATCTGATAAACCTCTTACCTAAACCTACTTGTTCGTGTATGTATCATTACTAAATCTTAAACTGGCGGCGCTGGATGGGATGGCACCTCAATATGGAGTAAGAGGTATCTCGAGTAAAAGGCAGTAAAGTGGTGCAACACTTACTGTGGAGAATTGAAGTTGGAGAAATTGTGCACTGTGGTCCGGTTTCCAGAAGCTGGTTGTGGATCGGTGGAAGTCATAGTCGGCGGATGCAGTATGAAGCAGGCCGACAGCTGTTAAGAACTAATGTCTTGGAGTGACGTCATTTGGCCTGGCAGGTGATGTTTGAGTGCGGAGGATTGTTGCATTCCAGGACATGTGAAGTGGTGGAGGGAAGGGAAAAAGAGCTACATCACCTGTCGAAGGCCGCATGGTGATGCACGGTGGCCATATTGTGTGAGGTCACCATACCTAGCTGTGCAGTGAGGGGCAGCGGAGAAGAGAAAAGGGCACATCACATATAAAGAGCACGCACAGCTACGCGCGGCACAGTGCGTAAACTGTGCAGCTACAGGCTTTATTAGGCAAGGAAGGTGAAGGAAAGCTGCAGAGTGTCAGAATTATGCAGCTGTGACCGGAACACCAGTTATGCCTGTCACTCAGTAAAGAGGAAGTTTCGAGTTGGTGCATTTCATCAAAGGTACTGAGGAGCACATTAGCAAGAATTTCATTAAAATTATTGCCGTTTTATCGGCAGGAAACTGTCCTGTACCTCTAACCTTGGCCTCTATTGTAATTCTATAACGCATATTAGCAAGCCCATTATCGCTGTTTTAGCGGCAGTTTCCTGCCACTAAAACGACGATAATTTTAACGAGGATCTTGCTAATATGCCCCTGAGTTTGGAAAATTAAAGTACAGTGACAAGCACACCATTGACTCTTGTCATTGATTTACAATAAAACAGTGGAACGGTGACAGAGGCACACCTTAATGTTGTAATTTCCAAAAGGAGTTTTTTTAGACTGTATTGATGCATGTGTGGGAGTAGGAAATATAGGGACATAGACATATTGTTACTTGAATTTTAGTGTTTACTAAAAGTAATTTTTCATTGCTTTCCTGTGATGTAACGCTTAGTGGGATAATTTAGAGTAATGCAGAATGTAACGCCACTCTCTTTTTTTTCGAATAGCCCTGGTGTAGTAAAGGCTGGCCACCTGAGGAACCTGCACTGGCTCCCCGTCGACAAGAGGATCACGTTCTGGCTCCTCACCCACGCACACAAGTCTCTCCACGACCTGGGCCCCGAGTACCTCAACGACCGCCTGACCTTCTACACGCCCACCCGCCAGCTACGGTCCACCAGCCTCGCCCTCGCAGCCGTACCACGCATCCGAAGAGCCACCGCCGAAGGAAGATCCTTCTCTTACCTGGCTGCCAAGACTTGGAACTCCCTCCCCATCCAACTTCGGCTGACCCAGGACCATCTCGCCTTCAGGAAACAACTCAAGACCTGGCTGTTCGAGCAGTAGCATACCCCTCCCCCCAAGCGCCTTGAGACCCTCCCGGGTGAGTAGTGCGCTATGCAAATGGCATGATTGATTGATTGATTGATTGTTGCGCACATTGTTAAGTTAGCATAGGCTTATTAGAAGTTTAAACACCATTTTACCTTTTTGCCGCTTTTGCACACAACACAGCATATAACTGTTGTTGTAAGTTAGGCTGTGTGAAATGCTTCACATGAGAATGGCTCGTTTTTAGCATCCCTAGACTTACATCGTGACTCTAGTCTGCACACTGAGATCTAAAGCCTCCAAGGTCATCATAACAAGGTAGCTGTTGGTCGTGCTGATCGGCTCACGTTTTTAGACATAACATAAATGCAGCTGCAGCCAACGTGATTCTGGCGCCTTTAATATCACATTGTAAGCATGATTTCAGGCACTTGGAAGAATCCATTTTTTACAGAGAGACAGAGAGCTTTTGCAGATCCTGATGTGATCCATTCCTGCTGATTCTAGAGGTATGGGATCCCCCGTACAAGCCTAAGAGACCTTCTATATTTTATAAAACATAGTTCCTAGCTGGGGAGGGTGTTATACTAGGCTTATATGACCTATTTTCACCATCATTGTAATATGATTTCTCCATTTGTGTTTTATAAAATTGTAACAATGCTGATCATATTTTTTCTAATCATATGTCTGCTTATGTTAGCAAAGATACTGCAACTTAGAGCACGTAGTTAAAATAAATATTTTAACCTTACCCGTGTATCTTTTTTACTCCTGTTGTGGACTGGCATGAGAGTATAACGAAAGAGTGTTCTTGCTTCCCACCATTCCTCAGTATAACCTAAGTCGCATGTTCTGGGTTGTCTAATCATTGGTTCCTTTGCTATAGGACGAAGGGCTAATGTGGCACTGATGCTAGCTGATTAGGGTTTCTAGGCACTAAGGTGAGTTGTTTGGTACACCACAATTCACTGAGGCCCTGAGTCTCTGTGCACAGTTCTGTGTAGGAGCAGAATCCCTGCGACACTGGTGAGGCAAGCATTCCCAGGAGTAAATGGAGGAAGATTTTTAAAACACAATGCTAAGGGTTTATGCCGATGTTAAGTTCAGAAAGGAGGCATGCACTTAAAACGCATTGTTTGGGAGATGAGGGTCAGGAAGTTTTGAAAACTGTGTGTGGAAAAACAAAGGAATTTTAATGAATTTGAGTTGTGTGCTGAGGATAGATAAACATTATCTTACGAGGGTGAGCACTATTATAGAAAGGTATTATTTAGGCAGACAGAAGCAAGGGAAGGATGAGATGGTGAAGAAATAGATAACGAGTCAAAGTAAATTGGGAGCTAAGTGCAAATTCTGGGCAATGCTAGAGGAAAGAGTATGTGATCAGTTTGTGTTAAGATGTGGGAGTGATAAAATCAGGGAATAGTTGTGGTTAAAAGATGAGCATGCTTTAGAAGAAGTGGTAATGGTGGCTAAAAGAGTGGAACACATGTTGAAGTGTGTTTCTGAGTTGAATACCAATAAAGAACAAGCATTGGCATAGCCAATAGGTCTCGCCTTTGGGACCTTATAAGTGTGTAACCACGCAACAGTTTATGTTGTTGCACCAAAGATTTTGTGCTGCATAACTAAATACTTATAAGGTCCCAAAAGCGAGACCTATTGGCTATGCCAATGTTTGTTTCTTTGATGTTTGTGATTCCGGGCTTGTTTTCTGCATCTCTTTGTACGGGTGAACTGTAATGCCTCAACAATTCTCTCTAGACTTTATCTGTGACCCGCTGGAAACTTGCTCACTCGCCTATGATTTCAAGCAAACATAAATGGAAAATATTTTATTGAATCACTCAAACAAGTACAACGTGGTGTCATGGAACGCTTTTGTTTTAACCTCCTCTCTTTTTCACTAGGTGGCAGAAGGGCAGGAAATCTGTGTAATTGAAGCAAAGAAGATGCAGAACAGTTTGACTGCTCTCAGAACTGGCAAGGTACCATATGTTTGTTCTTGAGAAACGCTAAAAAAAATGTAGGAAAAGTGCCAAAAACTACCAACTGCAGTTACATGACATTAATCCATAAAATGGATTAATGCTTAAAAATGCAGTTTTTACATTCCAAGCGTAATCCCTTAGGAATACAGCTCTGATGGAGTGCTGCTGGTGTTATGCCCTCCCTAAACCTTAGAACTGCCCGGTTTCTAAGGATATTAGGGTAGTTGGACTTGGACTTCTTTGACAGCATGGTCCACGTGGAAGCCTGTTTCCGATAGATCATTCACAATTGAACTTCCAGGCTGCTTAAAATATGATATAGTACCCTATCACATGACATTGTTAGAGATATTGTTGCTGCAAATAATGGTTTAGCCTGGATGGATTGTCTTCTTTAGGCTGTCCTGGATACACGCTGAACAGCACAACAAATAATGATGCAACTATACAAATAGCTAATTCTTATTAGGTGTTAATATGGGTGTGCACAATTCACATAATTTGCTTTTGCTTAATTAGTGCAAAATTACACATAACTTACCTGAAATGCAAATCTGTCATTTTGTGCTATTTTTTACTGTGAAATGGCCCTCTCGTAAAATTTTGGTGCAGTGACGCATTTATACAACACTCAGAACAACACTTGCTCACATTCTGTTGTTCCTGTGTGTTTGAGGTACATTTTTACCAAGAATGGCGTGTAATTGTGTGAAGTGGCGTAATGCCACAATTTTTGGAATTTTGCGTAAGAAGCTGCGCATACAATAAGATAACTGGGACGGAACCATTCATCAATAAAGTGCAGATGGCTAACACCACGCGAACTGTCATATTTTTGTATAATAAATAGATTTTTGTTGATGAGGTTCTCTCACCAATTTTATTTTTATTTATTTTGAAAGTTTTATATAGCGCGAACAAGATCTTTGCAGATATCAGAGCGCTTTACAAAGCCGGGAATACAACAAGAGAGTGAGTAGCAGGTCATTAGGTATAGCGAAATTAAACATAATAAGTGAGATGGGTAGGTACGTGAGGGAGCAAAGTAGAACAGGTACATCAATAATGCAAATATTACAACTACATGTGTGCATAGATAGTCAGGTAAGTCAATAATACAGGTGAGACACATAGTCGTAGAGTTCGAGCAAAATAATACAGATCGGTGTAGAGTCTTTACAGCTCCACGATAATAGGTCAAGTGTATTTGGCCATGAGAATAGCTTTTACTTCTTTCTTAAAAAGTGTGATGGAGGAGATGAGCCTGGTTTCAGGAGGAAGTGAGTTCCAGATTCTGGGTGCCATTCCCGAGAAGGAGCGTTTATAAGTTTTTTCCTTCCGGAATCTTCGAGGTTTTAGCAGAAGATTGTTTGTGCCTCTAGTGTTTCTAGAGCCACCAGAGATTGACAGCTTCTGAGTGAGGTATCCGGGAGAGCTCAGGTGTACAGCCTTGTGTGTCATGCAGGCAATTTTCAGGTGTATTCTGGCTTCAAAAGGTAGCCAGTTCAAGGATTTAAAGTCAGGGGAGATATGCGAGTGTTTTTTTGACCCAGTGATGAGTCTCGCTGCAGCGTTTAGAGAAGCTCTTAGGGGTGCAGTATTGGTTAACGGGAGACCGCAGAGGGCGATGCTGCCGTATTCAATTCGCGGGATTACTAGTGCTTGTACTGCAGTTTGAAAGTCTTTGGCTGGTAGGAAGGGTTTAAGTTTCCTCAGGATATTGACTTGGAAGTTCGCTTCCTTAGTAGCCTTGCTGATGTGATGCTGCATGTTGAGATTGGAGTCGAGAGTTATGCCTAGGGATTTTGCTGAATCCACTATGGTGGGTTGGACATTGAGTGCAGTTAGCTGTTTAAGCCAGGTTTGAGTGGTAGAGATCTTCGCGGGAGGTGAGATCAGAAGGAATTCTGTTTTCAGAGCATTGAGTTTGAGGTGATTGTCAGCAAGCCAGTATTGGGTGCTTCTGATCGTTGAGTTCAGGAGTAAAATGTCATTAGGGGATTGTAATTTGAGATATAGTTGGGTGTCATCTGCGTACATGTAAAAAATATGCTTGTAGCAAGGAGGTGAGCGGTTCCATAACTAGGTTGAACAAAGTTGGTGATAGGGAGGATCCTTGGGGGACGCCTAACGAAACAGGTATTGGCGTTGACATCAGGTTGTTACTCTTGAATTTCTGCGATCTGTTGTGTAAAAAGGAGGTGAACCACTTGAGCACAGTCCCAGATAGACCCATTCTTGTGTTCAAGAGATCGAGTAAATTCTCATGTTTGACAGTGTCAAATGCTGAAGAGAGATCAAGAAGGATGAGGAGGCAGGTATCATTTTGATCTAGGATTTGAAGGGCGTTGTCAATTATGTGGGTCATCGCAGTTTCAGTACTGTGTCCTGCTCGGAAGCCTGATTGGTGAGGGTTGAGGAGATCAAACTGATCAATGTGTTTAGTCAGTTGTAGTTGTGCGCATTTTTCCAATAGTTTGGCGAGAGTGGGAATATTGGTAATGGGACGGTAGTTGTTTAGGTCGGATGGGTCGGCAGTAGGTTTCTTTAGCAAAGGTGTGACTTGTCCAACTTTGAGGGAGTCAGGGATTGTTCCTTCTTGGAGCGAGCTGTTGATAATTTTAGTCCAGAGTGAAGGAGCAATGGGGCGAAATCTTTGACAGCGTTAGCAGGGAGGGGATCCGTGAGGTGATTGGAAGGTTTCAAGGTGCTGAGCAGTTTGCCTATTTCTTCTTCGGAGTACGTTTCAAAGGATGACCATGTTGCATTGTTTTTAGGTTCGGTGGGTGTTATGCAGTTGTGTGTGGTGTAGAGGCTTGCGTCAGTGCGGGGATCACTCTTTATGTTGTCAGTTTTTTGGGTAAAGAAAGCGGCGAAGTCTTCACAGGAGGGTGCTTCGCACAGGGTACTGAGAGGTTGGGGTTGTTCCTTGGCTTGTGTTCTGATTAGCTCAAACAGTTTTCTTGGACGTTTTTTTGCTTGGTCGAGCTGGAGTCTGAAGAAATTTGCTTTTGAGCGCTTTATTTTCCTGAAGTAGGCGTTTCTCTTTTTCTTCAGGGTTTTCAGGTGCAGTGCAGAGGGAGCTGTTCTCCAGGTGCGCTCTGCCATTCGCATGGCTCGTCTATCTTCATTGAGACTCCCGTCGTACCATGGATTGGAGATTTTAGCGGAGACTCTTTTTAGCTGCATGGGAGCAGCCGGATTAATTATTGAGGTCATGGCGTTGAGATAGTGGTCAGTTAAGGATTGGACATCTGTAGCTCCCGTAGGAGGGAGCAGGAGGTCGCGGCTGTTCGGGGGTAGGGAGTATGGGTTTAGTTTTTTCAGGTCTCTTTTCCAGACTTTAGGTCTGGAGGATTGAACCGTGTTGAGTTTGACTTTTTCATTGATGTGGAATGTGACAATATGATGGTCTGACCAGTCACAGGGTTGGATAGACTCAAGTTGAATAGCGTCCTCTTTGGCGATGATAAGGTCGAGGATAGAACCTTTCTCGTGAGTCGGGCTGTCGCATAATTGTGTGAGGTCCAGGGTGTTGAGGAAGCTTTTAAGGCTATTTACCACCGCATCATTGTGATCGTTCCAGTGGAGGTTGAAGTCACCAAGGTATATTTGGGTGAGCTGTCTTCCGGCGTTGGTTGAAATCATGTCCATGATTTGTTGGGCGAATGTGAGGTTGTCTCTGGGTGGGTGGTAAATGCCGTGAAGAGAGCATATCGGTTTGCCATCACTGATAATATCGAGGCAGATGTATTCATAGGAATTTGGGGAGGGTAGGGAAGGTACGGAGACTTTCAGAACAGAAAGGCTGTTCCTGTATATGCATGCGATTCCACCACCTATCTTGCCAGACCTGTCAAGCCTAATGATGTGGTAGTTGGGGGGAACCAGAATGTCCAATATAGGTGTAGAAGATTCGGTTAGCCAGGTTTCAGTCAAGATGATTAGGTCAAGGTCCAATGCTAGGATGAGATCAGCGATGGCGGAGGAGTGTCTAGAAGCCTCTCTGCAGTTTAGGAGAGTGCATTTGAGACGGGGTGTGTCAGGGGAGGTAGAGGGTACTAGAGAGAGGGGGACTTTTCTAAGGTTACTCAGGACGAAGATTCTGTTGTTTAGTGTGGAGGGTCTACGGGGATTCGAGTGTATCGTGGGAATGGGGAGGTGCGAGGCGGTTGTGTTGTTTAGGGGAGCTGGGTCGTAGGAGCGGAGGAGGGTGAGAGTGTCGAGATCCGAAAGAGGGTTGCATGTGCGACGGGGGCGGTTGTTGCGATTGTGGGCAGGGATCGCGGTCCAGTGTGTGCGGCGGGTGCGGTTGTTGCGATTGTGGGCATAGATCGTGGTCCTGTGTGAGGGATGTAGCTTGGGCGCGTCATCAGGACGGGTGGAGAGCAAGTTGAGAGGGGGCGTGGTGGTGAGTGAGGTGAGTCTAGGTGGTGTGATGAGTAACTCTTTGATGGTGTGAATGTCTTCTTTGATGGTGTGAATGTCTTCTTTGAGTTGGAGGAGAGAGGACATGATCTTGTCCAGTGTGGGATAAGTGTTAGTGCTGGGGGTGAAAGTCATGGGTGAGTGGCTGCCCTGGAAGTTATCGTGCGGGTGGGGGAGTGGGTTGGTGTTCATGCAGGGCTCTGTGTTGTAGGCGTACGGGTTGGTGTTAGGGAGGAGAGAAGGTATGGGGCGATGGGAGTGGATGAAGTACGGAGGAGGTTGGTGGTGTTGAGGAGGGAATTCGCGGCAGGCGGAGAGAGCGGGGTGGGAATGGAGTGTATGATGGTGGTGAAGGGGGAGCCTGAAGGGTAGTGAGGGCTGAGGGTAGGGGGGGAAATGGTGTTGGAGATGGTCATGGTCCTGTCGTGGGGAGGGGGAGTTATAATAATAGATGTGGTGTGCTCTGCATTGTTAGTTAGCGGATGGTAGTGGGGACTGAGAGAGGGGGGACAAAGGGTAGGATTTGTTGTGCGTGTCGTTCTGGTGCTGATCTAGGTTTGAGGGGTTGTAGGTGGAAGTTGTGATGTCAGGGGAGGGGGGAATGGGAGTGGTATGTGTGGGGGTCCAAGGGTTGGTGTTAGAGGGGCGGCTAGTGTATGAGGAGGAGAGATTTGTGGCTGTGATTGAGGAATGTGGGGTGGTAACAGCAGGTGGTTGATTGACTAGGGTGCTGGGGGTAGAGGTGAGGTGCGTGTCGTTTTGATGCTGTGCCAGGTTAGAGGGGTTGTGGGTGGGGGCTGTGACGTCATGAGTGATAGCGCGAGAGGAGTTATGTGTGGGGGTACGAGGCTTGGAAAGGTGCTCTTTGAACTTGGGGAACAGGTTGTCTAATAGTTCCAGGTTCTTGTCTGTGGATTGAATTAGGACAATCCCGTTATTGTAGATAGTAATGGTGGTTCTGCCAGGGAAGAGTTGGGATGGTGTGATGGAGAGAGTTAGGCCATGAGCTGTTTTTCTGGTGGTGGAGACGGTGAGTAGGGTGAGGAACGCTTTTCTCCATTGAGCTCTGCGTGAGGTGTGGAAGATGATATCAATGTTCAGGGCTCCATTGACCGGTGAGAAGTAGGTGTTTTCAAAGGGGGTTTCAGGGTGGGACCTCAGGAAGTTGTGTTTAAAGCGTTTAGCGGCTTTTTTGGTGAGAGTGGATGGGTAGTTGATTCTATATGTATGCTTGCCGATGAGATCCATGTTGGGAAGGCTGTAAAGGTGGGTATGGGAGGAAGAACGCTAAAAATACACATGTGCAAAAAACAAGTGTCAGCCGTAAGTTACGTGGCACAAAAGTGACACTAGCGAGTGGCCAAAAATATAAGAGGTAGCAATCAGTGCAGTCTAGGAATAAACAGTGAGTGGGTGCAGCTTACAAAAATGTACAAGATATATGAGGTAGCAATCAGTTAAATGGACCCAAAGTAACACTAGTGAATGGCCAAAAATAACCAGACTGTAAGAGGTAGCATCGGTGTAATTCAGGAATAGAAAGTGAATGGGTGCAGCTTACAAGAATGAGCAAAATATGAGGTAGCAATCAGTGCATAATAGAGATAAAAGTGAGATGGGTGCAGCTTACAAAATATACAGTATACAAATAGAAATAAAATACTAAAGATATACTGGAACCAATATAGGTGCAATAGACAAATATGAAATATAATATGAAGTATAATACTGCAATAACAGTG
Source organism: Lissotriton helveticus (assembly GCF_964261635.1). NCBI lineage: Eukaryota > Metazoa > Chordata > Amphibia > Caudata > Salamandridae > Lissotriton > Lissotriton helveticus. Next base: position 247,951,743 of record NC_136057.1, on the reverse strand, counting down.
CACGAGGTTATAGAACGAGAAGCATAGAGAATAGAAAAGAGAAATAAGGGAAAGCTATAGATGTGAGTTAATGAGGGTGACTGGTCTAAGATGGCCACCGAAGTGGTGGACTAGTCTAAGATGGCCGCCAAAATAGAGAATAGGGAGGCAGGAGTATAAGTCCTTTGTCTGTTGTTGCTGGATTTAGCGAGTTCGGTTTCCCTTTTTATTAATGGGCAGGTCGAGTTGGTCCATCTTCTATGTTGCTGCTTCCATGTTGCTGCTTGGTGAGGAGGAGAGAGCCTTATCACAGTTTAGGTGACCCCTGACCGAGTTGGTATGCATCTTCATGGTCATCTGGGCAGTGGTGCGATTTATTACTCCAGTTTATAGCCCCCGCCATTTTAAACAAAAGAGACTCTGCCACGTCGACGAAAATGCCCTTGTTAGGAGAAAACTAGTAGGGCAGGTGGCAGAAGGGCAGGAAATCTGTGTAATTGAAGCAAAGAAGATGCAGAACAGTTTGACTGCTCTCAGAACTGGCAAGGTACCATATGTTTGTTCTTGAGAAACGCTAAAAAAAATTTAGGAAAAGTGCCAAAAACTACCAACTGCAGTTACAAGACATTAATCCATAAAATGGATTAATGCTTAAAAATGCAGTTTTTACATTCCAAGCGTAATCCCTTAGGAATACAGCTCTGATGGAGTGCTGCTGGTGTTATGCCCTCCCTAAACCTTAGAACTGCCCGGTTTCTAAGGATATTAGGGTAGTTGGACTTGGACTTCTTTGACAGCATGGTCCACGTGGAAGCCTGTTTCCGATAGATCATTCACAATTGAACTTCCAGGCTGCTTAAAATATGATATAGTACCCTATCACGTGACATTGTTAGAGGTATTGTTGCTGCAAATAATGGTTTAGCCTGGATGGATTGTCTTCTTTAGGCTGTCCGGGATACACGCTGAACAGCACAACAAATAATGATGCAACTATACAAATAGCTAATTCTTATTAAGAGTTAATATGGGTGTGCACAATTCACATAATTTGCTTTTGCTTAATTAGGGCAAAATTACACATAACTTACCTGAAATGCAAATCTGTCATTTTGTGCTATTTTTTACTGTGAAATGTCCCTCTCGTAAAATTTTGGTGCAGTGACACATTTATACAACACTCAGAACAACACTTGCTCACATTCTGTTGTTCCTGTGTGTTTGAGGTACATTTTTACCATGAATGGCGTGTAATTGTGTGAAGTGGCGTAATGCCAGAATTTCTGGAATTTTGCGTAAGAAGCTGCGCATACAATAAGATAACTGGGACGGAACCATTCATCAATAAAGTGCAGATGGCTGACACCACGCGAACTGTCATATTTTTTTATAATAAATAGATTTTTGTTGATGAGGTTCTCTCACCAATGAAAGTACAACCAACCCTCTTCTGTACAAATGTAAAATGGCCGGTTTTCTTGCGAGTAATGTTCATTACAGCGAGTGTCCTAGGAGGTGAAAGATTGCACACACTCTGCATAACATTCCCCTCAATGCCACATGGTACCATCTTGCGGATGTCGTTATTTTCGGATGGGCAAAAATTATCATGGATTCTTGTGTGCTTCTCAGTGTGTTTTCTCTTGACAATTCAAGTGTTTTACATTGTTAGCAAGTGCAGGTACTATTGGATAACCAATTCCTTTGCATTAGGCAAGCCGCCGTCCTGCTTTCCCTCCTTCCCGGCTTGCCTATAAAGCAAGTTTCTGCTGCAGGGCTGGAAACAACAAAGTCTTTAAAGTAAAGCTGCGCCTTTAACATATAATATTCGCATGTCATTATGAACATCCATTCACAGGCACATGTTCCTCCCTAACATTCGCCACCACCCTTTCTTCGCCCAGTTCCTGCACACCCCCAGGAGCACCTTTATCAGCAAGTCACAAGGATCGGTTTCTCCGTGGCAATTCTCACATTTTGTACGCGTTCTTGTTCTCTTTCCCCGCATTGGTCGGGCATTGTTATTGTTCTTTGAGAATTTCAAAACAAGCGCGGTCCTAAAAAGCTATCGCCACGCGAAGACAAGCTTGCAAATCACCTCTCCGCAAGCAATAAACACAAAACAAAATAAGTGGACGAACTTCGTGGCAAGCCCTCTGAAAACTGCGAACACAGCAGAACATTTTGCTTTGAACACCAGGCACCTAACCAGATACCAGAAGAACACACACTGCCTCTCTTTCCTTCTTTCATTTAGTTGCTTCCCTGTGAAATGGATCCAAAAAAGACTAGCGCGCGCCTCGCGCTGACGAGGAGAGGAGGAGGCAGCAGGGGGAGGGGAAGAGAGGAGGGGGCATGCGCCGGATTCCCTTGCGGGAGCAAGCAGGAACCTTATGTCAAAGCTCGCTCCCGGAAGGGAATCGCCAAACGTGCACGCGTTGCTATTGAAGGCAATGCAATGCATGCACGTTTTTGGCAGCCAAACTGATTAGATGGCTTAAGGTCTTTTTCCTAAGCAGCGCATGTCCGCTGCATAGGCGAGACCTAAAAAAGGGAGGTTGGTTCAGAGTAAGTGGAAGAGCTGTTGTCTGAGGTGACAAATAAAGAAATGTGTGAAGCAAAAAAGAAAGAGGTGATTAAGGAAAAGCAGAGAGAAGGCTGTGTGAGAATCATGGTGGAATGTTTCTAGTGTGGCAATACTGGTCACAAAGCAAATGCAAGTTCAGGCCCTGAGTTGAGTGTGCATTGTAATGGTTGTGGGTAAAAAAGAACAGTGTTGCAAGAACAAGGGCAGAAAGAAGATTAGAAGTGATGTGAAGGAGGTCTCACAAGTGAATAAAGTTAAAGGGAAGGATCAACATCCCACTGAAAGAGTTATTATAGATGGAGTGGGAGTGCTAATGAGGTTTGACTCTTGCTCTCATTTAACTAATATTTCTGAGGAATCATATACACATGTGTTTGAAGGGAAAAGTAAATTACGTTCTATGGATGTGACTCCAGGAGGGTATGGTGGATAGTCAATCAAAATGCTTGGATATTTTGAAGGCTGTTTGGAGCTAGGTGGTAGATACATAGTAGGTAAGATTTACATGTCCAACAAAGGTGACAATTTGTTGAGTTGGCCTCACCAAAGGGTATTGGTGTAGTGCTCAACCCCAATTCAGAGCCGCAATAAAGGTTTAGGAAATGTGGATTTTGTAGCAAAGTTTTCTGATGATTTTCTGATTCTTTGGGGTGTTTGAAAAAAAAGAAACACGCTATCAAGTTGAAAAGTGAAGCAGTACCTGTCACAGCTAAGAACAGGATTCCGTTGGCCTTGCATAATCAGGTTTGTCCACAACTCAGGAGATTGGAGACTGCAGGATTGATAGTGGAAGTGGAAGCAACAGAATGGTTGCCTCCTATAGTAGTGGCCAAATGTGTAACGGAGATATTAGGTTATGCATGGACCTCAGAGCCCTGAGCAGGGATGTTGTGGTGGACATGTTTCCTCTGCCTAACATTGAGGAAATAACTTCAACATTGGGGAGAGTGAAGTTTTTTACACATTGGACTTGGCATCAGCATATCATCAGGTGGAGTTGGATGATGAGTTACAAGACTTGACGGCGTTCATAACTCCTTTTGATTCTTTTAAGTTCAAAAAGATGCAGGTCATCGGTCAGCGTCAGTGTTTCAATGGAAAATGTACAAGGTGTTGAAAGATTTGGCCATGGTGAATTGCTACTAAGACGATGTTTTAATTTCTGCAAGCCCCGTGGAGGCGCACAATGTCTGAGTTTGTAGAATTCTTCAGAGATTGAAGAAAGCTGGTCTTACTCTCAAGAAAGGCAAATGTAAGTTAGGTATGGGTGGAGTAAGTTATCTACGTCAATTGATTTCAGGACAAAGTGTTAGAGCCAAACCAGGGTTGGTTACAACCATTGATAATTTGGAAATGCCAAATTGTAAGGAGGAGTTGAGTTCTTTTCTTAGGATAGTTGAATATTGTGGAAGATATATAAAACAATGTAGCTGGAAGATCTGTGAATTTGAGAGGTTTGCTGAAGAAGGGCAAGGAATTCACGTGGAATGAACAACGTGCTGTAGAATTCAAGGAGATGAAAAGGGGTTGAAAGTGGCTTTATGTTTGCAGGCATTTTTTTTCCAGGAGACAAAACTTACATTCTTACTGATGCCAGTACCAAGGGATTAGGAGCAGTATTGACTCAGAAGTTTAAAGGAAAGGAGACACTGATAGCATTTGCATCTAAGACACTGAATGACACAGAAACAAACTATTCAGTCATCCAAAAAGAAGCACCAAATATTTATTGGGCACTTAAGAAATGTAGGATTTTTGTTTGGGGCATGAAATTTGTATTGCTATCCTTTCTTATTTTTTTTTTTTAGAGAGTTTTATATAGCGCGGACTTGACGTGAAGGTTTCAGGTATCCGGTATCAGAGCACTTTACACGAGCACCAGTTGTGTTACATGAGGACACATTTATTTTTGTCAGGCACGAGGAGATTAATGGATTTACCCAGAATCACAGGATATTGCGCGTCCTTGTCGATACTCAAACCTGGCTCTGACCATAAACATTTGGTGGAAGCATTTAAAAAGAAGGGTTTGGATTGCATTCCTGCAAGGATTCAGAGGTGGATCATAGCCTTGCAAGAGTTTGAGTTTGATGTGGAGTATTTGCTAGGTATACAGAATGCAAGTGCAGATTGTCTCTGACAAGGAAATAATAATCTCAGTGATTTGGAAGATGATGTTTGCGAGGTAGAACAGGATGTGAGTGAAATTACTTATGGAGCAGTGCTTGAGGAGGAATGGAAGGCAGAATTGCAGAATGATAAGATGTTAAAAGAGGTGATTAATGCTGTAAAACAGGGCAAGTTCAGAAGTCTACAGAAAGTGTAGAATTTGGCTAAAGATGAGTTGGCTGTGGATCGTGGACTATTATTAAGGGGCACAAGGTTAATTCCACCACCAAAGTTGAAAGCAAAACTACTTAAACAAGCTCATGTTGGTCACCTTGGCTTGGTAAAAACCAAAGGGAATGTTAAAGCCAGTTTTTGGTGGCCAGGGATGGATGTGGAAATTGAGTGCGTTGTGAGCGAGTGTGTGCAGCGATAAGATGTTGAAAACACATCAGGTTCTGATGGTTTGCTGGATTTTATCGGAACATCCTTCAGAGGAGGTGTCTGTGACTAGTGTGACCCCATTATATGGGGAGCAAGCCACTCCCTATTTGATTGTGATGATGGATCTATATTCAAGATGGGTGGAAGTGACTAATGTCGAAGACATTTCTTCTGCAAGTATCATCGAATTGATGGAGGGGGTAATTAGAAAAAAAGTTTTCCAAAGAGCATTTTAAAACAGATAATGGTCCATAATTTCGCTCAAGGGATCTGAGGATTTCTTGAAGTTTAATTCCATTTAACATAAGAAATGTGCTATTTATAATTCGGAAACAAATGGTGCTCTGAACAGGTTTAACAAATTCATCAAGGAAAAAATACAGTTGGCCAGGGTGAACTGTATGGACTGGAAACAGGAGCTAAAGAGGAGGATAACTGCTTACCGTATGTCACCACACATGACAACTGGAAAATCTCCATTTGAGTTGTTTACAGGGAAAGCACTCAAAACGTATTTAGGCCCAGGTTGGATGAATTTTGACAAAGGCATTATCTTTAATGGTCCCTCGAGTTGTAGAGGTTGTGAAGAAAAACTTATGGAAAAAAAGAAAAGAAGGTTTTGACAGGAGAAAGAATTTCCGGAATGTGGAGGTCAAAGTTGGTGATGCTGTAAAAATGATAGCAAATGTTGGTTGTGGGGCATGGTCGAAGTTTCCAAAGGCGCCAAATTTTGTTAAACTATTTTGTAATGGTTTAAAAACTGATTACCAGAGTTTAGAGCCTGGAATTAAGAATGTTAAGCTTTAAATCTGATATCTCTCAAGTTTGTTTAAAGTGCGAAGGTTGCTTGAAACTAGCATTGGATGAGGTGCTTTCTACTAAACCTCTTAGCTAAACCTACTTATTTGTGTTCGTATCATTATTAAATCTTACGTTTACTCACGAGATGGAAGATTTGCATAGCTTTTCTGAAGAGAAGCAGCTGCTTCTTGAACAGTATGTGTACTGGCAATATGATCCAAAATGCACATGCCAGTGCAGGGAATGCTTGCCCCCTGCTCGCAGCCTCTTTTCATGGGAGGAGCCAAATGGCCCTTGTCACTTGAATTCTCAGGATGTTTAATCTGTAGTTTATTTTATAGATGCTCTGGGGAGGTACCGTGCAGCAGTTCATTGATTGTGCAAGCAGCTTAAATGTATTCATGTGTGGAACAAAAGTCAGTGCTTAGTTTTCAGAGTGAGTATAATACAGGCTCTTTGGAAGATTGATGAGGAACATAGCTGTAGAATGTTGTAGAACATGATGCTGGTTAAGATTTTTCCCCTTTGGGCCAGTAGCAAGGACTTTAAGTCTTCTATCTTTTCACTAATAAGGGTCCTAGTGATTTTGGAACCATTCTGTTAATGTAAGATAAGTTCGGATGGAAACTGGATGAAGCCACAATACTAGTGACTTGACTAACCTCAGACATACGTACGTAACAGTAAACTCCAAGTCTTAAATTTAAGAGTGACTCATGACAAAAATCAAAGTTGTGTGTTTTAGTTCCCGGGTGACTCGCTGAGATGGCACACGTGCCTGCTTTTTTGTTGACCAGAACACCGTTATGGAAGACAGGAAGAAAACGGTATACTTAGAAGAACAGATATCACACCATGCCATTGAGGCATTTGTCAATTTATGTGCCAGAAGAATGGGCTGATCAAATACTATCTTAACCTAGTGTGTAGCTTTCTTTCAATAGTATAATATTTCTACAAGGTAGAAGCGGCAACCACAAGTTGACCTATAGTATAGTTTGTTTCCCCTGAGGACAGAAGTGAGAAATAGTAGGCTGTGGGATGCAATTCAATCCAAACAGTTGTCATGACTACAGTGATGTACCTAGGAGTACTTCAGAGGCATCCATCTCAATTACAAAAGCAGATCCAGGTGAACGATGATGCAAAACGTGGGCAATAGTAAACATGATTGTTAGTGCACAGTAGTATCTCCTTTGTTTGGTAGTCATTTTATACCATTAAGACACAATTTAAAGGAATATGAGATTGGAAAATCCACAAGCAGGGCCGGACTGGCCGTAGCGGGCACCGGGCATTTCCCCAGTGGGCCGCCAGGGTTGGGGGCTGGTTTTGGGCCCCTGGGAGATGATTTTGTTACCGGGCTGTTTTTGCAGCATAGCTGCAATATCAGCCGCTGTAATGAAATCGGACACAACCAGCCCTGACAAACAGCTTGGCTGCACCCCCAACATCCTGGGGGGTGGCCAAGCACTTTGCCAGGGCCGGCTCTGGTTCCCAGTCTGGCCCTGTCCACAAATCAACCACCAATAAAAGTTAGCAAGGCACCCTCTGGCTCCTTCCAACAAAATTTGTGTGTGGCCACTGCAAGGCAGTGTGACACAGTGTAGCTTCATAGAAACTTCTTCAAATGACAACTGGAAACTCAAAAAGTCAACAGTCTGTTGCAGGGTAAAACTTACATTATTTGAGTTTTGCTAACTGTTAGAACTGGGGGTCTCTAGTTGGCAGAGGTAGGTACCTTGGACCAAATAGGGACCCTTGCTTCTAGTCAGGGTGAAGGAATAACCCTCTGAGATAACCCCTGCTCACCCTCTAGGTAGCTTGGCACGAGCAGTCTAGGCTAAACAGAGGCAATGTGGATAACATTTGCACTTAACACAACAATAATCCCCAATCCACCACAAACTGAGACCACACAGGTAAGTATATTTTTATAAAAATATATATCTTTATCTAGTTTCAGCAATGTAAATAAAGCAGTTGCACGATAATCAGTTCTTCAAGAATATGTTATACTTAATCTTAATGGTTGCATGTATATAGGAAGTCTCTTATTAAAAGGCAGTCTCAAGTCCCTTATCCCTCAATATCCAAAAACAAGTGATATGGATTTCTTTTATCTTAGATCTCAAAACGAGCCAGGAAAACAATGCTGATGTAAAAATGTGCCACAGGAATTATCCCCCACCTCTGGGAATCCTAAGCGCTACTAGCGCGTCTCACCCGAGGGCTGGGAGGACGCCTTTTCCCTCCCACGGCACTTCTCCTGCCTCAGGTGCACTCCGCTGGCAGGCGCTCACTCGCGCTCGGGCCCGGCCGGTCTCAGCAGGCTCTCCGCCCGCCCTCGATCCTTCGGGGAGCGGCGGGGAGCAGAGACGGCAGGCCGGGGCTCGAGCACTCCTCTGAATCCCTCGGCGAGGTCGGGTCAGTCGTCCCCGGTCCCGGCGGTGATCACGGCGATTCCTTGACTTCCGCAGCAGCTCCTCCCAAGCCAGCCAATCGCGTCGCGGCTCCTGCGACGAGCCCCTCCTGGCGCGAGGCCGCCAACCAATGGCAGCGCGGCCTCGTTGATGACGCTACGATCCAAGGGCCAATCCCGTCGCGGCTCTGGTGAGGGGGCTCGGCTCTCTCACCCAATTTGGTTGGTTTGGTTTCCCCCTGGGGCCCATTGTATATTGTGCTATTAACAGTTGTTTTAGAACTGCATTATTGTGTATCTTGGACTCTAATCTCACAAAGAGATTAGTAGTGAGTGTTTAGAAATAAATACATATATTTTATATTTACCTTCTGTGGTTCCCCTTTCATTTAGTGATATAAGAGGTTATAATCTGGCAAACCAAGCTGCTTTATACTCCTTCAAAACTCAGCCTGAAGGCTGCTCTCCATAGCTACCACTAGGATAGCTTTCAACAAAGGTTGTCTTTAAACCTATCATCAATAAGGGTTGTTTGGATTGGAATAGGGTGCCCAATATAACTAGTGGACAGCATATACCAGGCCAACTTCTCACACAAGCCTTTTTCATCTATCCATCCAGGATCTGGAAAAACATCCACATATCCATCAACAGCTCCGTGATTTAGGAAAGAGTTAAAGACTCACCTAAAGAACACCACATCTGTTCACAACCCAGCTCCCTCTCCTATGAGTCGATTTATGTTTATCTTTGACCTTGTAAAATGGTCTGATGCCTTTTGGCTAGGTTTGCACTATAGAAATAACATACACTTAAGCATGTGGTATTAGTGCTTAGCAACCATAGCAAACATACACAGTCTGTAGGCTCTGAGATCTCATCTGGAAAAAACGTTACTCACAATATGAGGAAGTTGTGGTTTCTGCTGGAGCCTGCCAGTCACTATATGGGGTTGATGAGTAATGAGCATCATATCCCAAGTATTGCTCCGCAGTGCAGCGTATCAGCATGTTCAAGATATATTTTAAGTATGCTTGTTACTTCGATAGGGAACTGTGTGTATGGAGACTGCGCCTATCAACAAAACAGACCCATCTACAATGTATACAGATCTTATGTAATATAATGGAGATCATATACTTCTTTCTAAGTAGTGTAGATCATATCCATGAAGTAGCCAGTAGCCCTTTACGTTATCACCACATTCTCTAACACTCCTTGATTTGTAAGGTGGAAATTTTTTTTGTAAGTGAGATGTGCTACAGCCCCGTTTATTGCCTTATTTAGCATAGAAATCCAATATCAGATGGACGGTGGCACGTATCACAAAATAGTGCTATTGCAGTGTCAAAGCTTTAAAATGACACAAAGCGTCATGAGTTTACAATAATAATTTCATCAACCGAAGAGAACCTGCATTTTGTCCCTCATACCCTCAACCATTATATATCTGGAAGGAATCACTTCTTTTCCCTCTGGGTGATCATCACCTGCAATGTTGAACACACGCTTATAGAGGATGTAGCCCTTTGAAACACTGGGCCCCAGGGACAGGACTGCAGTGCATGATGTCACCATTCAGAGTAGACTGCCCAATCCTGAGGCACAATGTAACCATCCAAACTAATGACCAGAGTCTCTGAAGGTAGAGCAATACACCTGCAGCACTTGACATCTGAGGCAACAGCAGCATGAAGCTCCAAAGTCATTAAACACAATCCTACCTAGAGCAAGGAACCAACATCTAACACAGGCTAGAACTAACCCTGCCTAGGACCCAGTCAGGTGAATGTCCGCACATGAACAGGACTCACAATAACATCCTCTTCTTCCTGACCAAGACCACAGCCACAAAAGAGAGGAGCCTGATTAAACAGGAGTGTGGCTTACTGGCCAACCGACTGCCCTCCTAAACCTTGGGTGCCAATGTGCTCTGAACATAGACGAACATCTTACACACAAAGCAAACAGACATGGAGTCATTAAGGAAGCATCTAGATGAGTAGCTTTATCCTGTCAGTCAAGGAGGAGCTGACCAACTGATGGGATGCAGTGCTGTCTGTCCATTCTTTGCTTCATGCAAGTGAAGGATAGGTAGAAGTCACCAAGGTTGACCTGGAGACGGAGGATGTGATGGACTGATGGGATGCAGTACATGCAAGTGAAGGATAGGTAGAAGTGACCATGGGTGACTTGGAGACAGAGGATCTGAAGGACTGATGGAATGCAGTGCATGCAAATGGAGGATAGGAAGAAGTGACCAAAGGGTGACCTGGAGACGAAAGATCTGATGGACTGTTGGGATGCAGGACATGCAAGTGAAGGATAGGTAGAAGTGACCATAGGTGACTTGGAGACGGAAGATATGATGGACTGATGGGAAGCAGTACATGCAAGTGGAGGATAGGTAGATGTGACCAAGGGTGACTGGTAGACGGAAGACCTGGTGGACTGATGGGATGCAGTACATGGAAGTGGAGGATAGGTAGAAGTGACCAAGAGTGAGATGGAGGATCTGATGGACTGTTGGGATGCAGCACATGCAAGTGGAGGATAGGTAGAAGTGATCAAGGGTGACCTGGAGTCGGAAGATGTGATGGACTGATGGGATGCAGGACATGCAAGTAGAGGATAGGTAGAAGTGACCAAGGGTGACCTGGAGACGGAGGATCTCATGGACTGATGGGATGCAGTACATGCAAGTGGAGGATAGGTAGAAGTGACCAAGGGTGACGTGGAGATGGAGGATCTCATGGACTGATGGGATGCAGTACATGCAAGTGGAGAATAGGTAGAAGTGATCAAGGGTAACCTGGAGACGGAGGATCTGATTGACTGATGAGATGCAGTGCATGCAAGTGGAGGATATGTAGAAGTGATCAAGGGTGACATGGAGATGGAGGATCTGATTGACTGATGAGATGCATGCAAGTGGAGGATAGGGAGAAGTGACAAAGGGTGACTGGTAGAGAGAATACCTTGTGGACTGATGGGATGCACTACATGCAAGTGGAGAATAGGTAGAAGTGATCAAGGGTGACCTTGAGACAGAGGATCTGATGGACTGATGGGATGCAGCACATGCAAGTGGAGGATACGTAGAAGTGGCCACGGGTGACTGGCAGAGTTAGGACCTGATGAACTGCTGGGAAACAGTGCTTACCGACCATTCTTTCTAGCAGTGTGAAGGGAAGCTCACCCTTTATAAGAGCCAGAACCCTACTAGAAATTATTGGTATTATCTTCCTCTTAAAAGAGAGACTAAATTAACACTTCAGAATTACGGTATAAGACTGGCTATATTATCCAGTCACGAAAAGTATTAGGTGTGATTTGTGTATTCATTACACTAAACCTGATGCTAACTTACTTACATCTTGTGTCTCAAAGTGCAACAAGAAAACCATATCATTCATGTATGAATGGATGTATGTGGCCTAGCTGGGTTAGGAGGGGGGTTGGTTGCATTAGGGTTTGCCAAGGGCCTGCACTTGGTGACCTTGGTCACAAGCATTCTAGATGATTGAATGAAGTGCATGGGAGTGTAGGCTAGGTAGAAAGAATCTTGGGTCACTGGGATAGGAAGGAGCTGGTGGAATGATGGGATGCAGTGCAGAATGTTCTGAATGAAGGGAAATCTCCAGAAACTGTTTCAGGGGTGCGAGGAAAACGGTGGCCCACTTATGAGCACATAAACCATATTAGGATCACTCAACATGGGCCTTAAGATGGTCTCCATGTATGCCATATCACACAAACATTTAACAGATGACCGAAAGTGCGTGACAATGCTGGCCAGCAGGTGTTTTTGTAACCTGAGTGTGCATATCTTGAAATGCCTGCAACAGTACCAACAGACAGCATGCGCTTCACATTCTATCAGCACCTACTGGACATCATACATCCACAACAGTTCATGAAGATGAATGCTCATCGTACCATGCCACTCAGCCGTAACAAACCAAAGGCAAATGTATTAATGTAATCAAGACTCAGAAGGTGCTGCTGGGGAAGAAACATGTTGGCACCCTAAACAACAAGGTCCATTGTGTCACGATTCGCTCCCTGTGCTCCCGTACCCACCACCAGGGGGCCACATAGTGGGACTTTCCAGTCTACTAATAAGCTTCCGGAACCTCCCCTGCATGCAAATCCTGACTTCCAGCCATTTGGACACTTATTGGGATCTAACATCCATTCCCAATCCATGCCGGGTTTTGTGAAAGCCAGCCTGCTTATACTTGAAGCCAGCCTACTGATGCCTGAAACTCCATTACCCAGCATTCCAAGCTCACTGCTTTGTCTCCACCCCTGCAGGCCGAGGTTGGGTGGAGGAATTCAGCTCACCTGTGGCTCGCTGCTGCTAGCCTGTTCACACCTTCTGCATGCGATTACTTTGAGATCTTATAGACGCCAGCTCCCTTCAGGCCAAGGTTGTTCATTGTAGCTGTTTACCGGTGAGACCGATCCTTGTTTCCAGTGCTCCCTGTGCTTTTGCTATCTTTGTTTCCAGTGTTTCCTGAGATTTAGTTATTCCTTGTTCCTGAGCTCCTGCTGTTTTCCTTATTCCCGAATTAGCACTAACTGCAGTGCTACCTTGACTCCTGAGCCTAAGCATTCCCTGTTCCTGAACTGCAACAGTTTCCCATCTCCTGAATTAGCACTGCCTGCAGTGCTACCTTGTTTCCTGAGTTCCGGAGCTATAGCTATTCCCTATACCTAAATTAGCACCGCCTGCAGTGCTACCTTGTTTCCTGAGTTCCTGAGCTGTAGCTATTCCTTTTACCTGAATTAGCACTGCCTGCAGTGCTCTTGTTTCCTGAGCTATAGTTATTCTTTGTTCCTGTTCCTGGGCTTCAGTTAATTCCTGTTCCTGATTTGCACGGTGTTAGATCTGGGGGTCTCTACTTGCTCACCCCCTTGGTAGCTTGGCACGAGCAGACAGGCTTATCTCAGAGGCAGTGTGTTAAGCATTTGTGAATATACACAGAAATACAGTGATAGCACTACAGATGGACACAACACAGGTTTTATAAAAATAGTAAGCATGGGCGCAAAATCCGTTCCGCTCGTGGATTTTTCGGATTTTCGGTAAATCCGCAATCCGCGAATTCTCGCGGATGCGGCGAAAATACGCAAATCCGCGCGCGGCAGATTTTTTCCTTGTGTTCGCACTGCTCGCGAGCCGCGGCGCGGGCAGCAACAATCTCGCACTCGCGAAATTACAAAAATTACAATTGGGGAGGGGTGAAGGAAGTGACCCAGTCTCCAACTTCCTCTTCCTGTCCAGCAAGCTCCTCCCATTGCTTAGTCCATTTCCTGGCCACTTTGAATTCGATCTTGACTGGGAAGGATTACTTTTTGTGGATGCTGCTGGAGATTTGGCTTTGAGGCCTTTTGGATTACTTTTTGATTAGAAATTTGATTTACAAGTAAGTTGATAAGTTGATGTTGTTTGTTTGTGGTGATTTTTGTGTGTGTTTTTCGACTTTTTGGGGTGGGTTTGGGGGCTGGCTATGTGTGGGAGGCCATTTTGAGGCATGGTCCTGCAGGTCCTGGCCATGTGGATGGGGTCAATCGGCCATTTTGAAGTCAGGCAGTGTGTTTGTGCCCTATGCCCACCCAGTCTGCTCTGATTGCTTTCATTATGCCCAGGGGGCCTCGAACTCCCGCGGATTACCCGAAAATCGGATTTTTAAAAAAATGTTTGCCTGTGTTCGCACTGCTCGCGTCCCGCGCAGCAACAATCTCGCACTCGCGAAATTGTAAGAATTACAATTCTGCACATGAATTGAAAACTACCAGGCTTAGTTATGGGTGCATGCATGATACAACTGTTTTCTTTAATTTTAACATTATTCTGGCCAGGGCATGGATGGCATTGGATTGTTGTGATTTTTGTGTGTTTTACGACTTTTTGGGGTGGTGTTGGGGGCTTGCTATGTGGGTGGGGGCCAGTTTATTGCCTGGTCCCGTGTGGGTGGGGGTCTAGGGGCCATTTTTAAGCCAGTTTGTGTGCTTTGTGCCATAGGCCTGCACCCAGTGTGCTGTGATTTTATCATGCCCAGGGGGCCCAGAATCCGTCTGTTCGCGGATTTTGCTGGTTATTCGCCACGTTCGCGTCGTGAAGCAACAATCTCGCACTCGGGAAATTGCAAAAATTGCAATTTCGCACCAGAAAACCACCAGCAGGCAGCATAAACCTTCTGAAACTTGATGGATCTCATTGGATTGTTGTGATTTGATTGGTGTTGTGTTTTTTTACTTTTTGGAGTAGGGGTTGGGGGCTGGCTATGTTGGTGGGGGCCATTTTGAGGCATGGTCCTGGCCATGTGGATGGGGGTCAAGCGGCCATTTTGAAGGCAGGCAGTGAGCGTTGTGCCATAGGCCTGCACCCATTTTGCCTTGCTTTCACCCATTGTGCCCAGGGGGAGTCAGTGGTACATGAAACTATAACCCTCTGTGTGTGTGCTATCTTGGATCAATGTTAAATTCCTGTTTCCCAGAAATTTAGCAATTCTTAATTTTGAAATTTCCATATTGTGTTGTGTGCACGTGTGTATTCATAAATGCCTACTTGCAAACTATTTATTGAAGCGCTACATATGCAACATATATTTACTGATGTTCCTCTGTCTTCGTTTGCTTTTAGGTGCACAAAGTCAATAACTCCGCATCATCATTGAGCATCAGTGCCAGGAAGAAGTCCTGCTGCGGCCTGCTGTTCCGACATCTGAAGAAGATGGCTCCAAAAAGAGGTGCCCGTAGCTCCTCTTGCAAGAAAGATGTCTCTACTAAGGAGAAGAAGAAGCAAGTGGCACCACTTACCAAGGAGACTGGTGGCTCGACCACTAAGTTTTTGTGGAAAAAACAAAAGTCCACCATGAGTGCTGCACAGGTAGCCTGTTTAGTGGTTGAATCACCAACGACCAGTGATGTTGGCTCATCGCAAGAAAGTAGCAGCACACCATCAACACAGGTTGTAACTCATCTCACAAGTACTATTCAACAACCAAAGCCGCAACAACAACTGCATGGGCTACTAGTACAAGCACAAGTACATGCGCAAGGAGCTATCTGAGAAGGAGCTGTCCGAGAAGGAGCTGTCCGAGAAGGAGCTGTCCGAGAAGGAGCTGTCCGAGAAGGAGAAGGTCGAGAAGGAGCTGGTCGAGAAGGAGAAGGTCGAGAAGGTCGAGAAGGAGAAGGTCGAGAAAGAGAAGGCCGAGAAGGAGAAGGCCGAGAAGGAGAAGGCCGAGAAGGAGAAGGCCGAGAAGGAGAGGTCCATGGAGAGTTGCAAGTAGAGGTCAGTGAAGAGGCCCATGTAGCGGCGCATGGAGCGGTGCAAGTGCCCACAATGGTTCTTCTTCCAGGAGTAGGGGCACAGGAGGAAATTGACTTTGGAGCCGGGGTATCATGTCAGGAAGACGAAGGCACTCCTCCTGATGATTCATTTTCTCCCAGCTCCCCAGCAAGGAAAAGATCAAGGAGTGTGTGTAGAAGTTCCTCTTCAAGCCCCGCTCCATCAGATGATCTGGATCTAGATTGGCAACCATCTCCGACGTCTGAGAGGGAGGCATACCATTCGCTGCGAAAGGTATCAAAAGTTAAAAGGAAGGGCCCCGGAAAGCTCATACTTATGGATCAGAACGCCGGACTTGATGAAGTGGTTCATTCTGATGTTGATGAACAGGATGACAGCAATGACCTAGTCATCACACACGTCATTCCAGCCACACCGGCCATGCAGCAGACAGACATTTATACCCTATCCCGACGTCATGCTGAGCGTGACCCTGGCGACGTGGCACTGGTAGCACCACCAACGCAGTCAAGTAGTACAACAAGTTCAACAAAACCTACAGCTCCCATATTTTCTCCCCAGAGGGGGGACTCCATCGAGCTCGACTCCCTCAAGTAGGGTTGCTGCAATAATTGCACAACCCTGTAGATGTCTGCAAGGCTCATCCACCCCTGCTTCATCTGGCATTGGCAAAATCATCTCGTGCGGCAAAACCAGAAGTTTCCAGTCCCCAGTTTGGAACTTTTTTAGTGTCCATGAAAAATATGATAACATAGCCGTTTGTTACAATTGTAAGACTAGAGTTAGCCGTGGTAAGACTGGTACCAACTATGGAACCGGAGGCCAGATAGGTCATCTTCAAAGAAGGCACGCTGTCGTATGGTTTGCGCACCTAGCAAACATCAAGGGAAAGCAATCCCAAAGGGCAAGTGGCCAAAATATACCCATACTAGGTGTTTCATCTGAAGATGACGGGGAGGTAGAAGAAGCGTCAGACATTTGTCCGGTTGCACCCAGTACCCCTGGCAGCACCACACCCTCCGGAACACATAGGAGGCACACTGAGAGTCTGGGAGACACACCAATGTGGAAAATGTCAACACTGAGCACAAGTGGGTCGAATAAGGCATCAGCATCATCCAGTAAATTTGTCCAGCACACCATTTCAGCCATGTTCTCCTCAGATGCGCAATTTCAACGCAACCACCCAATTGTACGCCTGTATAACACTAAGCTGGCTAAAATACTAGCGGTGGACCTTCTCCCTTTTTCGTTTGTCGAAAATGTGGGTTTTCTTGAACTCATGGCAACACTGGCCCCTAAATGGAAGGTTCCTAGCCGGTTCTATTTTGCCAGGGTTGCTGTTCCAGCATTACATAAAGAGGTGCTTGAGTTGGTTGGGGCAGCTTTGCAGAAGAGTGCTGTTCACACTATACACCTGACAACAGACATGTGGACCAGTTGCCAAGCCCTTGATTACATGTGCATCACTGCACACTGGGTCTCTTTTTCAGGGGTTGCAAAACAGATAAATGCAGGTGGTGACTTGGCCGAGATTTTTAAGGGTGCTCGTAAACATGCAACATTAGCCATGTTTGGCATGGAGAAAAGTCATACTGCAGCCAACATTTTGGATGACTTTAACAAAAAGGTCTCGCAATGGCTGCCCCCAAGAAATTGCAAGGTTGGTTATGTTTCTACTGATAATGGCAGCAATGTATTTAAGGCCATGGAGAACGGTTACTATTTCAGAGTGCCGTGTTTGGCGCACTGTATGAACCTTGTCGTGCAAAAGTTCTTGAAAAAAGAACTTGCAGTCGACAAAATACTGACCATCTGCAGAAGAATATGCACACATTTCAACCATTCTTTTAAGGCCCGGAAGGAGCTGAGGCGCCAGCAAAATGTACGTAGAATGCCAGTGAAAGCACTTATCCAGGAGGTGGCAACACGTTGGAACTCAACCTTCTACATGCTTGAGCGTCTGCATGAGCTGTTTCCAGTAGTCAATGAGTATTTCTACAACCTGGGTGGTGATACGACAGAAATGATGCTAGCGGTGGAGCAATGGCAGCTAGTTAAAAGCCTGACAGACATGCTTCGTCCTTTTGAGGTCTTCACGCGTGACGTCAGCAGGGAGGACTGTTCTTTGAGCAAAGCTATCCCATTGTTGCTGAAGCTCGAGCACCAAGTCAAGGTGGTGTCTTCAGAATTAAAAGATGCTGGAAAGAATGAAGCATATGAGTTGGCGCAGAGATTATTACAACGCCTAGTTAGCAATAAACGGCTTGTAAATATCAAGAAACAACAGCACTACATTTGTGCTACTATTCTGGATCCACGTTACAAAAAGCCATTGTTTGGCAAAGTAATAATTCCTTTTGAAACATCAGATGTTACAGAGTACAAAGGTTGGCTAGCTCAGTCAGCCATTCGTTTTGAAAGAGAGCGGAAGGAAACTGTAGGAGAAGACAGTACTACTAGTGAATCAGCAGGCCATCAGGCGTCCCAAAAAAACACTGCTGCATCTGTGCCTGTGGCAGAAGTGAGTGACTTTTCCTCTGAGCCGTTAACCACACCAGCAACCGTATCATCTGCACCAGGCCCAGGCGATATGTCTGAAGCGGATTGGCTAAGTGAGCTAGGGTTTCCTTGTCCCAGAAAGGACACAGAAGTGCAAAGTACAGGAATCCGGGAGGACATTCTTTCAATGGTGCAGGCCTATCTGGATGATTCAACAGCGGTCAATATTACTGAGGATCCATTGGCGTATTGGCATGGGAAAAGAAACATATGGCGAGAGCTCACCAACCTGGCTATCAATTACTTGTCTTGCCCACTCGCAAGCGTGTCTTCAGAACGTGTTTTTAGTTCTGCTGGTGGCATTGTGACTTGCAAAAGGTCCCGCCTCTTGCCCGCAAATGTGGAGCGGCTCACCATGATAAAGATGAACCAGCACTTCATACCACCAGATTACAAAGTACGAGAATGCACGCAGGAAGAATAGGACACCGACCTACCTGAGGAAAGTTCTCCTCAGTTACCAGAAGTACTACCGACTCAATTTGCAGAGTTTGAGGACGAGCTCTGCTTCCCTGACAGCGAGTTCTGAAAATGAGTCAATGATCCATTAACTTTAATATTAGTCCTTATTCACTTTTATTCCTGTGTGTCTGTCTTTCTTTTTTTAGCAAGTGCTTCATCACATTCACAACAAAACTGTAATCACCCAATCAAACAACAAGCCCATCAACAGAACTGTCTTGATTTTGATGCCGCAGCATTCCTCAGGTTCACAACAGTTAGTTGACAAGAACTCAGTCCTGGTCGTCTATCCTCCTCCTCCAGACTCACCCTATCCATTTCCCGTAATGCTGATGCCTGGATTCTGCACAATGAAGAAACTTACGTTGACGAGTCCCCTAAAGAGGGACTGTCTGGAAGTAGTGAGTCCCCAATTAAATACATTTTGCTAAGTGTGACTTTTTTGCGTTTGGGTTTACGGGTCTTGGCTGGGCCATTGCTGGCAAGGTCTATTAAGGGATGAAATTGGTTAGGCATTTACTTTGGAAAACATTTGGCCTATTACACGTGAACGTTTAGGAGTTATTATTGCTCGCTTGCCTGTCTTAGGGGTGCTGTCTGTGGGGCTTCTAGGATTTTGGGGTCTGTGAGCACCGCTGCCATATTTCTAATGTTGATTGCTTTTGTTTTGCAGACAATCCACGCTGGGAAACTCCAGTTGGGGCCCTGCTGCAGAACGCTTTAGGACACTGTGAATTCCAGGTGGAGCCAGCCCTCAAACACAAATTACAGGTAAGATAAGCGTTTGGATGGGAGGTAGTATAATGGAGTATTAGGAGAGGCGAGAGAGTGACAGTGGTACTAGTAGTAAAGTCCTAGGACTCCTCAATTAACAAACTCTGTGACAGGCATTTACTTTGGAAAACATTTGGCCTATTACACGTGAACGTTTAGGAGTTATTATTGCTCGCTTGCCTGTCTTAGGGGTGCTGTCTGTGGGGCTTCTAGGATTTTGGGGTCTGTGAGCACCGCAGCCATATTTCTAATGTTGATTGCTTTTGTTTTGCAGGAAATCCATGCCGGGAAACTCCAGTTGGGGCCCTGCTGCAGAACGCTTTAGGACACTGTGAATTCCAGGTGGAGCCAGCCCTCAAACACAAATTACAGGTAAGATAAGCGTTTGGATGGGAGGTAGTATAATGGAGTTTTAGGAGAGGCGAGAGAGTGACAGTGGTACTAGTAGTAAAGTCCTAGGACTCCTCAATTAACAAACTCTGTGACAGGCATTTACTTTGGAAAACATTTGGCCTATTACACGTGAACGTTTAGGAGTTATTATTGCTCGCTTGCCTGTCTTAGGGGTGCTGTCTGTGGGGCTTCTAGGATTTTGGGGTCTGTGAGCACCGCAGCCATATTTCTAATGTTGATTGCTTTTGTTTTGCAGGAAATCCACGCCGGGAAACTCCAGTTGGGGCCCTGCTGCAGAACGCTTTAGGACACTGTGAATTCCAGGTGGAGCCAGCCCTCAAACACAAATTACAGGTAAGATAAGCGTTTGGATGGGAGGTAGTATAATGGAGTATTAGGAGAGGCGAGAGAGTGACAGTGGTACTAGTAGTAAAGTCCTAGGACTCCTCAATTAACAAACTCTGTGACAGGCATTTACTTTGGAAAACATTTGGCCTATTACACGTGAACCAACACGATGACAGTGTTCAGTAAAACGAATTTACTGCAAAACCACCACCCACCAGGCTCAAAAGTAGTAAAAAAAAAGATATGCTCAGATAAAGTTTGAAAAAGTATATTTTTATATCCCTAACAAAATAATCTCCCGCAAGACCCTCCCTAACCCCAACAAATAAATAGTCCCTCAAAAGTCCCCAAAAAACCCAACTCCCAATTCCCACCCCCCAAAAGTCTCTAAAAAAGGGGCAAGGGACACTCTAGGGATGCATGGCGTTGTTAACTTTGGCCTCCAGGGCATCATGCCTTAGGGCCAGGGCATCGTATTGCTCCCGGAGGGTGGCGTGATCTAAACGGAGGCCCTCCACCAAATTTTGGTACTCTTTCCATTTCCGGACCTCCGCCTCCAGGTCCGACACTCTGCGGATTGCTCGGCGCAAGCGAGCCTTTACAGTACTGTGAGGTGCAGCCTTTGCTGCTCGGCGGTGGCGTCTGCCAGCACGGCTCCGTTTGGCTGGAGCACTGCGCTGACCGGCAGAACGTGGGGTCACGGAGGAGGATGCAGATGTCACGTTGGAAGTACTGGACTGCGTGTCGTCCCCCTCCAGTTCCACCAGCCGCCGATATTGGGCAACAGTTGCATCCAGCCTCCGTTGCCGGGCCAGTACAGCCTGCATACTCCTTGTGGGTTTTGTTTTAGTATGACCAACTATATGAAGAAAGAAAGACATAATCTGTAACCAATGCTCTTTAAGAATATGATTAACACAAAATGATTCAGCAGGAAGTTGTGTCACAGTACAACTAGCAACTAGCCAGCGCAGTACAAAAGAAACTATTCAGGCCAATATCATGGGCGTCCGCAGGGATGGGCAAGAGAGGGCGCGATTGCCCCCCCCTGGATCGCAGGTCCATCCAGTGCTGGCCCAGTGACAAATTACAATATGGTAATTACAGCAGGCTGGGACCGACAGACAGATAGAGGCAGAGACAGAGAGAGAGGAAGACAGAAGGAGAGAGAGAGAGAGAGAGGGAGGGAGCCAGAGGGTGACAGAGGGAGGATGAGGGAGGGAGACAGAGAGAGAGGGAGGGGGAGAGAGAAAGAAAGATGTGTGTAATGTGTATGCCAGGTCTGGTGGCTCAGTGGACGAAGGCATCCGCTGCAGGGGCATGATTTCAATTTCATGGTCATATTTTTTTTTGTTGCTCTAGATCCACCCCCCTCCCCCACTGACCCTGCCCCCTTCGGTGCGGCCCTTGGCACAAACCACACTATCAATCATGTCAGGAGTAGGACTCAGGAGATGGTGATGATGTTGCACCCCCCCCCCTGGAAACATTTCATAGTATGTTCGTAGTTCATCCAGTGACCGTCTACTCTCTGTAGATACACATCATATGCTATCTAAGAGTCAGATAGTACCATGATCCAGCTTACCTGTACCCGCCACCACCACTGTCTCCTTCCTCACAGTCTGTACTTCTTGGTCCTCTTGCGCCGCCTCCTCCCCAAAGTGATCCTCGGACTCGGAGTCGATCACTATTACCACATCCGAGCTGGCCCCGCCACCAGATGTTCCACCTACAAAGTAGATTTAAGAATGTTAGATTACACCACTCACTAGTATTTGGTCTATGAATGAAGAATGTGAAAACAACAGAAAAAGTAATTGACTGTCTACTCTAGTCTAAAGTTAAAATGTCCCTCCTTCCAGGGAAGGCTGTTGTCTTGCTGCATTTTTTTGTCATAATTGATGAATGCTTGATTAATTTTAACACACATCATTTTTCTCTGAACAGACAGAAACTGGACTTCTAAAGACAAGAGCAACATCAACTTCAAACCAGGTGAAAGCTCGGCTCGACCACAAGAAATGTGTTCCATTACTCATCAACTCAGCACCAAGCACTTTTCCATTTCCAACTAACTTTATTTTAATATATGTGTTTACTTTAACTTTTAATAAAGCTTTTAAACTTGAATAGACTCTGTGGTTTTTGGTCCTCCAGACTAGAGTGACTGAGCGAAAGGTTTTGCAATTTTTGCAAGGAGGAGTCCGTGCCGCTGACACTACCAGGTTTATACAGTGTGCCAAACACGCCACTCTGAAATATTATTACTCTGGTCTTTGGTGTCCATAGTTAGGTTTGTGGAGAATTGTCCCTGCAACAGTAGTATTATTGATTTTGCTCCTATCTAAACACTATTTTGAAAAAATTAAATTAGGAACGCTTGGACAACAATAGGTCCTCTATATTTAAATGAAAACTTACTGGGGCCAGCAAAGGAGCACTCGCCGCCCTGGCCTGCATCCTCCTCCTTTGGAGCCACTGCATCCGCTTTTTCTGTCCGCTTGCCCCTGGGCGGACCTGACGTACAACATGAAAGAATGAACAGAAAACATTGATGATTGCTGCTTGTCGATGTCCTTGTCAACCAAATCAAACATTTAGAAAGAACAAGAACCAACTATTTCAGCCAAAAAGAGGGCTACAAAGGAAGGACTGCACCTGAGCATCTACTCTAGGGGCAGATTTACAAGCCCCTTGCAGCTCTTTTGCTCCGTTCTTGCGTCACTTTTGTGACGCAGCGCCACAACAAGAGAGGCGCCATGGTGCGGCGTATATTAACAACGTGACGCATATGGGAGATGCATCCCATTCTAAAGCCCTGCGCCATAAGGGAGCGTTCCAGCGCAAGGAAGGGCGTTCCTGCGCAGGAACGCATGCTAAAAGTGGCTATGGGGAATATATCAAATTTCAATCACTCATTTAGGACAATGATGCGTCACTGAAACCCTGCGCCTGCATGAAGCAGACTTACGGCTTGACGCAGCATTGCTGGAGCTGCGCCATCGTTGCAACGCAACTCCATCAATGAGCCGCCTTTACGGCACCGATGCGTAACGCTTCGGTGACGTTTTGGGACCATGGTGTGCCGCATTGTAAATACGGCGCACCATGGGTGGTGCTGGCGTGCCGCACACTTTGCAGGGATGCGCAGGTAATTGCTAATCTGACACTTAGGGGCATACTTACGAGTTCTGAGCTGGACACCAGATGTGCACCAGAACAAATGCGTAACGCAAAACTAACCTTGCGTCACGGCAGATGCACCGCAATTACAATGCGGCAAACCCTGGCGCAAGGGTAGGCAGATGCGTGACGCATCTCGTGACGAAAGAGGGGCGCATCTCTAGAGTCGCGTCGCAGGCGCGATGCAACTATAGCAATGCTCAGGGCTGCCCAATACTCAACATACCGCATCAGTCCTTACGCCTGCTTCAAGCAAGCAGGCATAAAGAATTGACGTAGCAGCATCGCGGAAGTGCCTGCGTTAAATCTTGTAGATTTCACGCAGGCACTTTTGCGAGGCGCACAGCTGCCTGACCGCCACCCCCCACTCCCCACCCCCCCCTGCATGGGAACGCACCCATTGTGGCGCAGGCCCAGGCCTTAACGTGGCGCATCTCCTTAGATGCATCTCGTTGTACATGACTCGCATGGATTCGCCACGTTTACGTCGCTGTGCGTCAGATAAGGCAGCGTAAACGTGGCGCAAGAGGCTTGTAAATCTGCCCCTTTGTGTCTAGCATTACGCAGTTCTGTAAAGTACACTCATACATTACTCAGCCCAATTAAATGAACACAAAATAGAAAACAAATAAGCAGTGGCACCGCCACAGAGAAGGAGAACAGTGCACCTGAAATGCACAGAAGATTTTGAAATATTAATTTACCTCTCCTATCAATGTAATCAGCAGCATTATTGCTGTTTGTAAAAAAGTTAAAGCAAACATTTGCAATATAACACAGTCACACAGAGCAGGAGAAAAAACAGAGTAGTGAGTGATGAAAAAATTGCTACTACTACTCACCAAGCCCGGGGACCTCCACTCCTAGCAGGTCGCGCTCCCGGTCCAGGATATCGGTCCAGCGGTGGGTCACTTGATTGTAGGTGCGCTGGACCCCCGTGATGTCAAAAAGGGCCCGGCACACCTGCCCCCACCGCTTCCGTCGCTCCTGGCTGTTGGTATAACCAGCAGCGATCCTGCCGCATGCCGCGATGGTCCTGGGGAGACGGCGCTGCACATAAAAAACGAGTGAGCCGACCTCCTCAGGGCTGAAGATCTCCCTGGGCACCACCATTTCCGCCCTCAAACGGCCACACGGGAGCCGGGCACGGGCTGCGGTGCCCGTCTTGGGCAGCTTGACAGCTGTTTTCACCATGTTCTGGGCAGGTGTTAGCAGTAAGGAAAAAAAATGAAAAAGAATAAGAGTAGGGAAGAAGGAAATAAAAGTTTTAAAAAGTAGTTGAAAAGTAAACAAAAGTAGCCTAAAACACAAAAATATAGACCTAGAAAAATAGAGGGATAGATAAAAAGTTAAATAGATCAAAAAAATATTAAAACAAGCAAAGGATGGCAGAGATATACAGAGGATAGAAACACCATGCCCAGACACATAGGAATGAATGAAAAACAAGATGGCGGCCCGAACAAGTGCGTGTAAGTAAGTTCGCACGCGATTTCTCTCGCGAACTCGTGCGAACTTGCATTCGCAAGGCGCTCATTGCGCGAGATTACACATAGCGGGCGGAAACGGAAATACGTCACGCAAACAAAATGGCGCCCATACTCAACCTTGGGGTAACTCGCACGAGTTCGCGGCTTCCACGGTCGATTTCGCACGACGCCGCGCCTCGCGAATAGGGCGAAATTACCGAAAAACGAGTTTTGCAAAAGCAAAACCAACGAGCAGGTGCAAAAGTTCGAGCTCATCATTTGTAACCATTTACCTGTAGTGCTTCCTGAAGGGGCCCTCCAGAATCCGGTTGCCTACTTGCAACTATTGTGTGACCCTGCTCTGACAGTCACAGAATAGTTACAAGTATGCCATTGCATCCTGTTATTGCAACAAAAAGGAAAGGGAGCAGACAAGCAGGTGCCAGCCTTCATTAATGTCAGTTGGGGCAGGGCAGGTGTTGTTGTTTGCAAAACTTAAAGCACTTAGCAGGTGTGCTTGGCTTTGCCACAATAATGTACACTCACTGGTCAATCAGAGGGTGCTGTGATGACACCGAGGGTGGCATGGGTATGCCAGCCAGAGGGTGGCATGGGTGAACCAGAGTGCCAGTGTTCACAGAGGATGGCAATGCTTTGCTTTGCCCCAATAATGTACACTGGTGAACCAGAGGGTGCTGTGATGACACAGAGGGTGACATGGATGAGCCAGAGGGTGGCATGGGTGACCAAAGAGAGTGCCAGTGGTGACAGAGGGTGGCAGTGATGAAGAAAGCCTTGCAAACAGGCTGGGCACGTAGAAACAACAAGTTCGCAAAACTGGCGACCCGACAAGTAAGTTCGCAATTTGCGAAATTGTACAAAACCCTCGCGAAGTTGCAGAAACCCGTGCGAACACACACCCCCCAAAAAATACGCAAATCCGCGAGAATTTGCGGATTTTGCATATTGTCGCAATCCGCAAATACGCAAATCCGCGGATTGCGAATCCGCAAAATCCGCCCATGCTTAAAAAATAGGTATTCTTTATATAGATGTGATGTGGCCCCGCTATCTTCCCCGCCCGGACTAACTCCACCCAGAAACATACCTCTATCGGACATAACGGCAAGCCCCTTCAGTCGCGCTCCCACAACCGAAACCCGTATTAGAACAACCACCATGACGAGAAGAACCCCGCCCCTCTCTGTATTACAGGAGCCAATCGGAGGAAGCCGCCGACAGGAAACACTTCCTTCCGAACCTGGAAGTCCCACCCCGGAGGCAGCGACAGAACCAGTGAAAAACAGACGGGAAGCCCAGAACGCCGTCGGAGAATCGTGGCAGGACGCTCGGACTGGAGGAGAAGATGGAGACGTGGCGAAAACCGAAGAAGACGTGTGGTCAGAAGATTGGTGGAGTCCCTGAGGAGGTGGCTGAAGAGCAGCCGCAACTCAATCGGAGAGTTGCGGCGGACCGTGTGAGTACTTAGAACACCCCTGAGAGCGCGATTGGTGCTCATTGTATATATTGTGTAAATGTCCCTCCCTCTCTTAGGCACGAATCACATAGTAATAGCTCCTTAGTTTGCACTGTATAATACCGGTAAAGCACTCGCACTGTGTGGAATCCCTCCCTTCACTTACACCCTATCACTCTTCCTGTATATCCGTACTTCGTTCCTTTCCCCGACCCCTACCTTCCTCACGGACCTCTTCTTCCTCTCCTCACTGGTAAATGCGACAAAGTTCTCAACAAAGTTCCGGGATGCGGCACGCAAAGTAAACAAAAGGCTTGCAGAAGGGGAGATGCGTCCTTGCGTTCCTTGACCCGGGGGAACGGTTGCGTCCTTCCTCAATACTTGCGCGGATAAGGAGACGCGTCGTGAGCCTTACCGGTGCGGCGGTGATGCGTAGATTCTCGACCTGTTGCGGTGCGCAAGATGGCACCTTAATGCGATGCAATGCCGATGCGATGAACCATTTCCGATGCGAGAAGATGGCGCCCTTGATGCGGCGATGCGATGACGATGCAATGACGCCCTGGCAGCCTTGCGAGGACTCTGTACTTTGGAGCCGCGACAGGCCCGGCGATGCGCTTCTCCGGTGATGCGATGACATCTCTCTCGATGCGTCGCACTTCTCCGGCGATGCGACAGCAGACAGCTTCAATGAACACACGCTTCCAGGGAGATGCGACGAACTCTCGCTTCTCCGGCGTTAAGATGATTTCAGCTGCGGCGGCGACGCGCTTCTTCTCGATGCGTCGCGCCTCCAGCTCCCAGCGGCACGCACGTGACTGGAGTCAGAATTCCCAGCAAGGAAATTCAGGAGGGAGCTGGAGGTGAAGTCTTTTGGCCCTGAGACTTCAGCAGGAGGCAAGCACAGTTCAAGCCCTTGGAGAATATTCTGTAGGAGTTCCTTCTCCTTTCCCTTGGCAATGAAGTAACCACTGCAGGCCAACCCAGCAAACAGCACACTGGCAGAGGGGCAGTCCAAACTCCTGCAGCTTCCTTGGTTCTTCTCCTTGGCAGAAAGGTTTCTTGTTCCAGAAGTGATCTAAAGTCTGTGGGACTGGGTCCCAATATTTATACCCCAAAATCCTTTGTTCTCTGAAGGCAGAGAGGCCTCTGCCTAGTTCAAACCAGTTCCTGAGCACTGTGTTTACATGACTCTTCTCTTCCTTTCACTGTGCAGGGCAGAAACATCAGACGCCCCACAGGAGGTGGAGCCAGCACAGGGGAGGGAAGATGCAGCTCTGGAGCACTCTGTTGACAGGATTCCCCTTCTCCTTTCACTGTGCAGGGAGGGAAGGCCCAGCCCTATTCAGGTCTCAGGTGCACTCTCCCCCTCTCATCTGCAGGTAAATCTCCCTATTCACCACTGGGCTGTCCGGAGTGTCTCTTGGAATTTCCCCAGCCCTGTCACACACAAACCCAGACAAGGAATACACAAGTTAGCAGAGGCGGGCTCAAATGGTTAGGCAAGCAAATACCTACTTTCTAAAAGTGGTATTTGCAAACACAGAATATTAAAATAAACTTTACTAAAAGATGTATTTTATTATTCTGCGTTCAGGCATACTAAACTCAAATTTCTACCATGTTCCTTTAGTCAGTTAGGATTGTAGGGATGTAACAATCTTCACTGCCCATTGTAGTCTATGAGAACTACGGGCCCGATTCACAGAATGAACTTAAGACTCAATCCTAAATTTACTACTATTTTGGTATTCACAGAATGCACTTACTACTTTTGGCATTCACAGAATGAACTTACTACTTTTGGTATTCACAGAAGTTAGGATTTTGTCTTAAGTTTGTCTTAAGACAGACTTAAGACAGACTTAAGACAAACTTAAGACAGACTTAAGACACAATCCTAACTTCTGTGAATACCAAAAGTAGTAAGTTCATTCTGTGAATGCCAAAAGTAGTAAGTGCATTCTGTGAATACCAAAATAGTAGTAAGTTTAGGACTGAGTCTTAAGTTCATTCTGTGAATCGGGCACCAGGGAGCCTTCAATAGTGAAAAACGAAAATGGCTGTAATTCACTACTAGAACATGCTACACACATCAGAGCATGTCCTACCTTATACTTACAATGCACCCTGCCCTTGGGCCTACCATAGGGGTGTCTAATATGAAGCAAAGGGAAGGTTTAGGGACTGACAAGTGGGTGCACTTGACCAAGTCGACATGGTTGTCACAGACTACACACAGGCCTTGCAATGGCAGGCCTGAGGCACACTTTACAAGCTGCTTCTGTGGGTGGCACAACCTGTGCTGCAAGCCCACCAGCAGCATTTGCTCTACAAGCCCTGGGCACACATGGTGCACTGTACTAGGGGCTGACAGTGGATCAAATAAGCCAATCATGGAATCCAATCAGTATATCAATTTAACATAATGAGCACTTGCACTGTGGCACTGATTAGCAGTGGCACAGGGCCCAAAACATACAACCAGCAAAAATAGGTCAAAACAGAGGAGGCAATCCATCAAAAAATGGAAGGGAGACTCACGCTAATGATGTCAGGTCTAACACACGGCTTGCAGTGCTCTCTTGACTCCTTGTTTCCTGAGCTTTAGCTATTTCCTGTTTACTTGTACTCGCACTGCCTGCAGTGCTACCATGACTCCTAAAGCTTTAGTAATTCCCTGTTCCTGAAATAGCACTGCCTACAGTGCTACCATGACTCCTAAAGCTTTAGTAATTCCCTGTTCCTGAACCAGCACTGTCTGCAGTGCTACCTTGACTCCTGAGCTTTAGCTCAATTCTTGTTCCTGCCCCAGCACTGCCTTGTATGCTACTTTGTTTTCTTGATTCCTTAACTTGCACTATTCTAGTATGCCCTTGTCGCCTCCCCTTCTGTATATCCCTTTTCAGTCCCTGCCTTTCTTCCCAATCCCTTGGTTCCAATTCCTTGTTTGCTGTCTTTCTATTCTTCTGTCTTGCTTCTGTTGCCTTGTATGTTTGTTACCTGCTTTCTGCCAAGTGTGCCCTGTCATTTCCTTCCTTTGCTTCTGTTGCCTTGTATGTTTGTTACCTGCTTTCCGCCAAGTGTGCCCTGTCATTTCCTTCCTTTCCTGTTAAGCACTCCTCCTTGCTAGCTCCTTGTCTATTGTGCTTGTGTTTAGTTCTACCCTCTTGCTGTTACTGCCTTGCGTGTTCCTGTTTGATCGCTAGGATCCATGGGCACAGCTGACTACCTATGGTGTTTCTTGTTCACTGTGAGTATTGTCTTTGAGTTACATTTATAACATCACCATAAGTATAAGCTCCACAGACCCTGCCTTTGCATGCATATCCTACATGTATGTATGTATGTATGTATCGCATATTTGTATAGCGCTAAACTGTCACCCAAAGGGTATCCTGGCGCTTGACTCTTTAGGACCATACGCGATGTTACACTGCCACAATGTTTACATTATCCTAGGAAAAAGATGAGTTTTCAATCCTTTTTTAAAAGAGGAAAATTCCCCAGCACTTCTGAGGGACAGAGGTAAAGAATTCCACAGTTTGGCTGCAGCGAATCCGAAGGAGCTTCCGCCCATTCAAATCCTCAAAATCTTGGGGACTACCACCAGGCATGCCGACAAAGACCGCAGAGGTCTGGCTGGCGTATACCAGGAAAACAACTCCTGCAGTGGAGACGGCCCCTGACCATGAAGGGCCCTAAAAACTAAGCATGATGCTTTAAAATAAATGCGCTGGCGGATTGGCAACCAGTGAAGGTCCATAAGCGCCAAAGAAGAGGAATCAGATCGCAATCGAGAGAGAGCCATCTTGGCAGCCATGTTCTGTATTCGCTGCAGCTTACCAATCAGGGTGTCGGGCGCACCCAGAAGTAGTGCGTTGCAGTAATCAAGCCTGCTTAAGATGATACTACGCACTACCTCTGGTCGGGCATGGGCCGGAAGCATGGGAAGGATCCTGCGTAGCGTGCGGGGCAGCATCATACAAGTAGCCACTGTTTTATTCACGAAAGCATCCAGCTGTAAGTTAGATCCGATCATAACACCCAAATTCCGAACAGAATCTGCTGCCACGACAGTATCCTGAGAGGAAATAAGCCAAAAGTCAGTCGGCAAGGGCCGTGAGGTGCGATCCATGGAACAATGCAATACCTCCTTTTTTGAGCTGTTGAATTGTAAAGAGTTTTGACGCAGCCATTCCGCAGTAGCCATCATGCAGCAGTGGAAAGTCTCCTGAGACACAGCATCGCTACCCTCAAAAGAGAAGATAAGCTGCGTGTCATCAGGGTAGTTGATAACCGCAATACCAAAAGACTTTATCAGCCTGACCAGAGGACGGAGATACAGATTAAATAAAATAGGGCTGATAGCCGACCCTTGGGGTACACCCTGCCCTACTTACTTGATGTCAGATCTGTAGGGCGGCAAGGCTACCACCTGGTGTCTATCACCAAGATAGGAGACCAACCAGTCCCGAGCCAGGCCGACCACCCCGATTTCCTCCAGTCTGCTGACCAGAATAGCGTGACTGACCATATCGAACGCGGCCGACATATCGAGCAGCACTAAGAAGGCTGCCCGACCAGAGTCGACTCGCGAACATAGGTCGTCCAGAACGACCACCAGTGCGGACTCAGTACCGTGAGCCGGCCTAAAGCCAAACTGAGCCACATCCAGGCAGATATTAGTCTCCATGAAGCTGGACAGATGTTTGGTGGCCAGTTTCTCCAAGATCTTAATAGGAAAAGGAAGCAACGAGATAGGCCTATAGTTCGCTGAACAGGTGGGGTCCAGCGTTGTCTTCTTCAAAAGAGGAGAGACCACGGCCAGTTTCCAGCATTCATGGACTCTGGCGGTGCTGAGGGGTGGCAACAGATAGCATGAAGAGGGGGAAAAAGCTCCTCTTGAAACGTTTTCCAAAATTTATGAGGTAGCGGGTCCAGGGGAGAGCCTGACGACACAACGTTAGCCTAAGAGCAAAAAACATCAAAGGAAGGGAGGGGAATACTATCCAGCCGTACCTTCCTTCCGACTTCCCCAAAAGTCTCAGAGGTGGACACATGTGGGTATTTGCAGTCAGTATCTGTAACAGCAATTGTGGCTGAGAAACTTACTGAGCTTCAGTCTTACCATGTGGAGCTCCTGAGTGCTTTACCCCATACTCCCCTTTATTGTTAATTATCTTTCATATATATATCTTGCACGTCTGTCCTGGGTGTAGTTAGTCTGCATGCTAAATTGCCTTGTGAGTGCCCTTCCTTTCTGAGTCTTACCCATCTTGTTCAGTTGTACAGGCTTTCCTTTTGGATCCCTTTTTCTCCTCTGACTCCCAGTGTGATCCTGGGCAGCACTGTACTACTCTTTCTGTGCACTGTACGTTTTCTACCCAGTTCCCAGTCCTTGTCCAAGTCACTGACTGTGTTCTTGACATAGTCCCGGACAGTCCCTGACACATTGAGATTTAAAATCTCAACTATAACCTTGTACTATTTCCTTTTAACCATACCTCCAGTATCCTACTATAAAAGAACCTTTCTTGGGGTATACTGTAAGGTATTTTTAAAATCCATCACTTGTACTTTCCCTCTGGATCCCTGCACTGTCCAGTATTATTTTATCTCCCCAAAAAACATTCCATCTAGTGAGTCCGCCTTGGTGGTACCACCCTACCAGTGTCAGGTTCTGTGCCCCTCAGGATCCGGATGATGCTATAAGGGGTTCACCCCTAGACATCCCCAAACTCTGATTACCAGGTTACAGAGCGTTAGGGTGATCAAGTGAGGGAAAGGTAAGGTTAGGGAACAGCATTGATGAGAACCTATAAGACAAAACGACATATAACAAAACACACATAGATATATGACTACTCTCATTAAGGTCTCACTAAAGCCAATCACTACCTTATCCACCAGCACATGGAACGTCATTTCACTTCTCAGAATAATAACATCCAATCCTGTTCTGCTGGTTAAACCTAGAAAACAGAACATACATTAACCACTGTCACTCACAGGTCTATCCTTCTGCACAGCTTCTGTATAGATATGTGCCCAAAAACACTACTTTCTTCTGTACACCTAGCATGCTCACCGGTTCTTTTTGAGGACATTCTTAATATATGAACATAAGGACAGCCTTGGTAAATCAGTGAAGTGGAATCAAGTGTACACAAAGCGCTTGAAATCTTTTGGAAGTCCAGTGATAGTGCTTCTAACAGAAGTGTGCTCACAGTGTTAAGAATAAACGAATAGAATACCAATTGTTGCTCTTCCCTACTCCAAATGAACAGCGGTTTCCACACCGCATTGGCAAGAACAAATGTATAATCTTTGTTTGGACAAAATTAATATTATGTAGAAAGAAGGTCGCAATTGCGGTCTCGACCGCTGCCCCTTCTTTAGAAAATGGGACGCGTGTTCACCATCTTGTGCAAACGCCGTCTAACTCAAAACTGCAACCATTATCCTCGGTATCATAACCGCTGGTCTTCCTTGTGATAATTGACGCGCGTTCACCATCCAGTGCAAACGCCGTCGATATCTAAAAACCTCCACTAGTTAGAAACCTGACGCCCACACTTGCGCTTTCCTGTGTAGGCGCCTTCAGTGCTTCCAGTCCTCAGAAAGGGAAACTAGCCCAGCCGAGCTAGTGTCAGCGCGGCTCTTGCTTCCGTGTCTCCCGCCTCCAATGAACACAATCTTTCAGAAGTACGCACGCTCCCGTGTGCGTGCAGCATCGTCTTAAGGATGCTGACTCCTCCCAACCACAGGCCTCATGGGAATTGTAGTCTATTCCTTCGGTAGGCGCTCTACGGCCTTAAATCCTGACAACCAGGGTGTGGATAGGCTACGTTGATGAAGCATGATATGAACAATAGTGCAGCACCTACTCCAATATCTTTGGATACCCCAGGCAGACAGTAGTTAAGTGGCCTGTTTGGGAGCCCCCATCCCACCTCTTCTGTCTACTTGCTCTAATGTGAGCAAGTATTTGTCATTGGGAGAATGCAACTGGACAGATAATCTGCCGCTCTCTGGTAGTGAGACCAGTAATATAATGCGAGCCGACGTTTTGACTCTCCAGGTTGGGCATCCTGGTAGATCTCGCTTAGCCCCCAGACTAGTGGGTTCAACCTGTGAGCCGGCAGAGCATAGAGAATAAACAAGGGTCTCACTGAGGCCATTTCATGGGACAGGCAACTAGGGAGATTGCACAGACCTGCCAGAAACCCTATTGTCTCTATTTCTGTTTCTTCCTACTTTTGTTCTAAGAAGTCAAGTTAAAAACAGTATTGTGTAAAAAATAATCTGCTTTATTTACTGCTTTTCTAGTGCATTGACTGCTGCTCTAGTGTAGCAATATTTGTAAGCATTAGTACTAGTAATACAAGAATGGAAAGAAAATGCCTAACCTCTTAAAACAGTGTAATGGAATCATATGTTATTTTCTAACATTGTGAGAATATTATACTCAGCTAAACATTCCCTTCCTATGCAGTCTTCTGTGAGCGCAGCCCTCAGGTTTTTACACAAACCTTGTACGTGAGTAGAAAACTTATAACTAGAGGGTCAGAATATCCCAGATCAAAGTAAATATTCTCTCTATGTTTAATGTCCTAACCACAAAGGACACAGACTCAGGTGCAGGAATCAATGCTTAGTTTATTCCGTCTTCTCTCCTCTACTCTCGACATACCACTGCCCTTCCAGGGCAGGACTCCACCTCTTCCCGTGTCCCTCTCTCATCCCGCCTCCTCAGCCAAGAAGGTCCTAATGCCCACAGATTAAGGCACACATTACATCTCCCCCTTTCTTAACACAATGAGTTTAGTCCAAACGTCTTTCAACATATAACTAAGAGAAAAATGTCATATAGTTACAGTTCTTCGATCAGACGACTCGGCCTCTTGATGACTCGGCGAGGACGGGTTTGGACATCCTGACTGTCAGATTCTCGTCCATCAGAGATCACTCTCGACATCTGATCACTGATGTCAGTCTCGCTAGGTCTCGTTTCTCCAGTGACAGGGCTAGTAATCAGTTCTTTAACTTGAGGACTGCATTTCTGAAAGTGTGCCACATTCCGGGTGATTTTCTTCACATCCAATTCAGCAGTGATCATGGTTCCTTTTTGTTTGGTGACTACTAGTGGAATGTCATGATAGCGACAGTCTGTTTTCTTTTGCTGTTCTTGTTTTGCTAGTACCCAGTCACCTTCTTGAATCAAGGAGGGTGCCGTTCGCTGACGGCGATCCGCATACGTTTTCATCTTTTCCTTCTTGAGTCGGTCAGTGACAGCTATGTCATCTAGATCAGAGTCTTGTGACCCTGCTCCTTCCTTCTAGTCAATCATGGGTATTCTGGTGCGCACCGGCCGGCCCAACATTAAGGTCGCGGGGCACTTGCCGGTAGTGGAATGTGGCGTGTTTCTGTAAGCTCGCAAAACTTCATTTAACGCCATTTGAGTGTCTTTCCGCGACAGTTCGGCCTGTTGAATGGCTTTCTTTAATGTAGACATAAACCTCTCTACAATCCCATTAGCCTGAGGCCATAGAGGTGTAATTTTGCGATGCTTGAAGTTGAGATTCTTGGCAAAGTCGTGAAATCTTGACTGTTGAATGGAGGCCCATTATATGTTTTCACTATTTTGGGAATGCCCCAGGCAGCGAACACTTCATCAAAGACAGGTATTGTGTTGGACGCTTTTGTAGACGCAATGAGTTGGGCAATAGGAAAACGTGAATACTCATCCATGATAACCAGGATACATTGTCCAGATTTAAATGGCCCAAAAAAGTCTACAGCAACATGCTGC
Organism: Lissotriton helveticus; assembly: GCF_964261635.1. Taxonomy (NCBI): domain Eukaryota; kingdom Metazoa; phylum Chordata; class Amphibia; order Caudata; family Salamandridae; genus Lissotriton; species Lissotriton helveticus. The sequence goes on along the minus strand of NC_136057.1, from coordinate 247,916,597 downwards.
CACACACCCTCCGGTAATCGGGACATTTGTAATGGTGCGGGAGGATCAGGTCGACTGACCAGTTGACATTGGGGACAGTCCTCCAATGTAAGCTCTACCATTTGGTCCAATTCGTGGAACCAGACTCGTTCCCTCAGTGCTCTCTTGGTGGCCACTATACCTCTGTGGCCTTCATGTGCCAGATTAATAATGCCTTGTCGTAAGTGTCTTGGGATAACTATTCGATTGTCTCGTAAGACCCTGCCATTGGTGGCTACAGACAATTCCTCTTTCACGTGCTTGAAAGAGGCAAGTTCATGTCTGTCAATTGGACTGTTAGGGGGGTTGACAACTAAGGGTCTCCAGTCATTGTTATGTATGCGACGCTTGACGTCTTGTAGAGTGGCATCTTCAAGAGTGGCATCCAGGATGGCTTCCAGCGGGACGGCTGGTGGCCGGGCCTGATCTACCACAAAACAGACATATTCCTCGGCCACAGATGGTCTACACTTGGTTGTCTCTTTAGGATGCCTCGACATGTAATCAGCAGGGTTTTCTGCTTTTCCGGGCTTGTGCACAATCGTGTAAGTGTATTCTTGGAGACGAAGACCCCAGCGTGCTATTCTCGGTGGCATCTTAGCTCTAGGGTTGCCAAAGATAGTAATGAGGGCCTGATGATCGGTGATCAGTGTGAAATGTTTTCCATATATAAAAATGTGAAAATGCTCACAAGCCCACACAACATCCACACTTTCTTTCTCTGGCTGTGAATATGCTTTCTCCGTCTCAGTCAGGCTTCGGCTGGCATAGGCAATTATATACTGTTGTTCATTTTCAGAGTCATATTGAGCTAGAATAGATCCCAGTCCCACGGGACTGGCATCAACAGTGATTTCTGTCTTCTTCTTCAGGTCAAAATAAGGCATATTGTCAGCTGACTCCACCGCCGCTTTAATTTCATTGAATGCCTGTTCACAGCCTGCCAACCATTGGAACAGGTGACCTTGTTTTGTGAGTTGTCTCACGGGATAGCTGATGGTCGCATAGTCCTGGCTATACCGGGCACAGTAGCTGGCCATCCCTAAAAAGGAGCGAACATCTCCTGCATCACGAGGACTGGGAGTATCATTCAAAGCAGCCACTTTGTCTGGATCCGGCCTCATCCCCGCATGTGAGAAGATATGGCCAAAGAACTTCAACGTGGACTTATGGAACTCACACTTTGCTTTGTTTAACGTGAGGTTAGGTTCCATTAATGCGTGACAGACTCGTTCCAGGGAGGTGACGTGTTCTTGTGTCGTAGACCCATAAACCAGGATATCATCACTGTAATTTAGGGCATTAGGGATGTGATGAATCATTTTTCGAATGGCTTCTTGAAAGATTTCCGCGGCAGCAGACACGCCAAAGCTGAGTTTCTTATACCTAAAGAGACCAATATGCGTTGAGAACGTTGTAATGTAGCGTGACTGCTCGTGCAGCTCTAGTTGGTGGTATCCTTTATTAAGATCCAGTTTGGAAAATATCTTTGCTCCATTAAGTGATGCAATCATGTCACTGATATGTGGCCCAGGGTGTCTTTCCCTTTCAATGGCGGTGTTTGGCGCCCTCATATCAACACATAGACGGACTTTGTCCGGTTCACCCTTCTTTGGCACAACTACTACGGGAAAGAGCCAGGGTGTAGGTCCATCCGTCCTTTCAATGATGTCAGCTTGAAGCAGATCCTGTAGTTCCTGTTCGACTGCTTGTTGGAGATGAAAAGGGATCCGCCTATGATGTTGAGCTACTGGAGTTATTTGTTCATTAATGTGTAATTGAATCTGACAGTGAGCCATCTTTCCCAGGCCAGCAAATTGCTTTGGAAATTTCTGAACCACATCAAGTTCGTCGTCTACCTTGTACAAGATGTCCACCAGTCTCAGTCGTTCAGCAGTCGGAAGACTCAGGAGACAGTCAGCCTCTGGCCCTTTAATGACATGTATGTAGGCAGGAATGGTGGGACCTTGATATGTGAGATGCGTTGAAAATTTTCCCAAGCAGGGGAGTGGCTTTTTGGACATCCATGTGTAAACTCTCACATGAGCACGGCTTCGTTGCGGTGTTGACTTCATCCTCTGATATTCCGCCACTGGTATGTAGTTGAGGGAGGCTCCACTGTCCATCACAAATTTGGTCCAGTGTGTGCCAATTTGAATGCTGAGCCGAGGATATTTCTTCAATCGGTCAGGGTCAGCGACCATACATATATATTCATCACTGTCCTGTGAGATGGGAGACAGTGACCTCGATTCTTGAGAAGGGGTGCGTCGGGATCGATAACTCCGGTGAGACTGGCAGCTGGAGCGGGATGATCCCGTTGAGGAGTCTCTGTGATGAAGTACTGCTTTGACATGGTGACGCGTGCATGATGGTCGAGAGGACCTTTCCTGATTTCTCTGTTTGTCCTTCCTGTAAGTTCCACATATGTTATCGAAGTGGTTCTCTCCTCCACATTTTTGACCCATGGCGGGGCATCCTTCTGTGTGGGGAAAGTCATAGCCACAGCGGTAGCATTTGAGATGGCGTTCACACCGTCCGTTGTTTCGACTGGAGCTGCGACGTCTTCGGTTCCCGGGTTGTTGCAGCATTTTGGACCGGGATGACCTCAGTTTTACCGGAGAATATCTGCGTGTGTTGCGAGATTGAAGCCTAAAAGCTTGTTCACGCTTTTCACTTCTCCCGGCTTCCATCTTCTTAGCATGTTCTACAGCCTGATCATGCACCCGTGTCATCTCCTCAGTTTCGTCTAGCGAGTAGCTTTTCTTCAGCAGCTACCGCCGTAGTGATTCGAACAGACAGCCTTCGATGACTCTTAGACAAAGGGCATCCTCAGTCGAAAAGAATCAAACTCGCAATACCGTGCCAATCGTCTGAGACGTGTGATGTAGGCGCACATGGGCTCTTCTTTTTCCTGAGCAGCTAGGTTAAACGTGTATCTCTCATAGTCAATTTTCCTTTTGTGCAAATATTTCCGGTTCAAGGCATCACACACATCAGTGTAAGATGCTGCTTCGGCTGCAGGCAATTCCTTTATGATTTGGCCGACATCTTTTCCTATTAGATTTCATAGTGCTATCAGCTGTTGACCTGCTTCCGTTACGTGCGAACCCTTCATAAAGTCTTCAAAATCTTCAAGCTACTCCTTCCAACGAAGACCCATACCTCCTCCTGTTTCGAGAACTAACGGTTCCGGTGGACGCAGAAACGACACTCCAAACACCCCCATCTGTCCAGCATTGGCTTGCGCCGGACCCGCTTGACGATGTGGTGAGGTAGACATGGTGATGAGGCGGCCTTCTCTCAAGTATGCTAACCGACTGAGGCGACAGCTCCCTCTGTTATTTCGGACGAGGCACACTCCAACTCCCTGCTGGACGTACCGGACTTGAACTTGCAAGGGCTTGAATAAACCAGTACACAGGAGAACACACCCTCGCTGTGTTTGCAACTTCTCAGTTGAATTTGCCAATGATTGATGATTTTCTGATCATTCAATTGAAGTCGCCAATGCTTGATGATTTCCTGATATTTCAATTGAGTTTGCTAATGCTTGATGATTTTCCGATCTTTCAATTGACTTTGCCAGTGCTTGATTATTTCTACTGTTTTAATTGAATTTGCCAATGCTTGACGATTTGCTATTACATTCACCAATGCTTGATGTTATGTTAGGCCTGACTCCAAGATGGCCGCCGGGACTTCCTCGAAGGGGATTGGTGCAGGCACCTGACTTAAAGATGGCCGCCACAAACTCTCGCGCCCCACGAGATTTGGCCTTTTGCACACCGGCAGCAGCTCCTCCAACCGCCAGACCTCCCCAGCAACCAGAGAAGGAAACGAAGACAATCCCCAACAGGTATGGGGCTCAGTTACACGCGACTGGGGTGGGCTCCCAGATCGCTCCTGCACACGTAGCAACGCGGGGCCTCCGCGATGTTTCGATGTCAGGGGGGGGGGTTTCACTGGTGCCCCACACTCTTCCCACGCCGCTCCAACAGTAGGGGGGGCTCTCAACACCCTTTCTTCTGCGGCAGACTAGATGCGACCGGGGTAGGCGCCCGGATCGCGGCGCTCCACAGTGAACACGTTCAGGGTAGGCTCCCGGGCCGCGCCAGGCAGACCCTCTTCAGGCGCTCCACGCACTTATGCAGTGCTTTCAGCGCTCGCAAGGCGATAAACCCACGCCACGTGGGTCGTGGCCAACACTCATCGCCAGATGTAATGTCCTAACCACAAAGGACACAGACTCGGGTGCAGGAGTCACTAGCTTAGTTTATTCCGTCTTCTCTCCTCTACTCTCGACATACCACTGCCCTTCCAGGGCATGACTCCACCTCTTCCCATGTCCCTCCCTCATCCCGCCTCCTCAGCCGCGAAGGTCCTAATGCCCACAGATTAAGGCACACATTACACTATGAGCAAGTAAAATGTGATCAGACTGTTTCCCAACAAGGGGTGGATCCTGTATAGCGACTCTAAAATATTGTTTGACAATAATATCATGGTAAAAAGAATAGTATGGCATAATATTGAAGGTATGTTTTATTTTTTTGGTTTTAAACAGTATTGTGTTTTAAAAAATAGCGTCATTGAGGGGGGCGTGGTCTGGCCACGAGGAAAGATAGCCACTTGTTTCCGGGTCTACACGCTGTGGGGAGCCCCAGACAGTGACTTGATGGCTTCCTGTTACGTGTCTCGGCTTGAGCCTTGCTGTGTTTGAGCTGAGACAGCCGGGAATGAAATAGTGCCAGACTCGCTGACAGCGGATCCCCTCGGGCGCTGTTTTTTTCTTCATGGGAGCTGCGGGGGATACTAAAGGTGGAAAATGGCGACTTGTGACATGTGTGCGACATCGCTGCTCTGGCCCTGGGAGGTGTGCGTACCGGATTCGTGGATTTACCGCTGCCCTGGAATTATGCTCCCTTCTCCTTTTCCTGCATTTTCTGCATTTTCTGCATTTTGGAGGAAGCCATGTTCTGGTTTCGCTTCCTCCTTCACTACGGAGTGACTTTCTGGCTTCTTGTGTATCTCGAAGTCCCTGAGTTAAAATAAGATGGCGGCCATTAACTTCTGCATTGGTGAAATATTTATGCTGATACCTCAAGCTCTTTTGCAACTTTAAGCTTCTCCTGTCATAAAGCGAAGTGAGGTGTTTCAGACTGGCTTTTCCTGTGATCGGATGGCTTGTCTTTTGGTCAGGCTATAGGAGACTTACTTATTATCTCAGTCCCTTTCTGTGATTTTTAACAATTACTTCTATTTTTGCTACAACCACTTGTCACTTGTCAGGCCCACATTTACAATTCTGGTCCTTCGCTCAATCAAAAAATTCTATGCTTTAAATTTGGAGAGATTGTCTACGCTTACACAACCACATTAATCACAAACCTTTATGACGTCATTGGCTCTGGTGGATATATTAAATCAGGGACTGCTTCCTAGGATTTTGGCCTAACGACGGCCTTTAACTCTACTGAGTACACTACGCTACGGCTTTTATCTCTCTTTCCTGTTGACTAGATGTCTGTTTGCCAATAGTAAATTACCTTCCCCTCTACAAGGGGGCTTAGTAGGGGTCCTTTTGTTGGGATTTACTCTAGATGAAAGCACAGAGGAAGAGCTGGCTATTATAAGACTGCCTCACATTTTCAGATGTGTATGGATGATTGAAAAAGATGAGTTTTCAATCCTTTTTTAAAAGAGGAAAATTCCCCAGCACTTCTGAGGGACAGAGGTAAAGAATTCCACAGTTTGGCTGCAGCGAATCCGAAGGAGCGTCCGCCCATTCGAATCCTCAAAATCTTGGGGACTACCACCAGGCATGCCGACAAAGACCGCAGAGGTCTGGCTGGCGTATACCAGGAAAACAACTCCTGCAGTGGAGACGGCCCCTGACCATGAAGGGCCCTAAAAACTAAGCATGATGCTTTAAAATAAATGCGCTGGCGGATTGGCAACCAGTGAAGGTCCATAAGCGCCAAAGAAGAGGAATCAGATCGCAATCGAGAGAGAGCCATCTTGGCAGCCATGTTCTGTATTCGCTGCAGCTTACCAATCAGGGTGTCGGGCGCACCCAGAAGTAGTGCGTTGCAGTAATCAAGCCTGCTTAAGATGATACTACGCACTACCTCTGGTCGGGCATGGGCCGGAAGCATGGGAAGGATCCTGCGTAGCGTGCGGGGCAGCATCATACAAGTAGCCACTGTTTTATTCACGAAAGCATCCAGCTGTAAGTTAGATCCGATCATAACACCCAAATTCTGAACAGAATCTGCTGCCACGACAGTATCCTGAGAGGAAATAAGCCAAAAGTCAGGCGGCAAGGGCCGTGAGGTGCGATCCATGGAACAATGCAATACCTCCGTTTTTGAGCTGTTGAATTGTAAAGAGTTTTGACGCAGCCATTCCGCAGTAGCCATCATGCAGCAGTGGAAAGTCTCCTGAGACACAGCATCGCTACCCTCAAAAGAGAAGATAAGCTGCGTGTCATCAGGGTAGTTGATAACCGCAATACCAAAAGACTTTATCAGCCTGACCAGAGGACGGAGATACAGATTAAATAAAATAGGGCTGATAGCCGACCCTTGGGGTACACCCTGCCCTACTTTCTTGATGTCAGATATGTAGGGCGGCAAGGCTACCACCTGGTGTCTATCACCAAGATAGGAGACCAACCAGTCCCGAGCCAGGCCGACCACCCCGATTTCCTCCAGTCTGCTGACCAGAATAGCGTGACTGACCATATCGAATGCGGCCGACATATCGAGCAGCACTAAGAAGGCTGCCCGACCAGAGTCGACTCGCGAAGGTAGGTCGTCCAGAACGACCACCAGTGCGGACTCAGTACCGTGAGCCGGCCTAAAGCCAAACTGAGCCACATCCAGGCAGATATTAGTCTCCATGAAGCTGGACAGATGTTTGGTGGCCAGTTTCTCCAAGATCTTAATAGGAAAAGGAAGCAACGAGATAGGCCTATAGTTCGCTGAACAGGTGGGGTCCAGCGTTGTCTTCTTCAAAAGAGGAGAGACCACGGCCAGTTTCCAGCATTCATGGACTCTGGCGGTGCTGAGGGACTGGCAACAGATAGCATGAAGAGGGGGAAAAAGCTCCTCTTGAAACGTTTTCCAAAATTTATGAGGTAGCGGGTCCAGGGGAGAGCCTGACGACACAACGTTAGCCTAAGAGCAAAAAACATCAAAGTAAGGGAGGGGAATACTATCCAGCCGTACCTTCCTTCCGACTTCCCCAAAAGTCTCAGAGGTGGACACATGTGGGTATTTGCAGTCAGTATCTGTAACAGCAATTGTGGCTGACAAACTTACTGAGCTTCAGTCTTACCATGTGGAGCTCCTGAGTGCTTTACCCCATACTCCCCTTTATTGTTAATTATCTTTCATATATATATCTTGCACGTCTGTCCTGGGTGTAGTTAGTCTGCATGCTAAATTGCCTTGTGAGTGCCCTTCCTTTCTGAGTCTTACCCATCTTGTTCAGTTGTACAGGCTTTCCTTTTGGATCCCTTTTTCTCCTCTGACTCCCAGTGTGATCCTGGGCAGCACTGTTCTACTCTTTCTGTGCACTGTACGTTTTCTACCCAGTTCCCAGTCCTTGTCCAAGTCACTGACTGTGTTCTTGACATAGTCCCGGACAGTCCCTGACACATTGAGATTTAAAATCTCAACTATAACCTTGTACTATTTCCTTTTAACCATACCTCCAGTATCCTACTATAAAAGAACCTTTCTTGGGGTATACTGTAAGGTATTTTTAAAATCCATCACTTGTACTTTCCCTCTGGATCACTGCACTGTCCAGTATTATTTTATCTAAGATCTCCCCAAAAAACATTCCATCTAGTGAGTCCGCCTTGGTGGTACCACCCTACCAGTGTCAGGTTCTGTGCCCCTCAGGATCCGGATGATGCTATAAGGGGTTCACCCCTAGACATCCCCAAACTCTGATTACCAGGTTACAGAGCGTTAGGGTGATCAAGTGAGGGAAAGGTAAGGTTAGGGAACAGCATTGATGAGAACCTATAAGACAAAACGACATATAACAAAACACACATAGATATATGACTACTCTCATTAAGGTCTCACTAAAGCCAATCACTACCTTATCCACCAGCACATGGAACGTCATTTCACTTCTCAGAATAATAACATCCAATCCTGTTCTGCTGGATAAACCTAGAAAACAGAACATACGTTAACCACTGTCACTCACAGGTCTATCCTTCTGCACAGCTTCTGTATAGATATGTGCCCAAAAACACTACTTTCTTCTGTACACCTAGCATGCTCACCGGTTCTTTTTGAGGACATTCTTAATATATGAACATAAGGACAGTCGTGGTAAATCAGTGAAGTGGAATCAAGTGTACACAAAATGCTTGAAATCTTTTGGAAGTCCAGTGATAGTGCTTCTAACAGAAGTGTGCTCACAGTGTTAAGAATAAACTAATAGAATACCAATTGTTGCTCTTCCCTACTCCAAATGAACAGCGGTTTCCACACCGCATTGGCAAGAACAAATGTATAATCTAACAAATGTATAATCTTTGTTTGGACAAAATTAATATTATGTAGAAAGAAGGTCGCAATTGCGGTCTTGACCGCTGCCCCTTCTTCAGAAAATGGGACGCGTGTTCACCATCTTGTGCAAACGCCATCTAACTCAAAACTGCAACCGTTATCCTCGGTATCATAACCGCTGGTCTTCCTTGTGATAATTGACGCGCGTTCACCATCCGGTGCAAACGCCGTCGATATCTAAAAACCTCCACTAGTTAGAAACCTGACGCCCACACTTGCGCTTTCCTGTGTAGGCGCCCTCAGTGCTTCCAGTCCTCAGAAAAGGAAACTAGCCCAGCCGAGCTAGTGTCAGCGCGGCTCTTGCTTCCGTGTCTCCCGCCTCCAATGAACACAATCTTTCAGAAGTACGCACGCTCCCGTGTGCGTGCAGCATCGTCTTAAGGATGATGACTCCTCCCAACCACAGGCCTCATGGGAATTGTAGTCTATTCCTTCGGTAGGCGCTCTACGGCCTTAAATCCTGACAACCAGGGTGTGGATAGGCTACGTTGATGAAGCACGATATGAACAATAGTGCAGCACCTACTCCAATATCTTTGGATACCCCAGGCAGACAGTAGTTAAGTGGCCTGTTTGGGAGCCCCCATCCCACCTCTTCTGTCTACTTGCTCTAATGTGAGCAAGTATTTGTTATTGGGAGAATGCAACTGGACAGATAATCTGCCGCTCTCTGGTAGTGAGACCAGTAATATAATGCGAGCCGACGTTTTGACTCTCCAGGTTGGGCATCCTGGTAGATCTCGCTTAGCCCCCAGACTAGTGGGTTCAACCTGTGAGCCGGCAGAGCATAGAGAATAAACAAGGGTCTCACTGAGGCCATTTCATGGGACAGGCAACTAGGGAGATTGCACAGACCTGCCAGAAACCCTATTGTCTCTATTTCTGTTTCTTCCTACTTTTGTTCTAAGAAGTCTAGTTAAAAACAGTATTGTGTAAAAAATAATCTGCTTTATTTACTGCTTTTCTAGTGCATTGACTGCTGCTCTAGTGTAGCAATATTTGTAAGCATTAGTACTAGTAATACAAGAATGGAAAGAAAATGCCTAACCTCTTAAAACAGTGTAATGGAATCATATGTTATTTTCTAACATTGTGAGAATATTATACTCAGCTAAACATTCCCTTCCTATGCAGTCTTCTGTGAGCGCAGCCCTCAGGTTTTTACACAAACCTTGTACGTGAGTAGAAAACTTATAACTAGAGGGTCAGAATATCCCAGATCAAAGTAAATATTCTCTCTATGTGTAATGTCCTAACCACAAAGGACACAGACTCAGGTGCAGGAATCACTAGCTTAGTTTATTCCGTCTTCTCTCCTCTACTCTCGACATACCACTGCCCTTCCAGGGCAGGACTCCACCTCTTCCCGTGTCCCTCTCTCATCCCGCCTCCTCAGCCGAGAAGGTCCTAATGCCCACAGATTAAGGCACACATTACATCTCCCCCTTTCTTAACACAATGAGTTTAGTCCAAACGTCTTTCAACATATAACTAAGAGAAAAATGTCATATAGTTACAGTTCTTCGATCAGACGACTCGGCCTCTTGATGACTCGGCGAGGACGGGTTTGGACATCCTGACTGTCAGATTCTCGTCCATCAGAGATCACTCTCGACATCTGATCACTGATGTTAGTCTCGCTAGGTCTCGTTTCTCCAGTGACAGGGCTAGTAATCAGTTCTTTAACTTGAGGACTGCATTTCTGAAAGTGTGCCACATTCCGGGTGATTTTCTTCACATCCAATTCAGCAGTGATCATGGTTCCTTTTTGTTTGGTGACTACTAGTGGAATGTCATGATAGCGACAGTCTGTTTTCTTTTGCTGTTCTTGTTTTGCTAGTACCCAGTCACCTTCTTGAATCAAGGAGGGTGCCGTTCGCTGACGGCGATCCGCATACGTTTTCATCTTTTCCTTCTTGAGTCGGTCAGTGACAGCTATGTTATCTAGATCAGAGTCTTGTGACCCTGCTCCTTCCTTCTAGTCAATCATGGGTATTCTGGTGCGCACCGGCCGGCCCAACATTAAGGCCGCGGGGCACTTGCCGGTAGTGGAATGTGGCGTGTTTCTGTAAGCTCGCAAAACTTCATTTAACGCCATTTGAGTGTCTTTCCGCGACAGTTCGGCCTGTTGAATGGCTTTCTTTAATGTAGACATAAACCTCTCTACAATCCCATTAGCCTGAGGCCATAGAGGTGTAATTTTGCGATGCTTGAAGTTGAGATTCTTGGCAAAGTCGTGAAATCTTGACTGTTGAATGGAGGCCCATTATATGTTTTCACTATTTTGGGAATGCCCCAGGCAGCGAACACTTCATCAAAGACAGGTATTGTATTGGACGCTTTTGTAGACGCAATGAGTTGGGCAATAGGAAAACGTGAATACTCATCCATGATAACCAGGATACATTGTCCAGATTTAAATGGCCCAAAAAAGTCTACAGCAACATGCTGCCACACACCCTCCGGTAATCGGGACATTTGTAATGGTGCGGGAGGATCAGGTCGACTGACCAGTTGACATTGGGGACAGTCCTTCAATGTAAGCTCTACCATTTGGTCCAATTCGTGGAACCAGACTCGTTCCCTCAGTGCTCTCTTGGTGGCCACTATACCTCTGTGGCCTTCATGTGCCAGATTAATAATGCCTTGTCGTAAGTGTCTTGGGATAACTATTCGATTGTCTCGTAAGACCCTGCCATTGGTGGCTACAGACAATTCCTCTTTCACGTGCTTGAAAGAGGCAAGTTCATGTCTGTCAATTGGACTGTTAGGGGTGTTGACATCTAAGGGTCTCCAGTCATTGTTATGTATGCGACGCTTGACGTCTTGTAGAGTGGCATCTTCAAGAGTGGCATCCAGGATGGCTTCCAGCGGGACGGCTGGTGGCCGGGCCTGATCTACCACAAAACAGACATATTCCTCGGCCACAGATGGTCTACACTTGGTTGTCTCTTTAGGATGCCTCGACATGTAATCAGCAGGGTTTTCTGCTTTTCCGGGCTTGTGCACAATCGTGTAAGTGTATTCTTGGAGACGAAGACACCAGCGTGCTATTCTCAGTGGCATCTTAGCTCTAGGGTTGCCAAAGATAGTAATGAGGGCCTGATGATCGGTGATCAGTGTGAAATGTTTTCCATATATAAAAATGTGAAAATGCTCACAAGCCCACACAACATCCACACTTTCTTTCTCTGGCTGTGAATATGCTTTCTCCGTCTCAGTCAGGCTTCGGCTGGCATAGGCAATTATATACCGTTGTTCATTTTCAGAGTCATATTGAGCTAGAATAGATCCCAGTCCCACGGGACTGGCATCAACAGTGATTTCTGTCTTCTTCTTCAGGTCAAAATAAGGCATATTGTCAGCTGACTCCACCGCCGCTTTAATTTCATTGAATGCCTGTTCACAGCCTGCCGACCATTGGAACAGGTGACCTTGTTTTGTGAGTTGTCTCAGGGGATAGCTGATGGTCGCATAGTCCTGGCTATACCGGGCACAGTAGCTGGCCATCCCTAAAAAGGAGCGAACATCTCCTGCATCATGAGGACTGGGAGTATCATTCAAAGCAGCCACTTTGTCTGGATCCGGCCTCATCCCCGCATGTGAGAAGATATGGCCTCAAGAACTTCAACGTGGACTTATGGAACTCACACTTTGCTTTGTTTAACGTGATGTTAGGTTCCATTAATGCGTGACAGACTCGTTCCAGGGAGGTGTCGTGTTCTTGTGTTGTAGACCCATAAACCAGGATATCATCACTGTAATTTAGGGCATTAGGGATGTGATGAATCGTTTTTCGAATGGCTTCTTGAAAGATTTCCGCGGCAGCAGACACACCAAAGCTGAGTTTATTATACCTGAAGAGACCAATATGCGTTGAGAACGTTGTAATGTAGCGTGACTGCTCGTGCAGCTCTAGTTGGTGGTATCCTTTATTAAGATCCAGTTTGGAAAATATCTTTGCTCCATTAAGTGATGCAATCATGTCACTGATATGTGGCCCAGGGTGTCTTTCCCTTTCAATGGCGGTGTTTGGCGCCCTCATATCAACACATAGACGGACTTTGTCCGGTTCACCCTTCTTTGGCACAACTACTACGGGAAAGAGCCAGGGTGTAGGTCCATCCGTCCTTTCAATGATGTCAGCTTGAAGCAGATCCTGTAGTTCCTGTTCGACTGCTTGTTGGAGATGAAAAGGGATCCGCCTATGATGTTGAGCTACTGGAGTTATTTGTTCATTAATGTGTAATTGAATCTGACAGTGACCCATCTTTCCCAGGCCAGCAAATAGCTTTGGAAATTTCTGAACCAAATCAAGTTCGTCGTCTACCTTGTACAAGATGTCCACCAGTCTCAGTCGTTCAGCAGTCGGAAGACTCAGGAGACAGTCAGCCTCTGGCCCTTTAATGACATGTATGTAGGCAGGAATGGTGCGACCTTGATATGTGAGATGCGTTGAAAATTTTCCCAAGCAGGGGAGTGGCTTTTTGGACATCCATGTGTAAACTCTCACATGAGCACGGCTTAGTTGAGGTGTTGACTTCATCCTCTGATATTCCGCCACTGGTATGTAGTTGAGGGAGGCTCCACTGTCCATCACAAATTTGGTCCAGTGTGTGCCAATTTGAATGCTGAGCCGAGGATATTTCTTCAATCGGTCAGGGTCAGCGACCATACATATATATTCATCACTGTCCTGTGAGATGGGAGACAGTGACCTCGATTCTTGAGAAGGGGTGCGTCGGGATCGATAACTCCGGTGAGACTGGCAGCTGGAGCGGGATGATCCCGTTGAGGAGTCTCTGTGATGAAGTACTGCTTTGACATGGTGACGCGTGCATGATGGTCGAGAGGACCTTTCCTGATTTCTCTGTTTGTCCTTCCTGTAAGTTCCACATATGTTATCGAAGTGGTTCTCTCCTCCACATTTTTGACCCATGGCGGGGCATCCTTCTGTGTGGGGAAAGTCATAGCCACAGCGGTAGCATTTGAGATGGCGTTCACACCGTCCGTTGTTTCGACTGGAGCTGCGACATCTTCGGTTCCCGGGTTGTTGCAGCATTTTGGACCGGGATGACCTCAGTTTTACCGGAGAATATCTGCGTGTGTTGCGAGATTGAAGCCTAAAAGCTTGTTCACGCTTTTCACTTCTCACGGCTTCCATCTTCTTAGCATGTTCTTCAGCCTGATCATGCACCCGTGTCATCTCCTCAGTTTCGTCTAGCGAGTAGCTTTTCTTCAGCAGCTACCGCCGTAGTGATTCGAACAGACAGCCTTCGATGACTCTTAGACAAAGGGCATCCTCAGTCGAAAAGAATCAAACTCGCAATACCGTGCCAATCGTCTGAGACGTGTGATGTAGGCGCACATGGGCTCTTCTTTTTCCTGAGCAGCTAGGTTAAACGTGTATCTCTCATAGTCAATTTTCCTTTTGTGCAAATATTTCCGGTTCAAGGCATCACACACATCAGTGTAAGATGCTGCTTCGGCTGCAGGCAATTCCTTTATGATTTGGCCGACATCTTTTCCTATTAGATTTCATAGTGCTATCAGCTGTTGACCTGCTTCCGTTACGTGCGAACCCTTCATAAAGTCTTCAAAATCTTCAAGCTACTCCTTCCAACGAAGACCCATACCTCCTCCTGTTTCGAGAACTAACTGTTCCGGTGGACGCAGAAACGACACTCCAAACACCCCCATCTGTCCAGCATTGGCTTGCGCCGGACCCGCTTGACGATGTGGTGAGTTAGACATGGTGATGAGGCGGCCTTCTCTCAAGTCTGCTAACCGACTGAGGCAACAGCTCCCTCTGTTATTTCGGACGAGGCACACTCCAACTCCCTGCTGGACGTACCGGACTTGAACTTGCAAGGGCTTGAATAAACCAGTACACAGGAGAACACACCCTCGCTGTGTTTGCAACTTCTCAGTTGAATTTGCCAATGATTGATGATTTTCTGATCATTCAATTGAAGTCGCCAATGCTTGATGATTTCCTGATATTTCAATTGAGTTTGCTAATGCTTGATGATTTTCCGATCTTTCAATTGACTTTGCCAGTGCTTGATTATTTCTACTGTTTTAATTGAATTTGCCAATGCTTGACGATTTGCTATTACATTCACCAATGCTTGATGTTATGTTAGGCCTGACTCCAAGATGGCCGCCGGGACTTCCTCGAAGGGGATTGGTGCAGGCACCTGACTTAAAGATGGCCGCCACAAACTCTCGCGCCCCACGAGATTTGGCCTTTTGCACACCGGCAGCAGCTCCTCCAACCGCCAGACCTCCCCAGCAACCAGAGAAGGAAACGAAGACAATCCCCAACAGGTATGGGGCTGAGTTACGCGCGACTGGGGTGGGCTCCCAGATCGCTCCTTCACACGTAGCAACGCGGGGCCTCCGCGATGTTTCGATGTCAGGGGGGGGTTTCACCGGTGCCCCACACTCTTCCCACGCCGCTCCAACGGTAGGGGGGGCTCTCAACACCCTTTCTTCTGCGGCAGACTAGATGCGACCGGGGTAGGCGCCCGGATCGCGGCGCTCCACAGTGAACGCGTTCAGGGTAGGCTCCCGGGCCGCACCAGGCAGACCCTCTCCAGGCGCTCCACGCACTTATGCAGTGCTTTCAGCGCTCGCAAGGCGATAAACCCACGCCACGTGGGTCGTGGCCAACACTCATCGCCAGATGTAATGTCCTAATCACAAAGGACACAGACTCGGGTGCAGGAGTCACTAGCTTAGTTTATTCCGTCTTCTCTCCTCTACTCTCGACATACCACTGCCCTTCCAGGGCATGACTCCACCTCTTCCCATGTCCCTCCCTCATCCCGCCTCCTCAGCCGCGAAGGTCCTAATGCCCACAGATTAAGGCACACATTACACTATGAGCAAGTAAAATGTGATCAGACTGTTTCCCAACAAGGGGTGGATCCTGTATAGCGACTCTAAAATATTGTTTGACAATAATATCATGGTAAAAAGAATAGTATGGCATAATATTGAAGGTATGTTTTATTTTTTTGGTTTTAAACAGTATTGTGTTTTAAAAAATAGCGTCATTGAGGGGGGCGTGGTCTGGCCACGAGGGAAGATAGCCACTTGTTTCCGGGTCTACACGCTGTGGGGAGCCCCAGACAGTGACTTGATGGCTTCCTGTTACGTGTCTCGGCTTGAGCCTTGCTGTGTTTGAGCTGAGACAGCCGGGAATGAAATAGTGCCAGACTCGCTGACAGCGGATCCCCTCGGGCGCTGTTTTTTTCTTCATGGGAGCTGCGGGGGATACTAAAGGTGGAAAATGGCGACTTGCGACATGTGTGCGACATCGCTGCTCTGGCCCTGGGAGGTGTGCGTACCGGATTCGTGGATTTACCGCTGCCCTGGAATTATGCTCCCTTCTCCTTTTCCTGCATTTTCTGCATTTTCTGCATTTTGGAGGAAGCCATGTTCTGGTTTGGCTTCCTCCTTCACTACGGAGTGACTTTCTGGCTTCTTGTGTATCTCGAAGTCCCTGAGTTAAAATAAGATGGCGGCCATTAACTTCTGCATTGGTGAAATATTTATGCTGATACCTCAAGCTCTTTTGCAACTTTAAGCTTCTCCTGTCATAAAGCGAAGTGAGGTGTTTCAGACTGGCTTTTCCTGTGATCGGATGGCTTGTCTTTTGGTCAGGCTATAGGAGACTTACTTATTATCTCAGTCCTTTTCTGTGATTTTTAACAATTACTTCTATTTTTGCTACAACCACTTGTCACTTGTCAGGCCCACATTTACAATTCTGGTCCTTCGCTCAATCAAAAAATTCTATGCTTTAAATTTGGAGAGATTGTCTACGCTTACACAACCACATTAATCACAAACCTTTATGACGTCATTGGCTCTGGTGGATATATTAAATCAGGGACTGCTTCCTAGGATTTTGGCCTAACGACGGCCTTTAACTCTACTGAGTACACTACGCTACGGCTTTTATCTCTCTTTCCTGTTGACTAGATGTCTGTTTGCCAATAGTAAATTACCTTCCCCTCTACAAGGGGGCTTAGTAGGGGTCCTTTTGTTGGGATTTACTCTAGATGAAAGCACAGAGGAAGAGCTGGCTATTATAAGACTGCCTCACATTTTCAGATGTGTATGGATGATTGAAAAAGATGAGTTTTCAATCCTTTTTTAAAAGAGGAAAATTCCCCAGCACTTCTGAGGGACAGAGGTAAAGAATTCCACAGTTTGGCTGCAGCGAATCCGAAGGAGCGTCCGCCCATTCGAATCCTCAAAATCTTGGGGACTACCACCAGGCATGCCGACAAAGACCGCAGAGGTCTGGCTGGCGTATACCAGGAAAACAACTCCTGCAGTGGAGACGGCCCCTGACCACGAAGGGCCCTAAAAACTAAGCATGATGCTTTAAAATAAATGCGCTGGCGGATTGGCAACCAGTGAAGGGCCATAAGCGCCAAAGAAGAGGAATCAGATCGCAATCGAGAGAGAGCCATCTTGGCAGCCATGTTCTGTATTCGCTGCAGCTTACCAATCAGGGTGTCGGGCGCACCCAGAAGTAGTGCGTTGCAGTAATCAAGCCTGCTTAAGATGATACTACGCACTACCTCTGGTCGGGCATGGGCCGGAAGCATGGGAAGGATCCTGCGTAGCGTGCGGGGCAGCATCATACAAGTAGCCACTGTTTTATTCACGAAAGCATCCAGCTGTAAGTTAGATCCGATCATAACACCCAAATTCTGAACAGAATCTGCTGCCACGACAGTATCCTGAGAGGAAATAAGCCAAAAGTCAGGCGGCAAGGGCCGTGAGGTGCGATCCATGGAACAATGCAATACCTCCGTTTTTGAGCTGTTGAATTGTAAAGAGTTTTGACGCAGCCATTCCGCAGTAGCCATCATGCAGCAGTGGAAAGTCTCCTGAGACACAGCATCGCTACCCTCAAAAGAGAAGATAAGCTGCGTGTCATCAGGGTAGTTGATAACCGCAATACCAAAAGACTAAATAAAATAGGGCTGATAGCCGACCCTTGGGGTAAACCCTGCCCTACTTTCTTGATGTCAGATATGTAGGGCGGCAAGGCTACCACCTGGTGTCTATCACCAAGATAGGAGACCAACCAGTCCCGAGCCAGGCCGACCACCCCGATTTCCTCCAGTCTGCTGACCAGAATAGCGTGACTGACCATATCGAACGCGGCCGACATATCGAGCAGCACTAAGAAGGCAGCTCGGCCAGAGTCGACTCGCGAACGTAGGTCGTCCAGAACGACCACCAGTGCGGACTCAGTACCGTGAGCCGGCCTAAAGCCAAACTGAGCCACATCCAGGCAGATATTAGTCTCCATGAAGCTGGACAGATGTTTGGTGGCCAGTTTCTCCAAGATCTTAATAGGAAAAGGAAGCAACGAGATAGGCCTATAGTTCGCTGAACAGGTGGGGTCCAGCGTTGTCTTCTTCAAAAGAGGAGAGACCACGGCCAGTTTCCAGCATTCATGGACTCTGGCGGTGCTGAGGGACTGGCAACAGATAGCATGAAGAGGGGGAAAAAGCTCCTCTTGAAACGTTTTCCAAAATTTATGAGGTAGCGGGTCCAGGGGAGAGCCTGACGACACAACGTTAGCCTAAGAGCAAAAAACATCAAAGTAAGGGAGGGGAATACTATCCAGCCGTACCTTCCTTCCGACTTCCCCAAAAGTCTCAGAGGTGGACACATGTGGGTATTTGCAGTCAGTATCTGTAACAGCAATTGTGGCTGAGAAACTTACTGAGCTTCAGTCTTACCATGTGGAGCTCCTGAGTGCTTTACCCCATACTCCCCTTTATTGTTAATTATCTTTCATATATATATCTTGCACGTCTGTCCTGGGTGTAGTTAGTCTGCATGCTAAATTGCCTTGTGAGTGCCCTTCCTTTCTGAGTCTTACCCATCTTGTTCAGTTGTACAGGCTTTCCTTTTGGATCCCTTTTTCTCCTCTGACTCCCAGTGTGATCCTGGGCAGCACTGTTCTACTCTTTCTGTGCACTGTACGTTTTCTACCCAGTTCCCAGTCCTTGTCCAAGTCACTGACTGTGTTCTTGACATAGTCCCGGACAGTCCCTGACACATTGAGATTTAAAATCTCAACTATAACCTTGTACTATTTCCTTTTAACCATACCTCCAGTATCCTACTATAAAAGAACCTTTCTTGGGGTATACTGTAAGGTATTTTTAAAATCCATCACTTGTACTTTCCCTCTGGATCCCTGCACTGTCCAGTATTATTTTATCTAAGATCTCCCCAAAAAACATTCCATCTAGTGAGTCCGCCTTGGTGGTACCACCCTACCAGTGTCAGGTTCTGTGCCCCTCAGGATCCGGATGATGCTATAAGGGGTTCACCCCTAGACATCCCCAAACTCTGATTACCAGGTTACAGAGCGTTAGGGTGATCAAGTGAGGGAAAGGTAAGGTTAGGGAACAGCATTGATGAGAACCTATAAGACAAAACGACATATAACAAAACACACATAGATATATGACTACTCTCATTAAGGTCTCACTAAAGCCAATCACTACCTTATCCACCAGCACATGGAACGTCATTTCACTTCTCAGAATAATAACATCCAATCCTGTTCTGCTGGATAAACCTAGAAAACAGAACATACATTAACCACTGTCACTCACAGGTCTATCCTTCTGCACAGCTTCTGTATAGATATGTGCCCAAAAACACTACTTTCTTCTGTACACCTAGCATGCTCACCGGTTCTTTTTGAGGACATTCTTAATATATGAACATAAGGACAGTCTTGGTAAATCAGTGAAGTGGAATCAAGTGTACACAAAGCGCTTAAAATCTTTTGGAAGTCCAGTGATAGTGCTTCTAACAGAAGTGTGCTCACAGTGTTAAGAATAAACGAATAGAATACCAATTGTTGCTCTTCCCTACTCCAAATGAACAGCGGTTTCCACACCGCATTGGCAAGAACAAATGTATAATCTTTGTTTGGACAAAATTAATATTATGTAGAAAGAAGGTCGCAATTGCGGTCTTGACCGCTGCCCCTTCTTCAGAAAATGGGACGCGTGTTCACCATCTTGTGCAAACGCCGTCTAACTCAAAACTGCAACCATTATCCTCGGTATCATAACCGCTGGTCTTCCTTGTGATAATTGACGCGCGTTCACCATCCGGTGCAAACGCCGTCGATATCTAAAAACCTCCACTAGTTAGAAACCTGACGCCCACACTTGCGCTTTCCTGTGTAGGCGCCCTCAGTGCTTCCAGTCCTCAGAAAAGGAAACTAGCCCAGCCGAGCTAGTGTCAGCGCGGCTCTTGCTTCCGTGTCTCCCGCCTCCAATGAACACACAATCTTTCAGAAGTACGCACGCTCCCGTGTGTGTGCAGCATCGTCTTAAGGATGCTGACTCCTCCCAACCACAGGCCTCATGGGAATTGTAGTCTACTCCTTCGGTAGGCGCTCTACGGCCTTAAATCCTGACAACCAGGGTGTGGATAGGCTACGTTGATGAAGCACGATATGAACAATAGTGTGCACCTACTCCAATATCTTTGGATACCCCAGGCAGACAGTAGTTAAGTGGCCTGTTTGGGAGCCCCCATCCCACCTCTTCTGTCTACTTGCTCTAATGTGAGCAAGTATTTGTCATTGGGAGAATGCAACTGGACAGATAATCTGCCGCTTTCTGGTAGTGAGACCAGTAATATAATGCGAGCCGATGTTTTGACTCTCCAGGTTGGGCATCCTGGTAGATCTCGCTTAGCCCCCAGACTAGTGGGTTCAACCTGTGAGCCGGCAGAGCATAGAGAATAAACAAGGGTCTCACTGAGGCCATTTCATGGGACAGGCAACTAGGGAGATTGCACAGACCTGCCAGAAACCCTATTGTCTCTATTTCTGTTTCTTCCTACTTTTGTTCTAAGAAGTCAAGTTAAAAACAGTATTGTGTAAAAAATAATCTGCTTTATTTACTGCTTTTCTAGTGCATTGACTGCTGCTCTAGTGTAGCAATATTTGTAAGCATTAGTACTAGTAATACAAGAATGGAAAGAAAATGCCTAACCTCTTAAAACAGTGTAATGGAATCATATGTTATTTTCTAACATTGTGAGAATATTATACTCAGCTAAACATTCCCTTCCTATGCAGTCTTCTGTGAGCGCAGCCCTCAGGTTTTTACACAAACCTTGTACGTGAGTAGAAAACTTATAACTAGAGGGTCAGAATATCCCAGATCAAAGTAAATATTCTCTCTATGTGTAATGTCCTAACCACAAAGGACACAGACTCAGGTGCAGGAATCACTAGCTTAGTTTATTCCGTCTTCTCTCCTCTACTCTCGACATACCACTGCCCTTCCAGGGCAGGACTCCACCTCTTCCCGTGTCCCTCTCTCATCCCGCCTCCTCAGCCGAGAAGGTCCTAATGCCCACAGATTAAGGCACACATTACATCTCCCCCTTTCTTAACACAATGAGTTTAGTCCAAACGTCTTTCAACATATAACTAAGAGAAAAATGTCATATAGTTACAGTTCTTCGATCAGACGACTCGGCCTCTTGATGACTCGGCGAGGACGGGTTTGGACATCCTGACTGTCAGATTCTCGTCCATCAGAGATCACTCTCGACATCTGATCACTGATGTCAGTCTCGCTAGGTCTCGTTTCTCCAGTGACAGGGCTAGTAATCAGTTCTTTAACTTGAGGACTGCATTTCTGAAAGTGTGCCACATTCCGGGTGATTTTCTTCACATCCAATTCAGCAGTGATCATGGTTCCTTTTTGTTTGGTGACTACTAGTGGAATGTCATGATAGCGACAGTCTATTTTCTTTTGATGTTCTTGTTTTGCTAGTACCCAGTCACCTTCTTGAATCAAGGAGGGTGCCGTTCGCTGATGGCGATCCGCATACGTTTTCATCTTTTCCTTCTTGAGTCGGTCAGTGACAGCTATGTCATCTAGATCAGAGTCTTGTGACCCTGCTCCTTCCTTCTAGTCAATCATGGGTATTCTGGTGCGCACCGGCCGGCCCAACATTAAGGCTGCAGGGCACTTGCCGGTAGTGGAATGTGGCGTGTTTCTGTAAGCTCGCAAAACTTCATTTAACGCCATTTGAGTGTCTTTCCGCGACAGTTCGGCCTGTTGAATGGCTTTCTTTAATGTAGACATAAACCTCTCTACAATCCCATTAGCCTGAGGCCATAGAGGTGTAATTTTGCGATGCTTGAAGTTGAGATTCTTGGCAAAGTCGTGAAATCTTGACTGTTGAATGGAGGCCCATTATATGTTTTCACTATTTTGGGAATGCCCCAGGCAGCGAACACTTCATCAAAGACAGGTATTGTGTTGGACGCTTTTGTAGACGCAATGAGTTGGGCAATAGGAAAACATGAATACTCATCCATGATAACCAGGATACATTGTCCAGATTTAAATGGCCCAAAAAAGTCTACAGCAACATGCTGCCACACACCCTCCGGTAATCGGGACATTTGTAATGGTGCGGGAGGATCAGGTCGACTGACCAGTTGACATTGGGGACAGTCCTTCAATGTAAGCTCTACCATTTGGTCCAATTCGTAGAACCAGACTCGTTCCCTCAGTGCTCTCTTGGTGGCCACTATACCTCTGTGGCCTTCATGTGCCAGATTAATAATGCCTTGTCGTAAGTGTCTTGGGATAACTATTCGATTGTCTCGTAAGACCCTGCCATTGGTGGCTACAGACAATTCCTCTTTCACGTGCTTGAAAGAGGCAAGTTCATGTCTGTCAATTGGACTGTTAGGGGTGTTGACATCTAAGGGTCTCCAGTCATTGTTATGTATGCGACGCTTGACGTCTTGTAGAGTGGCATCTTCAAGAGTGGCATCCAGGATGGCTTCCAGCGGGACGGCTGGTGGCCGGGCCTGATCTACCACAAAACAGACATATTCCTCGGCCACAGATGGTCTACACTTGGTTGTCTCTTTAGGATGCCTCGACATGTAATCAGCAGGGTTTTCTGCTTTTCCGGGCTTGTGCACAATCGTGTAAGTGTATTCTTGGAGACGAAGACCCCAGCGTGCTATTCTCAGTGGCATCTTAGCTCTATGGTTGCCAAAGATAGTAATGAGGGCCTGATGATCGATGATCAGTGTGAAATGTTTTCCATATATAAAAATGTGAAAATGCTCACAAGCCCACACAACATCCACACTTTCTTTCTCTGGCTGTGAATATGCTTTCTCCGTCTCAGTCAGGCTTCGGCTGGCATAGGCAATTATATACCGTTGTTCATTTTCAGAGTCATATTGAGCTAGAATAGATCCCAGTCCCACGGGACTGGCATCAACAGTGATTTCTGTCTTCTTCTTCAGGTCAAAATAAGGCATATTGTCAGCTGACTCCACCGCCGCTTTAATTTCATTGAATGCCTGTTCACAGCCTGCCGACCATTGGAACAGGTGACCTTGTTTTGTGAGTTGTCTCAGGGGATAGCTGATGGTCGCATAGTCCTGGCTATACCGGGCACAGTAGCTGGCCATCCCTAAAAAGGAGCGAACATCTCCTGCATCATGAGGACTGGGAGTATCATTCAAAGCAGCCACTTTGTCTGGATCCGGCCTCATCCCCGCATGTGAGAAGATATGGCCAAAGAACTTCAACGTGGACTTATGGAACTCACACTTTGCTTTGTTTAACGTGAGGTTAGGTTCCATTAATGCGTGACAGACTCGTTCCAGGGAGGTGTCGTGTTCTTGTGTCGTAGACCCATAAACCAGGATATCATCACTGTAATTTAGGGCATTAGGGATGTGATGAATCGTTTTTCGAATGGCTTCTTGAAAGATTTCCGCGGCAGCAGACACACCAAAGCTGAGTTTCTTATACCTGAAGAGACCAATATGCGTTGAGAACGTTGTAATGTAGCGTGACTGCTCGTGCAGCTCTAGTTGGTGGTATCCTTTATTAAGATCCAGTTTGGAAAATATCTTTGCTCCATTAAGTGATGCAATCATGTCACTGATATGTGGCCCAGGGTGTCTTTCCCTTTCAATGGCGGTGTTTGGCGCCCTCATATCAACACATAGACGGACTTTGTCCGGTTCACCCTTCTTTGGCACAACTACTACGGGAAAGAGCCAGGGTGTAGGTCCATCCGTCCTTTCAATGATGTCAGCTTGAAGCAGATCCTGTAGTTCCTGTTCGACTGCTTGTTGGAGATGAAAAGGGATCCGCCTATGATGTTGAGCTACTGGAGTTATTTGTTCATTAATGTGTAATTGAATCTGACAGTGACCCATCTTTCCCAGGCCAGCAAATAGCTTTGGAAATTTCTGAACCAAATCAAGTTCGTCGTCTACCTTGTACAAGATGTCCACCAGTCTCAGTCGTTCAGCAGTCGGAAGACTCAGGAGACAGTCAGCCTCTGGCCCTTTAATGACATGTATGTAGGCAGGAATGGTGCGACCTTGATATGTGAGATGCGTTGAAAATTTTCCCAAGCAGGGGAGTGGCTTTTTGGACATCCATGTGTAAACTCTCACATGAGCACGGCTTAGTTGAGGTGTTGACTTCATCCTCTGATATTCCGCCACTGGTATGTAGTTGAGGGAGGCTCCACTGTCCATCACAAATTTGGTCCAGTGTGTGCCAATTTGAATGCTGAGCCGAGGATATTTCTTCAATCGGTCAGGGTCAGCGACCATACATATATATTCATCACTGTCCTGTGAGATGGGAGACAGTGACCTCGATTCTTGAGAAGGGGTGCGTCGGGATCGATAACTCCGGTGAGACTGGCAGCTGGAGCGGGATGATCCCGTTGAGGAGTCTCTGTGATGAAGTACTGCTTTGACATGGTGACGCGTGCATGATGGTCGAGAGGACCTTTCCTGATTTCTCTGTTTGTCCTTCCTGTAAGTTCCACATATGTTATCGAAGTGGTTCTCTCCTCCACATTTTTGACCCATGGCGGCATCCTTCTGTGTGGGGAAAGTCATAGCCACAGCGGTAGCATTTGAGATGGCGTTCACACCGTCCGTTGTTTCGACTGGAGCTGCGACGTCTTCGGTTCCCGGGTTGTTGCAGCATTTTGGACCGGGATGACCTCAGTTTTACCGGAGAATATCTGCGTGTGTTGCGAGATTGAAGCCTAAAAGCTTGTTCACGCTTTTCACTTCTCCCGGCTTCCATCTTCTTAGCATGTTCTTCAGCCTGATCATGCACCCGTGTCATCTCCTCAGTTTCGTCTAGCGAGTAGCTTTTCTTCAGCAGCTACCACCGTAGTGATTCGAACAGACAGCCTTCGATGACTCTTAGACAAAGGGCATCCTCAGTCGAAAAGAATCAAACTCGCAATACCGTGCCAATCGTCTGAGACGTGTGATGTAGGCGCATATGGGCTCTTCTTTTTCCTGAGCAGCTAGGTTAAACATGTATCTCTCATAGTCAATTTTCCTTTTGTGCAAATATTTCCGGTTCAAGGCATCACACACATCAGTGTAAGATGCTGCTTCGGCTGCAGGCAATTCCTTTATGATTTGGCCGACATCTTTTCCTATTAGATTTCATAGTGCTATCAGCTGTTGACCTGCTTCCGTTACGTGCGAACCCTTCATAAAGTCTTCAAAATCTTCAAGCTACTCCTTCCAACGAAGACCCATACCTCCTCCTGTTTCGAGAACTAACGGTTCCGGTGGACGCAGAAACGACACTCCAAACACCCCCATCTGTCCAGCATTGGCTTGCGCCGGACCCGCTTGACGATTTGGTGAGTTAGACATGGTGATGAGGCGGCCTTCTCTCAAGTCTGCTAACCGACTGAGGCGACAGCTCCCTCTGTTATTTCGGACGAGGCACACTCCAACTCCCTGCTGGACGTACCGGACTTGAACTTGCAAGGGCTTGAATAAACCAGTACACAGGAGAACACACCCTCGCTGTGTTTGCAACTTCTCAGTTGAATTTGCCAATGATTGATGATTTTCTGATCATTCAATTGAAGTCGCCAATGCTTGATGATTTCCTGATATTTCAATTGAGTTTGCTAATGCTTGATGATTTTCCGATCTTTCAATTGACTTTGCCAGTGCTTGATTATTTTCTGCTGTTTTAATTGAATTTGCCAATGCTTGACGATTTGCTATTACATTCACCAATGCTTGATGTTATGTTAGGCCTGACTCCAAGATGGCCGCCGGGACTTCCTCGAAGGGGATTGGTGCAGGCACCTGACTTAAAGATGGCCGCCACAAACTCTCGCGCCCCACGAGATTTGGCCTTTTGCACACCGGCAGCAGCTCCTCCAACCGCCAGACCTCCCCAGCAACCAGAGAAGGAAACGAAGACAATCCCCAACAGGTATGGGGCTCAGTTACACGCGACTGGGGTGGGCTCCCAGATCGCTCCTGCACACGTAGCAACGCGGGGCCTCCGCGATGTTTCGATGTCAGGGGGGGGGGGTTTCACCGGTGCCCCACACTCTTCCCACGCCGCTCCAACGGTAGGGGGGGCTCTCAACACCCTTTCTTCTGCGGCAGACTAGATGCGACCGGGGTAGGCACACCACAGTGAACGCGGTCAGGGTAGGCTCCCGGGCCGCGCCAGGCAGACCCTCTCCAGGCGCTCCTCGCACTTATGCAGTGCTTTCAGCGCTCGCAAGGCGATAAACCCACGCCACGTGGGTCGTGGCCCACACTCATCGCCAGATGTAATGTCCTAACCACAAAGGACACAGACTCAGGTGCAGGAGTCACTAGCTTAGTTTATTCCGTCTTCTCTCCTCTACTCTCGACATACCACTGCCCTTCCAGGGCATGACTCCACCTCTTCCCGTGTCCCTCCCTCATCCCGCCTCCTCAGCCGCGAAGGTCCTAATGCCCACAGATTAAGGCACACATTACACTATGAGCAAGTAAAATGTGATCAGACTGTTTCCCAACAAGGGGTGGAACCTGTATAGCGACTCTAAAATATTGTTTAACAATAATATCATGGTAAAAAGAATAGTATGGCATAATATTGAAGGTATGTTTTATTTTTTTGGTTTTAAACAGTATTGTGTTTTAAAAAATAGCGTCATTGAGGGGGGGCGTGATCTGGCCACGAGGAAAGATAGCCACTTGTTTCCGGGTCTACACGCTGTGGGGAGCCCCAGACAGTGACTTGATGGCTTCCTGTTACGTGTCTCGGCTTGAGCCTTGCTGTGTTTGAGCTGAGACAGCCGGGAATGAAATAGTGCCAGACTCGCTGACAGCGGATCCCCTCGGGCGCTGTTTTTTTCTTCATGGGAGCTGCGGGGGATACTAAAGGTGGAAAATTGCGACTTGCGACATGTGTGCGACATCGCTGCTCTGGCCCTGGGAGGTGTGCGTACCGGATTCGTGGATTTACCGCTGCCCTGGAATTATGCTCCCTTCTCCTTTTCCTGCATTTTCTGCATTTTCTGCATTTTGGAGGAAGCGATGTTCTGGTTTGGCTTCCTCCTTCACTACGGAGTGACTTTCTGGCTTCTTGTGTATCTCGAAGTCCCTGAGTTAAAATAAGATGGCGGCCATTAACTTCTGCATTGGTGAAATATTTATGCTGATACCTCAAGCTCTTTTGCAACTTTAAGCTTCTCCTGTCATAAAGCGAAGTGAGGTGTTTCAGACTGGCTATTCCTTTGATCGGATGGCTTGTCTTTTGGTCAGGCTATAGGAGGCTTACTTATTATCTCAGTCCTTTTCTGTGATTTTTAACAATTACTTCTATTTTTGCTACAACCACTTGTCACTTGTCAGGCCCACATTTACAATTCTGGTCCTTCGCTCAATCAAAAAATTCTATGCTTTAAATTTGGAGAGATTGTCTACGCTTACACAACCACATTAATCACAAACCTTTATGACGTCATTGGCTCTGGTGGATATATTAAATCAGGGACTGCTTCCTAGGATTTTGGCCTAACGACGGCCTTTAACTCTACTGAGTACACTACGCTACGGCTTTTATCTCTCTTTCCTGTTGACTAGATGTCTGTTTGCCAATAGTAAATTACCTTCCCCTCTACAAGGGGGCTTAGTAGGGGTCCTTTTGTTGGGATTTACTCTAGATGAAAGCACAGAGGAAGAGCTGGCTATTATAAGACTGCCTCACATTTTCAGATGTGTATATTATTGCTGGCCCATATCTTGACTACTCCTGAATGTTGCTTCCACAGATGATATATATACATGGTAAAGAAGATAGCCACAAGGAAACAACAAATAATTAGATCATTGTCTAAAGCATCTTCTTATTTGCGTTGAGGAATTCTCTATTTCTTGTTCTATTTACGCATATCAATGATCACTTATCACCAAATTCTGTGGCTTTACGATTATACTTATATATCAGGAAACCTGCATAGAAGATCCAGTGATGCCCTCTGGCGAGGCATCTAGTAAACCTGCTAGACAACTTCTCTTTGCAGAAGCTTTAAACGAGGGCTGTGCTACTTTAGACACCAGGGGAACTACTTCCTTGATTCAGAAATCATCCATTTCTACGATGGGTACATCGACGTACTCTACCATGGAACGAATACTCCTGGAAATCTGTGCTGTGTGTCGAAGATTGGAGGGCATGGGGACCTCTATCACGTCAGAGACTAAATCTATTCGTACAGACATTGCTGGATTCCAGAGCCAGATGGATGGACTAACAGCATGGATAATAGCGGTAGAGAACCGTCTTGATGCTACACCAGATCAGGACCAAGAACATCTCTTTCTCAAGAGCAAGGTCGTGGATCTGGAAGATAGAATCCGTCCAGATGATGTCCGTTATTTTGGCCCTCTGGAGAAAATAGAATGTTTAGATCAGATGCCAAATGCTTTCTTAGAGAAACCCTCCCAACGCCCACAGGTCTTACTTTTGATCCACCATTGAAGATGCAGAGAGCTCATTGTATTGGTCCACTCACCACAGCAAAAAATGCACGGCCGTGCCCGCTCATCTTCTGCTTATTTCGCCCTGAGCAGGCCCGTGAACTGATCATTTACTGGTCCAAGCCTTGGTCCACCGCGGGCTGTATGCCGATTGCACGGAGGGCTTATGTGGACCGGAAACACTTAGGGTTCCTGCTGCATCCAGTACTTAATCAGGATTCTGGAGCGGACGCACAGACACCAGCAGTAGGTTTGCCGCCTCCTTTGTTATTCACTGCATTACTTTTTAAATCGATTTCTGTGCTACTGGGCACATTTTAGTCATTTTATTTTTTTAATTTCTATTGTATTGTATTGTCTAGAAACAATGTAAACTAGACGCGTTACACAACAGTGCTTACGCTTACGTCTTGACGGTCTTTTAGTTGACATCTTGCAGCTACAAGCCTTGGTCTGCCGCGGCCTGTGCCGATTGCGTGGAGGGCTTTTGCGGACCGGAAACACTTAGGGATCACTTCCAAGTTGATTAGGGGCATCCGGTACCTGCCCGCCAGTTCCTGCTGTATTCACTACGTATTCAGGATGTTGGAGCAGATGCGCAGCAGATACGCGCAGCGGGAGTGCCGCTGGCAAACCAAAGGCATACCCGTCTGCGCCCGTCTGTGACTGGACCAGACCCAGGGCCACAACCCCTGTTTGTTCCACATCAAAAAAAGGGGCCCAGAACTACATGCTCAAAAAGTGCACTTTTGAGTTTTAACAGTTCTGATAAGACCCCCAACTGCCCTCAGTTTAATTTATTAAACAAGCCCAAAGCATGCATTCACTGCTCTTTAAAATTGCAGTTTAGGAAAACAAGAGCATGCACTAATGTCAAACTGGTATACCCCCAACAATCACCCTCACCCAAGATGTTCTTGGGTATGCTTATCAACGCAAGGTCCCTTATCAAACATAATTTAGAATTCGCTGAACTGATGACATCTCACAAGATAGACATGGCTTTTATTACTGGAAGGGCAGATAGCACTTCTTACCCCGAGCTGTCCTTAGCATTTCCTTCAGGATTTATAATAATCAGAAGTAATAGACAAGACAAACTAGGTGAGGGACTAGGACTTATTCTCAAAGACACTTTGACAATAAAGGGTTCCCCAACAGTAGGTTGTCCAGACTATGAACTACTATCCTTTAGAATCACCCAAAGCAAAAACTATACCTTTAAATGACTATTGCTGTACAGACCTCTTGGTGCAAAAAATTGTTTTGAAGAAATCATCAGCCCTGCTATCGAATCGGGTATTGATTCAGAGGGAGGACTTTTCGATAATGTGAGATTTTAACTATCACCTAGAAAAATCAGAAGATCACAACACAGCCTCTCTAGTCGGCATGATGGCCAGTGCCTCGTTAAGACAGATTGTTAAGCACTCCACACACAACGCTGGACACACATTAGACAGCATTTTTACATCTAATACCTGTTTGAAAATCCGAGAGGTTTTGCCAATCGCTTGGTCAGATCATAAATCCATATTGTTTACAGTAACCACCACACAACCTTATATACCACGTCCACATAATCCTCATAGGGAAAAAAAAGGGCGCAATTGGAGGAAAATTGATCCTCAGTTACTGCAATCAGCTCTGTTAAACTCACAGCCTGAATTAACATCCAAGGTGAATCTGGCAACTGATAGATTTACCAACTGGATCAAAGCTGCAGCAAACACATTAGCCCCGGAAAAAGCTTCTCTACCAAGCGGAAAAAAAACTCTGACATTTCGTTCTGTGATGCACTGCAAGCTCAAAAACAACTATGTAGACAGTCAGAGAGACAGTGGAGAAGGCAGTACAGTGCAGCAGATAACATGTTATATGCACAGACACTGTCTGACTTTAAGAAAATATTAGCAAAAATAAAAGGTGAGTGTTTTTCAGAGAAGATTGTGCAGGCTGGTAATTCTAGCAAAGTGTTCTTTGCAACCTTAAAGAGGCTAGTTAAATTACCAGAAACACCTAATGGGGATAAGTTGTGTTAAATTTTGCAACCAACTCACACAGTTTTTCAAGGATAAGGTGGAGAACGTTTATAGATCACTCATAGACAAAGGCACCGATTGTATAGGTAATAAACCTGCTGATACACTGCCCTACTCCGATATTTTATTGGTGTCTTTTGATTCACCAAACATAGGACAGATCTCCCAGGTGGTCAGAACATCAAAGGCTGGAGCACCCACTGATCCTTGCTCCCCCCCAAAATATTCCAGATGGAAACTAACCTCATCAGTGAGCAACTTAGTGTACTTTTCAAGGAGATTATTAGCACTGGTATCTTTCCTGAATCTTGGAAGACTGTCTCTATCCTCCCCCTTTAAAAAAAACTACTTTGGATCCTAGTGACACCAGCCGCTATAGACCAATTTCCAGGATACCTTTCCCTGCCAAGGTCCTGGAAAAAATCCTGAAAATCCAATTAGCAGCCTTCATATCATTGGCGGATCTGTTAGATCCCTCGCAATATGGTTTCTGCAAAGGGCATAGTATTGAAACAGCTTTAGTCATGGCAGTAGAGGAGCTCAGAGCAATACTGGACTCAGGGCCAAAGCCGCCTTGATACCTTTGGATTTATCAGCAGCTTTTGACACAGTAAACCATGATATCCTTATCAGAAGGCTCTTTGAGGTGGGGGTCAAGGATTCTGCCCTCAAACTGATTAAATCCGGTTTGAATAACAGGTTTCAGTATGTTCAGCTATGAGCTTCCTGCTCAGAAAAGTTCATGCTTCCATGTGGGGTGCCTCAGGTCTCCTCACTGAGCCTTACATTATTCAACATATATGTTACACCCTTAGCTGATATACTTAGGCAGTTTGGCTTCTCTGTGATTTCCTACGCGGATGATACTCAAGTTGGTGGTGTCCATCTCCAGTAATTTGGTGGAAACAGCCGACACTCAGCTGATCCTCTCCCTCACCACGGACCCCATCACCGCCAAAGCCAACCTCCACGAAGGAATGAAGGCCATCACCGACTGGATGAAGACCAGCCATCTGAAGTTGAACTCGGACTAGACGGAGGTCCTCATCCTCGGCTCCAACCCTTCAGCCTGGGATGACTCCTGGTGGCCGATGGCACTGGGGGCAGCCCTGACACCCACCGACCACGCACGCAACCTGGGAATCATTCTCGACTCAATGCTCTCAATGACCAAGCAAGTTAATGCCGTCTCCTCCTCCTGCTTGAACACCCTACGCATGCTCTGCAAGACCTACAGATGGATCCCAACAGATACAAGAAAGCCAGTCACCCAGGCCCTCGTCAGCAGCAGACTCGACTATGGAAACACCCTCTACGCGGGATCCCCGACCAAGCTCGTAAATGACTAAAAGGCATCCAAAACACCTCAGGACGACTGATCCTCGATGTACCAGGCCACGGCGACATCCCCCCCACTTGAGAAACCTGCACTGTCTCCCCGTCAACAAGAGGACATCCTTCAAGCTCCTCACCCAGGCACACAAGGCACTCCACAAGACCGGCCCAGCCTACCTCAACAGACGGCTCTCCTTCTACATCTCCAACTGCCAGCTCCGCTCCGCCGAACTCTTATTCACCAGCATCCCGCGCATCCGAAGAACAACCACCGGTGGGAGATCCTTCTCCCACCTCGCCGCCAAGACATGGAACACTCTCTCACTGAGCCTACGACAGACCCAAGACCTGCTGACCTTCAGGAGGATACACAAGACCTGGCTGTTTGATCAGTAACACCCCCCAGCGCCTTGAGACCCACGCGGGTATGTAGTGCGCTTTACAAATGATTGATTGATTGATTGATTGATTGACCGCTTTAACTGTTGTATGTCCCGTGTGATGCAGTGGACTTGCTTGAACTGCCTAAAGCTGAAGGGGGGTAAAATGGAGGTACTCCTGCTGGGCTCCGACATATCTTTTTGGTCGCACAGTTGGTGGCCAGCCAGCCTTGGAGATTTTCCAGTCCCAGTCAAAAAGGCAAAGAATTTTGGCATCATATTTGATGATAACCTGACTTTTCAACACCGGATTAATATGATTTCATCTATGGTCTTCCTGACTCTAAAGACAATTAGGAAAGTTTGGTCTTTTATGCCACCAAAGGTAGTAAAACACTTGTGACCTTTCTTGAAATTGTGGAACTCACTCCCAATTGATATAAAGAACAGCCCAACGTTGCTTTCCTTCAGAAAAGCACTAAAAACCTGGTTGCTCTCTAACTAAGCTTCTCTTCTCTGTTATTTCTGGCAACCTACCGCGCAGCGCCTAGAGGCCCTTGGGCATTTGTGCACTATATAAATTTCCAAATCAAAATCCAAATCAAATCATTGCGGCATGTACACATGGCCTGTATGCATTTAAAGGCCATGAGATTAGAATGGCAGCGGATTTATCAAAAGCAACTAATGAGCATTGCAAAGCTTTTCTTTCTCTAAGACCCCGACTACGGCAGATTGATATCAAATATGGCCTTTTTTAACCTGCACGTTTGCGGATTACTAAAAATGAGATATCCAAAGAGTACTTTAATCAAGAAGACCTTTGTCATTTTTTTGGATAGTCTCTCTCCTCAAAATATGGAATGTACTGCATCTTAACCAGAAATTTTGATCCCAAATTCAGTCTTTGAACTCTACGATACCCTCAGGTGGGTCCCGACATAACCCAGGCCTGTCCCAAAGTAGGGGATCAAATCCAGATTGACCTGTCCACCCCCTGGGAGATTGATACCTAATTTATTCAAGTTTCTGCTCACTTGTTATACATTATATGCTCTATAATATTCTTCTTCTTTTGATACCTTTTACATTTTTTTCCTCCTCCCTTATTTCTTTCCCTGTTTAGTATGTATTTATGATATTACTTCACTGCACCAGAATTTAACTAATTAACTATGATAATATTTAACTGGGTCTATATTTAACTGCCACACTATTTAATTGTCGCAATATTTAATTATGGTTGTATTTAATATTGAATTGCCATTACTATGTTATGCAAAGCTTGTTTGATTGTACTGTACATCTGATACTTTCATATTTTCATATGACATAGACTTTCTTCTCCTTCTTTTCTGATCTCCTTCTTTTCTTTCACACTATACTTCAATGTTACTTTCCCTTACACCCCCACCCCTTCTACTTTAAAATCTGATCCTTATACCATGGTTCTTATGCTGGAAAACTTGAATACATATGCACTTTTATAATTTCAACCTTATTATTATTAATATTGTTATATAGTCATGTCCTTTCCTATTCACTTTATCGCCAGATGGGGCTCCTCCGGGGCATATAGCCCAAAAGCGTAGACCCGCGAGAGCAGTCCAATACCCCCAGTACTGCGTTATTCTTGCGTAATATATCTAACCTTTCTTTCTTTCTTTCTGTTTCTTTCTCTCTTTATTTGTCTTTCAGTCTCTCTAGTGCCTTGTATCCTCTACTTTTCACTTGCTCTCCTGTGTCCTAGCAAGTGACTCATACTTGCTTTTCCTCCTTCCATGGAACTTGCTCTTTCCATTTCCATCCACGCTTTTCCCTGTACAGACTTTCCCCTTATTTCTTAACCATATCTACCTTTCATCCTTATACCTCTCGCTTCACTGCACAGCTTGTACGTATATAGTCTATTTTCTTCTTTACTCTCCCCTCTCCCTCAAAAATGTAACACCTTCATCCCCTACATTGGCTTGTCCTCAAAAGCTAACCTTTTCCGTTTTCAACGCACACATGGCAGTGAACATCTCTTCTACTTCTCACCCATTGCGCATTATCTTGTGGAATGTTCATGGTCTTACGCATTTTATTAAACATAAGAAAGTAGTCTCATATCTACAAACAAAAGATCTGACATTGCTCTTCTGCAAGAGACTCCTTTGGATGCTTTAGAATTTTCTAACTTGCGGCAAACATGGAAATGAGGAATGGCTATCCTGCTAAACAAATCCTTACCTGTCACAATTGTCAAGACTTGGGTTGATCCAGATGGCAGATATGTTTTTGCAAATTTAAAAATAGGAGATAGGATCCTTTGTGTTGGCTCAGTGTATGCTCCAACAGGAGCTTTAACACTCTTTCTTTCTCGGTTTGAATTGCTTGTTAGTAGAAATTGGGGCATCTTGTTATGTCATTGGGGGTGACTGGAATCTTGCCCATGACGCAGTGATTGATAGAACAGGTCCCTTGGATAGATGTAATGAGGGAGACAGCGCGCTACTTGAAGCCATAACATCAGACCACAAGATCATTGGCGCCTCTGTCACCCTTCAGATCAGGATTATTCCTTCCTCTCTTCTGCTCATAGTACCCAATCCAGGATAGATTATTTTCATATAGCTCATTCGGTACTTGCAATTACTACTGAATGCCATATTTTTGAAGCTGCTCTCTTGTATCATTCCCCTGTTTGTCTTGTTCTAGAAATAGGTTTAACCTCCCCGGGCCGTAAACCATGGTGTATGAATATTCAAAGATATAGTTCACCCAAGGGTAAAACCCTACAATGTTCTCATCTCTCTGATTATTCATCTATTAATGAATCATCAGTTACCTCCTGCAGAACCATTTCGGCAGTTGGGAAAGCAACTATTCGTGGTAAATTGATGAAAGATGCAGCTGAAGCCAATAAGTCAGTATTCCTTAGTCGTATTGAACTAGAGACTCAAATTATTTCTCTCACACATTTATATTCATCTCGCCCCACAGTACCCAATCATCGCAAAGAAGAGCTTGCCAAAATGGAGCTTACAAACCTATATACTTCCAAAGCTGAGTATGCTCTGCAGTGTCTGAAAGGTAGACATTATAAACAAGGGGAAAAAGCAGGCTGATTACTTGCAGCACAGTTGAAACGGCATGAGGAAACCATATGAACAGAAACAGGTGTGATTCTTACTAAGCCACAAGATATTGTATATACTTTTGCATCTTTTTATAAAAAGCTTTATACCCCTGAAACTTCAATAACTGAGGATCAATTAGCTGCCTATCTTTCAGAGATTGACCTCCCTCGCCTCACAGATGAGGGTAGGTCCTTCCTTGGTGGTGGCGTTAGTAAAGAAGAAATTGCTGCAGCAATCACCAAATTACCTTATTATAAATCCCCAAAAGAAGATGGTTTTCCTGCGGAGTTTTATAAATGGTCTGGAGTGGAAACAGTTGATACTCTATACTCTGCCTTTCATGAAGCTGTTCAGACAGACTCACTTGGTCCTATTTCTAATATGGCATTGATCGCGGTTATGCCCAAACCTGGCAAGGATCCACTTGCTTGTGGTATTCTAGTGGCATGACTTTGTAAAGTAATTCCATCTCTCATACTTTATTCACAGGTTGTTTTCATCCCAGGACGTTCCTCTAGGAACCACCTTCGAACATTTGCTCATGCTTTATGGACTGCAAAAGAGATGACGGAAGATGCTTTGACTCTTTCATTGGACGCAGAAAAGGAGTTTGACTGCATTGACTGGAGATATCTCTTTGCCACCATGAAGTGCTTTGGCCTAGGCGATCAGTTTATTAGTTTATTTCTAAGGTTTGCCTTCTATATGACAACACAGTAGCTCAGGTTAATTGTCATGGATTTCTTTCAGACCCTTTTCCGATCCAAAGTGGTACTTGCCAAGGTTGTCCCCTTTCTCCCCTTTTATTTCTGCTAGCGATAGAACCCCTTGCCTCACTTATTCACCACTCACCACAGATTCAGGGTATACCTATAGCTGGATCTGAATCTAAACTATAGTTATCTGCTGGTGACATTTTCCTTACTTTAAAAGATCTCTCTCACTCTTCATCAGCTTTACTTGAGATTATTGATGGCTTTGCAGTCCATTCCAACTGTATAACAATCTTTATTTAGATATGACACAGATATCTTTAAAAGAAAATTACAAAATTCACATTGTGTACAGGCTGTTTAAAATTCGATAAAAAGTTACAACACTTCGATAACCATCAGGATCTCCCACATCCTGAACCTCCTGATTCAAGGACATTTTTAAAAGATGCAAAGCAGAATTTTAAAAAGTAATGTGCAAAACTGTTCAATATAATGATCATTTCATTTAATCTTCCCTGAATTTTTAAAAAAAATTTTTTTTTAGCAGGGTCTCTTTTGCATAAAGTTGCGATATGCTTGCTGAAGGAAAGTTATTAGCCCTAGGTTTAGGTCTATATTTTCGGGGTTCAGAGCAGCAATAATGGCTTGCCTACATGTCCGAACCCCCAGCCTATTCCACTCTGCTTTAAGTTAACCCCTGCGTTGGGAATTAAGAGCTGGACAAAGACAAACCACGTGCAACAGAGTTTCAGCTGTCTTGCCACACCCTCTACAAAGTACGTTTTCAACCGTACGTCGCCAGGGGGGTAAATCATGCAGAAAGCGCCAATCACCCATTCTGTTTGCTATGAAACTACGTTTTAAGTACAATGAATATGTGCAAGACAGGTAAGTGGCAGGGGCTAGCCATCTATATGAGTTTACAATGGCCCAAGCATGGCTACGTTTGGTAAAATGTGCCTTGTCAATTATAAGGGAACTCATTCTCACGCATTTTTTAATGCCGGTTTTAAAAGCTGACCGACTGGGATTAAGGGCCCATAGATCACTCGCCGACATTTGATGGATGTAGTCCTTAAAGAGGCAGCCAAACGTACCTCCAGGGTTTTTCTGGGTGATTTCTAACCAGACTAAAGATTCTAGTGTACCTAGATCCGCTTGCCTCAGTTTATGGCAGAGGTTTAAATATGTACCAATGTTAGAGGCCTCATAATTTAGAATCCCTAGCTCTAATCTTACCTGAGCTGCGGATGCGGAATACGGCAGATGGAGTACCTTTTTATAGATTTTGGTCGTGTGTTGATTTAGGGCAGTGTTCAATTTGCCCCTGAATATCTCTATACCGTATGATAACGTGGGGCCAGTTTTTGCTCTCAGAACTTCTAAGAGTTGAGAGAGTGTTGGGCCAGAGAGATTTTTCGAGAGCTTAGCTAAAGACACCGCAAGGGTCATTGCTTTAACTGCAATCTCGTTACGATGTTTAATAAGGTTGCCCCTAGAGTCCAAATGGACACCTAGGTACTTATACGAGTAACCTATAACGAGGTTTGTGTTGTTATATGACCAACCTCCACCAGTGTGCCGTTTCCGGCCAAATGGGACAACTTGTGTTTTCTTTAGCTTAACCTCTAATTGGTTCATGATCGTGTAGCTGTGCAGTTTATCGAGAAGCCTTTGCAGCCCGACCCTGGTAGGGCTAAATAGAACCAAGTCATCGGCATATAAA
The DNA here is from genome assembly GCF_964261635.1 of Lissotriton helveticus. NCBI lineage: Eukaryota > Metazoa > Chordata > Amphibia > Caudata > Salamandridae > Lissotriton > Lissotriton helveticus. The sequence goes on along the minus strand of NC_136057.1, from coordinate 247,878,767 downwards.
AGGTTACTTAATGACATGCCTCCTACCTTAGTGGAATGACTGTTGGTTTCATCCAGTGACTTTGACAAGTCCGCTATAAACAGATTAAAAAGCATGGGGGCCAGCACGCATCCCTGCTTCACACCTCTTGTTGTCGGGATTTTCCGCAAGAGATGCGAGCCGGACCCAAGCTTCACCTGGACCCAAGTACTAGAGTGGAGTTGAATGATTGCCTCCAATAGTTTGTCAGGAATCCCCCATTTCCTCAACTTTTCCCATAGAGCAGCTCTCGGGACCCTGTCAAATGCTGCTTTAAAGTCGACAAAGCAACAGAACTCTAACCTAGACGTGGAGAGTGCTTTGTCGACAATGGTTGACAGTGCTAGTAGATTGGTCATAGTACCGGAATTAGCAACAAAACCTGTTTGGTTCATTGGTATCAGATTGTGGTCTTTAGCCCATAGCCTCAGCTCCTCCAAGAGAAGACCAGCGTAATGCATCGCCTCAATGTCCAGAAGTGCAATGAGTCTGTAATTGTTGGGAGAAGCACGGGAACCTGATTTATGAATAGGTTGAATTATTGCACCCCGTAATGAGTCCGGAATTGTTGCAGTTCTCAGAGCGTAGTTAAAGAGATTTGTCAACGGTCCTGACCAGAGGGCTATGTCAGATTTAAACAAATTCTGTAGCCGGCCGTTTGGGCCCGGAGCTCCGTCTGATCTAGCTCTTGATACAGCAGATGCAACCCTTTCCTGTGACATCTGAAGGGCCTCATTGATGGTATGTGAGCACTCTGTTAGATGGCTCTGCATATTAGAATAATCTGTGTCTTTCTCCTTTGCGGGGCTCCCACCTGTAACTCCGACACATTCTGGAGACCTAAAGTGATCGGTGAGGAAGGATACCCACTCTAATTCTTGAATGTTTGCAGATCCTAAACTCGATGTGCCTGGGTTGGAATGATTGATTAGAGCCCAGAATTTTCGTGAGTTTCGGCTCTTGCTCTCCCACACTAACTTACACCAGAATTGGTTTTCATGCATCCGTTTGTCTTTAATAGTCGCCAGCCTGAATGACTTTTGGGCTACTTGATACTGTTTTAAGCGATCACTGTTCCCTGGAGCTTTTACCAGTAGCCACAGGGCATGATTTCTAGCTTTCTTGAGTAGTTTTGTCTGTTGTGAAAGAACAAATTGATGCGGGAGGAATTTCCTTGGGGGATACTGTTTTGCTGGGAAAAGATTGATCAGGTGTAAGCACCGAGTCGTCCAAGTCGCTATCGGGGAGGCTTCCTGATCAATTCCACCTCTTTTGAGCTCAATACTCGCATGAAGGATCTTTGGACTAATGTCCTCACTCCATCTGAGGTGCTTTAGGTTTTCGGAGTATATTCCCCTGCTGGTTAGAGGTGCAGATATATGCATCACCAGGTTAATGTTAAAAGATATAACCTGGGGCGGATGATCACTTTCAGATCGCGGATGGATGCAAAAACTGACCAGACTGTGGAGCAGAGCTGAATTACAAATAGAGTAATCCAGATAGGATCGTTTATTTCCATTTGTCCAAGACCAGTTAGGGGGGTATCACCCTCCGATCTTCCGTTTATAACCAGGTAGTCTGCGCTATAAAAACGCATCACACACAGTGGCGGTCCGTCCATTGGTGGCGCCGTCCACCACCACCACGTAAGTTTTTCCTGTGCCGCCAGCGCACTGATAACGAAGCCATGGGGATGACACGCAGTTTAATCTGTGTCATGTGCCTTGATCTGCTGTCCGGGGTCTCCTCGTGCGGTGCTAGTCAATCTGTTGTGGTCCACTGTCCAAAATTAAATACATAATTGATTGAGATGAGAGACAGACTCATGTGCCCTGATCTGCTGTCCGGCGTTTGCTCGTGCGGTGCTAGTCAGGCTGGCAATGGCATTATGGCAACCAACCAACTGAGCCGTGAAGCGCAACACCGCCCGCAAAGTCATGTGAAAAAACTAATTATCCTCCGGCCCGGGCGTATCTGTAGGAAGACGTGTTCCGATTCCGAATATTATCATAATGATAATATTCATAAGAGGAACACGTCTTCCTGACATATGCCCGGGCCGGAGGATACTTAGTTTTTTCACATGACTGACCCCGGTGACCCGCGCCCGCCGCCTAGGCTACTAATACTAGTACTACACAACTCTTAAGGAGTCGTCTTTCACCCATTCCTTTCACCGCACAAATGTCCCACGTCGACCACATCCACGCACACACACACACACCTCTTTCTAACACCAAGATAGATCCCGCAAAATTGCCACACAATCAGATTGCTTGCTTCCTTCCTTTCATGCGGCCTTCGAGGGGACGCTCTATCGACTACTTAACCAATTTGTCTGACTGATGAAACAGGATCTGAATGTAGGGCGAAAGCCGAAACCTTCTGCATGGAGAGCTGAACAGCTCCCAGACATACGGCAATTGAACTTGGGGATTTCAGAGTTCTCTTTTTGAAAGCACAGGATTGATTTCACAGCTCAGATTGGGCTGAGCAAAAACATCCAAGAAATAAAAAGAATGCTATCTGGGTATTAATTAAACTGCTGTCAATTACTGTTGCAATGCCCACATTTCAAGTGTTTGGACTGTTGTTTATAAAAGGACCCCTTTCTCACGGTAACTGCTTTAGCCAAGGACAGATTGGGACAGAAAATAGGGCCTGGCACGTTAGTAAAATCAGTGAATCAGATCGCTAATATGTGGCCCATATTTGCAACGCAGAGTCATTTTGAACTTATACAGAAAAGCTTTTCAAGGTGTTGAAGGGTTCATTCATTTACTCTTGCTACATGCGATTATCGTGGTAGTGTTACGGCGGGATTTCTGATCTATTTCTATAGGTCTAGATCCCAACTCAGGTCGACTGAACCGTTGATACCTGTCATAGAGTAAAAGGCAATCCACTACTAGGTCAATTAATAAGGACTTACACCACTCTAAAGAACCACCTACTACGAATAAGTTTTAAAAGTTTATTATAAAGCCAAAGTTAACTGGAGATACAAACATCTCAAAATAAGGTTCAAAAGATATACTGGTATCAATACAAACATACATTTTCTAAATGCTCTTAGTCGGCAGAAGAATATCACCAAAACCAATTCAAAAATCATCAGAGTTGCAAGAATAGACACAAGCTGTAGCTTATGAGTCATTTATAGAAAGGAAGAAAATTCAGATTAGACTGTCCCTACACTAGACTAAGTGACATCCCTACTTAGTAGAATCTTAACCTAAAAAGGTGTCAGCCGTGGTGACTTCCAAAGAAGATCGCTCTCAAACATTTAAAACACTTCATGTTCAAAATCTACAAAATTTCTATTTTCTCCGTGTTCGTTTACTTCCTGATGACAATCCCCCAATCCCAGCGCGGTTCTCGCTAACTGGCCTATCACAGCGCGGCTTTCGCTGACGTCACACCTACCGGCCTATCACAGCGCGGCTTCACACCAACTGGCCTATCACAGCGCGGCTCTCGCTGACGTCACACCAACCGGCCTATCTCAGCGCGGCTTCACACCAACCGGCCTATCACAGCGCGGCTCTCGCTGACGTCACTCGTCCCCCTTCGCAGCAGTTCCCCTCCTTTCTCCGCTCGTCTCCCGGTCATGCATGCGTCCCATTCATACTCTGAAAAATGATTACTTCCGACCAAGCGATCACTTTCCTTGACTGTACGCCCACAGTCTAACTGTAATTGTCACCTTAACTGACGAAATGTCTTTCCGTGTACGTCCAGACAATCGCCTTAACTGATAGGTTACTTACACACGGTAACTTTCGACCTGCGTCCGTTACCCACACACTCACTCTTGCGTTCCCCCTATCTCGGTCCTGCGGGCGATCAATGGTACCTCATGACCCCCTTTACTCTAGTCGACAACTACTCTGGATGTTCGATACACCCGAACCACTTAAGCTCTTCCCCGAACTTAAGATTTTCCCCCAACCAGTTTGCGCGCGCTCACAACCCTCTCTCACTCACTCTACAGGCATTCAACTCCGCATGACATTACAATACAAATATAACACAAAACACCGCAATCTGTCAACGCATGACCCTTGTTATACTCACTCTCGTCCGACCCTGCTGCTTTTCTCTCGCACGTCAGCACCTTCTTCGGCAGGCAATTCTTCCGCTGCTCATCTCTCGATCTCTAGGGACCTTGGGGTAATCTTAAACTAGTCTAGATCACCTTCCTCTACAAGGTAACCATCCTCTGCTACCAACTGTTACGGCGGGATTTCTGATCTATTTCTATAGGTCTAGATCCCAACTCAGGTCGACTGAACCGTTGATACCTGTCATAGAGTAAAAGGCAATCCACTACTAAGTCAATTAATAAGAACTTACACCACTCTAAAGAACCACCTACTACGAATAAGTTTTAAAAGTTTATTATAAAGCCAAAGTTAACTGGAGATACAAACATCTCAAAATAAGGTTCAAAAGATATACTGGTATCAATACAAACATACATTTTCTAAATGCTCTTAGTCGGCAGAAGAATATCACCAAAACCAATTCAAAAATCATCAGAGTTGCAAGAATAGACACAAGCTGTAGCTTATGAGTCATTTACAGAAAGGAAGAAAATTCAGATTAGACTGTCCCTACACTAGACTAAGTGACATCCCTACTTAGTAGAATCTTAACCTAAAAAGGTGTCAGCCATGGTGACTTCCAAAGAAGATCATTCACTTCCCTTAGTCTTCGTTGTAAATCGGTGTCTCGCAGTTACCCTATCTGCCTACCCATCCGCTCTCTTAGGTTCCTCAGACCATCTGCCCTAACTCCACCCAGGGGTGCTGTCCCTAATACAAAATCACATTTACAATAGAAACGCCCTTTAGAGACGCCCCTCACGTGGTGTCAGTTCTGGCATTTTCCATGCTGATACTCCTCTGGGCCCATCGTTAGCGTTGACCTTGCTTCTCAGACTCTTCTCCGGCAGGACGGTACCCCCCAGGAAATTCCTGAAGCCTCCTCCAGGCCTGTGCCTGGCGCCCTGAACAAAACCCTATTCATCACTTCTCTTGATTGGAACCTCCTCGCACCTGCAAACAGACACTTGTACAGTGGGCCCCAAATTCCGGCCTCCACCATATCTTCTAGGTCGTAAACCATCGCGCAGGCTCCGCAATTTAAGCTTAACATGACATTCCTCTAACTAGCACATGCAGATCAAAAGAAATGAACTTATCTATTCAGGCCTATTAGAACTACATGAAACGGGCCTGTGCACTCTGTAAAACATTTAATTTCTTAGTCTAAACAGTATTCTAACTTATTACACACAATGGTTATATGAAACACTTCTATAAAACATATTTTCAGTTCTATGATCAATAATACTTTGAATTACAATAATATTAAAATCCATCTCACGTGTGTGTGTAACAACCCCTTTCATTCTCTGTGAACTGCCATGTGGCCTACACGGATGTATGACGTTATAACGCATACTTTTACTCCGCAGACCATTACAACGCGACTTTTACACCGCATACCGTTACAACGCATAGCGCCTTGGGGCGCTGCATAGTGGTAAGTATAATTTACTATTCTAACTCCAGTCCCCGTGGACCCTAGGGAAGGTGTTGGATAGTAAATTATACTTATTCCCTATCCTAGAGCGCCCCCCAGCGCAATGCGTTGTAATGGTATGTGGAGTAAAAGTCGCGTTGTAATGGTAGTGCGGAGTAAAAAATGCGTTGTAACAGGTGTATACCGGCCTACACATTTCTTCGTTTAGCAGCGTTACATTCTCCTCTACAACAGCCACATAACATGGTATTTCAACATTATTATAACATCTTTACACACTTCTACATTAGCTTTTCACATTGATATATGCAGTCTATTCTAGTTAAACACTCTTATGTATTTTCACTCTATAAATTCGACACTCTTGTGCAATCTTTACTAAACTAATGCAATGTGCTTGTAAATATGGTGCACTTCTAATTTTTTCCTCGATTTGCGCTCTCTCAGTTCCCCCCTTTGATGACTTTTAGTAGTCATCACCATCACAACACCATCCCTGAGGTATGAACTAACTCAAACTGAACTCGTTGCAGTACTCCCTCGCTTCATCATCTCTAGAGCCCTCAGACTCCTGTACTGATTATCCTGCATCGAAGCTAATCTCCTTTCCTGCTCTCTCATGGATCTCTGCAACCTATTTGATCTATACCATTGGTACAGCCACACCAATCCCCACAAAGTGATTATACAAACCACTATTATGATGATAGGTTTCAGTATGTACCAAATGAAGCCCTTTCCTAGGTTGGCAAACCAACCTCCAACTTTACCCATTCCATGACCTACTTTTTCCCACACATTTACCTGTGTCAAATCCTCAATTTCATGATGAATTTCAGTGATGTTCCGTATATACTTTTCTAGAGGTTTTGAATTGTCTGGAATGTAAGTACAACATTCCTGAACCTTCAAAGCCTTACAAACTCCTCCCTCTTTGGCTAACAGAACGTCTAGAGCAAGTCGGTTCTGAAGAACCATTGCCCTTATCGATTGCATCTCTCCCTCCACCAGCATTAATGATCTAGCAGTACTAGCGGACAACCTATCCACAACTGTTGCCAATCTTCTGATCTTGACATCATTCAGTACTATTCCTAAAAGACGAAACATAGCACCAAATACGTCTCCAACTACCTCCTCATCGCTTACATCCCTTCTTCCTCTAGCTTGAGTTCTTCCCTCTATAATTTCCAAATCCTTAGCATGGTATATTTTGGGGAAGACAATTGCTAAGTAACATGATCCATACCAATTATCCGGTAGTTTCACGTAGGCATTTCTTCCACAAACAAAATATACATTCGGGATCACCTGCATTCCCTTCAAAAAATCTTTTGTATAATACTCTAATTGGAAAGCATGTTCACAATTTACTTCTCCCACAAACACATTCTCATCATAGGTTTTACCCCTATATATACACAGTTTCCCTTTCTTCTCTCGATCTAAAGCTATTGGACCATTACTACCCTTTCTTTGGTGTGATCTTTCTTCCTCTGTCCAATCTGTTTTCCATTGGCCTGAAGCTTTTAAGATCTTCTGTCTCCTATACCGATCATCCACTTGCCCTATAAACCTTTTCTCAATTTCTGACACTTTACAAGTCAAATTATTTCTTCGGGCATGTGAAGTATCTAACGTTTTCCAAGGAATGAAAATTTTCTTTAGTCTATCTTCACTCTTATAATAATCCCACTTATTCATATGCTTGTAGTTTGGAACTTCTGGTAAAACAGCATCAAAGTTTGAAAAATAATATTCAAACCCATCACGTTCATAGAATATACTAAGCAACAAACTACATGTGATTCCATAAGTCAATGGAAGATGATGATATCTAATACCTTCGTCTACAGAGGTTGGCAATTGCATGCAGACATAACAATCCTTAGCCTCCATAGCATCAATATATTCATAAAGCAACTTAGCATATGCATTTGATTTGAAATTTCCCTGTGATTCATCCACATGCAACCTACGAGTCTCTGCTGCTAGTAAAGCTTTATTTTTCTCTGTATTGTCCACCTTTTTATCAGCAGTAGTAGGTTTCTGTATCGGTACAATTTTTTCTTCCTTTGTAGCCTTTTCTTCATTTTCATGTCCCACTACATATGATATGGTAACTACTAAAACTATAAGAAAAATTACTCCCACTAAAAGTGTGCCTACTATGCATTTTGTCCTGCGGTTTGGGTTGCCAGCCTCCATGATCTCAAGACAGTGTAGTTCTGGTTTTCTTTCACAACACAAAGTCTCTTTTCTTTGCTTATTCAGTCTTTCCGAACCACATCTGGAAGCTGATAATCCCTTCAGCAAGATCAGTTTTTGTGTTCCAAAGCAAAAGACAACCCTAGCCCTTCTCCGTCCACTAAATGGGAAGCCCCTAAATTTCTTCTTCTTCCACTTGGCGCTAGGTCATCTTTCAATCTGTTTATTTACAAAGTCTTTAACAATCTGGAATCAGACGTGTTCCAGCGGCTCTAACCACGTATTCTAATATTTCCCAACGAAGAGTGATCTCCTCATGCGTTGGCCTCGTTGGACAAAAAGTCGAAAATTCTATTCTGTTTAAAACCATGTCTCTTATCCCGCTCAGATAAGGAGGATTGGGGATAGTGAGTGTCAGCAACCCTTCGACCTCCACTCCGGGTATCACCAACACTATTTTCACTGTTATGATTGGGTCAGTACTGATCAATGTCACTTCCCTCAACCTTCCAGATCTCCGTGCACTGGACATCTGTAGCTAGGTAGGTCCACTCAGGAGTAGCGTATCTTCTGCAGGGCACTCGCACCCTCCTCGATCTTCTCGGACCTTCCTGTTCCTGTCCTTGTGCACCTTCGTCCAGATCCGAGTCTTCAGATATAGGAGCAAGAGTTCTCTCTGGAGTTGGCTTCAAGCTCGACCTCTTCTTTCTTTCAGGCCAACTAGCTTCTCCACGCCTTGTTCTCCTATTTCTGGTCCTCACACTCGGTTCTTGATCACTCTTGTCTTGATCTGTCTCTGAGCCGTATTCACAACAACTTTCTCCTTCGGTGGCAACTTCAGTTTCACTGTCGTCCTGTCTTTCTTCTTCTGGATCTGTAGCACTCCCAACTTCTTCCGACACCCCCACAGCTTGACTGATCCCCTCTAGTGATTCGCCGTCCACAGTTGGATTTTCATCTCTGAGAGGAGCCATTTCTTCTAAAGGTGCTGGAACTATTCGAGTATGGGAAGCATGAATCCAGTTTGGCAGCCCTCCACACTTTACAGCAGTATTCGTTGGCAGGATTATTTGGTAGGGCCCCTTCCAACGCACATCTAGGCAGTTCTTCCGGACGTGCTTTTTAATAAGCACCCAGTCTCCAGGGCACAAGTCGCGACATAGGTCTCTTGAAGATGGAACTTCAGCAGCCTGCACCTGAAGAGACACAGAATGAATGACATCAGAAAGTCCCTTGCAATAATCCAAGATCAGGTCATCTGTAATACTCAACAAAGCTGTATTTGGAACAGCCGGAAGTCTCATTGCCCTCCCCATTAAAACCTCATGTGGAGAGAGACCTGTCCTCCTGTCTGGTGTGCTACGCATACTCATGAGTACCAAGGGCAAAGCATCAGGCCAGCTTAAGGAAGTCGATGAACATACTTTGGCTATTCGGGATTTTAAGGTTCCGTTTATCTGCTCCACGATACCTGAAGCCTCTGGTCGATAGCTACAGTGCAACTTCTGATCAATGTTCAATGCAGAGCAAAGCATCTTCACAGCTTCACTGTTGAAATGAGTTCCTCTGTCTGATTCCAAAGAGGTCGGCACCCCAAAGCCTGGGATCAACTCTCTAAGCAACAACTTTGCTACTGTGAGTGTATCGCACCTGCGTGTAGGGTATGCTTCGACCCATCTGGAAAATATGCATACAACCACCAGAACATACCTGAGGCGGTTGCTTTTTGGCATCTCAATAAAGTCTAATTGCATTCTGTTGAAAGGCCCCCCAGACCTCCCAATGTGACTCATTGTAACGGGTGTTCTTTTCCCTACGTTCAATTGCTGGCAGGTGACACATCTCCGACACACTGCTTCTGCTGCAATCCTAAACCTAGGATTATACCAAGTCTGCCTAAATAACCTCAGCATGGCATCTCTTCCTAAGTGTACTGGACCATGTATCTGTCGTGCCATTGGACTCACTAGCTCATCAGGTAATACTGCCCTTCCATCTGCTGAAACCCACAAATCCATTTCACTTTTCACACAACCTGCTGTTTCCCATGCCTTTTTCTCAGTATCAGGTGCTTTCTCTTGCAGATCTTTTAAATCATCCCAAGTATCGACTGTTTCCAGCATCATGTTTAACTCTGTCTTTTCCTGAGTCCCACCTACTTCCACTTCCGTGAAAGAATATCCTTGCTCCGCACAGTAGCGGGCAACTTCGTCTGCATATCGATTACCTTGCGACACAAAATCTGTATTTTTGGTGTGGGCTACACATTTAACAACCGCAATTGCTGCTGGACCTTGTAATGCTTCTAACAACAGTCGCACAAATTCCCCATTTCGAATAGGCGAACCAGAGGAGGTCATGTAACCTCTCTGAGACCACAATTGCCCATAATCATGAACCACACCGAAACCATATTGGCTATCGGTATAAATGGTGACTCTAATTTTGCTACCTGCTAAACAGGCACGTGTCAATGCAATGATTTCAGCTACCTGAGCGGAGTGTACTCCTTCCAGGCAAGCGGCTTCCACAACTCCAGTAATGGTGCAAACAGCATAAGCTGCTCTCAACCGACCAGTATCGTCTCTTAAACATGAGCCATCAACAAAGAATATTTCATCAGGGTCAGTCAACGGCTCATCCACGATATCTGGTCTTGGCTTGGTGCATAGTTCAGTTACATCAAGGCAATCGTGATCTTCACTTTCTTCGCCTTCTATATCATTAGGAAGTGGCATCAATGTAGCAGGATTCAAAACAGAGCACCTCTTAATGGTCACGTTCTCCGCAGCAAGAATAACTTGCTCGTAGCGCGTGAGCCTATTGTTGGTTAAGTGCTGTGTCTTGGTCCTGGTCATTAACAGTTCTACAGAATGAGGTACATACACCACTAATTGGTGTCCCATAACTATATTTTCACACCGTTCAATGCTGACACCTGTTGCAGCAACGGATTTGAGACATCCCGGCAACGCTGCGGCTACCGGATCTAAAGTAGCCGAAAAGTATGCAACTGGTCTACGGGCATTTCCATGAGTTTGTACTAAAACTGACAAAGCACAACCTTCTCTTTCGCAGCAGTAAAGTGAAAATGGTTTTTCGTAATCAGGCATCCCCAAAGCTGGAGCACGGCACAAGTCCTCTCTCAGCTGTAGGAATAACATCAAACAATCCTTGTCCCATGGTACCGGATCACTCACCTCCTTGTGCGTCAGTTTTTGTAAGGGTTTTGCTTTCAGGGAAAAGTTAGCTATCCACTGTCGGCAATAACCCACCATTCCTAGGAACATCCTGACTTCTCTCTGTGTCGTAGGCGCGTTCATCTTCATTATCGCCTCTATCCTATCTGGTGACACCTTGCGCTTTCCCTTCTCTATCCGGTGACCCAAGTACTGTACTTCTGTCAGACAGTACTGCAATTTGCTCTGAGATACTTTATGCCCATTTTCAGCTAAATGGTTCAGCAAGGCGATGGTATCTATCTTACAAGCTTCTTCCGTTCCTGACGCAACAAGTAGGTCGTCTATGTACTGGACCAGAACCGAGTTCTGTGGCAGTACCAGACTTTCAAGGTTTTTCTTCAATAGCTGGTTGAAAATTGATGGGCTTTCTGTATACCCTTGTGGGATACGACACCATGTTAGGACACGATCTTCCAGCTTAAAAGCGAAAAGATACTGACTCTCTTCATCCAATGGGATTGAAAAGAAAGCCTGACAAAGATCTATCACTGTGAACTACTCAGCTTGGAATGGTATCTGAAACAATATCACTGATGGATTCGGTACCACTGGACAACATGAAACAACTATGTTATTAATCTTTCGAAGATCTTGCACTATTCTAAATTTCCCACTAGGTTTCTGCAAACCCATAATCGGGGAGTTGCATGGACTTCCCACGATTTCCTTCAGTATTCCCTGTTGAATCATAGAGTCGATTACGGGTTTTATTCCTGCAATCGTCTCTGGGGTCAATTTGTATTGAGGCGTTCTTGGATATTCAACATTTGGTTTTACCATGATCTTCACTGGTTCTACTCCTTTGATCAGTCCTATCTCTTCTCCAGTAAAATCCCATACCTCTGATGACACTGTATCTCGCAAATCCCGAGGAAGGTCCCCCACAGTCAGGGTAGGATACAGTTCTACACACACTCTCGAATTTGCAACTTTAAAGGTAGCATCCTCGTCTGTAGTCTGTACCTCTACTCCCTGAGGTGTGCAGTATATTGTGCAGTTCAGTTTGCACAATAAGTCCCTTCCTAACAGACACACAGGACTAGAATCACATACTACAAACTGATGTTCATAGTTGTGGTTTCCTATTCGCACTAGCACTGTTCCGTCAAAGGGTTGGTCATTCTCCTATTTGCGACTCCTACCACTTGAATAGTTTCCCCCAACATTGGTAGATCTGGAACCACTGCCGATCTCAAAGTTGATCGAGTAGCTCCGGTATCTACTAAGAATGTTGTAGGACACCCTGCCACTTCAGCCTCAACAAACGGTCCTCTTTGATCTACCTCTAGAACTGCCCCGAGGGTACAGTCCTCCTCTCTACTTACACGTCGTCCCGTCAATGGATCAACGTAGTAACACTCTTCTTCGTCTATAAAAAGAGGCATTTGTCTATAGATCTTTCCCCCTGTCGTAATCTTTGGTGGCTGCGGGAACTGGGCTCGTGGAGCCGAAGTCCCCCCTTTGACCACCTTACTTTTTGGCACTGTCACCCTTTGAACTGGAACTTCTAGTACTTCTTCCTCCTCTACTTCTAGCTCTCCGTTTTCAGTGTTATAGGGACACTCGCGTTTCCAATGTCCCACCTGGTGACACCGGTGACACTTTGTCGTTTTTTTCAATGTAGCAATGTCTATTCTAAGTCTCGAGTTTTCCTCGCTGTCCTTATTCTGGCTATTTGGTTTCCATCCCATTGTCCCTGTTCCCTGTTGCTGCTGTCCACCCTTTCCAGCCGACTGCATCTGCACCATCATCAGTTTCTCTTTTAATTTCTTTGCTTTGGAATCTATTTCATCACTGCAATACCTTGCGTATCTCAAAATTTCATCCAATGGTTTGTTTTGCCAACAAATTAAATGTTGCTGAATCATCAAACAAATATCAGGTCTCAACCCCAAAACGAACTTCGATACAAACTGTCCTATATCTTTGGGATCCATTACATCTAAACCACTGTATTGTTTGAACGTTTTCAGCAATCTCTCATAAAACTCATGAACTGTCTCCTTGGGTTCCTGTCTTGTTCGGTCAATTTTTACCCAATCTATATCTTGTGGTGGCACCTTCTCCTTCAGCCATGTCATCACTCTATCATATTTTAACATTACCGTTTCTGACGGTCCATTAGTACGAGTATCCCTTTCCGGTTCTGCAGTTGGCCATTCGACACTAACCTTGCATGCTATCCACAAGTCTCCTGGGACCACAATGTCAAATAAGGTGTTCAAATAAATCCACAATACTTTTGAAATTTTGACAAACCTCTCTACCTGCTTGTACCACTCTACAGGATTTTCCCTTAACTTCGGAAATGAGTTGGTGAAGGCAGCCAAATCTCCCCTACTCCAGGGCACATGTACATAACTCCCATTCGCTATTTCTCGCAAAGGGAATGCCTCCATCTGCAGTAGCCTTCCCTCCGGAGACATCACATTCGCGCTCCGCCTGACAGTTCCCTTTTTGGACCACCTCTCTTCCCATTTATCCAGATCTCTCCATGCTCTTATTCCTGTGATCAGTTCCCTTATGTGTGTTTTTAATCCAGTTGTCCTCCTCTCATCTAAGTCCTGATCTGAATAATGTAACCTATGGTTACCCTGCAATGCCTTTGTTCTGGACAAATCTACCATATACTTGTCTACCAGTTCAGACAGTTTCTCATGAGTTGCTCTTGCCTTCCGAATAACATCCTTTGCTATAAACAGCAGTTCATCTTGTTCGTACATGTCAATCCTTTCTAAAGGCAACACACCATCAATTATTTCGTCCAGGTCAGATTTTAAGCTGGTCACATCGAGTCTTTTGGCTTTTATCACAGCTTTCAGTATGCTATCTCTAGAGAGTCCATTTAAATCTCTCCCATCACAGCTGTGAGTCCTACGTCTGGGCTCAGGCGTGTTATGGGGAGTCCTCCCATGCTCCCATCTCTCCAGGTCCCATGCAGTTCCATCCTCTCTGGGTGTATAGTGAAACACTTCTCTATTTCCCATAGTCCCACATTTCCCATTCAGCCTGGTTTCTCTCGGTGCATGGTAAGACATCCCATTATTCCCCATGCTTTCGCAATTTGTCTGTGATCTCTGATCACTCGACGCATGGCAAGATCCTTCGCGGTTTCCCATGTTCCCACAATTCCAGTACTGTACGTTACCGTCAGGTGCATGGGGAGTGCACTTAAACCTATCCCTGTACTATTGTGTCCTTTGGTCTCCCTCACTTTGAATGAGACGAGACGTCTCTCCACACTCCGCACTTCTACCTTTTTGCTCCTGCACATTTCCACCGTCAATATGACGTGTAACTCCTCTACTCTCCTGACTTTTACCGTCCCACTCCTGACTGCTTTCGCTAGCCCCGCAGTGAGATAATGTCCCGTTGCCTCGACTTCCCCATCCAGCTTCTGCTCTTGACCTGTCGCTCGGTGCTTCTGTGGACCTATCCCATTCCCTCAAGTCAGCCCTCAACTCTTTATAGGATTTCGGCCGTGGTCCCCTCAGGTCCATCGGTCCTCTCTGACCCCCCTGCTCTGCTACGGGATCCACTGCTGAATCCAATGGTGTGCTCCACGTTATCGGTCCTGGCAATTTCCTCCAGGCATTTGTCGTGTTATTCCTTCTTTCCATCTCAACTCTTTCTCTGTCTAGCCGTACCTGTTCTTCCTCTCTCCCTTTCTCTGGGTGATAAACCGACACTATAGGACCTATGGTAACGGGTACTTGAAGAGCATCTGGCAATCCATAAGACTCAACTCTCTCTGTTGCTGGCATCTTCTGCACCACAACCCTTCCGACTACTCTCTGTACAGGACTATGTTGAGGTGTCTCCTCACCTTTGGTAGGTACCCAATCCGTTATAGGGAGTGGCCTGTTCTCTTCTATGTCAACCCTATCTTCCCTTGAGAGCTCAGTACCTTCTATCTCCCTATTGTCCGGAGGTGGTCTAGCTATCAACAACCTATTTATTAGGCCATCCTCCGACTCGCTCTCGTCATCCTCTTCTATGGGTCTCTTTTCTCCGGTAACCTCTCTCACTGGGTACAACTTATCCACTTCAATCGTCTGTACCCTCATCTCTTGGCCTCCGCATCCCATTTGGCATCTTGCACTGCCCTTACTGATCGCCTTACCCTTTCCTGGCGTCTGTTCTGACTCCTGTCATGCGCCGCCCTAATCCACGCATTAAACGCCTCAAACTGTGTTGGTCTAGGCAAAGGTTTCAATGAGGACATAACTGCTTTCAGCTGATGCAACACCTCTAGTCTAAACGTTTAGTATTTCGGAAAAGTCAGTTCCTCATTCCCTTCTGTAATCTTACTCCAAGTACCAAGCCACAGTATAGTATGCAACCCAACATTCGTTGCCATATAGTGAGCTGGTGTACCCTCTGGCGGTGCCTCTTCCCCGTAATAAGATTCTCTTCTCTTTCTCTTAAAGATCGCTCTCAAACATTTAAAACACTTCATGTTCAAAATCTACAAAATTTCTATTTTCTCCGTGTTCGTTTACTTCCTGATGACAATCCCCCAATCCCAGCGCGGTTCTCGCTAACTGGCCTATCACAGCGCGGCTTTCGCTGACGTCACACCTACCGGCCTATCACAGCGCGGCTTCACACCAACTGGCCTATCACAGCGCGGCTCTCGCTGACGTCACACCAACCGGCCTATCTCAGCGCGGCTTCACACCAACCGGCCTATCACAGCGCGGCTCTCGCTGACGTCACTCGTCCCCCTTCGCAGCAGTTCCCCTCCTTTCTCCGCTCGTCTCCCGGTCATGCATGCGTCCCATTCATACTCTGAAAAATGATTACTTCCGACCAAGCGATCACTTTCCTTGACTGTACGCCCACAGTCTAACTGTAATTGTCACCTTAACTGACGAAATGTCTTTCCGTGTACGTCCAGACAATCGCCTTAACTGATAGGTTACTTACACACGGTAACTTTCGACCTGCGTCCGTTACCCACACACTCACTCTTGCGTTCCCCCTATCTCGGTCCTGCGGGCGATCAATGGTACCTCATGACCCCCTTTACTCTAGTCGACAACTACTCTGGATGTTCGATACACCCGAACCACTTAAGCTCTTCCCCGAACTTAAGATTTTCCCCCAACCAGGTTGCGCGCGCTCACAACCCTCTCTCACTCACTCTACAGGCATTCAACTCCGCATGACATTACAATACAAATATAACACAAAACACCGCAATCTGTCAACGCATGACCCTTGTTATACTCACTCTCGTCCGACCCTGCTGCTTTTCTCTCGCACGTCAGCACCTTCTTCGGCAGGCGATTCTTCCGCTGCTCATCTCTCGATCTCTAGGGACCTTGGGGTAATCTTAAACTAGTCTAGATCACCTTCCTCTAGAAGGTAACCATCCTCTGCTACCAACTGTTACGGCGGGATTTCTGATCTATTTCTATAGGTCTAGATCCCAACTCAGGTCGACTGAACCGTTGATACCTGTCATAGAGTAAAAGGCAATCCACTACTAAGTCAATTAATAAGAACTTACACCACTCTAAAGAACCACCTACTACGAATAAGTTTTAAAAGTTTATTATAAAGCCAAAGTTAACTGGAGATACAAACATCTCAAAATAAGGTTCAAAAGATATACTGGTATCAATACAAACATACATTTTCTAAATGCTCTTAGTCGGCAGAAGAATATCACCAAAACCAATTCAAAAATCATCAGAGTTGCAAGAATAGACACAAGCTGTAGCTTATGAGTCATTTACAGAAAGGAAGAAAATTCAGATTAGACTGTCCCTACACTAGACTAAGTGACATCCCTACTTAGTAGAATCTTAACCTAAAAAGGTGTCAGCCGTGGTGACTTCCAAAGAAGATCACTCACTTCCCTTAGTCTTCGTTGTAAATCGGTGTCAAGCAGTTACCCTATCTGCCTACCCATCCGCTCTCTAAGGTTCCTCAGACCATCTGCCCTAACTCCACCCAGGGGTGCTGTCCCTAATACAAAATCACATTTACAATAGAAACGCCCTTTAGAGACGCCCCTCACGTGGTGTCAGTTCTGGCATTTTCCATGATGATACTCCTCTGGGCCCATCGTTAGCGTTGACCTTGCTTCTCAGACTCTTCTCCGGCAGGACGGTACCCCCCAGGAAATTCCTGAAGCCTCCTCCAGGCCTGTGCCTGGCGCCCTGAACAAAACCCTATTCATCACTTCTCTTGATTGGAACCTCCTTGCACCTGCAAACAGACACTTGTACAGTGGACCCCAAATTCCGGCCTCCACCATATCTTCTAGGTCGTAAACCATCGAGCAGGCTCCGCAATTTAAGCTTAACATGACATTCCTCTAACTAGCACATGCAGATCAAAAGAAATGAACTTATCTATTCAGGCCTATTAGAACTACATGAAACGGGCCTGTGCACTCTGTAAAACATTTAATTTCTTAGTCTAAACAGTATTCTAACTTATTACACACAATGGTTATATGAAACACTTCTATAAAACATATTTTCAGTTCTATGATCAATAATACTTTGAATTACAATAATATTAAAATCCATCTCACGTGTGTGTGTAACAACCCCTTTCATTCTCTGTGAACTGCCATGTGGCCTACACATTTCTTCGTTTAGCAGCGTTACATTCTCCTCTACAACAGCCACATAACATGGTATTTCAACATTATTATAACATCTTTACACACTTCTACATTAGCTTTTCACACTGATATATGCAGTCTATTCTAGTTAAACACTCTTATGTATTTTCACTCTATAAATTCGACACTCTTGTGCAATCTTTACTAAACTAATGCAATGTGCTTGTAAATATGGTGCACTTCTAATTTTTTCCTCGATTTGCGCTCTCTCAGTTGTATCAAGGAAAGCATTCCATAATGGGTCACCAAGCTATAAACAGGCCCACATCAGAGGTGGGTGAGTCAGTGAAAGCTCGAACCAGATGCCTGGCTCTGGCTCAGGTCGAAGTCCTCTTGGCCCCTAGAGCCCAAACGAGCCTGGCCGTTTCCCACTCAAGAAGTCCACAACGTTTGCGCCCTGCCATTTGCTTGCAAACCGTTATACTGTCCCTCTTCGGGTGTCTGGACAGGCATACAATACACCTGCCACTCACCATCAGCTGAGGCAATGCACTGCATAGAGATTGAACTGTGTGTTGATCAGTGACTTCTGATGTGAGCAGCTGAGCTCAAATTAAAAATGCTAATCCTCCTGCACTGATGATGAATGGGGACCGTCCACCTGGTATAATGGCAGCTGCTGTTTTGCCTCCCAGTGCCACTATGTTTTTTAAATGAGTTTAATGCTATTGCAATGGTTTCTATAGCCCCAGTTTTTGACTGAAAACAAAGGTCGGGGTTTGTTGAACATGAATATAGGGAAGACAAGAGGCATAGCATATTCAGTTTCATTATGTGTCTCACAGTGCCTTTCTACCTGAGAACATTGCTGAATTTGGATAGATGAGAAACCATTAATCAATGACATAATTCGCCCTTGTTTCTTTCTCGCGACTTTGCACACACCTCATTCGCGTATGATCCCGGGCGTTCACACCAATTTCAAACATAAACTTAACTCACCTAAAACACACATCTTTTAGCCGCTCACGCCTCTTTCACACATCTTCACACTGCACGCATACTTTTTACATACACCACTTTCAAATGCACACGACCGCCGCCCATTATTACACGTAGCTAATACCTCTTTAAAAAATCCACATACTTTAAAGGCAAACATGTTTCATGTGCTACGAACAGTTTTTTTCATAATCTCACATTCATACCGAGTCGAGTCTTGCTATGTGGTAACAATTACAAATGGCCAGGATGGGACAGGCTCACAGCGCACGTCACTACCTAAAGGTACCAGCTGGTGTTTATTGCACACTGCTCCGTGACAATGGCGGAAAACTGGTGGCTTCTGGTCTCCATCGTGGTGAAAGAACTTTCTAATTTTCAGACATCAGACTTCTAAATTTACCAGCTCTCACCATCATTTTTATTATTTGTAATAAGCATCATTTGAGCACCCATAGCCATGTGGTGCTGTTGAGTTCCACAGGCAAAACCACTGCTCTATTGGCTCAGGTGCGTGCTAGTTCCATGCCTGGAATAGGGAACACTGCTGGGTTCCAGATTCCAGGAAAGACGGTTATGACCCAGGCTTGATGGCATGAGCTATGTTGTTATCTCCAAATAAATAACCTACATCAAACTACCAAACTGTGTAGTAACTTCGTTTCACTGGCGACGATTGGGTTAAAGAACGAATACATCGAAGCCTGGAGTCCCTACCTGCAGTGTTAATCGATTTTAAGCGGAGGACCACAAATCGTCTTCGTTTTTCCTTTGAAGGCTGGCAGCGCTATGTCACCGACAGGAGCGGAAGTATGAAGGCGAAAACCCCGCAGTTGTAAGCTCTTCCGTAACTTTGATATTCAATTTTGTTCATTTTGAGTATTCCAGTCGGCACTTCACGTCAGCGCGAGAATTATGGCCCCATAACGAGCTAGTGCGCATGCGCGTGACGTCATAGCGTGTCAACACGCACTTTGACGCACGGCGGCCATCTTTTGGGGAGAAATACATCAGTTCTCATTGAAAACATGCAATAACAAACAGAAATAGTGCCAGCAAGCAATTCTCGGCGGGAAAAAGCCTCGAACATCTATTTAAACTACAGAGTATTTAAAAAACATTATAAAATGGCAATTTACATTGGTTAAAAAAAATGTAAAAAATAAAAAAAAAATGTTTTTAATTATTCACTGCTATATTTATCCACTGTTAAATTATACTCATAATTTTCAAAATGGAAGGTTTCTCTGCTCCACCACCTTTCTTACCAAATCCAGGTGAGCCAATTCTAGAATGGAAAAGATGGAAAGAAGGTTTTTGTGCTTACATTGAGGCAAGTGGTGGAGAAGACTATACCGACAAAAGGAAACTAGCTATCTTAAAACACTGTTTAGGGGCTGAAGGAAGGCATGTCCTGAGTCATTTACCATTGGAGTCACGTAATGTAACATCTACTGAAGAGGTGATAGATGTTTTTGAAGAAGCAATCAAACAGTTGGATAAACAGTATATAAAGAAAGTTAACGTGGTAGTTTCGTGCCACAAATTCTTGAGTAGAGGTCAATTACCTGGTGAATCCGTTGACTCGTTTATGAATGACTTGAGAATTTTAGCATCTAAGTGCAATTATTCAACCTTTCATGATCAAATGTTGCGTGATCAAATGGTCCACAAAGTTGCTGATGTCAAGCTTCAAGGGAAACTTCTAGACACAGAGGATCTAACTTTAGACAAAGCATTAGACATCGCTCATCGTTTTGAGAGCATGAATCTAGGTGTGAAAGAACTTACGGAAAGAAAATTTGCAGAAGTGAACATGGTTAAAAAATCTAATTTTGAGGAGAAAAAATCTTTTAGAAACAAAAACCAACCATTTCAAGAAAGGAGAGAGTATACATGCTTCAAATGTGGTAGTCCAGATCATCTAGCAAATGACAGAAAATGTCCAGCAATTGGACAATTTTGCAGATATTGCAGATTGAAAGGTCATTTTAGTAAAATGTGTAAAAACAAGAACAAATTTAAAAGTAAGAGTTTTGTTCAAAAAAAGAGCTCCAATGAAAATGTTAATGAAATAGATGACGATAGTTTAGAGGAAGAATTCCTTTTTGCTGTGTATGAGATTAATGAGTGCGATAAAGATTCTCCATATTGTACTGTGAATATAGGGGGGAAGAATATCAGTGTAATGGCTGATTCTGGTGCAAAACGTACTCTCATTAGTGAAGAATGGATAAAAGAGTTTCCGGGTTTAAAATTATCTCCGCCTGACATAAAATTACTTGGGTATGGGAAGAAACCCATTGAAATTCTTGTTTTTTTTACAACATCCTTAAGTTTTAAAGGAAAAACCATTAATCACAAGGTTTACGTGGCGAAAGATGGTTCTTGTTTATTGGGGTGGCCCCAGCAAAGAGACTTAATGATAAAGTTGGATCCTAACCATCCCGAACAAGTGCTTGGTTATGCAGATCTGGTCATGAATGTACAGTCTGATCTTAGTCATGAGTGTGAAATGAAGTTTCCTTCTGTGTTTTCCACTTCAGCTTTAGGTCTATTAAAAAATTTTGAACATAAAATTATTCTTAGGGATGATGCTATACCAAAAGTTCATAAAGTGAGAAATGTCCCTTTA
Organism: Lissotriton helveticus; assembly: GCF_964261635.1. Classification (NCBI taxonomy): domain Eukaryota; kingdom Metazoa; phylum Chordata; class Amphibia; order Caudata; family Salamandridae; genus Lissotriton; species Lissotriton helveticus. Next base: position 247,857,526 of record NC_136057.1, on the reverse strand, counting down.
CATTTAAGAGATGCAGTAAAGTCTAAGCTCAAGAGATTATGTGAGTTAGATGTCATTGAGGAAATAGAATCTTCCGTTTGGTTATCCCCAGTCGTTGTCGTTCACAAGCCCAACGGCAAAGTGAGACTTTGTGTTGATTTGAGAGATTTAAACGAGAAGGTGTGGGTGGATAGACATCCATTACCTAATATAAATGAAATGTTTACTAAATTGAAAGGGGCATCCATTTTTTCCACATTAGACCTATCGAATGCCTACCATCAAATTGCATTGCACAAGGACAGTAGGCATTTGACATCTTTCATCACTTCAGAGGGTGCTTTCAGGTACAAAAGAATGCACTTTGGCCTAATATCAGCATCTTCTGTCTTTCAAAGAATAATGCATAACCTTTTTAAAGACTTTAAAAATGTCTTATATTTCCAGGACGACATTTTGATCTTTGCATCTAATCCATCTGATCATTCTGAAATATTGTATAAGGTACTATGTGTGTTGCAAGAAAGCGGTCTCACTCTCACAAAAGAAAAATGTAAATTTGGTGTACCATCTGTTGACTATTTGGGACATACTATTAGTAAAGAAGGCATTTCCCTGAAATTAAATTTAATCAAAGCCATAGAATCAGCCCCAGACCCTGAGAATAGAGATCAGCTCAGGTCTTTCTTGGGCCTTGCCGAATATTACTCCAAATTTATCCCTTTGTTCTCTGATAAAACTGTAAATATGAGAAATTTAATGAAGAAAAATGTTCATTTTCTATGGGATGAAAATTGTAAAAAGGAGTTCATGTTGTTGAAACAGAACATTACATCTGCACCTGCTTTGGCAACGTTTAATACTGCTCATAGTTCGTTTATCATCACAGACGATAGTAATGTGGGTATCGGAGCAGTTTTAATGCAGTGTCAAAAGGGTCAAATAGTAACAATAGGGTTTGCTTCTAGACCTTTAAGGGATGCAAAGTGTAAATATTCTACATTGGAGAAGGAAGCTCTTGCTTGCTGGTGGGGCATAGAATATTTCCGCAAGTTTGTATATGGTACTGTTTTTAAACTTTGGACTGACCATCGTCCTTTAATAGATTTATTTACTACTAAAGGTTGTGGGAAAGCAACTTCAAGAATTGCCAGATGGCAATACAAACTTCAGGATTTTCATTTTAAAGTAGAATATATTCCTGGGGTTAGGAATGTATTAGCTGACTGTTTGTCGAGATTGCCTGTACCTGATGACAATGTGGTTGAGGAGGACAATGATGGTGATAATGTTGTGTCAATTTGTGAAATTTCCAAGGGTTGTATCAGTGAGGATACATGGAAATTAGCATGTAATGGTGATCCTATTTTTAATAATATCTGTGGTTTTGTAAAGACTCAATGGCCACGAAAAGATTTGTTGTCTGATGATATTCAACCGTTCTTTCATGTTGCCCAAGAGTTATCTCTAGTCGATGGAGTATTGTTTAGAGGTTTACAATTGGTAGTACCTCATGAACTACAGTCTAAGATTTTAGAGATGGCTCATGAGGGTCATCCGGGAATGACATCTATGAAAAGGAGGATCAGAAGTGAATTCTGGTGGCCAGGAATAGATAAGTGCATAGAAAGACATGTCAGGGAATGTGTGGATTGCTGTTTAAGTGATAAGTCTCAAAAACATGTTACTTATGAACGTCTTCCCATTTCTAGACCTTCACGAGTTTGGGAAAATGTATCTTTAGACATTGCTGGTCCCATGTCATTCAACAAGAGTATGATGTATGCAATTATATTGGTAGATCAGTTGTCGCAATGGCCTGAGGTAAAAATGGTTTCCAGCATAACGTCTGGTGTGGTGATAAAGTTTTTAAATGAAGTGTTTGAAAGAGAAATTTTCCCTGAATCGATTACAACTGACAATGGAGTGCAATTTGTCTCTCAAGAGATGAAGGAGTTTTTGGTACATCATGGCATAAGACATAAACGTGTGTCAGTTTATTATCCCAAGAGTAATGGCATTGTAGAAAGATGGATCAGGGTGTTTAAGGAGGGTCTCCAATTAGCCTTACGAGATGGAAAGGATTGTAAACAAACCATAAGTGAAATTCTGTGGTGCTACAGAAATACACCAAGGAGTATGGGGGATCTTTCTCCTTTTGAGAAGATGAGAGGGAGGAAGAGTGTCTCCAACATAAGTCAACCTTGGATGAAAATACTTGATACAAAAAGGGCTGTTGAAAACGATCGTTCCCAATGTAACAATTCTTCACTCTTCAGTGTCAATGATTGGGTGCGTGTTAAGAAGTGCAGATTAATCAAATCAGGAGAGTCACGATATTCGGATCCTTTAATGATAAAGCGAGTTAGTCGACAGGTTGTTGTACTTTCAGATGGTAATGTGTGGAATATGTCCAAAGTGGTAAAAATTCCCAAGTGGTTGTGGCCTAAGGAAGTATCCCCAGAGTCTAGAATTCCGTCCAACTCAAGGTCTTCCAACAGTGCTTGCAATTGGAGGAAGTTCTCTGATTCAACAACTTTTCACAATGTTCCTGAAAATAAGTTTACTTATGCTCCTGACGACTCTGTTTCTGTTCAACGAACACAAAGGAAATATCTCACTTCTGTGCGGTTTAAGGATTATCATCTTTATAGATAATCCTATTTGTTTATCATACCACTTGTTTTCTCATTATCAATGCCTTAGTTTTCCTTTTCAGAATTTATGTTGTATTTAGTTTATTCAATTTAGTTCTTTCATTTTCAGTTAAAGTGTTTCCTTATTTCTCTTTACGAAGGGGAATGTGTGGTATTGCCGTGTCATGCCTGGAATAGGGAACACTGCTGGGTTCCAGATTCCAGGAAAGACGGTTATGACCCAGGCTTGATTGTGGTGTTGGGTTCAAATCAGGCCTACATACTCTGCTAAACTTTCGAACACCTTAGTATAGAAGTTGGCACGGACACTGGAAAAGGCAAAAGACAAGTTTATTAAGACCCCATGGGGTGGTGATACATTCCTACAGCACCCTTCGGCAATGTAAGAAGTAGCACACCGAACATTGGTGCGCGACCTCTTTTATACAGTTTAATAGCAATTAAAAGATAGGCGGTTACAAGTTACACATTTTAGGTACATATAAGATCATTTTTGGAACACAGCCAGCATGTGGGAGGAGTTCAATAGCACTGGTCAGTTAGTGCTAACATTCCTAAAGAATGACCAGTTGATGCATAGTGCGCATGTGCGCTTGACCAGTACTAAAAATAGCCTGTTGCCGAGCAGAATAGGTGACCATGGGTATCGAGAAAGGACGAAAGGGCACACTGACCACGAGGCAGCGTGTTCATAGCAAATGGAAGCCAGAAGGATTCAAAATGGCCCCCGTTTGTTTTGGTCAAGTTAACGAAAAGACCGTGTAGCTGTGCTAAACGCTAACTCAGGAGCTGCCAAAACACGACAGACGGCCCTTTTAGCGTTTAGCAAAAGCTACCTCATAATGAACGTAATCAGAATGATCATCATCAATGTTAATAGCCATTACTTTCAATACTTCATCATTGATCAGTTTCTCTTGCTTAACAATAGCTCGTTTAGACGGAATACAGGCTGTGATACATACAGAACATAATGTGGGGCCACATTGAATACATAGACAAAAGGAAAATAGTACTTCAATAAAAATACATAGAATCGTTAATAATTTCCAACCCCACGTACTAAATAGGGTCCAGAACCAACCAGAAAAGGTCCATGTTCCATTTTCTGGGTGGATCTCGGCAGCTATCTTATGTAATTTCGTAATCGAATCATACACGGAAGGTGAGTTATCTGGCACGTACACGCAACAACTACTTCCGATGACGCGGCATGCTCCACCCCTATCAGCTAGTATCACATCTAGAACCATTCGGTTCTGGAGCGCTACAATTCTGGTAATTTGCAATTCCTCAGTAATATTTCCTAAAGCAGAGGCAGTTGAAATCTACATATTGTTGTAAAGTGGTATCAGTTTGGTCGATTTCATCAAGATCTAATGTTCGTTTAACTCTGTTCAGTACGAAATCATGGTACAGCACGTAATCATTGTGATACATAGGAGGAGCAATAAATACAGGTGGTAATACAAAAGCTATGTAACACGTTCCCAACCATCCTAATGGTAGACGATGATATCCCTTATTTCCACAAATGAAATATGTGTTACGTGAAGCTACGAATGCAATTCCAATTGGCGTATCAAAGGTAAGTGTAATATTACATTCACTGCGGCCTACAGGGATTGTACCTTTATTTCTAATACACAGATCTGCTTTTGTATCAATAACTGTTATCATATGCAAGCTCGTCACATTTATAAATCTTTGATTCGTATATACACGAGGTGCGGAGACATTGTCCGGACGATACTCTTCCCATTCAAATTTAGATCCTTCAGCGTGTGGATAACCATCTTTGTCGTTATAGCATATTTTGTTCAATCGAAAAAGTAGTCCACCTTTCGTTGGCCATCGCAGGGTGAAAAGAAGAGTATACCAAGCATGGCAAGAACCATTATGAGAAAACGGGAGAGGAATGAGTGGAGTTCCTCCCCTCTTCTGATGTCCGGGCAACATTGAATGAATGAATGAATGAATGAAATTATTTGTAGAGCGCACGATGGCCAAAGCGGCTTCCTGGCGCTGAGAGCTCTAGAGGACAGAACAGACAGGGCCAGGAGGTTTAGCGGGGGTAGGCCAGGGCAAACAGAAAAGTTTTTAGCGCTTTACGAAAGTGTGAGAGAATGGGGATAGAACGCAAAGAAAGAGGAAGGGAGTTCCAGAACCGGGGAGCAAGAACAGAAAATCTAGTTCCACCAGTGCGAGATTTGTGGAAACGGGGAACAGTGAGGAGGGCAAAAGAGGATGAACGAAGAGTGCGGGCAGGGATGTGACGAGAGATCAGAGAATTGATGAAAGCCGGTGCAGAGTGATCAAGGGCCCGATAAACAAGGCACCCTAGCTTGAACAAAGATCTCTGCAGGATGGGTAACCAGTGGAGGGATTTAAGGACAGGAGTGATGTGATGGGTTTTGGGTAAGTGAAAGATGAGACGGGCAGCCTGATTTTGGATAGCTTGAAGGCGGCGGGTTTCGTAGGCAGGAATGCCTGCGAACAAGCTATTGCCATTCCACATACCCAACAATTGGACGTGTTGGTCATGTTATGAGTATGATGCAAAATCTGAATAAAGCTGTTATTCAAATAAGTCTGCCTATGTCTTTCTTCATGAAAAGGCAAAGTAAAATGAAAATGTTCAGATGGGCTTGGCGTGGTGGGCAGCAAATGTTCTCGTACAGGAAACAATTGTTCCATAGTCCAAGCTACTACTGCGATCACCACTATGGTCAAGACAAACAAAACAGCACCAAGAATTCTCCCTTTTCGTATCGAAGGAGATGCCATAGTTCACAAAACAATCCTCTTCAAAAACAACATTAAACGAGAAAAATAAAACGATGGTTCTGGACCGAGGCTGCCGTTGATTTGTTCTCCGGGATTCAAGACGGGTGTCGCTATACTGGGCAGAACTGATCCCCCCCCTTGATATTCCCGGCTTCCGTTTCACAAACCTCAGAGCGGTTACCAACCAGTTCAAAAATGCAAAAAGGAATCTTATTTCCTGGGACGTAGATTGTACTTCACTTTATCAGAAACAGCGTGGTCCGGGAAGGCTCCCTCCAATTCATCAGGCGTGACAGCTGGGCTCTTTTCTGCATCCAAAATCTTTCTGTAGTCGGATAGCACCACAGGGCTCACCAGATCCGGAGAGACACGTCGGCAGTGCGTTGAATGTATCCACCGCTTCTTATTGGTGACTCTCACAGCAGTCCGAGTCGCCAGCAGCACTTGCTCAGGGCCATGCCATCTCGGTTCCAAACTGCTGGAGCGCTCGAATACTCGGATCATAACATAGTCACCAGGACGAAGATCGTGAGCCTCACCAGTGGAGTTATCAGGGAACGCCTCTCGAACCTGTTGATGAATAGAAAGCAAATCATTTGTTAATCGTGCCAAATAATCGTTCATCATTATACAAGGCACATCATGTATTAAACGAGGTTTTGGAACTCCCCAAATATTCATCGGCCTTCCAAACACCACTTCATAGGGTGTGAGGCCAGATCTAGAATGTGGCACTGATCGAATGGACAGTAATGCCAAAGGCAAAGCATCCGGCCATTTCAGAGATGTGGATGCCACTATCTTTGCTAGCTTCAGCTTCAGAGTTGCATTGTATCTTTCTACCAAACCTGCTGATTGCGGATGAAAGACAGCGTGGAATCGTTGCTTGATTCCCAATCCTTTCAGGACGTACTCCACTACTTTCCCGATAAAATGAGGACCATTATCATTCCACATAAATTTACAAACACCATAGTGCGGGAAGTACTCTTTGAGTAACACCTTAGCTGTTGTCAATGCTGTATTGTCTTTCGTAGGGTAAGCCTCAATCCATTTACTGAAGGCACACACCACCACTAGGACATACTTGAGATTATTACAGCGTTCCAGCTGGATGTAATCCATTTGTAGTACTTCGAATGGTGCAGTAGGTGGAACAAACCCTCCTTTAGGAGTATGAGTCCCTTGTCCAGGATTGTGCTGTAAACATATCAGACAGGTCTGCACTACTCTCTTAGCCGTGCTAGCAATTTCAGGATTCTCCCAAACTAGTGTAAGCAATTTAGTAATTGCAAAAGCTCCAATGTGTGCCAGCCCATGTGTCATTTGCACCATTGTTTGTAAATAGGCCATGGGTAGTTTCCATCTCTCCATATCTTTACTGCGCCAGCAACCCTCATCATCCAATACTCCTTCAGTGGCCCATTTCATAAGTTCTGCTTCAGATGCCGACCTCTGTATATCTAATATTTCTTCTCTAGCATCATGCCACCGCTCGGCTTGTGATTTCACCACGTACATGGGGAAGTTATTTTGTAGCATAGCGGTTTCTCTCGCAATGCGATCTGCGAAAGCATTGCCTTGTCCTATTTTGTCCGTCACCTTTTTGTGTGCACTGCATTTGACTATTGCTACTTTCTTTGGACATAATAGTGCATTCAGGAGATCGCGTACCAATTCTCCATGCATGATGTGCACTCCGTGTGAAGTCAAGAATCCTCGTTCCTTCCAGAGTAGGCCAAAATCATGCACTACTCCAAAAGCGTAACGACTATCCGTGTAAATATTCACACATAGTCCAGCACTTAACTCACATGCTTTCGTTAAGGCTATCAATTCAGCTGCTTGAGCCGATTTCTGGGGTATTCGTGCTGCTTCTACCACTGTCTTAAGTGTCGTGATCGCATAGGCTGCGGAAGTCGTACCATCTGGTAACCTTACGCACGATCCATCAACCCACAGTTCCCCATCTACATCTGGAAATGGTGTATCCTGTAAATCGATACGACCCTTTGTTTGTTCCTCAGTCAGGAAAACACAGTCATGTTGTTCTTCCCTCTGAGTCTCAGCAACAGGATCCGGCAGTAAAGTAGCAGGGTTCAGTGTCGCACATCGCTTTAGCGTGATGTGCGGCGCCAACAACGTTAGCTCATATCCTGTCAGACGAGCACTGGTTAGATGCTGTGTTTTCGTTTGATTCAATAACGCATCTACCGCATGGGGAACTAACACCAACAATTTGTGTGACAAAACTATTCCCTCACTTTGTCGTATCGCTACTGCTGTTGCTGCAACTGCTCGAAAACATCCAGGCAATCCTCGAGCCACAGGGTCGAGTACCGCCGAGAAGTATGCACAAGGCCTCTGTTTGTCTCCGTGTGTCTGCACTAACACTGACAATGCGCACCCATCCTTCTCGTGTACATATAATGTAAAGATCTTCGTGTAATCAGGTGTACCTAACACTGGTGCAGAACAAAGAGCTTGTCTCAATTGTTCAAAAGCATTCTGACATTCATCCGTCCATTCAATAGGGATCGGTGTATCTTTAGACAATAATGCCAACAACGGTTTAACAATGTGTGAAAAACCCACTATCCATTGTCTACAAAAAGACGTCAAACCTATAAAGGCACGAACATCTTTCTGAGTGCGAGGGACTGGTGTATCTAAAACTGCTTGAATTCGATCTGGTGTCAATGCACGGCCCTCCTTAGACAAAAGATGACCGAGGTAGGTCACCTTGGGTCTACAATATTGCAACTTTTTCTTTGACACCTTATGATTATGTTTGGCTAGGAAGGAAAGCAAGGAAAAGGTACTTTTCTCACATTGTTCTTGTGTGTCTGCTGCAAGTAAGATATCATCTACATATTGGATAAGAGCCACTCCGTCTTGCAATTCAAAGGAATCAAGCTGTCTTTTTAATGCCTGACTATAAATGCTAGGACTTTCGGAATAGCCTTGAGGAACTCGGCAAAATCTGTACGATTTATTATTCAATGTAAAGCCGAATAGATATCGACTATCAGGATGTACAGGAATCGAAAAGAAGGCATTCTTCAAATCGATGACTGTAAAAGTAGTTGCCGTCGGTGGAACCAACGTAAGCAACGTGGTGATGTCAGACACCACGGGGTACTGAGGCACTACTATCTTGTTGATTTCCCTCAAATCAATAATGAAACGGTAAACCTTAGCATCTGCATCCCTTTTAAGGATCGGTAAAATTGGGCTGTTGCAAACATTGTAGGGGACTTCCTCAACTACTCCTGCCAAAATCAAATTGTTCACAATGTGTGTCAAAGCAATTTCACCTTCTCTCGAAATCTTATATTGTGGGACACGTGGTAGAGATACTCCCTCCTTTACAGTGATACGTACTGGAGGAATTATCATCTGCCCTACATCAGTGTCAGAAGTGGCCCACAACGTTTTTGGTAAGGAGGCTAATACTTCAGATTCATGGAGAAAACACACTCGCTCAATTTCTGGGTAATTCTCATTCAATACAACTCGTACTCCTTCTGGGGCACAGCGAATAGTAGCTCGAAAGTGTTTTAACATATCGAGTGGAAAGGACAAATAACGGCACAAGAGGGACAAGGGTTATATCATTTGTTCATAACAGTTTTGTATAAAATTCACGTATAATGTAGGATACATAGAGGATTATACATGTTTTAATGTTGATAACACAGCGAGAATACGTAAACATCTAGAACATATAATAATGTTTTGCATACCTAGACAAATGATCAACGTGAATTTAACAGCTGCGGGAGGGCGGGGCAATTATAATGAGTACGGAACATAATTTTTAAGATCAGAGTGGGAGTTTACCAAGAATGGACTGTGAGGAGCGAGGTTAACATACACTGTGCATTGTGGGAGTTGTAGGCGGTGATGTAATGAGAGGGGTTTAACTCTGGCGCGTGAAGGCCAAGATTTACTAATTGTGCACAGGTGTACCGGAAGGGTGGAGACAACGTGTGGTTTAAAATAGTTGGGTTCGCAGTATGAAAAACAGGAGTTCGCTCCGGTTTGTTGTGGAAGCAGATGGAGGAATGAGCACATAGACATTTTTTGAACAGGTACGCACAAGTTAGTATGGTAAAGAAATGAGGGGATCGTATATTTGAAAGCACATCGTTGCAGGGAAGGCGATTCACAGTGGAGGAATTTTCTGATGGGTGATGTTTGCACAAATGTATAAATGATTGAAAGGAAGGTCTCAGTGAAAGTGGGGGGAGACAGTATCGTGATGAAGGAAGAAAAGCAGGGAGGTGAACAGAGGCACTCATGGTAAAATGTAGCGTTACACTATGTTTTTTAGCGGGAAAACGTTGATTTTAGGACACAGTTATGTCTGGTTATATGTACTTGATGCTAAGCGTGGTTTAGTCAAACACAGTCTAAACAATGTATTTTGCATTTTAGATAACCCCTGACGAAGGGCCAAACATACGGCCCGAAATGCATTGGGATAATGAGTTTTATGGATATGGACATAACTTACTTAAGCTTTCGTGGCGCAGAATAAGGCTTGGATGAGCATTTCTGCCCCATTTAGAGTTGAGCGAATATGTAAGCGGTCCCCCTTGTGACATGTGCAAAAATGAAAAATGAAAAACATGAAGAAAGCAATATCTTGTGGATAATGAGGATTAATGAATTAAAGAAGAATAATACTAAAGGATTGATGTGTCGGCATATTTTGTGATGCCATGAACATTTAAGCTGTGCACCTGGTAGGAGTGTAATACACTCCATTTTCAGTGCATTTGTACGAAACGCGGCGGGCTGTCCGCGGTCTCCGGGTTTGCACGCGTCGGAGGAGAATAAACAACACGAAAGAATTGAAACAATTGGAGGAAGGGAAGGTGTGCCCGAAGTCATCCTTACAGTGCAGTTTGAACATTTTTTCAGCCCACCGACAAGGAGCACCCATCATGAAAACAGTGATAAAATGCGGAAAAGGACAAATAACGGCACAAGAGGGACAAGGGTTATATCATTTGTTCATAACAGTTTTGTATAAAATTCACGTATAATGTAGGATACATAGAGGATTATACATGTTTTAATGTTGATAACACAGCGAGAATACGTAAACATCTAGAACATATAATAATGTTTTGCATACCTAGACAAATGATCAACGTGAATTTAACAGCTGCGGGAGGGCGGGGCAATTATAATGAGTACGGAACATAATTTTTAAGATCAGAGTGGGAGTTTACCAAGAATGGACTGTGAGGAGCGAGGTTAACATACACTGTGCATTGTGGGAGTTGTAGGCGGTGATGTAATGAGAGGGGTTTAACTCTGGTGCGTGAAGGCCAAGATTTACTAATTGTGCACAGGTGTACCGGAAGGGTGGAGACAACGTGTGGTTTAAAATAGTTGGGTTCGCAGTATGAAAAACAGGAGTTCGCTCCGGTTTGTTGTGGAAGCAGATGGAGGAATGAGCACATAGACATTTTTTGAACAGGTACGCACAAGTTAGTATGGTAAAGAAATGAGGGGATCGTATATTTGAAAGCACATCGTTGCAGGGAAGGCGATTCACAGTGGAGGAATTTTCTGATGGGTGATGTTTGCACAAATGTATAAATGATTGAAAGGAAGGTCTCAGTGAAAGTGGGGGGAGACAGTATCGTGATGAAGGAAGAAAAGCAGGGAGGTGAACAGAGGCACTCATGGTAAAATGTAGCGTTACACTATGTTTTTTAGCGGGAAAACGTTGATTTTAGGACACAGTTATGTCTGGTTATATGTACTTGATGCTAAGCGTGGTTTAGTCAAACACAGTCTAAACAATGTATTTTGCATTTTAGATAACCCCTGACGAAGGGCCAAACATACGGCCCGAAATGCATTGGGATAATGAGTTTTATGGATATGGACATAACTTACTTAAGCTTTCGTGGCGCAGAATAAGGCTTGGATGAGCATTTCTGCCCCATTTAGAGTTGAGCGAATATGTAAGCGGTCCCCCTTGTGACATGTGCAAAAATGAAAAATGAAAAACATGAAGAAAGCAATATCTTGTGGATAATGAGGATTAATGAATTAAAGAAGAATAATACTAAAGGATTGATGTGTCGGCATATTTTGTGATGCCATGAACATTTAAGCTGTGCACCCGGTAGGAGTGTAATACACTCCATTTTCAGTGCATTTGTACGAAACGCGGCGGGCTGTCCGCGGTCTCCGGGTTTGCACGCGTCGGAGGAGAATAAACAACACGAAAGAATTGAAACAATTGGAGGAAGGGAAGGTGTGCCCGAAGTCATCCTTACAGTGCAGTTTTAACATATCGAGTCCCATAATATTATCTGGTGTATTTGGAGACAACAAAAAAGGACATGGGGCAGCAAATTTATCAACATGAAATGCAACGGGTTGAGACAGTGGGCTAGAAGTAGGTGTTCCATCGAACCCTATAGCTGTAATTACCTCGCCAGACAGGGGAGCCCTTGGAACCAAGTATTTGGACAAAGCGCTACGAGTAGCTCCTGTATCGACCAGAAATTGATCAGTAGAACCCAAAACATGTGCTTCTATATATGGACCCCTTTGATCAACTGGTTCCCGAAACCGATTCCACACCCCATCCTACGCAATCCTATGCATAGTGCTCATCACATGGCTCAGCAGAACCACCCTCATTTATCTGATATTGGTTGCGATTATCAAATGTATTATAATCTGTCCGACCACGACCCCTTGCTCCGTATCCTCCACGATCATTTGTTCCGTAACCTCCTCGATCATTTGTTCCATAACCTCCTCTTGGCCCCCCATAATTATTCCTAGACCTTCCACTTCCTCGTCCCCTCAAATTACACTGTTCTCGAAACACCGGACAGTCTGCAATCCAATGCCCAAACTGTTTACAGTATGCACATTGATTCACAGAAATGTCAGAACGAGGGGGAGGAGCGTTATTGTACGATCCTCGTCCCCCTCTATTGTTTCCTCTCGTAGCCTGAACCTGAGCTAACATTACCTTCGTCTTCAAATCCTTCGCTTTCTTTTCACTACTTTCCTTTGCCTCCAATTCCTGTCGCTCATAATATTGAGCCATAGTCAATAAAGAAGCAGGGGTTGCCGTGGTCCACGAACTTTCACTCGCTTTTAATCGTTTTGCAATCTCCGGTAGGAGATTAGCCACGTACTTATCAACAAATAAATGCCTGCCTGTATCTTCTGTTAATGATTGTCCACTGTAATCATGGAACGCTTCCTCAAAGCGAGAGAAGAAATCGGAAACCGATTCATCCGTTTTCTGCTTACAAGAGGCTAATATAGTCCAATCAATCTTTTTAGCGGGAGCAAGAGTCTTTAATTTTGTTAATATGGCCCCTGGAAGGTCTAATATTAATTGACAAGGCTTACATGCTGGTTCCCTATCCAAATCAGCTTGAACTAAATCTTTCCAAGTGGCCCCGAGAGTTGTGTGGTCATCAAACTTACGAATCGCTCTCCACATATCAGGGGGCAATATCAACCCAAAAAACAGATCGATATCAACTAACGTCATAATACACGAAGAAATTGCACTTTCAACACTTTCATAAAAAGCCGCAGGATTTTTACGGGGATCAGGCAAAGCATTCTTAAGCGCCATAACATCTGCCCTATTCCAAGGCGTATAAACCCAGTTATATACAAAATACCCTTTCGCGTCTTTAGAGCGTTTATCATCATCTGTGCCATCCCCTTTGTGGGGGACATATAAAGGCGCAGCTTCTCGCATAGGTTTAACATTAATCGCAGCGATCTTATCTGTTCCAAAGATAGGGCATTCTTTGGATATCCCCGTCGCTCCGGACGCAGGCGAACCCTTCGATTTTTCCACCTCCCGTAGCCGTGTCGCCTCATTCCGTAGTTGAACCAACCGTTTGAAAAATTCATCCGCATCTGAAAGAACAAAAAGACCTTTACGAAAGTTCTCACGACCCTTGGATATATCCTTGGGTTCTAACTCTAGAGAATATTTTCTGAACCGGTCAACAACCTCATCTCCAAAATGATCTAAGAAATACAGTCGCTCCTGATCAGACCATTGTTCCATTTGCGCACTAATTTCAGAAACAGTAACAGTATTAATATTTAACTTTCGTGCAAACGAACGCAATTCCGCAGTTCGTTCCGCATGTAACCTTGTACGCTGTGTACGATCATTATCCTCATCTGATTCCTCGTTCGGAGCCGTAGGTGCAACATACGGAGGCGGACAACGATCTAGTAATGAAAAATCATCTGTTTCATTAGTAAGGACCGGATAAAGAGGACGCCTGATAGGGAACTGACCATTAACCTGCAAATTATGTTCTCGCGTCTCCCTCTCTTTCTTTTCCTGTAACTCCTTCTCCTGTAGCTGTAAAGCTTTATCACGTGCAGCCTTTCGCTGCACCTTCTCCGCCAAGGCTTCCTCACGCTTCACTCGTTCACGCGCCTCTTTCTCCCACATACGCACACAATCAAACATATCTTGTCTAGACCTTCGCTGAAACAAACACTGCTCCACATACTGATCCTTTAGAAGGTCAAACGACCCATGTAGTGGCCACTGTAATTCACGATCAGTTTTAGTATACTTATGCCATAACGTGCTGTACATTATTGGTGGAATACCGAATTTAACATACATCTAACGATTTGGAGTCCCCTCTGGGGGAGCCGGCTGTGATTCATTTAATCGATAATTGGTACCATTTTCAAAACAGCACATCCTTCGGAGCGTGCTAAAAACAGGCATGTTCAAAAAGTACCACGAAAACGCGATACTACACAAAATAGCACCTAATGTGCTTCATACACGGTGTGCCGTTCAAATCAAATAAATCAGAGAAATATCCCTACATGCCTGCCTATGTGAGGTGCACTTCACATATTCAAATTCAAATTCAAAGATTCAAACGTTAGCTAACTTCAAAACAAATTCAAATTCAAATTCAAAATTCGAAAAGCCACAGTAAGTGTCCGTAGATTACCTCACCAGTCAAAAAGCTTACCACATATGTTCAAACGTCCAAGGTCCAACTGCCAAGGTCTGTGGTCGAATCAGCCAAAACGGCACATCACGACAATCCAAGATCAGAATCTCAGTCGAGGACCGGCGCTACCTGGAAGGTCAGATCAGAAGGAAGGAAAGAAACACCGTGGGTGCCAAGACTCGGGTCACTCAATGGCAGCAATCGCGTCCATGGCGAGTTTCCTGACCTTCGTCACGACCTCTCCTTCGGGCATCCGAGTTGCCGATGAGCCCCTTCGTGGTCGCCAATTGTGGTGTTGGGTTCAAATCAGGCCTACATACTCTGCTAAACTTTCGAACACCTTAGTATAGAAGTTGGCACGGACACTGGAAAAGGCAAAAGACAAGTTTATTAAGACCCCATGGGGTGGTGATACATTCCTACAGCACCCTTCGGCAATGTAAGAAGTAGCACACCGAACATTGGTGCGCGACCTCTTTTATACAGTTTAATAGCAATAAAAAGATAGGCGGTTACAAGTTACACATTTTAGGTACATATAAGGTCATTTTTGGAACACAGCCAGCATGTGGGAGGAGTTCAATAGCACTGGTCAGTTAGTGCTAACATTCCTAAAGAATGACCAGTTGATGCATAGTGCGCATGTGCGCTTGACCAGTACTAAAAATAGCCTGTTGCCGAGCAGAATAGGTGACCATGGGTATCGAGAAAGGACGAAAGGGCACACTGACCACGAGGCAGCGTGTTCATAGCAAATGGAAGCCAGAAGGATTCAAAATGGCCCCCGTTTGTTTTGGTCAAGTTAACGAAAAGACCGTGTAGCTGTGCTAAACGCTAACTCAGGAGCTGCCAAAACACGACATGATGGCATGAGCTATGTTGTTATCTCCAAATAAATAACCTACATCAAACTACCAAACTGTGTAGTAACTTCGTTTCAGGCATGCTTTGAAGGGCCGCCCAGATTTGAGTCACGGATGAGGCTGCGGCTGCCTTTCATCCTTTCAAGGTCGATGGCGTCAGTACCTGTGGCGTGTGTTACCGACGTCCCTGTCGACAGTTCATTTTTTAGGGTGTGCATGCCATACAAACGGTGCAGTGTATACATGTTATTTTGCTTATCCCAAGGAACCCATAAGCCATGGTGAAAATGAATACAGGGTGTAACATTAACTGAAACTGGTGAAAATAATTCTCACTCTATGGCCTAACATACTAACAATGATGGCCTTCTGTAGCGGTCACCCCAGTGCAAAGGGCCGCTGGACGAATTTTGGGTCTTAAACTAGTACAAGCAAGGTCCTAAATTTGCTCTGACATTTCTAATTTGCTTTACAATAGCAAACTATTGCTGACATGATTTGTGCCACAGTTCTCCGCATTATTTGACTTTTCTTGCCGGACAATTTTGTCACCCTTCCATTGTGGCATAATTCCAGTGGCTCGGTACGCCTTCCATTTGGGATAGAGCGGACAGTGCACTCCAAGAAATCCTCAGCAGCCAGCTGATAAGTAGGCTGACGGCAACTGGTATAAGTAATTACATAATGCGTAGCACTTAAAATCCACATAAACATGACGCATCCATTTCTGACACCCAATTACCCCTTAAAATAGTAGCATCTATGTATCATAATGTCCTATTAAAAAGATTCAGATGTTCCGCCCATCACCACCCCCTTTTGTACCGCTTTTGGCCGCCATAAGTGTGGCAGGGTATGCTCAGACGTGAGTCCCTTGCTCACTTTGCCACTGGATTCAAGCAAGCCGGGCTGAAGAAGGCTGGAATGCCAGAAACCGGTCCTCGGAAGCTTGTTTCCGGTCCAGGGAAGACATGGCTTGGCAGTTCGGGCTGGACTGTTCCCATGAGGCACAGGGTCTGACTGATTTGCATATAGCCATGTCTGAACTGGGGTGGCAGAGTGGGCTAAAGAACGGTGATGGATTAAACCCAGATCTTTTGGCTGGGTGTGAGTGTTTGATTGATTCAGATGTTCCGTCCATCACCACCCACTTTTGTACTGCTTTTGGCCGCCATAAGTGTGGCAGGGTATGCTCAGACGCGAGTCCCTTGCTCACTTTGCCACTGGATTCAAGCAAGCCGGGCTGAAGAAGGCTGGAATGCCAGAAACCGGTCCTCGGAAGCTTGTTTCCGGTCCAGGGAAGACATGGCTTGGCAGTTCGGGCTGGACTGTTCCCATGAGGCACAGGGTCAGACTGATTTGCATATAGCCATGTCCGAACTGGGGTGGCAGAGTGGGCTAAAGAACAGTGATGGATTAAACTCAGATATTTTGACTGGGTGTGAGTGTTTGATTGATTCAGATGTTCCGTCCATCACCACCCACTTTTGTCCCGCTTTTGGCTGCCATAAGTGTGGCAGGGTATGCTCAGACGTGAGTCCCTTGCTCACTTTGCCACTGGATTCAAGCAAACCGGGCTGAAGAAGGCTGGAATGCCAGAAACCGGTCCTCGGAAGCTTGTTTCCGGTCCAGGGAAGACATGGCTTGGCAGTTCGGGCTGGACTGTTCCCATGAGGCACAGGGTCAGACTGATTTGCATATAGCCATGTCTGAACTGTGGTGGCAGAGTGGGCTAAAGAAAGGTGATGGATTAAACCCAGATCTTTTGACTGGGTGGGAGTGTTTGATTGATTCAGATGTTCCGTCCATCACCACCCCCTTTTGTACCGCTATTAAAAAGAGCAGCGTTGTGCCTTATTCTTCCGGATGACTGTTAAATAGCGCATATTCTGCACTATGTGTCCGGAAACTCGGCTAAATAGTAGTGTATTCTTCCAATACCCTCTAAAATTGTGTAGGTTCAAAATTAGCAGTCTGCGTCATGTCAAATACCACAGATGCAATGAGTTGTTTTTTATCTGGCCTGTCTGTGAAATACATTCCATAAAGCACTATTTAGCCGAATGGATGGCTGTACAGCAGGTTATGCCCTAGTGATCAGGGTGTTCTGTTAATCAGCTCAAATTCATCCCTGATATTTGTGGCGCTATGTTAAATAACTGATTCTGCCTGATTTATCCGCGTAATAGTGTGCTTTAATTTATCACACTTCTGTCTTTTCACACTGTAAATACCTTGTTTTACTACCCAATGTAACAGTATTCAATTCAAGGCGTCCTGTTGGCCTGACCGTGTCCATGAAGCTAAACCAGCAGTATCAGGGGGACGGACGGATTTTTATAAAGAAATGCTGCAGCTGCTCAGTGAGAAATAGCATGTAATGTACTCAATGCCTGTGTACAAGAAGGCCAAAGATGCCAGGTCTTTGCTGTCTTTAATTCATGAACTTAATATGGAAAAGACATTTACAAATACAGTAGCTTTACTAAAAATAGTAATTACCACTCCTATGACAACCTCAGAGGCAGAACAATCTTTTTCCGCCTTAAAGAGGATTAAGACATTCCTGAGGAACACCATGCTTCAGGAAAGGCTCAATGCGTTGGCAATGCCCTCTATAGAGAGCAAGCTTGTTCAAAATATTGCTGACTTTAACGTTCAAGTAATTGAAACATTTGCTTCGCTTAAAGACAGACGTGCTGAATTTAGATACAAAAAGTAAATATGTTGAATGGTGATCGTTTGTGACCTGTTTAGTTGGTTCTTTTGTTGTTTGCAGTTTAAATCAAAAAAGTTGTTTGTTTTGTTGTTTGCAGTTTAAATAAAAATAATCTGTGAGGTTCTCAGCATTGTATCTTGAAGTCTGTTATAAAGCTCTGTGGTTATACTGAATAAGCAGCTACCTATGTTATATGACAGCTCTTTCATAATGTAACACCTGCACTTTCACAATTGCTTTATTAACCTTCCTGCTTTCTCAAATTTGCTTGAAAATGCACCATTTTTCCACTATTTTTTCAAAATTTTCTCGGGGGGAATTCCCCCGAACCCTCCTTAAGGGGTTCGGGCTCGCTCGCTACGCACGCTCGCTACGGTGCAGTATGATTATCAGTTTCCGCCTCACCACTTTCAAATGTCACCACCCGCCACTGATTACACATAGTTCTCCCAGGCCACAATGGGCTTGGTTTGCCGGTTTGGTTTGTATCGCTGCCTCATTCAATGAGAATAAGAAGGGCCCCTCTGTTTCTGTTAGTTTGCCTTGGAATAAATTGGTATTAAAGTCCCCGGTTACAACACAGTCTGAATCGGGATGTTCCGCAGCTAAGTCATTCATAATGTCAGTAAGTCGTACAAGATGGCCTTTTTTTGTGTGTGTATTTGGGTTAATATACACGTTTAGGAAAAAAAGTGAGCGTTGTTCCAGCCATGTATTTATTTTGACCCCAAGCAGCCAGTCTTCATCCAGTTTTAATTGTATTATTGGGCCTTTTAAGTTAATTGATATGTATATTGACAGGCCACCTTTTGGGTGACCGTAACTGCTGTCCCTAACTGCTGGTTTCCATGGGTTGATATAGCCAATAACAGGGCAGCCTTGTGTAGCCCAAGTTTCCTGCAGGGCTATTACTGTGTGTTTGCAAATAAAGGAATGAATGTCTGGGTTCTTAATTTTCTGCTGAAGGCCACTGATGTTCCAAGAACATATTAGAAAGGTGGAATCTACTTGAGCGTTACACTCCATTGCCGTTGGAAGTACTTGGGACCTTATATTTTCTGGAGGTTTGCGAGTCTGATCCGCAGATTCTGCTCCTTGTGGTCATTCTGATAGCTGGGAGCCAACCCCAGCCTTGGTGATAATCGGCATTTGAGACCACATGTGGAGTGAGTTTGTTCTGTTCTTCCGGACCTGACGCACTTTTTAAAATCGAATATGGTCTAGGGTAGGACACTGATCTAAGGGTTCCGGTTTTTGTGGGTGGTATTGGCTGATTTAATAATGCTGGGGGGTACCCTGAGATGGAATATGTATAAACTCGAATGCCCCAGTCCCGCAAGATGGCTTTGTGATCCAAAAATACTCCTGCCCAGTAGGCCGACTTGAATGATACCAGGGTTACCTCGGATGGTTGTGTGCCTCTTGGTGGAAGAAATTCAATCGATTCTATATCATCCGAAACCAGGCCTTCAAACCACGGGGAACCATCCACTAGTCAGGAGCTAGTATTATGTAAGAATTTTGCAAGTCACTTTTGTTCTCTTTACTACGTGGGCTAAGAATTGTCTTTTTGAGTTTATTGAGTAACGGGTCTGCATCTGCTTCCTCTTCCTGTTGTAGTTGGAGTTGGGAGGCCTTCCTCAAGGGATGACTGTTATTTGACAAGAACGTTTTGTGATTGTAGATAGTTTTAGTAAAATTCGATCTATTCATTTGGTTGGCTATCCGAAGTGGGGTTAAAACAGGCGCTGATTTAAGGTCAACTACAAACGCTGTGGTCTTTGACAAGCTTGGTTCGTTGATTTTCACCCTTGGCTCTTCTTTGGCTATACTAGGATCTTCTATCGCTGTTCTCACAGCTATAGACTCTGATAAGCTTGGTTCGTTGATTTTCACCCTTAGCTTTTCTTTAGCAATGCTAAAATCTTCTGTCACTGTTCCCGTGAGTGACTCGATTGGGTCTTGAGTGCTACCCAGAGTCAGTTGAGTGATGGTTGCGGATGAGTCCCCTTTCTGTTGGGTTGCACTGGGATTCACTAAGGGTGATGGTGCATCAGATTCACTTAAAACGTTTTTGTTAGGTGCCATTGTAAAGAGAGGAAAGAAATTAGTGTGGGCAGCTGTTGCTTTTGCCCTTGATTTGTTTCTGTATTTGCGCTGGCGTTTACGCTCTCTCTTACTACAGGGTGGCAAAGGAGCTGGCTGCACATCCGAGTTCGAGTGTATCAAGGCTGCAGAGCTGGCCACTGGCTCTGCCTCAATCTGGACTGTGCAAATTGGGCGCCCGCTTGGAGACCGGGCGTTTTTAATCGTTGCTTTAGACCGCTCGGAGCCCGTTGCTCTGGCTTGAGGTCGGTCGGGTAGTGACTGCTCATTTAGCTGGTTTGGAGTGGAGACTATTCCCGCACTCAGCTGAGTGACTTGTGTTATATTAGTCCAGGGATTAGCTTGTTCTTGAATCGTATTTGGCAATATTTGCGATTGTGGGTGAAGAGTTGTTAATGGATTGCCTCCCTTCAGCAACTTGACTTCATCTATAACGTTTGATAGAAAAGCTGGGAGCGACGAAAGTGAGTCGATGATTGGGGAACAGCAACAGACCGACTGAATGAGCTTAGCAGAGGATTGCGCTCCTATTATTAGGTTATTCAATTTGTCCAATTTATTGTCAATGCCTGCTGTGAACAGCGCTAAGGTGTTCAGAAGGTCGACCTGCACATCCAATTTATCCGAATGGTAATTTAAAGCATTAACTGTTTGTTGGAAGGTGTGAAGGAGTTGAGGCCAGACACCAATTGCTGTGGGCTCCTCTGGGATAGACTTTACATTTGGGATATGATTTGGAGAATTTTGAGTATTTTTAAAGAAAAATGACAAATCCGCTAAAAACTGGTCGTTTGGAACTGATTTTTTTGGGCGACTTTGGTAGTGGTGTCATTTGTACTGCTGTAGGTGAAAATACAATGTGCTGGGGACTTGACTCATCCGAAAGATCCTTAGGTGTGCTTACACTTTGAAGTGATTGTGCTGGTCGTAAAGTTTTATTACGAGAATGAGTGTTTTGCACGTGGATTTGAGGGAAGATTAGTTGATTGTGGGGAACCGTTATAGATTCCTTTGATACAGGAAGGTCTTGGCATGACAATAATACTGATGTTTCTGGATTCTGAGCTTGGACTATGAGGGGGATTGAGTTTTGTGAAGGCCTCTGCGGTAGGGTGTACTGCTAACATGCTTCTTGCGTGGACGTAGCTGTAGGTGAGGGATTGCGATTGTAAAAGGTGATTAGGTTTGAGGTTTTGTTTTGAACTTGCCCCCCCTTGCCGGACTGAGGTTAGGTCATTAAGTGAGGAGCCAAAAAGAAAAACTTCCGAAGGTTGAACCAGATATTTTATGTTCGTATTCGCCAACAACTGTTGTAGGGATGAAGGTTGTGAAGAAAGCATACTTATTTCGGCCAGTTGATCCGAGGCTCCGAGGCAGGGTACCTCCGGGGACTAAAAATGTGGAAGAGTATTCGACAAAGATGACATAGATGGGATTTTTTAAAAATATTCCAGTAGGTTTGAAGATTTTAGGGTATTTGATATGCCCGTATTCTTGCTGTTTTGACTGAGACTGCAGCTGCCATTACTTTTTAGCGTCAGTTTTTCCGCATTCACTTTATTATTACAAGGCCTAGGAGTCTTGTCTTGGGCGGACTCCTCATCGGTTGGCAGCTGTTTGGGTTTCCTCCTTTTGGGTGCTGCTGCTGTTTTTCTTACATTCCCGGATCTCATAGCTTATGTTAGTTGAGATTGTTCTTCGAGGCTAGCCGGAACAGGTGCCCTTGCCAAGGGTCCACCAGGATAGCTCTGCCAAACTGTGGAGCTCTAGAAAACTGGTGGTCAATGATTCCAGCGATACTGTCTCTGATTAGCTGATATTGTCCTGTATTTATATTCTATATTGACTTACAGGTTTGATTATTTTTAACAGAAAGCTGCCGATCTGATGATTGGTGGCGTTTTTAAGGTTTGCTTTTGGCACTTCGGTTGAATTGCGCCAGCTTCTATCGGTACCTTAGTGGTGGCACCCCCCCGCTCATTTATATGGCCCGACCCCCCGTCCACCTGCCTGCACCCGCCCGCTTGCAACGATGCTCAGACCCAGGGGCGGGAGTCCAAAATCTCACCTCTGCGTTTTCCCCCTCAAAAAGAGATTGCACAGGTTGTGGAGCAGGCAGTGGGACTAAGAGGTGAGATTGGCTCGGCGGTCACTGGCCAGTGAAGGCAGCGAGGCCGTCAGTCACTAGGCGGCTTCGTGGGGGAGAGCGGGGGGAGCAGCCCCAGAGCTGGACAGAGCTGCCCAGTGCCCCCACACACCCGACCAGCCGGGCAGGTGAGTGGGTGGATACAGCAGGGGAGAATGGACAGGCCGCAGGCACAGAAGGAGCAAGAACCGCAAGGAGGGCAAAGAGAGCGAGGAGAGCAAGGAGAGCAAGAAGAGCACCCACAAACTTGCGGGGGCGAGCACGGGGCACACAGGAATCTTTAGGTGAGTAGCATTATGCAGCGCCTGCGGCACCGCGCGGCTCCGGGGCGGAGGGGCTTAAGGCTAGCACAGAATCTAACCAGCTAGCAGGATCTATCGCGCTTTCACCGAGCCAGCCGGCCAGCCAGCCGGCCAGCCAGCTGAGCGCCCAGCTCCCACCACCTGCGGCGAAGAGGGACCTCACGCCTCACAGCCACACACCCGTTTCTGCCGACTTACCGATGCACCACGGTGCGTCGCTAATGCTGCCACCGAAGTCCCAACTCCCCGTACCATCAGCTCGGCTCGGTACGACTCGGCTCTCGACCCGCAACTCAGCACGATAATCACAGCCTTGCTCGACCCAGCCTTGCCGCGCTGCGCTGCCCCTTGTCCAGCTCCGCCTACCTCTCCAAGCCAAGCCACACCTCGCCTTGCTTGACGGCACGTCCGGCAACACAACAACTCTTTCCGTTAATGGGGCGCGCCCAAAAAAACAGCAGATTCTTGGACAAGAAGTCCATTCCAGTTATAAAGTGAATTGGGATAAAAATGAGACTCTTCCGCTTCTTCCGGTACTCCGAAAGCATCAATTGATGGATACCCCTTCTGCTGGAAATCGTCGAATTAAAATATCTGGTAATTTTGATCAATCGAGGTTTGGTAGGGATGATCTTGGACAACCTCTCACCCCTTATAACACAAATGGAAACCAATTTTGCTAAATGGTCTCTCTTAGGTTTTTCCATGTGGGCAAGAGAGCAGACTGTAAGGATGGTCACTTTATCTCGCTTTACTTATGTACTTGGAATGCTTCTGATTGTAGTTCCTTTATCTATACTGCGTAGGGTACATGCGCGTATTTGAACTTTTGTCTGGGGATCTATGCGTCCTCGTTTAGCTGCTGCCAAATTATTGTCTCGTTGCCCCCATGGTGGACTGGGTTTACCATCTTTGGAACATTATTCTTTAGCCCTACATCTCTCACAATTAGTTTAGTTACTTCAAGGTATGAATAACCCTCCACAATCGGTCGCTATGGAGCATTTTCTACTTAATCGAAATGATGGCCTTGATTTTCTGTATGGAACTCGCAACCCATGATCTCACCCCCCCCCCCCCACACACCCACACTAGCCACATACCAAGCATGGCATCAAGCACATTGTCTTTTACGGGTTGCTTATCGTTTGCACTATAAAACTCCACTTTGGGGTAATGAGGGTATTCGAATAAATGGTCATGCACTTCACTGGTCCAGTTGGAAATCAAGTGGAATACAGACACTTAATCAAGTCATACTAAATGGATGTCGTGCTCGGTTCCAATTGTCGCAGGAGTGCCACGGAGCTCGATGCTAAGCCCCCAACTTCGCCCCTTATCACCTCCCTGTGCCAGGTATAATCACTAACACATAAGCGGTGACGCGGGGGAAAACGGGGAACACAACAAGGAAAGGAGGGGAAGACACTGCAACCAGCAATCGTCTAACGGGACAGGTGTAGGCTTCACCAGGTTTGTATCTACAAGACAAAGCAGATGATTATTACAGTTCTGTTCCAGCTTTCCTGAATGTGTGTTCTTATAGCCCAGAATATATATATATACCTATGGAATGTTGTGTGCTTAGCTTTTTCCCCCCGTATAAAGTCTTTATTCTTATGTATGTATATGTTATCCTATAAACAAGAAAACATGAGATTAGGCTCTGACTCAAGGTTTCTAGACTTCTATACTGTTTCTCTGTACAGGCACTGTACCTCTTGACATCAGAGGATACACCTATAAGTGCTCCAAGCATCCAATCCCCTTGTTAACCGGCACAAGGTACGATAAAACAAAGTCCCAACAAAACTAGGGACTCGACTTGCAACACAACTCAGAGACAACACTTAGTAATCTGACTACCCTTGAGTCAGAACAATAATAATGCACCCGCTGTTACCACAGCGGAGTGAAATCCTTGAAAGCCAGCCGGCTCTAAACCAAAGGTAATAATAAGCAACAAACAATAAATCAAGGAGAAACGCTATCTCAGGAATCTTCCTGAACTCATGAATACCGCCGTAAACGCCGATGGTGGAGAGACGCCAACCGCTGACTCCTCGGACGGCTTCCCCCCGTGACCCGGAACGAACCAATGACACTAGCTAGACGCGAAGCGCTTCCGGAATGGAAAGGCGGTCCTAAATGCACCAGGAACTACCATGCGCATGCGCAATGCGCACGCAATCTTATGGTGAGCTTTTGCCAACCACTTCTTCTTTGCCAATCACGTCTCCAGTTACGAGCGCTGCGCCCGCTCCCTGCAAGCAGGCATGACAGAATACCCCTCCCACAGCACCTCCCACTGGTTTAGGCTTGTGAGGATAGCGCCTATGGAAGGCCCTGAGTAAACGAGGGGCATGCACCTGGCTAGCTGGTTCCCATGACCTCTCCTCGATTCCATAACCTTTCCAATGTACCAGATATTGGAGACGTCTCCGTACCTTTCTGGAATCGATTATAGCCCCTACCTCATATTCCTCGTTGTCGTCAATCAAAACAGGAACATTCAAAGCTGGAATACGCGTACCAGGCACAACAGGTTTTAAAAGGGACACATGAAAGACAGGATGCACTTTCATAGACAAGGGCAAACTCAGTTTTATGGCAAGAGGGTTTATGACCTTAGAAATCACGAAAGGACCTACATATTTTGGTTTGAATTTACAGGCACCTTTTAGATTCAAATGTCTGGTGGAAAGCCATACTTTTTCACCCGTTTGATACCCCGGTTCCACTTTCCTGCGAGCATCCGCCTTCTTCTTATACTCTGTTTTGGCCCTATCAAGATTATCTTGAATCTTGGAATGTACCGATTGAATATGATGGACCAGATCTGATACAGCAGGAGTAATACAGTGTTTGATGGGAGCAAAGGGCAAAATTCTAGGGTGAAAACCATGGGACCCATAGAAAGGTGTATACAAAGTAGAAAAGTGGTGACTGTTGTTATATGATAGTTCAGCAAGCCAAACTAACTCATCCCATTCTTTCTGATCTTGCAGGGACTGACATCTAATAAATTGCTCTAGACTTTGGTTCACCCCCTCAGTTTGCTCATCTGTCTGGGGGTGGTGACTGGATGAAAGGCGTATTTCTATGTGTAAGGCCTCACACAATGATTTCCAAAACTTCGATACGAATTGAGTCCCACTGTCTGTGATCAAAACTGCTGGTAAGCCATGCAACCGGACTATATTATGCAAAAAGACAGATGCCAGATTTTGTGACGTGGGTAATTTTTTCAGTGGGATGAAGTGAGCAAATTTAGTGAACAAGTCAACCACTACGAGAAGTGTGGTGTGGCCTCTCTTCGTGCATGGTAGTTCAACAATAAAATCCATAGACACGGTGTGCCAGGGTTCTGAAGAAGTAGGGATGGGATGGAGCAATCCTACTGACCCTTCATGAGATGTCTTCCCCTGGGCACACACATGACATGCACGAACATATTTCTGCACCTCCCCTGCCATATTAGGCCACCAACAATATCTCCTCACTAACTCCAGTGTCCTTTTATACCCTGGGTGTCCTGCTATTCCTGATGAATGACACAACTCAAGTATCTGCTGTTGCAAGGGGTATGTAGGTATCACTAGTCCACCCTGTACATAATGCAAACCGTCCTTGATAGTGGCGGTTTGATGAGCCAACAAAGGTAGGAAGGAAGGATCTTGTTGAGCACTACGTACTTGTTCTATCAAACGCTCTTCTGAAGTGAGCCCACCTATGATTTTACAAGGAGCAATGATGTTGGGAGGTTCCTCATCGTTAGGAACAGGAACAAACCCCATGAGTGATAAAGCATCAGCTTTTCCATTCTTTCTCCCTGGCCTGAAATGTATGACGAAGTCATACCCACTAAAGAACTGTGTCCACCTCATTTGCCTCATGGATAATGCTTGTGCTGTTTGTAAATACTGCAAGTTTCTATGGTCAGTTATTATTGTGACTGTGTGATGTGTGCCCAGAAGATATTGACACCACTCTTCTAGCACTTTCTTAATTGCAAGAAGCTCTTTCTCCCCCACGGCATAGTTGGATTCTGCAGGCGTGAGTTTGTGGGAGTAGTAGGCCACTGGATGTATTTCTCCCGTAGTAAGATCAGCTTGTGAAAGGACTCCCCCCACTGCTACCTGGGAGGCATCCACCTCCACAATGAATGGGCTATTGAGATCAGGATGTTTCAAAATGGGGGCCTGAGTAAAAGCAGACTTCAGTACCTGAAAGGCATTATCGGCCTCCTTAGACCACTCAAAAGACACCCCTTTACGCAACAACTTAGTAATAGGGGCCACGACGTCAGAAAAGTGATGGATAAAGCGCCTGTAGAAGTTGGCGAACCCTATGAACTGTTGCACTTCTTTGACAGTTCTAGGGGGAGGCCAATTCATCACAGCAGACACTTTATGCGGGTCCATTTGTAAACCGTGTTCCGAAATCAAAAAACCCAAAAAGGCTACTTGGTGTCTGTGAAAAAAGCATTTGTCTAATTTGCAAAACAACTGATTTGTTTGTAGTTTTTGGAGTTCCTCCTGTACATGTTGAATATGTTCACTGTAAGTCTTGGAATAAATTAGTATATCGTCGATGTAAGCTATTACACTGATATCAAGATGTTCTTTCAGTACTTCATTAATGAAGTACTGAAATGCAGAGGGAGCATTACAAAGCCCAAAGGGCATTACTAAATACTCATACAACCCATATTCAGTACAAAAGGCCGTTTTCCATTCATCTCAGTCCTGGACCCTGACGAGATGATATGCACCACGAAGATCTAATTTGGTAAACCATTTGGCGTCCTTTATTTGGTCCAGAAGAACAGATATGAGGGGAAGGGGATATTTATTCTTGATTGTAATAGAATTGAGAGAGCGATAATCAATGCAACAGCGCAATCCACCTTCCCTTTTAGGAATAAAAAAAGAGCTGAGGAAGCAGGGGACCTAGAGACTCGTATAAATCCCAACTCCAGCATATTATCAAGGTATTCTCTGAGGTATATATTCTCCTTTTCTGTGAGAGAATACACTCTACTTGTAGGTATTTTGGCTCCAGGTTGTAACTCTATTCGTTAATCATATACCCTATGCGGGGGCAGTATGGTGGCCTGTTTCTTATCAAACACTGATTGGTATTCTCCATATTCCGCAGGTAATTCTACATCAGATTGTTCCACCGTAAGGAGTGAGTCTGTGAAAGGTGTTATGGAATTGACTTTCTTTTCTGCTTCCTCTTCTTGTGGACTAGGATCTTCTGACCCTGTCCTATTCTCAAGTGTGATAGGAGCAATCTCAGCTTTTTTATGGGAGGTACATCTTAAACTAAAGGTAAGATCTGAATGTTCCCAATCTATCTGGGGATTATGTAAGCGTAGCCAGGGCAACCCCAATACCACTGGAAACTGGGGGGAATCTATCAAGTCAAAAGCAATTTCTTCCCAATGAGTGGAACTGATCGTGAGTTCAATCATAATGGAAGTATGGGTGATGGGTCCGGATTTCAAAGGACTGCCATCAATAGTATACACTTCTTCAATAAGGGTTTTCCTTATTTCTGGAACAGAATGCTCCATTGCCCATTGTGTATCCATAAAATTCCCTGAGGCTCCCGAATCTACCATAATAGGAACATCTAGTTTGTTTCCAATCCATGTAAGCTGAGCAGGGACATAAAAATGACCCTTGTTAACCATGACAGAGGAGACCATATGTTTCATAGGACCCGAGAGAGTAGTCTCGTTCGGTCTCGGGTCTGCTAGTTTTCCGCTCGGCGTGACTGTTTAGGTTTTACAGGACATTCTCTGAGGAAATGCCCCGCTTTACCACAATAGAGACATAATTTATTGTCTCTTCTCCTTTGTTTCTCGGTTTCTGTCAGGGGACCCTTAATGCTACCTATCTGCATAGGTTCTGGTTCTTCAATTTTGGATTCTATCTCTGGTTTCTTTTCCCTCATACATACTCGAGGATATTCATATCTACCCTTATCCTTTCTTCTTTCATTTAACCGATGATCAAGCTTCACAACCAAATCTATTAATTCAGGGCAAGAATCAGGGGGGTCCACAACATGAGATAGAGCGTCTTTTAACTCCTCCCTTAATCCTTTATAAAAAAGTGCACTGCGCTTTTCTGGGGGCCAATCAGCCTCTACAACCAATCTGTTGAATGTTGAGATATACGTTATAAGATCCTTGTTTCCCTGTTTAAGGTGCAAAAGTTCTGTATCTGCTGCATGAGTGAAGGTATGTTTATCAAACATCTTTCTTAATTCTCGTCTGAACAGATCGTAATCTAAGAGGAGGGGATCATCCTTTTCAATTAAAGGAATCGTCCAATTAGCAGCAGAACCTCCTGGATAAGAAAGGACGAATGCGACTTTAGCCTGGTCATTCGGGAAGCAAGCTGCCTTGCACAAAAAATGGAGTTGGCATTGAGTAAGGAACGCGGCACATTTATTAGGGTCTCCATAAAATCGCTCAGGCGGAGCCAAAGGTATGGTATGAGGAGTAACCACTTGTACTACAGGGGTGGAGGAGCTAGCTCTGGTCCCTCCTTCTCTATCTCGTTGTAAGGCTTCTACCTTACTTAAAAGGGCTTGGGTCTCCAACTGGAGATTGCCTATCATGTTGGCTACATCTGCAAGTGAGAGATCCATGGCACTCGGGAGACAAATAGACTATGGGCTTCGCGTTCTGTCGTGCTCGGTTCCAATTGTCGCAGGAGTGCCACGGAGCTCGATGCTAAGCCCCCAACTTCGCCCCTTATCACCTCCCTGTGCCAGGTATAATCACTAACACATAAGTGGTGACGCGGGGAAAAACGGGGGAACACAACAAGGAAAGGAGGGGAAGACACTGCAACCAGCAATCGTCTAACGGGACAGGTGTAGGCTTCACCAGGTTTGTATCTACAAGACAAAGCAGATGATTAATACAGTTCTGTTCCAGCTTTCCTGAATGTGTGTTCTTATAGCCCAGAATATATATATATATATATATATATATATACCTATGGAATGTTGTGTGCTTAACTTTTTTCCCCCGTATAAAGTCTTGATTCTTATGTATGTATATGTTATCCTATAAACAAGAAAACATGAGATTAGGCTCTGACTCAAGGTTTCTAGACTTCTATACTGTTTCTCTGTACAGGCACTGTACCTCTTGACATCAGAGGATACACCTATAAGTGCTCCAAGCATCCAATCCCCTTGTTAACCAGCACAAGGTACGATAAAACAAAGTCCCAACAAAACTAGGGACTCGACTTGCAACACAACTCAGAGACAACACTTAGTAATCTGGCTACCCTTGAGTCAGAACAATAATAATGCACCCGCTGTTACCACAGCGGAGTGAAATCCTTGAAAGCCAGGCGGCTCTAAACCAAAGGTAATAATAAGCAACAAACAATAAATCAAGGAGAAACGCTATCTCAGGAATCTTCCTGAACTCACGAATACCGCCGTAAACGCCGATGGTGGAGAGACGCCAACCGCTGACTCCTCGGACGGCTTCCCCCCGTGACCCGGAACGAACCAATGACACTAGCTAGACGCGAAGCGCTTCCGGAATGGAAAGGCGGTCCTAAATGCACCAGGAACTACCATGCGCATGCGCAATGCGCACGCAATCTTATGGTGAGCTTTTGCCAACCACTTCTTCTTTGCCAATCACGTCGCCAGTTACAAGCGCTGCGCCCGCTCCCTACAAGCAGGCATGACAATGGAGAGTTAAAATCCTTTGATTTGCTCCGTGAGGAGTTGGTTTCCCACTACACCAGACTTCATGACACTTGCAACTAAAGCACTGCTTGAGGCGCTCCACCCTGGGCATTAGATTCCTCGTCAATATTAGAATATCTCCTTACTTGGGGACGAAATAAAGGAGTGATGTCAGGTCTGTATGGTGTTCTAACTCATCACTTATATTCCCAACCACTTCTTAAAGCTCTTCAGGAGAAATGGCAGGAGCACTTACTCATTACCATTAAAGAAGATGTCTGGTCAGATGTACTGGAAGCTCTTGACAAGGGTACTCGAGAAGCACGTTTGAAATTTAGCCTTTTCAAAGCTTTGCATGATTGGTGTTGGACACCTTTGAAATTGCAAAAAGCAGGATGACTGCCACATTCTAAGTGTTGGAGGTGTTCTGGAGTCAATTGTGATCGTCCCCATACACTCTGCGAATGTCCTTCTATGCAATGTTTTAGGCTTATGTAGGGGACACTTTGAATGAAACAATGTCCCTTTGTCTCCACTCACCCCTTGCATCATCTTACTGCATGATTTTGGGAACTCACCTACCATTACCACTACCATAATGTCGCCTTTTGCATACTGCACTATCCACAACCAAAATGTGTATCTTAAGACATTGGCAATCGCCCAATCCCCCCTCGCAGAAAGAGTGGATGGTAGCAATGATTCAGACGGCATCCCATGAACATATAATATATTGATTACAAGATCAACAGGAAGTTTTCCAACAAGTTTGGGCTCCTTTTCTCTGAGACCCCTGAATGTTCCCTTCATCTTTCCCATACTTCATTCATCTTTTCTTCCTCTCCTCTTCTTCCTCCCCTTCTCCCTTGTCCCCTTCCTCTTTTCTTCCTTTTCTTTTCCCCATGTCATCCTCCATTCTTTCTATTCTTGTGTTGTCAACACATCTTTAACTGTTATACTCCCTTCCTTCTTCCATCTTTCCTCTTCCCCTTTTTCTCTAGCTTTTGCGCTTTTCTTGCCCGGGTAAGGAGTCTGCATTCATTCCTCTTCATACATTTATTCATTTATATATGTATTTATTTATTTATCTATTTATAATGATGATCCCTTAACATGATTTTCCATTATCTTCATGGTTCATCCCATTTTACACATTTAGGGGCCGATTATGATCACGGACGGACTTGAGTCATGGGCTGCGGCGTTCCCTCCTGTGCTATTAGGATGTGACCGCCACCCTGGCGGTCACATCCTCTATTTTTAACATTGCCGCGGGTGCAGCTTCAAGCTGCACCCGCAGCAATGTTAAAAATGCACGCATTGCATTTGTATGTAGAAAGTGGCAGGCACCGCGCGGTGCCTGCCGCTTTCTGCATACAAATACAGGGGGGTACCATAGGTACCCCCCATGTGCACCCCCCAACCCCCTTCACCTAGGGGGCCTGCAACGGGCCCCTGCAGTGAAGATGCTTTTCAACGGCGGTAAACCCGCCGCGGAAAAGCATATCTTGGCAGCAATCCTAATATGGCGGACGGTGTCTGAGAGACACCGCCACCATATTAGAGCTTTTCCGCCGCGGTTGTAAGCCAACCGCGGCGGAAAAGCGGTGGACGGAAACCAGGACCCACCAGCCATCCTAATGTGGCGGTGGGTCTTTGGTGGGTCCGCTGCGGTTTTTCCGCATCCTCCGGGCCGGCGGTGGATTCCGCCGGCCCGGAGGATGCGGGAATTCCGCAATCATAATAGGCCTTAGTGCTCCACAGACTCAATTCTGCTCCCCTATTCCTATTTATATTCATGTTTCATTTTCGCTCAATTTTTCTATGATTATGCTTAGAGTTATTGATTTACAAACATACCATATATTATATTCTTTTCCTCCATTATTCATTTCTTGTTTCTTATTCGATCCCCTTCTCTATTCCTACTTTTGTTTATTTTGTGTAATTTTTCCTCATTGAAATATAGTGATGTCTTTATTGACAATAACCTCTTGTGAGCCCATAAAGTTATGCAGCACTTTTATGTTTTAGGTATTTATATATCTTACATTTTTCAAAAAAGAATTATGAAGCAAAGAAATAGCATCTTAAAATGTAGGGGATACTTTTATTAATATCATAATGTGTACATGTTTGTTAAAGTTTTAGGTATAAATATACCTGTCATTGGCTTTAGAAGTATTTTCAATTTTTTCCTCATAATTTTTTATGGGTTGTGGGTTATTTGTACTGTTTTATGTTTAAATGTTTGTAATTAAATATATGTTTGGTTTATATTTGTAAATGCTTTTGTTCTAGATTGTTGAATAGTTAGTTGTTTTTTGTGCATCATTTTGTAATTGCTTTGTTTGTTTAATTGAGAATTCAATTATATTTGATTAGTTGAATAGTTTTGTTGGGGGGTTGGATGGGTTAGTGTTTTAATTTAAAATTATGTTGATCAATATAAAGTTAATAACTCTAAATGTTACTTAATGCATTTAATTTAAATTGATTAGTTAAATAAGACTAATTTGAAAATGTCACAATCTAATTTCAGGATTAATTATTTTCTTAAATACAATTTTTTAATTAAACAGTTTGTGGGTTGTATTGGGGGATTGAGTTGGTAGTGTTTTATAATTAGAACTATTACTTTAAACACATATCATGGGATTAGAGTTTTTTAAAGTTATTCTGCGATATTACTGTAAAATATATTTAAAATATAAGCTAAATTGAAAATAGGATTTCAGTATCTAACTTAATTTTTTAGATTTATGTTTTTTAAACACTTAATAAAATATACATTTATGTTTTTAACTAATTTGTTTTATATGTGTGTATAGATATATATTTTCATTGCTATATTATTAATTCTAAAATTATATATCAAGCCCACTTTTTCATATACAAAATTAAATACTGTTCTTACTTTAGATCATGTTTTATAACAAAATAAATAAAATATGTATTAAATTCTATTTCAAGAAAATGTCTACTTAGAATAGTTATTGTGGTCCCTCAAATATATCTACTTTTCCCACTGTTAGTTCCATTGCAAGCGTGGGAGCCATGCTTGAGAGGCTGAGGGTCTGTTGCTGAGCCAAAATATGCTTTCAACCATAAGCAACCCATATCAGTCATGCAAAATATGTCATCCAAAGCAATTCATTAACCTTTCCTATGTTTTTTTGCACCAGCTCTTCAAAGATGGCATATCCAATGCTTTAAGAAAGAACTGGCTGAAGAGGATACAGATGATTATCTTGAGCGGATGCCAAGCTCTCGATAAAGGAGTGCTGGGTCTGCTTGCATGACTTGCGGACTTATTAGGTCTATTTCTAAACTTGCTTTAGGAAGGCCATCCCATATAAAAAGAAATCAGGGGCATGTTGAGTAAAGTGTGAAAGATTTTTGCAGATCAACTGTAGAGCTCTGAGGTCCTCATTATGAGCCAGGGTCGGGTTTTCCAAACACCATTTTCCCGGGTGAAAGAGATCAAGACCTGATTTTACTGTGTGGTAATTTAGCATAGTAAAACTGCATAAGGGTTTGGTTACAGTGCAACAAAGCCTCTTCCCTTTTTTTCTGATGAAAGGAGCATACAGTGTTCCTCTCTGCCAAAACACTCCTCCCTCCCACTTATCTCCCTTAATCCACCCACCTCCTCCCTCACTCATCTCTTAAAGCATTCTGTGTGATTTTCTGACCGGAAAAATCAGTCTTACATGGTAATTCCCCATTCCATAAGGTTTAACTAGTAATTGAAGGTTATTGTGATGGATTTACCATATGGTAGCAGCAAAATAGCAAGTGATTTAACAATACTTCCAGTGCTGTAAATCTCGGAATGACAGCCAAAATATATTAGAGGCAATCTTTAATTAGACATAAAAGAAGTACACAATGATAAGATTGCAATTCTGATATTGAGAACTAATTTCTCAGAAATCCAGAATAGTCTGCTATTCTAGTATGGGTGCCTTGGTATTACAGCTGTCAAACTCTTCTGTGCTCACTAACTCTGTCAAGAACACATATATACAGCTGATCTTATTATATGGACTCACACTACTTTGAGGAAAAACAGGAATTGATGTAAGGCACCTATATTATTTTTTGTAGCCGGTGTTCATTCATGAAGACATTTATGAATTGTGTATTAATAAATTAATTATATTCAATACATTTTGGCAAGCATTAATGATTTGAAATCAATAAAATATACAATTTTGTTTTTCAAAAGACCAAAAGGCTTGCTGTAATTGATAAAAACTGCCTTACCCTCACTCCCTCATGCAAGAAACCCAATGGAGTACATCCACAATATGTGGTGTTATTTAACCATGACAGTAAGGTATGAGAGTATTCTTTTTCTCTTAGTTATTACACTAAAAATAACAATCATTATTGTCATTGTTGTCAAGTGAAATTCTCATTCTTAATAAAAATGTAAGCAATACAAATAATAATAATGCATACATCTAATGTTGGAACTATGTAAATATAGTAGAACAACACTAAAGAGGCATTCAGTAAAGTGTAGCTCACCTCAGAGTGATTCACAACTATGAAGGAATAACATAATAAAATAGAGAGAGCGTGTAACGCTTATAGAAAGCTGAGGTAATGGTAAGCTGGTTGCACAGGAGGTCGGATGAGAAGAGTTGGCTAAGGAGACAGCTCACAGATAGTCTGAGGTGCTTCTCTGATGCTTGCCACATCCTCTTACTCTACTGACGTGCTATGTGTGCCATATCTTGGGGTACATGTAAGTTTGAAGCAAAATTCAGAGCTTAAGCCCAGCACACAGTAAAGTGACATGATGTCAGGGGTGCTCCATGCCCGGTTGCGTGTGCGGCAGGGGCAGAGCAGTGCGAAGATAAAGCCAGCTGCCGAGGGCAAAAGAAGGTTGCTTTGCTTTCTAGTTGTCACGTGCATTCTTTCCACCCTCTTCCTCACTGACTGATGTGTCAGTCGTCCTCGTTAGGTGTGCGGTGGCTTAGCTTTTCTCTTCCCCTGCCTCACTCGTTCCGCAGTCGCTTGCAAACCTGAATGCTACAGGGAACTGTCTTGCAGTGTTTCCTCATACCAAGTGGAAATGTGCGGCTGCGCGGTTTATATATCTTTATTGTCTATACTGATTTGAATTATCTCCCCGCATGTTGGAGGGTCCATTTTAGGTCTCGCCTATGCAGATACGCTGCATAGTAAAAAGACCTTTAGCCATCGATTTTGTTTGGCTGCCAAAAACATGCATGCATTGCATTGCCTTCAATGGCAATGTGTGCACGTTTGGCGATTCCCTTGCGGGAGTGAGCTTTGACATGGTTCCTGCTCACTCCCACAAGGGAATCCGGCGCAGGCCACCTCCTCTCTTCCCCTCCGCCTGCTGCCTCCTCCTCTCCTCATCAGCGTGAGGCGCACACCTGTCTTTTTTTGGATCCTGTGCACAGGGAAGCAACTTAATGGAAGAAGGAAAGAGAGGTTGTGAACCGTTTCTTCAAGTCACGGTTTTCAATAAGTGGGGAGCAAGACAGAAAGAGAGGGAAAAATAGGAAGAAAGGGGTGGGTGCAGCTGCCAGCACAGAAAAGAAGAGGACATTGTCCGTGACTTCGCTGGGCAGTAAGGAAGAGACAGCGCCCTTTTCCTTCTCTGCCTGTCCCGAACGTCCACAATTTCAAGCAGAGTACTTTTGCTCTGGAAACTGTAGTCAGCAAACAGACTGCCTCCCTCCGCTGACTAACGATATGAAATACTCCTCTGGGCTGTAACTACTAAATTATCCAGAGAGAGAGAAGGTAAAATGCGCACCAACACCCTCAGAGCATGCCTGGTCAGAAGCCTGGTTTGATGTCTAAGTGCGAATTCATAGCAGCAGCAAAGGCATTTTGCCAGACCTCCAATACAGACACAGGCAAGGAAAACAGTAACAGCTGTGTTGTACCTAGGGTGACCAACCGTCCGTAAATTTCAAGGACGGGTCCGTAATTTGGACCTCTTGTCCGTTGTCCGTGAGGGTTTCTTCCATGGACGCCTTTTGTCCGTAATTTCAGACACTGGTGTGACTTTCCCCCTGCAAGCAGCCTGTAACTCTCACTGCAGGGGCCAGCTCACACTCCTGCTGTGATCTGTGGCCTGCAGCAGCCCCTCCCCGACCTGGCACAGACTGCTATCAAGCCCATTATCATTCTGTATGTTGGCCTAATTATCACATACAGAATGATAATGGGCCTCTCTGCCCAGTGACAGCATTTCGGATCGGTATGTTTTATTTCAGTGGGGGAGAGGGGGCACGTAAGATCTGAGAAGCCTTCAGCTTTGATCCTTTTCTTCACTTTCTTTTTTTGAATATGCAAACGCAAGGTGTGTTTCACTCGCATACACAACAGATGCAGTGGGTGCAAGGTTCTCTAAACCTAAAATAAACTTATTTTGACCTCTGCTTGTGTTGGTTGTCTATTTACTTATGCACTATTGCGCGACTTCCTCTGAAGTGTTTGCAGACGTACCTTTTGTTCCGAATTTTCATCCTGAATTCTGACCTTCTGTCCTGAATTTTTGTCCTGAATTTTGACCCTTTGTCCTGAATTTTTGCACTCCTGAATTTGCACCAATGCCAGTTGGTCACCCTAGTTGTACCACTTGTCAGGTCTCTAGATGTTGTGAGAGTTGTAAACTAGTATCAAACTCAATGGTCCTCATGCTGACCTCAGAAGGACGAAAAGGCTCACAGGGATTAGAACCTGTCACATTCAGGTGACACATAGATCTTTATGATGTCTTCATCAGTACACAAAGCTGTCGTGCCACCTTAAAGTTGAAAGTGTGCACGTTGACTTGTTTACTGTAATAAAACTGGCATGCAGGGCATGGAGGCAGGCTTTTCATCAATGAATGCTTTTTCTCTTTTTATTTTTGCAATGTGGGTGCCTTATGATTGACTTTATTGCCTATGGATGCGCAGGACACCCATGATTTAAAGCACATTGCAATTGATGGTGACATATGGGTGGAAAAGTATATTCTCATCCAATTGTTCCTGTGTTTTTGCAGCCTTATATCTATATTTAGAAACCTAAAATATTATTTCATGTTTAACATTTTATACATTTTATATTTGATCCTAGTCACAATAATTTACTAAGAAAACAAAAAGAACCATTTAGCGTTTTCGTACTACATCTATATGCAAGGAGTAAACTGAAGGCCAGGATCTGGTCACATGGGTGCACAAATACTTAACTGTATTTGATAACTTTTCACCAACTTTTTATTGAAACATTTGTTTTGATCTCTTTCCTAGTATCTTTGGTTCTTTCTGGGAATAGAGGTCACTTTGTTCTTTGCTCTTTACCAGGGGCACAGCTTGGTCAGTAAATGGGGGTGGGGGGCGTGAATTTCAAATTTACCAACAATCAGGCTGACATGTAATATGTAAAAACATGAAACAACGAGCAGGGTGCATGACAGGGATCTAATGGGCAGGGGAACGGGAGAGAAATAAGGATTGGTAGGAGTACTAAGAGAGACAACACAATATTTTGTAAAACAATATTGGTAAGGACTTTCAAAATGAAGAAGAGAGTGTGTGTGCTTTTTTTGTCTGTGTATATGGAAAAATGCCTGGTGAAATCCGACAGACATCTCACCATACCTGACTGAAAGCACCTTGTAGTATGCTGTTTTTATGATGTTCGTTTTAATTTTATGTTATGTCCAGTTTTGGTTCCTTCGCCACTCATCGCTCAGTTTTCGGTGTCCGTCGGTTTGCCCTGGAACATTGTTGCGGGCATGTTCTGAAAGGCAGCAGGTATTCCATGTTGCCAGCACACAGCAGACGTGCTTGTTTGTGGAGTGGGTTTTCTTCACCTAAATCACAGTACTTTACTGATGCTGCTTGGCTGTGGAATAGAGCTCAGCATTAACAATTTGCAGGTCCTGCAATGTCAAACGTCAAGCATCCCACCATTTTGGATTTTAGGAATTATTTTGCCAAAGTGTCAGAGCTGGAGTCTTTGGATCTATCACTTCATTAAGATATCCATTGTGTTCTGGGTCAGTATTTTGAAATTCTTTCATCTGGGGTGAAGGGGAAATTAGGATTCGGGACGTAATTATCAGAAAAATAGTCCTAATTGTTGGGTGAAGAACGAATGTGGTGTTTACAGTTTTTATAATGCTTGTTTTACTTTTATGTTATGTCCAGTTTTGGATCTTTTGACTAAATCATATCATTGGAATTCTGTGATGTGGTCATTCCTTGCCTTTCAGAGTGTTCACCTTCAGTTGCTAGGTGATCCAGCAGAAGCGGTGTACATTTTGTGGGAGCAATCATGAGTTACCCACCACACTGTAATCGCAATCCACAGCTACACAATTCATAACATAACAGAGTTTGGCCCATGGAAACTCTACAAACATTCCCAATCCATAAGGTCCTCTGAAAGATCTTTGTATGAGCTAAAAGGAACTCAGATAATTAGAGACGGAAAGCCACTCCTTCATGGGGATCCATAACAAAGAAGTGCCTGTCTAACAACAATATTAATACAATGTCACTGAAATCATCCATAAGTAAGACCAAACACATGAAATAGTTATACAAAAACTTTTATCTAAACTTCAAGGTGAATGATCAGACCACAAAAATACATTAGAATCATTTAATAACAGTTATTCATCTGTTAATAGGAAAAATCACAAAACATCACAGTTCAGAGCAAATACTTTACAAATTCAATACTGATGATAGGGTGAGAAGGAGAGAGAGAAGAAAATACACATTGTAATTACAGTATGCAATTTAGAATCATAAAACCAAATATTTGGTTGTAGATTTAACAGGACCAGGACACAAGATGGACCCAGTAGAACACCAGAGCACAGCTTGCGAACGTTAAGAGTCATCAACCCTTCAGTCAATAGGTTTTGGTCTGCTTGACTTTACCAGCCGGTAAAATGCAGAGGGAAACAGGAAAGTTCAATTCAGGGAAATCAGAGTACATGTGACAGTATGTCAGGCTCAGATTTTGCAAGGAAATAACTGCACATGTCCTTTTCCCACGGGGCAATTAACCCTATTCTATTTCTGTTATTTCT
Organism: Lissotriton helveticus; assembly: GCF_964261635.1. Classification (NCBI taxonomy): domain Eukaryota; kingdom Metazoa; phylum Chordata; class Amphibia; order Caudata; family Salamandridae; genus Lissotriton; species Lissotriton helveticus. The sequence goes on along the minus strand of NC_136057.1, from coordinate 247,818,137 downwards.
ATTGGCTCGATCGTGGTGTGATCGTTCTCTATCCCAAAATTGTCAGGAACCCATACGTAATATCTTTTTGATCACTGTTCACTGTTTCTAAGAATGTGCAATATCATTCCCCCACTGAAATAGGAAAAATACACTTGTAAGTTATCATTTCCGCTCCACGGAGCTTGCAACAAGGTTATCACAATTTTATATCAACAGAGAGAATGTCCATTAATTAAAAAGTAGGAAAGAAACTCCAACACTAATACTAGTAGCTATAATGCAATCAGGTCAGCATTTTAAGTTTATTAAGAGGGAACGATGAAGGACAAAATACATTTCTGAGGCCTACAATGAAAAGCTAAATCACCATTTTCTTAAGGAAAACACCTATTTCTCAAATATTTAGAGAGAATAGAAATGCATAAGAAATTAATATTAGTACACAACTGCATTATACTTATAAGCATAGTCATTTTACGATTTCAATAATAATCAATTAGTCATTTTCTTTCAGTCTTATGTACTAGAAGAACATAAGGAGGTATAATTTTACTTGAGCATTTTCATAAACATATTTTGCTAAAAAGTATAGACTTCACTATTACATTTCTCAACTATATTATCTGTCTTTGCACATTTGTAGTTTGTCTCTCTCTACCATGAAAAACGTATTCTCAAACCAGTTTGGCGACCCTTCTGCATGCTTTAAGATGCAGTTTTAAACTCTCACGTGTTTCACGAGACTCCAACCGTTCTGTATGCTTTTACGATGCATTTTAAACTTTCACATGTTTCACTAGACACTCTGTTAGTCTTGTTTCTTAAGTATGTATTGGTATCACACCCAATGAGCAGGAATTGATCGAGCAAAAAACTCACTAAAATATTCACGCTCCATCAGGTGAGGGTCAGCTAGTTTCTCATCCAGACAAGCAGAGGTGGCCGTAGTTCTTTGTTGTATTTACTTACTTGAAAATAAACTTCTTGTTTCTTCAATCAAACCACCTGGAGACATCTAATTGTGGTTAACTGTAGTGTATGCCACACACATAATAGAGTTATAATGAAATATGCTTTATTTAAGATGCCAAGTACAAGGATGCATAATCCAGCACCGGCAACGTCCCCCTCGCATCTGTGTCCCAATATTCCATTACCATTATTACATTAACCCCAACACTACACACATGTACTCAACCAGTTATCGGAATATACATGTATTAGGGGAGTGTGACACCCCCCTGATGAAACGCCCCTGCTCTTTACACACTACTGAAGTTGAAATCTGGGTATAGGCGGGACGGACCATTAGAGCAGGCAAAATGTGTGTGCATCAGCATCACAACAAATATTGCCACTTTTATCAAAGGAAAATGCCAGCAATGTGTTTGTCTTTGAAGCACTAGTGACTGGTATCGGGGCACAGTGGTGGGGTGTGGGGAGGGGAGATGGAAAATGACAATACACAAAAAAAGAACTTATTTGCTGCGTGTTGCATCGCCAATCTTCTCACTTCTGCAGCACGGGCTCCCAGTCTCCCATGCGGCCAACGCAGACGCTGCTCTCATGCACAATAGCAGAGTCAGGATTAGCCTGAGCACTCTGGATTTGCACCTCCAGAGAGACTGGGCGCCGGTGCCTGCTGTCTCCAACCCGGGAACGCAGTTTAGGGTGGAAACAGCTCAGTGCGCATGTCGGTTTGGCCGTCCTGAGATGGCCGGCTAAACCGACATGTGCACTGATAGCAGTGCCCACCACTTCCTCTCGTGAATGTCCTCACAATGGCCCAGCACCCAAGACTTGCCCAGGCCCTTAGAACTTGAAAAATAAAACAATAATAAACCTGATGGCGAGGGGGGGCGATGCTCCTTTGCCATAGCGGAGGAGTTGCAGCTGCTTTTAATGTTCTGGGTTAAAATACGCACATGTATGCCAACATGCTTGATTCACTTAAGAGAATCCAGATTTTTAAAGGCAAAAATATCTTATTTTATCGTTCTTTCACCTAAAAGTGTCATCACTTCAAAGTAAGTGAATTGGAAATTTCAAAACCACTATATATTTTTATGAATCTCCTTCCTTCCAGCTACCAAATGTTGACATGTATGAAAACAGTTTCTGTAAAATCTCCTATATATTACAACTGGAAATTCAGCCTTTAAAAATACATTCAGGAATAGTTCAGACAACTCCAGAACACGTTTGTGTTTGTTGCTATTAGTTTATATTTTAAAGCATAAGAAATAGGGCATTGTGATCATTTTCCTGATTGTTTTACATGTGTTGGCATGAAAATACCAGTGAGGATGCAATTTTACCCAGTGAGGAGGGGTGCGTCCTTGATGGGTTTGGTGAGGCAGGGCATTGAGCCCATCACCAATTGGCCAGTCATGGACTGGTGAGCAGGCATTGCCTACAGCCCTGCTCTGTCGCTGTAGACCCCATTCCTCTCCTCACAAAAGCCAAGCGTTTGCAATGCAAGCGGTCTCGCATTTGTGAAAGTTAGACCTATTGACGTTGTAAATAATATTGGTTTTTACCAGAGGAGTTTAGAGGACTGAGAATGAGTTATTACCACTGGAAAGAGAGACACAGGTGCAGCAGCGCCCAGAGGACTTAGGTCCAGATGCATCAAAGGGTTTTGCCCATTCTGTGCCTATCGGAAAATGTGTTCATGCATATGGCCCTTAGAATGAGAAATTATCACTGGCACTAGAGAAGCAGCTATAGGACTGTCTAGCGGTTTTAGTATGAGGAATTACTGACTAGACCAGAGAAGTAGCTAGCAGCGTTGTGTAGAGAACTTAGAATGTTGAATTACTGACAGGACCAAAGAAGCAACTGCAGCACTGCCTAGAGGTCTTAAAATGTGGGCATTACTAATGGGACCAGAGAAGCAACTGCAGCACTGTGTAGAGGATGTTAAACGAGGTATTGCCAATGAGACCAGAGAAGCAGCTAGCAGCACTGAAGGAAGTGACCCGATTAAGGTCAACCGGGTCACTCGCGACCACCTCTCAGCCTTCCATACAGAATGAAGAGTCGTCAGATAGTAGAGAATACAAACCAGAGTTCTTTATTAGTCACACACTCAAGTGGAGTCCAGTCTGACCAGCCTCCTTAGAATGCTGTAGAGGGATTGACCCTCGTCAACATGGTAATACAAGTAATGCATTTCCAACACCTCTAAAGTCCCACCCAGACTGGAATTTTCTAGTCTGGGAGCTGATGAACAAAGGAGCTACAGAAGGACGAGCTACCATCCTGAGACCGGGTACATGCTATCTTAGTTTCAAGTTTACTCTGCCCCTGCCCGTCCCTCTAAGAGTGGGAGCAGGGCTACCTACTGGGAAAGGCATGCAAAGACAGAACGATCTATTCATTAGTGCAGTGAAGCTCAACCCTGAATAATAAAGAGAAACAATTGAGGCAGTGTTTTGTTGAGGCAGACAGTATGGTACAGAAGCTTACTTTCGATCATAGTACAAAATGGTGGCTGAATACAAAATAGTGCCGCAAATGCTAACTTAAATCGCACAATGCTAGAAGGAGTCAGCTAGACGCATTCTCAGTCCAACAGTACTGTTAGAGGACTCAGAATGAGGAATTACCAACAGGAATGCAACCTTAAGACATAAGTTAAACACAAAAGGGTGACAAAACTGATAAAGAATGGAAAGCAAACAAGAACTGGGAAAATAATGTGACCTGTATTTATTTTTGGGGGAAAGTGAACATGTAATCAAGTAAAATGGCCGTCATTCACAATGTGAGAAGTGTACTAGTAATGGGGGGTTGATCGTTTGCCCCGTGCTTCATGTGGTGGTGGGTGAAAGCAAAAAGTGAATGACAGGTATGTTGGCCAAAAGTTGAGAAGGGGTGAGCCAAAGTCTCTCTAAAAACGTTTGCATGCGCCAGCCAAACTTAGAGAGGCAGACGTGCAACTTGTTAACTCTGAAATGGCTTTGTAGAATTTACCAATCATAAATGTTGTTACTGACCTATCACTTATAATTAGCACTCATTTACTGCAAAGAAGGGAAATGTGGCACAGTAAGATGAAGTACATAATTGAGTCAAATTGACAATGCTTGATCTTATGTTGGCTACCAGGAATTGGATCAAAAGTTGGATATGAGCCTATTTACTGTAATATTTTGTAGAATGGAGTGAATGTGTAAAAGTATATTTGCCAAAGCAAGTCAGAAGATATTTCCTCGCAACCTAAAGTAAGAAAGAGGAATGTTACAGTAAGAGCAATGATATAATCTTAACTCTGCTAAAATCAGATTGCCGGCATATTCAGAGCCATTCTGTGATAAGGAAACTAACCTTAAACAGAGTACTTTGATAAACTGAGTCTCGGCACACACACAGAGTCTGGATTTTCTAATATCGAATATAAATATAACCCTGATGCGTCTGGAGTCCGAATGATGACACAATCAGCCTTGATGGAATTCAAACCCATCGCTTAATAGCGTACATCCCAACCCTCCCAATTCAGGCGAGAGTCTACCAATTTCAGGTACAGTTTCCTGCCTCCCGATTCCTGCATTCATAAACCCGATTCCTCGATAGGTGTCTGCCCAGCATTTTTGACATATGCTGTCTGTCTGCCATAGCGCTTTCTCCATGCTAATGACAGGTAGGTAAATATCGTTCACAACAAATTTTTTATAATGAGGACTTTGACCCCGCTTACCATTACTCCGCATAGTGCACCTACCCCGCATACCATTACTCTGCATATTTTTACAACGCTTGTGCATTTACCATGCATGCCTTTACAATGAATTTCATTGTATGTATGGTAAATGCACATGCCTTATAGAAAATAAATTGGCCTATCTATGTCGTTGTGAAGAAACAGAGGCTCTTCTGTTTCATCACAACGACGTGCACCGCCCTTCAGAAACAGACTACGTGAAGCAGGAACCAGGAGAGAGAGGAACCACGAGGGGAGAGAGGTAAGGGGGATTGGGCCTGGGGGTTAATTTTTTAGGGTTTAGGGTAGTCTCGGGGGTTCGTGCGGGGTAGTGTTTCAGTGTAGGGACCGGACTGGGGGTCAGGGGAGTCATGCTGGGGGTAATGTTTTAGGGTAGTGTTTGTGTAGTGCAGGGTAGTGTTTAGGGTAGTGTTTTGGTTTTTGTGTAGTGTAGGGTAGTGTTTTAGGGTTTAGGGTAGTGTCGGGGGTCGTGCAGGGTAGTGTTTGAGCATAGAGACAGGACTTGGGGTCGGGGGAGGGTCGTGCTGGAGGTAGTGTTTTAGGGTTTAGGGTAGGGTTGTGGTGTTTGTGTAGTGTAGGGCAGTGTGTTAGGGTTAATGGTAGTGTCAGGGGGTCGTGCAGGGTAGTATTGGGAGTGTAGGGACCGGAGAGGGGTTAGGGGGGCATGCTGGGGGTTGTGTCTTAGGGTTTATGTTATGTTATGTTATTATGTTATGTTATGTTATTAAATTATTTATTAAGCGCACTAACACGGATTAGTTTCTTGGCGCTAGGTTTGATAGTAACACAACAGAGGTAGGGAAAGTAGGTTTTAAAAAGCTTGTCTGAAAAGCCATGTCTTCAGTGCTTTCCGAAAAGGTAGAAGGTCTTGACAGAGCCGAATTTCCAGTGGCAAGGTATTCCATAAGCTGGGGGCAAGTGTAGCAAACCTACGTCCACCAGAACGTTTGAGCTTGAACGGGGGAATCTGAAGAAGGCCTAAGTGGAGTGAGCGAAGGTTGCGGGGGGGAACATATCTGGTAATTATTTGATTAATAAATTTGGGGCTTTTGCCATGCAGTGATTTAAAAATCATACAACCTGCCTTAAAGGCACAGCGTTGTGTGATCGGAAGCCAGTGCAGTTTAGTAAGAAGGGGGGTCGCTGCTTGCCACCTTGGTTGCTTCAATATCATCCTAGCAGCATAGTTCTGTACCATCTGGAGACGCTTGAGTAAAAAGACTGGGAGACCCAAATAGATGGAGTTCGCGTAATCCAGGTGGGACAGAACAGTGGCGATCACAACCTGGGTAGTGGCCTCTAGCGTTAGTAATCGCCGAACCTTCCTGATTTTTTTAGTTGAAAGAAACACTTAGAAACCACCTGGCCCACTTGTGCCTTTAACGAAAGGTTGCTATCCACAATGACTCCCAACGTTTTAGCCGATGGTGATGGTTGTGGAGCTTGACCCAGGTCTAAGGGCCAATAGTGAGGGCCCCAGTGTTTAGCGCTGTCCCCAGTCAATACCAGTTCTGTTTTCCCCGGGTTCAATTTCAATTGATTTTGATCCATCCAGGATTTAATAAACCTCATGGTTGACTGGAATTGACTGACGGATTCTTCAGAGTTATCAATGGTGAAAAGTAATTGCAGATCATCTGCGTAGTTAAAAACTCTCACCTGTTTGTCCCTCAAAGTTTGTATCAGGGGGAGTATATATATATTGAAGAGGTGAGGTGACAAGGAAGAACCCTGTGGCACTCCGCATGGGGTGAGCTGTTTAACACCAGTTAGGTCCCCCAGGTGCACCGCTTGTGAGCGGTCCTCCAAGAAGGATCTCAACCAGCAGGCCGCTGTGCCCTGTATGCCGACCTGTCCGACACGGTCGACCAAGATGTTGTGGTCGACCGTGTCGAACGCGGCCAACAGATCCAGGAGCACCAGTGCCTGGGGAGAGCGTCTGTCTGCGCAATCTCGGAGAGTGTCCAACACCGCAGTGACCACTGCCTCCGTGGAATGCGCAGGCGAAATCCAGTCTGATGGGGATCAAAGCAGGAGGACTCCTCCAGAAAGTTGGAGAGGATTTTCGCCACGTGTGCCTCTAAAATCTTTGCCAGGTAAGGCAACAACGAGATAGGCCTGTAGTTTGCCTTACATGCCGGGTCGGCCCCAGGTTTTTTCAATAAAGGTTTAAGGTAGTGTTGTGGTGTTTGTGTAGTGTAGGGTAGTGTTTTAGGGATTAGGGTAGTGTTGGTTGGTCGTGCAGGATAGTGTTTGAGTGTACGGACCGGACTGGGGGTAGGGGGGTCATGCTGGGGGTAGAGTTTTAGGGTTAAGGGTAGTATTGTAGTGTAGGGTAGTGTTTTAGGGTTTAAGGTAGTGTTGTGGTGTTTGTGTAGTGTAGGGTAGTGTTTTAGGGATTAGGGTAGTGTTGGTTGGTCGTGCAGGATAGTGTTTGAGGGTACGGACCGGACTGGGGGTAGGGGGGTCATGCTGGGGGTAGAGTTTTAGGGTTAAGGGTAGTGTTGTAGTGTAGGGTAGTGTTTTAGGGTTTAGGGTAGTGTTGGTTGGTTGTGCAGGGTAGTGTTTGAGTGTAGGGACCGGACTGGGGGCCGTGCTACGGTAGTGTTTTAGGGTTTCAGATAGTGTTGTGGTGTTTGTGTAGTGCAGAGGAGTGTGTGTAATAGACAGGAACGCAAGTAACTTCTTGTAAACAGGTAGAAGTTTATTCCAAGTTATTCACCCACAATACACAAGCGTCCTGACGGTCGGAGTTCACTCAGTAACTGAGAACACCAAGTGAAACGTGAGCCAGGAACACTAGAACCATTCAAAAGAGTACAGGCTATTAAAGCCACAAGGAAGGCAACACTAGAACATAAACATCAAAAACATTCTATTACATCACCTTCCCAATTACCTAAATAAAACAAAAAACCAAAAAACAACCCCCCCCCCCAAAAAAAACTACAAGAACATGTTACCCCTAATACCTAACAAAATCATCAAATCTAGCAGGAGCCTTTATCAGCCTTCCCTTCCTGGTGACAGAAGAAGAAGAAGAGGAAGGCTGACAGGAAGAAGAAGTCTCCATATTCAGCGAAATGGCAGGATGTTTTGAAGTAGCAACATTCGCCGAAGCATCATATTGATCTCTTACTCTTCCAGACACATCAGACGATAACCAATGAGCCCACCCACAATGATCCGTGGACCCTCTGCTTTTGGCCCTGTTAACCACCAGAGCTTAATCCTTAGACATCTTCACCAGCTGCCTCATGTTCCACCAACCTTTTTCCCCTAGGAAAATTGCTCCTTTACTAACTTTAACAACCTGCACAGGATTATAAAATACAGAACTCCCTGTTAAAACCCTGAAAGGTTTCTTAATCATCACCCAGTCTCCAACCCAGAAACCCTGGGAATCCGAACATTTCTTTCCATCAAAATTCTTTTTCATAGTTTCTTGGTTATTTCTGACCACCTCAGCCAAATTACCATCCTTATTTACCCTACTAGAATCTTGGCATTTCTTACCTAACCAAGCCGGGAATAGAACCGAATGCATTTTTCTACCTCTTAATAACTCAAATGGCGTAACTGCTGTAGTACAATGTGGAGACGTATTGTAATTCCAAACCTTTTCCTCAATAAAAGAACCAACCTCCATCCCCGAGGCTATAGCCATTTGAATACCCTCCTTTACAACTTTGTTGCCCTGCTCCACTAAACCATTAGAAGCCGGCAAATAGAGGGCCACTCTGAGATAGTTCACATCCTGAGCATTTAAGAACTTACAAATCTTTTCAGAGACAAAGTGCGTCCCGTTATCCGTCACCAAAAACATGGGCGCCCCTTCCAACATGAAAAGCTTTCCTAAGAATTTTATAGTGTTGTCCGAGTTAGGAGCATCCATGAACTTATAATATAACCACTTGGAAAAGTAGTCCACAGCCAAAATCAAAAATCTCATCCCTTCTGGTAAAATATTATAAGGGCCTGAGAAATCTAAACCTACTTTCTCCCAGGCTGAATCTGGAAAAACTGTAGGATGCAATGGTACAGCAGGTAACTTCCAGTGTTTATCCGAGAGTAAACACTCCTCACAATCATTTACCACAGATCTAACCTGCAAATCCAAACCAGGCCACCAGTAATGCTCCCTTATTCTCATGCGTCTTTGACACCCCTAAGTGCCCCTTATGAGCCAACCTAATAATTTCCTTCCGTAGCTCTGCAGGTGGAACCACCTTATCGCCCCGCAATAAGACATTGCCCTTAACCGACAACTCCTCAGACACCTGCGCCATGACTCTTAGATCGCCAGACAAATTCCTCACGTCCGGCCATTTCCCTGATGCAAATTCCATAGCCTTGAACAGAACTAAATCCTTCTCATTAGCTCTTATACAATCCTTTTCGGAAACAGGAAGATTAAAATCCTCAATGGCATCTACAAAAGTCACACATTCCACATCGTCATCCACTAAGTCATCCCCTTTCTCCTTGTCCAGCGACATCCTAGACAGACAATCAGCCCACAAGTTCCTACCCCCCGGAATATGCCTCAACTCAAAATTGTACTCCTGCAACTTCAAAACCAGTCTTGTCAACCTAGGAGATAAATTATTGTTTTCGGAAACTCTACTCAACATGAAAGAAAGCGGCTTGTGATCCGATAACATCAAAAATCTTCCCCCACAGACATACATTTTGAATTTCTGAGCTGCCCACACACAGGCCAAAGCTTCTCGCTCGATGGTGCTGTACCGCTTTTCATACTCCTTTAAGGACATAGAAGCAAAAACGACTGTTTTTTCCACAGCATCCACCTCCTGACTTAACACCGCACCTAAACCACTCATACTTGCATCCACAGCAATAGTAGAAACACAATTATCTCGAAACGGGTGGAGGGGATGAGCTGCCACAATCAACTCTTTCACCTTATCAAAGACAATTTCCAGGTCCTTTGACCACACAAATTGTTGACCTTTTTTTAACAACACTCTAAGAGGTTCCACTACCTGTGCATAATTACTCACAAATCTGGCATAATACTTTGCCAGCCCAAGAAACGAGCGCAGAGAATCCTTATCTGAGAGAGCTTTCGCCTCTTTCAAAGCTTTAATTACTGAGAATTTAGGTTGGATACCAGCCGCCGATATAGTGTGACCAAGATACTCCAGCTCTTGCACACCAAACTTACATTAATCTTCTCAAATGGTCATTCCCCGCTCTCCTAGAAAAGAGAGAACCTTCCTCAACAAAATATTGTGCTCATCCAGGCTATTTGCAAAAATAAGAATATCATCCAGACAAGCCTGGACCCCCTTCAAATTCTTAAATAGGGTATCCATCAACCTCTGGAATACACTGGCCGCTGACGCCAACCCGAAAGGGAGTCTCAAAAATTTAAACGCCCCAAATGGAGTGACGAAAGTGGTCAATTCCTGAGAATCCTTGGATAATGGCACCTGATGGTACGCGGATTTCAGATCGATTAATGAGAACCACTTTGCCACCCCCCAAATTTGCCAACAACTCCTGAACTTTTGGAATGGGATGGAAGTCCACCTTGATGTTTTTATTCAACCCCCTGAGATCCGCACACAATCTGATCTCGTTATTCTTTTTCCGAGCTACCACAATGGGGGCGACCCATTGTGACGACTTAGTGGGCTGAATAATCCCTTGATCACATAAACCCTCCAACATTTTTCTGCTCTTACACTTAAAGGAACATTGCGAACCTTGTGAGCAACCGGAGAAGCGTTAGGAAGAAGCCTGATCTTATGTTCCACTCCCTTCACCAGACCCACCTTGTTGTTAAAGACACCTTTGAACTCTTTTATCAGGTTACCCCGGTCAATCATCATATTCTCAATGCAACAAATAGGTAGCTCCCTTCCCCTAATGGGATTCTCATCACCCGGAACCAAATACAATCCCATTCTGGCAAGGTCCTTCCACCCCACAATGTTTTTGCCTGTTATCGCTACATAAATCTTTGTACATATAGATCTTTCCAAAATTTCTAAATTTCCCATGAAGAATCCCAGCATATCAATATCTTTTCCCCCGAAAGCTTTGGGATTAACATCAGTTTCCAAAAGGACAGTCTCTTTATCCCATTTCTCATAGAATGTAGAGTCCCGAAGAATCGTGATGGGTGACCCGAATCTGCCATCACCTGTAGTTGAATTCCATCAATAGTTGAAGAACACAAAGGACCTTTAATTTCCTCCTCCCCCACATCCAACATCAGAAGTAAATTGTCCATAGATTCACATTGTTAACTTTAACACTTTTTTTTCTGAAACCTGCACACTTTTTGAAAATGACCTACCCTTTTGCAAACTGAACAACGTTTGCCCAAAGCAGGACATCCCTTAAAGTTCCGAATGTGGAATTTCAAACCACATCTGAAACAAAACTTCTGACCTTTATTTAGAAAAGGCTTTGCTTTATCTTTATTACCCACAGCATATAAACCTTCTTCCTCCCCACTGTCTGAAACCAGGCTAATTTTAGCCGAAGAAATCTAACGGCATTGCTTTAGTCGATAACACTGATCTCTCAATCCTTAATGCCAGATCTATTACTTCTGAAAGAGAAGGGTTCTTACAGCTAGGGATTCTTTCTTTGATTTCGGCAGAGACACAATTAAATACTAACTGGTCCCTAATATAATTATTCAAAAGAGGGCCAAAATCACAAGAAATAGCCAAAACCCTTAATGCTGCCACATATTCCTATATTTTCTCATCCTCCTTTTGATTTCTTTTATAGAAATGATGCCGTTCTAACATGATATTAGGGGTCTCATCAAACTGCTTCTTCAATCTGGCCAGTGCTTCCAAGTAATCATTCCATTGTCTGTCCCCTGACTGACCAAACGGAGGAGGAATAGGTGTAAGACTATTAAAAATATGCTGAGCAGCAAAACCTAAACTACCAAATAACAGGGCAAATTCACGGGGTGGAGAATATTCAAGTGCGTCTATAGCTACAAGATGATTTTGAAACAAACCCCACCACTCTGGCCTTAAAAGAGTAGGTTTACCTGGTTTGTCGAGAAAGGGTGGAGTCTGGATAATATCTTTAATTGAAGATATAATCGCAAATACCCAGACCTGACAGAAAGTTAATTACATTAATCCCCCACCCAAACCGGAACCTGTCAAAAGATGAAAAAAAATAATAATAATAAAAAAAATATATATTACATAGGTCATGAAAGAGTCTCGAAGTCCCAACAAGAATATCGATGATGTGCAAAATCAGCCAAATCAGACGCTCTCAACAATAGCACCAGTTCAAAATCCTCGTACTTGTTGTCCCTCGAACTCAGTTCCTGAAAATGGAGTCACGTCGACAATGCTCAGCCAGGTGGCTCCCTGCGCGTAAATGCACCACAGAAGCTGATGAACGGCTTACGTCATACTCAGCACGCTGTAAGAACGTCACTTATGAGTTTCCAGGAATCGAGAATTCCAACCAGTGTCGATGTGAAGACAGAGAGCGAGGTAAGGCGAAAGACTTCAAAAGATGCACATTCGATCGATCACCGTTTAACCATCTGAAACTGCGCGGCTCTTATGATGGTCCTTCAAATCAGGATACCAAATCCAACAACCAGCCACAGTTCAGTCTCGTAACTTCTCACGGCATTTACTCACGAAGGCCACAGCAGTACAAACTCCAGTATAGGATAGGAAGATAAAGCCGCTAGTAGATAAAGCTGTCACACTCGCAAATAAAGGTGATTCTACCGTAATCCGACGTACCATAAAAGTTGAAGCGAATGATCGATACTGACGTAGGTCACAAACAACTCATTTCAACTTTCACCGAGTCCTCCAAGCCAAAGTAATTCCACAGAAACTTTAAAATTTGTCACGTGGGTTGGTGGGTGAATAAAAATGATCCCAATCGTCGCCAATTTGTAATAGACAGAAAAGCAAGTAACTTCTTGTAAACAGGTAGAAGTTTATTCCAAGTTATTCACCCACAATACACAAGCGTCCTGGCGGTCGGAGTTCACTCAGTAACTGAGAACACCAAGTAAACCGCGAGCCAGGAACACTAGAACCATTCAAAAGAATACAGGCTCTTAAAGGAAGGCAACACTAGAACATAAACATCAATAACACTCAATTACAGTGTGTTAGGTTTTAGGGTGGCACTAAGGAGTCGTGCAGGGTAGAGTTTGAATGTAAGGACTGGACTGCGGGTCAGGGGAGGGTCATGCTGGGGGTAGTGTTTTAATGTTTAGGGTAGTGTTGTGGTGTGTGTGTAGTGCAGAGTAGTGGTTTAGGGTAGTGTTGGGGGGTTGTGCGGGGTAGTGTAAATGTAGGGAGAGGACTGGGTGATGAGGGAGGGTCGTGCAGGGGTACTACATTAGGGTACAGGGTAGGGCAGGGTACTATCACTAACCTTTAAAACTTTTACTTTGAGTAGACCTTTGCCATGCATGCCTTTGCGTTGTAATGGCATGCGTGGTAAAGGCATAGTTGTGGTATAAGTTTGCCTTGTCATAACTTGTGGGGTCATTGAATTTGCGTCGTAAAGATTATTGTGTGATGGTGTTTGGAGTGCTTGTTAGCTGAGTAACATCATATATTCGACAGGTAAGGTGAAAAAAACATGTATCTGCATTTCTGATATCTGATCGTGCAGCAGCACACTTTCAAGTTTCACACATGGTACAGACCTGATTCAGGCCTCGATATAGTCACTTTCCTCGTCTAAAATGTTGGCATATATGTGATATAGGCCCTGGCACAATCAGAGAGGAGGCTATCAGACTTCTGATATAAATGAGCAATGTCATATTTTGTCACCTTATTGTATTGCACCAAATGGGATAAGTAGATTTCTGAGGCATTGTGTCGCTTGGCCAAACAGATTTTTAAATCAAAAACAGCAACAAAAAAGACCACGCCCTTCAGTAGTGCATTAAGTATAACCATCAGTAAGCATCTAAGTGGCTGAACAGGAATATGGAAGCAGAAGAGGCAAGGCAGGGGAAGGACAGGGCCACAGTATCATAAAAGGGAGTGAAAAAATGGCAATGGACAATAATGAGGTTAGAACAGTTTTAGTTAGGAGAGAGGTATGAGGGCGTTGGAAAGAGCAAAAGGTTGGGTGTCTCCAGTAGACCCCGTGACAGAGAAATTAAATATTTCAGGACTCACAGAACTCAACCTTCAAATATAGTAATATGTATCTTTGTACTGTACTTTGGTTATTTAACTGCCAATACAATTATTGAACACTAAATATAGTGATAAGGGTACTCTGTTACGCAGTGAACTCATAATCCTTAATTGGCCAAACTCTGCCCCATGGTGTCAAGAACAAGAACCCGTCTAAAACCCCATACTTCCCCCTTCACTTTGATGATCTTCCATACATCTCACTGTCAGTTTTTTCTGCTGCAGTGAACTGGAAATGTAGAACATTGCCTTTAAAGTTTCACCAATACAGTGTGTACAAATGTAAACTCATTCCAAAGTGTCTGTGACAGGGTATGTTTAGCACTTAGGAAACACGAACAGAATACATAAAAAGATAAATTGACAGCCCAACTCAAACTCTCACTGTGCGTGCAATGGCGCTGCCCACAGGGCTAAGCCTGGAAATGAGAAGTTTTAGTCTTACTCCAAAGTATGTAGACTTGAGGACACAGCATTGGATTTGATCAACATCTTGGTGAAACTCAAGCAGAAACTATTTCATACTCAGAAAAAATACAGGAGACATAGGTGTCGTAATTTAGCAGCGATTAGATTAAGCATTAGCAGAAGACATCCTGTATTTAGAGACTATCTTGTCTTTCTATGGAATCCATTTTGTATTTGGCAGCCATTTTAGATGGCCATGTGCTCACCATGTACTCAGTCCTATCTTGCTGTTCTCTGCTCGGTATATTTAGCCTCTTCCTCCTACTTTGCACATGCTCAGTTGTGCTTGCAGCTGCTAATATTCTGTAACTGTCAGGATGTGCTTGCTAGCATTGGCAAAACTGTTAGCTCCTCCTACTTGTCGACTGTGCATTTTCTGTATGACCATCTATGTGTGTAACTCTTCTTATGTGCACTTGTACTGCCCTTTTTTAGCCCCTGTGAGGGTATATAAGAGATACTGTGGCCTTCAGTCCTCAGACCATCTCATACAGAGTGCTGCGGCTTCTGTGTGACATGGCCTCACTTGTTGTAATTTAATAAATATGTTTCTCTTGATTACAGATTCTGTGCCAACTTTTTCATGCTGCTTTAAAGGATCAGGTGTTAGTGCAAACCCCTGAGATGGGATTTTTGATTTCCCTCATTTGGCGCGCCAACTTGGGGCTCATCAGAGCGGTGACTATCTGCAGGAGCGATTTTTGGTCAGGAGACAGACATTTACTGAGGAAGACAAGGCAGGATTCTACTAAAGGAGGTACCAATTCTGGGGGTTCTTAGTCTCTGTAGCCCAGTCTACTTCTGATCTTACTGATTTTTGATCCTCCACATGATGGCACCCCTGACTGAGAACATTTCTGGCGTGAATATTTTAAAAGAAAAGACTGTTAGGTCATTCAAAACTTGGCAGATAGAACCTGGACGCTCGTGCTTGGTAAGAACCATTGTATGGTAATTACTGTGAGCTTATGTTAGCCAGTGACTCGCAAGGCAGTTTTAGGATACGCTTGCTGTGGCTTATGGATATGGATATGGATATGGATATGTATGGATGATCGATCATATTTATGATATGGATTATGTGATATATGCGTTGCAACACATGTAGGCAGGTAATGTGGAGATGTTTCTCCATTTATGGTTATGAGCGGCGCAATGATTAAGTGCCATTTTAGATTATGATAATGCATATTTTGCATTATGTTTGTTTGCATGCCTGTTCCAAACTCACATGTAAAATGTGTAGTTTTATGAGAGGTACCATAGTGAGATATGAATTGAATTAGCCGGCTTCCCCTAGAGGGAAAACTTAAAATAGGTTTTAGGTATGAAAACATATTTCTTCCTTGGTGAAATTTTTCCCCAGGGAATTTAAATATGCCCATAATACACATGAGGATCCTTTGTTCTGTGCAATTTTATGTATGAAGATATGCAGAGCGGTTTTTGGTGTTCTGCCAGCCTGAATTAGTGAATTGAAAGTATTTCTACTTCAGTTTTTAGAATACTGTTGAGAATAGGGTTTCTCCTTGTAAATATGACTTACAACTGGAATTTACATAGGTGGTTTGGATGCAGTCTGCGGGCTGTCTTTTGTTTCTGGCTTTAGTGTTGACCCATGGTTTAAAAGGTGTGTTTAAATGTCTAGCTGGTTTGTGGGTTTTTTCCCATTCATGTAACTTTTGCTTGTACATTGCGTTGTCGCTATTTATGAAACATGGCTAAAGCGCGCTGTATTGTGTGTCTTTTGTGTTTTACCCCTTTCTGTTTATGTCTGTACTGAGCTCAAATGTATTTTTGTGGGTATTTTTGATGTTTTCAGTCTGTTAAACATAATGTTAGATTAATTAATATTAGGGAAAAATTCGATAGAAATTCAGGAATGACCTATGTGATGTGCTAAACATAACTATATGTTTCTCCTTAAAGTTATAGGGTAAGGAATAGCGCACATGTACAATTGTTAAATGTTTAAGGGATAAACTTAAAATTCTTATTCACTAGGAATATTAAAGGCCTACAGCAGAAAAATGAAATGGTGTGTTTTTGTAGACAACACACTCATAGCATGTTTACTTAATATACATTGCATTACGATGCTTACAGGCAAAACAGTTTAGCTGGAGTGAGTTTTTCTGAACTTAAAATGTGTATTCTTAAACACGCATTTCAAAGCTGGGAATGTCTGTTTTTAGTAAGGCTGCCACCAGGAAATTCAACACTGGGTAGGGCCTGCCGTCAAGGACACAGCTGTTGTTTTCGCAGGCCATGTTTATTTAGCCAGGACTTCTTCCTTAGTTTAACGTGCAACTTTGCATTTCAGAGTGTTATTTTGAAAGCAAGGTTTACAAAAATAAGGTTAATTATTTGTATCACAGTCAGACATTTTAATTGCGATTTCCCTTCTCTTTTAGCATGTATGGCTCTGTTCCTAAAATCATTGTCCTTTTCAAACAAAAGTGGCGCGAAGTTGACGTGTATTTAAAATTGCGATTATATCCTTAGGCGAATGACTGCTCTAAAAAGATAAGCAAGGGGCAGATTTATAATAGGGATGCAGCTTGGTTTTAAGATATAGGATTATTACAAAAACGAAATATGGAGAGTAATTTTTTAATTATGACATAAAAAAAATATTTTGAAAAAAAAAATAAGTGCTTTTTAAAATCGTTTTTTGATATTCATAAAGCTTAATACTCATACTGTGACCTCCTAGCATTATAATTTAATTTAAGTTGTGCAGTACTGCATAATGAGGACATTTATGTATGGGACCTTCACTTGGCGCAGGCGTAAGAAGTCATTTTTTTTAAAGATTTACATGAGATATGTCTAAGTCCGATTTCTGCAATCTCTAAAGAACATTTTGAGGATGATTAATATGTAACACAATTATAGGTTATTTATTTTTAAGTACCTCAAATTGCAAAAACGATATTGTGTTAAATAGACCATTTTAAAAGGCTTTCTTGCCATTTAAACTAGTTTTATAATGCCTTAGGCTTCAGTGAATGCATACATTCAAGTATAATACAAATGTGCACGTTTGCTTTTTCATAGCTTAGTGAGTTAATGTGCCCAGTGCAGAGGCTTATGTTTAATATCAGGGTTGAAAGTTTTGACTTCAGCGGGGCCTACTGAGCCATTTATTTATTTAAGGTTGATACAATATTGCATGGGATAGTGACACACATTTATTATGAAGCTGGTATGGTGTGTTGTTATGTTCCATGAATTATTCACAGTAAATGTGTTAATGCTCTGAGAATAAATAAATTGTAGTTCTCTAAAAGAAGTAATATATTTAAAATGTCTTTTTTTAAATAGGGTTGATTATTGCACAGACTTGCAGAGACTTATTGTCTTTGTCAGTTTCACAGTGAGGTTACAAGAAAGCTTGGTGCTCCAGCCAGATTTTGACCTTTAGGTCAGTGTGGTGGGGGCTTAGGAGTATGTGACAACAAATGGTGAAATGATTGCTTGGAAAAGCGTCACGCAAAGGAGCCATTCACGTCGACATTTGAAGAGTGCATTCCTGACACAGCTTTTTATAAACAGCAGGGCCTAACCTGGGGGGTTGGTGTAAGGGACACGCAGAGGCTGTGAAAGAGTTTTTGCTTAAGATATTTTGTACATTTACAAAAGCTGGGTGGTTCCACTTGAGATTTTGCGTGTTATGTGAAGTATTGGCTGTATGATGAAACAAAGATGTGTTTTTATGACTTCTTTGAAATGAATTATCTGTGCATTTTCATGTTTTTTGCATTTCTTCTATGAATTTTCCCTGCTTTTCCTGTGTGTCTGACGCGACACAGTAAGTTATATTTGACAGCTGATCTTCACTGACTGCTTGATCTGCTGTCAAAAGGGTGAGGATGGATTAAAAGAAGGTGTTATTTAGGTATAAGTCTGACAAAATTAAAATGGGCCCGAATGTTTTTTTTTAATGTTATTGGAGTGTTTATTGTGCAGAAAGTGCATGAAATGGTGTTGCATGCTATTGTGTTTTTTCTGTGCTAAGGTATACAGCAAAGTATATCTGATGGCTTGGCATGAAATGTCCTATATTATGTATGTTTGTGATCCATGTTGGTGCTTTTGTAAGTTTTGCTGTGTTGTGAAGGGATGACATGACTATGTATATCCTTTGAGCAACAGTGGTTAAAACTTGTTAAGTGGTAAAACTTGCTGATACTAAATTATGATATATGATATTGTTATATTGTGAGCAAGAACAGACAGCACTTCACCAAGTGCATGCCTATGTGGTTATAATATATACAGCAAAGTGTGTCACCTTTACTCACGTTACTGCTCTTTTCCCTTAAGGAAAAGGCAGCCTCACATTTATATTTCCTTGATTGGACCTAAGGAAGCAATTATAGATCTGTGACTCTTATGCAAGGTGACCTAATTTCTATATAGTATTAGTTAAATGATGTTCTGTCTTAAAAGGAAACCAGGTTTCATTTTCCCCGAGAAAGGAAGGAATGGGATCACTAGCTGAGATTACCGTAGATGGTGTAGTGGCCAGCGGTAGAGTTATAATATGTGTACTATTTTTGACTTTTTTGTATCACCCATGCTCTTGGCATTATGTCACAAACTTGATTATCACCCAAGTCATTTTTTGTCCTTCCTATGGATTTTTCTTTTGCTGCTTCTCCCCTGATTGATGTCACATTGTGCCTAGTTTTTGGGGATTTTAGCTGTGTTCTAGTCCTATTTTCTTTTTCGTTTTTCTTTCACCATTTAGAGGTTTACATTTCCAGACTACAGTGATGTATCAGGTTCCTCTATAATATGTGTAATTCCCTTTTGTATGACCAAACTGGTTTTCAAAATGTCTTCAGGCCTACTCTGATGTTTTCTAGTCTGACTGTTAGGGTAGTGGTAGATTATAGTAAGATAAGTTGTCCACCTCAATAGGAGATACTTTCACGAGTATTTAGTATGACAAATTCAAATGCCTATTCTAATTTGGTTTTTAGTTCTTTTTTCCCTGCTGCTTTAATTTTTGGTGGGATCAGATGTGTCCTAATCATGGAAATACCAGGACTCTAGTTCTTGTCTGTTGTTTCTACATTGCTATTAGCTTTTGTATTGTATAGTCCACCTGACGCACAATTAGTCTACATGTCCCTGATAATCTGTATTATGTGATTTCTCTTTTTGAGGTGTTCTAGATAAGGAATTTAGGAACACCTGCACTTAATAATTGAGGAAAGTGTGCTTACCCCCTTAGACAATGCCACTATGTGTGAAGACATCCATTATGTAGTTGTCTACCTTTAGATGGTAGAGGGTATGCTCTCACATGGAAACCCAATTGAAGAGGCTAGAGGTGCTGTTTTACCTACTACCTTTTGTCTTTGTACTCTATGACAATTCCAGTATTTTGTTTTAGATCACTATAGTCCCATGGTGTATGGCCACTCCTTTGAAGATTGCAGGCCACCTGCTTGCAAATCCCCTGCAATGAATTGTTTTTTGTATACTTGCCAATAGGTCCAGCCTGTGTTTTTCTTTACTCTCACATAGATAGATGGAAGTGGTTCTTGGGTGCCTTGCTAATATATGGGGCATCCCAAGACTAGGAAGTATTTTCTAACACTCTGTTGATAGACTGTTTCTGTGCCTTGTCTAAAGACAATTTGTTCTGTCCACCAATAGATATTTGCTGCTGTACAAACCACTACCAGAGGGGCCCGGACATCAGATTCAGCCTGGGGAGTCAGCGTCAGCACCAGTGCAGCTTGAAGCCAAAGTGAAGGTAACCAGCACAAGCATTGCTGGCAACTAGGACCTCAGTGAAGGCGGAAGCCCTGTGATTAAGTGTGTACCCCTGCCACTGTTTTGAGCAAAAGACGGGGTCACAAATCAGAAAGGAGAAATCGTGGATCATGCCTAGCTGAGAGTCACAGACCGACCAGAATGGCAAGGAGGTTTTGCTTGAGGTGACCCCTTCTGAAACAAGGGTTGCTTCAGAGATCCTAGAATCAGGCCTCTGATTTCTGGTCCTAAAGTGAATACAAGTTTGCACCTTTGTTTGTTGGTTAAGAGATACCTGGGTACACTGGATGCAAATGTGTAGCCCCAACGAATGAGCAGTGCGCCAGCAGAGCAATACAGGAGTTAGGGAAGGACTTGAGATTAGGGTTCAAGTGCTGTGTCTCTGGTGCCTGTTAGATTGAAGTGAAGAAAAGTGGTGCACTGTTTGAGACACTGGACAGGATCGCTAAGAGCATTTGCCTGTTGGGTGACTGCCCTATCCTGAAAGAAGAGACTTTTTTCCTTGAAACTGGACTGTGATTCTTGAGTTACGAGTTGTGCAGCTCCACCGTGGAAACAACAAGAGCCTGCCTGTGAGGCTCAAACGGACACAGGGAGAAGACTCCCCCTCTGGTTGGTTGAACAGCGGCTTCAATTTCCCCAAGGACTTCTTTTTGTCAATAATGTATCCCTTTAGTTGTCCCATTTTTGAAGAGCAGCCCTTTGCAGCTCTTGGCCCTAATTCCTATGGCCCTGTGTGGTCCTCCTGGTCCCAGATATGCTTGATGTTCTAGCCCTCATAAAAGGAAAATGTAACAGTCAATTGGAAAATGTTTTTATTAGATATGAGCTGTTAGCTATTCTGAAATTTAAAATGAATAGTCACTGAAATGCATAGGAGCCCTGAAAATGTCTACTAGATGATTTTAGGATTTGCTTTAGCTTAGGCCAAGAAAAATGATAATTCTGTTTATAATAGTGGCCATTGCTTTCTCCTACTGTCTGTATGTTTATTATGATCCAATACCCGTTTTTCTTGGATTCCTGCTGATACCCTTAGTGCAATGTTTAGACTGGAAAATGCTCCCCTAGCAATAAATTAGGATATTGATAAATTGTGAAAAATGAATGTACAAATATTTTCTATGTTCTTACTGGATCATGGGAATGTCTTCACCTAATGCTGAAAGGGTCGTCTGTCGTAATTTAGCAGCGATTAGATTAAGCATTAGCAGAAGACATCCTGTATTTAGAGACTATCTTGTCTTTCTATGGAATCCATTTTGTATTTGGCAGCCATTTTAGATGGCCATGTGCTCACCATGTACTCAGTCCTATCTTGCTGTTCTCTGCTCGGTATATTTAGCCTCTTCCTCCTACTTTGCACATGCTCAGTTGTGCTTGCAGCTGCTAATATTCTGTAACTGTCAGGATGTGCTTGCTAGCATTGGCAAAACTGTTAGCTCCTCCTACTTGTCGACTGTGCATTTTCTGTATGACCATCTATGTGTGTAACTCTTCTTATGTGCACTTGTACTGCCCTTTTTTAGCCCCTGTGAGGGTATATAAGAGATACTGTGGCCTTCAGTCCTCAGACCATCTCATACAGAGTGCTGCGGCTTCTGTGTGACATGGCCTCACTTGTTGTAATTTAATAAATATGTTTCTCTTGATTACAGATTCTGTGCCAACTTTTTCATGCTGCTTTAAAGGATCAGGTGTTAGTGCAAACCCCTGAGATGGGATTTTTGATTTCCCTCATAGGGGCTGATTCACAGAACTAACTTAAGACAGAATCCTAAACTTACTACTTTTGGTATTCACAGAAGTTAGGATTTTGTCTTAAGTTTGTCTTAAGACAGACTTAAGACAGACTTAAGACAGACTTAAGTTAGGATTTTGTCTTAAGCCTGTCTTAAGTCTGTCTTAAGACAAACTTAAGACAAAATCCTAACTTCTGTGAATACCAAAAGTAGTAAGTTTAGGATTTTGTCTTAAGTAAGTTCTGTGAATCGGGCCCAAAGTTACCAGCGAAACCTTTAAACAGGTAAATAACTTTTAGCCATGCCTGATTTTTAGAAACCAGCACTAAGCAGGCTGGGAGCTGTAGGACTATAGTTATACCAAGAAGAGCAAAACTACCACTAGCAGCTTGCTAGCTGTTTCTAATTTCTTTAAAAATACGACTATCATAGAGTCAATCTCGTGACATGAGGCCATAGTACAACTATGATTAAATGAGCGCCAACTTAGAGGGCTAATGTAAATCGCTTCCAAACAAGACTATTTCCGGGAACACCAGCATTGATTGTGTTTTATCCCGTACCTTTAGCTCCGACTATCCAAACAGGTCAGGGAGAGAGGTGGGGCAAGTGACAGTCCCATCAAACTGGGAAAAGTAGGAGAAGAACAGGTATGTTGCTAGCAGCGGATAGTGGGCCTTATACATGCCGATCCCAGCAACACAATACCAGCTATGAGTGGCCTGCGCTGAGATTCATAACCAGGCATGCTGTAAACAAAGAAAATGCACTGAATGTGTCGCCTTTCTACACGAAAGGTCCTGGTCCAGGTGCAGTCATGCAACAATGTGCTGGATAACCAATGACTTCCGCCCATTTACGTACCACCTTAAAAAATGAATATACTATAAAGGCACGCACATAGCCATAGAAAACATGATTGTAGGTGATCGGAAAGCCAACAAGAAACATAAAAAGTGGGCCCCATACTGAAACATTAAGCATGGCGCCCATGTACATAAAAGTTATGTGCACGTTGTGATGATTAAATAAACAGTGCATGGTACTAGGAACAGTAGCGGTCGGCAGTAGGTGTTTCTGTAGGGCGGTGACGTGGGCAGGAGGAGGGGCAGGGTGGGGGGAAATAATGTATGGATTACGGAGTTTTACAGGTAAGTAAACATTTAAATAAATAAAACGAATTTCGTTGCACAACGAAATTCGTTTTATTTATTTAAATGTTTACTTACCTGTAAAACTCCGTAATCCATACATTATTCCTCCCCCTGCCCACATCACCGCCCTATAGAAACACCTACTGCCGACCGCTACTGACTAGGAATAAGCACCCACAGTGTAACATCAGCAGAAAGTAAGAGAAATAGTCCCCAAAGTATCATATGAACCCCTACGGTGTAAGTAAACTTTAGTTGGGCAGTGCTTCTGACCGAAAAAACGGAAGTGATGTATCGGGAGCGCCACCCAATGAGGAGCCAGCAAACAGGTGCGAAGCAGGTGTGAACCAATGCCAAGCAGGAGACGGGATTACATTCCACAAAGTTATTACAGCAGGTCTTCCAGATACAGGCCCGGTTCCAGGAATTTTTATTTGGGTGGGCCAAGGTTGCATTGTGTTGGGCCACTGCGGGCTCGATTTGTCGCATATATGTCTAGGCAGGCCTATTTCAGGGCCCTCCTTTATCTCGTCTTAATCTTACAAGGCCCAGTAAAACGCACTCTTTCCCAAATCTCTTTCTAAATGTGATCACTCTCAAAAAGTGTTTTTTCCATGTAATGTCCCTTTGATGGGAAGAGGAGGTTTCTGAGGTGGAGGTATCAGGCAAGTGACACTTCTCGGGCTCCCTCTGTGCAAGCCATCAGGGAGAATCCCTCTTCATTACTACCTCTACCTGACCCCGGACTCTGCAGCATACTCCCTTACAGGCTTGATTACCCACTACACCTCTCCAGTGAACCTTATCTCACAGCTGACCTTGGGCCCCAGCCCCATGTCAGGCAACATCAGGCTCCACTTTCATTTTTCCCAGTAAAACATTAGTAAAATCACCTTCAAACTTAAAACATTGAACATAGCAGTAATAATTAGCACGCACTTTAAAGTATGTCCCACAGTAGCCCTTATGACCCGACTCCTAATTAAATAAACAAAAACAGAAAGGCCGGCTTCAGCGCTGATACGAAAGTCTTTTTTGGCACCGCACCAATAACCTCTTTCTCCGTAAATACCGTTACTCCCACCTTCCAACAGTGCCCCTCATCTCCCAATGGCCCCCTCTATTGACCTCCTCCTCAGATTCCCTCAAAGCCACACGCCACATGTGCCCCTCATCTCCCCGTAGCCCTCCCCCTATTGACCTCCTCCTCAGATTCCCTCAATGCCACCCTCCACCAGTGCCCCTCATCTCTCCCTGACTCCCCCCTCCACCCCATGACCTCTTCCTCAGATTTCCTCACTGCCACCCTCCACCAGTGCCCCTCATCGCTCCATAGCCCCTTCTACTACCTCCTCCTCGGATTACCTCACTGCCACCCTCCAACAGTGCCCCTTATCTTTACATAGCCCCTCCCTCATATGGATTTCATTTGTTGCATAATGCTACTCATATCAGTGTAGTATGTGTCAGTACTTTACTCAACGCACACATTATACAGAGACAATGAATCATACAAGTATGTAAATCAGTCTATAGGGAATGTCACACAAGCCAATGAGGATTACAAGGTATATGAATCACATGTCATCCATACTGGTAGGTGGGATATTTTAAGAGGGTTTGGTCTGGGGAAACACAACCGTAGGATTTAAAGAGTATTCCATGGGGGTCAGCTTTACTGATAAAAATGTATATCTGCCCAAACATACTCAATTTAGCAACATTAGAATAATGAAAGACTGGGAAAGTTCTAACTATATCACAAAACAAAAAAAGCTAAGTTCTAACTATACCATCCTTGTTTGTATGCAGCTCTTTGATGACAGTTCATTGGTTACTGTCCTATGTTAGGATTGTAACTTCTGAACTGCAAGTAACACAAGGATCTCTGTGACAAAGGCACTAACCCACTGAGCTATCCAGGGCTTTAAGTAGGCCGGGTCTCACTGGGTCTGAGCACCTGCAACTTTTTTAAGGGGGCCTCGAAACGGGTCTCTATCGGGCTCTGTTTTGTGCGCTGGTCACAGGTAGTCTGTTTTTTTCTGAACTGCAGTGACAGCAGTCTGCTGTCACTGCAGTCTGGAAAAAAGTGCCAGGGCACAAAACAGAGCCCGATAGAGACCCGTTTCGAGACAGCAGGCACATCGGTGTACCCTGCTCACACTACTCAGAAGTGGAAAGTTACGGCATGACGACATGCCAGGTGAGCGTTGTAGGGGGAAGGGAAATCCTTTAAAGAGAGTCATTTTGTCTCTGGATTTCCCTTCTCTTTTTGAATCTCAGGAACAGCAACACTATCGTGATGTCACCAGTGCTTTAAGTGGAAGCTTTTGCAATATCATATAGTTGCTGTTATTTATCAGATGCAACTAACAACCATTGACAAAGTCAATAGTCCTGACTTGTAGGTATGATGTTACTTGTTGTATCACATACCTGGATGCAATGACAGAAACAGCAAAATACAAGTCGGGCCGCACACTGCTTAACATAGATTTTTAACGTACTGTTTTTAAGCCACGTCCTCGATTACATTGGCTACGCCCCTTTGAGAGACCCCCCCAGTTTTTTCATCCAACTTAACGCCCTGAGCTATCCACATAAAATACCGTTCATCTGCATTTGAAAACTACTAACAGACAAATGATTGCTCTCCAGCAGGATTATTATAACCAGCGTTATCTGGGCATTTTGTATTCCTATTGTCGTCCCTTATCGGCCATGATAATGATAAATGCTGTTTAAATGAAGCACACACGAAGTATGTGTCGTGCTGGGCCTGTGCAGATTTTTAAAAGAAAAAAATATTGTAACACATTCTCTTACCTACTCCATTAGTCAAACTTTGTGTCACAGCCTTATGTGATAAGCCACTGCAGGGGTCAGGAAAGGTGCATAGGCATAAACAAACTTCTTTTCTTCTGTGGTGCTTAGAAAAATAAATATCAACGCAGCAGGACAGTAGGCAAAGTTTACCGTTGTCAAAGAAAGGATTTGTCGCCTTTCGACTTGCAGAGATGAAGGGGTGAAAAAATAAACCAAGCCTCATTAACATGTAAATGGTCTTGTAAAGACCTGTGAAGTACTCGGGTGCGGCCGCGATAATCTCTAAACTGTCTGTGTGTGTGTGTGAGCCCCTCAGCCCGGGCTGACACACACAGCGGGGGAGGGTTGAAGCACTCTGATCCCAAAGGCGTTGCGCGCCTGCCTTCAAGCCCTCACTGCGAGGGCCAAGGATCCTGTTTGGGTGGCCTAGGCTGATGTTTGGGTGGGCCTGGCCCACTCGGCCCACCCGCTAGAACCGGGCCTGTCCAGATAGCACTTTCACGCTGCTTAGGCTCGACCGAAAAATTACAAAAAAGTTTGAGGCTGCTGTCAAAGTCCTGGGGAGGTTGCAAAATCCCTGCTGAACATCGACTGCACGAGCCTCAACATAATGAGCTGTAAACCTGCTTTTTGCAGGGTTTCCTTCATGGATGTCATTTACGGGTTGCCTGGGACGGCTGTTTGCCTGGCTACCCCTTGCGATCCCTAGCACTTCCTATGCGAACCGTGGTTTCAGAGGCAAGATCAAGGAAAAGAACAGAGGGGCAGCTCTACATTCTTTATTCTTTGGCCGTTTTTTTCATTATAGTAATGCAGTAATAATTACAGTCATAGTGAATAATGGAATATTTATATTCTAGTAGTCACAACTACTATAGTAAAAAATGGAGCACTCATAGCTGGAACGGGACTGCGGCCGTGATAAGTAAAAATGGTTTAAATGTATGTTGTGTGTTCTTGCTGGGAGCAAGGATATCATGTTGTGATATTATGCCATCACTATACCCTATAAGTATGATATAGGGTTGGCATAAATTCAAAAAATTCTGGCATAGGCATATCTTATGTCATCTATACTACTATTATAAAGGAAGAACTTTGAACCTTTGAGGCGGGTAAACTCGGGAACCACAGCGGCAATCCACACACCCGATACATCGTTGTAATCGTCAGGGTGTGCAGATGGACATAGGCTATATAAAAGTAATAAATATACGTTATTTAAAAAATTTACCGAAAAAAAAGTAGTCCCTTGGAAGAAGTGAGGAGCGCGGGGAGTAGTGTATTAGGGTAGTGTTGTAGTGTTTGTGTAGTGTAGGGTCATGCTGGGGTGTAGTGTTTTAGGGTTTAGGGTAGTGTCGTAGTGTTTGTGTAGTGTAGGGTCATGCTGCGTGAAGTTTTTTAGGGTTTAGGGTAGTGTTGTATTGTTTGTGTAGGGAAGTAAAGTGCTTTATGGTAGTGTTGGGGGGTCGTGCTGGGTAGTGTAAATGTAGGAAAAGGACTGTGTGTCAAGGTTGGGTGGTGCAGGGGTACTACATTAGAGTGTAGGGTAGGGTAGGGTAGGCTAGGGTACTCTTACTTACCTTTACAACTTTTACAACGAGTATACCTTTAACATGCATGCCTTTGCGTTGTAAAGGCATGCGTGGTAAAGGCATATTCGTTGTAAAAGTTTTCGTTGTCCTAATTTGCGGAGTAATAGTACTTGCGGTATTTTTTTGCGGAGTTATGGTATGCGGGGTATTTGTGTGCGGAATAACGTCACGTAAGGGTCATGTGACATGGCTTCCCTGCAAAGTATATCAGGGTAAAGGGTCATAGGATGTCCCCACCTGTGATGTCATGAAGGTAATTTGGAATGTGATGTCACTTCCGCTACCCCTGGCATTTTGGTGAATTGATGCCCAGGGGTTTCATTCTCACTTTTTCGACACTGGGTTATATTGGCTCTTCAATGGGAGACTGTGTAAATATGTTGGTATATCATGTGACATATGGTGGTGCTGTGTGAGATAGAAGGTCTAAAGTATTGTAAAATAATGGTCTGGTGGCAAATCTAATACTGACTCAGAAGCGAGTACCATACATGCCAACTTTTTAGAACTGGAAGGTGGGGAAATTTAAAAAAACAATCGGGAGATTCTATTTACTGCATTGACTACTATTGAAGTTCAAGTACATTCAGGTAGGAGACAGCCAAAATATAGCCATTTTTTGCTTCAAATCAAGAATCTCTAGGCTGAATTGAATCTATTGGCATACATTTACTATTGATATCATTTATTATTAAAATAGCTTTCTAACACACCTCTTGCAAGGAATTAATACAATCCACGTCAATAGACCCGATACCGGCGGGATATTCCCGATTCTTTAAATTGCTTCCACTTCAATAGAGGTCAATGGGGAAAATCCATTATCCAGTTTTTTTAATTGTTTTTTCCCCAAAAATCCACCACTTTCTTGTTCTAAAATGTTGGTATTATGTAATTTAGCCCACATTAAAATACATATAGTATCTCAATTAATGATCATCCTTATTGTTCTTTGCATTGTCTCTATGTAAACAAAGTAGGAACTGCATTTGACTAGCTTTTGAACAAAGACCTAACGCTATGCTGAAGCAAGGACTACAATACCCAGCATGCTCTATTCTGGAAGAAGCTCTATGAGGGGGGAACGTCTCGGCGGCTTCGTCTCCGGATCTGTTTTCTCCGGCGTGTCCGGATGTACGCACAGGTCGCCAGTAGCAGAGACAGCACAAGCAGCTGACTGCTGTAGTTCTAGTGCGGCGCTCTCCTTGTACACAGAGGTTTTGCAGATGTAGGATTCCCGTTCGGGTCATCTGCTTGTGTCAGACAGGAGGTTTTGTAGATCTGTGTTCCTTGCAAGCTTTACTCATTTTGAACAGCAGGTGAGACAGCTTTTATCCCCGTTCTCAGATAAAATATATTCGAACCTATTTCTACTCTTTACAGCTACCTGTTTAAGCTTTGCTTACCACTCGTACAGTGTTCGTAGCCCCTTCTTAAACAGTCCATCCTGGTTCTTTTCTTTGCAGTCTTGAGTTATAGTTTTGGTTTTGTGGGATTATACCGGACTACACATCCGAGAAAGTACACGGACTAGATGAACTACTAGATGAATTTTACCCAAAAATCTTCCCAAACTGGATAAATATGATAAAAAAATTGTAAAACATTTCTGGGTTCAGTAATTTATACGATATTCTTTCTGTGCCCTTTTCTCGCTAAACACGGTTTTGAATACTGGAATGCCTGAGTTACTTCGTAGACCTTTTATTATCATGTAATTACAATTATGTGTGATCGACTATTAGTGGGGGCTACGTGAGTTCATGTAAATAACAGGTGGTATAAATGGACCAGATGAGACAAGGTATTGTTAGTATGCAGGTATATCTTTCAAAGAATGAGCTATTGTGGTCTAAATGTTATTTGCTCTGTATTAAAATTGCAACTAACTCTTTTACTTCAGCCTGTGGAGTGTTGTAGGGAAGACAATCAGCGGCCGGCCACTAAAACTTTATCAAAACATCAGTGCTCACTGTATTTGTCAAACAGTTATATGCATCATAATTAGGGCTCTCGGTTTTATGGTACTTATTTTTTTGACATTTCCTTAGGTATGTATCCATATTTATTTTTTGGGTTAATTTCATTTGTATTTATCCTTATTTATTTAGGTTTTTGTGGAAGATGAAGCTGAAAATTGTGTACTTCCACATTTATTTAACTGCTACATGTACACTCTTACTTGAATGTCTGACAGGTTTCAGTGATATAAAGACCCACTGATGATAAATCAATATACATATGAAGACATACATATTTTTATATTGACCGTTGTGCTCTTCTGCTCCTCTGCTCCAGGTACAGGCTCCCAGATTGCCTTGTGGCCAATCCTGAAGCTGATCTCATGCATGAGGGCAGCTTCAACAATGGCCTGGGCGCCCTCGATTTGTGCTTATGGACAGACTGGGTGTCTCTGCCTGCTCCCTTCAACCCAGCAACGGAACTGGGTTGGAGAGAGCTTTCACTGCCCATGACGGTTTGGAGCTGGCCAGCCATGCTTGTATGCACAGTGAAGGTAGTGCACCTACCACTCCCCTCAGTGCCTGTCGCCACCCAAGCCTCACCCCAAGACACGACCGCAGAGGAAAAATAAAAAAGTGTTTATTATCGTTTTATTTTTCCTTTACTGATGATTTTGCGGGGGGTTCGCTTCTCCGGCATAGCGGAGAAGCCGTCGCTGATCTTTTAACCCCTTCCCTGCAAGGGTAATTCCCCCACAGTGCAGGGGGGGGGCGAGCGTCGCGGGTCGTCGTGAGTCACGGGGGAGCTGTGATCATGACGGTCTTGTCTCGACCCCGCCCACTGATTAATTCGCCCACGCAGACGGGGAATTAACTGCGTGTCGGCGGAGCGGCGCCATTATGACGAGACCAGGTCATCATGAGCACAGCTCCACCGTGACTCATGACGAGCTGGTCTTGTCACGAGCACCGAAGGGGTTAATATATTTGTTATCGACACCCACCTTCAAAATATTCATTTTTATATCTAAGGAATCGAAAGCATGATAGGCTCAAGGATTCAAGGATGTCTGATTAGCTCTTCATTAGAGATTTAGTGTTTGTTCTGACAGATGCAACCTTTAACTAGTACGAAATAAGCAAGCATTGGCAAAGCCAATAGGTCTTGCCTTTTGATTTTGTCATTGGGTTTTGGATTCAGCAAAGAAAAGTGTTCCACTCCAGATGAGAAATAGCTTTGACAGAAAGAAAGAAAAGAGTAAAGCCAGCATAATGATTTAATTGTTGCACGCGTCATCATGTATGCATGTGTGCATCATGATGCTACATCTGTCCATTATGATGATGTGTATGTGTTGTGATGTGGCAGCCATTTTATTTAATCTCTCTTTCCAAGATGGTGGACACCCATTTTTAATAGGTAAATGAAAAACGTTCAAAAGTGTGTAAAAGCCCATACGTGTCTTTTATATGTTTTGCAAAACATTAGATTGCAGCTACCAGCCCCCTTCTAAAAAGAAAACATAACAAAATGCGACAGCTGGTAAAGTGTGCAAGAACAATAGATTAGAGGGTAGTGATGATAAATGAACACAGCTGAACGGTGTCAACAGTTGGCGGTGGGTGAGCATGGGAGGTGCAGGGACAGTCAATGCCACGCAGCAGAGCGGCTGGAGGAGAGGTGTAGAGAGCAATGTACAAATGTGGGGGATGGAAGGAGATTTGAAAATCAACTAAAGGTGGACGGAGATTGGTGGGAGAAGCAAAGAATGAGTTTGGGGGCACTCAAGGGAGAGGAAGAAAGCACATGCACTCCCATAGAGTGCTTCACGGAAAAGAAGCACGCAGTGAAGAGATAGGTGCAAGTGAGAAGAGAATAAGGACACAGAAGAAAAGTATGGCAAATAGGGAATGCATGGTGATGAGAAAGGAAGAGCTCTGAGGGAAAAAGAATGAGGAGAGTAGCAGGAAAGAGAATGGAAGAAATGAGAAAGCACTGATACAGGCAAAAACAGTAAATAAAAAGGTGCAGTGAAAAAACTGTTGGTGAAAGTAGGGCTAACTGTGAGGAGAGGTGCTAGAAGGATGGCACTGGGAAGTGAAGTCAATTTGGAACCAACAGTGTAATAGCAAAATAGGGCAAGACATTTTAGGGTGTGAGGAGAGAACAGGAAAATGAGACAAGGTGAAAATGACATGAAATGGACGATAGTGTGGGAGAGCAAGGAAAATGTATCGAGATAAATAAAAGTGTGAGTGAAAGAGAACAGAGTAGAGGGAAAGAACGAGTGACAAATCACAATGGTAGAGAGAAGGGGGTAGAGAATGAGTAGAGTGAATAGAAAGAGAGGAGATCATTTACAAGAGAGGGGGCATAAGAGGGAAATGCTGTGGACTGGTATGGAGATTAGGACACTAAGAAAGGAGAGGTCAAAAAGAAAGCCCTGTAAAGTGGAGAGCAAGGAAGAAAACAGAATTGAGGAGAAGAGAACAGGAACATAATGACTAGAAAAGAAGAGCATTTTGAGAACATTTAGTGTGTGAAGGGTGGCCAAAGTAGAGAAAGGAAAGAGAAAATGAACTAGAGCAGTGTTTCCAAAACCTTTTAGAACCACAACCCTCTTTTTAGCTGACAAACTTTTGCGACCCACCTAGTATTAACGAACTTGAATTAGGCTTTTTTTATTTAACTAAAGCATCGTGTTGTAGCGCACTGTCATTTACAGACAGCACATTTTCTTTTGGAGTGGCCACTAAATTTGCACAGACATACAGTTTTACAGATAATGATATATTAAACATAAATGTTAATTTGTGGAAATCGTGATTCATTGAATATCATTTGCATATCACTAAGAGAAAGTGTCTTGATTTGTTTTGATCCTATTAAAATTTTTGATTCCATCACATTTTAGAATTACATAAAACATTTCTTCATATTTGCTTTCCAAACAGTTACAGTTCTTTTACAAGTATTTACATTTTGTTGTTTGTTGTTGTATGCCATCCTAAAGCTTTTCCTTTCTCTGTACCCCAGCTAGATTGTCACCTTATTCACTTTACTTTTCTTTCTTGGACTGCAAACTGTTAGGGGTTTGTAAACATCAATTTTCATGTTAAAAAAAATAAGCAGCAATTTGTCAGAAGACGTAGCCTGAAATTTTGCCTTTGTCATTGAACTTCAACAAATGACACACGATAAATACAGAATTTAAAGGCACCTTTGTTTATTGCTTGACAACATGACAACATGACCGCCCTCAAGCACGCCACCCACAAGCACCACCAGCTGATCCGCACCACCAAGAAGACAGCATTCAAAGAACGACTGGACAACAACGCCCACGACAGCAAGGAACTCTTCAGCATCGTCAAAGAACTCTCCAACCCCAGCGCCGGAAACAACGACATCACTCCCTCGCAAGACCTCTGTGACTCTCTCGCCTTGTTCTTCTATCGCAAGATCGCCGACATACACAACAGCTTCGGCGCACCAACCACGCACCCAACCGCCGAACCAACGCCCCCCACCGCCACCCTCTGCAACTGGACCCCGGTCAGCACCGAAGACACCACCCGCACGATGAACACCATCCACTCCGGATCACCAACCGACCCCTACCCCCACCACATCTTCAACAAGGCCGACTCCATCATAGCACCCCAACTACGGGAGATCATCAACACATCCTTCCACACCACCATCTTCCAGGAGAGCTGGAAGCACACCGAGCTCAGCGCCCTCCTGAAGAAACCAACAGCGGACCCCACCGACCTCAAGCGGACCGACCGTCCCATCTCGCTCTTCCCTTTTCCTGGCAAAGTCATCGAGAAGACCGTCAACCGACAGCTCGCCGCCTTCCTCGAAACAAATGGATCCCTTGACCCCTCGCAGTCCGGTTTCCGAGCCAACCACAGCACCAAGACCGCCCTCATCGCAGCCACCGATGACATCAGATCCCTGCTCGACAACGGGGAAACAGCAGCCCTCATCCTCCTGGACCTCTCCGCAGCGTTCGACACTGTCTGCCACCGCACCCTAGTACAGCGCCTCAACAACATCGGAATCCAAGAGAAGGCACTGGAGTGGATCATCTCGTTCCTCGCCGGAAGAACCCAGAGAGTCCGCCTCCCCCCTTTCAAATCCGAGGCCACCGAAGTCATTTGCGGCGTACCACAAGGATCATCACTAAGGCCAACCCTCTTCAACGTCTACATGAGCCCCCTCGCAGCCATCGCACGCCAACACAACCTCAACATTATCTCCTACGCCGATGATACCCAGCTGATCCTCTCACTCACCAACGACCCCCGCCACCGCCAGAACCCGCCTACACGAAGGG
The DNA here is from genome assembly GCF_964261635.1 of Lissotriton helveticus. Lineage (NCBI taxonomy): Eukaryota > Metazoa > Chordata > Amphibia > Caudata > Salamandridae > Lissotriton > Lissotriton helveticus. Next base: position 247,784,344 of record NC_136057.1, on the reverse strand, counting down.
ATGAAAGACGTCGCCGAGTGGATAAAGAACAGCCGCCTGAAACTGAACTCAGACAAGACGGAAGTCCTCATCCTGGGATCACCGCCCTCCGCCTGGGATGACTCCTGGTGGCTCCCTGCCCTGGGCACCACTCCCAAGCCAACGGACCACGCACGCAACCTGGGCTTCATCCTGGACTCCTCCCTCTCGATGACCAGACAAGTCCACGCTGTCTCCTCATCGTGCTTCAACACCCTGGGTATGCTCCGTAAGATCTTCCGATGGATCCCCACCGAGACCAGGAAGACCGTCACCCAGGCACTCGTCACCAGCCGACTGGACTACGGGAACACCCTCTACACCGGAACCACAGCCAAACTTCCGAAAAGACTCCAACGCATCCAGAACGCCTCCGCACGACTCATCCTGGACATCCCCCGACACAGCCACATCTCTGGCCACCTGAGAGACCTGCACTGGCTCCCCGTCAGCAAGAGGATCACGTTCAGGCTCCTCACCCACGCACACAAGGCTCTCCACGACCTGGGCCCCAAGTACCTCAACGACCGCCTGTCCTTCTACACGCCCACCCGCCAGCTACGATCAACCAGCCTCGCCCTTGCCACCGTACCACGCATCCGCAGAACCTCCGCCGGAGGAAGATCCTTCTCCTACCTGGCAGCCAAGACATGGAACTCCCTCCCCATCCACCTTCGACTGACCCAGGACCATCTCTCCTTCAGGAAACAACTCAAGACCTGGCTGTTCGAGCAGTAACGTACCCCTCTCCCCCAGCGCCTTGAGACCTTTCCGGGTGAGTAGCGCGCTATACAAATGTCATTATTGATTGATTGATTGATTGATTGATTGCTTGCACTTTCACAACCCACCAAAAAGTGGCTTGCGACCCACAGTTGGGGAACCCCTAGGCTGCAGAAATTGAAATGCAAACACCACAAGCTTGGGAGGGGGTTTGGTTGTGGGATTTAAGAAAAAGAAACAATGAAAAAGGAGAGACTAGGGAGAACAAGTGAAGAAGGCTGGAATGACATGGAAAAGACAGGAGGCCGAAAAACTGTCATTGCATTTAACCCAAGGCTACCTGTTAATGACAAAGCACGTCTGTAGAGATCTGCATCTTGCTCTCTGTTTATATGTCAGAAAATGTCATTTATCCTTATTTCCGCTTTACTTGCTTACTAATTTTTCATCCTTGTTTGGATTAAAAGTGACCTATAGCTTTTGGACTTTGTTTAATCTAGTTACTTTTGTGCTAATAGATTCCAGGAAGCCCATGATCTTCTCTGTGCTCAGCCCTCACATCCATCTACCAGACCATGTAACATTGTGCTGGAAAACTTAAAGGCACACTGTACATATAACCATGATGCAAGACGGGGGGCGTGGCTTGCGCGCCGCTCTGAGATGGCAGATCGCGCTTGAGCTCCGGGACGTCAGCGCTGTTGGGACGAGTTTAGGATCCCTTTTGAAGACGCTGCAGCCTCCGCTCCTGGCATCTTGCTTCGGAATATGCCGTGACTGTGTTGAGGGGCGCTACTTGTACTGAAGTGGGCTCCATCGCTCTGATTTTGCGAGCGGCCGCCATTTTGTTTCCGTGGTGGCGTCGCTCGTATCTTTTACCCCCGAGTGCTGTGGCGGCTTCTGGACAATTCAACTGCCAAAATGAGGTGACTTTTTCTTTCCATCTAGCCCATGGTGCTCCCACGGTGGTATTACTTTGCTTGCAGCCATTTACATGATTTACTATGTACAACAGAGGTTTTTTTCTCTTCTTCTTTGCCCCTCAGCTGAGGCTTTTTGCGCTTTTCTGACCACCTTGGCATGCTGTGTTTCCCAACCTGATTTAGAGGTTTGCCGGTCAGCTTGAAGGCTCTGCTATTTTACCCTGTGGTGGAGGCTGTTATGTCACTTCTCTTTTCAGTTCCTCCTGTTCGCCATTTACTGCGGTGATTCTGTGGTCATACTCTCTGCTTGCTCTCCTCACGCTTTCTCCTGTCAGTGAGCCTTGGGGTGTTTGCCACTTTTTGGTCCTTTGTTGCGGGCTGGTCTCATGGCCGACAATATGGGTCCTCCTTCCACCACCAAGGATTCGAAGGGAGCTTTAAAAAGATCTAAGCAAACTTCTCCCATTCCAGAATCTTCTCAGAAAGACTCCAGTGCCACTTTGGATACTATCTTACTGCGTCTAAATGCAGTACATGATATCGCGCAATCTACAAAGACTAATACTGATTTGTTGCAAGTTGAGGTAGCAGCTATCAGAAATGATTTTAAAGCGTTATCTGTCAGAGTTGATGCCACAGAATCCCGCATTAGTGGTGTGGAAGATTCTACGCATCAACATTCAAGGAATCTTCAACAACTGGAACGCTCAATGGCGGCTTTGAGGAGAGACCTCACGGAGCAGGAGGATCGTAATCGAAGAAGCAACTTACGAATTTTTGGTTTGCCTAAGAAGACCAAGAAGTCTGCCTCATCCATGATTGACTTTCTATCCCAATGGCTTCCTTCGATTCTACAAATTCCATTTTTGAGAGACTTTGAGATTGAGAGAGCTCACCGTGTTCCTTCGTTCAGGTCTAAGTCCTCGACAACTCCTAGGGCTGTCATCTTCAAACCACTGCGTCATCAGCATTCGGAGCAGATTTTGGCCCACATCAGAAAGGTCAAGTTTGTGACTTGGGAGGGTCATCGAATTTCTATCTCACAAGATTTTGCCAGAGACACTGTCATTCGTAGAAAGGGGTTTCTTAATCTACCAGGGTTTGACAAATCCACACGCACGCTCGCATTTGCGAGGGAGAATGGATGAGGACGAGCTATTTTTAGGTCCTACTCGCCCTTTCTGGCGAGTAGGAAATCAAACTAACTTTTGTCCTCTGTCTTTAAAAACAGAGCAAAAGTGACAAGATAACACGATTTAAAGGCATTTTTATTGCTCACAAAGGAAATGAGCAATAAACATGCCTTTAATTCTTGTTATCTTGTCACTTTTGCTCCGTTTTCAGAGACGGAGGTCAAGTGGGTTGGAGTCAGGTCGAGGGGATTTTCCATGGTACTAGACCTGCATGACTAGTACCATTTTTCGGATTTGTCGAGCCCTGTCTACGGAAACGTCTTATAGACATGCACATCCCCTTTTCTTTTGCTGGTCCTTCCAAATTTCGCATCACACTCAATGGTCGTTCTAGAGTTTTTGATGAACCTTCCGAGCTTTCTTCTTTTCTAGATAACCAATCTCAGTCACAGATGGACTCTTTTTCTGCTCCTGGTTCTTCTGGAACATGATTCCTTTGTGTTTCTGTTCTTCTGTGGTTTCTTACATATTCTTGTATACAAGATGTCACTGTTTCAGTGCTGCATGTTGGTTGGGACTTGTCCCTCTTTTTCAGTTGTTGTGCAGTTGTCGTGCTTTTTGTAGCTCCAACATAACAGATGGTGTCTTCTCCTGCTTTTTGTCTTTCTGCGACGTGTTTCTTCTTTTAGCTGTACTTTTAGCTGTAATAGGTCACTGTTTTTCGGTGTTGTTGGAACTGGGGTAGCCTGGCCTAGGGCAAGACATATACTTCAGAGGCACAGTGTTAAGGTTGCAGACCACCCAAAAGTAAAACCACGCAATAGCACACAAAAGAAAACACTACACTACAAATTGTGGGAAAATACGTACTGTTTATAAAAATAATATTTTCTTTGTGGTCAAAATTTACAGTTTGACATTTCAGATTATTGATATTTCAGCAAATAAACCTCTTTAACTCTAGCAAATTATCATATAATTTTCCAATTACAGTTCGTACAGTTTTCTAGAGATCAGAAAAACCCACTCTTCAAATCACACTCAATACTTTTCCCGGTCAGAATATAAGAATCAAGGGTACATTTGTGATCAGTTGTTGTCCATGTTACAATACACTTCTCCACTATATGGTTACAGAAAGGAAGGTGCAGTCTACAGTTTCAATATGTCATTAAACAACTCATAGGCAAGTACATTACCCCACAGCTCTTAGGTATCTGCTCAACTCAACAGACCTCTACCGGATGTAGATCTTCTCAGCATAACCCACCAGTTATGTGGCTAAAAGGGAAGACACAGTAGAATTAGCAAGGCTCTCCCCCTGGTTAACTTACAGGCTACACCTTTCTGGTGGAGGATCTACTTTCTCAATTAATAATAAACTGTAAGAGTTTTTATTCGGGAACCCTGTTGTCCCCTGCACACCTTTCTCCTCTCTCCTCTGAGTCAATTAGCAGTTAGTTTCACGTGGGCTGGGCGGATCACTAGCCCAATTCCACGTGTTATGCTTTCTGGGACTTGTCAGTTAATCATTTGGGTCTTAGTCCCGCTGTTCCGGTGTTTCTAGACAACCGGTGCTGCCGCCTCCCGCTCCCTCTCTACCCGGCTTACTTTTTAGATAGAAGGTGAGTTAGCGGGTGTTGTCCCTCTTCGCGCGGTGTTGATGGAGTCTTGTAGCAGTCGGGGCGGGCGGGGGAAGACAGGAAAGGCTATCCCAGCCCAAGGCTCCCCACCAAAACGACCGTTGCGGCGCTTCTGCCTCCTTCGAGGGGTCTCCTGACTGGAGCTCCGTCGCGGCGCTCCTCCGGTGACGCGGCCGGCTCTTCTCCGGCGATACACTTCCCCACCGGGCATGCGCGGAAGCGCTCGCTCTTCTCCCGCCTCCTCTAGCGGCCGCTCACAGGAAGGACGCTGCTCACCTCGGAGTCGCTGCTCTTCTGGGCCTGCCCGAACCTAGGCCCCTCCTGCCTCAAGTAGTGATCTCGCTGGGGACATGCGCGGAAGCGCTTTCTTACTTCAATCAACGCGGCCGGTGCCCCGGGGTCCCACAGTCAGTCACTTCCCTCACCGGCTTCACAGGAAGGATGTGCGCAAGCAGCGCCTTCGCTCCTCAGGACACCTAAGGCTCCACAGTCCCACGCCTTCCCCCGGGCACGACAAGGAACTCCAGCTACGTCACGGGGTTCACAGCTGTTCTTTCACGCTGGTAGGTGCAGCGCTGGGCATGGGAAGTTAGGGAGATCTTCAGTAAGAGTGTCCTGTCAGCTTTCACAGGGGTGCAGACTTGAAAGGGTCTTCCTTCACACGCTGGTAGCTTTTCCTTTCAGCAATTGATGTATGGGGAGGGATTGGTCAAAGGCTGAAGGGGGAACGTCTCTCTGAAGTGACTGTCTGCCTTCAAGACAAACTAGCTGCTCTCAGTGCGTCCACCTCCTCTCACCACTGCCTCACTCCTCCACACTTGGGTCAGCACAAAATGGCCTCCTGACCCCTGCCCTTTTATAGACAATCCACCCAGGGTCTAGTAGGGTCCAGAACGTTCTGGAAAGCCTATTGTTATCCTATGGGGCAGTCTAGAATGTGGCAGTTGAAAACAGTTAGAGCCCTCCATTTTGTGATTTACAACAGTTTCCTGACAGAACAGGTCTCTGGGCCTGAGGTAAAAGATTATGGGGGGAAAAAGAACACCTATCCCCATGGCCAACACCTTTAAAAAGTAGCAGACACAAAAATACTAAGGGGATGAGGAGCAAAAAGGGGACAAAATAAAGGATAATGAGGAGGGACTGCGCAAAAAATCCAGACAGGTCTAACACGCGTCCCCCCCAGCTGAAAGTGGGGAGAGCTACCCAACCCCTTGGGAGTCCTCTTCACTAAGGCGGAAATACCTGGAGAGACCGTCTGCATTGGCGTGGTCCACTCCAGGCCGATGTTCCACCCGGAAGTCCATTCCCTGTAGGGAGATGGACCACCTCAACAGCTTGGGATTTTCCCCCTTCATTTGCATCAGCCAACGAAGGGGGCGGTGGTCAGTCTGAACCAGGAAGTGCGAGCCAAAGAGGTATGGCCGCAGCTTCTTCAGAGCCCACACCACCGCAAAAGCTTCCCTCTCAATTGCACTCCACTTCTGTTCCCGGGGAAGCAGTCTCCTGGATAGAAAGACTACAGGCTGATCCAGGCCCTCTTCATTTAGTTGCGATAACACTGCCCCAATGCCATGTTCGGATGCATCTGTTTGCGCAATGAACTCCTTGGAGAAATTGGGAGCCTTCAGGACCGGTGCTTCACACATTGCCTGCTTCAACTTTTCAAAGGCTTGCTGACAAGCCTTTGTCCAAACTACCCGTCGAGGTTGTTTCCTAGAGGTGAGCTCTGTGAGGGGCGCTACAATAGTGCCATACCCCTTCACAAAGCGACGGTAGTAACCTGTGAGGCCCAGGAAAGCTCGGACCTCAGTCTGTGTCTTGGGGGGTTCCCAGGCCATGATTGCCTCAATCTTCGCCTGCAGGGGCTGCACTGACCCCCTACCCACCAAGCGTCCAAGGTATACAACCGACCCCTGCCCAATCTGGCATTTGCTGGCTTTGATGGTCAATCCAGCTTGTTTCAGCGCCTGGAGAACTGCTTGCAAATGTTGCAAGTGGTCCTCCCAACTGCTACTGAAGACAGCAATGTCATCCAGGTAAGCAGCCGAGAAACCCTCCATTCCAGAGAGGACCTGGTTCACCAGTCGCTGAAATGTGGCAGGGGCGTTCTTGAGACCAAAGGGCATCACACAGAACTGGAAGTGTCCCTCGGGCGTGGAAAAGGCTGACCTTTCCCTTGCTCCATCTGTCAAGGAGATCTGCCAGTACCCTGAAGTGAGGTCAAAGGTACTGAGGTATTGAGCAGCTCCTAGTCGGTCAATTAATTCATCCGCCCTGGGGATGGGATGAGCATCAGTTTTGGTAACTGAGTTCAGTCCTCGGTAATCCACACAGAACCTCAGTTCGGGTGTGGTGCCCGGTGGGGCGGCTTTTGGGACTAGCACCACCGGACTGGACCAAGGGCTGCTGGACGGTTCTATCACTCCTAGCTCCAGCATCTTGGCAACTTCGCCATGGATGCTAGCCTTCACCTTGTCCGACAGCCTATAGGTCTTGGATTTCACTGGGGGGCTGTCTCCTGTGTCCACATCATGGGTACACAGGTGGGTTCTTCCTGGAACAAGGGAAAACAGTGAAGAGTACTGCCCCAACACCTGTCGGCAGTCCTCTCGTTGCTCAGGAGTGAGAGACGGGGAGAGAATCACTCCCTCCACCGACCCATCCTTCTCTTGACATGAAAAGAGGTCTGGGAGAGGCTCGCTTTCTGCTTCCTCAGCACCATCAGTCACCAACATGAGGATGACCTCTGGCCTCTCATGGTGGGGTTTGAGGCGATTGGCATGCAGCACCTGTAGGGGCTGCCTCGGGGTCTTAAGATCCACCAAGTAAGTGGCCTTACCCTTTTTCTCCAACACCTCAAAGGGGCCTGTCCAACGATCCTGAAGGGCACTTAGCTCTCCAGGTTCCATCACCCAGACTTTCTGGCCAGGCTCCAACTCCACCGGGTGAGCATTCTGATCATACCATTCCTTCATGACTGCCTGACTGGCCTCCAAGTTGTCAGCAGCCTGCTTCCACAACTTGGCCATCTGGCTTCTGAAGGCCAGCATGTAGCTCACCACATCCTGGGGAGGTTTTCTGGGAGACTTCTCCCATCCCTCCTTCACCAGGCTGAGAGGCCCACGAACCGGATGCCCATACAACAATTCGAACGGGCTGAAGCCCACTCCTTTCTGTGGCACCTCTCTGTAGGAAAACAGTAAGCAAGGTAGGAGGACGTCCCACTTCCTCCGTAAGCTCTCTGGCAGACTTCTTATCATGCCCTTCAGGGTCTTATTGAATCTCTCAACCAGTCCATTGGACTGGGGGTGATAAGGAGTGGTGAACCGGTAGGTCACCCCACACTCCTTCCACATGGTCCGCATGTAAGCAGACAGGAAGTTAGTCCCCCTGTCAGACACAACCTCCTTCGGGAATCCTACCCTAGTAAAGATTCCCATCAGGGCCCTAGCTACCACAGGTGCAGTAACAGTCCTCAGAGGGATGGCCTCTGGGTACCGTGTGGCATGATCCACCAGAACCAGGATGAACCTGTGACCAGCTGTTGTTGGTGGATCCAATGGCCCTACAATGTCGATGCCCACCCTTTCAAAGGGGGTGCTAACGACAGGAAGTGGTTCCAGGGGAGCCTTTAGCTTCACCCCTGTCTTCCCACTGGCCTGGCAGGATACACATGTCCTACAGTATGTGTTGGACGCCACTTTCATCTGAGGCCAGTAAAAGTGGAGGACAAGCCGTGCAAAGGTCTTGTCCTGGCCTAAGTGTCCTGCCAGTGGTATCGCATGAGCCAATTCCAGCAGAAAGGCTCGGTATTGCTGCGGGACCACCAAGGCCCTTGATGAGCCAGGTAGAGGTACCTTTGGTTCACTGTAGAGGAGGCCATCCTCCCAGTAAATATGGTAGTGCCCCGTAGCATCACCTACTGCCTGGGCTTCAGCCTGACGCCTCAGTCCCTCCAGGGTAGGGCACTCTCTCTGCCCCTTACAGAATTCCTCTCTGGTAGGACCTCCCTCCACATGCCATTCAGCAGGGATGGGTAAATCCTCCAGAGAGTCTACTCCCCCCTCCACGGACTCCTGGCCTACCACTGCAGGTGGCCGATCTGTCTCATGGGGCGTGGAAGCCGAAGCAGGCTGTCCCTGTCTCCGTTTCTGACCCTTTTTGGCAGCGGGTTGGGCCATTGTTCCAGGCTCCAACCCAGGCGAACTCCCTCTCCGGGCAGTCGCAGAGCGTGTGCTTACACAGGCCCAGTCAGGTGTACCCAGCATCGCAGAATGCGTCCGGTATTCCACCTCTCTCCAAGTGTTGTGCTCCATGTCATTCCCCAACAGACAATCAACTGGCACGGCAGGGCTTACGGCAACTCGCAGTGAACCTGCAACCCCTTCCCACTCAAAGGGAACCTCAGCCACTGGATAGTGGCCCATTCTGCCGTCAGCCATCGCGGCGGGGTGGAGTACATTAGGAACAACCTGCTCTGGAGACACCAGTTGACTTCTCACCATAGTCATACTGGCTCCTGTATCTCTCAGAGCCTCCCCTCTTTGGCCATTGATGGTAACCCATTGCCCATACTTGATAGTATTTGGGGGCACCTGGATCTTTGGCACCATCTCCCGCTCTCCCAGGGACACTAAGGTGACGCCCGCCCACTCACCCCCCTTATCTAAGGGCAACTCCTCCCCGAGCGCTACACTAGCTACTCCCGGTGACTTTCCTCCGGTGGGAGGGGGTGGTCTCTTTGGGCATTTGACATCTCCCTTATAATGTCCAACACCACCGCATTCAAAACAGTGGAGAACCCTTGGCTGCTGGCTTTGGCCAGGATTAGGGTTTCTGGGCGGGTTTGCCCTAGGGGTGAAACCTGCTCCCTTACCTTGGAAATTATTTTGGGGACCTTTGGAGAACTCCTTCTTTTTATCTCCTCCCTCTTTCTTCTGGGGGGCGCCCTGTCCGGCTTTTTGAGAATCCCCTCCAGTCCCCTTGGAGGACACCCGGGTACTTGCCCAAGTGTCTGCCTCCTCTGCAAGCTTCCGGGGATCGGTCAGCTTGCTGTCCACCAGGTGTTGGCGCAACTCGGGAAAACATTTCTCGAGGAGGTGTTCTTTTAAAAATAGATTGTACAGCCCCTCATAATCTTTTACCTCGCTGCCCTTGACCCAACCCTCTAAAGCTTTCTTGGCGTAGTCTAGAAAGTCTACCCAATTCTGGTTACTCATTTTGTGACTTCCCCTGAATTTTTGTCTGTACCTTTCAGGGGTAAGTCCAAACTTTTTCACCAGTGCCACCTTCATGGCAGGGTAGTGGGTTTGCTCATCCTGCTCCAGAGCCAGCAAAGTGTCTCTGCCAGCGGGTGGCATGTATTTGTACAGCCCACCTCCCCAGTGAGTTTCTAGGATCCCGTGAGCCCTTAAAGAAACTTCATAGGAGGCTAACCATTTGGCAATGTCATCACCTGAGGTGTAACTAGCGATGACATCTTTAGGTAAGTAGGGTCTGGATTCCCTGGTGTCTACTTTCTTTTCGCTGCCACCATTGTCTGGAGTGGGAGGCCTTCGTATTAGGACCTGTAGGTCCATCTCCTTGAGGGTTCGCTCATGAGCTAACCTCCTTTCCTCCCTTTGCATATCCATCCTAGCCAACTCCAGCCTCATTCTCCTCTCCTCCCTCCTATCTTCTAGCTCGGCTTCAGTTAAACCCTTCTCCGAGACGCTGCTGCCCGCCCTGGGAGGTGTCTTGGAACCTGTCAGTAGATTTCCCCCCTCCCCTTGGTACAGCATTGCAGTCTCAACGACAGTGTCCCTGTCACTCCCTTCTGACACTGGTACCTCCCCGGAATGAGCCTCCACCCATGCCCGTATGCTGGTCTGCAGCTCGCCTTTCTTGGCACCCTTGTTGAAAAACACACCTTGCTGCTGACACCAGTCCTTTAGTTGGGTCACAGTATAGTTATCCAGCTCTTCCACATTTATCTCCATTTTTGAGTATAAACTTTTCACACAGGAGGAAACCGGAAGTGTCCTAGGGTCAACCTCCACCCACCACCAGAAATAAATTTAGAAAAAACAAAAATGTAAATTAGGAGGGCCGCAAGGAGAAAACTCCTGGTGTAGGTTTAGTGTATTGCGTTGAATTACTAGTGAGTAGCTGCAACCAAGTCAGCAATCCCACCGCTAGGCACCAAATGTTGGAACTGGGGTAGCCTGGCCTAGGGCAAGACATATACTTCAGAGGCACAGTGTTAAGGTTGCAGACCACCCAAAAGTAAAACCACGCAATAGCACACAAAAGAAAACACTACACTACAAATTGTGGGAAAATACGTACTGTTTATAAAAATAATATTTTCTTTGTGGTCAAAATTTACAGTTTATGACATTTCAGATTATTGATATTTCAGCAAATAAACCTCTTTAACTCTAGCAAATTATCATATAATTTTCCAATTACAGTTCGTACAGTTTTCTAGAGATCAGAAAAACCCACTCTTCAAATCACACTCAATACTTTTCCCGGTCAGAATATAAGAATCAAGGGTACATTTGTGATCAGTTGTTGTCCATGTTACAATACACTTCTCCACTATATGGTTACAGAAAGGAAGGTGCAGTCTACAGTTTCAATATGTCATTAAACAACTCATAGGCAAGTACATTACCCCACAGCTCTTAGGTATCTGCTCAACTCAACAGACCTCTACCGGATGTAGATCTTCTCAGCATAACCCACCAGTTATGTGGCTAAAAGGGAAGACACAGTAGAATTAGCAAGGCTCTCCCCCTGGTTAACTTACAGGCTACACCTTTGGATCTACTTTCTCAATTAATAATAAACTGTAAGAGTTTTTATTCGGGAACCCTGTTGTCCCCTGCACACCTTTCTCCTCTCTCCTCTGAGTCAATTAGCAGTTAGTTTCACGTGGGCTGGGCGGATCACTAGCCCAATTCCACGTGTTATGCTTTCTGGGACTTGTCAGTTAATCATTTGGGTCTTAGTCCCGCTGTTCCGGTGTTTCTAGACAACCGGTGCTGCCGCCTCCCGCTCCCTCTCTACCCGGCTTACTTTTTAGATAGAAGGTGAGTTAGCGGGTGTTGTCCCTCTTTGCGTGGTGTTGATGGAGTCTTGTAGCAGTCGGGGCGGGCGGGGGAAGACAGGAAAGGCTATCCCAGCCCAAGGCTCCCCACCAAAACGACCGTTGCGGCGCTTCTGCCTCCTTCGAGGGGTCTGCTGACTGGAGCTCCGTCGCGGCGCTCCTCCGGTGACGCGGCCGGCTCTTCTCCGGCGATACACTTCCCCACCGGGCATGCGCGGAAGCGCTCGCTCTTCTCCCGCCTCCTCTAGCGGCCGCTCACAGGAAGGACGCTGCTCACCTCGGAGTCGCTGCTCTTCTGGGCCTGCCCGAACCTAGGCCCCTCCTGCCTCAAGTAGTGATCTCGCTGGGGACATGCGCGGAAGCGCTTTCTTACTTCAATCAACGCGGCCGGTGCCCCGGGGTCCCACAGTCAGTCACTTCCCTCACCGGCTTCACAGGAAGGATGTGCGCAAGCAGCGCCTTCGCTCCTCAGGACACCTAAGGCTCCACAGTCCCACGCCTTCCCCCGGGCACGACAAGGAACTCCAGCCACGTCACGGGGTTCACAGCTGTTCTTTCACGCTGGTAGGTGCAGCGCTGGGCATGGGAAGTTAGGGAGATCTTCAGTAAGAGTGTCCTGTCAGCTTTCACAGGGGTGCAGACTTGAAAGGGTCTTCCTTCACATGCTGGTAGCTTTTCCTTTCAGCAATTGATGTATGGGGAGGGATTGGTCAGAGGCTGAAGGGGGAACGTCTGAAGTGACTGTCTGCCTTCAAGACAAACTAGCTGCTCTCAGTGCGTCCACCTCCTCTCACCACTGCCTCACTCCTCCACACTTGGGTCAGCACAAAATGGCCTCCTGACCCCTGCCCTTTTATAGACAATCCACCCAGGGTCTAGTAGGGTCCAGAACGTTCTGGAAAGCCTATTGTTATCCTATGGGGCAGTCTAGAATGTGGCAGTTGAAAACAGTTAGAGCCCTCCATTTTGTGATTTACAACAGTTTCCTGACAGAACAGGCCTCTGGGCCTGAGGTAAAAGATTATGGGGGGAAAAAGAACACCTATCCCCATGGCCAACACCTATAAAAAGTAGCAGACACAAAAATACTAAGGGGATGAGGAGCAAAAAGGGGACAAAATAAAGGATAATGAGGAGGGACTGCGCAAAAAATCCAGACAGGTCTAACAGGTGTCATAAGCTGTTTGTGTCTCATTCCACCTGATTAGGTGCCTAGTTTCTTGTATTTCCATCTTTTTGGTTCCATGTGGTTTTTAAGCTTCCTATTAATTTCTTTGTTCTCTTTTTCGTTCCGCTTCATTCTGCTTTGTGTACCTCTCCGTATACGTGGATTGTTCTTTCGTGACTTATTTTCCTGGTACAATTGTCTTCTCATAGTCTTGACAGACTTATTTAGTATTTTCCCCTTCCCCTTGCGTAGTATTACCCCGCTTCGTGTTATCGTGTTGGTTTTTGCCTCTTCTTGCATTGTTTTTTCTTGTTATTGTAGTTCCATGCCCACTCTGTATTTTTTGTTTTATCGGTGGTCTTTTGTCTATTTGTATGCCTAGGCATTTTCATCACATTTTTATTTTCTTCTGTTTCCTCGTTTTAGGGCTGTTTTATACACCTTATTATTTTCATTTTTGTGTTAGTTATATAATCATAGGTATAGTGTATTGGTTTTGTAATATTACAACATTTACTCAATTTTCTTAAACCTATTTATTGTGTTTCATTACTGTATGCCTTAACTATGCATTTCATTCAACTGTTTCATTGTCTATTTCTTCATGATGTTTTCGGTTATTACAATATTTGATACATACTACGTTTGCATATTTGCTATGTTTAATTAATTTTTTGAGTGCTTATATCTTATGTACATAGTTCGTTATTTTCCTTCTATCCTCATGCATTACATTGTTAGTTTATAGATTACAGCTCTTAGTTTATTTATGATGTTGTTCTTATCGTATTTTCTGCACTCTACCTTTTTATATTTACTAAGTATGCTCCATATATAGTATATTCGCTTATTCTTCACAATTAATTGTTTGTTTTCTATTTAGTTTGCCTTACTTCTATTATTATTGCTTGTTCATGTATATTCGCGATGTCTTCATTTTGTTATTTATTGCGCCTTTATATTGCCGTCTTCCTTTCGCTTAGAGGCTTTTTACTATTTTTCTCTCTTTACTATATTCTATGCTGACATTACTTTACCTCTACTATTGTCTCTTCTGCCTATCATATACTTTTTCTTGTCTTCAATAGGTTTGTTACTTTTAATCTTGTTCTCTCCCCGACAGCTCTCTTGCTTCCCGCATCCATGTCTCCTCGAGTATGAGTTTGGTCCTTTATAGACCTCCCCTGGTGGGTCTTCTATCTTTACTATTTCTACTCTTTTCTGTAGCTTCTCTTTCTCTTTTTCTTTTCCTCTTCTCCTCCTTCCCTGTCTTTTTCTCTTTCCTCTTGGATCCTCGAGTTGTGCTTTCTTTTTGCGTAGAGAGTGGTTGGTCTTATGTGTGTGTGTTCTTTGTGAGTGTGTTATTAGGAATTTCATTTCTTTTATCATGTTTCTTGTCCGATTTTTATTTCCATGATAGCATATGTCTGGTTTGAATGTCGTGTCCCTTAATGTTAAGGGATTGAACCACCCGGTTAAGAGGGCTAAGGTACTTGATTATTGTAAGTCCCTGTCCTCGGACTTATTGTTTTTACAGGAAATGAAAATCTCCTATAAAGAAGCGTTGTCATTACGGAAAGAATGGGTTCTTGATTTGATGTGTTCGGATGCCCTTGGTGAAAAGAATGGGGTCATAACACTTATTTCTAAAAAATCTGGTTTGTCAGTCATTTCTGCTGAACATGATTCTGAGGGACGTTGGTTGCTGTCTAGATTGTCTAATGGTTCTAATGATCTCTATGTTTTAAATATTTATGCTCCAAATGCTGATGATCCTTTTTTCTGGCAACAGATTATAAAAAAATGAACTCTTACTCCGCATAATGGTAATTTGATTGTTGGCGGTGATTTTAACCTACCACTTGATCCAGTGCTGGACAGAAGTTCGGCTTCTTCTTTCCGCCCTCCTAGAGCTCATAAACAACTGCTAAACATGTGTTCCTCAGTAAATCTTCAAGATATTTGGCGTCTCCATAACCCTACCGGAAGTGACTTTTCCTTCTTCTCCTCTCCTCACTCTAGCTTCTCTCGTATTGATTATCTCCTCGTTCATTCATCTCTAGTGCAACATTCTTCCTCTCCGTACATTCACCCTATCCTTATCTCGGATCACGTGGCTGTTTCTTTTTCTCTCCTAAGTTTAGCTCCCAAGAGAAAGCCTTCCTCTTGTAGACTAAATACTGAAGTTCTTCATGATGATGCTCAAGTTCAGGATATACATGATGAGATTGAACATTTCTTTTCTAATAATGAGGGCTCACTTAGTTCTCCGGTGGTTTTGTGGGATGCTTTTAAAGCTACACTCCGGGGTCACATTATTAAAGTAATGGCGAAAAGGAATGCTGCTATCAAAAGGGAACTTGCGAAGTTAGCAGAAAGTATTAAACACCAGGAGTCTTCTTTCCGACGTACGAATGATAAACGTTTGTTGCAATCCATTAAAACTTTGAAATATTCCTACAACACTATCGTTACCAACAAGCTCATATTGGAGTTCATGCCCAGAAATCTAAACGATTACTCTTGAAGAATTGGGCTGGTAAGATTCTAGCTACGAGTTTTAAATCATCTCAAATCTCTTCTATTACTGATAGATCTGGTATCAAAAAGTTTCAGACTGCGGAGATTCTTGAGGTGTTTCGGGATTTTTATAGTTCTCTCTATACCCCCACGAACCAGTCGTCCTTTGAAGCTTGCCAAGAGTTTTTAAAAACTATTCCTCTTCAAACTGTATCTAATGCGGCTGGTGAGAAATTAGGAGGCCCAATTACATCTGATGAAATCATACAGGCTATCAAATCTACTCGGTCTGGTAAAGCTCCTGGACCGGATGGTTTTCCCATTATGTTTTACAAAACTTTTCTCTCGTCTATGGTTCCTCATCTTAAAGCTGTTTTTGATGTATTTATTCACAACGGCGCGGTTTCGGGCACTGCGGCAGATGCTACTATTGTAGTAATTCGAAAAGAAGGGAAAGATGTCTCAGATCCCAAAAACTGCGGCAGATGCTACTATTGTAGTAATTCGAAAAGAAGGGAAAGATGTCTCAGATCCCAAAAACTTTCGCCCTATTTCCCTTCTTAACATGGAGGCCAAAATCTTTGCCAAGATTCTTGCTAAACGGCTAGAATCCCATATTCCTTCTTTGGTTCATTCATCCCAAACGGGTTTCGTGAAGGGTAGGCTTGCTAGGGACAATATCCGTACTTTCTGTCATATTCTAGGTACAGCTACGCGTTCTACGCTTCCAGCTGCTGCCCTTGCCTTAGATGCCGAGAAGGCATTTGACAAGGTTTCTTGGCCCTTTCTCCATGCTTTTTTGTGCACATAATTTTGGTGATGCTTTTGTTAATATGATTATGTCCTTATATGCTCAGCCAAGAGCAAACATCCGTGTTAATGGGGCTACTTCTGATTTTTTCAATCTTCGTCAAGGTACCCGCCAAGCATGTCCCTTATCCCCACAATCTACATCCGGACATCAAAGGATTTGCGTTTGGTCAGCACTGTATAAAAACGGCTGCTTACGCGGATGATGTTCTTATTTTTTCTGATGATATTGTCTCAGCGATTCCTGCGCTTTAAGATATTATTGCTAGTTTCTCTAAGGTTTCTGGTTATACCCTTAACAAGGATAAAACCGGGATGTTCCCCCTAAATGCCTATTGGTTCCCAGCTCATGTGGGCCCCGCTGGCTTTAAATGGCAATCTAAACGTCTCAAATATCTTGGGATTTGGTTTTGTAGTACTCTCTATGATACGGTTGCGTATAATGAGGCGCAAACTCTACTCAAAGTTCGTCAACTTTTAGATACCTGGTCCCCTGAATATATTTCTTGGTGGGGTTGTATCCAAACTTTAAAAATGATGATTACTCCTATTATTAATTTTGTTTCTTCTATGCTTCCGGTGAAATTGTCCCCTTCCTTTTTTCGTGAGATTGACTCTGTTACTTCTACGTTTCTCTGGAGTGACAAGAGGGCTCGAATTGCATATAAGTTCTTGAGAAAACCTTATGAGATGGGTGGCTGTAATTTTCCTGATTGGGAAAAATACTAGGTAGCTTTTTTAGCTTCTCAAGGTGCTTTATGGTTTTCCTCTATCCCCGATCACAAGCCTTCCTGGCTGTTCATTGAGCAGTATCTTTCATCTCCTCTACCAACTTCTTCCTTCTTATCAACGTCCACTTTATCTATCCCTTTCTCCCGCTCGATTATCTTGGATACTATTGCAGCAGTTAGGGCGGTAGATAGAAAGGTTACAACCCCCATTCATAAATCAAGGTGGTCTTTGTGGTGTAATCCTAGAATAAAATTTGTTATTGATCCTGCGTTGATCCCTTACTGGACTTCTAAAGGAGTGTCGTTAGTTCATCATTTATATGATTCCAACAATGATCCTTTACCCTTCTCCTCCTTAGCCCAACAGTTCTCGCTCTCCAATTTAGATTTCTACACTTTTCTATAATTTAAAGTAGCTCTTTCTAAAGTAAGCCTGGAGCCAGATTCTCCCACTATGAGGTTATTTTCCTTGTGGTTAAGATCTGGTCATGTGGCTTCCAAAATTTATACATTTTTGTCTTCTACTTCGTCTAGCATACACACTGTTACTCAACAGAAGTGGTTACATCATTTTGATAAAGATCTTACTGAGCATATTTCGCCAGAAACATGGCAGTTGATTGGGAAACTTTCTCTACGAGATAAGATCGCTCCTTCTTTAGCCCAATCTAAATTTTTCTCTATTAATCTTCTCCATTGGACTCCGGTGCGTCTCCATTCACTAAAGTTGAAGGATGATGATCTCTGTTGGAGCTGTGGTCTGGCTACTGGCGATTATTTACACATGTTTTTTACATGTTCTCTCTTACAGCCGTTCTGGCATCTTATAAATAAACATCTTATTTTAATTTTTAAAACCGATTTTCAGCTCTCCTTTCCTATGGTCCTTTTGGGCCCATTGGCTTCTCGAATGCCTTTGCCTTTAGATACCTTAGATTTGCAACTATTAGATCTGTTATTGACAGTTGCTGTTAAGGTTATACTTATGGAATGAAAGTCTTTTCCTTCCGTGTCATATCATACGTGGTGGGCATGGGTTTCGTTTCTACGAAGTGCACACATTTCAGTTGATGTGGCTCGTCTTACTCCTACTATCTCTAGTAATGTCTGGAGAGCTCTTGACACTTACATGGATTGAGCCTCGAAGGGCTTGGTTGCCCAGTATCCTTTTGGATCATCAAACTGACTGCTGTTTGTTATTTGTGTGGTGTGTTTTTTGTAGTACGATAGTGGATCCTTCTCTCCCCTTTTTTCTCTCCTGCCTTTTTCTTTTCTTTCCCCCTTTGTATCCTCACTCTTTTTTCTCTTTTCTTCTTCTTGCTATCCTCCTTTCTACTTTTCTTTTTCTTTTCTCTTTTTTCTTTTTTTTTTCTTTCTTTTTTTTATCTCTTTCATTCTTAATAGTGATACCTTGTACGAAGATTGTGCTTCACTGACATTCCCCTCATGGATTTCTTCTATTTTTCACAATTATATTGCTTGCGGGAATTATTTGTTCTTCATTCGAATATGCCTTATGCACCAATGGATTTTGTTTGTATCACTCTATATTATATTTAATTATTTCTTTTCTTTCTTAAAATGTAATAAACTTATTGAACAAAAAAAAACCCAAAAAAAATAACCATGATGCCTCACCAATTTTGGTAGGGAGAAGTTGGATGTTTTTAAAGGCTTATCTCACACAATACTGTGCAAAATTACCACAGATGATAATATCCTCTGCTGACCAATAAATCATATAGAAAGCGGTTAGCTTGTTACAAGATGAAGAGAATGGCCTAAGGTGTCAGTTAGGGATATTTTAAAACCGGGCTCCAAGTTGTCCCATCCTTTATTTGAATGAGCAAAATGCTAACATCTGTATTGGAAATGCCATTGTCACATATAATGTTGCAGTTTACATACAGTCACTCTCTCACACACACACTTTAACTCTCACACACTCTCACTCACTCTCACACACCTTCAATCAGCTATTTAATAGTTTCACCATCATCAACAAATTGAGGCTCAAGGTACTCTTGCGATTGTGGCCTTTGTAGCTTATGTGTGTACAGTTTAAAACGGCCATTTCAACCTGTCAAAGTAAACCTTCTGCCAGGCCCAAGCCATCCTTTTTAACACATATGTCACCCTTAGGTTACGCCCTCGACAGCCCAAAGGTCAGGGTGTAAATGAATTAAAAACGTAGGACATGTACTCTTTACATGTCCTGGCAGTGAAAAATTCTTACATTTGTTTTTCACTACTGCAAGGCCTACCTCTGCCAAAAGATAAAATTGCAGTTACCTTATTATATGTAATAAGAGTAATTTTCTAATGTGAACAAGTAAGCAGTCATGTTTGGCGTTTTCCTGCCTTAGCCATTTGGTGCCTGCAGCCTTTCTCTGGGTGACATGACTGGGTGTAGTTGACAGGCTTTTTGTATTCCTCCAAGACAGCTAAACACAATGGGGAGCTTAGGTGTGACTAAATGGGCCATCACTGACACGACGGGTGGGAGAAACTGGGCCCAGCCCCACATACACTTGAGTAGACTGTGTCCTGTCTCCACACAAGGGGCTGCATATCCCCTGTAGTTAGTCTGGAGCCGGAGCCAGGAAGGCAGGACACTCATGAACTTCAAATGTCTTCCCCAGAAGCTTCTCCCCCACTTCAAAGGCACAACTGGGTATAATTACTAGACCTCAGTCACCAACTCTTCAGTACAATTCTGGACCTGTGGATACTGTGCCAGAAGCAGGACTGCTGTGCTGCTGAAAGGACTGCCACTCTGCTGAACTGCTGCTCTAAAGCACTATCACTGCCCTGCTTTGCTGACCTGCTGCCCTCTTGCTGGGGTGAGAAGGACTGGACTTGCACCTCTTGAACCCAGAACCGGGACTCCAAAGACTAGTTGGCTGGCCTCCTGATCTGAAGCCTCATTGACACAACAGGTTTCCAACAACCTTGCACCTGGTCTCAGCTATGTGTTAGTATACTCAGCCAAGTGGTGCCACACCTGTTCTGGCACTTGGAAGTGGAGGTAAGGAGCTATGTCAGCCTCTGTGGATCCAGCAGAACCGACGCACCTACTCTGCTACGCAGCAGAAACTCCAGCAGAACCGATGCATTGCTGCTGCTGCATGGATTGGACACGTAGCAAATAGCTGCATCGCAGCCCATTGTAACCGTCAATGTGCAAGCGTGCTCTGTGCAGGCCCTCGCATCCCTTGTCGATGGCAGGCTCCACAACACAGCCTTTCATCCCGACTGTGTGCTGCATCTCTGATGTCAGACTTTGCATTGTAGGCCCAGTCGATGGAATCCTCTGCGATGATGCTAGCCCTCTCATTGCAGCCTTGCCACACCTCGAAACCGACATATCACTTTGGCTGTGCAACGCATCTTTGACACAGATCCTTGCAACCCACCGCAAACAGGATTTAAGGTACCCTATTCAGCGGGCCTAACTGGGCCCCTGAAGCCAGTCCATGCTTCACTGTGGTCGGCCTGAAATTGTGACTTTGTCCCTGACCGGCGCGACCAGATATGCACAGTTTGCACTTTGTGCTTTTTTGGTGGTATTTTCACTAAAACCTTTAAAATTACATACTTCCAGTTCTGCTTATTGGATTTTTATTGTTTTGGTCTTGTTTATATTTATTAAAGACACTTTTATTATTCTAACTTGGTGTGGGATTAATTTTGTGTTGGGTTTCCACTTTATTATTGTCTGAACTGTTGCACAAATACTTTACACATTGCCTTTAAGTTAAGCCTGACTTCTCTGTGCAGAGCTACAAGAGGGTTAAGCACAGGTTAATTTAGTGTTTGCTTGTATCTTACCCTGACAAGGACTGTGGTTGCTGCTTGACCAGGGCTCACACGCCAGTCAACCAACAACTCAATTTCAGCAAAACTGCTGCAGAACCCACTTCTGAGGCTCACAACATGGAAGGGGCACGTCAGGCCAGGGTAGGATTCACAGAAGGCAGAGTCTAGCAGCACCAGCAGGATTGTAGGAAGTCTTTTGTGTCCCTGAGACTTAGGCAAGCCCTTGGAGATCACTTGGAGGGAAGGCAGAGTCCAGCTCCCCTTCAGCAGAGTTGGGAAGCAGCAGGCAGCAGGGCAACCAACATAAAAGCAGTCAGTCCTTCTAGAAAAGCAGTCCAGTTGAGTCATTTATGCAGCACAGCAGTCCTTCTGACAGAGGTTCAGTTTAAGATCCAGAAGTGTCAGGGGCCGAATACATATTCTCCAAAGTGCCTTTGAAGTGAAGGTGACATCAAAGGCTGGCCTCTGGAGTGCACCCAATCAGTAGCAGCCTTAGGATATTTGGGGCCCTGTGCAGAGTATACTGTACTGCCCCCCATGACATAAGTTAAATAGTTTTTCATTGCTAATCATTTTAATTTAATAGATTGTTAACAAATACAACATGTACAATTTAACTATACAAGTGCACCTGTAACAGAACAATGTAGAATGCTACTTCTTCACAAAAATTGAATTTTCCTTGTTTTCTGTCCTGCAAATGAATTTATTAATTCCCTGTAATCGAGTTCGTCCAGCTTCATGTTTAACTGATATCAGTGCCGAGCTGGTCCTGAGCCATTGAAGAGAGCAAGTCATTCTTTGAGAATTCAGGATCCGTTTTCAGTGTCACCCATCTTTTGTCCCTATTTTGACCACTAAGTGCTGGTTTTCTGACTCTGATTGTGCCCTGGGCTCTGCTAACCAGACCCATGGACTGTGCGATGATTAAAAGTACATGGCTATTAGGTATAATTACAATTGGCATTAACAGAACCTCGCAAGTGCCTTGTATATAACAAGGCAAGGGGGATTCAAACCTATAAGTCCCTAGTATATAATAGAGCAAGGAGGTTTAGAGGCCCAGTAGATTTCCTGCATTGGAGTGTGCACTGCTGTGTTGCCTGCTGTCATTTTCAAGGCAGCCCTGCTTTGCAGGCTGTCTTTAAAATTAAATTATATACTAATTCGTCTTTGGAATTAAAGGTACTACCAAAGTAGTAACCTACCTTAATTTTACATATGTCAGCCCTAAAATCTCACCTAGGTGCCCCAGGGGTCGGGTGCGATGTAACTATATAAGCAGAGACATTATATAAAAAGTTTATGATCCCGGATGAGGGACAAACTGGCAAATTTGTCTTCTCCATTGTAGATAACTAGCTCAATATGCTAAAATTGGAATAATTTATTTAAGTATAGATATTTACAGGAGTGAGGTAAAATGCAATTCAAGGACATAAAATGATAGTTATGATAAATTAACTTGCGCTGTTAGATTTCTAATAACTATCACAGAAAATAAGTTATTAAACTTTGTTTTCTGTAAGCCAGAATCCAGCCTTCCAGCTGCCCTCTCATGATTGGCTAGCTTCTGCCATGCTGAGCCAAGCTGTCCTAATAAGGTTCGAAGAGATCTGCTAGAGCACAGCTTTCCAAACTGTGTGGCGCGACACATTAGTGTGTCGCCCCCCAGCCGTTGGTATGTCGCGGGATGAGATGACTTCTGCCGGCAATCGGCGGAGTCGGGCTGCAGGTGCTCTTAGAAGGGCTGAAATAACAACAAAGCTCAATTAACATGCACACGGTCTTTAATGACCTGTAAAGTGCTCGGGTGCCGCTGTGAGCGGTCTCGGGATGCCACATACGATGGGGGGAGGGGGGGGGTTAGGATTGAGTGGGGGCTTATTTTTATTTAATGCATTTTTATATAGCGCAATCTTTACCCAGAGGTGTCAGAGCGCTTTACAATAGACCGAAATAAATTACATAAGGAATGAGAGTCGCATAGAAATAGGTAAAACTGTACGCGTGGTGAAAGTTACATTTTAACAAGTTACTGGTACATTCAAGATTATAAAATACGAAAAGGAGGCGTGATTTAGGTAATACGAGTACCAAATGGCTGCTTGTTTATCTCACGTAGACATAGGAAGTACAAATGTGTCATGGAGCAGACAGAGCTTCTCTCATTCAAGCAGAAAAGGTGTAGCACTGCACTTTCAACACACATAACAGTAACTCCTCTGCATCCTATAGCCTGGACTACCTCATGCGATAACATTATCTGCCGCACATAAAATAAGCATACATGAAACTGTCCGGATATAATATACACACCGTACTTCAGATAGCCCCCGGAAGCGAAAGTTCTGCTGCCTTTAAATGCTGAAGAATGCTAAACCATGCACCAATCTGGAACTCATCACTCGCTGATTCAAGTGTTTTGGTGAATGTGTCAGGCGCTGCGTGCTGCTAAAGAGCTTCTGGTTGAGAGGTGCCAATTAGGCGTGACTACTGCATGGGGTCATCAAAGAGCCTTTGGCAACACCACGCCCCATTCTGGAGTTTATCTTTTAAGAACACCGACATCAAACGCCTAAAATGGGCCCTCCCTATGCCAAATGTCAGCTTGCAGTTGCAGAGGTAGCATGCTGCCCCTGGCAGTTTGGAAGTCATCTGCATGTCAACCAAGGGCGGCTGAAGGCAGACAACTGAGCTGAAAACAGATAACAACCCATATAGAGTTTGTCCGTGGCCTCACTGAATACAGAGGTTTTAGAATGGACTCGCACCACCCGACTGCACCGTGTTTTGGTTCCACGTCTATTGCAGTTTTTAAGAAGCAGACAGAGTTCAGTTTATGACTACAAGCTGGACACTTTAATCATTGTCCTGCCATGGAAAACGGATGAGAAGTAAAGGAAGTAGGGCAGTGCTTAATTTGAGCAGGAGCTATTCTAAGAAAGCAACTAAGTTCATAAATAATGGTAGAAAACATCGTTTACGCTTTACCATGCAGCTTTTGCCAAACTTTTTTTGTTGAGCAAACTAGAGCCAAAGGTATCGGAGCGCCTTACATGAGCACCTGTTGTGTTACAGACAGACACTTGCATTTTTGTGTGTGGAGTTGTGTGGGTGTGTGTGGGGTTGTGTGTGTGGGGGGTTGTGTGGGGTGTGTGTTGTGTGTGTGTGGGGGGTATGGGGTGGTGTCTGGGGTGGTGTGTGTGGGGTGTGTGTGGGGTGGGGTGTGTGGGGGGTGTGTGTGGGTGGGGTGTGGAGGGGGTGTGGGGTGTGTGTGTGGGGTGTGTGTGAGTGGGTTTGTGTGGGGGGTGTGAGTGGGATTGTGTGGGGTGTGTGTGTGGGGTGGTGTGTCTGTGGGGTGGGGTGGGGTGGTGTGGGGTGTGTGTGGGGTGGGGTATGTGTGTGTGGGGCCTGAACCCACCATAGGTGGTTCGGGCTCGCTCGCTGCGCTTCCTAGCGTTACCGTGTCCCTGAATTTTTTTTCACAGAAAGGTGTGTCACCAACATGAAAAGTTTGGAAAGCTGTGTGCTAGAGAGCCAAAGGATTTCCTGTGGGTGGAGAACTGCAGCTGTAGAAGCAAAAGGCATGGTCAGGGAGGAGTGGCTAAAGTGATCTTCAAAGGGAGAATGATAATTTAGGACAGTACAGGCTCACTCCCACATTCGGCAACATCAGCCACACAGGAACCCCTGTAATTAGATTAGGGAGAGGGATGGAAGAAAGAGGAGTGTTAGGGAATCTTAGCCACACCAGTGGGTTGGCTTAGCGTGATCTAACCTCCAAGGAGAGAATTCATCCATATTGAATTGTGAAAGAATAGTGCTGTCTGGGACAAGATTATGCCACACGTTAAAGGAAGTGGTCATACATTTGGGTGGAACCCTGCTTCTCATTGGTCAGGGGTGCCCCCTGCTTGATGCCCATTAACACAGCATAAATATGGAACAGTTGCCAAGCAACTCAGATTTACTGCCTCAAAGTTCAAGAAGAAGGTCTGCCCTGCAGGAAACCTGTTCGGCACCCCAAAGGTCTGCACTTTGAAGGACTGCAACTGCTGCACATTCTAGCACAACAGCCCTAAGGACTTTGCCTTGCTTCAAGAAGGATTAAGAAGTGAGCCCACTTGCATCATCTCCACCAAGAAGTCCCTATCATCGAGTGTGTCCAGTGGACCTTTAAGGATTTGGCCAGGTGAATTGTAGTCCCAACATCCCAAGGACCATCTCCGAGCTTCAAGACACCTGAATTGGTGTTGTTGACACTTTGAACCCTCATGGAGACCTTCTGGAAGAAGATCTAGAGGTTTTGGAACTTTTTGATACAAAGCTCCTTAAGGTGACCAACTCGACATCGAGAGTCAAGCTTCAAATGTGATCTGGCCTGGATTTCGAGTTTGTCGCCCTGAAAGCTCCAGAGCTTCAGACTTTGAAGCGAATCCGGCCTAAATTGGAGCCTCACTTAACGTCAAGAGAAAAGATTCAGAAAAACCACTAAGTGCAACGGCAACATTTATGGCGGCCAAAAGCGGTACAAAGGGAGTACCGCTTTTGGCCACCATAAGTTTGGCAGGGTATACTCAGACGTGAGTCCCTTGCTCACTTTGCCACTGGATTCAAGCAAGCCGGGCTGAAGAAGGCTGTAATGCCAGAAACCGGTCCTCGGAAGCTTGTTTCCGGTCCAGGGAAGACATGGCTTGGCAGTTCGGGCTGGACTGTTCCCATGAGGCACAGGGTCAGACTGATTTGCATATAGCCATGTCTGAACTGGGGTGGCAGAGTGGGCTAAAGAACGGTGATGGATTAAACCCAGATCTTTTGACTGGGTGTGAGTGTTTGATTGGTTCAGATGCTCCGTCCATCACCACCCCCTTTTGTACCACCATTTATTCTGGGCATTCCTTGAGTTTGCTGATTGCCTGTTCAACAGTGACATTAAATATAACATTTTGAGTTTCTCCTTCATAATTAAAATATTGTTTCTTTCTTTTTGTCCTCTTCTCAATCTCAAAGGTGGTCTCCACTGGATCATCAAACCATGAGGCTATCTCAGAGGCAACTTCAGTAGCTTTATCAAATCCTGTGTCACAATACTTTCTCATGTAATCCCCAGAACTTTTCAGCAGAGCTATGGTAACATCTAACTGGATATCAATACTTTGTATTCATTTGTTAACTTTATTCATTTGGCTTAATGGTTCATGCCAGATAACAACGTTGACAAGAAATGGAAATTAGTAAACCTCATTGTAAACTCTGGGTCTCGTAGAATGTCTGTCTATCAGGATTAGGCACATTCAGAACTTTTTTTGCAATGCCAAACTCAGGGACATAGTTGAACAGAACTTTCACACCCTCCATTCTGACCTCCCATTGTGTGTAGGATGGCCTCATTACAACTGCCGTACTAACACAATAGGTATGTATGGCCCATCTTTTTGTTGATGCTGCAAACATGTGGTATATTTTCTATAAATACCCAAAGAAAGACAGTGCTGTAGTTGATGACTTTACTGCAACGCACAAGACTAGATTAAGAGAATGACAAGCATAATGAATGAAAATTTCTTTGGGGTCTTGACTAGCATTCTTTTCTGCACTCCGGGAATGTATTAACCCCTTTGCCATAACCTTGACCACGGCCAAACACAATGTATCACTTACACAGTTGCTTTTTTTCTGCTCTGCTCATTTGTAAACTCACAATGGCCAGTGTAGGGAACGCTGCAGCCTTTCCTGCGGTGCAGCAGATTACGACAATGACATTACATCCAGCACACGTTCTTACAGTAATCCATGGATCCACTGTGCCCTTACATTACCTGCTACTATTCTGCAATCTCGGAGCTAGCAGTGGCATATCCAGTGTTTACGGAAACCATGAAAAGCCTCCCGCTTTCTGTGAGACGTATCAGTTTACAGGGCTTCTGAGGGGCACACACTCCCTTCTGCCTCCTCGCCCCATTGTTCTTGTGTTGCCTCCACAGCTGACTGCGCCCAGCTCTTCTTCCACTTAGAGCACTGTGACGTTGATAGTACATTTCTATGAAATTTTCAGAGACATTTTCGGGTCCTCCTAAGTTGCGGGCCCTGTGCAACTGCACGGTTTGCTCACCCCTAAGGCTGGCACTGACACAATCCTGTCTGCTAGGCTAACCATGTGGGGTAAATCAGTGCTTGGTGTGTGGACAGGACACTACCTATTGAAGTGTAGTGCCAGCCTCTCCCATTCTTCCCTGCCCAGGAAGACCCATCAGAATGCAGAGGAGTGCTCAGAATGCAGATAAGTGCTCACGAGGCCTTGAAAAATCTACTCTCTCACTCGCAATTGCGAGTAAAAGAAACTCAGGTCGAGCTATTTTTAGCACCTACTAGTTACATCTTGGGAGTGAATTTAGGCTTGAAAGGAGCAGGTGTTCTGTTCATTCATAAAGTGAATGAACAATAAAGGTGCCATTAAATCTTGTTTTAATCTTGACACATTTGCTGTCTGTACAAGGAAAGAGGTCAAATGTCAGTTTGTCTTTTTACTAACTGCTGCTTGGAAAATGAAGTCTATTTTTCTCTCTCTTCTTGAGTTAGAGGTTTTTGTCAAGTGAGCTGTCTGAAGATGTCACTTATTTTTCTCTAACACATAACATTTAAGTAACTAGCCTGTTAAGTAATATTACAAATTATTTAAAAATATATCCGGAATTATGAAAGCATTTTTTTGTAATTAAGAAGTGTGATGCAAACAGAGAGATAAATAGGAGCAAAACAAACCAGAAAAGGCTATGCAACTGACGCATATTTGCAGAAACTCTAATTCCAAACATTATTGCTTGTACACTTTAGAGTTTTATCAATAAAACTGCATGTCAGTGGGAAAGTTTGTTGCCATTTCAATGTAAAATCTGCTGATTATAAATGACAGTGTGCTACCACTTCATGCTTTAATTATATATTTATTAAAAGTTAACGTTTTTAAACATGATTTGAGAAATATTCCTGCCCCCGCCCTGATAACACTGCTGTTAATGAACTAAGTGGCAAGTCAGGGGTCATGTATAACCTGTGACTATATTTTATTATATATGGGAAACAAGCTTAGTCTATTAAATCAAACAAAAGAGTTTTTTGTACAGCAGACATGCTGAACTCGCACATTTGAAGGTGCTCTCATATGTGATAATGAGGAAAACGTCAGCCCAATAAATTAAAGTAATTGCCCACGTTCACATAATTTAAAACCATTTTATGGGTCAAGAGCATTACAAATAGGTCGAGTAGATTATTTACATCACTAGACTTGCAGGTCTAGTAACATTCTTATGATTTTTCAAGCCCTGCTCACCTTCCTGTGTTTGTGGCTATCTTGAGGGAATGCAGAAAGTGTAGCTGTCACCCAACCCAGATGTGTATTGGAGAAAGGCTGTACGGTTCGAAACAGCTAAGAGCAGAGCAATGTCCACTTTCTAAAAGTGACAGTTCTAAAACAGTAATGTTAAATCCAACTTCACTAGTAAAGAGGAGTTATCAAGATCATTCCAAACATATGGAACCTGGAAAAGCTAAATTACAGCTTAAAAGTGTATTAAAGAATTTCCAATGCTAGCCTATGCGAGGAGTAGGCCTCACCATAGTGAAAAAGAAAACAGGCTGTTTGTCACTACCAGGACATGTAAAGCATAATAGTACATGTCCTACCTTTTACTTGCATAGCACCCTCCCCTTTGTATTGCCATGGGCCTTCCTTAGGGGTGACTAGTATGTAATAAAAGGGGAGTTTAAGGCTTGGTAGGTCGAAGTAAACTGCACACACTGGCCCTGCAATGGCAGGTCTGAGACAGTTTGAAAGGCTACTTGTGTGGGGGGCACAATTAGTGCTGCAGGCCTTATCGTGGCATTTAATGTACAGGCCCTAGGCATATTGCTTACCACTTTACAAGGGACTTCATGTGAATTAACTACACCAAGCAGGTGTAAGTCAATCATAGCATATGTAAGGGAGAGAACAAATGCACTTTAGCACTGGTTAGTAGTTGTGAGGTCCACGGAGAACAAGTAAAGATAAATGGGGGTTGACAGGCAAAAATTAGGGGAAAGACCATCCTAAGGCTATCAGGTCTAACAGAACCAATAAAACATACCCAAGGTTCTTGGCTGCACCAAGCGTACTTTGAAATGTGGGCCGATCGTATTCACCTTTAAGAAGTTAGTTTTGCCAGGCTGGGTGGTTTTCCTCACAGTAAGACTCATTCTCCTTGAGATATTATCGGTGCCCTAAAAAGATTGTTAGACCACTCCACGAAGAGGGATGAAAGACATGAATCATTGCCAGTAGATAATGATTACAGCAGCATCCATAGCCTCCAAAGTGGAGCTATGCTCAGAGCTCCATGCTGGAGTTCATCTAGTTTAGCACGATTTAACGAAATTTGAAAGCATGTTGGGATGAGAAAGACCTTGGAATCTGCGTTAGCCTCCCATAAATGTTCTTGCTATTGGTTTTGCCGCCTTTAGATTTACAGCTTCTTTTCTACTCTGTCATGTTACTTGTCCTACTCAAATGGCATCCTTTGAGTCCGGCCTCCACTATGCATTGCATTTAATACTTGCAGTTGGTTACTGGTCACCTTTGATTACTGTTTTACTCCTGCTTGCAAGCAGTCCTTGCCAAGTATACACTTCAAAATCTATTCTATATTCTCTTTTCAGGTAGAAGTTTCTTGAGATGAAGTATCTTGGTATGATACCAGCACGAAAATAAAAATGAAGGTAGTTCGCTTGTTGAACATCTGGTCATGCCAGAGATGGATACGAGCACAGCACAGCTCAGCACGTACATGCTCGTCTGTTTCGGATAGAGTACAAAGAAGAGCAGTGGTATGTCCACCTAGATTTTAATCATCCTTTGCCTTCTACAGAACCCTTCCTCTGCAACAGTGATAGAATCATCTTTGAATATTGGTCATTTTGTTTGCGGGAACTGTGGGTTCGTCAATGAATGGCATTCATATCAAAAGATAATATGCCCTTTAAAAAAATATGAATGACTTAAAATTAAATACACAATAAATATAATTAAATAAATATTAAATAAATATGCTTCAAATAAAATAATCGTTAAGACTTTCAATTCATGTTTGCTCGAGAAAATTAGACTTAACTGCATTTTCTAACTTTTAATAGGTTCACAAGCGTTATGGCAGTAAAGAATTTCTCTTCAAAGATAACACCTTTTCACTTTTAAAGGAGTTTTGATTTTTGGGAGTAACAAGGAGACATATTTTTGGGTGCCAAAGAGCAGAAGCATTGAAAAGTGACCTAGTTGTAGCTCTCTGTAATATATACTCTTGCTGCTCCTTCTTTCACAGTCTACACAGAGTGCTGAAGATTTGCTAAAGACAGATGTCCTAGAGCCAGAGGAACAAGATGTATTTTCAGTTGAAGAGGGAACTGATGTCAAAGAGGTCAAAGTGCCAAGAAGGAAGTATGCCCTCTTGATGGCATATAGTGGCAACGATTATTATGGGATGCAGGTAAAAGGATCTTATTGAGGGTCTACCGCTGTGTTACTTCATTTATTTTTCTGCTCATATTGTTGTTCTTTGTGTAAATGTATTACTTTCTTTATCAGTTATTGGCTGTGTATGATGAAGACATGTGTCAGACTTTCGCATAGTGACTGAGGACCCCTTTTATCCTGCTCCTGATTAGCCACAAAATTAACAGCAAATTGTGATCATAACTCATTGCTTCCTGGAAGCATCCAATGAGGCTTTCATATAAACTCTTCATCGTGATTATGTCAGCTCTTCCTACCAGCACCCAATAAGTTCCTTTCATAGACTTGCTTAGTGTGATTAACTTTCCGTCTAACCACTGGCAGTTATTATTAAACTCTTAAGATAATTTATGCAGTGCTTCAGAACTCAGTTCCCCCGAGCTTTTTGTTTCCCAAGGTCAACCTTTTATAATTGCTTTGTCTAAGCTCCTAAAAAAAAAAAAAATTATATATATATATATCCGGTGATGCCAGTTATTTACTTCATCCCTAAGGTTCATAAAGATTTGAAACAACCTCCTGGTAGGCCCATTATATCTGCTCGCAATAGTCTGTTGGAGAATATGAGTAGGTATATTGATTTTTTTCCTACAGGACTTTGTGAGAGGCCTACCTTCATTTATCTTGGATACCAGTGATCTGTTGAGGAAATTACAAGACTTTGTATGGAGCCCTAACTATGTTTTGGTATCCATGGATGTGACTTCATTGTACACCAGCATTGTTCATTTTGACGGCTTGAAGGCTACACAACACTTCCTTGACAAAAGAGACCCTGGTTTCCATGAACATTCTAAAATGATATTTGACATGATCACAATTTGCCTTGAGAACAATATTTTTCTGTTCGCCAACCAACTTTTTCTGCAGACTCGTGGAGTGGCTATGGGGGCCTGCTTTTCTCCCAGTTACGCCTGCCTCCATATGGGGTACTGGGAGGAGCAGGTCCTGTTGAAACAACATGCTTCCACTGTCAATGCTAAGGTTAAACTTTGGTTAAGGTATATAGATGACCTACTTATTGTATGGGATGGCACTGAAGTAGAGGTCGTTGAGTTCATTGATTTACTGAACACGAACAACTTTAACATCCACTTTACTAGTACCCATAGCAGATCATCTATTGTCTTCCTAGATGTGGAGTTATATGTACAGGCAGGAAAACTTCAGACTAGATTACATCGTAAACCTACAGCAGGGAATACATTGCTGCATGCAGAGAGCCAACATCCTGCGCATTTGATTCGCAGCATCCCTTATGGGGAGATGCTGCGGATTCGGAGAATCAGCAGCAATGAGTATGATTGCCGGACGGCACAATCCCTCTGTAAGGCACGCTTTTTGGAACGAGGCTACAAACCAGAAATTATAGATAATGCCATGGTTAGGGCCAACATGATTGATAGAACCATACTCCTGGGCGCAGGAAGTTCCCGATCAAAAACTATAACAAACAGGGCGGGCGAGGAGACTAGACTTATTATGACATACAACAGTCAACATAAAAGTATTCATAAAATAGTCAAGGACAATTGGTTCCTGGTCTCCAGTGACCCTATCATTGGTTCTTCAATGGGCCCACAACCTTGCATTACCTACCGTAAAGCCCGGGCTATGCAGGACAGCCTTGTGTCTAGCAGCCCTGAGGTAGTTCAAGCCTCATGGCTAAGTGGGAGTAAAGGTTTTTTGAGGTGCTCGAGTTGTAAAGCATGTAAACACGGCATTAGCAAAACAGAGGTAACTACTCCTCTTTCTCCCTTTCCCATCAAAATCAAACAGAAACTAAACTGTAAATCAGAGTTTGTTGTTTACGTCCTGGAATGCCCTTGTGGGTTAAGGTATGTGGGAAGTACTCGACCACAAGTTCACAAGCGGATATTACAACATCTGCGAGCAATCACCCACGCAGATGTGACTTACCCAGTAGCCAGGCACTTTGAAAGTAAACATGGAAAGGATGCTTCCCTTTTGAAATATTTTGTGATAGATTGTGTTCCTCCCCAACGGAGAGGTGGTGATAGGGAATCTCTTCTTCGCAAATTAGAGACCCGGTACATAATCCTATTAGATACCAAGGCACCACAGGGTCTTAACATTGGGGAGGACTGCCACACCTATCTCTAGACATTATTGTTCGCTTTTGCCCTGTTCACTATCTAGAGCATCTTTGCTTATGCCCACTTAGCGCGTGCAGTTTTATTCATATGAAGTTTTAATCTGTTGCAGTGTGACCTTCTGACACTTTATCTGATGATTATTAACCATTTCCCTGATGAATTCCATCTCCATGACCATTTTAATTTTCACCAATCACTTTATATCACTAATTGTGGGAGCACTTTATACCATCACAGCGCTTGTAGAAATTTGCGAATTTTGCACATGTATAGTACCTGTTATTGGTCTGCAAGATTACCAGCCCACTTGGGCACTATTACATTCAATTAGGAGTTCATGACAATTGGAACCTTAATTTATTTTAAGTTTTGTACAGAGTTTTGGTAATTTTTAATGGTTATATTTTAGATGTATATAACTATTTATCGGCTTTTAGCTTTTATATCATTTTAAAAGTTGGATTTAGCCGTTGCCATGTGGACTCTTGTAAATAGATGCCTATTGTATTATAATGGTTTTCTTGATGAATGACAATTATGTATATCACACATTTTTTATTGCTTGTGATGAGTTTCATGTATACATGTGCATTTCAGACATTTATGTCGCAATTTTTGGGTTTTAACAACTTGGAAACATTAATAGTATTTTTTCTGTTTCCTTTGCATGTGATGGCACGTTGCACTTTAAATAGGTGAACAGCCCTCTTGACGCTTGTCATGTGATCAAGGCTATCTCTAGCCGAAACGCGTCATGGCGGACTGGTGCTGGGCTAACATTTAATAAAACTTAACATTTGCACCATTTCTGGGTCTCGCTGCTCCTATTTTCCTGCTCGACAGTAACGGCTGTTACTGAACACTTCGACGTGGGAGCACTACGTACCTTATATATATATATATATATATATATATATATATATATATATATATATATACATATACACACACAATTTTAAGAACAAGAATTTAAGAATAAAAATGTTAAAATGTTAAGAACAAATCGTAGTGCCCTAAAGTAATTATAAACCCCTCTCCATGCACTGCTTGTACCCTCACATATTACTTCACTCATGACATATTGAATAACTGCATTGATAACATCTTTAATGACATCTGAAATGACATCTGTTAGAAATGGGGGTCTCTAGTTGGCAGAAGTAGGTACCTTTGTCCAAATAGGGACCCTTGCTTATAGTCAGGGTAAGGGGGATACACACTTTAGATAACCCCTGCTCACCCCCTTGGTAGCTTGGCATGAGCAGACAGGCTTATCCCAAAGGTGATGTGTAAAGTATTTGTACCAACACTCACAGTAACACAGTGAAAACACCACAAATGGACACCACACCAGTTTAGAAAAATAATGCTTCTGATGGAGGGACTGTCCACCGCACATCCAAGGGACAGTAATCCCTACAATAGGGCCGGTGCCTACTCAGGCACCGCTGTAGGGATGACAATGTCCCTTTCCGCCTGCCCTTTATTAGGCGTCTGGGGGGCACCTATCGTGCCCTGTACACAACCCTGCACCGTGTACCAGGCACCATAGGGTGCCTGTTACAGGGTGCAGGGATGTTTACAAACATGCTTCTTAGCAGTGAGGCTTGTGCTGCAGCCCTTTTACGTGCCACAGCACAAGCCTCAATGCTAAAAGGAATGTTTCTGACCACCTCACGGCAGCAGAATCGTAATTTGCCTGGCAGGACCGCCGACTCTCTGTCGGCCAGTCCTACAACGATATCGGTCCAACTGCCATCATAATCAGCCCATTAGACCCCTGTCTTGTACTTGTTAATATAACAAACATTTACAATGCAACGGTCTCGCCTTTGCAAAAGTTAGAGCTATTGGCATTGTAAATGACAATTTTTTTATTTATGTGTTGGTTTTGAAAACAGATAAATAAATGGCATTGTCATTTATAATGCCAATAGCTTAATCTCTTGCAAATGTGAGACCTATTGTATTTGCACACACACACACACACAGAGCCACACACACACACAGAGCCACACACACAGCCACACACACACACACACACACACAGAGCCACACACACACAGAGCCACACACACACAGAGCCACACACAGAGCCACACACACACACAGAGCCACACACACACACAGAGTCACACACACACAGAGCCACACATAGCCACCCACACAGCCACACATAGCCACCCACACACACACAGAGCCACACACACACTCAGCCACACACACACACACACACAGAGCCACACACACACACACACACACACAGCCACACACACAGCCACACACACAGCCACACACTGCAACACAGAAGCCTCATGCAAGAAACCGTGAGTTAACATCACTAAAGACTATAAAACACTGAAGAAATGAGTGTGCCTGCAACACAAGTAGTCCATGGTAAACAATGACTTTAAAATCACTACTACATACTTCTAGCATTTTTTAACCAATCTGTCTAAAACACTATAGTTGGCTCCTGAGTTTGCGCCACAGTTATTTTTCATACCACAGAAAAAGCACCTGGGAGTCTTTTGTCAGATATTTCCACTAATTCAGACACATTATTGAATTTCCTACAGAGCGGTTTCACCTCTTATTATCTGCTACAATTGCGTCTGGGTCAGAGGTGAGATCACTACACAAGTAATGACTGTGACTAGGGCATAACAAACTAAGGATAATGAAGATTACCTGTAAGTAACTGGGACATTATTGCACCCCAGGTAAGTACAGGTAACACATTTGGGAACTGCATATCCTAATATTGTACGGCATCATTGTGACTGTTTTAAAAAGTTGTTACCCTCAGGGAAAAATCTGGACTTGAGTATAGCATCACACGTGGACTGGGGAGCCTGGCAGCTATGCAAACCGATTCTTAAAACTCACTTGAGCAATACATCTAAACTAAGCTTTCTTAAAAGACCAGGGTCAGGCTGACTGCGGGGT
Organism: Lissotriton helveticus; assembly: GCF_964261635.1. Taxonomy (NCBI): domain Eukaryota; kingdom Metazoa; phylum Chordata; class Amphibia; order Caudata; family Salamandridae; genus Lissotriton; species Lissotriton helveticus. The sequence continues at coordinate 247,749,144 of NC_136057.1, read as the reverse complement.
TGTTTTTTAGAGAACAGGTACTTCAGAATTTAATTTCCTTTGTAAATAACGGCACCCCTGGACAAGTGACTAATACTGACCTCGTGCCCTTGGCTTTAGAGTCTGACAGCAGTCCCCCTGTGAAAAGTTTCAACGTCATGAGGCCAAATTCGTCCTCAGGGCACGAGCTGCCTGTCGATTCCTTACTGTACAGGCCTTAGGAAAATCGCAATATCGTGTAAAAAGGGGCAAGGACACAATCTTCATACAAGAAAATTAAAAAACGTCGGCGGTCTTCACAGGTAGTCAACCTCAAAAGACCCAAACAGCACTGGGGACTTGCAATGGCAGTTGTCTGGACGTCCTTAAATCTGATTGGCTGGGATGGATGTTCAACATTCCAAAGATTGGCTTCTAGAGAGAAGCTTGGATTCCGCTCACAGTATTTCTATGTGTGGGGTGTTCTTTCGTTTATCAAAAATTAGCGGTGTAAAATGAACTAACCCAGAGTTACTTCTTCATGCAGGTGAAAAAACTAGACTAACAAGTTAGTATTATAGATGCATTGTTTCTAAACCGAGGCATAACTATTTACTTAAAAAAATTTGGTGAGGTCACTATCGGCCTCAGTGGGATTAAACAATGAGCTATCTGCATTCAAACTTGTTATCTACAGGTCATGTCACACCTCAGTCTTGTTGAGGCGTGTTGACAGTTACACTCGAGCTATATAAACTTTTGAAATGGGTATCCTCCTGGGCAGTAGCATACCATTGATTGACTTCATACACAAATATATCCGCTCAAAGCACTGTGTTTTGCGGTTATGACTGACATTCGGTGTTCATTTAAAATGCATCACTGAACGCCAAGATATTTTTAATTCTCCCTCCTATCCGAAATTAATTCATAAAAGAAAATGAGTGACTGTCACGTTTTAGACATACAAATGGTTGCCATACAAAAACGAAAACAAACTACAGTTTTCCCTATAGACGGTGTGGAATAAACCTATAGTTTCTTGGATTTTTATTTATTTTATTTTATGCGTTTTTATATAGCGCGGACTTTACCTGAAGGTGTCAGAGCGCTTACCAATAGGAACAGAACTGATACATGAGGAGAACATTACAAGTGAACAAATTACAAAAGCAAACGGTAAGTTACATGAGTCAAAAAATGACAATTGTGGGCAAACAAAATACAATAGGTAGCAAACGGTGCGGTACACTGGGTGTGCCTGGTGGGGTTGGGGACAGACACTCTAAGGTCAGGGGGCACTCCAATGCAGGAAGTCAAGGGGGGCTATAGGTTGTGGTTTCATTTACAATCTGCCGATCTGGTGTAGCAGCTGCTCCCTGATGGAGGGCAGGGTTCTGAATCAGAAATTGCTCATACCAGTGCCCGGTATGCCCTCACTGGCAGGAAAGTCTAAGTAATAGGCTCTGGTGTTTGTCACAAGTAGTGGGGTGGGGGGTGGTAGCGTGCAGAAGCAAACAAACTACACTGAGAAAGCCATGCGCTTCATGACAGACGTAGATGGACTGGCAGTTCCCTTACATTCCAGTAACATCCTGCTCCTTAACCCTAAACAATTCTTAAAAGCTGACGGATCCCATCTGGGGCGCCCGCCTGCCAAGAAATTCTCATGGCTTCCAAGCCGACAGGTCATTTGTTATGGAGATAGCGCTGTAGGGGCCGTCGAGGCTCGGCTAATGTAAACCCACACCCCCAGACTCCCACAGCGAATGCACCGCATAGCAAAATTACCACAACACGATACACATTAAAGAGTGGACCTTTCCGAGAGAGATGCCCAGGAATGTCAAGAGCGCCACCTGTGCGGGTGTCAGGCATGGCGTCCACGAGAGAGCACTTACCTCTGATCCGGCCTGGCAGCGGCCTCCTGGCTCGGTGACCTGCGGGAAGGGCATGCCCTTGCTTTCGGCGCAACGAGACAAGACCTCGCTGCAGCTTGGCGCAGTGGTATCCGAGCACGACCGTTCCCAGCACGACGAGCCTCACAGGTGGACTGGGGCAGAGAGGCTCAGCCGGAGCCCGGCGCCCACAGCTGCGCCCTCGTTACTGCCTGATGTGCCCTCATTAGTGCCTGGTGCGAAGCGCGCGCTACCGACTCGAGCTCAGCAGTGAGCGGCCTCGCGGCCCCTCAGAGGCACGCGAACGTTCCATCGCGGGGTCCTCTTACTGGGCCCCGTCAAACAGCGCTGCAGCGAGCAACACAAACACTGCCAATTGCACACAGCGATGGCCGCTGCCACCCGCCCACCCTCCCGGCCAAACCACCACATTTAAAGGAGAAAACCAGTATCCGCTCCAAAATACGCTTGTTTATCTATCCAACTGCCCTTACCACGAAGTTATCCCCGCACACGACCACTGAGAAAGTGGTCCACAGAGCAGCGCACTCTGCAGGTTACAGGAAAACCAAGCCTGGGGCAAGCACTCAGTCCTCAACTAGCGGAATGACACCAGCGAACACACCCGTAGTACTGCAGTGTTCCTTCCCCTAGTTAACTAGATGAACAGTAATGAACAAAGCAGGATGGGGCAATTGTCCCACTATGTGGGAAACAGCCACAAAACAGGGGCACAAGTGCAGCTCCTACCTCAGCGCCGAGAGGCCAAGCCAGCTGTGCGGAAAGGACGGCCGGCGGCAAGGACAAGCACCCACCCATATCTGGGAAAGTGGCCACGCTGCCCCCATGCCAGGTGTAGGGGGTGAGCGAGCGCCCCTCGCCCGGACCTCAACCGCGCAAAGGTGGACGCTAGAAAGAACGGAGGCGGGGAGCGGCGAAGGGATCCAGGAGGAAAGAGGAAGCAAATCTGACCCGACGGTAAAACAATGGCAGACTAAGAGTGAGTAACAGCTCTTGCTCCCACTGGTCAAAACACGGAAGAGCTCATCAAGTTAAGTAAAATAGCGCCGCGATGGCCACAAAAGAGCTGAAACCAGAGGGTCACAAGAGATAGACCCGGCAGCTCACACAAGCACCCGAGGGCGCCTCACCTCCTCCTCGACGCTGCTCAGTTTCTCCCCATCCTGCTTGTGGCTGCTCATGGTACAGAGGTCGGCGGCTGCTCCCTCCAGAGTGCCCACGGTGCTTGGGTGCTTCTTTAGTTTCGGTGTGGTGGTCTCCCAACCCCTTGAGGCAACAGATGTGGAACTAGTGTCGGTTTCACGTTGAGAGGTGAGACGTGTGCATGATGATTGTGCGGTGCAGGACACTTAGTGTGCCCCGAGTGTTGCTCCAAGAGGTGGCCTGTTTTGTGGGGAGAGGGGAAAGAAAAAGTTATGTGTGTGCTTTTAGTGTGTCCTTTTGTCTCTAAGCCCTGCCCTTTTCATACTGGGCGCCCTGACTTTCTGCTGGAATAAAAGGTTTCTTATCTTCTTTATGGGGCCATCTGGACCGATAAAGAAGATAAGAAACCTTTTACTTCAGCAGTAAGTCAAGGAACCCAATCTGAAAAGGACATGGCTTCGAGAGAAAGAAGAAGGTCACTAGGACCTCTTCTTCAATGGCTGGCCACCGTTTAGTGCTGTGCACTATTCTAGTGGGCACCTTGTACCAGTTCAAACGACCCTTATTAATGGTAGGTTTGAAGACAATCTATATAGAAAGCTATCCTACTGGTAGCTGTGGAGAGCAGCCTTCAGGCTAAGTCTTGAAGGAATGTAAAGCAGCTTGTTATACCAGTTTATAATCTCACAAATTACTAAATGAAAGGAGAACCACACCAGGTAAATATATAAAATATATGTATTTATTCTAAACACATCCCTCTAGTCTCTTTTTGAGGCTAGAGGCAAAAGTACATTCAGTAAACTTATTTACCCCACAATAAATTAGCACAATATATGATTAGCCCTAGGGGCATCGCAAACCATATTCTAAGAAAGTGGTATAAGAGCCACGAAGGACATAGATACAAGGCCTAGAGCCTTCAGAACCTCTGGGGCCACCAGGAACCACCTAAGGTAGTGACACAGGGGACCCACGGGGGACACGTGCAGTGTCTAAACACAGCCGCGAATCACCAGGCAGTTCTAGAGTCAATACCCACGGGAGCACCGGAGTACTCGAGTTACCTCACCCAAGGAAGCCGGGTGCATAGGTGTCTTTTGGTGTTGGGTTTCGTCGTCATTTTCAATGGCGATCTGCTGCAAAGTGATGCTGGCGACCAAATCAAAACTGTCCAGGTGGTTGCAAGGGTGGATCGAGATCTGAAGAACCTGAAAGCAGAGGGGACAGTGTCTGGGTCACTAGCCAGTGACCACGAAGGCGATGAGAAGATGCCAACCAATGTCGGGCGATTTCAGGTGAAGAAGGTGAAGCTTGACTCTTAAGCCACGAGGACCAGGAGGCGTTGACGATGACCAGGAGCTGGATTTGAGCTGTCTCATGAAGGATGTCGAGTGCTGCGGGGTCGGTTTCCGGATTGGACCGAATAAGCCTTGGCAAAAGCAACCCCCGCAGAAAGCAAAGATTGGCTTCGGTGCAGACCAGCAAGGTCTGAGGGACTCGCCCTTTAGAGCAGAGTCAGGGCACGTCTGGAGCAACCAGGAAAGCCCAAGAAACAGAAGAGTTACATTCGTGGGGACCCACCAGTCGACGGACCAGGGATCGCGAAGGAGGCTTGAGCGGAAATGCTAGAAGTGGCCCCACAGAACACTCGTGGAGAGTAGGCCCACAATCTTCGGTGCAAATGGTGCTTGGGGCTTGGACTACAAGTAGCCCAATGCACAACTTCGGAAAAGCTTGGAAAGTCGATGCACTAGCAAATGTGCACGATGTCCAGGGGTTCTGGTTCCACGTCACTCGTGAAGGCCGCGGGTCTCAGCTTTGTCGGCCTAGAGAAGTCTGGAAGTCTGGGTCCTGTGTCGCAAATCCGTTGGCATCCGGCGGGAGCCTTGGAAATGCAGACTGGCAAGATGCTTCTTTGGTGCCTGTTTGAACAGGGGAGTCACTCCTTGACCCCAAGGGAGATTCTTCCATCTTCTAGTCGAAATAGAATGTCGAAGTTCCAGGATATATGTTGCAGAGTTTTGTCCAGGGCAATCTAAAGTTCTAAGGACTGGGTTCCTATACTTATACTAAGTTTAGGGGTTGTAGTTACTCTAGGGTCCCACCTATGGGAGGACCCAGGGTGGGGGTGGTTATACCCCTTTCCCTTTGTCCAGTTTCACGTCAGAGCAGGGGCTGAGTGCCCCTGCAACCGGTTTGAACTGGGCTATGCACAGGGACACCAAGTGTGCCCCATGCACTGTCTGAAAAGTATTCTCTGAATGCACCCACCCAGCCCCAATACACTAAAGCCTGTCTGGGAAGTGGTTACACCTCCCTGTGACAGGAAACCTATTGTCCAGGCCTCCCCTGCCGGAGTTTCGTCCAGCAGTAGGAGGTCAGACTTGTGTCTGTGGCTGCAGCATCCATTTTGTGATGCCAGGGCTCTTTTTTCAACTGTTACCGGTCAGAACTTGCGGGGGGGGGGGGAGTAGGATTCCAAAGTGTTTGACACCAACAACGACATGTTTCCATGCAGCCATTTCAAAGTTAGCATTAACCGCAAGGTTATAATGCACTTAAGAGTATATGGTCTGGCTACATCACAGAACAGCTACATAGAAGTGATTCCAAAAGCTACAGAGGGGTCCTGCCTATGCATGGGCACACTGTCAAACAAAACCAAGCACTCTGCCTTGAGGATTGATAAGGCCTGCCATAGGAGTGACTTATAGGTTTATATGTGTCAGTGATATACGGTAAATATAGGTAACCTATATCTCAGTAAGGGGTGCATGCACCACTTTTCACAGGCTGCAGCAGCAGACCTGTGGTGCCATTTTGAAAGGCTTACCAGGGGTGGCATAATACATGCTTCAGCCCATGGTAGGCCTCTGGGGTACCTATGCCCTTAGTACCTAAGGTACCATATACTAGGGACTCACAAGGGTTACCCAGTAACCAATCGGGAGTGTACCAAATGTACATGCAATCAATTTAGAGAGGAAGCAGCTAGGCTGGGGTCCTGGTTAGCAGGGCCCCAGCCAGACTTAAGTCGAAAAACAGTGAAACACCAGCAAATAGTGGGGGTAATCATAGTAAGCAGATCCTACTCTCCTACAACGTTAAATCAACTATTTCATTTGTCACTCAAAAAATAATTAATTAAGTGAACCCTTTGTTCCATGGCACACTTTGTTAGCACATGCACGTGAATTAGAAAACAGTTCACAACATGTCAAGTATTGATAACAGTTTCAAACCTAATGAACTCTATGATTGCCTTTTAGTGAGAGACAATATTATTTTGTTTTCTCCACACCTCCTTATAATTTGTCTTTGTGCTTCCTACAGATAAACCCTGGAGTACCTACTGTTGAGTCGGTGCTGATTTCTGCCCTCATAAATGCTCAGTGTGTCCATAAGGACTGTACCACCACTGAGCGTGCATGGCTTCATCTCCAGCGGTGTGCCAGGACAGACAAGGTGAGTGAGGAGGTATGGTTTATAGGATCGCTGGATGCTGGTATACCTAAATTTGCAGGAAGGTTGGTGGCTGGATCAGTTTGTTTTCAAACGGGTGATTACATTATGAAGAATTGTAGAAGGAAACATTGGTAGACGTGTGAAGTTTGAAAAACATTGTGTATTGTTGGTTGCTTGGTTTACTGTGATGGGTTTCTGAATAGACAGATGAAGGAAAATTGGTGGGTTGAGAGATGAAAAGCTTAATGTGTAAAGAAATGATTGGAAGATGCATTTATTGTCCAGGCGATTGATTGCAAGGCAAGAATATGTGTGGTTAGGTAGATAGAAGAACAGAGCAACAGGTACATTATTTTTTTTGCTTTTCCTTATTCCTGTTTTATATAATGTTTTTATTAATATATTTATAAATTAACTTAGGCATGAGTACAACTTCATATCAGTGATGAACATAAAAAAATGTCATAACATTGAGTATTGTTATCAGAGATAAAAAATAAAAAATCACTGGTCACCTTTAACTGGTTCCCTTATATAGTGAAACGATATCCAATAGAAAAACTCCACACTCTATTTATGTTTGTTGGTATTTGTATAATCATTTAATTTTAGAAAAAAACTTAGTTCCTGTCTCAAACTTGATGTTTGCTCAAAAAATGTATTCCCACTTGACTTGGTTTGTAGCTTTTGCTGCATCCAGTCAAAATGAGAATGTTTCGAATGGGTCAACTATCAGTGCCATAGTATATTTGAGAGCAGTTGTAGATGACATCTTGTTGTAGATGAACCCTGCTTTTGATTGGTGTATCATAAGATGATCTTTTTGAAACACTTCGCTAGTAGCTTTGCAAGGATCACGTAATTTGTGTTGAGAAGTGAAATTGATCGGCGTTTGCTTGTTTTAGGCATTCTCTGCCAGTCTGGTTTTTGAGTAATTGTGATCATGCCTTTATTAAACTCTCTGCAGAGATCTTCTGGGCTCTCTGCCGTCTTGAAAACATTGTTGAGGATCCTTGAGGTTAAAGATTTAGTGATTTTATAAAAGTTGCACAGTAGACCCTTGTCTCCCAGTGCTTAACTCTACGGTAGGTCGGTAATGACTTCATCAATTTTCTCAATAAAGATTTTTCCTTCGGTAAGTGCTCTCCCTTCCTCCAAAATGGTCATTAGATGTACCCAATGCATTAAATTGGATTTTGTCTGGATGGTACCCATAATGTCTTGTTTGCATAGTCTTTTTTAAAAGCTGGATAAGGCAGTGGTAATTTTTATTGGGTGTGTAACAATCGTATATGATACTGAAACGTGAGGCCAGAGAATCTCTGGTCTCATCCCTTAGTTGGCACACAAACTGTTGTCCCTCCTTGAAAACAAGAAAGTGACTTCCATTCAATGTTCATTATAGTTCATATTTATTCCATATTAAAGTTCTCTTCTTGTTTTTTTTCAAAACTCATTGATGGTTTTAAACAATCATTTGCAGCGTTAATCTTTTAAGCACTGTCTTTCAAGGCGTGTCCAATGCATTTCGGGCATTTTTGCTATGCCCTTCATCAGGGAATTGACAGTGCTTCTTGTAAGCAGTTATGTGAAAAATCTGAGCGGATACGTCAATGTGCTTAGGTCCGATGTTTGTTTCCTGCAAAACGCCGGCCCGAAATGCATTGGACACGCCTTGAAAGACAGTGCTTAAAAGATTAACGCTGCAAATGATTGTTTAAAACCATCAATGAGTTTGGGAAAAAAAAAAAAAAAAAAAAAAAAAAAACAAGAAGAGAACTTTAATATGGAATAAATATGAACTATAATGAACATTGAATGGAAGTCACTTTCTTGTTTTCAAGGAGGGACAACAGTTTGTGTGCCAACTAAGGGATGAGACCAGAGATTCTCTGGCCTCACGTTTCAGTATCTAGCCTGACGTCGTTGGGCCCTCGACGCCACCTTGGTGAGCACCTATAAAACTACAAGAGACTTTTGATCCTCATTTCAACTTTTTCAATTAAATAGCTGTGCATCTATCCGCTAAACAGTTACAATCGTATATGAGTCATTAGCCGGTCTAGTTTATTGAGAGTTTATGTGCTTCAGCTGGGCAGCTAGGAGTCTACCCACTTTTTCCCCCTGTACATAATGGCACTATTGTTGTTTGTGAAGGCATTTTATCCCATTCTATTGAATAATGCATTAACACCAAACAATCTTTTCCAATTGTTGTCTTATTCCAGTGTTGTTGTCTTTGGACATATAGTCTGTGAGGGTTTTGATTTCATTTTCTAATGCATTCTGAAGTTTTTTTGCCTACTTTGAGCCGAGTTCTCATCATATCCCTTTTAAAACTGCTTTTCTCACACTTCAGAAAGACTGTGGGAAAGTTAGAGTTTTTGTTAAATGTTAGGTAGTAGCAAAGCTTTTGGCTATTAATACCACATGTAGCATATATGGCGTGGCAGATATGTTATGTTATGTTAATGGGAGTTTTGTAAAGCGCTCAGCTACTCGGGCAGAGTGTCCCGGCGCTATCAGACCAGTGAGGCAGAAACCATAGAGCACAAAATGGATAGGAGAGGTATCTCTCCATTTATAATTTTGATTGTAGATAACAAGAGTGAAGTTGTAATGTTGACATATTCTCTTTGGGAACAGGTAATGTGTACACAAAAAATTTATGTGTATTCTTTGTCTCTGGGATGTATAATTCTCTCCAGTTCTATCAAGTTGCTGTCACTTACGATGAAATGAAAGAAAGTTCTATCTATCCCATTAGTTTATCTATGACTGTGTCCAACGCTAGATTCCAAACCCTACCCTTTATCACTCTTGAAGATCCAAAGTTTGTTAGTAGTCTGGATAAGGTGGTAGAAAAGGTTGCCCTCGAGCTATTTGGGACATATTTAGAACCCATTAGCTTGATTGATTGATCCCTGTGTATTGACTTTAGCCAATTCATACATATCCAGTGGGTCGATCAATATATTTAGCATCACGATCTGCATGTATTTACTGTTTGAGAATGGCTACCCCACAATTTTTTGATGTTGCAGGTAGTATGCCTTCCTTTTTGGGTTAATTTCAGCTTTGAATTCTATACTGCTGATGACTTTAGTTACCCAGTCTCTTTTTAATTAGTCAGATTCCTCAGATGCATTTCTTGTATGAGGGCGATGCTAGGTGTCTTAGTAGCTAAATAGATTAATACTTTCCTACGCTTGATATATTGTGAATAATACAATTTGCAATAAGAGATTAAATTGAACGTTTTTTTGCCATGCGTTGTCCTTGTGTTCGGCATGCTCTAGTTGTGTTTCCCCTTTTTATGTGTCTTATATGCGGACTAAGAAAGAACAGTGGCTCCCCCATCTAGCCCACCCAATAAGTATCAATTTTACTGACTGTTGTTTTTCCTTGTTCGGAAACACTGTTGAATGGAATAATGCTCTCTTTAGCTGAGGAGATGAGGGGTGGGTTGTCATGTATAAATCCATGCATAAATAAGGTCACGTCATACATGAAATCATCCAGACCTCAATATGGAGCAATCCTGTATTCTTGAGATCCTGGCTATAAGAGTACAAAACAAAAACAATGCAAGCGTATTCACAACACAATTTTCAACATTGACCCATTTTTTCAGGACAATCTGAGAAAATGACAATTAATGACAGTCTACATGTCATAGTGTGTATGTTCCGACCCCCATATCGTATCTTAAAGTAATCTTCATCAGTACTGATAGAGATCACCAAACAAAATATTTTAGGAAATCAACTGGCTGGAGGTAGTAGATCTGAAAGCCTTCAAAGAAATGAATCCTTCCATTGTGCAAAGTTGTTAGCCAAACTAAAATAAATCAGTAGGTCCCAGAAAAAAGTCACCATCTGACCGATCTGTGTGACATTTTGGTCTTTGCGCTGACTGACTATGTGAACTTCTCGATGGAACAACATGGGTGAATTTCATCATACAGAGCTCAAACCCTTATATTAGGGAATTATCAAGCAATGCAGAAATAGAGGAGCCACAAGGTCAGCATTAGTGTAAAGAAAGATCAGGAGCAGCAGGAGAACAAGATAACTATAAGTGAATAATATCTTTTTTAAATCCTTCAGGGAGTAATTAAAGAATAGTGGTGAATAAACATGGACATGTTTACTTGGTATAGGTGTGATTCGTAAATGCTTGCTTTGTGATTCTGACAGCATGCTAAAAGAATTATGGCTTTTCAGAGACAGAGTAGGTAGCTGGTAAGTGAGAATGCCTTCATGTCTGTTAAGCTTACAGTGTGAGCTATATGACGAGAGTAGGTGAATTTTAGGATCTGTGAATTGGGGCCTTCTCAAAATGCCTGTACTGCATCATTTAAATTCGGTAGGGCAGGACCGCTGCCATAAATTGGCAGTGCTCCTGCCCAGCCAAACTCAGATCAGCAGAAACAGGATCACTAAATAATCTATGTTGACTGGAAATTAAGAAACAATACGAACAACATGAACCAAACTCCTGGGGTGATGACTTGCGAATAGCCTTAGAAACCCTTAATATCGAGGAAATCTGGAACAGCCAACTGGAACAAGCGTCATTTAATAAAATTTGTAAATTGAATGCAAAGGCTCTATCCTTGGTAGAAGACAAAATGATCTTGGCCAAACGTCGACACGCATGGACCGTATTAAGTTCATACAAAAGATTAAAACCGCAACCTTACCTCATGGCACACTTCAGGCTATTTTTAAAAACGAAATTTATGGCATTTAGACTGGGCGACCATTGCTCTAAAGATTTGATACCATTGTGGAAAAATATACAACAAAAAACAAGATGTAGACTATGTGGGTACCACACGGAAACTCTATGCCATCTAATGTGTACGTGCGAGTCAATAAAAGATGAGAGAAGAATCCTGCTGAAATCAGTTCTAAATGCCCTTCAAATCCGCACTTGCAGGCAGGCTGTTACTAGCTGGATGGGTGCGGGCTCGAACATTTTGATATGCCGCGGTATAAAATTTATGATGAAAGTAGAGACTCTTCTTTCAAAGGTCGAACTAGTTTAAGACTGGGGACAGAAAAACAATGTGTTATATTTTTTTAGAACTAAAAATATTTTAAGAAAATGAATTTTAATCCTTTTTTTACTAGTTTGTAATTTGTATATGTATACTTTATGGTTGTGATAAACCAAATAAAGTTAATTTTTGACTGACTGACTGAACTCACGGTTACCCTTCCTCATTTACAGGTGGGGAATAGTTGGGTTTCCGAAATGGAACCTCAGCTGGCTCCACTATTAAAAATCTTTGATTTGGTGGCCAGTTCTTCACAGGGCAGCTAAGGCATAGAGGCAACAGCTTGACCCTATTTTTGATGGGGCTACGAATTATGTGAGGGCAACCCCCCCCCGCCCCCTCCTCGCTAGTATTTCCTTCCTGGGATGTTCCTACAAGGCGTGGAAAATAATGCCATAAAAATCCCATGATGCACGGGACGGAAACTTCCTGCATGCCAGAAACATTTGTCTTTTACTTTTTAACCCCAGGTCAATTTTTTAGGGTTTATTGCTGAAAAGCAAAAGAGAATGGCTGTCAGAAAAAAATATGGTGGAGGCAATCTATCTCTAGATGTCCCAGGCAGTGCTGTGCTTTGGGGCTGTCCTCAAATTATTACGGAGGCCCTAGTTCACAGACTTCACTGGGCTTCCATGCCACTTCTCCAACAGAACTAGTGGATTTAGTTCAAAGAGAACACAGGCGATTTAAATATTTCGCTTGACAGTATTTACTTGTCCTCCTCAATAACCTCGTGCTTTCTCAACAACATTGCTCGGGCTGTACCTGTGTGCTAGTGGGAAGACTATTAACGTAGGGCACCCTTTGGATCTGTGTCTTTATTTCATTCGAGCCTCTCTCCATATCTTTTTTTGATCCCTTTTAAATTAATGGATAATCATGCTGTCCAGTTTTCTTTTTGTAGTAAATATTACTTTACAAGGAATGGACTTCAGTCTGTCATAGTAACTTTAACACAGTTTACCTTCTGCACAACCTGAAACTTCTATGCCTCCTTCTACTGGTCTTGATACAAACCGCCCACGGATCTTAGCAATATGCGTCCCATTTCCTTGCTACCTGTTCTAAGTAAAATCATGGAACGGTTAGTACATGATGAGCTCAAAACATTTGTAGAGGTCCATAATATTCTGCACCCTCAGCAGTCGGGATTTCGTTCCGGCCATTCAACCGAAACAGCCTTGATCGAACTAGCTGACTCTGTCAGGTTTCTGCAGGATGAGGGAAGGCAGACAGTCCTCGTCCTGCTTGACTTGACAGCAGCATTCGACACCATCTCGCATGCCATCCTGATTAACAGAATGCGAGAGATTGGCGTGACAGACACAGCCTTGGCATGGGTAATTTCGTTTCTATCCAATAGGTCCCAGACTGTGTCCTTGGGTCCCTATCTATCCAGCGAAAAATATATTTCATCAGGAGTGCCACAGGGGTCCATATTAAGCCCTCTTTTTTTTAACATCTATATGGCCCCCCTTCTCGCTGTGATAGAATCTCATGGGATCCTTGTCACGTCTTATGCCGACGATACACAACTTGTCGTTACCATCGATAAAAAGTGGCCGGATGCAGACCTTCGTTTTAAAAACTGCCTCTCGGATGTTTTCCAATGGTTGAACAAAAACCATCTTAAATGCAACAGTGCGAAGACAGAAATTATACCGCTGGGTAAAGATCTATCTTTCTGTCCGAAAGACTGGTGGCCCTTGGGATCGGAGGCCCCCCCAGTGCAGTGGCATCAGCTCGGAATCTAGGTGTGCAATTTGATTCACTCCTTTCTTTCGATGACCACATCAGGATTACGGCTGGACGCTGTTTTGGTCTCATTAAATCACTGAAAAAATTCTTTGATTTCCTCCCCATTGCAGCTAGAAAATCAGTCGCGGTAGCTTTAATACTTTCCCGACTTGATTACTGCAACGGATTAATGGCTGGAGTGAAAAAGTCCACCCTTAAGAAGCTGCAGAGTATACAACATGCAGCGGCGAGACTGGTCCTACAACTTCCCAGAAGGTCATCAGCTTCAGCAGCATTAAGAGCTCTGCATTGGCTACCATTGCATAAAAGAATTCTTTTTAAATTGCTTCTCACCGTTTTTAAATCCATGCAAAACACAGGTCCCCGCTACCTTACAAATCGCTTTGTGCGTTATAATCCTCCGCGATGTCTGAGATCATCTGGGACAAACCTCATCTTGATTCCCAGATTTAAATACAAAACCAAGGGTGGGAAAACTTTCACTGTCTTGGCAGCCAAGGCATGGAATAACCTACCAGTCAACCTCAGACTGACTGAAAAGGAGGGTCTTTTCAGAAAACTCCTCAAGACATGGGTGTACCAACAATCAGATACCTCCGTACTGGCAGCCATTTAGTCTCATCGTTTCACCTGCTTCATTTTTCATCTACCTACTGTTCGCAAGCTCAGCGCCAAGATGCTCCCCTGGGAGCGAATGTTCGCGCTTTATAAAACCCCATAAATATCAAATATCAAAATATCAAATATCAAACAACATTTTTTAAGTTTCCCTCTTGTGTTAAATCCATTTTGAACAACATTACATCTGCCCCTTGATTTAACCAGTATCGTCTTTGTTATTGCCACAAAATGTGTGCATGTTGCATAAAAAAAGTACCTAAGTTAAAAATAAGCCCAGTTAAAGGGCAAAGTGAACATTTCTCCTTTGAAGTGTCAATAAAAATATATTACTCAAATTGGTCTATTATTTCGATTCTGATATTTTTGTTTCTGCAACTATCTTCTGCAAATTGAAGTATTCTCAGAAAGTTGCAGTAGGTTGTCAAAAATGTTCTTTTCACAGTATCCCTTTTCCTGCAATACATTTACTGTAATGCTTTTCTGTCTCTTGCTTAGGAGTTCGGGGCACGTCAAAATACACTTGTTTCACTTGGGCCTGTTTCTTTGGATGTGCCATTGATCCTCCTAAACCCTGTCAAATCCTGATCTTTTTTCTTAAGATTTTGTTTCAGATTGTAGGTGTTCTTGCGCCTCTAATTCTTTTATTGCCTATAGGGTCTGCTGAGCATTCTTAAGTCAGCTGAGGTTAGACCCTTTCTTACAAATAATTCTGTTTATCCACTGTTTGCGTCTGTATCTGACTGCCTTAAATTGGCATCACATGTTGGTCAATGTCTTTGTGCTCCTAACTGAAAGCTGATTTTCAGACAGTATCCCTTGTTGTCCTATTGAGTGTCCTTGAGAACCGATGGAAAGTTCATTCTTTGCCCCAATATTCTTCCTCTACCCTTTATTAAGAGTGATGTCCCTCAGGACTCCTTACTGTTCTTCTGTCCGTATTATCTATGTTCACGCTTTTGCTGCCCACCCACAGCCTCAGCTTCTCAACATATGCCTAAAATACTCAGATTATTTTGACTCTTGAAAGCCACAGGGTGGAAGTTGGCTCTCCTTTTTGGGTGTGCATTGTAACAGTTCGCAGGTGAATTACCATCTAATGGCTGACACTTTATTAGGATAATAGAGACATTACAGTGGCAGGGAATAGTGAGGGCTGCTGACCAGACACCTGTTACATACACTTCAAACAATATCACCATAATTTACCAATGTAGAATCTGACATTCTTGAGGGATTGTGTCTTCACAATTTAAGCCCCCCAGCTACTTGTATAGGCCATCTTTTGAACAATCATTATTTTGTGTCAGCAAATTTTAAAGTGCTTGTCCAGAATCATATGGGGGTGATTATAGAGACAAAATGCTCTTTCTCAAGGGTATATTCCTCAAGGGGAGTGGTAAAAAAGTACTATTTCTTGCAGGGCACTGTGTATGTTCATAATATCAACTCTCGGTCCATGAGATGGGTTTCTTAAGTATTCTTTGAATCATTAAGGTTTTATTTCAGTGAAAACTATTGGTGTCTGGAACATAAAAAGTGTGCCTTCTTTGTACACTGTAAATTACTGCACAGTAATTTCAGGCACTAGTCACATATACGTCCTAGCTACTTCTCCCTCAAGTGCATTAGACTCCACCAAGTCTATAGAGGCTCAAATGTGGATAAATATTCAGAACGATTAAAAAAAAAATTCTAAGGTACCCACGGCAATGATGAATCTCAAAATAGTTATAGTTCAGAAAACCACTTTATAAGTTGAGTTTTGTATTCTTGAAGTGTTGTGATTCATGGTCCATTTGATCTGGAGCTTCATTCATGTATATACTGCTAATTGATCAATCATCTCATTATACTAGCAGTCTGCGTTGGCTACTCACCTCAAAAGCATGCAAAACTATATGATTAATTCATCGCTTATGGCACAGCACTGCTCCCACCTGTCTTAATGATTGAGTGCAGAGCTATTTCCCTGCTCTTACTCTTTGCTTTCCTGAATATAATTTGCTGGTGGTTCTCCTGCTTGGAAGAAACATAAAGTTGGGTGGACATCCAAGTGTGGCCCAGCTCTCTATTTATAGTTTTTCTTATCTCAAAACGTTATGCAAGCGATATGTCAATATATATCGATAGGCGTTGGCTACAAATGAAAATAATGTTTGGAAATGTATTCATTGGTAAAGGATGACTCATTGATTCAGATTGCATATCATCATGATATTTCTGGAGATTGTATTGATTTTACATTTGAATAGGTAAGTACAACTTTAAATAGAATGCTGGGTCATACGTAGATGTCTCTAGAGGTTTACTCAATTAAGGGGAAGGCCTTCCTCGGACCACCTAATATGAGTTAAAATTGTATATTTTGGTGATAGTGCTATGAGCGGTGCTTTTTTCTGATAAGCCTCAGACATTTCTTGTAAATCTTTCATAAAGTTGAATGAAGTTTTTCTATTTTAGCTTCCACGTCATTGAATGCTGTGCTGTGGATTCCATGAGCAAGGAATCTATTCTCCTTTACTTTTGTAAGCTTTTTCAAACCTGTTTCTCAGCTCATTATTGTAATTAAGAGGAGTCAGCACTATGCACCACAGGATACATGTGTGCGATAATGTGCATTGAGTTGAGAGATTTGAACAATGACATATGGATTAGCAGACACCCTCTGCAAAACATCAATGAGAGGACTGCCACCACTGGAGAGAACTTTGAGGCCTCGTTGTTTCAGAGGTTAATGCAAACAATGCTTGGGGACAAGAAGGGAGTATGTTATTTTCAGGATGACATATTGATATGTGGGAAAGATGAGGACGAACCTGACAGTACACTAAAACATGTCTTGGAAAAGTTACAAAGTTTTGTTCTCAGGGTGAAAGCGAAAAAATGCAGAATTAAGGTCAATAGTGTGACTTATCTAGGACACGCTATTGATGTCAATGGAATAAGACCTTGTGAAAAACTGGTAGACAGTATTGTACCTAGCAACAAAGATGATGTGAAGTCATTTTTAGGTGTAATTGAATTTTACACCAAATTTTTACAAATAATGTCAAACAAGACCAAGTCAATTAGGAGTGGACTCAAGAAATATTCCAAATTTGAATGGTGTGAAGGCTGTAAAAAGGAATTTGACATCAGGTTGGAAATTACAAATACTCCTCATTTAGGTAGCTTTGATATGTCCTGCAAGATTTTGCTTTCCACTGATGCCAGTGCATATGGATTTGGAGCAGTTCTTACTCAAATTAAGGAAGGTGAAGAAATTGTAATTGCTTATGATTCTTGCACATGATGTGAAATGGGACAATGCTACTCAGTGATCAAAAGGGAAGCATTAGCTGTTTTTTGTGCAGCCAGACTTACTGAGCTTATATTGTGATGCAATGTGTTCCAGGCTTGAAAAATGTTTTAGCTGATGCTCTATCTAGGAACAAAGATGTGGTGAAGGCATGCAACTTTTCTGGGGACGAATTGCAGGAATTTGATTGGGTTGCAGACTTAGAATGTTTTGATGAAGAATCCATCAGAACAAAAGAATGAGACAGGAGGTCCCTGCATTAGCATTCCCTATGGGATGGGTGGTTGGGTGGCGGCCCTCTGGATATCATGTCTTTGCATTGCTAGATACATAGTAGATTCCTACACTATCCTACCCCCATGAAGCGTCTTTAGCTGAACAAGATTGGCCTCTTCCTGTGACAGGTGTCCCCTACATTAGACTGCGTACTCACTTCCAAAAAGAGAAGAGATTTCTGTTTTTTTCACATAGACATGAACCTTGCACTAGTCTGCCAAAGCACAGTTATATCCTAGACCCCTCCTTTATATGGACTCAAACTCTCTACACTCGCCTGTGGAAAGGTATTTATTTATTTTCTGATGGATTGATTAGATTTTTGCGCAACCACAATAGGCGCCAAGCACTCGGATGATTCAATTTCCTCAATTATCACTGCTTCAATCAATCTGTTTAATTCAGCTTTAACATCATCCCTGATGGTAAACTACGAACCTTATGAACTTTTGGATGACAACCTTGACGTAGTACAATTTGATGTTTAAAACCTTTTAACTTCCCTAATTTCTCAGAAAATACCTCTGGAAACATTTGTACTATACTTTCTTCTTATGTTATGTTATGTTATGTTAACTGTGTTTTTTATAGCGCTCGGCTACTCCAAGGAGTGTCCCGGCGCTTTTATTTATAACCTGTAACAGAGAACACAACGGGGCAAATAAAAAGAGACCAGAAATCAAAAGAAAAAGCAAATCTAGAGAACAAAAACCAAGTTTTAAGGCCCTTCCTAAATGCTAGTAGGTTGGAGGTGCTGCGCAGTGACACGGACAGAGTGTTCCACAACTGTGGAGCCAACAGCCTAAAAGACCGGCCCCTAATGCGTGCCCTTTTTACCCGAGGAACCACGGCCAAGAACAAAAACTCGGATCTCAGGGATCGGGCAGGATGGTAGAAAGCTAGCCTCTTTCGAAGATATTTCGCTCCAGAGGCATAGAGAGCCTTATGAGCCAACGTCAAGGCCTTAAAAACTATCCGCTTCCGGATAGGTAGCCAGTGGAGTGACTGCAGGAAGTCAGATGTTCTGGCTCGCCCGCGTAGGCCAAAGATGGCCCGCGGCGCCGAGTTCTGGACCACCAGCAGCCGTTGCAAGAGATACTCCGGCAGGCCGAGATAAAGGACGTTGGAATAGTCCAATCTCGAGCCAATTAAGGCCTGAACCGTGATCTTCCTATGCTCTGCCGGGAGCAGAGGAAGAAACTTGCGGAGCATCCTGAGGAGGCCAAAACATGTTCCCGTTAGGCCCAGAATCTGGGATCTTAACGTCAAGCCGTTCGATCTTCACCCCCAGATTCTTGGCTAGCTGGGAAGAGCCTGCTGGAGGGAACATGTTAACAGGCCACCATTCCTGCCAGTCTGGATCAGACCGACAACCGAAGAAGAGTACCTCAGATTTGTCTGAGTTGCACTTGAGGCTGTTTAGCTGGAGTAGCCCCCACCAGAACCACCTGCTCCTTGGCACCTGGGTGTAATTGCATGGCCATAGCAGCTTGGTGAATCAAACCAAATAAGGGTGCCCCGTTCTTTACAACATTCACTCTTCCTGAGATTTTTTTGTTCTTACACACAATTTCAGCACTAACAAATCGCAAATTTTCCAATCATTCACCACCATGTTTTTTAAGTTTTACATCTGGTTTGCAACATTGCTTGACTTTAAACATCTCACACTTCCTAAATTCTTCTTCTGAAATAATGGTATGACCATATGGAAAGGATTCCCAATAAGTTCAATAACACACTTAGGGTCCCTTACCCACGAGCGTCTCTCTTTATCATAATCGATGAGTGACCAAACAACTTTTTCATTGCATTCTTCCCCATGAAATCCAATAATGCACAAAATCTGATCATCATACCCATCTTCATTCTCTGAGTCATAACTTAAGTCACTCACAAATTTCTTGCATTTCAGGCATGAGACTTTGGGTGATAGACATGACTTGTCATTTGCCCAATGATACTGCCACACCTCATACATGATCGCAGTGTGTGCACTAATACTGTGCTTAATCTGTACACCATTAACTAGTATAGGAAGACTTGCGTTTCCTTTCACTTGTGCAAATCACTAAAAATGCCAGATTTCACAAGCTGCACCAGTAACTTGCGCTGTCCTTTTGTAAGTGTGGAGATTACTGACAGTGTAGGAGAATTCCAACCTATACTTGTGGCTTAAAGCTTGTCAATCGCTGTAATAATGATTTGCACCAAAGTTTAGGGTGACCAGACATCCCCGTTTTGCCAGGACGGTACCTGTTTTTAACCAGCTGTCCCAGCAAATTTCAAGAAATTTAGCTCATGTCCCCGTTTTCGGAGAGGGTCGCCTGATAACGGTGGGAGGGGTTTTTTATGTTTTACAAAGCAGGGATAGTTAGCAGTTGTTTCAAGAAAGCAATTTAATTAACAGGAAAGCTACTGGGCTTAAAAATTGCATTTTATGTATGTTCTTACTGCCTGTTCTGTAATTCTCTGCTGAGGAGCGCTCTCATCGCTTGAAGTAAAATTGTAGTCCTTCTTCTATTTTTGTGAAATGTCCCTGTTTTTGCCTTTAAAATTCTGGTCACCCTACCAAAGTTTTAATGTGTGCAAAATGCTACTATTTTGCATGTCAAGTTAACATACTCGTAAGCGTGTCAATTGCTGTAGACACTTATTTTATTTAGAAGAGAGCTTAACCAAGTTTAACCAGTAGATGGTGCCGTCTCCTCACAAAAGAAACCAAAATAGTCTATCACTCTCCAGAAACTTGCCGATGGATTGATCAGGTTTTCGCTCTATCACAATGGGCGTCAACCACTCGGACGATCCGGCTTTATTTCCATGCCTGACCTGAGCAGCTTGTCTCATTCCTGCTCCGATCCAACTTCCCCTTTCATAAAACAACATTTCCAGTGTTCTGCATGCACATTCTTTTACAGAACACTGCCTCAGCTCACATTACTACACGAGGCAACCTTGTAAATGTCTACAGACAATACAGAGGAAATAGAACAGGAACACAGAAACACTCATGAAGGGGTGGTATCTAACTCCAGATAAACTTTATAGGATGCTTCCCCACACTTTTGCAAACACTTGTTGCGATTATGGGCAGGTGGGCACACCCTTACATGTGTGATGGGAATTCTCCAAAATGCAAAGATTTCAGAAGAAAATCTTGGCAGCCTAAAAAGATCATTGAACTTCCTATACCAGCAGACGCAGATCTGATGTTTTTGGGCATGCGACCTTTGGCCAGAGATTAACTTTCCAATTACTACCCGTAGCACGAATGGTAATTGTTAACACTGGAAACAGAAAGTGAGTCCAAGATGGCGCCCAGAGAGACGTGGAGTGGAGTATTATCGATATGGGTGGTTGTGGGAAGGGGGCGAGGAGAATTGCCCACCTAGGTCACCAGCACTCCAAATGTTTGTTTGACGATGGTCTTGGTTGTTAGAAATGGGGTAGCATGGTGCAGAGCATAGTGCAGAGCATAAGCCATTAGCATAGACATCCTCGCAGTCACCTGCCCTCAACAACTACAGTTCTTGCCCCCTACACGGCAGATGAATTTCTGGCGCACTACGCAGTCGCAAAGGGGTCTCTAACCTCATGAAGGCCCCAAAGTTGCAGAGTAACCTCTGGCGCCACTGCGCCTGGGAAAATGTCCATTTCCCAGGCGCAGTGATGCCAGAGGTTACAGTTCCCAGGCGCAGTGGCGTGAGAGGTTAGTCTGCAACTTTGGGGCCTTCGTGAGGTTAGAGACCCTTTTGCGACTGCATAATGCGCCAGAAATGCATCTGCCGCGTAGGGGACAAGGACTGTAGGTGTTGAGGCCAGCTGACTGCGAGGATGTCTATGCTAATGGCTTATGCCCCCCTACCAATGTGATTTAAGCTAACGCAGGATGCCCCCATGTTGAATGCGGTCAGGCTAATGAAAGTTTTGGCCTAGAGTTCTCCAGCTTCAGAGGTTGCTGATGTTACGCATGATAAAACCTGATGCCTGTGCTAATGTGGTTAATAATGTATTCCTTTCAGGCTTGCGTATATTGTGTTCATGGGCTGGCCTGACATCTTATGTGAGGCTCATGGTTAATACCCTATACCCCGAGAAGTTATATGCCTAGGGGAGGCCAAATACCATACCAGGATGTGGTCTCTTTTTGTGGTGTGCTTTTAAATTGGTGGCAGCGGTGGGATCTGCGTGGTGGCTGCGTCACGGCTTCGCTGCGGCCCCTGCCCCCGCCTCAGGCGAAGTGCTGTAAGGCCTGAGCAGGTGGGCAGGGGAAGATCGGCCCTGCGGACTCGCCCGTGTAGAGTAACAGAAGTGCCGGACGGGGCGCAGAGGTATCGGGGAAAGGCCTAACTGAGGGTGGGGTTGAAGAAGCGGAGTCATTCAGGGAAAGGGGGAACTGCAATGGATGAGGCTGCCAAGAACTGAGCCCCTAAGTTGATCCTCTCTCCCTGGTAATAGCGTAACTGGCTCATATAAAGAGAGTGGGTACCAGACCCCCCCCCTGAAGTTAAGCATCTGTAAGCACTTTCTTGCGCAGAATCTGGGAGAAGACAGCGCAACTAGAATATAGAACCACTGATGTTCTGACCTTAATGTATTTACCTGCTTGATTTAAACTGATGCAAATACCTGCTAATTCAAAACTTAATGTATTTACCTGCTTGATTTAAACTGAAGCAAATACCTGCTAATTCAAAACTTAATGTATTTACCTGCTTGATCTAAACTGAATCATATACCTGCTAATTTAATATTTAATGTACTTACCTGCTTTGTTTTAGCTGTTGCATGTACCTGTTGATTTATGCGTAGTATAATTACCTGCTGATTGCCTAGTTAAATGTATTTAAATACCTGGTTCTTTGACTACTGTGAGGTAATGCATTGCAATGTACTGTTTAATTAATTCAGTTAATCCAAAAATGGAATGCCCAAAGTCCTAATTTATTAACTATTGGAAACGTCACCCCCCTTTTAATGCAAAAGGATAAAGCCTTTCTATTTTCTATTTAACTAAGACGCTGTGGTGTCATTTTTGGTGGGTTTGCGCCGGTGTGTTGTAGTGTGTGCTGCGCAAGTACGTCACAATTGCCTTCTGGATTTAGCCTTCCCACACTGTGCCATGCTACCCTAAGTGGGCCAGTGGGCCCGGTTCTAACATTGGTGACACTGCAATTCTGAGATAAGGAATGAGGGAGGATGTGGTACCAAGGAGGACGAAGAACTAAAAGAAATTATTTGTGATCATTCTGGGGGAACTAAGTGTCCATAGCATAGTGTTTTGGGAGTGGAAGGGCAGGGAATGCTTGTTATTATGTTGGATACATTTCGGTGTCACTGATGTACGTTTGGATCACTCATGAAAACTCTATAAAATGCATTAAAAAAAAAATATATATATATTTTCAAAGTCTGTGTTTTAACACCACTTTCGTAGCCCTTAAAGATGGGTTCGAAGTGATTAGGCAAACAAATTAAGCCATTGGCCACTGTATTGAAATAAAGCAAACATTAAATAGCAGACCGTGGTCCTTGAGCAGGCCTTTGGGAATCCCTTGGGTGGGTCTGGCCCACCTGCTGGATCAGACACTCATTTGCCCTGTGCGACTCCAACACCACATTCCCATGAATCATGGGGAGGAGGTGCAAGGGGCAACGTCACTGTACTGCTTCTGTGGGTGAATAGATTGGTGCAGGTGAGCAAGCATGGAAGTGGCACTGTTTAGTTGGAGTAAAGTTTGCATAAGATACTTGTTGATTGGATGGGATACATGAGGCTGGTTAAAGGATCTCAGAGTGGGTGGGGTACTGGAGGCTGGTGAAAGGATCTCAGATCGGTGGGGCACAGGAGGCTGGTGAAAGGATCTCAGAGTGGTGGGGTACAGGAGGCTGGTGAAAGGATCTCAGAGTGGTGGGGTACAGGAGGCTGGTGAAAGGATCTAAAAGTGAGTGGGGTACAGAAGGCTGGTTGAAGGATCTCAGAGTGGATGGGGTACAGGAGGCTGGTTAAAGGATCTCAGAGTGGATGGGGTGGACTAAGAGAACTGTTTGGTAAAATAGAGAACACAATTGGAGGGAATGGAGAGTGAAGGAGTGGGAAGCATGGCTATGGAGCAGAAGAAACTAACAAGTTTGTCTGTTGAGTTAGTTCCACCTGGAAGCCTGTTGCCTGATCCTTAATTTGACTCATTTCTCTCCAGGGCGTCTCTGCACTGGGGCAGCTGGTCTCTGTTCGGCTCTTCAAGTCCGATAACCTGATGGAGAGGATCAACGCCCACCTCCCTGCTGACATCCGCATACTAGGTATGAACCTGGGGGTCGTGTGTGGCTAGGGGACAGGAGCTGTCTCCGATGCATCCTGGATGAATCCATTTTACTTAGGGATTGATTGACGTTCTCTTGTAAACATTGTTGTCAGTAACACAGTAATAACGATCATTTGTGGAGCTGCATTCCTTAAGTCTGCTACTTCTAAGCACTGTAAATAACGCGTTTCTGTTACCCATTTTAAAGGTTATTAACTTATGGGCTTGTAACCTGGAAATCTAAGCAGGCTTGCTAGGTGTATGCATAGAAGTTTAGCTAGGCATGTACATACTGTCATATTCCTGCTACCCCTAGCCCACTGTGTACTTATTGTACATGGGACCTTCCGTGTGCCTTAATTCTCGCCCCCCTGCATTCAGCTTCAGAATGGTATCTTCCTTTCACAAATCGCATCAGCTCCTTTAACCGAGCAGTAGCGTTTATAAATCCAAATCAGGCCGCAGAATATCAACATCGCTCTGAACCCCTGGTCACCAGAACCAGATGATTTCGACCTGAGCTTCATGTGGCAAACTGTCATGTAATATTCCTGAAGTCACTCATTTGTAGATATTCTACAATCCTTTCTTTGCAACCCATTAGCAAAATGGTGGCTTGAGGACCTCGTCTGCCACCCCGTGTCTTTTTAAGAAGTATCTTTAAATGTGCTGCTCTTACCTGTTTTTCGCTGCGAACCCCTGCATCATTGATTGAAACTTAAATGGGATTGTCAGTTTCTCGCGCCATCTTGTGGTTGGAGGAGTGTACTGCATCCAAGAAAATGTGGATCTGTTGTCTCTATGGCGTGCGTTCCATATTCTTCCAAGGCCTGTTGCTCAAAAATAGCTAGAATTAATTCTCCTAGTTATCTTTCCCAATAGTTCTACTCACATTACGAAATCATCTGCTCTAGCATCGTTAGTGGTTAATTTCATTACCCCCTCTTTTTGTGCAACTCGCAGTGTTTTTGATGGTGTTTTTTGTGTTATGGCCTCTAGGTTGAGCGCCCAAACTTATTAACCAACCACATTAACTTCATATTATTAAATTAAAGGAAATGATATCTGAAGCACATACAGTATACAAATTATTGTGAGGATGACGCAACAAAATCATAAGTAGCATTGACAGGTGTCCTCCCCTGGACCGCACATCCACAATTTTTGATTGCTGAAAAAATAAAAGGACGTTCACAATGGAAAATATTGGCCTACAAGGACCACCGTGTGTGTGATTAATCTTAATAAAGTCGACTTCTCTAAAGGAAACAGGGCTGTTTTTATTTATATATATATTTTATAAACTTTAGTAAAGATTTGAGAGTGGTCCTCTGAACCACTGCCATTGAAACATTCACCCTAATTCTCAAAGGGGAAAAGGACCAGAGGGGATTCCCTCCCTTTTACAAATATGTTGCTATCCCAACTTGGGAGTCTGTAACTTTTTAGTGCTTTGCAACCAGAATTCAGGTAGCAAACCGTATATACCTATAGTATCGACTCTCAAATTAGAAGGGACGCCCCAACACACACTTTCTAAATTGCAAATAAGCAAACATTTGGTAAATCCATTTTAGAAATCTGTAAAAGATTACCTCATCCTAAAATGGGTTTCGTACAAAAGAAATATCTATTTTGTGATAGCGAACATTGTTTTTGAAAATCAGAGTCCGTAAACTAGCTTAATACAGCTGCACCTTGGACTTCTGTGATTGGCCTGGCATATGGCCATGTGTATGATAGAGCAGCTAGTTAAGTCCACATGGGAAAGCCATCTTTGTTTTATATTTTGCCTTTGATTTCAATTCTTGGACTCGGAAGTGTGAATTTATTGCAGAGGAGGCATATTTGGCATATATTGGAAGAGGTGTGGCGCCGCGGCCAGGGCGACTGACGCTGGAATCTGGGGACCACGGTTCGATCCCCGGCTCCGGCGGCAGGTTAGCCCAGCACCATGTGACTCTGGGCAATAGCTCGCTTAATCTTCCCGACGGCCCCCAGCGCCTAGAGACCCTTACGGGTGATTGTGCGCTTTACAAATGTGGACTTTTTTTATTTGGCTTGTGGAATTGCCCTTGGCATTTTTCACAATAACTTTTGAAATTCAAGATTACAGTTGCTAGAACTGATGCTGCAATGGTGCTGATGACTATCACTCATACCCACACACAGTGCAGGTGCTTCTGCAGCCTTCTGGCGCTTTGAACCCTCTTCTCATCCATTTTCACATGCCTTCGAGATCTCACATTTGTATGGACCTTTGCTTGTCCTCTGCCGCCCCCCTACCTGCCTATATCAGCATGATGGTGCCTGCTCCTCTGGCCTGATGTGCTCAGGTCACATTGCACAGCTGTTTGGTTTCAAAATAGAATGATGATCAGCAGCCAGGGCTCTGGGATGGGGTTTGCATTCACTTTTGGCCTCTTCTTCACTTTGTGGTGCAGGTCAAGGACCTCCCACCGCTACAGTTATTGAGCTGTGTCCTTCCCATCTTCATAATAGAATGTGCTGTGTGTGAGGCAGTTGTGGCCAGTTGTGTATATAGACAGAAGGTGGTCCCATGCACCACAGGGCCTAGATAGGCAGAACCCATGAATTCAAGCAGAGCGTGAGAGCCCCACGCAGAGTGCCAAGTGTCCGAAGGCTCGTATTACTTTCTCACCCCCACGTCTGCTACTTTGGGCTCTAATTCAACTGAAATAGGCCATAGAATTCTCAGATGTTTATAAACAGTCGATCAAAATTATGATAGGAATGTCCTGGTGACATAAAAAACAACCCTGACAAAGATCTTCTCCCCTACCTTCTTAACAAGTCACATTTTCCCCTTGGCATGGAGGCCAGACTGGTGTTTAAAATCAAAGCATCCAGTTTATCAGTGGAGGTATCCTAACATTAACAGCTCTTCCAATATACATTGCATTTAAAGAAACACAAGTGCCACACGAGTAATTCCATTTAGAAGGCAAGTAAGTCAAGGTTCATTACCTGTCAGCATGTATTCAGTAAATAGCAATAACTCCAAAGCTTTTGTAAATGACATGTGGTCCATCTCTCAGCCTAGGTAAAGAGGCAAGTCAGTGCTCTAATTAAATAATGATTGGACTTTCACTTCAATTTTAGTTCTATTAACATGTTGAGCATCTAATGAGCAGAGTGTTAAACCGTAAAAATGCATGCCAGTGCCACCCTACTATACCCTTGGCCCCCCTTGTATGTCTGTGACTTTTTAGAATGGGCTGCAACAAGGATACACATCAGTTTGCACCTGCTTCTGTAGTCTACCGACCTGGTGTACCTCCACGGCTGATGCAGCAGTATTTTCAGGGGTAGCATCCCCTTGTTCAGCCCTGCAAAGTACCAGTTGTCAGGGGTTAAACTAGCGCACATTATGGCTGGTGTCTGCTTCACTGCACTAAAATATATTGGTCACACATATTATAGCTCTTGGAAGGACCGACGAGGCACTGAATTTTATAAAAACAAAAGCAGCCACTGCCCGCGTGCTGCACTGCTTGTTGCCCAGTTCTGAAGTGCTGAGCTCACGGACTCAGCCGGGCTGGGAGGGATGAGTGTATGTATGGGTAAGAAGTGTCAAAAATTCCTAAGCACTAACTTCCCAGTCTTGAAAGACACATGTGCACCAGGAAGGAGTAGCCTCTCTCTGTGCCATGCGTGCATATTTTGCCAGAAAACAAACAGCCGGAATCCAGACCCAACTTTACTTTGATCCTCCCCCTTCTGTTGTTTTCAGACACCACGCAAGCAGGGAAATTGCCAAGTCTCTGTGCATGAGGGGTCTAAACCGAAGTTAAAAGAAGTGCACTGCACACCAGCAACCCAGCAGCCTCCGAGCTCAGTACTGCAAGCAGCAGCACAAAGAGCACCTTTTGTGGCATCCTGGACGGAGCGATGAACTGGTGCTGCTAAGGCCAGACTGGAACCTACCATCAGCAGTCTAGGATACCTCCTCCGACAAGAGCAGTCCCTATCTCAGGTATACTGGATGGTGTACCAAGGCGGGTGCCCGGCTGTGACAGCTGGAAAGAGAGCGGCAACACGTGCAGTTTGGTGAGACTCAGGCTGGCTGGCGGGACGTCTGAGTGATGAGTGGCCATCAGCAGCACTGGTCCTGCCTGACATGAACTTCTCTGGCTTCCCTGCTCTCCTGAGCCTCAGATAAAGAGCAGAGCAGACCATAACAGGCGGACCGACTGCAGGACTCAGACTAGCTGTCAGTGGGCACCTGCCACCGACTGGTCGGTCATAGCAACACTCCTGGGGAGCTGACACTTACTATTAGACCATCGACTCGAGGCGCGAGATCAGGATCTCGGAACGGCATAATGCCTGGGAGCCCTTGGGGCAGAATCATGAAGGCCTTGGCTCAAGCTTCCGTCTGCTTCTAGGCCTCAGCTGAGAGCAGTCAATGTCACCCAGTGTGTTGAGGCTGGCTGGAGCACTCTCCACTTGGCAGCCAGTGTCCGCAAATGGCTCAGTGAGTACAACACCGAGGTCAGTGGCCTTCTTTACAAGGCATTTTAAAGCAGTTTCAAGACCTCCTCATTGCCCAAAAGTGGCAACGTTCTGATATTTCTTTCTTTACATGGGCTTCACTTCTTGGTTTGCAGCATACGTAGAAACAACGAAGAGAAATAAAGATATGCTCCTCATTACTCCTCACCTGGGGAGGCGTAGCATTTTGAGCATTCCCAGGCCTAGCACTAAAGGTTAACATAGGGATGCGCCAAAATCCATAGGTGGAGCGTGGGTTCAACCACGCTCCACCCATGAAATGAAATTAATTTGTACTTGTATAGCGCACTTATACCCTGAGACGTCGTGGCGCTGTATGCATACCTCTGTGGAACCCTTCCTGGCGTTTCCCTGTGAAATGCCCACTCCTGGGCACCCCCAAGGTGAAGCCAGGCATCCCAGCGCTTTTGGGGCCGTTGTGGAGATTAAGCAAGCTATTGCCCAGAGTTGCAGAGTGGGACCCATGATTAGAATAGGCACCGAGGCGAGAATTATCAGGTCCGAGGAAATTGAGCCCAAGACCCACCGAGGCGGGAATTGAACCCCGGTCCCGGGCCAGACCTCTGCATCAGGGTCTGCCGCTCCAACCATTGAGCCACACTTCTCCACCCATGAAACGCCTCCCTGGGGCGATTTATGCTGCTTTGGTTTACTCTAGATTTATTAAGCTATGCAGGGCCACGCAATGTGGCCTTGCATAATTTGATAAATTTCACTTGGGTTTTGCGTCGCCCTTCTGCCCCCTTGCATGGCACAAGGGCGACGCAAAACCCTGATAAATCATTTCCTGCACAGATGTTGAGCACGATTCAGTTTCTCACAGATATTCATTGGGCTTGGGTGGAACGGGGCCCTTCTGAAGGGTTTGGAGGCCCCATGAAGAGTCACCCCCACGACCCTCCCCTCCGAATACCCTCCCCCCCCCCCCCCCACACGGTTTGGAGTGACCATTACAATAGAGTACATTTACCGAACAGATTTGCCATTTTTGTGGCGCTGATGCTTTCACTTAGATTTCGTTAACTCTGCTTCCATCTTGTGGTCGTTATGTGTATTACAGTTGAGTAAGTGTCATTTTGTAATTAAAAGAAGAAAATCGCTCCTGTGTCTAGATCAGAAGAATTAATTTAAATTGCTTAACAGTTGCCTTAAGGATACGGATGAAGATCCGATTATTAAAGTAAACTGTGTGCGGATGGAGGATTGAGACAAAGCCTGGATTACCTTAAGTGGCAAGTTCGGCATTTATAAAAATAAAATAAAATACAATTGTATATATCTGCACCAGAAACGATTTTTAGGACTTCTGCACTAAAAATAATTATCTGTTAGATCTGCAGTAATCAAGTGGGAGATTTTAGGCAAATGTTTTGAGGATCTGACCTCTTGTCTTATTTTTGGAAAGCCACTTTTGACATAGTAAGATTCTGCTGAAAATCGTACAGAGTTTTAATGATTTGACAGTGGTGGGAAATGGCAACACTTCAAGGAGGTTATTGTTATATGAAAAATTGCTTGGTTGAGTTCTTTAACAGTACCTCGGAAGCTGCCGCTTCAGTGCTGGAAAAGGCTATCTGCGCTGAAAGTTGACGCAAGACTGGAGGTCACAAGTGTAGGCACGCGTCTTCAGTCAGAAGATTGTTTAAATTGAGATACTGTGTTCATTTGAGGAAACATTGTCACTCTTTTAGAGTTTTAAAAATAATACTTTTGCTTAGAAATTGATTTATTAGTTTTATATCTTTAAAGAAAAATGTAGTTAAATAATCTGTAATATGGCTTTTAATATAAGAAGTTGTATCTGCTCTAAGAGTTTATGTAAAGGTGTCATTCAATATGTTAGTGGAAGGATGTTTTGTACAGCCCAGTTTTATGTTATTGTGTATATTTTCTATAAAACACATTGAGTATATGTTTTATGGCTCTTCTTAGTATCTCTAACTTACTAAATCCCAATAAATGGAACTCTCCATGCCATCCCACCTAGACCTTCACATCCTCGTCTCTACAACATTTAGCCATGATGTTCACAGCTTTGGGCTGAATATTCCTCATATGGGATGCATGGAGAAGTTTTGCAGCCTATCTTGTGGAATGTGCACTTTTTGCTGCATTTTACAGTCAATATTTCCTTCTTTTTTTGTTGACTTTAAGATTGCCGTTGGCCTTTGCCAGCACTACAGTTTGGGAGCAACCAATTATTTATCTGATTCTTACTTTAATTGCTTATTTCAGGTGTGAAGCAAGTCACTAAAGGTTTCAACTCGAAGAGTATGTGTGAGGCAAGAACCTATTCATACACACTGCCGACCTTCGCGCTCACCCATGGCACTGAACCAGACTCCAGCTTCCGCCTATCCCGAGAGGACTTTCATCGTTTCCACCACATTCTCACTTTCTATCAAGGCACACACCGATACCACAATTTCACCTCACACAAGACTGCTGAGGACCCCAGTGTGTGTCGCCACATTTTTAGGGCGACCTTACAGGAGCCGTATTTGGACAGGGGCCATGAGTTCACCACCATCGAGCTCACAGGGCAGAGCTTCCTGTTGCATCAGATCCGCAAGATGGTGGGTCTGGCACTAGCTGTGTCCCGGGGAGCTGTGCCTGAGGACATTCTACCTGCATCTGTGGCTGCAGAGAACAGGTTGAGGATCCGGACTGCCCCGGGGCTGGGGCTGGTATTAGAGCAGACCTATTTCAAGTGGTACAACCAGCGCTATGGTGGGGACGGTCTGCACGCTCCACTCACATGGGAGGATGCAGCGCCAGCGGCACAGGCCTTCCGCAAGGATCACATATTGCCTGCAATTGTGCAGGGGGAGCTGGAGGATCTGTCGATGACTCAATGGCTGACAACGCTCTCACATTGTGGCCTGGAAGAATTATGATTTGTAAAACTCTTGTTTAGTGTAATTTTTCATTGTCGTCTTGCTCTCCCCTAATTTATTTGTTGGTAGAGATTCTTGCAATGATTCCACATTCAACGCGAGTTCAGCATAAGGTGTCGACTCACTACAAAAGATGTTTGGGTTGTGTGATCCATAAATTGGGGAGCCTGCACCAAGGACTGTTGCCTTTAGTGGATTCCTGCTCTCATTTCAAGGAGTAAGTCCGTATGTGATCAGACGCATTGAAAACAGTGCACTTTTCAGTAAAATATACATCCAGTAATGGAGGGATGCTCTGGTTAGTTCATTTCGTTGAGTTGGTTGATTTGAAATAAGTAAAATGTATGCTATTTTGGCACAACCTAACAGCAAAAGAGCCTACTCTACATTTCTCTTTTCTAACAGTGATTGGATTCTCTGTTCACTTCTTTCCAAAATGGTAGTGAACATGTCTGGTACTCTTAAATGTACTCCATTTACTTTTTCACTTCAGTATTATCTACATCCTCTTGTATGGTAGCTATAGGTTCACGCCCACCACCACAGCCGGTCTTGTGCTTGGATTAGAGGATCACGCCGACTATTAATGTGAAGCACTCCTGGTTTTAGGGTTTCTTGGCTCCACATACACAGGCTAATCTCTTCTTTTGTGTCTAATGTGTTGACTCACAAGTTCCCTTCATACCCATCTCACTTCAGTCTTTCTTTTCGTCTGATTTTCTTAGTAAAGAGTTTAGTTCCTGGGTGTTGCTGTTTTTCCCAGGGTATTGATTGGGCAGACAGTTTTCTGTTGCAGGGATTCTGCTGGCTAGCAGAACTGTGCCTTCGGATGTCAGGACTTCAGAATGTAGGGACTGTCTCTCTCTACTATGTCAGTACCTGGCAGCCCACTTCTGGCTAGCTTACTGTGCCTCAGCCGAACTCCTAACCTTCCCAGAGTATCAGGCGATTTTGGCAAACCTAGAACATGAACCTCTCATCCCCAAGGAATGGTTAAAACAGATCATCACCTTTCGTATCTCACTCATGCATGCCCTTAGTGAAGGAAAGACACAATAAAAGTTTACAATACATTTAACAAATGTGCTATGATCACTAGACAAATACAACTAATGCAACTAAGCAAAGTAATCAACATTACTAGCAGACTATATACAATTAACAACCCAACCACAGCAAATTATCTATCTGTTAGGGCCTATTCTTGCTGTGTACGCAAAGGGATATATTAGTGATCTCTGGGATCAGCAAAGGACCACATACCTGGCGTGCGTTCCTTCCATGGCTGGTGTCTCTGCTAGAATTCTCCTCTCTGCCCACAAAGTGACAAGACACCGTTTAAAAGATAACACTGCTGTGGTGGAAGGCTGCAGCTATGCCAGCGTGTTATGTCAAAAACATTAGTAGCTGCTGCTGACAAGAAGAAAACAGTACACCATTGTGGTATGCATTCTAAATCCCTTGTACGCAATGTGCAGAAGGAATTCCAAGAAGAGTCATTGAATAACAAAACAACATGTTCAGCGTATTTCTAAAATAATGTCACAAAAACAAAAATGTTATCTGCGGCTGTGCAACAAGAAGCATCCTAAAACATCTAATACGCTATGCTAAGGGAGAGCCAAGGAGGGCCCAGAAGGGACTTAACTACAGCTTGTTTTCTGAGCCAGATTTACAACGGACTTTGCTATTAGTGCCATGAATCCTGGGTCACAGGACTAGGGTACAGGCACTTTACCAGTCCCTTTCATCTATCTGTTCATTTCTCTTTATTTTTGTTGCTTTCAAACCACAGGAGTTAAATGAATTGCTGCAGATGGGTATATAGCAGGGGACTTTGAAACAATGTTGATCTTTATAAGGCCCCTCACCACAACATCTTTTCAACTACTCTGACGAACTATACATTACAGTTGCCTCTACAGCCAGCTGCAGGCATCGCTCCCCACAGGCTCCTAAGTACCTTGCCAACCCCCATTACCGTTATCTTTCATTTACCTCCTGTGCTTTATGGCACCAAATACTAGTGTTATCCTGACCCACAGGTGGCATTGCAAGCAGGCATGATGGAACTGGACCTGACCTCTCCAGAACTCAAAATGCTTGTCTCACCTGTCGGTCTGGCACTGTACCAGTGTTTCAGAAGTCTGCCTTCCACATGTTTAACACCAAGTGACATCAACTCCTGGGTGAGACTAATACTTTCAACTCACATTGTGAACCCCACACACAAGGGCTGTAAGATGAGCCACAGGAAAAGAACCCAGCACTGTGTAGAGTGAGACAGACAGAATATCTTTATTCGACTTATTAAAAGTCATACAAAGAAGAGAAAAAAAGTTAAAAACATTTCATACAATTTTTCTTCGTTAAGAACAATAATATAAATAAACATTTTAAAAGGTGTTTACAAACAGTTAAAAAGTATTACATTCATAAAATGAGTATAAGTAGTAAAACATTTACTTTAAGGCGAAGTTTGGCAGACAGCTTTCACCCTTGAGGCGGCTACCAGAAAATTAGCTATGCAAAAAGTAATGTGGGGATTAGGCAATAATTGTAAAAAGAGCAGGGCCGGTCTCACTTGAGTAAAGCCAGCCTCTTTAAGAACAGGGTACAGATATTTTTTCCTCTGCTCTAAGTACAACCCGCAAAACATGACAAAATGCATTGTGTCTTGCGCAGAGAACTGGTCGCATCTACAGGGAGGAGTTAATTCCGGCTTCTGCCAATTTTTAAAAGAACCTAAATAAAAGTGTAACAAATTAAATCTAAACTTAGTTAAAAGAAACCTGTGAAAAGGGATTGTAACAAAACTAAGATAAGGTGCAAGCGAAGATGAGCTAACAAGTAGGCAATGTTCCCTTACTGATGGTTTCTCCAATTCGCGTTCTTCACGGCATGCTTCCCTCCTTCCCCTGAAAGATTTTTTTATAAAATCGATGTCATGCGTCTTAATATTCTCAGGGGAGGAGAAAAGCTCCGGTCTTCCCAGCTCTAAGAATGCTTCAGCCAAGTAGGCCAGCCATGGGATCTTGTTAGAATTGTCCAAAGACAGAACGTCAAACATAATTTTATGGTTTAGAGGAAGATCTTCGTTCAACCACATTTTCAGCCAAAAGATCAAAGGGGCCATGCTCAACGTGTCTGACAAAAAATGTAGGCCCACTTCTTTGTGAATTGAATAGGTTGGGGTTGACTGTGGTACAGAAAGCAGGGTTCTAATGAATCTATTCTCTGCTCTCTGAATTAGATCCAAATTTACATACCCCACAAAGCGGAACCATATAACGCAATGGCCACAGATTTGCTCTTATAGATTTTTAACAGAGCTTCCATAGGCCTAGCCCCTAACTTACCAGCAAAGCCCAAGAGTGCTGATGATGATCTAATTACAGCCAATCTCTTTGCTCTTATCTGTGGGCCCCAAGTCCCTTTCTGATCAAACAGTACGCCAAGGTAGGGGAATGTAGATACCTTAGAGACAATATCCCCCCTACAAAAAATGTTTTATGTCTCTTCTTACTGCACTCACGCCCCAACACTATTGTATGTGACTTGGTCACATTTACCTTAAGATCCAATCGCTCCTTAAATGAACCGAAGGCATCTAAAAGGTGCTGGAGGCCAACACCCGTGCGAGCGATTAGTACGGCGTCATCCGCATACAGAAGTGCCGGGATTTTATCAGCTCCTGCATGCGGGACGTCGGCTTCCTGCTCCCCTAGGTGTGCGCCCAGACCATTAATATAGATGGTGAAGAGCAAGGGGGCTAGTATACAGCCTTGCCGTACCCCCTTTAGGGATTTAAAAAGGGGAGTACGTCTACCATCATTCGTTACGCGTACAGCTGCAAAGAGCTCCTGGTGCAGAGTGGCCATAAACAAGACCAAAGCCTCATCAATGCCCATCTCCAATAAAATGGGCCACAGCTTTGACCTATTGACCAAGTCCATAAATGCAAGGAACACGGACCCCTCCTTGGCCACAGTATATTTGGAGATAAGCAAGTAAAGATTAACGCACTGTTCAATGGTCCCTTTTCTTTCTCTAAAACCATATTGTATTTCGGACAACCCGCCACAGCTCTCAACATTTTCCCTCAATCTAGATAAAAGGACTCTACCTAAGATTTTTACAGATGAGTCCAAGAGGGATATGGGCCTATAACAGGCAGGATCATCCCGCTGGCCTTTATTTTTAAAAATAGGGACGATAGTAGATGTACCCCATGAGGCAGGTACTGGGTTGCCATTAACTGCGTTAAACACGTTTGCCAATACCTCTGCCCACAGTTTTGGTGAGTATATAAAAAAGTCAGCGGGGACACCATCAGGGCCGGGTGCCTTATGCTTTGTGGTCGCCAGGATAGCTTTTTCCATTTCTTGGTGGTTAAAGAAAATGGGACGAGCAGCTACAGTAGCCGACGGGACACCTTTGGTTTCTTCATCATCATCTCCGTAAACTTTTTTAAAATGAGACAGCCATTTTTCATCGGAGATAACGCAGTCCATGGGTTCATTATTATCGTCTGAGAATAGTGGCTGTTTGATAATCTCCCAAAATTTTTTGCTGTCCTTCAACACTGCCGCTGAAAGGAGATTTTCCCACGTTTCGCGTTTAATGGTGTCCTTTCGTTTCTTTATGGATAGCTTGTAGATTTTCCTTAATCTGGTAATATCTTCTTTTACCCTAGGAGTGTTTTTTAGAGCTGCCAGCAGTGATCTGTGAGCATTAGAGCATGCTGAGTCAAACCAGCGCTTGTCTCCTGGGGTTCCTTTTTTTGACTTAACTAAGAGATCTTGTGACACCTGGCCACATATTACCTCGAATGCCTCTACGATTTCTTTGCCCGTCCCACAAGCATGTTTACAAATCTCAACCTTATCCTTGATCTTAGCAAAAAAAAATTCGTAAAACTTTTCAGGGATCACTTTAGCCCATTTCAGTCGCCTATCTTGGTCAGTAGACTTCAATGGGTGGGCGAGCTTTACTGTTGTTGGGGATGTTCCCATATGGGCTCCCCAAGCCACTTCGAGTACTACCGGGTTATGATCACTAAAGTGTGTTTGTACTGTGCGATAATCCGTGACCCAGTTTAAAATACCTTGTGAGACAAAGATGTAGTCTATTATTGTGCCTTGATGGGCACCAATAAAGGTTGGCAGTCTCGAGCCACCATCTGTTTCATGCAAGTCAAAGTTAGCAAGAAGTTCTTCTAGCTCCTCCCCCTCGGTAGAGTGTTCAAAGTGGGGTCCCTCTAGTCCTTCATCCCCATCATCACTACTTCCCCTACAGGCTAAATTACACGGGTGAATATTAAAATCGCCTAATAAAATATACTCTGAGTCGTACTTGATATTCTGGCTTACTAATTTTAAAATACTATCTAGGTTAGTGACATTACAACCTCTATGATCACTGTTCCCTGAATTATAAAAATTTATGTATATGATCCTGCTACTATTGTTAATCGCTCTTTCTACCATTAAGATGTTATGGGAATCGGTGCTAATCTGCCTACAGCTTCCCTTCAAATCTAAAGAAAACAAGAGTACAAGGCCTCCCTTGGCTCTCCCCATACGACTGGGAACTGCTGGTTTGGTAAAGCTAGTAAACCCATCCCACCAAAGGTTGGCGGATGTGTCCCAGGTTTCCTGGAGAGCAATAATATGGTGGCCTAAAACAAAGCTTGACCATGCCTTGTCCTGTCGTTTGGCATTTAAACCCGCTATGTTCCAGCTTATCATCTTGCAAGAATCTGTAGATTTCTTAGATTCTGGGTGCCGCACCAGTGCCCCTTCAACTACTCGTACCAATTGGGTCCCCTCAATAATTCCCACTTTCAGAGGGCTCTGTGAATTATCACTAACAAGGCTCTGGTTTGCACTGTGCTCAGGCAGATTTATTGTGGGAAGATGATCACAGTTGAATATAACTTGGCCTTCTTGCACTATCTGATAGCTGGGCTCGCTAAGGTCTAGACCATTAATATGTTGTCCACTCTTGGCTGATGGCGCATTCAAAACATCTTTTGCCAGCTCAGTGTCCTCCATAAGTCAGTCGCAGTCATTTAAATTCGATAGGACTTCATACCTATTCCCCATTCCCAATCCCCAGTCAAAAGGGGTAGCTACCTGGCCCCATCCACTGGCTGTCGTATTCCACATGGGTCGTGGGGTATTTGGGCGCATCAAAGGTTGTTCATTTCCCATCCGGGATATAAACCCATTTCCCTGCCCTCTATGGTCATAACCCGGGGTACCTAGTCCCCATCCATTTATAGTGGGCCCATTTAACATTGGTGTTCTGGCTGGTGGCTCAATCGAATAGTTATATTTTCCCATCCCGCGACTAATCATAGGATAATAACAATCGTTGTTATATCTGGGTCTGATTTCCCCTCCCCAGCTAGTGGCTTTTGTATATCTCCTAGGTTTAGGGATGTTGGGGAAGGTGGCAATCTGGATCTCACTATAGAAAAATTTCAGGGTGAGGGGGATTATAGAACCACTTCTTCGTTGAGGGGGAAAGATGTTAGACAAGATGTTTGGGAGTACATCTGCATTAGCGGAGTTTAATATCACACAATCCCCCTTAAACTTTTTTGGCTTGTTCCCAATCCATGGTACCCTCCTTGTCATAACAATCTCCCCTGCTAATTGATCAAACCCTTGGTATGCCATACGCATATTGTTAGTGAGCCAGTGTAAGGCTTTATCCTTTAGACCCTGGTTAGATTCTGTTTTATCATGTGATATAACAGGGACATTTGCCAGTACGAGTACTACTGGTGAGGCTTCCATGATAAATTGTGATGAGTCATCCCCTTGTTGTAATGGTGCTGACACGACAGATATTGCTGTGGGGGGATCTCTTACTGCTTCCTGATTGGGTACAGATGGTGGTGGTAACTGCCCTAACGGAATAGTCTGTGTTTGGTTATCCGCAGGGGTGATCTCCACATCTGTAGCCACCGGTTTTATAACAAGAGCAACTAGATTCTCCACCTCTTCAGTCAGCTTACATTGTGACCCACCCAACTTTTTAACCTCAGCAGTTAATTTGTCCAGTTTCCCAATCAATGGCTTAATGATAGTCCTGATTTTCGTGTCTATCATATCTTGAATCCTGTTAAATAGGTCGTCGTCAATGATGCGTCTAGACTCAGCGTCAACATCAAACTCCACGTTTTTTCCTTCGCGCCTAGGTGGTGTGGCCGGCTTTTTCCTTCCTTGCTGTTTCCCCCCACGTTTAGGCTGAGATTTTCTGCAATTTCTCACGGCCCGTACTACGGGCGGCGGGGGCGATAGAACTTCATTGACCGTATCTATCTGTTGATCAGAGTCAGACACTACATTTCCTGACAAATCCACTAGCTGGTCTAAGTCTTCATCCTCATTACCAATGTCTTGAATATTAGAGTCTAGGATATTTATAGAGGGGATTAGTGACGGTGTGTCTGGCATTAATGCACTTGAGGAAGGACTTGCTGGGAGCAAAGTTGGTGATTGGCTCAAGCCTAGGGATTGCCTTCTTTCGTTGTTGATCTTACTGACCACTTGTACTAAATAAGAATCTAAAGTGTTAAGTGGCTCAGTGACAGCAGGAACCAGTTTCTTAGGCATGTTTTACAGTTGGGTTTTAGAGAGCTATCAGGTGTCTGAGTGATACTCACAGAATTAGCTCCGAAGATGTTACACAGAGCTAGCAGGACAAGGGGATATGGCAACCATGCAGCAATAGACACTTTCTTGATCCACTCAACTACTAAGCCATACGTAAACGATGTCTAAGGTTCAGTTATGTGCAATCATACTATACAACACTGATACACGGTGAATTACTCCATCGGGTACAGTACCTTGGCTGATAGATGGTGGAAATATCAAGGGGGTGGCCTTGCCTGGCCTTTTCGTGCCTCAGAGGGCCACAGAGGGCCCGCCCTTTGCCCGGGCTTAGCCCCGGGCGTCCCGCTCGCGTCCCGCGAGGCGGGGGTGTCGGGGAATTTGTAGCGCCTCCTGGCGCTTGATCCCCGCATCTGACGTCACAGACTGCGCGCCGCCGCGAGGCCTGCCGGGTGCTGAAGTCCTCGGAGCGGCGGCGCGGTGATTGTAGGCTTCAAGACTCTTAGCGGTGGCGGCTGGAGCCTGTGGTAGCTTCGTGACTCTCGGCGGTAAGAACAACTCCCCCGCTCTGCCGGGGTGTCGGGGAATTTGTAGCGCCTCCTGGCGCTTGATCCCCGCGTCTGACGTCACAGACTGCGCGCCGCCGCGAGGCCTGCCGGGTGCTGAAGTCCCCGGAGCGGCGGCGCGGTGATTGTAGGCTTCAAGACTCTTGGCGGTGGCGGCTGGAGCCTGTGGTAGCTTTGTGACTCTCGGCGGTGGCGGCGGTAAGAACAACTCCACAGCACTGTGTAAGACCTGATAGCGTCCTCCTGAAAGAGTGTAGCATAACAGTCAATGTGGCAGCTCCTCCTGGACTTTGATAGAGGGAAATCAAGGGGTCACCAAACCAAGGGTGATGCTGCAAACATTTATATTTGGTTCCTTTGCCTTACTGACTCAATGAATGAGACTGTCATGTAATGTAGAATGTCTGAGCCATACGCCAAAGAAAGAACAGGGGCACCTGTTATTGGGACTTCCACAACAGCAGCTCCATAGCAGGACATGAGCAAGAACTTTCTCAGTCTTCCAGACAAATAACATATTTTGGTTGTCACTGACTGTGAATATTGAGTTCCATTCTTGGAGTTCCTGTTTAAATGGTGGCATGAAGTCTTGCCTCAAATACAATATTCCTTGTAATGTTTAGTTACTACTCAGATCATTGATCGATTGTTTCAAGGTTTAGCGGAATGGACATGAAATTTCTGAGGACATATTGAACAACACTAGATGTGCACTTCATGTGTGACCGAACAATTCTAAAGGTACATCACCTGTAGTATTGTTTACCAAAAATCACTGACCACCGAAAGAGGTGAGCAAAAATGTCATCAGTAAGGTGGCATCTGTTTGCTAGAAAGTTGTCAGTCTCAGGTCTTCATCTTGTAGGCCTGGTTCTTCACAACTCACACCCAGCGACTAAACCTCAGATGCTGATCAAGCCAAGATCATACATAGAAATATTTATTTGAAGTGCAAAACTTTATTAGAAAAAAATTAGGTGGCAGTTAATAAACCTAAAGAGATGTCTTACAACATACAGGCATGTACTAATACCAAATGAACCTTTCTTATCCAGTGGCCTTTAATAAAAAGTCTGAACTCAGACTTAAATCTAAACGACACCCAGTGAGTTATTAACATGCAGGCAACGTTAAGTGACTGAGGGAGAGGCAAAGAGAGTCCATTGCAATTTGCAACACATAAGCTGAGCACCAACTCCCTCAACCCAGGTTCTTTATTAACGATGTGGATGAGGTTACTATTGAAAGTGTCCTAAATAAAAGTAAAACCCACTGGCCAGGACTTCCTAGAGTGGTTGTCAAAAACATGACTTGTTTTATTAATTATTACACCATCTTTAACCCAGTTGATATATCACCCCTCCTCTTAGGAGAGCTTTCCATTAGTCTTAAAGAATCAGTCTGACCCCTCGCCCCCATATTAAAAGGCATCGCCAACCTACCTTGGCTATCAAACATTATATAAAAGGGAGTATTCTCGTCACTTAAAACAGTTTTAGACACCTAGTATAATATAAATACACATCAATATAGATTCAGGCCTTGTTGGACTTGGCAGTCTTCAGTGTTACCCCCAAATATTTCACCTTCACTCTTCTGTTTTGGCTGTCTTTCTTTTGTTAACCTTAGGACTCTGTGCACTTTACAATGGCTAACCAGTGCTAATGTGCTTGTGCTCTACCCTTAAAACATGGTAACATTGGCTTACACCCAACTGGCACTTTTAATTTAACTATAAGTCCCTAGTAGGGTGGTACTATTTATACCTAGGGTCTGTAAATTAAATGCTAGTAGTGGGTCTACAGAACTGATTTTTGAGCCCACTTAAGTAGCCTGTTAAACCTGTTTCAGGCCTGCCTTTGCATCCTGTATGTGCCGTTTTTAACTGCCTTTTAGACTTGGCAAAATATACCTTTTGCCAGGCCTAAACCTTCCTTTTTAATAAATATAATTCGTCCCTAGTGAGGGCCCTTAAACAGCCCATAGGGAACGATGCAGTGTATTGACAAGTTTTACATATCCTTGTTGTGAAAAACTCCTACATTCGTTTTTTCTCTACTTCAAGGCCTACATCTTCCATTGTAATAACATTGGCTTACAATATTTCATTTAATAAGTGCTAACTTTGATTGGGGGCAGGTAATAGTGATGTTTGGTGTCTCAGGAATAGTAATGTAGAGCCCCCTTTAATGATTAAGTCGGATTTTAAGTCACAATTCTCAAAATGCCACTGTTAGAAAGTTTACATTCTCTTTTCCTAACCATTTGTTGTCTGCCTCCTGTTCCATGGTCTCATGACGAGGTGCAGTTGGCAGTTGGCCTTTGTGTATTCCTCTAAGACAGCCCCACAATAAAGGGTCTGGTTGTTGGCAGAATAGGGAGGGAGGACATTCCAGATATCTCTATAGGGGGAAAACCCCATAAGCTTCTTTCCTTTCAAAGTGGGCTGCAGGGATACATATTGGACCTTCAGACCCAACTCTTCAGATCACTTCTGTACCTGTGGAAGATGCTGAGAAGGCATGCTCTGCTGCAAAAAAGACTGTTCTGCCACCCTGCTGCTCTGCTGTATGAACCTTGAACCCAGGACCACCAAAGTGACTCCAATATCTAGTTGGTTGGCCTCTTGTTTCGAGCTACTGGCACACAAAAAGCTAGTACACATTTGAGCCCTGGACCTGTACTCTGCCTTCTGTGAGTGCTGTAACCTCCAAATTGGTGTCTCTCCAGTCTTGGACCCTTGGAAGTGGGGAGAGAGGTGCTCTGCAAGCCCACTCCTTATCACCCCAGCAAGCGGTGAAGGGTCTTGTCGTTTACAGACCTCCAGGCCCTGTGGGATCATTTTTTGATGATCTCCAGCAGGCTTTGTCTGTCCTTGCTCTAAGATCTGAGCAGTGTCTATTGGCTGGAGATTTTAATTTCCACATGGATGATCCTCAAGACCAAGATGCTATCAAGCTGTTGGATATTACATCTACTCTGGGCCTGTTCCCCTATCTCTTCGGCCCGACCCATGAGAAAGGTCATACGCTTGACCAGGTCTTCTCCACTTCACCTATTATGGCTGTTACACTTTTGCCGGTATTATGGTCTGACCATTGTCTCGTCCATTTCGAAATATCTGCCACTGTGAAACCAACGGTCAGTGCTACAAGGCTACAGGGCAGCAGCCACAGGGCGTTCCATCGGGTGACACCAGATCTGCTAGCTCAGGCTCTGGTGGATCATCCCCTGTCCTACATGGGTGATCTGGATAATGACCTTGCGAGTCTGCAATCCTGGCTCCTAGCTAGATTAAATGAACTTGCCCCATTACAGCCACCTAGATCTGCTACCCAACGGATCTCGGCCCCTTGGTTTTTCGGAGGAATTGGCCCATTCCGGTAGACAATGTAAAGTCGCCGAACGGGCATGGAGAGCCCATTATGATACTGAGGCTAAACAGATCTATAAATCCATGATGAAATCCTATCATGATTTAATCCTTCAGGGCAAGAAATGCTACTTGGCCAAAAGAATTGAGGAAGCAGCAAACTCCTGCAAGGAGATCTTTGCAATTGTTCGAGAATTTACCACTCCACGCTTACCCTCAGCTCAGGATGCCCCGGCCGAGACCTGGGCTAACACCATTGCTAATTTTTTCACCACCAAAATTAGGCAAATCCAGGACTCCTTTCCTCCTAGACCAATAGACGATCCTCAGATTTTGCCGATCGAGACAGTTCCTTTGTCGACTTCGGGCCCAGTCCTGTTAGACTTCCCGCCCCTTACGGTATCCGCATCCC
Organism: Lissotriton helveticus; assembly: GCF_964261635.1. Lineage (NCBI taxonomy): Eukaryota > Metazoa > Chordata > Amphibia > Caudata > Salamandridae > Lissotriton > Lissotriton helveticus. Next base: position 247,705,918 of record NC_136057.1, on the reverse strand, counting down.
TAGCTTTGATGAGGAACCTTAAATCGGGCTCACCGCGTGATCCGTGCCCAGCAAAATTTCTAGCGAGAATGGCAGATGTGGTCAACCCCTTAGCCAATCCCATTCTTAACCTCTCCCTGAGTCAGGGAGCTTTGCCTCTTCCTTGGAAACAGGCTATGGTTATTCCTCTCATTAAGAAGCCCAACCTGGACCCAGAAGTGCCATCCAATTACAGGCCGATCTCGCTTCTTCCAGCACTTACCAAAATCTTAGAGAAACACGTTCACAGCGTGCTCTCCAACTTCTTGGAGTCGAACGAGCTGCTCCATGAGTCCCAATCGGGCTTTCGATCGAACCTAAGCACCGAGACGGCGCTCCTGGAAGTCTCTGAGATTGTGAAGGAGGTGCTGGACACCGGAGGCAGGGTGATGTTAGTCATGTTAGACCTGTCGGCGGCGTTTGACACCGTCCCCCATGGGGATCTCCTCACTAGGCTACATGACATCGGTCTAGGGGGGTCGGTGCTCAATTGGTTTCGCTCCTTTCTAGCCAACCGCCGACAGACGATCTGGGTCCCGTCTGGATCTGCCGAAATGCCGCCATTGGGAGTCGGAGTTCCTCAGGGCTCAGTATTGAGCCCTACTCTATTTAACATCCTCATGACCCCTCTGGCGACATTGGCGGAATCCTATGGGGCCCGGATCGTCTCTTATGCTGACGACACCCAGCTTCTGTTCACCTGCCGTAAGAGCCAAGATTTCGATGGGGAAAGTATCCGTGAGTGCCTTGGGGCTGTTTTTAATTGGTTCCAACTTAACAGCCTCAAGTGCAACTCAGATAAATCCGAGATACTTTTCTTCGGATGCCCATCGGAACCGGATTGGCATGGTTGGTGGCCCGCTGACATGTTCCCCCCAGCTCAGTCATCTAAATGGGCTAAGAACCTGGGAGTTAAAATTGACAATGAGCTTTCGCTCAAATCCCAGGTGGCTACTCTTACAGGAACATGCTTCGGGATCCTCAGGATGCTTCGAAAGTTCTTTCCCCTACTTTCCGAGGAACATCGCAGGATAACTGTTCAGGCACTTATTGGATCCAGATTGGATTATGCAAATGTTCTGTATCTGGGTCTGCCAGAATATTTGTTACAGCGCATGCAGGTGACCCAGAACGCTGCAGCACGAGCGATTTTTGGCCTGCATCGCCGTACTAGTGCCTCAAACCTACTTCTATCCCTCCATTGGCTTCCTATACGGAAGAGGATAATGTATAAGGCTATGACCTTAGCCCATAAAGCCCTGCATGCCAATGGTGCAAAATACCTCCAGAAGAGGCTGTACCTTTACCGGCCTGCACGATCCTTAAGATCGGAGTCATTGGCTCTGGCGGCGGTGCCACGTATAAAGAGGGCCCGACTGGGCGGTCGGTCCTTTAGATTCCTTGCCCCCCAGCTATGGAACTCCCTACCACTGTCTTTGCGGGCCACATCTAACTTGCTTGTCTTTAGGAAGGGTCTAAAGACCTGGCTGTTCTCTGGTTAGTGTGCCTCTCCCTTTCTGGTTTCTGTTTTTACTGTTATGTTCTCTAGTCTCTCTTAAGGTCTGGAGCATAAAGCGCCGGGACACTCCTTTGGAGTAGCCGTTGCGCTATAAAAGTCCCATATAACATAACATAACAACACTTGCAGTGACCATCAAAACTGTCGCAGCGTGATGCAACCAGATGCTGCCCTTGCAAATGGTCATTGGAACTGATGCAGCATGATGAAATCGATGTGCACCTCACCTCAAAGCCGTCGTTGCGTCTCATTGGAACCGACTCTTAGCAACGCAACTCGACTCGGACCTCGTCTCGCAGCCCATCATCTGAACCAACGCAGTGGGACACAACTTGATGTGGGAACCTGTACCGCTTGTCTATACCGACGTTGCACAATGCATCTTGGCACTGGACCCCTCCTGGCTCTTCGGAACTTCTGCTGTGCTACGCAACACCCATCGTCAAGGACATAAGGTAGAATTCTCAGCAGGCCGCATCTGGTCCCTGTATCTGGCCTGCGCTCCATCACGGTCGAACTAAACTTGTGACTTTGTCCTGGTCCAGTGCAACTAGGCCAATACAGCTGGCGCTTTGTGATTTTAGGCACTATTTTTACTTAAATCTTTAACATTGCATATTTTCAGCTCCACTGACTGTTTTTTGTCATATTGGTGTAAAATGATCTGTTCAATTTTACACTATTTTTCTAAATTGGTGTGGGAGTTTTCACTTTATTACTGTATGAGTACTGCATAAATACTTTACACATTGCCTCTAATTTGAGCCTGACTGATTTTGTGCCAAGCCACCAGAGGGTTAAGCCAGGCCTCGAAAATCTACTCACCTACTCGCTATGGCGAGTTGGATTTTGTCAGGCCAAGCTATTTTTAGGGCTATTGGTCCATTCTGATGAGGGAACTTAAGCTGGAAAGAAACAGGTGTTTGTTCATTCAGAAAGTGAATGTTCAATAAAGAAGCCTTTAAGTCTTGTTTTTATCATGACATGTTTACTGTCTGTTCAAGGACAGAAGTCAAATGTTAGTTTGCTTTTTACTAATCGCTGCTTTTCTTATCTTGCCAAATGGTTTTTGCTTTTCTTTCTCGTACTACAGAATTTTGTAAAGTGAGCTGTCACAATCATAAAACCAAAGGCTGTAGGATGTCTGTTTTTGTTCGAACACACAACATTTAAATAGCTTTTAAATGAATAGTACAAATATTTCAAAATGTATCAGGAATTACAAAAGGACAGTTTTTTTGTAATCCAGGAGTGTAATGCAAACAAAGATTTAAATTACAGCGAAACAAACCAGAACTCTTTACTTGGTGATGTGCAAATGTCAAGTATTTGCAGAAACGTTATTTTCAAACATTTCTTTTTGTACACTATATCGTTTTTATCAGTAAAACCACATATCAGTGGGTAATTTTGTAGGCATTTCAATAGAAAATGTGATGATTGCAAATGACGGTATGCTACCACTTCGTGCTTAATTTATATATTTAATAAAAATGAGAGTTTTTAAGCATGATTTGCGAATCATTCATAGCCCCGCCTTGATGACCATGCTGTTAATGAACTGAGAGGCAATGTCAGGGGTCATGTGCATCCTATATGTGGCCAGATTTGTATTATATATGGAGCAAAGTTTAGTCTATTAAATCAAACAACAGTGTTTTTGTACTGCAAACATGCTGAACTCACATATTTGAAGGTGCTCTCATATATGAAAATGAAGAAAGTGATGCGTCAGTGTATACAAATATTTGCCCAGGATCACATAATTTGAAACTAGTTTATGGGTCAAGAGCATTACAGTTAGGTTGAGTATATTATTTAAGTCACTAGTCCTATAGGTCGGGTAACATTATTTTGATTTTCTGAGGCCTGGTAAGCACAGGTTAATTTAGTGACATGTGTGGGTGTTGCTTGAGAAGGACTCACATCCCCTTTTCTATCAACCTAATTTCTCATGGGCCTCATCATAGCACGACCTTTTCTTATGTCACTACTTTAATGATGTGTTAGGCGTAGTAGAGGATGGTCCCCTCTATGTCCGACCTTGTTAGGATTTGCATTGAACATGGTGGCCTTCAAACTCCCGCTAAGTTGAGGTGTGAGGCTATTGTGTCTGAAAAGATCATCAGGGCCTGTATTGCAGATAGGGCACACTGTTCTATTTTTGCAGCATGGCGCACCATTTAATAGGTGTGGTGGGGCAAACTAGGACAGTGCACCCTACTACATTTAATGTGCTGCATTTAGGGCTGTCGCAAACCTGTGCCTGATCTGGATGCAGCACATTCAGTAAATTTTCAAGCTGCATTGTGTTAAATGGGAGTCCCCTTCTCAGCCTCCAGAGGGCGGCTTAAGGAGGCGCACTGAAAGTGTTTCACTTTTTTCTGGCACACTGCCAGTTCACCTTCTGAAGACCTGTTTGACTTTATGACTGTATCCATATTAGGGTGTGAGCACAGATGCAAAGGGATTCCCTCTTTGGCATGAGTCATGCCCACATGTTTATAAGGGAGTGCCTTCTGAAGAAAGCAATGGCGCTAAATGTATGCCAGCGCTATCAATATTACCGAAGGGTCTGCGTAAGCATTTGTGGCCCCTTTTATGATATCAAAGTGACCTGGGGTTGCAAAAAGCGCATGGTAACCCCTGTTGCACCCCCGCACTGTGTAAAGTGGCTTCTGGTTGTTGAGTTTGTTGTTGTCAAGCAGTCCACAAAGGATACAGATTGGCATTTTTTGATCATCCAAATTGGCAGTGGAGTATGGAGTGTTTCACAGGTCACCACTTTTGCTACTCCTATTGTAAATCAATATCACACCTCTTTTGTCATAATCAAAGACAAACAGCTGAATTCTAATCCTTTGTAGATAATAAACAAATCTATCCGAGGACAATTCGCTTTGAAGACAGGCTCAAATTTAACATAAGACATGCGAGTTGGGACACAGTGGATTATGCTAAATGGAGGAAAAAAGGATTTAATACTCTTTTTTAAAAATATCTTTTTAATGTGTAATTTGTTACATTTGTAACAGTACATAAACAACAATCACAGTCATTTAGAGCAGGCACCAGGATCTCGGCTGCCCAGTTTCACTCCTCCTCCTGTTCCTGCTATCAGCTGTACATCTTCTCATAGTTCTCTCGCCTGGTATATAGGTTCCTCTGCCCGTCTGCACCACTCCATATTGGAGCCTCATTCCTGCACTGTCAAGGGATTCTCCCTCACCCAGTGTCGCACAATATCATGTCTCGGCACTGCCAGGGGCTTTGCTGCAGAGAGACACCATATATTTCTAAAGGACCCCCCCCCCCCAAAAAAAAACCCAGGAATATCAGCCTGGTGGGGGTGAGAGGACATGTGCCTCCCACCGCCAGTGAGATCCTACTCTGTCTACCTTACCAAAACCTATTCACTCTTAGGCACTACCAGAGCTTGTGTAGCAGAGTGTCCCACTGCCACCCCCCCCCATTGGTAGTGATTGTTGTCAGTAGTTCCCATTACTTACAGCTGTGTACCTGTAAAGTAAGCCAGGTGAATTAGTTTCAGTTGGATTTGCTTGAATCTGGTCCGAATGACTACCTCCTCGGGATAGTGGGATACGACCCCCTCCCCATTCATCATCTATCCTGCCCAGATCTCTCTCCCATTTCTCAGTGACTGCAAGGATGGTTGACTATTTACAAGGATTGTAGAGTATATTTTGGATATAGCATAACTATGCAAGGGGCTCCCCCAGTGGGTTCTCTTCTTCCACCTCCTGTACCCAGTCAATCTGACGTAGAATCAACTGGGCCTGTAAATAGCTTAGGAACTTGCCCCTAGATAGGTCATACTGCATCTGTAGTTCCTCAATGATCAACCAATCCACCATCCTGCTTCGTTTCTCGAGTCTCCAAGTTTTTAGATTCCAAGCATGTCACTGCCTTGATATCCCACACAGTTTCGCCAACATACTGCAATCCCATGGTGGCGTCCCTAGATTAATTTTGTCCACCCAGACCATTTTGCGCAGTGTCTGTTTCAAGGACTGGAACACCAGAGCCGTGGGCTCCGGAAGTTTCAAAACCCTGTCCGATCCATATAGTTTCCCGATTTAGCCTTGTGGGTCCAGCACCCTTTGGTTCACAAATAGGCAGGGTTCCCTTTGATCTGCAAAGGACCAGTAATTTACCACTAGCTGCTAAGCTGCCCAGTAGGACAAGCTCAAGTCAGGAAATACAATTCCCCTGTCCATTGGTCATCTGGTCAAAGCATTGAGCGCTATCTGTGGGATGCCACAGTTTCAGAGACTTCTGCAGCGAGTAGAGGAATTTGGGCAGATCATTTTATATAGTGCAGCTCTACCCAGTAGCGACAGTGGAAGTTGGCACCAGTATTCCACATCTTAAAGGAAGTCGGTGAGTACGCAGCCCAGGTTTTCCTTGTGGAGCAACTTTTGGTAGGTGGTCACATAGATGCCTATGTAGGGGAATTTCATCCCTTACCAGCCCAGTGGACTAGATCACCCCACTCATGGGTATCATGGTGTGAGGGGATAGGTTATGGATTTCCCCCAATTAATAGGCCCTATGGAGTAGCCTGCGTTAACCAAGGTCTTATATTGGCCTCTTTCCAGAAACACTCAGCTATTGCCATTGCTATTGTGTCTCTTGTAGCAAGATGAGATGTGGAGAGTGATATGTCAAGTATTTCATCTCCCCCATCTTTTCAGTTTGCTGCCAAGACCATTAATGTTCCATGACGGAATCTTGAGGGAGGTGCCTTTCCATTAAAGTAGGTGGCTCAATCTGTAATATCTTTGGGGGTTCCGTCAGGCACCCCACATCCTATTGGCCAATATCAGTCCGCTTCGCCACAGCCTCCCGTGCCCCCATACCACCTTGTCCTCCCTATCACCATGTGCTGCGAGTTTTGAACTACCTGCCTCCTATGCTGGAGATGTCTGTCACCCACCCCAACATAGTACAAATATTACCAACTGCTTTAACTGTTCAACAATATGGTCCATCTGGGGCCATGCCCCGCTGACATAGTCTCAGGTTGCTCCTTGGCAGCCAGTCACAGGTTGTACCTCCCTCCCCTATCTCATCCCGACATCTGTGTCCATGCTCAAGGCCTGGTCATCACACAACCTAGTCTGTAGTCATAGGGGTGACCATCGGGAGGGTAAGTTCCTCTGCGTCTTGGTGACTGTGCCTTCATCCAATTGTCCAGATCTGTCCAGCGCCTCCCACCGGATCCATGAGCGTGCCAGGCAGCCCTGCTGCAGTTCTACTACCACATTACCCTTTTCTGTTTGCACCTCCGCCTTAGTAGGAGTTGTCCCAACTTAATGAGTGTTCCTTGTCCCATGCCTCTGACATTGGATGGCCTTGTCTTTCTAACCAGTTTTACACCTCTGCTGCTGTAGCAAACTAATGGGCCTCTGAACCAACCACGACATGGAGGCGCGCCAGGAATAGTAAAGCGTATTTGATGTTGACGTGTCGCATGTCCCCTTTCACTGTCAAGAACATTTCACGCTGGTGCTGCTCCACCGCGGTGTACACCGGGTAGATAGTGATTGGGCTCTCCTCAATTTGCCAGGGCTCATGAGAGTGTGCAAGCTGCAGAATGTTATCCCAGTCTCTAGAGTTCAGCAGGTCTGCCACTATTGGTCTGGGTGTAGCCCCTGTGTCAGGGGTCTGCGGGGCCTTTGTGCACCAGTTCCACTGTAAACTGGGTTGACATCTTCCCTCCCATCACCACCGACGACAGCCATTGCTCCACAAACAGTTCAGTACTGGGCCCCTCTGCCTTTTCACGACACTAGGCATCTTCCAGCCTTGCTGTTAGGAAATCCACTCCTCTTAAGTAGCTGGTGCAGTTTGTTAGCTTCACACATGTAAACTCTGTTGGTCGCTCTGTTTAATAATTGAGGTCTGCTTGCAAGAGGCCCACATCCACCACCAATACTTCTGTCTTTTTCTCCAAAGTCTTTGGTATCGCAGATTGCCACTGTTGGAAGTGGGGGTCCTTATCCCTCACCGACGCCACCCAATACTGGAGGCGGGAGTCCCTGTCCCACACCACAGTTGCCAGGTGCGAGATCTTGGCCCCTTGTTTCAACGTTAGGCTAAGTAAGGACACCCTCTGAGATAGCCCTGCTCACCCCCTTAGTAGCTTGGCACAAGCAGCCAGGCTGATCTCCAAGGCACGAGTGAACAGTATGTGCCACCACTCTCACAGCAACCCAATGATATCACCACAAATAGACTCCACACAAGTGTTTAGAAAACGAGTATAATCTTTATAAAAGAAGATATACTATATGACCACACAGTATAAAACCAACATATAATAATGGGTAGTATTCCTTCCGGTGGACTGGTATGTTCTAATCCCAGCCACCGCTTCTAACCAACAGTTAAGCTTACTTCTAACCGTTTCTACAAGGTTAGGCAAGCCGTACTGCTAGAATCACACACATTGCAAAAGAAAAGAAATACTGCATTGCGTAACGATATACTCCTGTACTGTGCAATAGAGAAACAATGCCATTCGTAGCGCCAGAGTCATGTACTTTACAATAGAAGAAATAATGCAATGCGCAGCATTCCCTATGCAAGGAAGAAACAGAGCAATGCGTCACGCTACAATCATGTACTGTGCAAGGAAGAAATCATGCAATGCACCATGTTATAATCAGGTCCTGTGTGATGAAGAAATAATGCAATGCGCCACGTTACAATCATGTACTCTGCAAGGGAAACATAACGCAGTGCGTAGCGCACCAAGCATGTAATTTGTCAGGCACAAATAAGGTCAGGCGTCATACGACAGTTTGATAGTTCATTAGCAGTAATAATGAAAAGTGTAATACGACAGTTTAGGTGCTTCATTAACAGTTGCTCCCAACCTGGATCAATGATGACACAAAAGTACTGGTTCTCACTCAGGCCCCAGCACTACCCCTCCTTGGGCGAGCACGGGCCTCAATCCAAGCCAAAGCAACAGGCTCATGCAGCTGACGGAAGCGAGAAGCCGAGAGAGTGTCCCTCCGGGCCCGCACCCTCCCCCAGGTGGTGAGCCACATTACCTGGTGGGGACGCGACCCCACTCTCCTCTCCTCCTTCAGCGACTTGGGACTTGAACCAGAACTCCATCAATGGGCATGGCGAGCTGGGGCCGGCGGCTCAGCTCCTCCGGGACTGCTGGTCCGGGCCGCTAATGGTTAACTCCGAGGGCACAATGGCCTGGCCCTCCTTCCGGCGGTCTCAGTGGACACCATGATCCGCACTCAGCACTATGGAGACTTACTTCGATTTCGGTGCACACTCTACCCAGGCACTCCTTACCAGCGCCTCTGGTTGCACCTCGACACTCACTCTGTGCATCCGAGACACCCCTCTTCTCTGGTGCACACGATGACCAGGCAGGCGCTCTTCACCAATGCCTCGGCTTGCTCCTCGACACGCACCCTGCGCGTCTGAGTCTCACTTCTTCGCTCGGTGCACACAACGACCAGGCGCTGCTCAACAACGCCTTGGCATGCACCGCGACATGCACCCTTCACGTCCGAGACTCACTTCTTCGCTCGGTGCACACAACGACCAGGCGCTGCTCAACAACGCCTTGGCATGCACCGCGACATGCACCCTTCATGTCCGAGACTCACTTCTTCGCTCGGTGCACACAACGACCAGGCACTCTTCACCAGCGCCTTGGCTTGCACCGCAACACGAACCCTGCGCGTCCAAGACTCACTTTTTCGCTCGGTGCACACAACGACCAGGCGCTCTTCACCAGCGCCTTGGCTTGCACCATGACACGCACACTGCACGTCCGAGTTTCCTCTCTTGTCCCGGTGCACACAACGACCAGGCGCTCCTCACCAACACCTTGGCTTGCACCACAACACGCACCCTGCGCGTCACAGACTCAGTTTACTCCGGTGTGCCCGCGATCACAAGGCACGACTTCTGAGGGTCTCAAGCTGCTAAAGCACATGCACACCGCGTTGCTTGGGACTTCTCCGGAAACATTTATGTTCTTGTGTTTCCAAACAGGGAGCCAGCTCACCTCGGGTTCTTGGGGTCCAGGACACAGCACAAAGCACAGTCCTGATCAAGAAGGGGCGGGGGTTACCCACTGCAATGTCCCTTCAGTCTCTTCCTTAGTAAAAGCTACAAACTGCAGGCCAACCCCAGATCACGAAGCAAGGGTCGGTCCTATCCAGCAGTCTCTTCAGCAACTTCTACATTGGTAGAGGTTCTTCTTGACCACAGAAGAGGTCAAAGCCTTTGCAGACTCGACCTGTCCATGTCGCCATTCAAAATTATACCAAATTCTAGGGGTTTCAGTTCTCTTAGTTATACCCCTTCATGTCTTTGAAGTTCTCTGTGCTCAGGGGTCCCTGGCCCCTCCCTAAATCAGTTCTGGGTGTCTCCCTCCCAGTGTCACCTTTCTCCCTTTGATACTAGGGGTCTGCATCGTTAATCACTCAGCAGGAGATCGGTCAGTTGGTTTATAGCACCAGCCCAGGTCTTTACTTTTTTTAACACAATTTTTATTAGAATGCCAGAGCAGCAATAAAGACATTACATCGACAGCTTAAGTTAAGATGTTCAAGAGATTACAACACTATCTTCACAATATTAATCAGCAGAGATCCGGCGCAGCACATACTAACAATTACAGAACTATCCAGGGATGGTCAAATTTATGTTCTCGGGTCAGGAGACTTCACCTATGTCCACTTAATTCTGATCGCCCACCCTATGTGCCGTGCTATCACCTACTTCTTGCAACACCAGGAGTCTTTCCCTTCTTAATTCAACTGTCGGAGAGATACATATCTCCCCCCTATATTTATTCCAGCGCCCCCACCAGTGGCGGCTGGTCCATTGGGGGCGTTGGGGCGTTGCCCCCCCCCGCCCGCACCCGCAGCTCCCTCGGCGTACTCTGAACTGAAGTAAACTCTCAGTTTACTTAAGTTCAAAACGCCGAGGGACAAATGCCTGTCAGTCAGCATGATGCAGGACCGCCCACCCCCTTCAGAGTCTGAAGGGGGTGGGCGGTCCTGTGTCATGTTGACTGACAGGCATAAGGCATTGACTGGTGCAGGCAGCAGCATGTGCGCATGAGTGGGGACAGAGGCACATTTTTCAGCATTGCCCACGCATGCGCACTTGTGCATGCGCATGCCCATTAGCAGAGCGAAACCTCGCTCTTCTAATGGGAAGGCGGGCAGAAAGCAACCATGCCCTGTGTCAATCCTGGAGCTGCTCCAGCGCCAGGATTGGCTGAGGAGGGTGGGGTTTCTGCTCCAGTGAAGGCGCCAAGGTCCCAGGATGCGGCGATGACGGACGGCGGTCAGGTAAATTAAAATTACCCTTTTTAATTCTCTGCTGTGAAGAAATGCTGCCGGCTTTTCCAAACAACCCAGAGCTACATAAGTGAGGTAGCAAGGCAGTCGACAGGCACAGGTGGTTAAGGGGTGCGAGCGTCCAGTCAGTATTATTGCCCCTGCATAGTGTGAACAGTTAAGTTAACCACTTTGAGTAACGGACCGATTTGTAAACCAGCAGCGGCGTTGGGAAAAATATTTAAATCAGCCCTCGATCTTTCCTTTCCTCGAACTACCTTTCTCTTTCCATCAATCCATTCTCCTTTTCCCATCCGACCTGAACTCTTGCCATTCTCCCTCCCTCTCTCTTTCTCGCAGTGGCAGTCATTGACCGGAGGACAGTGGCAGGATTATTGGCAGAACCAGTTTTATAAGGTTGCTTAACTTAAGGAAAGGCAGGGAGGGGCAGTCTAGCCCGGCTTCCACTATCATAGCAGCAGGGGTCAAGGTTCACCAAGCCAGTTGAGTAGCGATAGCCATATTTGTCTTACATCGTGGTCAATTAGAACTACAGCAGCGGTAAACTCATTGCTCGCTCGTGCCTTTATTTGTTATGTTATGTTATGTTAGCCGGATTTATAGAGCGCACAGATGCCCCAGCAAAGGGGCGTCCTGGCGCTAACAGCTGGCTCTAAACAACATGGTTCCCGGGACCCGTGCTGCAGTTGCTCTTCGCCACTCTGGCCCAGGAGATCAAGGTGCTGCAGGACTCCAAGTTGATGATATGCTTTCTTGGTGCACTGGGAGTTGGGGTCCTAGCTGCACTAAAATACACTTTCACGAGGAGAGGGAACACGCGTTCATTGCCGCACTCCCGCGCTACCCGAAGAAGTACTCCTCCAGGCCCCACATTTGACGGCTGTACATTTCATTTTCAAGCATGCTGGCACCTTTTATAGAGGTGGGGGGTTAGGGGCTAGAGCTGGGGACTTGGGGGAGAGGATGTGGCCTAACGGCCAAAGATGCCGACCCCATGGAGCTGGGGAACCATGTTCGAGCCTCGGCGTGTGCTCCTTTGACGCTGGGCACATCACTTAATTTCCCCGTGCCAACCCAAAAAAATAATGAATGTGTCCTTGTGTAACGTAACTGATGTAAGCACTTCAATACCTTTCGAGTCGAGTTCGCGCTATTATAAAACCACAAAAACCCCAAACTGCAGAACCACGCTCGAATCCTCGTCAGTATCAGCATGAAGACATTTGAAATGAACAAGGTAACATGGCGGCTCGCTTGTTAATCTGCATAGTGCTAACAAGACGATCCAAGCGCAGCGCATCAGGGAAGCCCCAGGAAGTAGTAAGGAGAAATGAAGAAACAACTGCAGGGTGCATATGAACAGCGGCAAAGCATTTAATTACAGCCAATGCCTTGATGGATACTATTTAATGACTCTCTCATTCACTCATAGGGCTCTTGGTGTCCGGTTATCCATCCCCGATAACCAGCTATTGTGCCTTATAAATGTTTTGTTTCGTGACTTTCATGCTTATTTTGGTACTGCCTACATCTAACATACATATTTATCAAGAGAATGTATCAGTGAAATGTGTTTCAGTCTGGAAAGATATTTATTATTAAGGTGGTGTAATTCCTCCCCCAAAATGAATATTGAAAATTCCCACACTTATGCAAACACGTTTTTTTTTGTTAAATTTCATTTGTGAGGCATGCATACCCCTGCATACTGCATAGCCTGGCACTAAGAGATATACTGACAAGAGCCGGGACGAGTTATGTCACGATACAGAAGCAGTTGCGGCTGGTGACATTTGAAAGTGGTGAGCCGGGAAATTATTGCCGGCCCGCATGGTGGCAAGTGAGCGTGGCCAGTGAGCCCGTACAACCTCCAGGGCCCCGGGAACCGGGGAATTAGAATAAAGATGCACAATGCTGCGCATAGAAGATTCGAGCTCGTGATGGCATGAGGCGCGTAGAACAGCGTTCATGCTCTACATGGAGCCAGGCTCACTGCTCGTTGGGATAAAACTCCGAGGCTGCCTGTCAGAGCATGACTTGGAGTCTACAGGCTTGGGATATGATGTGTGGCATGGAGAGCAGTTGTGTATGTGGTTCACATGTTGAACGTGCTTGAACCGAGAGCCCATGGCACACTAGGATATAACACCATGCCTTTGTTCCGATAGGCACCTCGTGCATTGCTTTCTTCAACATGGCACTTTGCAGCTGTGTTGCATTCTGTGTTTGAGAATCACAGTTGCTTTTGTTGTCAGGAGGTGGTCTGTACAGAGTAGGGTGCCAACGCCGTGACCTCTTGGCGCCAGTGCAGTTCGAAGGGTAACTTTTGATGGTGCTGATTTCAAATTGCAACCTGATGGGCATGAGATGGTGCGTAAAAGCACGCGGTGCCAGGGAGCGCGCGCTGAGTAGATTATTTGTTGAGTGTACTCAAGCCTAGATGCTGCTCTGGAGGATTGATAACGCCTTACTGGCTAATTGGATTAGTCATCTCTGTGTGTAAGTTGTTGTACAACAACAGGAAGAAAGTGGGTGCAAGACACACAACGAGTCCTGTCCAAACTAGTAAAAAGACCACAGATGAACATATCAATAATAAAAGAACTGGGATTACTAAACTCGACATACATGTTCAAAATGTTATCATACAAAACAGCCCCTTCGAAACACGACATTCGAACAGGCTCTACAGCAGGTAACCACCCAGCAATCCAATAAGCATAAGACATTCTGGGACACAAACATTCGATAACCTTAATTGGAATTCATTTCTGAGCACATTCGGGACACTGAAAGTACGAAATGTAATGTAAAGCACCTGAATGCTGATATAATTCAACACACAGCAATTCAGCACAACTCTTACCCGGTAAAATTTAGCACACGACACGTTCAACCCACAGCAAAACATGAAAACCATGATCAGCTAAATGTAACCGCAAACTCTCACTCCTGTTGAGGCCCTTCAATAATAAACTAAGCCATCAACGGTACCCCACTCTTTGCTACTCCTCGATCGCTGAAATTAAATTAACCCCATAAACCACCACAAAGAGCTCAGTCTCAGTGCATAAAATTCCTGCCATTTACAGTGTGCCAACAGTGCCAGAAGGAGGTAGTAGAACAATTTAATTCTGGCTTTCGCTTTTTCACTTCAGGTGCTTTCTGGAGGTCGCCTAGCAATAACTGTCTCTCTCTAACAATAAGAGTAAATAATTGACTTCTGTATCGTGACATAACTCGTCCCGGCTCTTGTCAATATATCTCTTAGTGCCAGACTATGCAGTATGCAGGGGTATGCATGCCTCACAAATGAAATTTAACAAAAAAAAATGTGTTTGTATCAGTGTGGGAGTTTTCAATATTCATTTTGGGGGAGGAATTACACCACCTTAATAATAAATATCTTTCCAGACTGAAACACAATTCACTGATACATTCTCTTGATAAATATGTATGTTAGATGTAGGCAGTACCAAAATAAGCATGAAAGTCACGAAACAAAACATTTATAAGGCACAATAGCTGGTTATCGGGGATGGATAACCAGACACCAAGAGCCCTATGAGTGAATGAGAGAGTCATTAAATAGTATCCATCAAGGCATTGGCTGTAATTAAATGCTTTGCCGCTGTTCATATGCACCCTGCAGTTGTTTCTTCGTTTCTCCTTACTACTTCCTGGGGCTTCCCTGATGCGCTGCGCTTGGATCGTATTGTTAGCACTATGCAGATTAACAAGCGAGCCGCCATGTTACCTTGTTCATTTCAAATGTCTTCATGCTGATACTGACGAGGATTCGAGCCTGGTTCTGCAGTTTGGGTTTTTTGTGGTTTTATAATAGCGCGAACTCGACTCGAAGGTATTGAAGCGCTTACATCAGTTACGTTACACAAGGACACATTCATTATTTTTTTGGGTTGGCACGGGGAAATTAAGTGATGTGCCCAGCATCAAAGGAGCAAACGCCGAGGCTCGAACATGGTTCCCCAGCTCCATGGGGTCGGCATCTTTGGCCGTTAGGCCACATCCTCTCCCCCAAGTCCCCAGCTCTAGCCCCTAACCCCCACCTCTATAAAAGGTGCCAGCATGCTTGAAAATGAAATGTACAGCCGTCAAATGTGGGGCCTGGAGGAGTACTTCTTGGGGTAGCGCGGGAGAGCGCCAATGAACGCGTGTTCCCTCTCCTCGGTGTAAGTGTATTTTAGTGCAGCTATGACCCCAACTCCCAGTGCACCAAGAAAGCATATCATCAACTTGGTGTCCTGCAGCACCTTGATCTCCTGGGCCAGAGTGGCGAAGAGCAACTGTAGCACGGGTCCCGGGAACCATGTTGTTTAGAGCAAATAAAGGCACGAGCGAGCAATGAGTTTACCGCTGCTGTAGTTCTAATTGACCGCGATGTAAGACAAATATGGCTGTCGCTACTCAACTGGCTTGGTGAACCTTGACCCCTGCTGCTATGATAGTGGAAGCCGGGCTAGACTGCCCCTCCCTACCTTTCCTTAAGTTAAGCAACCTTATAAATCTGGTTCTGCCAACAATCCTGCCACTGTCCTCCGGTCAATGACTGCCACTGCGAGAAAGAGAGAGGGAGGGAGAATGGCAAGAGTTCAGGTCGGATGGGAAAAGGAGAATGGATTGATGGAAAGAGAAAGGTAGTTCGAGGAAAGGAAAGATCGAGGGCTGATTTAAATATTTTTCCCAACGCTGCTGGTTTACAAATCGGTCCGTTACTCAAAGTGGTTAACTTAACTGTTCACACTATGCAGGGGCAATAATACTGACTGAACGCACGCACCCCTTAACCACCTGTGCCTGTCGACTGCCTTGCTACCTCACTTATGTAGCTCTGGGTTGTTTGGAAAATCCGGCTGCATTTCTTCACAGCAGAGAATTAAAAAGGGAAATTTTAATTTACCTGACCGCCGTCCGTCATCGCTGCATCCTGGGACCTTGGCGCCTTCACTGGAGCGGAAACCCCACCCTCCTCAGCCAATCCTGGCGCTGGAGCAGCGCCAGGATTGACACAGGGCATGGTTGCTTTCTGCCCGCCGGCCCGTTAGGAGAGCGAGGTTTCGCTCTTCTAATGGGCATGCGCATGCACAAGTGCGCATGCGTGGGCAAGGCTGAAAAATGTGCCTTCGTCCCCACTCATGCGCACATGCTGCTGCCTGCACCAGACAATGCCTTAAGCCTGTCAGTCAACATGACACGGGACCGCCCACCCCCTTCAGACTCTGAAGGGGGTGGGCGGTCCTGCATCATGCTGACTGACAGGCATTTGTCCCTCGGCGTTTTGAACTTAAGTAAACTGAGAGTTTACTTCAGTTCAGAGTACGCCGAGGGAGCTGCGGGTGCGGGCGGGGGGGGCAAGCCCCAACGCCCCCAATGGACCAGCCGCCACTGTACAGAAGTCATTAATTTACTCTTATTGTTAGAGGGAGACAGTTATTGCTAGGCGACCTCCAGAAAGCACATGAAGTGAAAAAGCGAAAGCCAGAATTAAATTGTTCTACTACCTCCTTCTGGCACTGTTGGCACACTGTAAATGGCAGGAATTTTATGCACTGAGACTGAGCTCTTTGTGGTGGTTTATGGGGTTAATTTAATTTCAGCGATCGAGGAGTAGCACAGAGTGGGGTACCGTCGATGGCTTAGTTTATTATTGAAGGGCCTCAACAGGAGTGAGAGTTTGCGGTTACATTTAGCTGATCATGGTTTTCATGTTTTGCTGTGGGTTGAACGTGTTGTGTGCTAAATTTTACCGGGTAAGAGTTGTGCTGAATTGCTGTGTGTTGAATTATATCAGCATTCAGGTGCTTTACATTACATGATACGGGTGCATTATTTCGTACTTTCAGTGTCCCGAATGTGCTCAGAAATGAATTCCAATTAAGGTTATCGAATGTTTGTGTCCCAGAATGTCTTATGCTGATTGGATTGCTGGGTGGTTACCTGCTGTAGAACGTGTTGATGTCAGATGGGTTGCATGACGCCCAGATTTTTAATGGATTATGGGGCATCACACTGTGATAGCCTGAAGTTGAATGGGTTCAAATCTGCCAATCAATTCGAATGTCGTATTTCGAAGGGGCTGTTTTGTATGATAACATTTTGAACATGTATGTCGAGTTTAGTAATCCCAGTTCTTTTATTATTGGTATGTTCATCTGTGGTCTTTTTCCTAGTTTGGACAGGACTCGTTGTGTGTCTTGCACCCACTATCTTCCTGTTGTTGTACAACAACTTACACACAGAGATGACTAATCCAATTAGCCAGTAAGGCGTTATCAATCCTCCAGAGCAGCATCTAGGCTTGAGTACACTCAACAGATATCTGCTCGGTGCGCGCTCCCTGGCACCGCCTGATTTTACGCACCATCTCATGCCCATCAGGTTGCAATTTGAAATCAGCACCATCAAAAGTTACCCTTCGAACTGCACTGGCGCCAAGAGGTCACGGCGTTGGCACCCTACCCTGTACAGACCACCTCCTGACAACAAGAGCAACTGTGATTCTCAAACACAGAATGCAACACAGCTGCAAAGTGCCCCTTTGAAGAAAGCAATGCACGAGGTGCCTATCGGAACAAAGGCATGGTGTTATATCCTAGTGTGCCATGGGCGCTGGGTTCAAGCACGTTCAACATGTGAACCACATACACATTTGCTCTCCATGCCACACATCATATCCCAAGCCTGTAGACTCCAAGTCATGCTCTGACAGGCAGCCTCGGAGTTTTATCCCAACGAGCAAAGTGAGCCTGGCTCCATGTAGAGCATGTACGCTGTTCTACGCGCCTCGTGCCATCACGAGCTCGAATCTTCCATGTGCTTCATTGTGCATCTTTATTCTAATTCCCCGGTCCCCAGGGCCCTGGAGGTTGTACGGGCTCCCTGGCTACGCTCACTTGCCGCCATGCGGGCCGGCAATAATTTTCCGCCTCACCACTTTCAAATGTCACCAGCCGCCACTGGCCCCCACTTGTGTGTTTTTTTCGGCGATCATGGCTTGATCCATATCTTTTGCCCAGTCTCTCAGCAGCGGTAGGGTAGCTACACCCCGCTTTTGAGCTATGTTTCGCTTTGCTCTGCTCCACCCCATTGTTGCCCATGATTGTTCGACTTGTGTGAGGTCTGTTGCATCCCAAATGATGAGAAGATCGGTCGGGAGAATGGGCTTGTCACATGTCCTAGTTAGTTGTCGGATAACGTCCGTCCAGTATTGGTGTATGTGGGGGCAGTCCCATAGGATGTGTAGGAATGTTCCCGTCTGATTGCAGTGTCCGAGGCAGAGAGCGTCGGGTCACCTACCCAGTCGGTGCAGCAGTGTTTCATCAAAATATACACAATGAAGAATTTTCAGCTGTACTAGGCGAAGCCGCATTGGGATGGCCACCTCTCGGGGCGAGGACAGGGCATCCAGCCAGTCTTCATCGGGTAGTTCACCCAGGTCAGCCTCCCATGCCGCTCTTAACTTCAGAATTGGATCGACGCGGTTATTAATCAATTTCTTATACATGAGAGAGACGGCCTTCTGAGCCATAGGGTCCAGCAATAACCGGTCCTCCAGGGGGGAGTAGTCCAGGAGGGGGGCATCCCTAGGGAGGGCGGAGTCAATGGCATGGCTGATTTGGAGGTAGCAAAAAGTGTCGGGGTTTGGAGCCCGAGATACATCAACCTCAAGAAGTAGAATCTCAGCTTCTAGCTATTTCCAGCCATCACCGATAGTGCCCTTCCTTTGATCACTTCACCATACGCCCCCCAAAGTGTAATGGCCGATTGTACCGAGCCTACATTTTCCTCAAAAAAATACTCTGTATCTTTCCGCAAGGTGTCTCTGATACTCGTGATTTTAAGTGCCCAAGGCTGGATTCATAATGGACCTGGTTGCTGCGGACGTTATACACCCAGGATCGTCAGCACTGGTGAATGGTCTGATACCCCCGCGCCTGTATGTGTTGTGCATGCGTGAACAAGTAGTCAATACGTGATTGGCTTCCGTGCATGGCAGACTGAAAAGTAAACGTAAAATGTGTATCATGAGGGTGTGACCACCTCCAGATGTCCACCATCCCCAGGGCTTCGATAAATTCCTGTAGTTGGGAGCAGTGTGCTGGGCTGCCGTCTGGGCGATGATCTGTCCAGTTGGTCGTCAATTGTCAGGTTAAAGTCACCCCCCAATATCAGTGTGCCCAGAGGCATATTGAGTAAGAGTGTCCCAGCATCTAGCAGTGTCAGCCCCTGCAAACCCGGTGGAGCATACACAGAAACAACATTTAGAACTCTGCCCTCCCACATACCCGTGCACGCTGCGTATCTACCCTGAGGGTCCTTTCAGGTGGTCTGTATTACATATGTACAACCTTTGCGAAGGAGGACGCCCGCCCCCCTGGATCCTGAGGTGAAACCTGAGTGGACCACCATTCGGTACCCTTTCTTATCAAGAGCCATGCAAGAGTTACCAATTAGGTGTGTTTCCTGCAGCAATACTAGGTCAAGCCCGTGCCGGTGGCCATATTGCAATACAAAACCTCTTTTGATTTTGTCTCCTAACCCGTTGACATTCAAGGTTATAATCTTAAGTCCTTGACCTTTCGCCATAGTGTCACAAATATCGGGAGAATCATGTTCATAAAGGATAGGCGGCCTTCCGGGACCTCCCCTCCTGTCAATTGGGCGATACCCGGGCTTACAGTGATAATCTTGTAATAATGGAAATCTCTTGCTGTCAAGTGTAGGCAATTACTTCGTCTTGCTGCAGAGTGCCCCCAATAACTCCCCCCAACAAATTAACCTCCAGAGTACTCTCAGGACAACAAACTCACCCCTCTCCCTGCCTCCCTGCTTAACAGGACTAGAACCGCCCGCCACCCCCAACATGCAGAGTGCCTGTCGCCCACCCATGAACAATTCCAGGGAACGTGAGTAACCCCACTCCCAATTTGCAGATCGTTATACAGACATATCTTCGCTCCCCGGCCCAACCCCACCCCAGAGCATTATATCACACAGAGGCTCAGCTCTAACCTCGCACAATGTACAGTGGCGCCCTCATCTTCTTTAACTGTTTTATCCTTTTCCCGAACTGTCTAACATGCTGAAAGAACTCGCCAAACCGCCGCAGAGATATTGTAATAAAGTACTGGGGCAATCCCCCGAGACCAGGCAACCCAAACGACACAAGTATCAGATATCTCCCCTAGTTTCCCCCCATCACTAACTTTATACAAAGTCATGTTTGGGAGGTCATGGCGCTGAGACCATGCAGCAGCAGGAAGACCTTGCCAATCTCATACCATCTTACTAACCACCGAATCATCGTCCTCCCGTGTGTCCCTGCCAGTCAGAGTTAGAATGCGGAGGGGATCGCCTCTGCTGGCGCCAGTCAGTGTTGTCATCTGCTGCAGAGAATGTCTTTTCACCTTTCTTTTCAATTGTGCGCCATCCCTCAAGCCAATCCCAGGCCTCTTCAGGTCGAGTGAAGAACCAAAATTTACCATTCGCTTCCACACGAAGCTTGGCGGGGAACATCTTTGCATACTTGACTTCTTGGTCACGTAGGGCTTGCTTTACCTCCAGGAAACTTTGTCGCTGTTTCTGTATTCGCACTGTGAAGTCTGGAAAGAACATGATCTTGCTGTTCTCCAGGATAAGTGGCGGGCAGCTCTTTCCGTCTGCAGAATAACATCGCGGTCTCAAAAATTGAAAACCCGCGCCAGCAGTGGCCTAGGAGGGGCTCCGGGCCTCGGGCAACCCACGGTTAGCCACGCCCCCAGCCCAGGCCTTTTCACCTCCTGTGATTCTCCTCCCCCTACTCTCCAGATTCAGGGCAGCCTGGTACCATCTCAACCTCTCCCTGGATCAAGACCTCTTCCAGCTCCTCTCACCTCTTAGATCCTGACAGTCAATCCACATTCAGCAGAGACACACAGAAATGCTTAAAGCATAAAACTCAGCCACTTTCTAAAAGAGTGGTTTCTGAACACACAGTGACAAAACCACTTTCACAGAGAGATGTGTTATGACACTGAGTTCATACATACTAAACTTCCCCTCCATTTTAAACTTATAAGAAACTAGGCTAACAAACACAACACCCAGCCTCCCCATTCTGTCCTATGGGCAGGATGGCCTTTCATCAGTGAAAAACAAAATGGAGTGTTTTTCACTGTCAGGACATAACACACACCTTAATATATGTCCTGCCTTTTACTTACACTGCACCCTGCCCAGGGGTTACCCGGGACCTACCACAGGGGTGCCCAATGTGTATGAAAAAGGGAAAGTAAGGCCTGACAAGTGGTTTCACTTGTTAGGACAACATGCTTACTTAGCAAACTGCGTGCAGGCCCTACATTGCAGGTCTGAGTTCCCTTCTCCGCGCACCTTTGCACCTTTGCACCTTTGCATTACTAGCCCTGGCACACACAGTGCACATCACTAGGGACTTTGCTAGTAAGGCAAACATACCAATCATGGCCAACCAATTACCATTACACTTTACATAGGGAACACTTGTACTTTGACACTGATCAGCAGTGGCAAAGTACCCAAAGCATCTAAATTGGCAACTCAATGTCAGGAAAACGGTCTAGGGGAAAGCAAAAATGTTTAGGGAACTTTAGCCAGAAAGGCCAAGTCCTACAGCCACCATATTGACCCTCCTGTGACCTGGCCAGCTGCTGGGGCTCCTACCCTGTCATGTCCCAGGCTGCTATGTTTGCTGCAGACCATCTTGTCGTGTGGGGGGTCTCTGGTTCTCTCCCCCAGGGTTCTCCTTTAGTCCTGTCAGCTACTTCTCTCATCACTCCCCCCAGCATCTCTGAACATATGGGTCCACCAGTCACAGTTTTGCCAAAGTGAGGGGCATAAAGGAGGAGTACCTGTGGAAATAAAATTGACAATTGTGCCCCATCATTTCCCTGTTTCTGCCTGACAGCCATTTTTCTCAGACAAACACCCATTTTGTGTGTGACATGCTCTCAGCAATTTGTCTGAAAACTGTCCTTCACATCCCCATTGAATCTTGCACAACCCCCTGCTCCTTGTGGTCGAGCCAATTCCAAGAAGCCTGTCTGTGTGCCCTCCCCCAGTTGTGCCAGAGACTCAGCCACATCCTGTCCATTGTTGGTAACTCAGCCTGTCACACCAACTGCCCTGTGACCACCCCCGACTAATAGAGGAAGCACAAGGTTGTACACTGTGAACACACACATTTCTGTGGTTCTGCCAATTCTGGGAACCAGCAGCAGATAGTTCCTGTTCTTAACTGTAAGACACCCTGCACCTGGCATCTTAGTTCATTGACCACCCCTTTCTGTGTTTCAGCCAATTCCCAGAACCAGCAGATAGTTCCTGTTTTAAGAAATAGTTACTGCAAGCCAGAGAGCAGATGGTCTCTGTTTTACACAAGATAGTTCCTCTTTTTGACATGAAGCACGAGCACAAACCCCAAATGAGGAAGCCTCCCCCTTCCAACTGTCAGACTATTTCACATCGCAAGTCCCCTCACGAAGCCTAAGACACGCCCCCATTTCTTCACAATCTGCTCCTCTTGCTAATTTTTGTTCCTCTATCTGCCATGACCTGTTTGTTCCTCTATTTTGCCTCATGACCAAGACTGTATAAATGTCCTGCTGTTGAAAATAAAGACCCCCACTTCAAGAGAGAGACTTGAGAGATTGCTCCTGTGCCCGCTTGGTGCTGGAAGCGCTCCCCTTAACTCAAGTTATTGGTCTCCTCCTCCTTCATTTGAGCACCACGGAATCCTCGCTTTGCATTGACAAGAAATTATGATTTATTAAGCATAGAAATTCAGAAATGAGGTAATAAGTAAATTTAATTTACCACATTAATTGGTGCCCGAATAGGAACATTCCCTTTCCCCCACGCGCCGGCAATATTGGACCCGGTACTGTCCCCTCCTGACCGTTGACGGACTTCAAAAGTGCACAACGCGGGGAATTCCCGCTAACTCCCTCGAGGCGAAGAGGGGGACCGACTGCGGCCCAGCATCCACACGAGGCGGTGAGGAAATAGCGGAACATCCTGAACCAAAGCCCAACCTGCGAAGCAGACGAGTCCGAGGTTCTACAAAACCCACCTTGAAACTGCGCGCCCCGTTTTTCCAAAATCTTCAAGAGGCCTTCCAGTTATTTTTCGGTGAGTACTGCTGAAAAGTATAAAAACGAACCCACAGCTTTTGTGGGGGCGGTAAAGATACGCGTTTTGTTGGTTTCTCACCTATCTTTGGTGAGGACTACTAAAACTAGTATAAAAGACGGACTCACTACCTTGTGGGCACGGTAAAGATACATGTTTTTGTGGGTTTCTCACTTATTTTGTGAGGACTACTAAACTAGTATAAAAGACGGACTCACCTCTTTCGTGGGTACGGTAAAGATATTTGTTCTGTTTGTGTTTTTCTCACTTCTAAAATCTTTGAAAGTCTTGCCATCATGCCTATTTTCTCGAAAATACGTAAGATGGCAACCGAAAGGAGTATTCTGGAGAAGGAAATTCCCCTTCCTCCTCGGGATACTCCAGGACACTTCATGTATGCAAAACATGGTGTCGGTGCAATTATTTATTGTGATTTATGGGTGGATCATACTAAAGACCTAGAACACAGATATAGATGGCCTGAAAATGGTACTTTTGACATGGAATGTATTATAAAATTAGAGGAACAGTTATGGAAGAAAAAGAGAGTCCGCCAGTCACAGAGTGACTCAGTAGAGTTATGGAGAAAAGAAGCCCATAGAAGGCAACAGAAGGAATTGCATAAAGTTGAAAAGGGTAAGAGAATGTCAGAGCAGGCCAAGAAAGAACAGTTACAAGAAATAGGGAAAGAAGTAGTTAGTGAAAGGAATAAAAGGGAACAATCAGCCATTTCTACTGGTTTTTATCCTGTATTGCCATCTGCACCTGAAAACATTAACATTGCATCAGCACAGCCTACAGCCCCACTACCAGAGGATACTTTCACCAATTTTCTCTTAGATACTCCACCTCCATATGAGGTTCCAGTAATTCAACACCCTCTGCCTTCTCTCAATATAAGATATATGACAATGATCTCATAGCCCAGCTTTTTCTAGCATTACCACGCTCACATCAAAGATTAGCAAGTCTCTACATGGTACAACATCTCATCACACTCAATGACACTCATTTTAAACATGATCCAAGACTCGAAGATTTTCTGTCTGACTGCGCTGATAACATGTTCCTCCACAATAGTTCAGTTTTTCTCAACACATTTATAGATTTCAGACAGAAATACCAGAAAGTGACTGGATATAGATCTCCCCATAATACGTGTGGATCAACTAATAGACTTCCTCAAACACGCCAGTTCCCCATGAGAGAGGTCCACCCCAGAACTGACACAAATGGAGCGCTACAACGCGTCTTCATTTATGTACCCTTGACAAAACTTGAGTTACTAAAGATGAAAGAGATGGTTCCCTCCCACTCAAAGGATCCTGCTGGATTCTTTAAGGAATTAGGAGATGTATTAATGATGGGAACATATACTCTTTCTGATATCACAGCAATTCTGAAATTATTGTTGCCATCAGGTATATATGACAAACTAAGAGAAAAGGATTGGGAAGTAGCAGGTGAACACATTAGATGGACTGAACTTCAGAATGATGAAAATACTAGAGTAGCAGGTCAAGGTATAGGAGACAGACTAAAAGCACTTCCTGGCACTATTTTAAAGGTGCTACCACAGTTACTAACAGTGAAAAAGGAGGACTGGGATGCCATTTCCTCCTGCAAACAGAAACATGGTGAAGACATAGGAGATTATTACACCAGACTTGAAAAATGTTTTGCGGTAAATAGCCCCCTTACGCCGACAAGTGAAGCTTACCCGCATCTGTTTGTTTCCAAATTAGTAGATAACGCCTTGCCAGCCATTAAGGACAGAGTACTAAAAGTAGAAAGTACCTGGCAAGCACATACGCCTCCACAGGTGTTACAAATGCTACAATATCACCAGAATCGCATTAGGGATGAAGAAGAAAATGATAAGAAACGCATGAAAGACACAAAGATGAAAGCATTAGTAGCCCAAACTGCACCCCAGCATCAACAGACACCAAGTAGCCAGACAAATATAAAAAGCACTTGTAATTATTGCAAAAAGATGGGACACTTCGTTAAAGATTGCCCTGTCTTAAAGCACAATTTGGCTACTGGTAAGACCCAGCCACGCCCATATCAGCCAAAACAGAATGGTTCCCTAGACAGTTCAACACCTTCAGTTCCACTGACAACACAAATGGCCCAAATGAATATTATAGACAGCGCCTACACTGAATATTACCCAGATTTCTCATGATGTTGCCCAGAGAGAGAAGATGACAAACTGCCCCTAATCCCCATTCCAGTAGATCAGACAGGTCCATTTATAGAGGTCCGACTTCTTGGGGAGGACAGAAAATTTCTACTAGACACTGGGGCCAGTAAAACAACAATAAGCCATCAAGAGGTCCCAGAGGCTCCTCTCTCGGGTTCAAAAAGTATTTCTCTGGGTTTCTCGGGACAACCTGTGACAAACGTCACATCAAAGCCACTGCCCTTGCAGGTTGGTCCCCTCACGACAACTACAGATCTTATATTGACAAAATCATGTCCAGAAAACTTGCTTGGTATAAAAACATTGAAAGAATTAGGAGCTGTCATTGTTTGCTCACCTACAGATGTCAGACTATTTCTGCGAGATTTCAAAGGCCACTACACAAGTAGAGAATTAGATGAGCGTTTGAAAGATTTGCCACACACCCTGTGGGCCACTGATTCCACCACAGTAGGATGTATGGAAATAACACCTCACAAGGTTACACTGAACGAGGGAGCCCAACTACCACGCATAAGGCAATACAAAATTCCACCTCAGGCTGAACAAGCATTAATGTTGATTATTCAGGACCTAATACAGTCAGGTGTGATTAAGGAAACAACTTCTAACATTTGCAATTCCCCTGTTTTACCAGTCCATAAAAAAGTGGAACCAGGAACACCACCTGTCTACAGACTAGTGGTGGATTTGAGAGAGCTAAATAAATGTGTCATTCCACAACACCCTGTGGTTCCAGACATCTCCACCCTACTCACAGCCATAGATGCGGAAGCAGCGCATTTTTCAGTCATTGACTTGAAAAACGCATTCTTTAGCATACCTATTCACCCAGACAGTCAATACCTTTTTGGCTTCTCCTTACAAGGACGAAGTTTCCAATTCACAAGAGCTCCTCAAGGTTTGACAGAGAGTCCAAGCGTATATAGCCAAGCATTAAAAAGACAACTAGATACTGTTCAAATGCCCACGGATACAGCCATACTACAATATGTTGATGATATCCTCATTACGGCCAGATCTGACGCAGCATGTGCTGAAGCATCACTACTAGTACTAGAATTCCTAGCTGCAAATGGCCATAAAGTTTCCCCTGGTAAGCTCCAATTTTGTTTACAGCAAGTGGCATACTTAGGGCACTTGCTGTCAAAGGAGGGTAGGCAGCTTACACAGGAACGCATCCAGCTCATACTACAAATACCACAACCAACAACACAGAAACAAGTTCGAGCCTTTGTTGGTCTCACCTCATATTGTAGACAGTGGATCCCACAATTTGCACTCATTTCCAAACCGTTAGTGCAGCTGACAACACTCGAAGCTGGCGCTACTCCACAATTACCCTGGACAGATGAACACACGCAAGCCTTTCAGTCTCTTAAAAAAGCTATGTGTCAAGCCCCAGTGCTGGCAACACCTAATTACACCAAAGATTTTACATTATTTGTAACAGAAAACTCAGGTACAGCACTATCAGTTCTGACCCAACTTCAAGCAGACAAACGTAAACCATGTGGTTATTTTTCAAGCACATTAGATCCAGTAGCACAAGCATTGCCTGCATGTCTAAAATCAGTAGCAGCTACTGCACAAGCTATTAGACAAAGCGATTCTATTGTATTGGGACATCATCTGATAGTTCAGGTCCCACACGCTGTAGAACTTCTGTTAAACAGAACACAAACACAGCATCTGACAATAGCCAGACTCACCGGATATGAGATGACACTTTTTCAGCCACACATTGAGATTAGACGCTGCAACATTTTAAACCCAGCAACACTGTTGCCACTGACCTCTCCTACTGAAGAAATTCACGATTGTATTGACATAATTGATTTAGTGACCAAACCAAGACCAGATTTACAAGATACTCCCCTTGCTAAGGCAGAAATGACACTCTTTGTTGATGGTTCATGTATGAGACTCCGCACAGGAGAATTAGCAGCAGCCTATGCCGTCACAAATGGTACAGACACTTTAGAAGCACACAAGATAGAGATACTGTCGGCACAGGCAGCAGAACTCATAGCCCTAACACGAGCATGTCACTTAGCAAAAGGAAAGTCAGTTAACATCTACACTGATTCACAATATGCCTTTGGAGTTGTACACAACTTCGGTACATTGTGGAGAGAGAGAGGATTTCTCACATCACATGGGTCCAGAATACAGCATGCTACATTCATCACTGCCCTCTTAGAGGCCAGTCAGTTACCAGAGAAAATCGCAGTGCTAAAATGTAAAGCGCACACAAAAGGAACAGATGAAATATCAAAAGCTAATGATTCTGCAGACAGTGCAGCCAAGTTAGCAGCAAACACAGAATTAAGTATACCACACCGCCAATATACACTACGAGACCCCTTTTCTTTTTTTTCTTTTTTTTTTTTTTTGAAAACCTTTATTGTGACATAAGGCAAATACAATTGCAGGCCAGCAAGAGCACAGTC
Source organism: Lissotriton helveticus (assembly GCF_964261635.1). Lineage (NCBI taxonomy): Eukaryota > Metazoa > Chordata > Amphibia > Caudata > Salamandridae > Lissotriton > Lissotriton helveticus. Next base: position 247,678,180 of record NC_136057.1, on the reverse strand, counting down.
GGCCATTATCACAGAGACGGTCAATGCAAATCAATAAGTCAAAACACATACATCCCGCCTCCTCAATTCCACATCAACACCCAGGATACTGTCGCACCATAGTGGTACCAGGATAAGAGAGGTTTTTTTCTTTTCTTTTAAAGTTCAGAGATAGAACAGGATCCGATGTCATATAATCTAGTAACACCAGAGGTAGGGGACATCACAAATCAGGATATGCACATTTGGGACCACTGCAGGCGGGGCGCAGGCACTAACGCGCACTAAACAGGATAGACAACAATTAATACATTACGCCCCCCAATGCAGCACACGCCCGCCGTCTCTAAAAAGGAACTATTATAACATCCCCCATACTGGCTTGAGACATAAGAACATCCGGCAAGCCACCTACTACTCGGAATCCCAAAGATAAGAAAAAGAAAGCAAGGAAAGAAAAAGCCAAGCAGAGCAAGAGAGAAAAAGAGGCCCTAGAGACTGAAAAAGGGAAAGAAAAACAGAGAATACCCCCCACCCTGCACCCCTGCCTCCGGCTACGGCCTCCCCCTCAGCAGAGTGCCTGTCGCCCATTTTATGAAACCCGAGATTTAGAAGAGAGAGAAAAGAAACTACCACCCACCTAGACTAAAAGAGGAACCCAAGCGAGGGAAGGAAAAGAAAGAAATGAAAAACGGAGGGGAGCCCTCCAGCAGTCCCCCGGCCTCTCCCTCTGCAAATAACGTATGTGGACAGGACGTAAAACACCTCCCCTAAAAGCAGTACAATAGAACAGTGCACTAGGCACAGGATCAGCCCAGCATGGTAACAAATAAGACAATATGCCACACATCCCCCATAAACCCGCAAGCAGGAAGTATCGAGACGGAGGAAACATCATTTATCCTTGTCCTGTCCTGCGCATACCACGATGGCCCACCAAATTGTCGCACTCCAAATCCGCAATCGTAAGGAATAGGAATATCAGAGCAAACCCAGACAGCAGCAATTCTGTAGTGCTGCGATGCGATCGGACCTCATCCGAGCCCGTTCCTGCCAGCGTGATGGACCCAACCTGACGCAATAACATGACTGCCACATCGCAATCGGCAAAGCAGAGCAGGGAAAGATCGTCACATTGCCAAAACGTGGTTGGAGCAGAACCAGAGATACCAACAGCATGGCGTAGAAAGAAAGTCCATCGCTCGGTTCCAAGCAGGAGCCCACGGATAGTTCTAGATCACGAATGTCACCAACTGGAGATGGCTCGAGAGCCCGTGTCCCGGATTCTGGGATATCAGTAGCCGGCGCCATATTGTCGCGTCTGGGTAAGAAGTGAAGCATCCCACTGTTCGCCCACGAACCACCCGGGCTCATTAGTTCCGCCACAAAGACAACCTCATCCAGCTTATCACCCAGTGAACGGGCATCCTGCTCCAAGGTATCGCGAAGGTCAGCTAGGGCAGCAAGGAGATCGCCAAGATGTAGTTCTGCTCCGTGCCCCCTTTTTGTCAAGCTCCCTTCCTCCATAGGATGCAAATCAGCTCGGGACTCGGTTTCACGGATGCAGCACTCTGCTCCCCTCGCTACGTTCCGAGGAAGCACAATCATAGATCGGGGCCGGGGCACGCGCAGCAGGGCATCAGGCGTCATGGTATCACCAGCAGGGCACCCAAACAGCGGAGACGTAGCCAAAACACAGCCGCCGAGGGAGTCTGCGCTATTAAACGCGGCCGGGCTCAAATTCAGGATTCTCCCGCAATTAGCGGGACGGGTCTCACCGCGGTCCCCGGCGGCAAGCGAGCAAAGTTCCCAAAAAAGCACAAACGACTCAGGGGAACCATGAAGGGTCGATCTAACTCATGCCCCCAATCGGCTGAGCGAGCGATCCGAAAATCGGCCGGTCCGATTCGATCCGGAGCCGACCGGCCCCTCACTGAAGCTGGTGGCCGTTGTTGTTCAATTGATGGCCGGTCCTGCAGTCCAGACGAGTCCCCGGTCTTCAAGCTGCCTCGGGCCGCAAACGCCGCTGTCCGTTTCTCCCCGTGTGGAGGTGGTACAAACCTCGGGGACGCGCCATCGAGTACCGGAGCTGCTCCTGCGCCCGTGTGTGCCCTTTCGAATCAGGATATCAGGCAGAAGGCGCCCTCGGGAGGAGATGGTACACGGAGCCGGGGGACTGGGCGGCCATCTTCGACGCCGGCTTGGCTCCTCCTCCCCGAGACCCCTTTTCTGACATCCAGGATGTCCAAAGTCACGCCACACCACAGGAACTGCTAGAATGGAAGGAAAAAGGAGGGGTCCTTACAGATCAAGGCTGGATGACACCTGAAAGAGCAGTATGGTTTCTACCGGATGCCATGGTACAGGTTATGGTAAACACCATACATGGACCAGCGCATCTGGGAGAAAAAGCAATGTTAGACAGCATACAGAATATATGGCACAACAAACATTTGAGAACTGCAGCCAAACAAAAAGTTAAAACGTGCATGATTTGTAATCAGTTCAACCCAGGAAAAGGCACAAAGGTGGAACAGGGAGGATTCCAACCCCCTGACCATCCATTTGAAGTTCTCCAGATGGACTATATCCAGATGGAGAGATGTAGAGGTCACAAGTATCTACTAGTTGTAGTGTGTGCTCTGACCAGATGGACAGAAGCCTATCCCGTCCCAGATTACACTGCAACGACAACTGCTAAACAATTAGTTAGAGAGTTTTTCCCGAGGTATGGGTTGCCCCGTGTCATCTACTCAGATAACGGCCAACCTTTTTTCCTCTGAACTCATGAAGCAAGTGTCTCTTCTGTTAGGGTACACTTGGAAGTTTCACTGTGTAAGACATCCTCAGGCAGCAGGTCTAGTAGAAAGACACAACCAAACTTTGAAGACAAAATTGGCCAAGATATGCACTGACAAAGGCGTGGACTGGATGGTAGCCTTACCGGTTGCCCTCTTTTACATGCGTATGGTAGCCCATTCCAGAACTGGCTTATCTCCATATGAAGTGGTCCTTGGCAGACCACCAAATATGTGGGGTACGCCAAGGCCTAAAAGAATAACTGATGTTGACAGTACTATGCTGACTGACTACCTGGCTTCCTTGATGTCTGCACTCCAATCTTGTAGTTCTCAGGTTGCTGCCACCTTCCCTGACAAAACCAACCCGGAAGAACACGCCATCCGACCCGGGGACTGGGTCCTCGTGAGGAAGCCAAGACTTGTACTACTAACAACACGGAGAGCAGTGAAGGTCGAGGGCAGGAAGGGCTGGCTCCACGCAAGCCACTGCCGGAAACATTTTGGACAAAAAGACACTGTTGCTGATGGCCCTGCCAATCCCACTGACATTGTGACTGAACAATCTTTATTGCCTTTGGAACTAACCCCACAACAGGATTACAAATCAAAGTTAAGGTCTGCCATTCGGACTCTGGCTAATTAAGTCCATTGGGCGTCGGTCCAGTGGTGAAGCGGTTGGAGCATGGGAATGGATTTTAACACCTTGACTATGTGGGAGAAAGAAAAAATGAACTCTAGAAAAAGACATAATGGTCCTATTATATGTTTGACAGTATTATTTTTCCTCATGGCAGTTATGACATGTCTTGGTTGGATTCTCCACACTGTTTTTCCTCCAACACAACACACCTCTCATACACCCAACAGCACTCAGGAACACACCTATCACGACCTACCCCCTCATGAACAAGCCCATAGACTAGCCTTGCGAAACAATACCTTCATACAGATGCTACACCACACTCAGCAGGCCAGTAATAGCACCAATTGTTGGATATGTGGCCGTATCCCACCTCATCAGAAAAAGGGAGGGATGCCTCTTTTTCCTTTCCCATTCTCTTATAATGGAACTTGTGAAGCCTGGTTCGCCCTAATAACAGCTGACAATACTACCCCCACCTCCTGCCCTGACGGAAAAAATTCATGCAAGAATGGGTGGCCTTGGGGGGATTTAAACAAGGTACTCAATACTGCCTGTTACCCTAATAAGGAGGGAGATCCTCAGGCGACAGGTACAGTCCTAGAAAGTGAAGAATACAAGCAAGGGAACATGACCATGTCCTACAAGATGTTAAATACCAAACCTAAAAAGAATGCTGGTCCCCCTTCCATCTCGGTCTCACCAGTAAAAGGAAACCTGTGCATCCAGAAAAATGGCTCTGTTCCATTAGGACACAGTGACTGTCATACCACTATAAGTTTTGAAGACAGAGGAAAGTCCTCATTCCTAGCATCTCGCCATACTTATTTCATCTGTGGCCAAACGGCCTATGTGCAGCTGCCCTTGAACTGGGGGGGAACTTGCTATATAGCATTCCTGTTACCCCCTGTCTTTGTGGCCCCATCCACTTACCACCGAGACCTCCTAGTGCCCCATGTCAGATCGTCCTGGGGAATGCAACTGCTGTCAGCAGCAGGTATAATATTCTTGATAATAACTGGATGCTGCCTTTGCATCCAATGTGGCCCTGCCCTGTGCGGTCTATGCGCTGCAAACTGCATTCCTAAACCTCTTGTCCAGCAGAGAGAAAGGGAAAGAATTATGTTACAAGAATGTATAAATGATCTCATGCAAATTGATATATAATGTCGGTACAGTCTGGGGCAAGGAGGGAATGTGGAAATAAAATTGACAATTGTGCCCCATCATTTCCCTGTTTCTGCCTGACAGCCATTTTTCTCAGACAAACACCCATTTTGTGTGTGACATGCTCTCAGCAATTTGTCTGAAAACTGTCCTTCACATCCCCATTGAATCTTGCACAACCCCCTGCTCCTTGTGGTCGAGCCAATTCCAAGAAGCCTGTCTGTGTGCCCTCCCCCAGTTGTGCCAGAGACTCAGCCACATCCTGTCCATTGTTGGTAACTCAGCCTGTCACACCAACTGCCCTGTGACCACCCCCGACTAATAGAGGAAGCACAAGGTTGTACACTGTGAACACACACATTTCTGTGGTTCTGCCAATTCTGGGAACCAGCAGCAGATAGTTCCTGTTCTTAACTGTAAGACACCCTGCACCTGGCATCTTAGTTCATTGACCACCCCTTCCTGTGTTTCAGCCAATTCCCAGAACCAGCAGATAGTTCCTGTTTTAAGAAATAGTTACTGCAAGCCAGAGAGCAGATGGTCTCTGGTTTACACAAGATAGTTCCTCTTTTTGACATGAAGCACACGCACAAACCCCAAATGAGGAAGCCTCCCCCTTCCAACTGTCAGACTATTTCACATCGCAAGTCCCCTCGCGAAGCCTAAGACACGCCCCCATTTCTTCACAATCTGCTCCTCTTGCTAATTTTTGTTCCTCTATCTGCCATGACCTGTTTGTTCCTCTATTTTGCCTCATGACCAAGACTGTATAAATGTCCTGCTGTTGAAAATAAAGACCCCCACTTCAAGAGAGAGACTTGAGAGATTGCTCCTGTGCCCGCTTGGCGCTGGAAGCGCTCCCCTTAACTCGAGTTATTGGTCTCCTCCTCCTTCATTTGAGCACCACGGACTCCTCGCTTTGCATTGACAAGAAATTATGATTTATTAAGCATAGAAATTCAGAAATGAGGTAATAAGTAAATTTAATTGACCACATACCCCCAGGCCTTATATAATGTCGGGGGAGGGTGTCTCTTCTCTTGCACTAGCAAACAGCATCCTTGCCACTAAAGACTCACCCTAGGGTCTCCTTCAGTGCTGGTCAGCCCTCCCTCAACCAGATGGGGCAGTCTACTTACAGCAGGGGGACCCTCGATAAGGAGGGTGTCCCTCAGTGGTTCTTGTCAGGGAAGAAGAGTGCGCCCTCTAGCCCTATGGGCCATATCCTCAGCGTCCTAGGCCAGGCGTTCGCCTCTGTGACCCAGTTCACTATAAGGCCGGCTTCCACTTCTCTTCGCTGTTTTCCAGTTTCCAAAAGGGCCACCTTAAGGCTGGTATACCAGGCTGTTAATGTTGAAATGTTTTCAAGTGGCCGCACCAGGTATACAACCTTTACCACGCAACTTTTACAACGACCTACCATTACCACGCAACTTTTACAACGCAGGATCCATTATAACGCATACCATTACAACGCATGTATTTACAACGCAGGTACCTTTACAACGCATACCATTACAACGTAAGTATTGGTAAGTATATCATTTTATCAAAAATATTATAAGTTTGGGTTTTTGGGTAAAGGGGTATTTTTAGGGTTCAGGGTCAGTTTTGGGTTTTTGGGCAAAGGGGTATTTTTAGGGTTCAGGGTCAGTTTTGGGTTTTTGGGTAAAGGGGTATTTTTAGGGTTCAGGGTCAGTTTTGGGTTTTTGGGTAAAGGGGTATTTTTAGGGTTCAGGGTCAGTTTTCAGTTTTTGGGTAAAGGAGTATTTTTAGGGTTCAGGGTCAGTTTTCATTTTTTGGGTAAAGGGGTATTTTTAGGGTTCAGGGTCAGTTTTCAGTTTTTGGGTAAAGGGGTATTTTTAGGTTTCAGGGTCAGTTTTGGGTTTTTGGGCAAAGGGGTATTTTTAGGGTTCAGGGTCAGTTTTGGGTTTTTGGGTAAAGGGGTATTTTTAGGGTTCAGGGTCAGTTTTGGGTTTTTAGGTAAAGGGGTACAGGGTAAAAATTGAGTACAATTAAATTTAAATTACATTAAATTAAATTGATTAAATTAAATTAAATAAAATAAAATAAATTAAATTAAATTAAATTAATTAAATTAAATTAAATTATATTAATTTTAATTAATTTACATTAAAAAAAATATTATAAACTTACCAATACTTACGTTGTAATGGTATGCGTTGTAAAGGTACCTGCGTTGTAAATACATGCGTTGTAATGGTATGCGTTGTAATGGATCCTGCATTGTAAAAATTGCGTGGTAATGGTAGGCGTTGTAAAAGTATGCGTTGTAACGTCATACATCCCCGCACCAGTGTACCAAAGGCGAGAACTGTTGTGGTACCTTCCTACACATGTATAAGGCAGCTAAATGTTGTTGAAGAGTCCAAGGTCAAGGCTCCTCTTTAAAAGGGACAGCAGATTTTCTGACTGGGGCGTCACATTTGGAGTTCTCTGCTGAGGCCCTCAAACTGCTGCCAACCCTGATGAGGGTACCACACACTGTTTCAACTTTGGTTGAAATTGGTAGCCCACTTTGCTGAATCCTTAGCAACTTGCAACATGTTTTTCTTCTTATTTCTTCTAACAGCACATCACGCGGGACCAACAGTTCCCATGTTCAGCAAGAGGTGTAGTGATAGAGACAGCCAAGCCATTACCCAGCGTGGGTGGGTGCCCTTTCTCCTTTCATGTCCACCATCCTTGGTATAGCAACCCAAAATGGGTTCTTTAAATAGGTCTACTGAGGAGTGATGGTCTCCACCTGAGTTATGTCCAGACTGAATGAGTGCCAGCCTGATTCTAGGGACCTCTCTTTAATTTCATATGCAATTACTTTTAGGTCTGGCTTAACAGTGAAACTGTTGCTTACCTTATGTGATCAACAGAAAAAGAGGTTTCAGAAGCCATAGAATGCTATTATCCATAGAGCTTCACTGTTTTAACATTCCAACAGAAGTGGCTGCTACCAGATGGGGGTGGTGAGGCAGGGTGGCGGGAGAGGGAGGAATGTAATAAAAAAAAGACTTACCTTTAACGGCCGTCCGCCGCCTTTCCTCCATCCTCCAGCTTCGTCCTCTTCATCTTCCTCTCCCAGCCAGCGGCAACAATAAGCACCCCGGCAGACAGGCTCCCCTGAGCCAATCACAAAGCTGCATTGCAGCGTTGTGATTGGTTGGCATTCTGACTGGTACAGGGTGCCTCTGCATGTGCCTGACCAGGCTCTGTAATGTAGCCTGGTAGGAAAATGCAAAGTGCGCATGAACGGTTTGGTCGGCCCGAGAGGGACTGCCAAACAGTTCATGCACACTTCGGGATTGCACATCACTCCCCCCCCTGCTCTGGCCAGCCCTGCCCACCCCACCACACCACTGCCTGCAATAGGGAAAATAAAATGATAACGATATGTTATCATTTTATTTTTCCTTTTGAGCCGTGGGCAATGCTCCCCCGCCTTAGCAGAGGAGCCGCAACAGCATTCCGAGATGGCCAACACGTTGTTTCCAAAAATGGCGGACATGCTGAAACTTAAAGAAAAGGATACACTGTATATAATACAATTACAAGGTGGCCACTTCTCCTATGTTTAATTTTATTTGCTATTTCAAGCATATGCCTGCCATGTTCAGGTGGCAGAACGTATGTTTTGTTAATGTTATTCTTTTAATTTATCTTGAATATGTTGCTGTGCTTGTGTGTATTTATTGTGGGTGAATGTAAGTGAGTCAGTGGTTAGACGAGTGGATGCATGAGTGTAGGAGTGACAAACAGAGCGTGCGTATATGATGACTATTGAGTAACTAATCCTTGATTAGGGACTTTCACATAAAATAAATAGCATTGGCATCAGGCCCGGTTCTAGCGGGTGGGCCGGGTGGGCCAGGCCCACCCAAACATGAGTCTGGCCCACCCAAACAGGATCCGTGGCCCTCGCAGTGTGGGCTTGAAGGCAGGCGCGCAACGCCTTTGGGATCTAAGTGTTTCAACCCTCCCCCGTCGTGTGTGTCAGCCCAGGCCGAGGGGCTCACACACAGAGACAGTTTAGAGATTATCGCGGCCGCACCCGACTACTTCACAGGTCTTTAAAAGACCATTAACATGTTAACGAAGCTTTGTTTATTTTTTCACCCCGACATCTCTGCATGGCGAAAGGCAACACATCCTTTCTTCGACAAGGGTAACCTTTGCCTACTGTCCTGCTGCGTTGATATTTCTTTTTCTATGCAGCGTAGGAGAAAATAAGTTTGTTTACTATTCACCTTTCCTGACCCCTGCAGGGGCTTATCACATAAGGCTGCGACACAAAGTTTTACTAATGGAGTAGGTAAGAGAATGTGTTACTATATTTTTTTCTTTTTAAATCTGCACAGGCCCAGCAGGACACATACTTCGTGTGTGCTTCATTTAAACAGTTTTCATCATTATCATGGCCGATGCAGGACAACAATAGGAATACAAAATGCCCAGATAATACTGGTGATTAATAATCCTGCTGGAGAGCAATCATTTGTCTGTTAGTAGTTTTCAAATGCAGATGAACTGTATTTTATGTGGATAGCTCCAGGGCTTTAAGTGGGATGAAGAAAGGGGGGGGGGGGGGTGTCTCTCGAAGGGGCATGGCTAATGTAATTGAGGACATGGCTTAAAAACAGTACGTTAAAATTCTGTGTTTAGCAGTGTGCGGCCCGACTCGTATTTAGCTGTTGCTGTCATTGCATCCAGGTATTTAATACAACAAGTAACATCATACCTACAAGTCAGGACTATTGGCTTTGTCAATGGTTGTTAGTTGCATAAGAAATAACAGCAACTAAGGCTTGTATATAATATTGCAAAAGCTTCAATTTAAAGCACTGGTGACATAAAAACAATGTTGCAGCTCCTGAGTTCCAAAAAGAGAAGGGAAATCCAGAGAGAAAATGACTCTCTTTAAAGGATTTCCCTTCCCCCTACAAGGCTCACTTGGCATGAGGTCATGCCGTAACTTTCCACTTGTGAGTAGTGTGAGCAGGGTACACCGATGTGCCTGCTGTCTCAAAACGGGTCTCTATCGGGCTCTGTTTTGTGCCCTGGCACTTTTTTCCGGAATGCAGTGACAGCAGACTGCTGTCACTGCAGTTCAGAAAAAAACAGACTACCTGTAACCAGCGCACAAAACCGAGCCCGATAGAGACCCGTTTCGAGGCCCCCTTAAAAGAACTGCGGGTGCTCAGACCCAGTGAGACCCGGCCCACTTAAAGCCCTGGATAGCTCAGTGGGTTACTGCCTTTGTCACAGAAATCCTTGGGTTACAGTTCAGAAGTTACAATCCTAACATAGGACAGTAACCAATGAACTGTCATCAAAGAGCTGCATACAAACATGAATGGTATAGTTAGAACTTCAATTTTTTGGTTTTGTGATATAGTTAGAACTTCCTCAGTCTTTCGTTATTCTAATGTTGCTAAAATGAGTATGTTTAGGCAGATATACATTTTTATCAGTAAAGCTGACCCCCATGGAATTCTCTTTAAATCCTAAGGTTGTGTTTCCCCAGACCAAACCCTCTTAAAATATCCCGCCCACCAGTATGGATGACATGTGATTCATACACCTTGTAATCCTCATTGGCTTATGTGACATTCCCTATAGACTGATTTACATACTTGTTTGATTCATTGTCTCTGTATAATGTGTGCGTTGTGTAAAGTACTGACACACACTACACTGATATGAGTAGCGCTATGCAACAAATGAACTGTATATGAGAGAGGGGCTACGTAAAGATAAGGGGCACTGTTGGAGGGTGGCAGTGAGGGCATCCGAGGAGGAGGTAGTGAGAACGGCTATGGAGCGATGAGGGGCACTGGTGGCGGTTGGCAGTGAGGGAATCCGAGGAAGAGGTCATGGGGTGGAGGGGGGAGTTAGGGAGAGATGAGGGGCACTGGTGTAGGGTGGCATTGAGGGAATCCGATGAGGAGGTCAATAGGGGGAGGAGCTATGGGGAGATGAGGGGCACTTGTGGCGTGTGGCTTTGAGGGAATCCGAGGAGGAGGTCATTAGAGGGGGCCATTGGGAGATGAGGGGCACTGTTGGAAGGTGGGAGTAAAGGTATTTATGGAGAAAGAGGTTATTGGTGCGGCGACAAAAAAGACTTTGGCATCAGCACTGAAAGCGCCCTTTCTGTTTTTATTTATTTAATTAGCAGTCGGGTCATAAGAGCTACTGTGGAACATACTTTAAAGTGCGTGCTAATTATATTTTACTGCTGTGTTCAATGTTTTAATTTTGAAGGTGATTTTACTAATGTTTTTACCGGGAAAAATGAAAGTGGAGCCGGATGGTGCCTGATATGGGGCTGGGGCCCAAGGTCATCTGTGAGACAAGGTTCACTAGAGAAGAGTAGTGGATAATCAAGCCTGTAAGGGAGTATGTTGCAGAGTCCGGGGTCAGGTGGCGGTAGTAATGAAGAGCGATTCTCCCTGAAGGCTCGCACAGAGGGAGCCCAAGAAGTGTCACTTGCCTGATACTCCCACCTCGTAAACCTCCTCTTCCCATGTAAGGGACATTACATGGAAAAAACATTTTTTGAGAGTGGTCACATTTAGAAGGAGATTTGGGAGAGATTGCATTTTACTTGGCCTTGTAAGACTAAGAAGAGATAAAGGAGGGCCCTGAAGCAGGCCTGCCTAGACATTTATGTGACAAATCAAGCCCGCAGTGGCCCACCCAAATGCACCCTTGGCCCACCCAAATAAAAATTCCTGGAACCGGGCCTGATTGGCATTACCAATGCTTTTATATTTTATTTATTCCAGAGTGCCTCTGAATGATTGTGCCAAAGGGAAGGGGCGTTGTCTAAACGCTCAGGTTTCTCGAATGGTGGTATTCAAGGTGTCAATCTAAAAATATATCCGCGTGGATGTCTTTTCGATTTTTTCCCGCTGGTTTTAGGAATCGTTATTTCTTGGCTACTGCTGCCCTCGTGTGGCCAGAGAGTAAATGGTTCCTTGGTGTCTTGTATTTTGCTGGTTATAGGTGTTTCATTATAACCATCAATAGTAGGTGGGCCTGTCAGCTGGTTTAAAAAGGCATTACAGGAGGACATTTGGAGCGTAAGAGAAGCAGAGTAGCTGGTGGACTTGAGCAGAAATTGTGAGGCTACCATCACAGGGTCTGGGTATTCGGTCCCCGTGTCTTGAATGTGAATTAAATTATGGCTTATTATTATTTATTTTTTTGCAGAGTTTTATATAGCGCGAACTAGACCGGAACCGAATCAGGTATCAGAGCGCTTTACATATCACCAGTTACGTTACATGAGGACACACATTCATTTTAGGCATGGGAAGATTAAGTGATTTGCCCAGAATCACTGGGCAGAAAATAGAACAACCACAAGGCTAGCCTTTATGTGCAACAAAATAATTACATCACATTGAGGGCAGGTGTCAGCCTGTATAAATCTGGTCTCAAAACTAGCGGTTGAACACAACTGAGAAAACCGATTTCAAGATATAATACTGGAGAAACTTTAACCATTTTAGAGGCCAATCACGATTTGAGGCAATTTTTCCAATTACATCCGCGTTTGACATTAAATGCTTTTTTCCCAGTTCAAGGAGATAATTTTTTATTAGTGAGAGATGAATGATCGGTTACCAAAAGTATATTTCTCCCAAACGAGGTAATCAACGCTGATTCTTTGGCAGACATTCCACTTAAGCAAAGGCAAGTATCAGCCCCAGCTGCAAACATTCAAAGCTTACAAAAAAAGTGGCCTCGGAGAATAAATTATGTTCCCATTTGGTTCCACACTTCAGAGACGACAACTCTAGTTTTCGGGCCTTAATTTGGAGGAAAGTTACAGGCTCAAGACACACCTGAGAAGAGCATGCTGTAGCGTTTTAACTTTGGCATTTGGCAAATACATGTTAATAAATGTCAATGAAACAATTTCAAATCAAAAACAGAAATTAGCTTATAAAGGGACAGGGTAGGAATACGCATTGGGACTTCTGAGGGGGACTCAGAGGGGCCATGAACACTTAGGCAACAACAAAAATTGAAAATTTTACCATGGTACTCCTGCAGGCTAACCATGGCCCTCTCGTGAGGTATTGTGATACTCCTGCGAGAGTCGTAGCACAGAACTGTGCGAGCTTGACTGGGCGAAGCTTACATGGTCCTGTGGTACCATGGAGGTGAGGCTTGGTTCTGTGTGACTGCATGGAATGTGGTGCTTGGTTGTAGTACAGCAAATAACTATAAAGTACATGGAAAACATGTGGGATGGAATTTCTGTGGGTGTGGTGGCCAGCCGCAGGGGGTTGTTGGGCATCCGCGGGGAGTTGGCAGCACAGGGGAGAGCTGGGCCCAGATCTTCGCCGCAGGCTAGGCCTTGCAGCTCACCCCACACCATCTACCCAGCATTAGTTTTTGGTGGGGATGCTTCAGATTAATGCAGGTTAGTCATATAAAGGCTCTTTTTGCAAACACCGATTTAGGCAGATAATCTTGAGTTGATCATAACAACCCAAATATGTGCATGCTCATGTCATTGTAATTTTTCTTGTGTGTGAAAGCAACACACACTTTCGTGCATGAGGTTCACAGAATGAGTGACTTGGCTTTCTGGGTAGCTCTAGCCTGGGAATACATATGATTAAACCCAGCTGCAGTACACATTGTTTTATTCTGGTTCAGGGAGGACCTGTACTGACCTTTCAGGCTGGACTGTTCCCATTGGAGTAGGGTCAAGACTGATTTGAATATGGCTGGTTCCAAGGTGGCATGGCGTGCAAATTATTATGGACTGGCATGCATCCCCAAGTGATCACTAGTGGCTGTGAATAATTTGAGCACTCCATCCGTCACTTTTTTTCTATACTTTAGTGTGGCATCCTAATTGAGATGGGTATGTCCAGAAGTAGGTACCACAAACACTGTCACTGTAACCAAGCTATACCTGGCTGGTGATCCCCAACTAGGGCAAAACATGTCCTGGGTTGCTTCTGTTCTGGTTCAGGAAGCACCTGGCCTGGAAGTTCTAGCTGGACTATTCCCATTGGAGCAGGTCAAGACCGATTTTACATTACGGCAACGGTTCCCCATAGTAGCTCTTTGGAGAGTAGAGTACTTGGAGGAGAAATGACTAGTTAAGTGGTCACACACATATTGCACCATATTAAATGAACCAACACACTTGCAAAACCTATGGCAATCTGGGAGAGGAACATGGGCCCCAAGGAAGATTCAGACTGAGAGGCGACCCTAATGCATCCTAAAGAAGTTTACATCTGATAAATATTGCTCTTTTATTGTTCTTATACATCACGGGGCTTGAGTGAAAAAACACTCAGAAACGCACTATGGTCGGGGTTACTATGGTAACACTCCAGAGGTAATACACCTCCCAGCAGCCTCTTACGTAAGCACGCTTGAGCACGAACACAAGCCCAAGCAAGTGCGAGGGGGCGTTTGCGGAAGAGGCGTTTATATTGTTGGAACCGGCGTGTGTGTGTTACCCTACGCGGCGATTCCATGAGCAGGCACGATTGGTTCAGACGTCCATCGGAACACTAAGGAGTCGGGTTGCTACCTTTGGGGCGGTTGGGTAAAGCGTTATACTGACATATTTAGGAAATTACATGGAGAGGGTGAAAACATACGGTTGGATGCTGGCAATGAATACCTTGTTTTTCTTCGGCCACATAACTGATGGGTTCCCTCTCTTTTCTCTCTGAATACAGGTTGTGTTCTTTGGAGTCCTACCTGCCGGGCGCCTTTTCGAGTTTAATTCTTTAATAAACTCGGTAAGTTCGCCACAACACAGGGGTACAGATAGTGTATACGCGCTTGAAACAATGACAACAGTTGATCTTACTAAAGGAGAGTGTGGTGTTGTTTCAGCAATATATATTTTATCTCTTTTTTCTTAATTGCTAATACCGCATTGTGGCATGGAGGGCGGGGAGTGTACTCACAAGCCGCAATGATGTTCTGTTCAATGTAACTTTTCTACATACATAGCAGTAGCTGGGGAGACATTAGGATATATGTGTGCCTGTTTGATTTCTGATAATACTCACACTATACTAAAGCATATAATTTTATATGTTTTTTCAGTAGTTGTATCCTATGTTGGCGGGAATTTCCTAAACACATCTTTTGATCGATTATGGTCTCCTCAATCCATCCATTTGCCTGACTAAGGTAAGGTGGACAACAGGACTGGGACGGATAGACGTCCTGATGAAGACCGGGGTGACTTTCTTATTAGGGGCACAGTAAGATGGTCGAAACGGTGCACAGACATAATATCGACTCCAAAATATCGTCTGGACAGAATATCGAGTTTTAAATATCGTTTGGAGAAAATATCGACTAGACAGAATATCGACAGCCAAAATATCGTTTTTAAGGTAAGTGAAGTAATATCGACTGTAAATAATATAGACAGTGAAAATATCCAAGTATATAATCTAGATAGTAAAAAATATAGTTTTTTAAATAATATTTAATTATTTATAGTGTGTTTATGTTATAATATGTGTGAAAAGTGTCAATTTTTTTTTTTTTTTTAATTAATTTTTTTTTTAATTATTGTGTAATTTAATTCTGTAGCGGGTTGTGGGTTTATAGGGGAATAGGGTGGGAAGTAATTTAATTATAATTAATTAAATATGTAAATTTATTAATTGGTAGTAATAATTAATTAATTGGTAATTAAATAATATATGTTAATTATTTAAAATTTAATTGGTAATTAATTTTATTTAATTGATTAATTGCTAATTATGTCAATTAAAATAATTTATTTTCTCTAGCGGGTTGTGGGTTTATAGGGGAATAGGGTGGGAAGTAATTTAATTATAATTAATTAAATATGTAAATTTATTAATTGGTAGTAATAATTAATTAATTGGTAATTAAATAATATATGTTAATTATTTAAAATTTAATTGGTAATTAATTTTATTTAATTGATTAATTGCTAATTATGTCAATTAAAATAATGTATTTTCTCTAGCGGGTTGTGGGTTTATAGGGGAATAGGGTGGGAAGTAATTTAATTATAATTTATTAAATATGTTAATTTAATAATTGGTAGTAATATTTAATTAATTGTTAATTAAAAAATGTTTGTTAATTAATTAAAATGTAATTGGTAATTAATTTTATTTAATTGATTAATTGCTAATTATGTTAAATTAAAGGGGTATTTTTAGGGTTCAGGGTCAGTTTTTAGTTTTTGGGTAAAGGGGTATTTTTAGGGTTCAGGGTCAGTTTTCAGTTTTTGGGTAAAGGGGTATTTTTAGGGTTCAGGATCAGTTTTCAGTTTTTGGGTAAAGGGGTATTTTTAGGGTTCAGGGTCAGTTTTTAGTTTTTGGGTAAAGGGGTATTTTTAGGGTTCAGGGTCAGTTTTCAGTTTTTGGGTAAAGGGGTATTTTTAGGGTTCAGGGTCAGTTTTCAGTTTTTGGGTAAAGGGGTATTTTTAGGGTTCAGGGTCAGTTTTCAGTTTTTGGGTAAAGGGGTATTTTTAGGGTTCAGGGTCAGTTTTCAGTTTTTGGGTCAAGGGGTATTTTTAGGGTTCAGGGTCAGTTTTCAGTTTTTGGGTAAAGGGTTATTTTTAGGGTTCAGGGTCAGTTTTTAGTTTTTGGGTAAAGGGGTATTTTTAGGGTTCAGGGTCAGTTTTGGGTTTTTGGGGTACATATACAATATTGCCTATTATTTAATTAAATGTTGTTACTATATATATATGTTTTAAGAAATATGATTAAAAATATTTTTTTTTTTTACTTTCATTAAATATTTAATTATTAAAAGTTATTTTAAGTATTGTTAATTATATTTTAGTAATTAATTTTTTATATTAATGTAATTAAACATTGTTTTTAGTAAAGTCGATATTTTTTACAACGATATTTTTGTAAACGATATTTTGTAGTCGATATTTTTGTACTTACCTGTTTGTACATACAAACTCGATATTTTTGTAGTAGATATTTTCACCTCGATATTTTGGGTACTCGATATTGTGGTAGTCGATATTCTTTCAGTGATCCGGTCGAAACATGTTGGCACTAGCAGACTAAGGAGGGGTGTTTAGGGAACTTTACTTTCTCTATAAACCCTGACCATCCTTCACAATTTTAATCCTGGTCGTGAAACCTATGAATAAAGGTCCTAAAGGTATCCATAAGCCAGTTTTAAAGCACTTTCTTATGCTGCACTTTCTTCTATCACAATACCCAGTCACAGGGTGATACTCACTGTGTTATCACTGTTCTGTCACATTTGTGTAGTTTTGTGTATATTTTTGTTTCCCCTCCCTTATGCTCCATCCTGTGCATGGCTACGCCAGGGTGTTTTGTAAGCAGACCCGATGATGAAGCATGTCACACACATTTGTGTGTGAGTGAGGGCAGTTTTCGAAACATATTAGTTTTGTCACTTGATTTTTATGCTCCTATGCTGGTCATTTCTTTTTCTTCTCCCTACCCCTCTATGTGTTTACATGTTAATTTAGGGGGTTCGGGGTAGTGGATAATTTTGTTGACCCTCTCCCCTTTCGTGTGAATTATGATCCCAAAGAAGTAGGGCCCGATTCACAGAATGAACTTAAGACTCAATCCTAAACTTACTACTATTTTGGTATTCACAGAATGCACTTACTACTTTTGGCATTCACAGAATGCACTTACTACTTTTGGTATTCACAGAATGAATTTACTACTTTTGGTATTCACAGAAGTTAGGATTTTGTCAAACTTAAGACAGACTTAAGACAGACTTAAGTTAGGATTTTGTCTTAAGTCTGTCTTAAGTCTGTCTTAAGTCTGTCTTAAGTTTGTCTTAAGTCTGTCTTAAGTCTGTCTTAAGTTTGTCTTAAGACAAACTTAAGACAAAATCCTAACTTCTGTGAATACCAAAAGTAGTAAGTTCATTCTGTGAATGCCAAAAGTAGTAAGTGCCTTCTGTGAATACCAAAATAGTAGTAAGTTTAGGATTGAGTCTTAAGTTCATTCTGTGAATCGGGCCCTACGCCATTAATTCCAAAATGAGATTAATTCAGCTAAATGTTTACATAGGACCTATTACAACAGAATTTGATTGTACAAAATTAGCCGGACTCCATGCCCCACTGTTTGTGATGTGGGGTGGGCGACGGCACATTTATACACACTGTTTGGGAATGTCTCAGTTGTAATGTCTTGCAGTGTTTTATGACGGAACTCCTTTGGCTCCTAACGGACTCGCAATTACACACAGCAGAATAAAGACATGTAATACTCCCTGTGTGGTGTAGTCACTAGCGGATACCCCGGCAGGAAGGATGCTTCAAATTTTTACAGGATAGGGGATAAGCAACCTTAAGAAAGACCATGCTCTCCCACATAGTTTGACGTGGTCCAAGCAAACTGCTCATGTGTGCCAGGTGTGTCCCTGTCGAAGAATGGAATCTACACTTCATGCATTTGGATTCAAAGTGCAACCTCAGACTCTGTAAAGCAGGTGAAGACAACATAAGCATTGCAAAGACTCTGTATGTCAATGGTCGAGAACCTGTTGGTCAGACTAGACATAAAATACTGCACTGCCATGCAAGTATTGACGCTTAAAGCGGATTCAACTTGGTTTGCGAAGCTCAGCCATTGATAATTACAACCTTCAAAATAATACTGCAAACAGAAGTGCTGCAAGGCAGAGATCAACCAAATTGACATTTAGAAGAAAAGAGGTAAATTCCTTACTGAATTCATTAGAGCGTCATTGTACCAAAAACTTAGTGAAGTTGGCTCAAGGAGAAGTGTTTGTGGTTGTGATTACAGAGCCGTTAATGCCCAAAGCAGTTCATTCACAAAGTTGCCGCGTGGGGCTCAGAAAAATAAAGAGCCAAGAGCCACTTTCAAAGTAGTGAAAATGTTCTCATGACAGCAAAGATAGTCACTGTTCCAGCTAATATTAAAGATGAGTCAGACGCCAGCACATCACAAAGGTCTCAGATGAGTTGCCTACACCAAGTGACAGGGACCCACCTGCAGGGTCGTTAAGTTCCACACTGGTGTACAACGCTACTGCATTCTTGAAAACACCACCAACTTTTGATTCTGTTAAAAAGCAAAATATTGGCGATAGAGACATTTGATGATTTCATTGATGCACTTGAAGAGACTTAAAACAAAAAGATCATCAAGTATCACAAAAGTCTTGCTGGTGATGGCGAGAAAGAAGTCCTTAAGAAAATGACAAAAACTGACAAAGAAATTACTTATTGTCAGATTGAAGAAATGCTGAATCGCAAGTTTAATCCAGTACCAAACATTGATTACGAAGGATACATTTTCAGTCACTAGCTCCAAAACGTTGGTGAAGCCATTTATAAATAGTGGAGAGACTCGATACGCTCATCAAACACTGTAAGTTCAATTAATTATTGACGAGGAAGCTATGTGACTTAGAGTTATTTATGGGTGCTTAGACGACGAATGATGAGAAAAACTCTCAGTCTGGAGCATGTGTTGATGGCTGCCAGAGCTGAGGAGCATTCTGAAAGATAAGCTGCTGACATGGTGGCCGGAGGTACCTAGAGTGAATCAGTCATGTGTATAAACAGTAAGCCAAAGCAAAAGACTTAAGGATATTAAGTGATGTCTATACATAAAAAGAAGTTATATATTACATGTGGATTTTCGTTTCCACACAAAGGTAAATGTGCATCAGACTGATATGTAAAGGCTGTGGGCAAGAGCACCATTTTGTGATGGTTTGTAAAGGGAAGGAAAAATTAAGAAAGTAAGTGTTAATGATTGTTAACCCCTTCAGTTCTCATGACAGAATGGTCCGTCATGAGCACATGCTAAGAAAATCCATTGGCTGCAGACAGCAGAGGGATTTCCCTTTTTTTTGTGCCTGGGGAGGTGGGGAAGAGCTTTCCCAACCTCCCCAGGCCGATTTTAGTATTTCATTGAAATGACGATCGTGCGCATGGCACGCTATCATCATTACAATAAAATAGAAACTGAAACTTAGTTTCAGTTTCGGTGCTTGTGGGGCTATCTCAGCCCCCGAGCACCCAAAAAGATGGGAGAGGTATCATTGGAATGGGGATAATCTCCCCTTTCCAATGGTACCCTTCCCTAGTGGATCCCTGCTTGGGGATCACCCCAGGAGGGTGATCCCCAAGCAGGGATCCACCTACTAGCACTAGGGAGGGGGGATCGGCCCCTTGGGCAAGGGCCTTTGCTCCCCCCATTTTCTTTTGGGCACAACACTCATTCTGCCCCCGCTGGGGGGGGGCAGAAAGCCCACTAGACACCGGGGATTTTGTTTTATTGATGTTGGGGTGGGGCTGCCCAAAAAGAGCTTGGCAATGCCCCCACACATAAATGTTAGTCTTTCTGCCCACCCTGGGGGGGGGGCAGATTTGTGCCGTAAAGCCCACTTTTCTTCTTGATGTTGGGGTGGGGGCTGTCCAAAAAGGGCATGCAAATGACCCTACCCTTGCGAAATGTCAGTCTATCTGCCCCCCCAGGGGTCAGACGGGGGCATTAGCATCCAATTTGCCCACCCACTAGACACCAGGGATTTTTTTATTGATGTTGGGGTGGGGGCTGCCCAAAAAGGGCATGCAAATTACCCTACCCCTGAGAAATGTCAGTCTATCTGCCCCCCAGGGGTCAGACGGGGCATTATCCCCCAATTTGCCCGCCCACTAGACACCAGGGATTTTTTTTTTATTGACTTTGGGGTGGGGGCTGCCCAAAAAGGGCATGGCAATGCCCCCCTCAGAAATGTCAGTCTTTCTGCTCCCTCTGGCGGGCAGAAAGCCCACTAAAAACCAGGGATTCTTTTTTTCTTGATGTTGGGGTGGGTCTGCCCAAAAAGGGCATGCCAATACTCCCTCACCAGAGAAATGTCAGTCCTTCTGCCCCCCTGGGGTCAGACGGGGCAGTAGCCCCCAATCTGTCCCCCGGGGGCAGAAAGCCCACTAGACACCAAGGATTTTTTTTTTTTGACGTTGGGGTGGGGGCTGCCCAAAAAGGGCATGGCAATGCCCCCCTCAGAAATGTCAGTCTTTCTGCTCCCTCTGGCGGGCAGAAAGCCCACTAAAAACAAGGGATTTTTTTTTCTTGATGTTGGGGTGGGTCTGCCCAAAAAGGGCATGCCAATACTCTCTCACCAGAGAAATGTCAGTCCTACTGCCCCCCAGGGGTCAGACGGGGCAGTAGCCCCCAATCTGCCCCCCAGGGGGGCAGAAAGCCCACTAGACACCAGGGATTTTTTTATTGATGTTGGGCATGACAATCTCCCACACCCCCTCCAGAAAAATGTCAGTCTTTCTGTGCCCCAGGGGGCAGATGGGGCAGTAGCCCCCAATCTGCCCCCCGGTGGGGCAGAAAGCCCACTAGAAACCAGGGATTTTTTCCATAATATAGGGGTGGGGGTATCGTGCCCAGAATGGGCATGATAATGCTCCCACCCTAAAAACAATTACCACAGTCTTTCTGCCCCTCCCCGGAAGCATATAGGGGTAAAAGCCCCTTATCTGCCCCCCCCGAGTGGCAGAAAGCCCACTAAATCTCAGGATTTTTTAAATTTAATTCAAGGCTGAGGTCAGCCCAGAATCGGCATGCCAATTCCCATATCTCCCCCTAAAAATGCCAGTCTTTCTGCCCCCCCAGGGGGCAGATAGGGGCTGTGGCCCCTGATCTGCCCCCGGGGGAGGCAGAAAGCCCAATAGGCACCAGAATGGGCATACCAATGCCACCACCACCAAAAAATAGTTACAGTCATTCTACCCCCCTTGGTGGCATATCAGAGCAACCGTCCCCTTCCCCCCCCCCCCCCCGATTTCCCTCCAGGGCGTCAGAGAGCCCACTAGGCACTGACTTGTTTATAGCAATGTGCCTACCTGTGGATTTTGGGCCCTAGCTCAGCCGGCACATAGGGAAACCTAGCAAACCTATACATTTTTTAAAACTAGACACCAAGGGGAATCCTGGATGGGATTCCAAAACTTTCCCACACCAAAATCTGAAAAAAAGCGTTTTTTTCATCTAAATTTGAGGTTTGCAGGGCATTCTGGGTAGGAAAACGTTGGGAGATCCATGCAAGCCATACCTCGCTAGATTCCCCCGGGTGTCTAGTTTTCTGAAATGTGTGGGCTTGGTAGTTTTTCAAGATGGCCGCCGAGCCCTGGGCCAATGACCCAGGTGACCACCTTGCAAAACCAGGTTGTTTTATGATAGGTCATTTTGATGTCTCCTCAAAACATTTTGGTCCCTTGCCTGTTGTGGGTACTTGACCCGCCCATGCGAGTGAGGTATAATTTTTATCGGGAGACCTGAGGGAACACTGGGTGGTAGGAAATTTTTGGATCCATGTGGATTCCAGAACTTTTCCACACAGAAATTTGAGAAAAAGGGGATTTTTTCAGCTAAATTTGAGGTTTGCAGGGGATTCTGGGTAGGAAACGTTGGGGGACCCACGCAAGCCATACCTCGCTGGACTCCCCTAGGTGTCTAGTTTTCAGAAATGTATGGGTTTGGTAGATTCTAAGATGTCCGCTGAGCCCGGGGCCAAAAACCCAGTTGACCCCTCTTGCAAAACGAGGTTGTTTTGTGATAGGTCATTTTGATGTCTCCTCAATACGTTTGGGCCCTTGACTGTTGCAGGTACTTGACCCACCCACGCGAGTGAGGTATAATTTTTATCGGGAGACCTGGGGGAATGCTGGGTGGTAGGACCTTGGTGGATCCACGTAGATTCCAGAACTTTCTCAGAAATTTGAGGAAAAAGTTCTATTTTTCAGCTACATTTGAGGTTTGCAGGGGATTCTGGGTAGGAAAACGCTGGGGGACCCACACAAGCCATACCTCCCTTGACTCCACTAGGTCTCTAGTTTTCAGAAATGTGTGGGTTTGGGAGGTTTCACTAGATGGCTGCCGACTCGGGACCAAAAACTCAGATGCCCCCTATTTATCCGAAAATTACCTGGTTTTACAAGGGGGGTCCCATGAGTTTTTGGCCCTGGGCTCTAATCCCCTTTAAAGGTGCAGGCAGGCTGCCACCTGCACTATGAAACACAGAACAGCTTCAAAAATCTGCTTCATTTTTTCACCTGGATGCGCTACTCCCAGGGTGCACTTTCCCTGTTTGTGCCCAACCCACCTGTTATAAGGTGCACTGGGCGCAACAGAGAAAGTGCTCCATGCCACATTTTGGGGCATCAGATGAGAGAAATGTGAACCTAGACGATGCATATTTTGTTATGGAAACACTGATGTGTTGCAGTGGGCAAATTAGGATCAATTGTACTATTAACAATACAAAACTTTAATTCTGCAAGCGATGCACTGACTAGCAATACATTGTGAAACGAAGCAAATAATATATACATAATATGCATATCAAGTACACAGCTATTTCACGTCCTTAACTTGATGTATAGTTTCATTCTGTGTTGTAAAGGGACATGAAATAGAGAGCAGAGTTTGTCATTCGCTTTCGAGGTCTATTATGCAATAAATCACTTGTCTTCCCTCCATGTCGGGATATTAGGTCTGAATATCAGACCCATGCTAACCTGCTATTTTGTGTAGTACAGCAGGTCAACCAGTTCCTTTTTGAGCACGACTTGCACGGCTGACCAGTAGAGGAGCCTACGGAGATCGGAGTGCGGAGCGGTGATGTTGAGCTTGAGCCGAGCTTGAGCAGGTCAGCTACCACTTGCTCGCTCGCTCGCTCGCTCACCAACGCTCGGTAACAACACTACCTGCCCGCCCGCTCCAGCAGTGTGCTACTGCCGCCGCCACAGAACTGCGAGCCGCACTGTGTGGTTCCCGTGTGGTTCCCGCAGTTCCCATTCCAGGACTGCAGTTCCCGCTCTGAACTGCACCTCACAAGATCAAGAAGAGGTTGCGGCGATCGGAACGCGGCAGCGGGGGTGGAAAACACCGGCCACGGCACAGAACGGTGCAGAACGGAGCAGAGTCATCAAGAGCAAGCCCACCCCTCAGAGGGAAGGCGTACATAAGTCAGCACGTCAGCAGCCTGCTACTTGCAGTGGAGGTCCATAGGGGAGCTAAACGGTGAGGTGATGTTGCTGGGGTACATGTGAGGGAAGCTGGATTCAGGTTTTTAACTGCCCCCCCTGCAGTTCACCCTCACCTTCTGCCTTTATATGATTGTGACAGTGACAGACAGTCAGGCTAAACTGAGTAGTAAACTTAACAACAAACACTTATCACCCATTAGTCCTGTCTGACCAACCCAACATAGCCTGATTCAACTTAACTCTTTGTAAAAAAAAACGAAATTTGCCATCAGGCAATAATACCAGTAATACCAGTCAAAAACTAGAAAAAACTTTCACCGCTCCAAAAATCACCACGCAGATTGATGTGGAGGAAGTAAAGGACCCTTTGATTGGACTTCACACAATTAGGTAGAAACTTGCAGGAAAATAAAGGTGGAAGAAGGAGAGTAGAGCCTAAACTTTGCCAGAACTTCGGTGGAACCTTGCCAAAAACCAAAAACCATCGCAACAGAGACCGGTGCTAACAAATAAGACGAATAAGGCGAATAAGTCGAGTGCCAAGTGGCGAGTGGCAGCCAAGAGAGAGCGGGGAAAGCACGTAGAATTAACATTGCAGAACACCAATCCATTCCACCAACCCCAACCACTCCTCCCTCTCCCCTCCCTTGCCCCTCCCTTGCCCCTTGTGAGTGTGAGTGTGAAGTGCTGTGAGCAGGAGCGAGCACAAAAGCATAAGCGCTCAGGCAGTGAGAACAGGATACGGTGAACGGCCGCAGGATGACGGGCTAAGTCCCCACTTGAGGTCAGAGGCTCAGAGTGGTGGGGCAAGGTGGGGCAAGGTTCACGGTTCACGGCCCAAGTAGTGCTCAGAGAAGAGAGTGCGCAGGAACAGTCTAAAAAGCTAAGCTAAGGGAGTCCCTTGGTCAATACCCCAAACACCCTCTTATTGGCACGGAGGGAAAATGATTAAGGGAAATCCGACCTAATCAAAGAGGATGGATTCTGACAAAGACGCCCACAAACATCATACAACAAGGGTCACAAGAAGTACGTCTCAGTACTCAAGACAAGAGTCTCACTCAGCGAGTCCCCTACTACAACCCCCCATGAAGGGATCATTACTTCCAGACGCCAGGCAGCTCACCAACCCTGGGTATGCCTGTTGGGGGGACTGAAGAGCCCGATGAGACTACTGCACGCAATCCACAATTATCATGTCACGATCATGGGCCCATCGAGCTACTCGATAGCAAAAATCCCACTTGCGGCAGAGGAA
Source organism: Lissotriton helveticus (assembly GCF_964261635.1). NCBI lineage: Eukaryota > Metazoa > Chordata > Amphibia > Caudata > Salamandridae > Lissotriton > Lissotriton helveticus. The sequence continues at coordinate 247,653,290 of NC_136057.1, read as the reverse complement.
GACATCTGCGGCCCGAAGAATGGGACCAGGATCGGGTCCAAGTGCAGGAAGCAGGGCACAGGGAGACCCTTCTAGCGGGCGCAAAGTGGGGGATGCAGGGGAGAACAGTAAAACACACAATGAAAGGATCGGCGATATCGACCAAGAGTGCGATACTGCAGTTGATCTAGAGTGGCACACAGCTGTTGAAGGGATTTTAAGGAAGCCACTGACGCGACACAGAGTCTACTATCGACGAAAGCCTTGATCCACTGGCATCAGGAGGAGGAAACGCCTGTCAAGCCAACAACTTGATTCGCCAAAGACAGGAGACCTCACCGATTCCTTTTTACAAAAACTAGAGTGAACAATTGAAGGACTTTGGACCTTACACCCAACCTCATTGGTAGAGGCAAAAAATCAGGCCACAGACCGAGCAGGAATGCTCCCACCAACAGGCCAGAAGGATTGAGTAGAACAAGATGACACCCCCCATTTAATAACCATCAGAGAAGTGCAAAAGTCAGTAGCCAAGGCCATGATATGGCAAGCAACCTAAATTGAGGTCCTAGTTGTCCCACTCCAAACAATAGCCCAATGTTTAGTGAATCAGGGCCGCAAACTGGAAGAACTGGAGGCAATAATTAACCACAACCAGGCAATGATAGCTTGTACAAGTTCATGTGCCGATGTAATAGAGAAGTGGGCAGAATTGCCGGTAATATTGGGGGATATAGTGGCCCTAACTTATAGCAGAGGCGAATCACCAAAGATACAAAAATTGATCGAATCAATGGCAAAGGGTAATCACAAAGTGGCGACCAATGGAGAATACAGCTAAGTGAGGGACTTGGAAATAAACGCTAGAGAAAAAGAGTACTACAGTCTAGAGTACCCGGCTCCCCTGACAAAGAGTGAGGCTAAGGAAATTTCGGCAAGCCCAGTCATAAAGGTAGTCAAAGGACAGAAGGTGACCACTGAAGGGGAAACAGCAGCTAGAACAGAAGCTCCCCTTACACAGAAGGCGAAGAAAAATCTGAAGAAACAGCTGAAGAGATCAAAACTGAACAGAAGATCCATCCTGCCGGCAATGCTGAATAACCATAGAACTAATCAGAAAAGCAACTCACTGCCACCCTACCCGATTTTTAATTTTAAACAGAAGATTAACCCGTTGGCTGCTTCAAACGTTCTGCTCCAGTGCTGAACGTTCGAAAAATCGGTGGGCAGCGTCAGCCAACGGACGTGCGCAGCACTACCAAGGTAGTGCTCGCGACGACCGTTGGCCGATGGCAGCAGCCAACGGGTTAAGAACCAGCGATCACCGGCAGAAAAAGAAAAGGATGAAGAAAGTGAAAGAGATGGCACGTCCCAACCAAGCATGGACCACGAGGATCAGGGGAACCAGGTGGTCCAGGCGCAACTATTACACCCAGCAGGGTTATCATCAACAGCCACACAGGTGTTAACAAACGGGGTCAGAATGGGCAAGGAGGACGCCTCCACACAAATAAGGCCCAATGATCTATTGGAACATGAGGTTCACAAAGGCCCTATGGAGCAAACTACATCTCGACCGATGGAGCAAAAACATATCGCAAGTCTGCTGGGAAACAACAATAGGGCGGAAGATTAACAACATTGGCGATCCTTGATTTACCCCCCCCCCCCACAGTTTGAGATCATGCTGCCAGTGCAACGGGGGGGCCTCACAAACAAAAACTTTTGTGGAAACACCCACATTTTACGAGGTGGCGCTAACCTCTAGGTACCACATGGAAGGCCCCCATGACATCCTAAATAGAACCAACATTCTCCGACTTTTTTTTGTCTCAGATAACTTCAGAAAAAATAGAGTGGGTAAAGTTCAAAAGGTCACAACGAGACAGCCATGGTGATTCAACTCTCCTGGGCTTTAACGATCAATCAACCGATCCAACGGGCTGTTCTTGGAGAAGCGCAACAATTAGCAAGTTGGGGCATAGAAGCATCAGAACCCAGACAACCTAACTACCCCTCTGTCCTTAAACCTCAAAAAGAGGGTCCGGGAGACACATCAAACTACGTAATCGTTGCAGGAGATTTTAATTTGAGAAGTCTGGAAGATGCCTCTGGCATACAAAATAAAGGGCACAAGGCGGGCCCACTGCTCTCTCTTCTCAAAAATGTCAAACTCAACTCACCTTATGATGAAACTACATTCACCCTTGTGATGCCCAAAACCATCATTTTGAAACATATCTACTATTGACTATATTTTAATCAACGAGAAAATGGTTGATAAGTTGAAAGAATTTCACGTCGATGACAGAGGAGAAAGCGATCATGTGCAACATTTTACCTAGGAACGGAATCAGCATACCTCCAGAAAATGATGGGAGAAACCACAGGGGAGGAACATTTCAGAGCCATTAAAAGAATAAAATGGATAATTTTCTCTTTTCTTACTTTTTAATGGGGGTACTTTTATAGTGCACGGCTACTCCGAAGAGTGTTCCGGCGCTGAAAGAACCTCACGGACCCAGGAAGAGGATGGAGCGCGAGAAAGGACAAGGCTCATAAAAGAGCAGAATATTGCGTGAAAAGCAGGGTCTGCAAATCCCTCCTAAAAGCCAGCAGATTGGTGTTGGATCTGAGAGAAGGGAAAATTCAGGAGTGGGCAGCAACATGGGAAGTTCGAGGACCGTGGGAGACCGACCAAGAGACGATTGGTCACTGGGAAGCACTAAAAGATGATCGGTGGTGGAAGCTGGTCAAAGAACAATGCACAAAAAGACCTTCCCACAAGGCCCTTGTCTCAAAGAATCCACAGATACAGGGGAGCTTGAGCCAATGTAAAGGTGCTCTAATGAAGGCACTTAGAAGGAAAAATAGAGGCTCATCGGAAGAGGGGACCTCCATAAGTGCACTGAGAGCCGCTTACAGGAGGGAAGTAGGCGAGCACGAGAGGAAAGAAATGGAACAAAAATGGCTTACAGTATTCGCCTTGTTAAAGGAAAAGAACAATGCCAAATTATGGAGGTACATAAACCGCCTGAGCTCTCAGTCCAGAGGCAAGGCGAATAACATTGCAAGCAATGAATGAGAAGTGTATGTAAGGGGCTTATATACCAAAGGAACATCAACTTCAGAGCAAACCCCTCCTTAGAACTCCTGTGAAACAAGCAACCACATTGACATTCTCCCCAAGCACACAGACAAAGTAGAACAATGACGCCTGAGGGCATTGGCTTCACAGAAACCGAAATAACAAGGGAGATAAGGAAAATGAGGAATGATGGGGCACCAGGCCCATACAGCATTCCAGCCCTGGCATTCAAATCAGTTCAACCACTCTTCACCTCAATCCTTGCCCCTCTGTACAATTTTGCATACTTAACGGCAATAATCCCACAAACACGGAAAGGATCAATTCTTTTTCCTATTCACAAGAAAGGTGACCACTCCAACCCCACCTACAGGCTAGTGGCCCTGCTGGACTTAGAAGCCAAAGCCTATGCCAAATTACTATTGAGAGAATTAGAGGACTGGGCTAACAACAATGAAATATTACCATTCTATCAGACAGGCTTCAGGACAAACAGCACAACTATGGACAACATCATGGCCCTGGCCCATCTCTCAAAACGAGCGGTGAAAGACAGGCATCTGCCGCTGTTTTGCTGTTTTATTGACTACAGCACAGCTTTTGAAAAAGTCGATAGAGGCAAACTCTGGGGAAAACTGTCAGCCTGGGGAGTACCATCAAAGCTACTGAAAGCCATCATAATACCTTTATGAGGGGACCTGGGTACAAGTCAAGATAAGCCCTACAGCGTTATCGGCAAGAGTGGAAACCAACAACGGACTGAAGCAGGGATGTGTCTTAGCCCCCCTATTATTCAATCTCTATACAGCCGATATGGGGGGAGCTTTGAAAGAGGCAAGTCTAGTTCCACCTAAACTGGGCACAGCGAGACTGGCAATTCTTCAGTACGCAGACGATACTGTGGTGATGGATCACACAAGGGTGGACCTCCAAAGAGCATTAAAAGAGCTGGGGAAGTACAATAAGGAAAATCACCTGACTTTTAACCAGAGTAAAACAAAGATAATGGTATTCGGCAGATATCCCCACAAAAAACATGCATGCCGGACTTTGGGAGATCTCCAAATTGGCACCACCACAGCCTATAATTATCTTGGGTTTTGGCTACATGAGACGGCAACATCGGCAAATCATACAAAACAGCTAAATGCCAAAACCAAGAGTGTAATCCTATCTATGAGACGCCTAAGTTAACGCTTGACCAGCCCCACAGTGGAGCCCATGTGGAAGGTCCTCAGGACAAAACTAATCCGGGCCATCAACTACGGTCATTTGGCATTTCCAGGAGACTTAGACAAACAAATATCAGCAGCGCAGGTCAAAGGCAACAAAATCGTGCTGCAAACACCCAGGTATGCAAGGAACACCAGGTTACGGCTGGAATTAGGGCTCAGCAGACCGGAACTGGCCCTCCAGGGGGACCTGATTAAGTATTATATCAGAGTCCTTAAAGCACCTTATAACTCTCTTAAACACCACCTGGTAACAAACTTTAGAGAAGAGGACTCCCCCTGGTACATCAAGCTGGGCAATAGCAATAGAGACCCTCAACATCGAACCCCAAAGCCTGTCTCTAACAGACATCCCGCACAAGACCTGGTCAAACATCATAAGATGGCAGGTCCGCTCCATTTCATATGAATTGGATCTAATCACACTTCGCCATAACAACCTTACTAAGGCATTGAATGAATCTTAGATTATGGGGAAAGCTCAACCATACCTAAGTGAGGCACTAGGGGCCCAAGCCCGCAGTAAAATCCTTTCTAAGAGGCTAATGGCCCTCAGAACTGCGGACTTCAATCCAGCATGGGCACATGCAGATGATGCCACCTCTTGCTGCCTATGCAACTCCACTTACTATGCTGCTGCACCAAAGTAACTAGTGAGCGACAAAGAATGCTCTGCCTCATCTTAAGAGACCTTGGCTTCAATTTTAGGTTTACACTGTAATGATTTTAAATAATTGAACAGTTAACAATAAATCAAATCAAATCAAATTGCAAGCTACACTATCTGAATGCAATTCACCACCAACTAAATAGCAGCAAAACAACAATTTAGAGCACACAAACAACTTCAACCAAGCAGTATACTTTATGTCATCCGACCCTTATTGAGTGCTACAAGGCCTTTTGTTTTCTACGGGCAAAATTAGACAAAATTACGTGTATTTACGTATAGTGCAACTGCATCATTTTGCTCTATATTTTTGCACAAAATGTGCTGTTGCTTCAATTTCTGGCAGTTTGGGCTGGACTGTTCTTATTGGAGCAGGGTCAAAACTGATTTGCATATGCTTGGCTCCAAACTGAGGTAGCATGGTGGGCAAAAAATGATGGACTCGAGTGCGGCCGTGGCGGATTGCCAGTGGCTGAGATTAGTTTGAGTATTCCATCCCTCACCTTGTTCTTTTTACACTTCAGGTTTTGGCTTTAACTGCCTGGATACCCTCATATGTGATTAGAGCACTCTATAAATTGACATAACACATCATATCATGGACCTATTTAAATAAAAGCATTGCAAACCACAACCCCTCGCATTCTGTTTAATTTGTGGTAAATCTTTACTATGAATTGCGCATTTGTGGTAAATTTTTCCCATGCGTGGTGCGTAACTCCGCAAAGTGTCATAATGACATCATTTCAGGAATTTCGTTTAACAAAAAGATTTCTGAAATTACGCTGGCTTAATCCACATTTTGCCCAGGCCTACTTTCCAGGTGAATTAGAATTACTGCTGGTATGTAGAGAGAGCCCTTATTGTTTAAAAGGATAGGCAAACCGACAGACCTTCCCAGTAGTTGCTCGGCAGTAACTGACTATCTTTCAGCATTCTATTCTGGACTTCCAACAACTTGTGGCAATTACATGGATGAAAGTAAGCTACCGCAGACACCTATGCAGGTTATTGTTAAACTTTGTCTAATTGTTTCCAAGTATTGAAAGCCAATATAGCAGCATTGGAATATAGTAGGGTAAACATGGTGGGATAGAAGTCATAAAACATCAGTTATATCTGTACAAGGCTCCTGGTGAAAGTATAGTGAATGTTAAACAAAGCAGTGCAAATAAAAATGATTGAAACCTAAATACAAGGAAGGAGAAGGCACTTTGACAATGTCTTTTGCTGAAGCAGACAGAGAGAGACACATGTTACATAGAGCCACATAGAGCGTGCAATGACTACATACACATTTATATTGTAGGGTGTTCTGTCTATAGAAATAGCTCCTCTGTAGGAACAATCTGCCTAAAATATTGTTTCAAATTTCACAATATCAATTCCTCTACAGTTGCGACATTTGCTACTCTGAAGATGGTTAGTTTCAAGAGGTAGTGCTGTCTAAAGCTTCTTGTTCACTGTCTCTTAGATATCTTCTGATCTCATTGGTCAGAGCTGTTGTATCCAGTTTGGTATTCAGTTGGGAATACCGACTCCTGTCCTTGCTCCAATGTCTCACTATTGTCCTTGAAAACACTCTGTAAGACCTCAGCCACTGATCCCTGGCACTGCAGCTTCTTCTGACTTCCCACAAAGAGGTAAATGAATGGATTGGAGCTGCTGTTGATGCAGGAGCAGAAGATATATATATATCTGAAGAGCTTGTGGTCCATCAGATCTTGGTTTTTCAGCATGGAGATCAGTCTTGGTGGTACAGCGGAAAGGAGGAAAAGAAACACTGTGATGGTAATGACGACATAAAGCTTTGATGAGTGAGTCTTTAGTGAGGTCCTTCGTACCTGGATCAGCAAGATCAAGTTGGAGATTACCATAAGTGGGATAAACAATGAGAAGTGTAGTAGACACATAAAGACAAAGATCCCAAGGTTGCATGGACTGGTGATACCAAGAGCTTCAGGGGTGTCTTCTGGGCATGCAAAGTATTCAAGCAAAGTGACTAAGCAAGAGAGAGACCAGAGTAGCCCACATGCAATGGACGACTGGTGCTTTGGCCTCTTGCATTGGTACCAAAAGGGATGAAGTACAGACAAGCATCTCTCAAAGCTGATGGCTGTTAGGAGATAGAGGTCAGTATTGTATCCCAGTATGAATAAGATTTCTAGTGGGATTATATGAACTGGTGTTTCAGTAGACCGAGTCATGTCAACCATCATGCAAACAAGGAGAAGTGTGTAAACAATGAGAGACATGAAGTCTGCCACACACAAGTTGAGGATGTAGACAGTAAACTTGTTTCTTTTAATCCTAAAGCAAAGGTACCAGAAGACCATCCCGTTGCCAAATAAGCCGAAGAAGGAGAGAAGAAGAGAGAATGTAGCAAGGACCACATCATCTGCAACTAAAGTTATGTTGGTGCTGTTCCATTCTGTGGCATTTTCTGTAGTGTTAGAGGATGAAGAGTTCAGGTGAATCATGATGAACACGTCAGGGAAGACCGTGGTAACCCTACTGTAAATAATACAAACATAAATAAAAAAATGCAATATATTAATTTCTTTATCACTGTCAGCATTTATGTTCTACCACTAAATACATTTATTTATTTTTGTTGTGTGTGCATATTATCACAATGATATTATTGCTATTCCCTTTCTTACATCATCATCCTCTGTCAGAACAATGAGTCTTTTACTCCTGCTGGACTAAAGCTGTCACAGCAGCATTAGCTCCAATAATCAATTTTCCCCATAAACATAGTGACATCATTTTCAAAACTGTGCAAGTTTCATAGACTGTGCAAAGATTGAAAGTTTAACTTGATTTGTATACAATCTCCAAATGTTTGATCTGCTGAACAAATCTAAGCAAAAACTAAAAGTCAATGGGAGCACTGTCCTGCAAAAAATTGTGGGGCATAACTGTTCTGCAATATTTTTTTTGTATATCTTTTCATCTCGAAGCAAACTTGTGGGAGATCGTCAAAAGGTTCTAATGTTTGTGAAGCAGTTAGTAAACTACAAAAAACTTTGAAGCTGTGATATATATTTCAATCACCCCCAATCTCATTATTCCTAATGCTACCAATCATGCTGACAGGCCGAACCTAAGAAGTCCTTTTATGCAGCATAATCATCAGGCATATAAAGTAATACGTTAGTCTATGATGTTTTTAGGTCTGGTGTTAGCCGAGACCTTTTGATTTAAAAAAGAAATATGTATTTATCATATACTTAGTTAGAGGGGCTTTCAGACATCTGTCTTCATCTATTGGTCTGCTGGTATGTCATTCACATTTTGCTTCAGCCCACTACAGCATGTAGCATGGGTCAGGGATTCAACCCACTTCTGCCAGGGGATAACTTCACTTTGCGTGACTCCATTTTGTTCATTTACAAAGAGCACATCTTTACACAGGACCCGATTCACAGAACTAACTTAAGACAAAATCCTAAACTTACTACCATTTTGGTATTCACAGAAGGCACTTACTCATTTTGGTATTCAGAGAAGACACTTACTCATTTCGGTATTCACAGAAGTTAGGAGTCCTAACTTTAGGACTCCTAAATGCCTTCTGTGAATACCGAAAGTCTTAAAGTTAGGATTTTTCTCAATTTAGTAGTAGTAAAGTTAGGACTCCTAACTTTAGGACTCCGATTTTCTCATTTTTAGACTTTCGTTATTCACAGTAGGCATTTAGGAATCCTAAAGTTAGGTCTCCTAACTTCTGTGAATACCGAAATGTGAAGTGTCTACTGTGAATACCAAAATGAGTAAGTGCCTTCTGTGAATACCAAAATGATAGTAAGTTTAGGATTTTGTCTTAAGTTAGTTCTGTGAATCGGGCCCACAATGTAGTTCTCTTTAAGCATGGGCTGAAAATTCGTTCCGCTCGCGGAATTTGCGGATTTTCCGCGATTTCGCGATCCGCGAATCTCGCGAAATCTCGGTAAAATCCGCGAATCAGCGGGGACGAATTTTCAGCCAAGCACTTACAGGGTTACAGCAGCAGGTGCAAAAGTTGAAGCTAATTTTTTTTAACCTTTTACAAAAGGGTTACAAAGAAATTAACTTCAACTTGGGCACCTGCTGCTGTAAGCCTGTAAGTGCTTCCTGGCGCCTCGTTGCCTACTTGCAACTATTATCTGACCCTGCTCTGACCCTTGAAGCAGTGTCAGAGAATAGTTACAAGTAGGCAATGAGGCGCCTGTCACGAAAATTAAACCTCAACAGGTAGCACTGACAGATATAAAAACAAGCATTTGCAATGCAATAGGTCTCGCATTAGGAAAGTTTGAGCTATTGGTTTTGTAAATGACATTTTTTTTTATTTATGTGTTGGTTTTGAAAATAGCTAAATTAATAGCTTTGTCATTTACAATGCCAATAGTTATAACTTTCGCAAATGTAACACCTATAGCATTTGTAATGCAACATGTTTTGTATTTACATGACTTAGCTGTATTGATATTACAAATTACAATGGCTTATAATTTTTTTAAATAATTAATACTTAAATAAAAGTGATTTTAATTTATAATGGCAATAGCTTAAACTTTTGTAAATAACTTTTGTGAAGATTATGTTCAGTGTATTTTATTGTGACGAAAATCCAAGAACAGAAGTGAAATATTAACATCTTTTTGTGACATTTGTAATAAAGTTTGAAACATTGAGAGAACATATTTGAACCAGTTGTTGTTGAATGCTTGCTTTGGTGGTGCTGAGTGGTGCTGTGGTGATGCTGAGTGGTGCTGCGGTGGTGCTGAGTGGTGCTGTGGTGGTGCTGAGTGGTGCTGTGGTAGTGCTGAGTGATAATGTGGTGGTGCTGAGTGATGCTGTGGTGGTGCTCAGTGATGCTGTGGTGGCGCTGAGTGGTGCTGTGGTGGTGCTGAGTGGTGCTGTGGTGGTGCTGAGTGGTGCTGTGGTGGTGCTGAGTGGTGCTGTGGTGGTGCTGAGTGATGCTGTGGTGGTGCTGAGTGATGCTGTGGTGGTGCTGAGTGGTGCTGTGGTGGTGCTGAGTGATAATGTGGTGGTGTTGAGTGATGCTGTGGTGGTGCTGAGTGATGCAGTGGTGGCACTGAGTGGTGCTGTGGTGGTGCTGAGTAGTGCTGTGGTGGTGCTGAGTGATGCTGTGGTGGTGCTGAGTGGTGCTATGGTGGTGCTGAGTGATAATGTGGTGGTGCTGAGTGATAATGTGGTGGTGCTGAGTGATGCTGGGGTAGCACTGAGTGATGATGTGGTGATGCAGAGGGCAGAAAGGCACAAAAAGCAGTCTAACAAAGGGCAGAAGGGCAGAAAAACAAGGGAAAAACGAGTCTAACAGAGGGCAGAAGGACACAAAAAAACAGTCTAACAGAGGACAGAAGGGCAGAAAAACAAGGGAAAAACGAGTCTAACAGAGGGCAGAAGGGCACAAAAAACGGGTCTAACGGGGCAGAAAGGCCCAAAAACGAGTTTAACAGAGGGCAGAAGGGCACAAAAATAAGTCTAACAGAGGGCAGAAGGGCACAAAAACAAGGGAATAACAGAGGGCAGAAGGGCACAAAAAATGAGTGTAACAGAGGGCAGAAGGGCAGAAAAACTGTAGTGTAGTTCCTATCATCCCAATAGGCTCTGCGCATTGGAATAATACCTACAATAGTAAAGGCCTAGACCAGACGTTAACTAGGTCTACTACTGTCGATACTAGACTTAAAGTTTTGGGTTTGCCAGCTTAGCTCAGAGTTCACTAGAAACTTTCTCGAATGTTCAAGGAGGACTTAACTTCCCTGATTAGACAAGAAGGGATTTAGTTTCTGACAACCATAGAACATGACAACTTTGCTCTCCCCTAATCAAGAGTATATCTCGAGAGTCGTGTGAACAAAAGGCAATTTATTTTACTCAGTCAGTACGTGCATTCTTAGTCTCATCAGAATGTAGAGAAAAGGAAGAGACGGGCGTGTTCAATAAAAAGGTGGTATTTATTGATCAGTCTCTTTTCTCATACAAGAGAAATGGATCGATATTATTGCAATACTTATAGTTAAGTAAAGTGCATACATTAAAAGCAATAGTATAAAATAATACTGTAAAAACATTGATATGGTTTCTAAGCCATATGATGTTTTAAAATGAATAAAATATATTACATACACATATACATTTGACTAAACGTACTCAACTGGTGTTTCTAAATACGCCTACCCCGTGTACCTGACCTAAGCCTAATACGTGGGCGGGAATAGAAAGTTACAGTTTAAGTTAAGTTTGTTTTTGCCAAGTGAATAACTAAAGAATTCTCTGTGAGGGGTTATTCAGTTCTGTACCTGGAAGTTAGGATGAATGAGGGATGGTATCTCTCTCTCTGGTCTCGATATTCCAGGCTGCCTGCGAGGGCTGCCCAGAAACGCCGGGGCTGGAATTCTCGGCAGGAGAAAGCAGCGCGTCTCAGCGCGTCAGGAAGGCGGGGCTGCGCCAGCGGGCTCTGCTCTGCTCTTCGCTTCGGCAAGTATGGCTGCTCCGTCTCGTCACCACGCGTGTGTTTGCATAGGGCAATATCGGTAATATTTATACCTTTAAGGTGCCGAGATTGACGTAAGGATGGACATAGATACGTCAATAAGGATGTCATACGACTTGCTCGTTAGCACATTCTTTTACTGAAGTTCTCGGTGAAATCAAAACAATGGCCGCAGGGTTTTGCCCAGGTTGTCATAGGTTTGATTTGTTTTGAGAACTCCGTATGCCTTATCAGGGGCTGGAGGAATATCGCTTGTCTAATTAGATCGCAAGCGTTATGACCTAATCAGATAACACGTTCCTGTGCCGTAGTGTGACTGCGTCAGATAACGGTATCTGCATCATGGGGGTTTTCTGCCTCATGGGCTGATTACTAGTTAACTTGTTAGTTTACTAACCAGAATAGGGTCAGGAATAGGGGGATCGATTCAGAACCTATAGGAATACATCACACCCACTCCACGCTAACTATGGTCATATTTACTAATCTATGCATAGTATAACATAGTACAACATACTATAGAGTATAGTGTATACCTTACCACCCCAAAATACATAAATGTATTTTGAAATTTTCAAATATACGGAAAATTGCAGTCATATGTATTGTATGCACTCAAGCTGTAGAATAATGCTAAAGTAATCACGCATTTGTATATATTATTGCTATTTGGTATATGAGAATTTACACATGAAATGGCGCTTAATACAGAAAAAAAGGTTTGAGACCATTCCATCACATAATAAAATATATATATGTGAACATACCAGCGGGCAGCTAATGTCTATAAACTATCTAAAATTTAGAAACCTTAGTTCTTTAAGAATAGTTCTTACTTTAAGCAGAAGATAGTGTCCCGGAAAATATGCAAAAATATTTTGGGGCTGTTGAAAAACTTGCTGTCCGTGAACTGGAGGGAAAATTGTTCATGTGACTTTATTTTTAAAGTTGAAGGCCGAATTCAGGGAACGCCGTGTGCGAGCTTGCTCAAAAGTCTCTATTTCTGCTCTGGTGAGAACATCATATCATTTAGGCTTTCGAAAAAGCTGTCAACAGCTTCCTGGGAAAGTTCCACTAACTCGGAAATAGGTGTAATCATGCATTCGTGCGCATGATTGTCTCCATTGACATTCTGATTCGCATTGCTGACAGAAGGTCGTACCTGTTCGATGCTGCTTTCATCTTGAACTTCACTACCCATCAATCGTAGTGGTGAAGCTTCCACGAATGCCGTCATCAGGATTGGTAGCCTTTGAGGGCAGCACAAAGCATGAACCTTGATCGGGCTCAACAATGTTTCTGCATCCATTGGCGCATCCGATTGTAGCGTCAGACAGGTGTCTAACACGCATTCTTCTCCGCATAGCAGACACCTTAATACAGGTAAAACACATCTTTGCCACATTGGTCGAAATGATAGAAACCAAGTCATATTTAGGTCTCTAAGCCGGGAGAGTCCCAGGATTTTTGATATCCGGTCCCGGTATCCAATGGCTAGGATTGTTTCTTCCCTTGTCGCAAGAGTTTTGTCTGTGACATGGGTTGCCATAACGAAAAATAAGGACTAAGAATAGGATTCCTGCAATTAGTCCCAGGATCAGGGGAAGTCCGCCAAAAATCGAATGGACGAAATCTGGAAAAATACCCAGTATGGCTTTGAATGGTGTTAATGCCATCGAAAATACTGTCTTAAATACCTTTGAGATCCCATTGGTATCAGAAATATTTAAGATTTCATTTAGAATTTCCGCGAAATGTATGGGGGAATTAGTTGATAACAATGAATGTATCTCTGCAGTCGTCCTTGCGACTTGTAGATCATATGTTTCTTTTGATGACGTGAGCCTTGTAGGCGTCTGAAGAAGCACTGTTTTCATTCTGCTTAAAGTATCTATTCGAATAGAAGTAATTTTCAAGTTGGGCCATGCCCTTGCCTCCCTGTCTGGAAAGGAGCTGGGGAACAATGAGCGTCCACAGCACTTGACCTTCGCAGTCGTAGTTACTAGATAAGGAGTCCCGGGCATAAGACTACAACATCTGCGGTCTACAATTAGAATGTAACTCCCATTATAGAGTCTTTGAAAGAATGGTTCTATTTCTGTTGCAGGTGCGCCTTGCTGGTGACATGAAAGGTTGTATGAATTCCCTTCACAGGCTCCATGCAAACTAATTCCGTTACACAGAAGTGTGCCACTTAGTGACATCGCACAATTGTTGCCACTAAGAAACACTTTCTGTCCTTTATTACTGACACATGCATGTGAATAGGGCAGGTTCCATGTTGTTTTAAGGTACCCCTTTCCCAATTTCTCGTACATGCCAGCCTGTATATATTTTTGGCAGTATTGAAACCTGAAGGTTGAAATTGGAATATTAATTATCCCATGTATTATCCATTCCCTGACAGGTCGTTCTGACATTGTCATTGGTAATCTCTCAAGTTTCTCAATGCTCAGGATTGTATAATCAGCACCCTTCTGGGCCATACTGATTTGTCTATCAGTAAGGTTAAAGATATAGAATAGTGACGTCGTGTTGATTAAACGCCAAGGCACATAGCCTGAACGCAGATTTTGTAACGTCCAGCCAAGCTGTACAATAGAACGCAATTGTGACTGACCGTGTTGTAATAACAGTAAGTCCTGCGATAATATGTTGATTGCTGAAGACACAATGCTGTCCAAAGAAAAAATTCTGGAGGACAGAGTCATTAACCCATTGTCCACTACAGAAAGTGATTTTTCCAAATTAATACGGTCAATTTCCCGTATTCTCTCTGCTGTTTCAATTTGAGTAACCTTCCAGGCCTCATTGTATGCTGCATATACAGAGGCTGCTATGAAACGTTTTTGACGCTGTTTGCGTGGTCCCATTATGAAATCACGCAAGTCAGCACCATCAGTAAGTAAAGTTAGGTGTTGCTTAATTTCTGCCAGTGTGGAAGTTTGCAGCCATTGAAGGCATAATTTGCCCACACTGTAGGTGGTTATTATCCCTGGGTGATGTCTTTGGGGATATCTAGGGTCTGGCCTGGTCATTTTGAACCCCTGTGTTTTATTCAGGAATCTGTCTTGACAGTTATTAGTATCTGTGGGCCAGATCAACCACTGTTTCCAATCAGGATGTGTTCTGTTTTGGTTTAATATATGGTTTACGTCTATCTCTTCATCTGTAGAAGTGTTGCTAAACATTGTTGGTTTTGGAATAGACGGTTTAATTAAATCTTTGATTTTGGCTAGGCCAAGACAGGTGGTTTGTTGAACAGTGTCATTTAAAAATATCATTTGTTCTGGGATCATGCAGGCTCTAAACAAAGCTTCTATACCCTGTACTTGCCAATCTTTTGTACCCCAAACACTTTTCAATTCAACATTTGTGTCCCAATAATCAAAACCAAAGGTATTCATTTTTTCAAAAAATGAGTCTGAATAAATCAATTTTGTGTTGGTTATCATGGTCTTGGTTCCTGTCTTGTTTGACAATTTAAAATAGAATGCTTCAGCATTACTTGTGTTAAAACCTGAAAAGTATGAATATTTGTCATAGAAGGTCCTTGAGCTTCCTTTTGGAGGGGTTGCACAATGTTCCCATTGATTATAATTTAAAACATTTCTAGGCTGTGCAGATTTATGTAGAAAATGGTTACCATAATGGTTATAACAGTACATACTATCATAATTTGTAGAACCCTGCAAATAATCATGTTTGGTAAATTTAGCAGACATTACTAAGTCAGACATCATATTATTAATGCTTTCGAAGTCCCAATCATCAGCAAATGAGCTTGGTTTTGCAAAGTCACTCAATGAGATCTTGATTTGGTGTGGATATTTCAGGATTTCGACCGGACCATAAATTTCATAGTCAGTGTTGTCCCAGGCTACCCCACCAGGTATCGGATTGGCTGTGAAGTTGGCTGAAGAAAGTTCTCTTTTCTCGACGTGTGAAGAGGTGTGTGGTTTGAGGATCAAGTTGATTTTCTGACTTGTTTTGTCCATTTTAGCATATTTTCCCTCAATGAAGCGTCCCAAAGTTAGTACCATGATGAGCCAAAGTATGAGGATAAATGCACCAAAACCCACCCAAAATTCAATCCATGGAGAAATCAGATATGTTTCTTTCAGTTGTTTCAAAAGTTCTTTAGCTTTATCTTTAAAGGTTTTTGATGATGGCTGTGTTTTTGATTCACTGAAGCCTTCAGAGGAATAATCGAAGTTTATGAAGTAGCCGGATGCAGTTCTGTCAATTGTTCCAATTGGTTCAGGATTTCTGTTTCTTGCATTTTCACTTGGTACTTCATTATAGATTGGTGTGTCTCTGCTAAATGTTTTTATTTGGGTTTTCAGAGGTCTGAGGTCTATTGCATTGTTGCATAGTCCTTGTTGTTCTTCTGTAGGCGTTTCGAATGGGATGAGCCTCTTCGTTAGGACCTCTGTACTTGTAGCAAACCTAGGTGTTCTGCTACTTATTGGGAGTCCACTTGGCCTACTGTTTGTTATCGGCCACATGTTGTGGTTTTACCAGGTCGATTGATACAACTCGGTTCTCCTTTTTTCCAGCAAGTGGCGGTAGTACAACTGATCTTGTCCCGTTGACAGACAAGACAGGAACTGCTTTTCTGTAAGAAGGCCCAAATTCCTTCTTTACCGCGATCTTCTCCCTGACTAGATCCCCGACTTTTGGAATCCAGACAGGTCTTGCTGGGACAGGTGGTGGTTCTTCAGTGGTTGTTGGCTGTTGTTTCAACTTTATGTTGCTCAGGTCTTTTCTTGTTTTGTTTAAGTCCTGCAAAATAGCCAAACGGTCTTTGATATCAAAGCTTTTTTCTTTCACCACTGAAGTCTGACTATCAATGTCAGAGATCATCATCCTAGTTCCAAATAATAATTCGTACGCACTGAATCCCTTCAGAGAATTTCTTGGCAAGTTATTTAGACTACGTTGGACACTTATTAGATGTTTGACCCACCCAGCTCCCGAACCTAATACCCTTTCCGCTATAGATTGCTTTATGCCTTGGTTTTTTCTTTACACCATCCCGTACCCTCAGGAAGGAAGTGAGAAGATTCCCGCTGGACTATGCTCATTTGGTCATGTTTCCCCTCAGGCTGGAGTGCTAGAGTGAAGACAATGGTCAAACGTAGCATGCTCTTAGCGTATATGCCATTTAGACTCGCAAATCTTTGCATAACAGTCCGGACGTCAGCCGAGTGCTGGTGATCTACATTATAAGTGGAAACTAGCCTGTATATGTTAATCGCAACCCTTCCTTTTTACTCTTGATTTTTTCCGTAGTAAAACGATGAGGTATTAAACTGTTTCTCTCCCCACTGCGATCTCTGTTGCAGTTTGGGCAGTTTTTTACAAACATGGTGTGACGCAGACTCAGCAGCCTGGCCACCAGTACCGTGATTGTAATTCTTTCAGAGAATCTTTTAGTTTGAGGTGTCTGAGACCCTCTCCCATATGTGCGTCTGCGATTAACAAGTTTCTCCTGTCCATGTTTGGAATCACCCTATCCCCCACTCCAGGGATTCGAGCAAAAGGGACGGAGTTTGCATCGATTATGTATGTATAGTTGAGTGGATAATTGATCGGTAACGCTGAGCAGTCGCCTTTTGATGACGTTTCCACTGCCAGCACTGTTTCACCGTCAATGTATTTTAATGTACGCTTTTTTCGAACTACGGGAGCCGATTTAGTGGCTGCCGCTGTGGCTGTTTCAGCCAATGAATTCCCTGCAACGTGAACGCCATCACGCTGATGACTCAGTGAGTGTGTCACGTGAGTCTTTGGTAGTTCTTTTTGTAAAAGAGCTATTTGTTCCCAGAGCAGTTTCTGCTTTATTGGTGCATCTGTGTCATCTTTGTAACCGTTTTGAATCCATGTTTGCAAATCCTTGTTATATGATTTGACGCAGTAATATGAATCTGACACTATAAGTGTCGGGAATTCGCGATCCGCATTATCTAGCGCCATTTTCAAAGCTACTATCTCAGTTTGTTGTTCTGAATTAGTTTCTGCTGAGTGTGTTTTTGTTAATAGAGGTTTTAGTTTACCTCCGTGCCACACTTCTTTTGTAATCCCACATGTGGGGTTGTATGCTTGTTCTCCCCAAACGGGAGGTTGAGCATGTCCGTCTGTATAAATTACACAGGCGTAATGTCGTAAAGGCAGAATGTCGATTGGCAGAGGGAATATTCTTTCATATTCTAGATTTTTCAACTCTTCTAGTTCTGGATCAAGGTAATAGTATACTTTGTCCGTTGTGATTGAATTCACCCATTGTATCCACTTTGGATTCAATGTTGTTGTTGGTAAATTACACGGTGTTGTTAGTGCCTCAAAGGCTGATTCTGCTGTTCTGACTGTGATATGTCTACCGTCAGCTTGATCTTTTTCTCTAGCTATTGCGGTTTGAACTGCATGAACAATTCTTTCTGTACTGCTGAACTTCTTTTCAGCTTCTGTGTACAAGTGTGATTTGAATGCAATTGGTACCTTTTCTCCCTCATTAGAGGTCAGGTATGTGAATCCGCATCTCCCTGGGATGACTCGAATCACAAGATTGCGTGTGTTATCACGTGTTTCTAATTTTGTTTTAATTAGCATGTCTGTTTGTAAGGATCTCAGAATTTCTGTGTGTATTTGAGTCCAATCGGTTCTTTTAAAATCTGGTTTTATTAGATCATAAAGGGGTTTCACCCTTTTTGCGTAATTTGCAATGTATGTTCTTCCGAAATTTAGGAAGCCTAGAATTGACTGTAGGTTTTTTAGTGTTGTAGGTGCTTGGAGTACGGCACATTTTTCTAGAAAATTGTCAGCCAGGCTTTTGCCTTCACTTGATAGCTCATATCCTAAGAATAGGACTGTCAGATGGGCAATTCTGGATTTTTTAAAGTTGAATTTGTAACCCTCTGCTGCGAACCCAAGTATTATGGTGTTCACTCTCTTCAAGTGAGTCTCCAAGTCATCATCTGTTAAGTAAATGTCATCGACATAAGATAATGCTTCATCATCATATAATTGTAGTAATTCTGTTACTCTCGCTGAGAATACCCCCGGGCTGTTCTTGTACCCCTGGGCTAACCAACAGAATTGTTTTTGAGTGCCATTTATTGAGAACGCAGTTAAATATCTGCTCTCTGGTGCTATGTTTTGACAAAAGAATCCATTAGAGATGTCCAAGGTTGTTTTGTATTTTTTGCGCACTATGTTATTCATTAGTGCAGCACTGTGTGAGTTTTGCACTGCAAAAGTTTTGCAACATGTGTTAAGGTGTCGGTAATCCAAAACTAGACGATATGAATTGTCTGGTTTGGAGACCGGAAACAAAGGGTTGTTCATTTGTGAGGTGCACGTTTCAATCACCCCCTGGTATTCTAGCTGATCTAGTATTTCATTTACCTGTTTTTTAGCTTCTTGCTTAATTGGGTACTGTCTTTGTGCAGTAGGTTGTGATTTTAACTGGATTTTGTGAGGAGGAGAGTCCTCATCCCATCCCACGTGATTTTTATATAAAGCAGGAGCTAGAGCCACTGCCCACTTTCTGGCAAGTGTGTATTTTTTATGAATTGGGATATGATTTGAGAAGGCAGGCATAATTACTTCTTCGCCATGAGGGCACTCCCTGACAAACTCTGGTGGCCAGTCTTTTTCAGCTAGAAGGATATCATAGCCCTTGGAGAGATTATCCCAAAATAGTCCCCTAATTTTTCTAGTCTTATCCCCCTCTATACGCAATGTTATTTCGTATATTTTATGAGGTTTGCTAACTCTGGTGTCCGCAGTTTCCACTTGAAGATATTCATTCGTGTCCACTGTCTCCAGATGATTCATAAGGACTTTGCGAGCTATGCTCACTTCTGCTGCGCTGTCTAGCATTGTCTGAGCCCATTCCCCGCTTTTCAGTTGTGTCCTCCGTATTCTCGGCATTGTTAACTACCTTGATACTGGCTACCTTCTTTTTTGGAAATTGTAATTTCTTTTTTAGCTGAGCAGGTTCCTTGTCTTTGGACTTGGCGTGCTCTTCTCTTTGTTCTGATCGTCCTCTTCTTTCCGATTTCTGCGAGGAAGTCTGAAAAGATTGAGAGGGACGTGTATCAATGTCTTGATATCTATCAGGCTTTTTTATATTATCCCTATTTCTAAGGTTATATCTATTCCCAGAGGGGTCACTTTGTGGTGACCTGTGTCTCTGGTTCGGAGATTTTTCTCTTCGCCTAGGAGACCTTCCTCTGGACTGGAATTTCTTTTCTTTAGGATTGGATTGTTTGTTTCCATCCCAGTTCTTTTTTGGTGATGTAGATTTATTATTATAAAATATTTTTTCAGGACTTTCAATCAGTTGTGGTTTTACTGGTATCCCACCTAAACTATCTCTGCCTAGTTCCTCATAGGATTTTTCTATGATTCTGGCTATTTCAGCTGGTTGGTCTGCTATATCTGTCTCTTTTAACCTCTGGCGGATCGCCACGTTTGCTGCTTCTCCTTTTATGTTGGCTAATAGTATAGCCGAGACCTGCTTGAAGTCTTTCAGTAATTTCATACCAAGAGTTAAAGCGGGTTCTGGACCATATTCATCTTGAATTTGTTTTAGCACATCTGGTATTACCGAAATGGATGGAACACCGTGCGTTTTTGTGTAGATGGAAGCAAAGACTGTACCCCAAGTGTCACAGTCCTCTATGTGTGGTGCGATTCCCATTGGGAGACAGATAGTCAGAATCCTGTGTTTTTCTAATGGGGTGGTGTCAGGAAACACCGCCTCTATTTGGGTGATTTTCTGTGCCAACCAGAATGGTATTTGTTCCCGTTTAGCCGGTACCTTCCCTAGACAGGACTGGATGTTCTGTGGTGTAATTTTATTCGTGTTCCCCTAGTGAGGGGTCAGCTGTGGAAGTTTAATCGCTGGCTGAATTGTTGAAGTCCGCATCACATATTGGACTAATTGTCTATGTATTTTTATTAATTGTTTTAGCTGTGTTAACAGCTCTGCTGCAGACATCCCTTCGATGTCTGGATGTGGTGTGTATCCGGCTAGGACCGGCCACGTTGCTCCTGGTCTACCTAAAGGACCGAGCCTGGTGATGTGATTGTTATGTTTTAGGGCGCCATCAAATAAGAGCAGGTGCTCTTGAAATTTGAGTGGTACTTCCACCTCCTCGAAAGGAGTGTACGTTTCAGGAGGTTCCTCTATTTTGTAATAGTGGAAGTACTTTGTTACAGCATTTGCTGCTGGAAAATGTATCCATGAATAGTATACCTCTGTCTGCCGATATTCGTGTGCCTCAATTACGAATATGACTGTGCCACCTCTAGGTGTCAGTCCATTTTCTATAAGTTTTAAGGTTATAGATCTCCTTTTGATGACCGGGATGAGTATTATATCCTCGTCTGCTGCCTGCATGGTAGCATCAGCTGCTGCGAGTTCAGTTGCTAATCTAATTGCCTCTCTTTCATCCTCATTGTCTGACATTTTACTGTCCAAAAGGTTATTTTGTTTGTTTGCAGATCAGGTTTCTTGTGGAAACAAAGATTAGATGCACAATATTTTGGAACTGTGTATCCTTCAACGTTGACTATACCAAGAACCATACATAGGAGTTCCCTCCTGCGAGGTCTGGCGGATATTACCTCTCACCCACTCCAGACGTCTTTGGAGTATTATGGAAAAAGGGGTCTAAGTGAGAAAGCACGACTGAGTTACTCTAAATGTCTTACGTTAGTTTTATCGCCCTTTCCAAACGCGTTGGGCGCCATGTAGTGTAGTTCCTATCATCCCAATAGGCTCTGCGCATTGGAATAATACCTACAATAGTAAAGGCCTAGACCAGACGTTAACTAGGTCTACTACTGTCGGTACTAGACTTAAAGTTTTGGGTTTGCCAGCTTAGCTCAGAGTTCACTAGAAACGTTCTCGAATGTTCAAGGAGGACTTAACTTCCCTGATTAGACAAGAAGGGATTTAGTTTCTGACAACCATAGAACATGACAACTTTGCTCTCCCCTAATCAAGAGTATATCTCGAGAGTCGTGTGAACAAAAGGCAATTTATTTTACTCAGTCAGTACGTGCATTCTTAGTCTCATCAGAATGTAGAGAAAAGGAAGAGACGGGCGTGTTCAATAAAAAGGTGGTATTTATTGATCAGTCTCTTTTCTCATACAAGAGAAATGGATCGATATTATTGCAATACTTATAGTTAAGTAAAGTGCATACATTAAAAGCAATAGTATAAAATAATACTGTAAAAACATTGATATGGTTTCTAAGCCATATGATGTTTTAAAATGAATAAAATATATTACATACACATATACATTTGACTAAACGTACTCAACTGGTGTTTCTAAATATGCCTACCCCGTGTACCTGACCTAAGCCTAATACGTGGGCGGGAATAGAAAGTTACAGTTTAAGTTAAGTTTGTTTTTGCCAAGTGAATAACTAAAGAATTCTCTGTGAGGGGTTATTCAGTTCTGTACCTGGAAGTTAGGATGAATGAGGGATGGTATCTCTCTCTCTGGTCTCGATATTCCAGGCTGCCTGCGAGGGCTGCCCAGAAACGCCGGGGCTGGAATTCTCGGCAGGAGAAAGCAGCGCGTCTCAGCGCGTCAGGAAGGCGGGGCTGCGCCAGCGGGGTCTGCTCTGCTCTTCGCTTCGGCAAGTATGGCTGCTCCGTCTCGTCACCATGCGTGTGTTTGCATAGGGCAATATCGGTAATATTTATACCTTTAAGGTGCCGAGATTGACGTAAGGATGGACATAGATACGTCAATAAGGATGTCATACGACTTGCTCGTTAGCACATTCTTTTACTGAAGTTCTCGGTGAAATCAAAACAATGGCCGCAGGGTTTTGCCCAGGTTGTCATAGGTTTGATTTGTTATGAGAACTCCGTATGCCTTATCAGGGGCTGGAGGAATATCGCTTGTCTAATTAGATCGCAAGCGTTATGACCTAATCAGATAACACGTTCCTGTGCCGTAGTGTGACTGCGTCAGATAACGGTATCTGCATCATGGGGGTTTTCTGCCTCATGGGCTGATTACTAGTTAACTTGTTAGTTTACTAACCAGAATAGGGTCAGGAATAGGGGGATCGATTCAGAACCTATAGGAATACATCACAAAACAAGGGAAAAATAAGTCTAACAGAGGGCAGAAGGGCACAAAAAACGAGTCTAACAGGGGGCAGAAGGGCAGAAAAACAAGGGAAAAACGAGTCTAACAGAGGGCAGAAGGGCACAAAAAACGAGTCTAACAGGGGGCAGAATGAATCCCGCCCTGCGTGTTTGTCCACGAAGATGCCACCTTTTTGTGCAATACCTCTACTCAACTGGAGTACTTTCTACTGTCTAATCAGTAAGTGCTCCCTCGTTGGCTAAATGTATAAGGGCAGATTTACAATAACTGGCGCATCCCAGGGATGCACCAGTTATTGTGCGCCGCAGCTCCGCCACCCATGTGGCAAAAACGGCACAGATGCATCACGCATCTGTGCCGTAAAAGCAGCGCGTTGCTGGAGCTGCGTCGCGCTTGCGACCCAGCTCCAGCAATGCTCTGGGGGGCCCTATCTCTGCAATGCTGCATCAAGCCTTGCGCCTGCTTCAAGCAGGCGCAGGGTTTTGACGCAGCATTGGCCTAAAAGTGACTGAGTGAAATCTTGTAGATTTCACTCAGCCACTTTTAGGAGGCGTTCCTGCGCAGGAACGCCCTCCCCTGCGCCGGAACGCCTCCTGATAGCGCAGGGCTTTATAACGTGACGCATCTCTCAGATGCGTCACGTTGTTAATACCCAGCACCATGGCGCATCTTTTGTGCTGCCGCTGCGTCACAAAAGGTCTCGGTAGAGGGTGGCAGTGATGAACCAGAGGGTGACAGTGATGAACCAGAGGGTGGCAGGGGTGAACCAGAGGGTGACAGTGCTGAACTAGAGGGTGGCAGTGCTGAACTAGAGGGTGGCAGGGGTGAACCAGAGGGTGGCAGGGGTGAACCAGAGGGTGGCAGTGATGAAACAGATGGTGGCAGGGGTAAACCAGAGGGTGGCAGTGGTGAACCAGAGGGTGGCATGGGTGAACCAGAGGGTGGCAGTGGTGAACCAAAGAGTGGCAGTGGTGAACCAGAGGGTGGCAGTGCTGAACCAGAGGGTGACAGTGGTCAACCAGAGGGTGGCAGTGGTGAACCAGTGGTGCTGTGATGAACCAGAGGGTGGCAGTCGTGAACAAGAGGGTGGCAGTGGTGAACCAGAGGGTGACAGTACTGAACCAGAGGGTGGCAGGGGTGAACCAGAGGGTGCTGTGATGAACCAGAGGGTGGCAGGGGTGAACCAGAGGGTGGCAGTGGTGAACCAGAGGGTGGCAGTGCTGAACCAGAGGGTGACAGTGGTTTACCAGAGGGTGGCAGTGGTGAACCAGAGGTGCTGTGATGAACCAGAGGGTGGCAGTGGTGAACCAGAGGGTGGCAGTGGTGAACCAGAGGGTGGCAGTGGTGAACCAGAGGGTGGCAGTGGTGAACCAGAGGGTGGCAGGGGTGAACCAGAGACTGGCAGTGCTGAACCAGAGGGTGGCAGGGGTGAATCAGAGGGTGGCAGGGGTGAACCAGAAGGTTGTAAGGGTGAACCAGAGGGTGGCAGTGGTGAACCAGAGGGTGGCAGTGATGAACCAGAGGGTGCTGTGCCCATACACGACTGCATGGGTAATTTCGCCATGCGAGCGGCCTGCGAACATGCAAAAAGCCCCGCGAACATGCAAAAAACCCCACGAACACGCAAAAAACCCCGCGAACAGGCAAACAAACAAAAATTTTGCGGATTGCGAATTCGATTTCACGCGAATTCGGGGAACGCAAATTCGCAAATTTCGCCCATACTTAGTTCTCTTCCGTGCCAGTGGTTATTAGGTTTCGCCTGGAGAACGGAGCGTAAGCTCCGCCTCCAGAGAAAACTCTTGATTTCAGTAAGGACTCTGGAATACGCCCCCCTGTCCCATTGGCTAGCTCCATAAATGGAGGCTAGCCATTGGAACAGAGATCTGTCCGTCAAGGCCGGACCAGATTCGGGGGCGTTCCCTACATTTTTTCCCTCTCCACCCACTTCTGTTCGTCATCACGGTGGTGGGTGGGTGTTATTTTTTTTTTTGGAGTCCGCCTGTTTTCTTCTTTTGCTAAGTGTTTGTTGTTGGAGTTGGCTGCAGGATTCGAGTTCCCACGAGGCGATCAGGTAAGGAGCATTTTGTTTAGAAATGTGCGTGCGCCGTGATCCTTCCCCCCCTCGCTGTCCTGTGCACGTTTCCCGCCCCCCTCCCGCCGTCCGTGTCCCCTCCCGCCCCCCGTGTCCTCTTCCGCCGTCCGTGTCCCCTCCCGCCCCCCTCCCGCCGTCCGTGTCCCCTCCCGCCCCCCTCCCGCCCCCCTCCCGCCGTCCGTGTCCTATCCCGCCCCCCTCCCGCCGTCCGTGTCCCCTCCCGCCCCCCTCCCGTCGTCCGTGTCCCCTCCCGCCGTCCGTGTCCTCGTAGGTGCTTGATGTATTTTGTATTAAAGTCCGCGCTATATAAAATTGCATAAATAAAATAAAAAAAAATAATAAATAACAGTCTGTGCACGGAGGACGGGGCCCTCCTCTTTCTGACTACCAGGCCCTGTCGGCGGCCGGACATGGAGGAGCGGGGCGGTCCTGCAGGCGCCGGGCTCCATCCGCTGCGGGGCGGGCTCGGCTGGGCGTGCCCCGGGCTGGTGAGGCGGGCCCCGTCTTGATCCCTCATCGCTCCCAGCAGCCTCCCGCGCACAGGCTGAGGCTCCCGACGGGTACATCGGAGCCGGTCGGACCTGGAGCTTCCAGCAGGTACTGAGAGCTGCTGGGCCTGGGGAGGTGGGGGCTCCAGGGAGCAGTGGCGTATCCCCCTGGAAAAGCCTCTGAGTGCTGAGTGCTGAATGAGCCCAGAGCCTGCTGCTTCTCACAGATGCGCAGGGCAGTGGCATAACGAAAATGTAGCCTCCCGTTCCTACAAAGTACATCACCCCCCCCCGGCTCCTGACCCAGTCCTGACCTCTAATGCTAGGGACGTGCCAGTGGTGGAGGGGGGGGGGGCAGGGGGCTCCGGAGCTCCGAGCTGCCCGTCCTGCGTTTCAGCTTTTGTTATGCTCCTGGCGCGTGAGCCCCCCTCCCCCTCCTCTTGCAGGGCCCACAGCTGCCGCTTATGCGCAGGGCAGTGGCTGGTGGTGGGGGGTCTGGCAGTGAGGAAGGGTCCAGAGACGTGTGTTATGTGCTTTAACTCCCCATCCCTCAGCAGCAGGGGCACCCCTCACATACATGAACGCCAGCCCTGGCCGGGCGCAGCGTGTCTGTGATTGTTGAACCTCGTTGAGAGACCTGTGACTGCTACAGCGCCACTGCTCTGATGAGGTCACTCACAGCGTCTTCTCCTAGAAGACCCCTCTGCGATGGTGTGGGCGCTGAATTATCTTTTTTCACGTGGGTTGTAAGATCATTTGAAAATACAGTCTGCACCAGGGGGGCTCTGCGGGCCTCTTTGAGGCGCGAATCCTTGATTTACAGGTTGTGCCCAGAGTACACACTACGAGGCCTTCCACCCGCCGAGCGACTCTTCCTGCGTTTTTTGTGAACGTTGCTTGGTTTCCTTTCGGGGTCTGATGGCACATTTAAGGGGCTATCAGGTAAATATGTCATTTTAGGGACGGGTGAGGCCGGTCTTAGTTTATCTTCAGTCAGAACTGTGGGCAGGACAGTCAATGTGGTGAAGTTTCATTGATGTGGTTTGAAGGTCGCACATGTAGATCACTCATAGCTGCGTGGGCCGGTGCGCCTGCTGCAGAGACCTGGGACCCCAACTTGCACGTGTGTTTGGAGCCGGCGAGCTGGTTGGAAAGGTGTGCGGACCAAACATTTGATCCACAGATCAGTGATTTCAGGTGTGTTCCTCTAATGAGTTAAATTAAAGCAAAAAAATAAAGACTACAACACCCAGAAGGCTTTTCGCTATCACACAAAAGTCCTGCACTGCTAGCAGTGTCCCCAAAGACCTAGAGGGAGGTTGTCACTATATTTCATTTTTGTTGTCTGATTGGTTGTGGGCTTGCCTTTCACAAACAACTTTTAGTCTCAAGTTCAATAAGCTTTAGTGGAAACTACTAGCCCCTCGGAGAGAGTTAAGACTGCAAGCCCCAGAATGCAATTCGTTTACTAGTAACCTGCACACGTCACTTTTTCCTCCTGTACTTCACCGTTTTCTGCCCCATGTATTTTGTTTGCTCACAATTGTCACTTTTGCCTCATGTAACTAAAAGTTTGCTTTTGTAATTTGTTCACTTGTAATTTTCTCCTCATGTATCAGCTTTGTTCCTATTGTGAAGCACTCTGACGCCTTTGGGTAAAGTCCGCGCTATATAAAAACGCATAAATAAATAAAAACAAAGTAACGAAACCCCCCCCCCCCGGCTCCTGACCCAGTCCTGATCTCTAATGCTAGGGACGTGCCAGTTGTGGGGGGGGGGGGAGCTGGGGGGGGCAGGGGGGCCTGGAGCTCCGAGCTGCCCGTCCTGCGTTTCAGCTTTTGTTTTTGCTCTGGCGCGTGAGCCCCCCTCCTCTTGCAGGACCCACAGCTGCCGCTTCAGTAATGTTTCGTGTGGCAGGGGCTGGCAAGCGAATATTCCATGACCACAGGATTCCACCCTGTCGGTCTATTCACATATGTTCCGAGCTCCTTGTCCTACATTAAGAGCAGCCCTCTCCCCTACATTGCACAGTACCTAGAGAATGAGAACAAATGCTATACATTCTGTCACACACAGGCATTGTGTAAAGATGGACTACTGCACACTAGCAGTTACAACAACCAGCCATGAAACACGCATTTCATCCATATCTTAATGGACCTTTTACGGAGTAGGAAGTAGGTATAGGTGGAATCGGCTTGAGCCCCTATTTTTCACTTTTGAATAATGCCTTGCTCTGGTTGCTGTTCGTGACAGTGATTTCTAAGTACTAATCATCTTTGAGCCCCCCGCCCCCCCTGGCTTTTTTCTTACTGGAGGTTGTGGATTGCTGGTGCTGTCCATTTCCACCAAGCTCTTTCATGTTTGGGGGTGGTTTTAAAAAAAAATAACTTAATAGGCATATAGGGATATTACATAGACCGTGTATATCATAAGGATTCCCTCTATTAGCTTACCACGTCTCCCAACCCTGTCCCTGCAGGAATAAATAATCCAAATCCCATTACTTTTTCTGGGATGTTTCTTCTGTTAGGGTTCAGTCCTTCAATGTACGAGGGTGCAGAGGGATTTGATCTGACATTTCTCGAACACCAAGAAATCACAGACGTCCACTAAAGCTTTACGTGCATTGGTCATTTCAGGGAATGGGGTACCAGGGCCAGCCGGGGTAGTGGACGGGTGTGGAATCATTGTGTGAATATGCTGAATGGGATTTTTTTTAATGATCATGGAGGTGTTCAAGAGCATTTTGTTTGTCTGTTGAGTAGGGGCCTGGGCTAGCTATATGATTAGAAATTACTAGATGACCAGTCCGATCTGGAAGAAGCCTGTCTTTGCATGATGGATAAGATGAAGTAGATATAGTCATGTCAAGGCGGTTGCCTTTGGAATGTGTTTCAACACTGCCAAGAGATGCATTTACATATTGCTGTTAGTAGTGCGTCATGCATGACCGGTGGAATCCTTCACATATGTAAAAAAAATCCTTGTAAAGCTCTTGTTATGCGCTGGATGGACAGAGAACTCCTTAGGCCATGAAAGGCCTTGCCCGATGTAAGGCCACTGTGCTCTTCACACAAATAAACTACATATATGAGGAATCTGTGTCTAGCGAAGGGCCACATAATCTGGTGAAAAAGCCCAACTGCAGAAAATCACTCCAGGAATGCTGTAAAACGTTGAAGAATCAGGCTTGAAGGAACTCGTGACCACTCAGTCCAGTGTGGCAACACAGCTGGAGTGAGCCCAATTCCAAAAGAAACAAACGCTGGAGATCATAAGAAAAATACAGGGACAAAAATAAATGCACGAGGGGCACTGATGTTACCGAAAAATACTTCAAGTGGGTTGTGATACATACGGTGAAGGCTGATTTTGACACTTAAATAAGCCACGAGAACTGGAAACGAAATAGTCCATCTTGGATTGGAAAGTTTTTCATGCCAGAAACAAGGAAGCCTTCACCTTCTTAGATAGGTCTTAGCGACAGTAGTTCCTGGAGCCAAAAAATATGTTGAGGAGAGTAGTCATATTTGTTTGTGTCACGAGATGCCAGAACAGCCCCAGAACACCCTCCAGTGAGAGCCCACACCATTCTGGAAATTGCCTTTGCACAATGGAAGAGAAGCCCGCCAACAACCGAGGCAATTGTGAGCATGCACTCCAAAGGTCCAGTGAGGCATGGCATAACCACCTGCCTGGAGGAGAGCGGCCAGAAGTGCACCCAAGTCAGGTCCAAAGCAGCAGGCATCAGCCTTTGAACTGAAGAATCTCACACAGGCAAGTTTTGCGTGTGCCTCTGTTGCCTGCTTGTGCTCCGGTTTTGCGTGTGCCTCAGTTGCCTGCATGTGATCCCGTTTTGCGTGTGCCTCTGTTGCCTGCTTCTGATCCCGTTTTGCGTGTGCCTCTGTTGCCTGCTTGTGTTCTCGTTTTGCGTGTGCCTCTGTTGCCAGCTTGTGCTCCGGTTTTGCGTGTGCCTCTGTTGCCTGCTTGTGCTCGGGTTTTGCGTGTGCCTCTGTTGCCTGCTTGTGCTCCGGTTTTGCATGTGTGTGTGTGTGTGTGTGTGGCTCTATGTGTGGGTGCAAATGCAATAGGTGTCGCATTTGCGAGAGATTAGGCAATTGGCATTGTAAATGACAATGCCATTTATTTATCTGTTTTCAAAGCCAACACATAAATAAAAATGTTGTCATTTACAATGCCAATAGCTCTAACTTTTGCAAAGGCGAGACCGTTGCATTGTAAATGCTTGTTTTTACTTTAGTGTTTAGAGTGTCATGAAAAAGCAGGATGCGGATCCCAGTTTTATCAGTTCCTGTCTCCTCCTGATGATGTTATTATTATTAAAATTATTTTTGGAGTGGCCTTTTTATTATTTATCTGACTGCTGCTGTTTCACAACATACCCCAATTGTGTCCTCTAGAAACTATCCTTTATGAAGTTGTCATTTATTTTTTCTAGAATGCAAACAATGAAGTACATTTCTAACTGCACCCCTGTATTTAAAGAGTGTATTTTAATTGAGAACTGATGTTGTACGGCTTCTACTTCCCCAGTAGGAACTGTGCATTTGTTGGACAACATACACATTGGGATTGTGCTAGACTGATTCCATGCACCCCCTCAGGATATGTTGGCCTATAGTCCTGCTAGTTCACAGTGACACCATAAGTACTCCTGAACCAGAGAAGGTAACAATGTATTTGTCAACCTCAGAATTTAACAATCCTGACTCCCCAAGCAATCACGGTAACAGATTTAGATCCTTTTCCCTCAGTCACTCATGCATACCCAAAGAGATACACAAGAAATACGCAATGAGGCGTTTCAATATTTATTGAACCATTGTGATTCTTGTGTAAAATACATGCACTACAATGATTTATAGACAGAAGCAGAGGACAGTGATTAATAATATGAGAACAATGAAAAGGATGAACAATTCCACCATTGTGTTAAATCAGTGTATATATGCTGGCATGTAAGAACATTGAATAGTGTATATCTACTATGCGCTCCCTAACCTAGTTGCCTTGGGCGGGTGATCTGCCAATTTCTTAATTGATGATATAACTCTCCATTACCTGTAGACAAATGTGGTCAGATCCCAGTCATGGTCACAAGTTGGACAGCCCTCCTTGCAGAGTAAAAAATGAATCAGCTGAGCTGAGACGCCCGACACACAGCAACCTCATAGTCACAGCAATGTGCTCCTCTGATTCAACATATAAAAGGCAATCATACCATTTGAAGTCAGAGCAATAAATAAAAATATAAAAGTGAATATAAACAAAACTTAAAGGCAACGTAATTTAAAAGAAATTTAGAATGTTAAAAACAGGCCAATTAAAAGTTCCCACCAATCGAAACTGCCAAAGTGTTTATGTGTTCCAAGAAGTAGACAGAACATTTCTTTTCCCAACAACCCCAGATGTGCAAACCTCAGAGCAGGTCTATGGAGCACACAAGTTCCCATCCATGCCCCACAGCAGCGGCTGAAGGAGGAACCACAGCCAGTAGGAAATCCGCAGAGCCAGGATCCACTTCACCAGGGGCAGAAGCATCCCAAAAAGGTTCATAAAATGCAAGGGACACCGATACAAATGCACCTTTAGTGGGTCCACCAGTACTTCAATGTCCAGAAGCTGAACTGGTTTTGTTCCTAGGCAAAAATACAGGGCACACTCACGAGAGCACAGCAGACAGCAGAATATAGGCCACACAGGCAGAAAGGACAAAAAACAGTGCTCATTGAGTTCTTGAAGCAAGGGTGCACCAAAGCACTGTATAATGTGTTAACGGCACAGGACCACATGTGGTAGAGCCAGTTTCATTTGATTTTGAATTGGGACATCCATTACAATGTAGAAAAAATAAAAGCACAGTCCGACAATCAGGAATAGGACCAATGGAAGACCTCCAAAAATGCTTCAGAGCACGGAGTATATAAATGATGGAATGACTCTGAAGACTTTCTGGCAGGTGCTATCCAAACCAGAACCTATACTTTAGAAAAGTGTGCTACCCCCGCAGCACTAGACATTTAAAAAATGCGGTGAACTAGTTGAATGTAGTGGGAAATCAGTGCAGAGTAGCAACTGTATTTCTGAAGAGGACCTCGCAACTTGAAGATCAAACGTCTCCATCGCAGATGTTAAGGCCACATCATTCTAAAACAGTAAGTGTTTCAGTCTGCTCAAGTCATCAAAGTGCACATTCGAAAGTGTTATCAAAGGTCAAAGAGTCGCCTCCCTAACTGTACGAGCAGGTGGAAATAGTACTTGTGTACAACATGTCACAACGGCAGAAACTGTGAGAAGAAAGGCATTTCCCAAACTCATGCCACAGCATCATTGATCGTCGAACATCAAATACCTTCCATTAGAGTGCTGTGTGAGAGCCACACAGGTCACAGCCATTGGGGAACCTTTCAAGTAGCAAGATAAGTTTGCCATGGACATGTTACAAGCCCCATGAAGCTAAACTTCCTTGCATACTAAGGAATGACTTAAAGCACTCTTGCAGCCAGACCTGCTAGGAAAAACTTCAGTCTGTCTGGTCCGACAATGAAATCTAAAAGGTAAAACCCAAGACTCATGTGAGTACCCTTCCCCAAATGCTTCATATCTGCCCAGTTGATGGTGTTGTGCACAGTATTGGAAGTGGAATGTCGAAATCGGCAGAGTAATGGACCCGTGGATTATCCAATCCATGGAAGGCATTTCAGCAACAGTGAAAGGTAACTTCTCTAACTTCTTCATGTGTAACATAGTGTATGTCATATCTTTGCGTGTCATGAGTATTTGCTACTTCATAAGGTGGTATGTTAACAGGCTTGTGGCTTCAATATGTCGCCATGGTACATGACTAGAATGAAGTGTTTGAAGTGTCCAACTCAATAGCATGATCGATCTAAGTTGTGATTGTTCATGTTGTGCTGCGGATATGTCATGTTGTATTATGTCTATTGTAGGTGATGCTATGTTACCCAGAGAGTATAACATCGAGGACAAGTTTGTCATAACATTATCAACAACTGCTGGAGCCTTTTATATATTAGCCCTGTCAATCTCTTATAGTTTTTCAGCAGCTTCCTGCTGGGAGACTTTCGACACTTATACACACAGAGCACCAACATCATCAGATGAAGCCGGGGATGCGTTGGAAACCATTTGATTCCAGCACATCCAGAGAGAGGGCGTACATATGGTGAGTCCTTCTCTGGGGGTGGGGGGTTGTTTGTGTGAACACAGACACAGGGGGAAGAGAAACAGTTTTTCCTTTCCCCAGTGCCTGTTTAGAGTGGATTCCTGCTCCACGATTGCGGGTGGGGCTGCAATCATGGAGCAGGAATCCACACCACTGGTCCATCAAGGATTTATTTGCATATTGTTGGGGGAGCAACCCATCAGGCAGGGGTTGTTCCCCTGGGGCCATATTTGGTCCATTTTTCGCCCACCCGGAGGCTGATTAGGTCTTTTTTGTATGCCGATCAGCCCCCAGGGTCCTGAAACCCACTAATAGCCACAGAATAATTGATCATTATGATTACGGGGAGCAACCCTTCGGGCAAGGGTCGCTCCCTGTGGGGGTCATTTTTTTAAAGTTATACCACCCCCCATTTTTAGGCCGATCTGCCTTCTGTGGGTGGGGGTGATAGCATACTAGAGATCAGGGATTATGTGTTCAATATGTTAGGGAGTGGCCCCTTGGGCAAGGGTCACTCCTCTTTACTGGGGAAATGTTTTGGTCAGTTTCTACCCCTTTTGGGAGCAGACTAGCCATATTTTTAGACCCATCTCCCCACGTGGAGGCAGAAAGCTACTAGAAACCAGGAATTTTTAAATTTAAATGTCGTGGCGCAGCCCCTTGGGCTAGACGGCTCTCCTTTTTCTTAGGGCAATGTTCTGTTCATTTTATGCCCCCGGGGGGGGGGGCAGTAAAGCCATTAGACACTAGACCCCAGGGAAAGTTTGTGTTTGTGTGTGTGTGAAATGCAGTATGGCTGACGATCTCCGTGTGCTTGATGTGTGTGGGCTAGGGCTTGGCTGGCAGTGTGTGTAGACTGGCGCTTGCCTGGTGGTGTGTGTGAACTTGCTTTGTACTTAGACTGGCACTTGGCTGCCAGTGTGCATGGACTGGCGCTTGCCTTGTAGTGTGCATGCTGGCAGTGTGTGTGGACTGGTGCTTGCCTGACGGTGAGGGTGGACTGGCGATTGGCTGACGATGTGCTAAGACTGCCATTTGGCTGGTGGTGTGTGTGTAGCTGCCATTGTGTGAGGATTAATGCTGAGCTGGTGGTGTGTGTGAATTGGCTTTTGCCTGATGATGTGTTTGAACTGGGTATTTTTCTAACTGTGTGTGTCATCTGACTTTTGGCTGGTGATGGGTGTGCTGGCATTTGAGTGGTGATGGGCACACATAGAGTCTCATAATGTTAACCGTTGTATTTCTTGTCATCATTTGCATTTGTGGTTGTACTGTTTTATTTCTCCTTTTTATTCTAGTGCAAAGCTTTTGATTTCCTGTGCTGCGACTCCTGCTTGCGGTTTCATCACAGGAGAAGTGTGGCTCACTGGTTAGAAGCGGCAGACCCTGAAGCAGAGGTCGGCCCGGGACCAGGGTTCAATTCCCGACGCGGCAGGGTCTTGGGTCAATGTCCGCGGACTCGATAATTCTCGCTTAAGTGCCTACGCTAACCATGGGTCCCACTCTGGGCAATAGCTTGCTTAATCTCCACAACGGCCCCAGCAGCGCCGGGGATGCCTGGCTTCACCTTGGGGTGCCCTCTCACAGGGAAAGCCAGGACGGGTTCCCCAGCGGTTTACAGCGCCAGGACACCACGTAACGAGGTAACAGTGCGCTTTACAAGTATACATACATTACATTACATCTGCAGTATGTGTAGTTGCATGTGTTTGGTAAGAAAACCTTTTGGATTGTTTACTGTAATGAGCATCATTTCCCTGCATGTATGTGATTTTAGGAAATGACGCAATAATAGCTGAATATTTAGCTCATGTTTTATTGTGTGGGAAATTCTCCTTGGATTTGTGTACAATGTGTATTTTGTTGTCTTGTGTGCAATTTTCTTTTGTTCTACCTTTCAAGGAGGATATCGTCTGAACAGGGTTCGGTGCTGGTAAGTCAAGCTGTCTTGGCAAGTGAGTGGTATTGTTTTTCAATATATAGGTCCTTGTGTGGTTTGTATTGATTGAATTTTCCTTTTAGATTATCAGTAGTTTTACTTTCCATTTGATAAATCCACACTTTGGGGCATAAGTACAAGAAAATGCTGACCCGCAGTGCTACGCCAAATTTGGCCGCGCCACTCTCTGACATTTTCTAAATGCAGGTATGCACCTTAGTTAAAAATTATGTCTCACCCCTGTGGTTCCCCTAGCACAATAAAAGCTCCCTAACACTAACACAGTCACCCTGCTGCCATGTTAGAAGGGGCCTGCGCTGCAGGGGCGATTGTTTATGTGCAGGAAGGGAGACTTCCTACACAATAACAGCGCTTTGCTCTTTCTATGTGTATTGCAGAATGCAGCACACATAGAAAGAGCAAAAAACAAGGAGAAATTAATAATGTGTCCTCGTACCGCCATTCTTGGAGCTGCCCTAGCCTAAATCTGGGTCAGCATCAAAAAGCACAGGGTGTTGCGGTGGAATGCCAATAAAAGCACCTGTTGCAGGTCCTTTTGCTGCAACCAACTGTGGTGGAAAGGGGCATGTTTACAAGGTAGTGTTAAGCCACATTAAGCAGCTTAGTGCCACCTTGTAAATATGGGGAATAGTGCAACGCCACCAGAGTGTCAAAAAAAGTGATGCTCCGCTGGCCAAAGCGGCTTGTAAATATGCCTCTTTGTTTATTACTTATTTTACACAGTGTTGTGTATTGTTAACTTATTTCTCAAGTTATTTTTCTAAGTAAGGATTATGGCTAGACACAGCATTACTGCTCTGCAGCCTGTTGATATGGTTTTTTGAGTTTTCCTCTGGCTATATTATGAGATAGACTCTGCATCTGAAACGGAGGAGGAAGTCTAGGATTCTGGCAGTACGTTTTCTGTCCAAGAGGAATCATCTGATAATGAAGCCAATGTCACTGCTGAAGAAGTCCATCTTTTAGAGGAGAACAATGATGTGCCAGTAGTGCATCAAGGGGTTATCTGGATTGCAGCCTGGGACTGAAAATCTTCCCATTGGAAGAACGGAAATCTGGGTTTCCCCAAACATGGTGCACCCAGCATTGCCTGCCTTTAGTGGTGTCAAAGGTTGTAGAGTGAATACTGAAAATATTTTGCCTATAAATTTCTTTCAGTTGTTTGTGGATAATGAATTTTTGGATGAGATTGTTGACCAGACTAATTTGTAGGCTGAACAGTATTTGAGGGACAACAATGCCAGAATTAGGCCCCTGTCTAGAGCTACCCAATGTACTCCCACAAATCTGGATGAGTTGAAGAAGTTCGTGGGTTTACATTTTTTTTGGGCTTGAAAAGGAAACTGTCACTGTATTCATATTGTTCTACTAGTCCCTATACTATATCTCCTGCAACCCTTCGTCATGATTGGAATTTGCTTCTTCTTCGGGTTGGAGCATTTTGTTGATAATGCTTTTGTGTTGCAAAGACATCACCCTGATTGTGACTGTCTTTTTAAGATTCAGCCTGTCCTTGATTACTTTGTAGACTGATTTTCAGAGATCTATGTTTCAGGGAAAGAAATAAATGTCGATGAGTCTCTGTTCAAGGGCCGTTTGATTTTTAGGCAGTACATTCCTAGCAAGAGGGCAAGTTGTGGAATTAAAGATGTTTATGCTGTCTGAGAGTAGTACTAGATATGTCTATATTTTCAGGGTGTACAATAGTTGGGATTTCAGTATTGACCCCCCCTGGTTGTCTGTCCACTTTTGGAGTTAGTGAGAAAATCGTGAGGGAACTTGGTAGATGACATCTTAATAAAGATCACCATTTATACGTAGATAAGTTTCGACACTGGTGTGCAATTGTTCCGAGAATCGTTCAAAGTGGACACTGTTGCTTGTGGCACAATCTGCTTTAACCATAAAGGTTACCCAAAAGAGCTTTCTTGTAAAAAACTTGAGAAGGGACAGTGCAGTACCTTACATAGTGATGAAATCTAGCTGTGAAATATTCTAACAGGAGAAATGTCTACAAGCTGACTACCATCTATGATGAAAGTACTTCACCTGTGACTGTTTCGGGTCAGGTTGCTGAAGTGCGCAAACCTGTGTGCATTTTAGACTACAATAAGGACATGGGTGGTGTAGAGAGAGTAAATCAGATGTTGGAACCTTACACTGCTGTCCATAAGGCTTAAGTTTGGTATAAGAAGTTGCCTATGCATTTATTCCATTTAGAATCATTCCATGCGTTTGTTGTGTTCACGGTGACATTTGTTCAGTTTCAGCTGTCTGTGATAGGCAGAATTGTTGAAGTGTTACAGATAAGAGTTCCTAGAGTTACATCAGTGGAGGGTGTGGCTAGATTGAAAGATCAACACTTTCCTGATCACAATTGTTCAACGCCCAAAAAAGACTTTCCCAGTAGGAGCTGCAGAATCTGTGTACGAAGAAGTGTGCAGAAGGCAGTTGTATGTACTGCCCCGATTGTCCTTCTAAAACTGGGCTCTGTGCACCCACGTTTTAAATTGCACCACACATGACAGAGTTTTTGGCAGCAACGGTGAGTATAAAAGTATACTGACTGGTCTGTATCACTTTATATTTTTTGATCAGATTTCACGGTTGGCAATAGTGTGATATATTTAATGAAAGCTTTTGTGTTTGCACTTATAGTTTTGTATCTACTTCCAATTGGTTTGTGTTTTCTTTTTTGTTAAATAAATGTGATTGCGGTGTGCTTGGACAGGTGCTTGGCTGGTGGTGTGCGTGAACTGGTGCTTGGCTGGCAGTGTGTGTGGAATAGCATTTTGCTGATGGTGTGCATGGATTGGCGCTTGGCTGGCGGTGTGCGTTGATTAACTCTTGGCTGGTGCTGTGAGTGAACTGGTGCTTGGCTGGTGGTTTGTGTGAGCTTCTAAACCTGGGCTGTGTGTGCCCACATGTTTGAAATTGTAGCACACGCAACAGCTTTTGGAAGCAGGTGACTTTAAAAGTAAACTGACTGGTCTGTATCGTTTTATATTTTTCGTTCAGATTTCACAGTTGGTATTAGTGTGATGTATTTAGTTAGAGCTGTTGTGCTTGTAGTTATAGTTTTGTATCTACTATCTACTAGCGCCAGGACACCCAAGGGTAATCGTGCGAAATACATACATACTTCCAATTGGTTTGTGTTTTCTTTTTTGTTATAAAAAATGTGATGGTGGTGTGCGTAGACTGGTGCTTGGCTGGTGTTGTGCATGGACTGGCATTTGGCTGGCAGTGTGTCTGGAATGGTACTTGTCTGGCGGTGTGCCTGAACTGGCTTTTGGCTGGCGATGTGCGTGGACTGGCACTTGGCTGGCAATGTGTGTGTGCTGGAGCTTGGCTGACTGTGTGTGAGTAGTGACTTGCTGCTGGTCACTACACCCACTTCCAGCCAAACGCCAGTCTACATACTCTGTTAGCCGGTAAGATTGCTGTGTCAGACATGTGGGCGTGTGAATGTGATGGGCCCTTGAATTGCACTGTCTATTGATGTGATTATTGTAACGTGCTGGGCCTGTGGCTGGTAGTTTGAATGGTCTTGTGTGTATCACTTATTAAAGGTGTCTGTAAAACAATGGGTGTCATGTTGCGGCTTTACATCTTACAAGCTGTGAGTCATTGATTACATTTTTTGACCTTTCAATTATTAACAGTGCATTTCATTTTTGTGAAATCTCTTGTGAATAAAATGTTATGTTCTGAACATTCACTCACCCTCGTGCCAAATACAACCAATATGTGCATGTACTTGAGTAATAAATGGTTGTGAAGTAATATTTGTATTTTTTGTCTTTCTCTGCCAGGGTGTAGATTATCTCTACATTGTCTTTTGATGTAAGTGTTGTAAAGTGATTGGCCAATGCCTGGCGATGTGAATGGTCTTGTGTGTGTCACATATGAAAGGTGTGTGAGCTAGGGTCCAACATCTAGAGCTGCCCACATTGGAAAAAGAGGGTCAGTTTTTGGTGGAAAAATGCACTGCGTCCTTGTTGTGTTTTAGGCTGTTTCATGTCATGGGCACTTGCCCAACCACACAAGTGAGGTAGCATTTTTATCAAGAGATCTTGGAAATCGTTGGGCTGTAGGAAATTTGTACAAGGCCGGTAATCCCACAACCTTCCCACACTGAACTGTGAGGGAAATTTGATTTTTTAGCTACATATGGGTTTGCATAGGATTTTGGGTAAGATGTTGGGGGATCCATAGAACCAACACCTCCCTGGACTCCCCCATGTGTCTAGTTTTTATAAATATCTGTGTTTGGTAAGCTTCCCTAGATGCCCACCAAGCCCGGGACCAAAAACGCAGGTGACCACCTTGCAAAACCAGGTGGTTTTGTAATACATCACTTTGATGCCTCCGTAATATGTTTTGGGGCCTTCCCTGTCACAGGAACTAGGCCAACACACACATGTGAGGTACCATGTCCAGTACCAGTAGGGGACCCAGCCTGGAAGGTGTCAGTGTGAGGTGGAAATGAGACCTCGGTCGGAGGTCCCGGTGTTCCATGCTGTGCTTGGGAAAAATCATTGTATCACGGGAAGTTGGCCAATGAGGACATATGGTGCCCTGATGTAAGGGTACATTGGCCATTACGTACACGTACTTTGGTGCCAGCGACTGCGGAAAGTTGGCCAAAGAGCACATGAGGTGCCCTGAAGTAAGGGCATGTTGGCAATTATGGGAAGTTGCCTAATGCTACGCCCTGATGGGATTAGGCTTTGGGGAAGTGCACTGGAGTGGACCATCTCATTCCTCGCCGGAAGAACCCAGAGAGTCCGCCTCCCCCCCGTTCAGATACGAGGCCACCGAAGTCATCTGCGGCGTACCACAAGGATCATCACTCAGCCCAACCCTCTTCAACGTCTACATGAGCCCTCTCGCAGCCATCGCACGGAAACACAACCTCAACATCATCTCCTATGCCGACGACACCCAGCTGATCCTCTCCCTCACCAACGACCCCGCCACCGCCAGAACCAGCCTGCATGAAGGGATGAAAGACGTCGCCGAGTGGATGAAGAACAGCCGCCTGAAACTGAACTCAGACAAGACGGAAGTCCTCATCCTGGGATCATCGCCCTCCGCCTGGGACGACTCCTGGTGGCCCCCTGCCCTGGGCACCACTCCCAAGCCAACGGACCACGCACGCAACCTGGGCTTCATCCTGGACTCCTCCCTCTCGATGACCAGACAAGTCAACGCCGTCTCATCATCATGCTTCAACACCCTGCGCATGCTCCGTAAGATCTTCCGATGGATCCCCACCGAAACCAGGAAGACGGTCACCCAGGCACTCGTCACCACCCGACTGGACTACGGAAACACCCTCTACGCCGGAACCACAGCCAAACTTCAGAAAAGACTCCAGCGCATCCAGAATGCCTCCGCACGACTTGTCCTGGACGTCCCCCGACACAGCCACATCTCCGGCCACCTGAGAGACCTGCACTGGCTCCCCGTCAGCAAGAGGATCATGTTCAGGCTCCTCACCCACGCACACAAGGCCCTCCACGACTTGGGCCCCAAGTACCTCAACAACCGCCTGACCTTCTACGCGCCCTCCCGCCAGCTACGATCGACCAGCCTCGCCCTCGCCGCCGTACCAAGCATCCGCAAAGCCACCGCCGGGGGAAGATCCTTCTCCTACCTGGCAGCCAAGACATGGAACTGCCTCCCCATCCACCTCAGACTGACCCAGGATCACCTCTCCTTCAGGAAGCTCCTCAAGACCTGGCTCATCGAGCAGTAACGGACCCCTCCCCCCAGCGCCTTGAGACCCTACCGGGTGAGTAGCACGCTATACAAATGTCCGTGATTGATTGATTGATTGATTGGGGGAACATTGCCAAGGGTGGTACCCTATGCATCACTATAGTGATTCTCTGCTGTGAGCACTGCTACAAATGTTTGTTAGGGAGCCCTGCTGATTATGTTCATGCATAATGCATTATGCTGAAAGGTGGGACTTATGCTTGACATAATGGGGTTATGCTAAGTGCCCAATTGCAAGTAGTGACTGGTTGTTTTCTCTAACTGTGAGTTATGATGGTGATGACAGTGGCCCAATTGGCCCTGTAATGTGTATAATCCCATTTAAAGTCATACCTGGCACAGTGTATATATGTGATTGCGTTCTAATGTGTTTATGAGTAATACAAAGGCTATTTTTTTATAAACTTGTGTGGGGTGTCTTTTTTGTTGTGTCTATTGTCTTGCTGCTGTGTGAGTGCGTTGCGCAAACGCTTTGCACTTTCCCTCTGGGAGAAGCCTGACTGCTCTGCCAAGCTACCAAGGGGGTGGTGAGCAGGGGTTATCTTCAGCGTGTCACTCCCTTGCCCTGACTAGAGTGGTGGTTCCTGCCTCGCTTAGGCGCTTGCCCTAGCCAACCAGAAATCCAATTTTTAACGCAATGTTTTCCGATATTTAGATATGAGGTAACCAAGTTTTCATGTCGGCTATTCATGGTACTTTTCTACATAAAAAAAACCTGTAAAGGTGGCCTTAACATGAAGGGAGATTTAACACATATCTTGGTAGATTGCCTGTGGTTTTTAGCTCAACAGAAGTTTTTATTAAAACCAGTTTTTAAAAAGTATGATATTAGGGATAGGTGGAAAGAGATTAATTTGCTTCTGAATATGAGATTCTTGGATTTACCTTGTGCCGTGAGGTAATTTTGACTGTTTGTGGATACATTCTTCTGGACAATTTGATTATTTATGAAAGGATGAATTTGGGTTTAATCATGTATTAACTGGGGAGCGATTTGTACTGCCTGTGCATGAAGTCAAGGTAAATTCTGACCAGTCCAGGATGGCATGAATTGTGGTTTTAATCATGTTTTAATAGTGGGCTTGGCCTGGTTTTAGTTATTGATTTTATAGGTCGTATGTGTGTTTCCTGCTGCTCTGGTTAAAAGTCTAAGGTCTTTGACTGTCTGACTCACTGACTCGGATACTATAGCTTTCTATGCAACCTTGTCTATATATTGAACCTTATATATTTGCCTCCCTGCCTGCCTGTCCGTCTGTCTAACTTGCTAGCTATCTACCTACCTACTTACCTACCGACCTATATATCTGGCTGCCTAACTATCTGTACAACTGTTTCTATCTGTCCTTGCAAGCCTCCCTTTTTACCTATCTTTTCAACACTTCTTATCTATTTACAATAAAGAATTACAAAAACATTACAGAAAAATCAGTAGCAATGAGGCTGTCAGCCATCAGCAGATCAATTGATCTTTTTAGGTCTGGTGTTATCCAAGACCTTTTGATTTCACTAAAACAAAGTTTGTAACATAGCTTGTTATTGGGCTTTTCAGCCAGACTTCATCCATCAGTCTTTTGCTCTGTCATTCGCTTTTTTCCACCCACACCACCATGCATCATGGGGCAATGAACCACACCATCAACTGGCTTCACTGTGAGTTCCTGCAGGCTACCCTCTCACGAGGAGCACATCCACATACAAAGTAGTTCTGTTCGGGACCAGGGACTACTATAGTGAGCTGCTTTTTTGCAGAGCAGAAATATTTTGCCTCCATCCAATTGTTTTGTTTTTTAAATTGATGAGAGCCCTGCAGCGTGACCAACAAAAAACGTTTTGCTAAAACCACAACAGAACAAAACAGAAATTGCCACAAAGGCTGGAAGCCACCACCCGAGCTCTTGACTTTGCCAATGCTTGTTTTTAAGAATTTGCTTATAATACCCTAATTACTACGTAGGTGCAAATTTCCTGTTTGAGGTGCAAATTTCCAAAACCTCTAAGAGAGGACAGAGAATCAACTCTGGATCCAAAGTTTGCTCAGATCTAGTTAAACTGGAGATGAGCAACTATTGTGAAAAAAGCGAGTGTCACAGAAGCCGTCATACGTGAGGACAACATCTCACGTTACAGCAGCTAGAACTATACCTATATCACAGTAGGTGCTTTATAATTTAGGTTTAGTTTAAGGGTGCCTTCGTCATTACTCTTTCAGTCCTGTTGTATGCAGACCATGGGAATGTTTTTGTGTTACCAAGGAGTGGACAACTTTAAAAGGCTGAGTCACGCCGGCTTCTGTGTGCTCACTCTGAGGATGCTTTTGTCCTTACACTTCTAAAATGTACACATTGCTTGCATGTGATGTGGTGGGAGGCTACCTCCAAATTAACGTTTCTATGCAATACACTGCATTGTTCCTGGATGTAAGAGGGTTGGGTCGATGTACTGTTCACTGTTTTGAGTTTGCTTTTTATGCCGTGTTGCTTGAGTACAGAGATTGCACAAGTTTCTAGAATTGTGCACAGGTAAAGGTTCAATATTACACTGCCATTTGCACCAACTAGCATGTGCACAAATGGCAGATAAACTAACTGGTCCAAAGTTTGTTTTTTGCACCAGCGTGCCTCAGCATGGACATTGTAAAATTGCACCTCAAGTGAAGCAGCTCTGCTAATTAACTATATTTACTTACGCATTATACATGAATTATACATAGAAAGCGTACTGCCTACTCAACAACCGCACTGTTGTCACCACAGTAACATTCCAATAGGAATAGGAACATGACCGTAAATAAAGCCCACGTCATGTACACAACAGTGAAATAAACTACAGTCCAAGCATTTTTTAGGGAGAAGGACAAGGCCCCAACTAAAGGCGAAAATATAAAAGTGGGACTCGGAAAGGTGGCATGGGGTCTCCTATCGGGATTGTCTGAAACAATTATACTAAATGAAATACTAAATGGCAAGAAATTTTAATAATGCAATGCATTACTTGGTTTTACAGGTTA
The DNA here is from genome assembly GCF_964261635.1 of Lissotriton helveticus. NCBI lineage: Eukaryota > Metazoa > Chordata > Amphibia > Caudata > Salamandridae > Lissotriton > Lissotriton helveticus. Next base: position 247,610,113 of record NC_136057.1, on the reverse strand, counting down.
ATATCATTGTTTGGAAAAGGAATAGAAAATTGCAATATTTAAGGCTGAGTGAAAAAGGAACAAAGCTCAAAATTGGATAAACTTTTACAGGGAACACAAGTTTTTTTAAAATAAATGTACATTAGGCCAGTACCGGTGATCCAAACAGGATAGACAGCTTACCCAAGTTTATTCAGGTTTGAGGACTCTACCTTCCAATACAAAGCAGGAAACGTGTGGAAACTGGTGCACATATATGTAGCTTTTATCAAAAGCATCAATAAAATCTGGGTGGGTTTTAAAAGTAGTTCAAAAGACTTGGGGACTGAGCCGTGGACACATATGCACAGGGGCACTGAGTCACAGGGGCACAATGCATTCACAGACCAGGACAGAGGCACACATGGCTTCATTGGAGGCTTTAGAGCAACAGTCACCAGCAGTGGCGTAGGAAGCGGGGTGCGGTGGGTGCGGGCCGCCCAGGGTGTCATCACTGAGGGGGTGACAAAATGTCACTGAGTGGGTAACAAAAATGGCAAAAATATGTATAACTATCTTTTCTTCCTTGTTTTAATAATTTCAATGTGGAGGGGGGGGGGGGGGTGAGAAATGTTCCGCACTTGGTACCTGCTGACCATGCTACTCCACTGGTCACCATAGAGCGGACAATGTAGGGATGGGTTTTTAGGGCACATCAGCTTTGTCAACTGGTTGCTAGCTCATGCTCTACCTTCAGTCACAGGAGTTGAATGGATATCAACCCCCAACCTCGACCGAAAGCCTGGCCTCTAATAATTTGGCCTTGAGTGGCAGGGACACAGATTGGATCCAGGAGTCTACTCTGGTTTGTGCACCTTCTCTGCAGAAAACGATGCTTTCATCTGTAGAAACTGTTACAGAACTTAGCAGCCCACCCACTAGGCATGCCCTTGGAGGCAATTAAATATGAAATTGAAATAGTAAATATTATTGTCAATGTTATCAGAATCTAATCCCCTAGATTTTTAGGATACCCATACAGCATTTTGGAAAAAATAACTAAAATGTATCTGGACCAGAATTATTCTGCACTGGTTTCTACTTTTTAAAACCTTATGTGTAAGATATTTTATGTTATAGACTAATCCTTCTAGCCGCTTAATTTCATATGAAAGTACATCCGGAAATCTTCAATCCCGCTCTAGCCATTTCTTGCAGTTTCTCGTGCGAAGAAGACAGAAATGGGAATTTGTCCTACAGAGAACCTCAACTTGGAATCATTTGCCAATCTTTTGGAAAATCTGTAAAAAAATACTAATTCTGTTATCTTAGATTCGTTCCCTTTCTTCATTATTCAGAATCTGTATTTTGTCTTGTAGCGCCAAGATTCCCGTTGAGTAAAAGTGTGGGCTCTATTAGTGCCATTCTAATCTGTTCCAGCTACAGATGATCAAGGTTTGGTTCTGCTCAAACAATATCACATCATGCAACTGCATGAGGCTTTCATAAGTAATGTGCCTAATCAGATCAAAACCGTCTCCAAAGAATTTTCGTGAAGGGTCTGCTGTGATACTAGGCAAGAAGATAAGGGAAAATGGGGCAGAAGAAACAAAAGGCTGACTCACATGAGGCATTGCGTGAAAGAGCGGTGCTGGTGGCAGAATGGAGAGAGGGAAAGGTTCAGAACAGAACCTGGGGTAAAGGGAGTGCACAGGGGCAAGCAACGGGAGAACATAAACAGAAAGTACTAAAAGACAAGACTATCCTTGGGGGGGATGGAAAGGGGGGAGGGGGCGAGAGAGAGAGAGCGAGTGTGTGAGAGAGAGAGGGTATTAAAGAATCCTGAAGATTAGACCGACAGTGTAGAAAAAAAGGAAATTACAACACGCAGCACAACAGAGGTAGAAAGTAATAAGTGACGTAAAGAGAGAAGGGGAGGTCGATTGCATTGTCACAAGAATGTTGAAACTCAAGAGTCCTTAGAATCAGCCATTAGAAAAAAACAATAAAATGCGAATGCACCAAAGAAAGCAACTAAAATAAGTGAGGGCAGAAGTACCCTTGGAAAGAAAGGCACAGACTGCAGATTCTACACTGAGGATAGAGGGACTGGTTGCCAATCCACAATTACATTTTGGAGCAAGGAGGCTACATAAATAAACCCCATCCTCTTTTAATTCTTTGACTATGATTAGTTCCCATCCAACATTACCTGTTCTCTTGGAGCACGATTTCACTGTGGTCGCATAGAGCTGGCCAAGATCTGTCTTGGCACCTAGGCAGGGTTCCTGAGGCTGGCAGGGATCAACCTTCCTCCAGGACGTCGAATGACCTCACCAGTCTGAGGTTCAGCGACTGAGTCCTGAACAAACAGCCATGGTTTGCTTTGAACACCTACGCAGACAGAGTAAAGAAGTGTCATACAGACCCCGCCTCCGTGTGGTCAAGAAAGTATGTTTGAGGTACCCTATTCATCAAGAAGTTTCATAGAATACCGCTTGCAGCTTCCGGATTCCTCAAATGGGTGCCATGCAGGCTGTTTCTTCCAAATGTATAGATGGGAAATGTCAATATTTATGCTTCTAGTTCAAGTTTAAATTACAGCCCATGAGGTCTGCCTCTGTCGTTCTGGCACTTGAATGTAGGCTAGAAGACCTTGTGGGAGTTTGCTGATCTCGGGGCATTGCCTGGGTGGTACTGTGTTAGTAGTTGTTCCAGTAGACTTTCTACAAGATGCACATTGTTAGACCTAGCATCTCTGGCGTGGTTTCCCCTGTTTTTTTGCCTCCACCTCCTGTGTTTTTCAACGCTGTGCTGGATTTCGTTTTTGCTGGTATAGATGCTTTGGGCACTTTGCCACTGATGAGTGTCAAAGTGCAAGTGCTCCCTGTGTAAATTATGATGGTAATTGGTTCTCCATGATTGGCATATTTGTCTTACCCAGAAGTCCCTAGTAAAGTGCACTAAGTGTGCCAGGGCTGGTGATACAAATGCTACTAGTGGGCCCGCAGCACTGATTGTGCCACCTACATGAGTAGCCCTAGAATGGTGTCTCAATAGCAATGTCCTCCTGGTCCGTGTCCCCACTTACCGGGCCTAACCCTTCCCTTTCTGTACACATTGGTCACCCTTATGGAAGGCCCAAGGTACCTCGCTGGGCAGAGTGCAGTAAATGTGAAAGGTAGAGCACGTACTAGTGCAGGTGACATGCTTTGGTAGTGAATGCCAGCCATTTTCGTATTTCACTATGGTAAGGCTACCTTGCCCATAGGCTATCATGGGGAATACTGGCTGCAGTGGCTACCAACATATCTTCCCATAGGAGCAAGGTAGGACATAAAAGTCTGGTATCCCTGAATTCAGAATTTAGTAATACATCTTTTTGGAAAGGTTGTTTTTAAATCCTGTGTTTGAGAACAGCACTTTTAGAAAGTTACTGTTCTCTTGTCTGAACTTTCTGTGTGCCTTGGCCTGGTTGTGAATTGACTGTCTGGTTAGAGAGTTACAGGGGCTGGGGAGCCCATCAGGAGGCTGGCTGAGCCAGCCCTAGGCAGAATGACTGCATCTGCATCTTGAGTGGTGGGAGGGGAGAGCACCTGGGCCTGAATAGGGCTGTGCCTGCCTTCCACAGTCCTGGCTCCACCTCCTGCTGGGCAGCTGACGACCCTGCCCCTCTCTCTGAAAGGAAAGGAGAAGCCAGGAAAATAAAGTGCTCAAGGAACACCCAGAACTGGTTCAGACCGGCTCAAAGCCCTCCTGCACAAAGGGAACAAAGACTTTTTAGGGGTATAAGTATAGGACCCCAGACTACAGAAAATGAGATCATTCTGGAATGAAGAAGGAACCTCTGCTAAGGAGAAAGCTGAAACTGAAGAAGGAAGACGGTCCTGCTGTTGCTCTGCTGGACTGACCTGCTGTTGCTTTGCTGCCAAAGAGAGGGGAACGACTTTGCTTTGTGCTGTGTCCCCTTGCTTGTAGGAATCTCCAAGGGCCTGATTGAAGATCTGGTTCCCTGTTAAGAAGTCCCAGAAACAAAAGGACTTCACCCCCAGCTTTCCTGAACTCTGCTGAGAGAGTTCTGTCCTTCCTGGAGTGCTTGGTCCATGTGTGGTGCCTCTGGATGTTGTACCTGTGTTAGGAAGCTGGAAACCATGATTTAAAGAACTTTCTGCAAAGTTGATCGCATTGCTCGCTTGCGGAGCACATCCCCGTCAGTGCTAGGAAATTCCCACTGCAACGAAGGATGAAATCGTCGCAGCACCTGTTGCCGCTGCCAGAGCCGTCGCATCCTTCATTTCCGGGACGCACCAGACTGGTGCGGGAAGATCACCATCGCTGCGAGTATTGTCACAGTACCTGCCGTCACTAGGTGAGATCGTCGCACCGCTTGCTTGCGGACCGCATCACGTCGCTGCGAGAGTCGTCGCAGAGCCATCGCATCGAGGGGCCGCGAGAGTAAAAGATCGACTTTGAGCCGCGCATCATCGCCGCACCGGAGATTGTCACTGCCCCAAAGATCGTCGCATCGTCCCTTTTGCGAGCCGCTTCCACGAAAACCTGTGCACCGGAATTCACGCAGGTATCGCATCCCTCCCAGTCACCGCAACACGCCCGCTACATCGAGAGGGGTTGTCGCATCGCCTCCCCAGGGTCTCAGGAGTGACGCATTGCTTGCTTTTCATCGCTACATCTTTTTACTTGGAACTTTGTCGCATTTAAAGGTACTGTTGGCTACAACGTGACGCAACTGTGAACAATTCTAACGCGACCTTAAGAACTCTTTTGAAACCATATTCTTGAACTGTGTATGTTGGATTTTTGTCAATTTGGTCTTGTGTAGTTTAGATTAAAATTCCTTTATTTTTCTAAACTGTTGTGGAGTCAGTTTGTCGTGTTTTCACTGTGTTACTGTGAGTGTTGGTACAAATACTTTGCACATTGCCTTCGATAAGCCTGACAGTTCGTGCCAAGCTACCAAGGGGGTGAGCATCTAAAGAGTGTTTCCTCCTTACCCTGACTAGAAGCAAGGGTCCCTATGTGGACAGTGGTGCCTACCTCTGCCAACTAGAGACCCCCAGTTCTAACACACACATTGTTGAGTTGATACTAGCCTTCATAGACAACCAGTGAAGTGACCTCAATGCAGGTCTTGGGTGGTTGTGTCTTTAACCCCTTCCATGCTCATGAGGATCTCCGCTCGTCATGCAGCACAGTGCTTTTGTGCTCATGACGCGCTGAGCTCGTCATGACCACACCCGTTTTTATTGCTGTCCAGTACAGCAGGGGAAAATCTCTAGCAGGGATGTGGTTAAATGCTGTGCTGCTCTACACTCATTTACAACTGCTTGAAGACCACTACAGAATTTGGACCCAAGCTTCCAAGAAAAACATTTTGTAGGTCTTGACCACAACACATTTTGTTGTGTCTACTTATGTGGGACTCATATACTTCTTAAATTCTACTGTCACATAGATATCTTCCTTTCTGTAACACTCTTTTGTCTCCACACCAGCTTTGTTGCAGATTCACGGTAGATGTGCCCTTTTGTAGAAAGAGCACGAGGAACATGGAGCCTCAGTAAGTTGTAGGAGTTGTTTGAAACTCTTTGAAACCAAATCTTAAATTTGCCTGTGCAAGCTACTGCAGCGAGTGTCCCAAAGAGGGCTGTGCATGATTCTCCCTCTAAGATTTTTTACTTCTTTTTAATATTGACGCATGTTCTACCATAATTCCGATAAGGTAAACTGATGCCTTTTGCAGCACAATTCATATAAAAATTCAACAAAAACTCATTGCAACATCCTTTACCTCTGCACTGCCATGTATGTTCCACTAGTTCCATGCCCCTCATATGCTGCCCTTGTGTACTGGCGTGCCCCTCTCCACACCTTACCATTCTGTGGGTGGCATTGGAAGATGGGTACAAATGGACCAGGGTGTACGCACAGAAGGGGATTAGGGGATGGATACTGGTGGGGCTGTAACAGGTTTACCCAAATTAGATGGATGCCTCCTTATTCCAGAAGTTTGACATCCATGTACCATGGGTGACCTTTCTGTCATGGTCCTCGTTTGTCATGGTTTGCTCCTTCTCATATGCCATTACCTCTGGTATGCTAAATCAGTATTTTGCCCAGGGTGCCCATTATTTACAAAAATAATCCTTCAGCATGGCAGCGCTAATATTGTGCCATTGGTATATAGGACAAGAATTACCTTCAGTATACCATGGCAGATCAGAAGCATAAAACCCTATTCTCACTCATACTTACTTTCATTCACTCATACCCATTCACACTGGTCCTCACTCTTTCTTTCTCCCTTGCTGTCACTCATTACTTTTTCCTCAATGTCTTGCACTCACTCTACTGCCCCTCTCTTATTCTGTCTCAGTCCCAGTCACTAATTCTTATTCTGCCTCACCCATAATGTCTTACTTACGTACAATAACCTGCTCCCACTCTCTAATTATCACTATAACTTATTCTTGATCACCCTAACTCACTCATTTTCATCCATTATTTTGAAGTTACCCACTGTCACTCCATGCACTCTTACTCATTTATGCTTTCACATTAACCCAAATGCACTTTCATTCATTCTTACCCTCACTCATTCTCCTTTATTATCACTCACTACTTTGACTCACTCGCTCTTAGTCACAGTTATATGGACCCATTGCCACTCACTCTAGCACTTCCTCACACTCATTGTTACTCATGCATGTACAGTCCCTGGCTCAATGATTGATGAATCCAATGAGGCTTCACTGTTCCAAAATTGATAAATGTTTTCAGTGGCGGCTGCTACCTGGAAGCAGCTGTGAGGCAGGGTGTGGGGGGGGGGAGAAGTGGGCAGGGGTTATGGGATCGGGTAAAAAAAAAATCACTACCTCCAGGTAAAGAGGAAGCACCAGGGCTCCCACACTCTCCACAGCCAATCACAATGCTGCAATGCAGCGTTTTGATTGGTGTGAGCACTGTGACATAGTGCTCAGCCAGAAGCTGGAGGGGGAGGCATGTTCTCCATGCAGGCTGTAACGCAGCATGCACTGAGAACATGCTATGTACGCATGACTGCCAAGCGCTGGCCAACCACTCATACTAACGTAGGGAGTACAAACCACTCATCCCCCTGCTCTGCGAGCAGCACAGCCCCGTAAAGGCGCTGCATTGGGAAAAAAGAAAATGAGGATAATCTCAAGTTATTATAATTTTACTTTTACTTTTTTTACACTGCATAAAGCAGTGGAGCGAGGCTCCCCCACTTTTGCGTAGGAGCCACCACTTAATGCTTTATTTAATCAAAAATAGAGTCATTATTTTTGATTAAACCTGATTTTTCACACCTTGCTTTGGGTAGCCTACACACTGATCACAGTCTGCAGAAGGAAGATCAAGGTAGCACTTGCCACTGATGACTATGTTATCAAAATGGCATCGGTGAAGGTCAAGACAGTTAGTTGTAGATTGATGCTCCAACCTTTGTTGACTGTGTAAACCTGTTTTGTGACCCAGAGGTGGCTGCGTGTGCGCAGGTCTTGTGTGGGCACCTCTGCCTGCATTAAATCTTAGCTACGCAGACTGCTTTCTGGGCTCCTGTAGATACGGTGCAGTTGGTGTGCCCAAGTATGGAGTGCCACAGCCTCCAAGGCAGAACAGCCATCGTCCACCTCTTAAGTGATTCAACTGCCTGGACATGCAGCTCCATGTCCTAACATGTGCTGGACAGCCTCCTCCACCATCATCTTTATCATCATCATCACCATCATCTCCTTCAACCTCTCCTCTCCTTAGAGCTTCTCCTGCGGCCATATTTCCTTGATGTTCTGGTAATTTATTTGAAGGTTTAGCTTTCAATAGGCCAATGGCTCCTGGTTCCAAGAGTTGACACCTCACTGGTATCCAGTTTTAATACAGCAATCGTTTCACAGTCTTTAAAGGTATTGACGCATTCCAAGATGTGTGATATATCAAGCCGATTCTAGGGTGCCACAGAGAGGTGTTACTGCTAGAGGTCACTTGGATGACCCTCATGCCAGAGGCGAGGGGCCACTAAAATGGGATGATTTAATTTTACCTGGTGACTCAAGAATACTTCATTGAATGAAATACTCTAGGGCAGCATTTACCAAACATACTACCAACAAAAAGATAAGACCTTCTTACAGCTTGTGTGCACCTGAAACCCAGATTTACTTTTCTCAACCAGGCCTCCAGCTTCGCAATGAGTCTACCATGATGCACTACATGGCCCAGCACAGGAGGGGGCGCTCTTTAGAGGCTTCTACTGAGTACTCTTCCCCAGAAGTGGCCAAGACCTATGGTGAACTGAGGAACAACCAGCAACTTTCACGAAACTCCAAGAGCTCGTCTAAGCTAGTGCAACCTCTCAGAGACTCAAACAATATACAATGGTTCAGCAACAAAAATTGTGTGGATCGAATAAATGATATTAGTTAGGAGTTCAGCAAAAACTCTTCAGATAAACTGCACACATAATACATGTTTCTCAAAATAAAATATCCATTGGACATGTTCAATTTATAATCCTTTATTCTTTTATCTTCTTTTTCGCATCCAATTAAGAACCTTAGGCTACGGTTCTTAATTGGATGTGAAAGAAGAAGATGAAAGCAATAGATTACCCCCTCTTGACATCTTGTTAAGCTTTCGCTACCTATGTAGTCCTGAAGAAGGTGTTTGGCTAAAGTACATGTCCACACCAAAACGTGAGTTGCCCATTTTTGGAGTGTATCCAGCCCACTACACTCCAACGTCTGAAACAGAACATCTTTACCCATTGTGCTTCCTTCAGTGTATGTGTGCAGTTGCTGGAATGCAGATTGTATGGATGGTGTGACAAGTATCTGTGATGTGTCTACGAGGGAGTGCTGGATGGGGGGGTTCAGTAATTTATAAAAATTATTCATTATTCAAAGGTGTTATGCACAAATGGTACATGAAATAACTTCATAAGTATTGTAAAACTGTTATGCATATGAGATTAGAACATTTATTGTTGGAATCAAGAAAGTTAAAAAATTGTAAATAAAGGATTTTATTTTAAAGATTGTCATTGTGTAGTGTTTTCTGGGTCACAACAAATAGCAATATATAGGCATATTAGAAGCAAAGTGGGATATTATCCTTTGTTTACTTGTTTTTATCTCCTTTTTCCCATACCTAGAATTATATTCTAGGGTGTTCCTTTGTGCTTTGTTGCGATACATCAACCTCTGCCAAGTCTTGCAACATGTAAGGATGCCTACCATCCACACAGTGTGTTGTTAAACTGCAGAAACTCCTTCAGCAAATTGTTACCTATTAGAAAGTGTATGGACATAATATTGAAAGCATGAATAATTCATACACTCCTTGCATAACTTCATGCATGTTTTCTGTATCCTTTTACTCATAGATGCTACTAATGCCTCACTGTTCTATGACCTCAATGTCTCACCTGTCAGTATATAATGCTCCTCCCCCCAGTTACAGCAGAACTTCTCTCTTGTTACTGGAAGTGTCTTCTATCATCTGCTGTGGGTGTTGGGTAGGAATGGGGAGTTGCTAACTCACAAGAAAAGTTCTGTGATCTTAAACCTCGGTGACACAAAGCAGGCCAGTTGGGCTGCATTAGACAGAGGTAGGACTACAACAGAACTGTCATGAAAGGGAAAGAGGCTGATCTTAACTAGAGCACAACCAACCCTTTGGTATAAGCAAAGAGTATATATTTTCGAGAACTGTTCTAACTCAGCTCAGACGTGCTAAAAAACATGTTTTCCCAACCCAGTGGTGACCTCCTTAAGTTGCCAAAATGTCAAATATTGCTGAGTCCACTGGTACCCACAGAGAGGCCTCACAACACCCTCTAACTTCATTCCTCTACTGACAGCTATATATATATATATATATATATATATATATATGACGACATCCGAGCCCTGCAACGGCGATACTGTCTGCCACCGCACCCTAGTACAACGCCTCAACAACATCGGAATCCAAGAGAAGGCACTGGAGTGGATCATCTCGTTCCTCGCCGGAAGACCCCAGAGAGTCCGCCTCCCCCCGTTCAGATCCGAGGCCACCGAAGTCATCTGCGGCGTACCACAAGGATCATCACTCAGCCCCACCCTCTTCAACGTCCACATGAGCCCCCTCGCAGCCATCGCACGCCAACACAACATCAACATCATCTCCTACGCCGACGACACCCAGCTGATCCTCTCCCTCACCAACGACCCAACCACCGCCAGAACCAACCTACACGAAGGAATGAAAGACGTAGCCGAGTGGATGATGAACAGCCGCCTGAAACTGAACTCAGACAAGACGGAAGTCCTCATCCTTGGATCATCACTCTCTGCCTGGGATGACTCCTGGTGGCCCCCTGCCCTGGGCAGTGCACCCAAACCAACAGACAACGCACGCAACCTGGGCTTCATCCTGGACTGCTCCCTCTCGATGACCAGACAAGTCAACACCGTCTCATCATCGTGTTTCAACATCTTACGCATGCTCCAAAAGACCTTACCATGGATCCCCACCGAAACCAGGAAGACGGTCACCCAGGCACTCGTCACCAGCCGACTGGACTACGGAAACACCCTCTACACCGGAACCACAGCCAAACTGCAGAAAAGACTCCAACGCATCCAGAACGCCTCCGCACGACTCATCCTGGACATCCCCCGACACAGCCACATCTCCGGACACCTGAGAGACCTGTACTGGCTCCCCGTCAGCAAGAGAATCACGTTCCGACTCCTCACCCACGCACACAAGGCCCTCCACGACCTGGGCCCCAGGTACCTCAACAACCGCCTGACCTTCTACACTCCCACCCGCCAGCTACGATTGACCAGCCACGCCTCCGCTGCCGTTCCACGCATTCGAAGAGCCACCATGGGAGGAAGATCCTTCTCCTACCTGGCAGCCAAGACTTGGAACTCCCTCCCCATCCACCTCCGTCTTACCCAAGACCACCTCTCCTTCAGGAAGCAACTCAAGACCTGGCTGTTCGAGCAGTAGCGGACCCCTCTCCCCCAAGCGCCTTGAGACCCTCCGGGTGAGTAGCGCGCTATACAAATTTCTTGATTGATTGATTGATTGATACATGTATGTATGTATTTTTTTACATTTTATCTGCATTAATCTATATTTTTGTATGTTCTGTATAAAAATATGAAGCTGTAATAGGTATATTTTCATGCTTGTTTCACTGACATATTTATTTGTGTTTGAATAGCACGTTGGTTTTAGCCATTTACAGTACAATTCAGTAATTTGAAATTATTTGCATGTAGAACAGCTTAAACTGCTATACAGCTGCAGTTATTTAAGCTTCATTAGGAAATATTTTTTCTTTTTAATTTCCCTTGCTTGTCCATCTGCAAAGCTATTGACCTTGCACGATGATTGACAGTAATGAGAATTGTCCAAAAAGAAAGCCTATTTTCCGTATCTTTCCATATTTAAGATTAAATACAGACAGGCAAATAGAATGTTTTCAGTCTGTTTATACCTGCAAAAATCAGTAAAAACAGCAAACTGACAGCCCTATCATAAATTACCTTCAAACCCACAAGTGAGGAGGCCGGCATAACAAAACAGACTCTAGACATTAGTCTACCAGCGAACTAACAGCATAAATGAAACAGTCCTTAAACCTAGCAGCAAGGTTTGGAAGGAGGCTAAACTTATACCTCTCCTGAAGTAGCCCTCCTTAGATCCAGACATACCTGCCAGCTACCGCCCTATTTCTGTTCTTCCTGCGGTGGCCAAGATATGTGAGCAGTCTTTAGGCAGCTATCCACTTTTGTTGAGTCATTGGGTGCTCTCCATCCGGCTCAATTCAGATTTAGAGCCTCCTATAGCACTGAGACCGCTCTTGTGGAAATATCAGAAGCCATAAGGGAGTGTTTGGATGGGGGCGGTAGAGCGGCCCTGATTTTATTGGACCTCTCTGCCGCCTTCGATACGGTCCCTCACCTACAACTTCTCTCTAGGCTTTCTCACATTGGTGTGTCTGGGCAGGCCTGGAAGTGGCTTGAATCCTTTCTAGAAGATCGCATACAGCAGGTTTGGATGCCTCCTTTTTCCTCTACCCCCCGGAAAGTGGCTAATGGCGTTCCGCAGGGCTCGACTCTGAGCCCCCTGCTCTTTAACATTTATCTCACACCCCTGATCTTCCTTGCAGAGGAGCTGGGTGCAAAAGTCATACCATATGCGGATGACACTCAGCTCCTCTTTACTTGGAAGGAAGGTGAAATGTCCCCTTCAGCAGCCCAGCGCTGCCTTGCAGCGGTCTTTGGTTGGCTGGCCCGAGCACAGCTGAAGTGTAATGAGGGTAAGTCGGAGGTTCTCCTCTATGGCTCCTTCCCTCTGTCCTTTAGAGAGACTTTGTGGCCCCCAGAGAACCCCCAGACTCTGCCATCTGGCAACCCTGCTAAACATTTGGGGATCTGGTTTGGGGAAGATCTCAGATTTACTGCTCAGATAAAGGGACTGGCAGGGGTGTGCATCGGTATTCTAAAATCTCTCAGGAAGTTCTTCCCCTTGTTATCTAGATCTGCCAGGGAAATGGTCACTCGGGCACTCATCTTGTCCCGTATCGACTATGCCAATGGGCTATATATTGGACTCCCGGGGTATCAGTCAAAGAAATTGCAAGTAATTCAGAATGCAGCTGCTAGGGTTCTGTTGCAAATCCCTGGGCGCGCAAGTATGAAACAGCACTTACGAGACTTGCACTGGCTGCCTGTGGTCCACCGCATCAAGTTTAAGGCCCTTACGCTGGCTCATAGAGCCCTGCATGGTCTTGGCCCGGTTTATCTCCAGAGGCGTTTTTCCTTTTACACGCCTCGCAGAAATCTCCGCTCTACCACCCTGCGCCTGACTGCCGTTCCCCGCTTTCGCAGGGTTCGGCTAGGGGGTAGCTCCCTTTCTGTTAAGGCTGTGGAGGCCTGGAATTCCCTCCCTCTGGAGCTGCGCAACATCCAGGACACCATGCTATTTAAGAAACAGTTGAAGACCTTTCTTTTTGACCAACCCATCTAAATACGCTGCCCGTTGTTATGGTTCACCACCGCGCCGGGACACTCTTGAGTATCCGTGCGCGATATAAATGTTTTATAACATAACATAACATAACATAACATAACATGATATAAACATCTTTCCTGAGCTAAGCTAGTGCCTAAGTTGACCTGGTGTTTTCAGGTGGGTTCCACTGGCACTACATTGCATGGATCAGTAATTTTACACCAGGAAACTTTTAATCCAGAGCAAGAGAGAGAAAAGACAAGACAGGTGAAAGAACTGTGACAAAGGGAGAAAGCAGGGATGAAAAAGAACCAGCAATGTGAGAAAAAAGGCAGGGAGTGTCTTTGTTTTTTTGTTTTTGTTTAGAGTTTTATATAGCGCAAACTAGACCCGAAGATATCAGTGTATCAGAATGCTTTATATAGCACCAGTTTCGTTACAAAAAGGACAAGTTAATTTTTGTCAGGCACGGGTAGATTATGTGATTTGCCCAGAATCACAGGATGTTGAGTGTCATTGCCAAGGCTCGAACCTGGTTCCCCAGCTTCAACGTCAACCACTCTAGCCGTAAGGCTACGTTCAGGTTAGTGGACATCCAGGATTAGATGAAATCAAGGCTGGATTTCTGTCTCTGTATGCTGTTGGGTGAGGATGTTTTTAGGTAGAGTTGGCTGTCATTTGCACATTGATGGATCTTGATGCTTACAAGTGACAGTTGCACCCACATCAGGTAGTAGCTGGGACTGCACATCTCTCACCTCAGAAACCATAGGTAACATTCCATTATCACTTTTCTTCATCACATACCCTGAGAGGGTGGTAAAAATATACCCATCCCTGCTGTATGTCCCACTGCCAGGGTAAAAGTCTTCAAGACTGCACAACCCTTCTCCAGGTATACAGTACCGTGCAGGAGCCATGACCACAAACCACTCTGCTGGTGTAGCGTAACCCCTTGGCTGCGGGGCCAATTCCCCCGCTGTGCTGGGGAGAGGGAGGGCGTGCACAGTGCCCCGGTGCTCATGACGAGCTCAGCTTGTCATGAGCCACGTTTCTCGTGTGCTCATGACGAGCTGAGCTCGTCATGACCACGCCCGTTCTTTAGAATGCCCAGCACAGCAGGGGTATTAGCCCTGCGTCTGAGCGTTCTAACGGTCATGACGAGCTCAGCTTGTCATGAGCACACAAGAACGTGGCTCATGACGAGCTGAGCTCGTCATGAGCGTGGGAGGGGTTAAAGAGGCATGAGGATGATTCAAGACAACACAACCTTGGTATTCAGTGCACTGGCCCCCAGCTTCTGAGGGAAACTTTGAGCCCCCCCACTGATTCTTTTACACATTAAGGCATCCCTACTTCTGGCGTGATGTGTTCACCATTCCCTATCTGAATAACCCAATAGTAAGTCTTCAGGTTTAGCCTTTGTTTGCCACAGTGTAATTTGGGAAATCAATAGTTACATGTGTAATTGGAAAACCACATCCTGCACAACCAAGTCAGGCTTCAAACCATCAAGAGAAGTAATGCATGTACTCTTCCATATAGCATAGAAGAGTTGCTTGTAACCCTCCGTGGACTATATCAAACCATTTGTGTTTTCCTAGCAGCCTATTTCTAGGAGGATTGTGATATGCTGGTGAATTGACTCCATTACTAGGTTACAGGTTTATACAGAAAGAGGAAAACGCCCCCATTAACAGCTTTTGTGCAGGAAGGTGTCTCTTTCCTGAACAAAAACAATCATCCCTACAACGCAGACACGCTTGCACCATGGTGCAAGGGTGCCTGCATTGACGCAAGGCAGTCCTTTGAGCGCCAGCACAGAGAAAGAGGACAGGAAGCACTGTAATAGATACAGTGCATTCCTGTCCGTTTCTTTTGACATAGGGGAATGCAGCAAGAAGGCTTATGGCACTGCCCTATGCCCACAAATTGTAAATGAGGCCCTGAGTTTGTAGAACACCTCCCTGACATGGGAGTCACTCCCCTGTTTAGTCTTTTTTGAAAACACCTGTGTAAAGCAGAAGTTAGACTGTTCATGATATATAACATCTTATTAAAAATAATTAATTGTGCAAGTGTAAGCACCAGCTAAAACAATACAAGAAATGTGGAAATAATAATACATTCAAATTAGGGGAATACAAGAATGTGTGAGGGAATAAATGGCAGAATGAAATGAATATTAATAAGAAGTGGAGAGCATCATCCAGTCCGAGGGAAGATATATCCATTTCTAACGAGCAGTTCGGATGATGCATTAAATGTCTGCAATAGATGTTTAAAATCTAGTTCATCCAGTTTAACTGGGGGGAGCTCATGGGAATACGTGCCACAGTTACGTTAAGAAGGCTTTGTATTATCATTCTCTTAGCATGCTTCACCTAATTGTATATATTGATGCACAGCCTTTCATGTGTTACTGGAAGTTAATCAACCACGTTTGTAACTTTTATTATGCTTTCCACCTTACTAATTATAATGAAAAGTAAACAATCTGTCTGTCCCATGGACTCTTGCCGTGCCAGGGGCCATATTATCAAGCAACGGTGATACATTATCGCCGCTTTTATCGGCAGGAAACTACAGCTAAGGAGGCGATAATGGGCTTGATAATATGCCCTTGTGAATTCCCATAGAAGCCCAGGTTCTGGTGTTAACCTGGGCTTCTATGGGAATTCACAAGGGCATATTATCAAGCCCATTATCATCGCTCTAGCGGCAGTTTCCTGACGATAAAAGCAGTGATAATGTATCGACCTTGCTTGATAATATGGCGCCAGGTTCTTTGGAATTCTGCAATAAAAGGTCCAGATGGCTACTGGACTTCCTCAAGAAGGAGCCTACAGGCTTCCATCCTCAGGTCCTGTTGTTTGTCCTTGTGATGATGAATCTGGTCCTCGCTGGATTTGTAGATAATTCAGCTTTCTCTTCAATAGCAATTACTCTCCAGTTCCTTGGTTTGTTGCTGGCTTCAAGGAAAACAGCAGCACACATAGTTGTGTTCCGTTTAAATGCTTGTCTGTGATAATTCAAAATCTCTTTTTTGTTAAAATCCAGATGGAGTTAAGCTTTCTAGATCACTGTCAAGAGTGGTCACCTTGGTTTGAGAGCACTTTTGGGAAAAAGGCCAACCAAAGGTATAGCTTCCTTTAAAAAATAAAATGCCAGATATCATCATGGTGCTTTTCAATAGCCTAACACCAAATGGACACTTTGGGGATTTCACAATAAAGCTGGATGTGCTTTGCTTTCTGTATTTTTCCATGGGTAGGCGATGTCCAATACTAATCAGATCGAGGAAGTCTTGCATGAAAGAGATATGTAGGGCCTCATTTATGGGGCTTTTGCGTAGAGCATCACAGCAAGTCTCCTGCCTTACATCAAAGTGAATGGGCAGGAATGCACTGTATTTATTCAATACAGTGCATTCCTGCCCTTTCCCCCTTCGCTGGCACTGTTTCGGCAGCCAACTCATGCACCCTTGGACCATTGTGCAAGGGTGCCTGTGTGGCCAGCAGGATTGATTTTGTGCATAAAAAACAATCCTAGGAGGCTTAGTTCTCTTTCTATGTGTGCTACATAGAAAGCAGAAAAACTAAAGAGAAAAAAAGTTATTTCTCCTCGTTGCACCTCCCCTGGGGAGGCTTAAGGTTTTGGTGAATCACCAGGTGTACATGGTTTTGTAAATATGGGGAAGCATCAAAATCCATGGGTGTTTCATGGGAACACCTGTAGCAGCGCCCATGGATGCCGCCCTAGCGCAGAGTAAGGCAATGCAGTGATTTGCGTTACCTTCCTTTACCCAATATCTATGAGGCCATTCAAGCCACACAAAGTGGCATAAAAATTATTTTGTAGTTTGCAAATGTGACACCACAGTGGTGCAACGGCTCATTAATATGGCCCGTAGTCCTTTGGCCACCTAGCACTCTGTGGCTTATCTGAGCCAGGGTTCAAGGGAAAACAAGTATGTAATGTCACTTTCAGCAAAGTCCTTCATTTAGCCTTTCAAGAAACCTTTGTACCCCTCTCCGTGGTACGAGCTGAACCTCCCTCACAGAAACACAATCATCTTCCAGTACCTGGATTATTCAGCTCTCTACCTCCACCCTCACCCTTTACTGGGCACTCACCTCTCAAGAGTGTGACCTTCTTCCCACCTACCTGTTCAATAAAACACCCCACTCAACTTCCTGTGATGTCTCTGCCTCCTTCATAGGTACTTGAAAGGACAGCTCCAAAAAAGGTCAGTCCTCAGCCGAGTTATAATTAAAATGACTTGATCCAAGGAGACTAACTTTAATTATTGGGAAGGAAAATTATGGCCATATGGTAAAATATAGAAGGCATAAGCCATAGAGAAAGATGGTACCAAAATTCTGATTGCAAGTTGGCTGGTAGCCCAAAGTCCCCTCATTTCGGGAGGAAGTCCTACATCCTATGTGGAATTTCCTCCATCATGTAAACTCTATGGTGGGCGAAAGTTTACCTGCAATTTTTCCTGTGAATTTAGCACTTCTCACAGGAGTTAAAAGATTTTCCATGACATCCAAAGGATAAATATGGCCTTAGAATAATAACAGATTGTGCTCAGGAGTGAGAGAGCGGACTGTAAAGAGAAACAAGTGAGTGGGAAACTGGAAAGCATTACTGTAGGGATTACCTGCCTGAAGAACAGCAAACTGGTGCCGCCCAGTTACAAGAATTTCATACCTGTTTGGCATGTGTGCTTATCGGAATTAATATTACTATCCAGTTGTTCCAGTTTTTCTACTGAACAAAGCATTCATTAATATTTAACAGAATGAATCTGTTTTTCGTACAGTGATGAACCTGGGAAATGATGGAACAGAAAGCCAGGACAAGGTGGAAAGAGAACTAGAAAAGAAGGAGCTTATTAACAAGACCCTTGTGCCTCTGGTGCATTACTTTTTATGATGCACTGGTGACGCAGATTGCAGACCATATTTGTGAAGCCACGCAAAGCCAAATTGCCTGGCTTTTCATGGTCCCATAGATATAGTGTAAAGTAACACAGTGCAAGTTGCTGCATTGCTTAACACTGTATCAGGGACATGTTCCATAGGTATTGTGGTGGTTCCCACGCAGCACCCGTGAGTGTTGACACATGGGTGTTGACACATTCCATTATTTACAGGGATCTGTAAACCTGGGAATGCATCAAAACTGTATGCCTCCCCAGGGCAGGCGTAATGAGGAGAAATATGTTTTTGTCTCTTTCTATGTGTGCTGCATCCTGCAGCATACATAGAAAGAGGGAAACACCTACACACATTTTCTTTGTGCAGTAAGGCGTCCCTTCCTGCACAAAAATCAATCCTACCACTAACACAGACACCAATGAACCATGGTGCAAGGGTGCCTGCATTGGCGCTAGGCACCATATTGTGCACCGGTACCGGCTGAATGGACAGGAATGCTCTATCTAGTAAATATAATACATTCCTGCCCTTTCAATTTGGTGTAGGGCAGCACAGCAAAAGGACTAATGTCGCTGCCCTATGCCAATCCATTGTAAATGAGGCCCCTAGCAAATAGTGTAAGTGTGACACAATTCAATATGATATTTGATATTGTGTTTAACGCAGAAAACTATTTATAGCATACTTTGTGGATTGTCTAGTAATTTTGGGATGCACCTTCTATAGGAAATTGGACTTTTCATAAGGCTCATAACTTTGGTCACGTCAACCAGTTCCACCTAAATGAATGCAAAACAACAACTCTGTAACACAAAATAATTTGGGCAACATTGTTACATTGTGGTGACGATGGGTGAATTTATAGGTGGTAATGATAATGGATATTCCCATGCAACATAATTTAGGAATTTCTCTACAAAAATATCTAAAACATGCTGACTGTCAAATCACCAATTATCCAAACTAGATTAAACTGGAATTCTTCTGGTATTTTAGGGAGGTCTCATACATTTTAGTAGAACAAATGTTGAGGAATAGCTGTAAATTAATTGTTTGAGTGTCTATTTACATACTGTAGCCATTCATAACATTTCTGCCAAATGTGTGTGGTACAAAAGTAAGTCCCAATTTGTCTAAGGATTTGCACATGATTGCAAATCACAAAGCTTCAGTATTCACAAACATATGTAAGCTTCCAACTCCAACTAATCTCCCACTGTCCCCCCCAAAAACCACACAAACATAGTAAACTGAGTCAACCATGATTGGACACAGGTTCTATCTAGGAGAGGGCCAATACAAAAACACTAAAAAACTGCCCTTCTTTGCATACTTTGGAATGCCAGACCATGCTCTTATGCTCTGGCAAAGCTAGAAGAAGTGAAGGAGTGATCCTGCACCACATTCTTAGACATGAAATGGTGGTGAGAGAATATCATTAAAATGGGTAGGTCATATCCTCGACCCACTAAGATGTTCAGACATATATCTGAGCTTACAATAGGTGACTGAGCACGTGTGAGAGCAAGTGTATACGCATAAGTGAGGTAAACAAGGTGAGTGTTTGGCAGGATTCCAAACGGTAAGAAACGTAGAAAATACTGGAAAGTTATGGATACAACTTCACAAGGTCCCCCAGGTATGATGATGCTGCTTTCATTAGATCAGGAAAAAACAAGGAGCAATCACCACCAGGGGCATATACATTGATAATGCATAGTTACTGCCGTCCAGCCGACAATACAGGTTAATAGATCCCCTCCTCTGGGTCTATGTTGTGGTACAAGTGTTAGGGGGGAACCCCAGGAGCCACCCAACTGAGAACCCCCTAGGAAAACCAGAATACGAGGTGGCATTTCCGCAGGCTTAGCAAAGCGTTCCCCTAGGTATGTGTCTCCTGCAGGCATACAACAGCTATTTTGTACCACTTCAGGTTTGCGAATACTCTCCTGTGTTTTTCAAAGGCGGATATCCCACGGAATTTCCATGTAATCAACTTAGTCATGGGGCAGCCATGAAGCTCCCAAGCCATGCCGTTTCTCTGCTTCATTCCCTCATACACCTTCGAACACTCTAGCTTAATTTCATTCTCTATCACACAACACATGTGTCACCCCTACACATTTCCCAACATGAACCATTGCCCCTGTTGCATTCGGCAATAACGTACCCCCTTCCAACAAAGAAGAAACAGGGTGAGGATGGGTCAAAATCACCCCATGTCCCATTTAATCCTGCATCATAAAAGAACAAGAAACCACAAACTCATGTCTCAACTCTCCTCTACGCTAGTGGATGGTCAGCCAGTGGGGTCTGAGGTCAAGCATATAGCTCCCCATCCGGGCCACCGCATCTGGGGGGCGAGCCCCCGCCAACTAATTTTATCCTGAATTGGAGGTTTCTCCCCCTACCCCATCTATATACCTCATGCACCTTTATGGGGGGCTGTGGTCTTACTGATTTGCAACAGGGCATTAAAATGACTGTGTTCCAGGCTCATTACAAGCCACGATACCCAATCAGGGGCCTCCTTTCTTAAAAACTAGAGTCTTAAGTTGGACCACTGTTTGTAAGTTGTGCAGGGGACGATTCCCCCGGAATCTGCAGTGTTCCATCGGGACACACTTGGACACGGCCAGGACTTTGGCTCCTGTCATCGTTTCTTCCAACCCCTGGGTGGCCGAGCCAATCCTAGTGTCCGGGGTGAATCCGTTGAGGGCACCAAACATGCCCCGGATGGCCTCAGGAGTCCAGCCAGTCACTTGTTTCTGCTGCAGAAGAGAACACATTGTTTTCCCATTTCTCTCAACCAACAGTTTGGCTGGGAAAAGGAGACTGTATTTTAGATTTAGGTCTCGTAGGCGCTGCTTTACTACTACAAAGGTTTTTCACTGGTCTTATACATGTTGTGTGTAGTCGGGATAGATAGATATCTGATGCCCCACAAATAGTAATAGACGCCTCGCACGTGTAATTTGTAGAATGGCGTCCCGATCCCGAAATTTGAATAGCCGGACTATACTGGCTCTCGGGAGTGCTCCAGGTCTTGGTGGAGGAAGAAGAGCCCTCTGTGCCTGTTCAACCGAGAAGAACGTAGAAAGCTTCTTAGGGGCCAGCATAGTGATGATCCAGGCCTCTAGAAATAATTTGGTGGATGGCCTTCTGCCTTTTCTGGAAAACCTACAAAACGAAGGTTGTTTCTGCACAATCTTCCTTCAGCATCCTCCCCTCTATCGTCCAGGGGCACCACATGTTTTTGGAAGTCAGTTACAGTGTCACACAAGGCATGCACCTCAGCCTGCAAAATATCAACTGTTTGTTCAGTGCTTGTCACTCTGTCTAAGACTTTGCGAAGATCACAGCGGAAGGGGTAGACTTCAATGGCGACAGAGTCTATTTTGCGAATCATCTCATCACGGGTGGAGTGGATTGCCATCAACACATCTGTTATGGAGCGAGTCCGATCCACAGTATCTTGTGCCCCCTCATTATGTTCATTTATAGTTACTGCCTGTGGGCTATGGTCTGTGGGTAGGAGTTGCGCATAATTTAGAATTTGGTGGTCTGGACCATGCTGTTCCCCTTTTCTTTTACAATGGTTCTCGTTATCGTTGCCCCTATTATCCCAGGGGTGTGTCAAGGATCGTCCACCTCCCCAGCCGCAGTCCTTATGCTATCTCTGGCCTATACCAGGCTAGATTTGCCATTGTCTGACCTCAAGCACAGGTTAGCCCCACTTGATTCCGATTTCCAAGCTCCTCCCCAGCAACAGATAGGGTTTTTCACCCAGCTACCAGCAGCTGTATGCGGGGGAGGAAAGGACGCTTTTCTCTGGGCTCTCGTCTCCACGGCCAGGGCAAGGGTCATATTAGTCGCCTCCTGCTGCCCATCCTGCCATCTACAAGGCTTTCATCCCTGCAGTCTATTCATCTGACGCTGTCGAGGCTGGGGCTGTAAGTTTGGTAACTGGCACTGGGCTTCTAGCTCCGTGTTGTCTGTTTTCTTGTTTAGGCTAGGCGACTGGCTGCTCTGCCTCCGGGGCACCCTCCAGTATGGCTGGTGCTGGAATCTGCCTTGAGTATCGTCAGCTTCCCTTCGGGTGACGGCCCAGTGACTGACCCTCCTGCCAATCTGTGGTGCTCTCTTCTTCTCAGCCCAGGCCCCCACCAGGTGGTAGACCCAGTTGCATTAATTCACCCCCCACTCACGAACAGCTTATGCGGCCGATGTCCTCCGTCGTGTGGCATCTACCCTCGATCGGCCCAGGATCCGCAGCAGGAGGTGCTCGCCCGCCCCAGCCCAGCCCACGCGTGCCCGATCTGGCCCCCATCGCACCTGATGAGGCCCCCTCTTGACCCAAGCTTATGTCCGAAAGGAGGCCTGCTGGGCTGCATCCTCTGTGGAGCTCTGTGCTCGGGTCAGACCGCCCTCCAGGCCAGTGCTGTCACATAGTCACCACCCACCCTCCAGCCTCTGGCCCAGGTTCACTGTTCCGTCCCCTCCTGACCTGGCACCCGGGAGGAGGTCGGGTCTCTTGAGTTGGGACGTCCCATTGTAATTGCTCCGGCTTTTCAACCTCGATCAGGCTGTCGAGCCTCTTCCACGCCCCGCTCCAGGTCTTAGTGTTCGGGAACCAAGTCGAGGCAGTTCAGACGAAATGGCCGCCGTCAATCACACTGACCGCGTTGCTAGCTGAGAACGCTGTACAAACTGTAAATTTGTTCAAGCCAAATGGCACCAGGATTACTGAGGTTGATGGGAGCACTGGCAGAAACATCTGCTCAGCCAACTTGTCAGGCCATGCATCCCTTTCCACAGCCTCATACTTATATCGGAATAGACTGTGTCCTGTCCCCACACAAATAGCTGCATACCCCCACCTTCTGTAGTGAGCCTGGAGCCAGGGCAGGAAGGGTGGACCTCTGTGCACTTCACCAAGCCTTCTTTGAATGGTCCTCCATTTCAGAGGCAGAACAGGGTATAAGTACTGGACCTGTGACACCATGACTTGAGTGGACCTGTGACCACTCTGTCGGGACCTTCATCACTTGAACCCAGAGCAACTCCAAGGACTTACTGGCTTGCCTCCTAATTGAATTCTCATGGACACCAAAGACATCCTGTCCACTTGTTGCAACACTTGGACTCTACTGACTGTGAGCCTGCCCTGCCAAACGGTTCCACCCCAGCCCTGGACCCATGGAAGTGGGCCTAGGTGTTTGCTCCAGCAGAACCAACACATACTCTGCTGCGAGAACAAAATTGACTCATGGCCGCTGTTGCGGGAACAGGATTAGTGCATTGCACTCCGAACCACGACATAGACTTCTAGAAAAGCCGCTTCAAAACCAATACACTGCCACCACTGCATGGAGAAGATCAACACATCGCCTCTACAGCATGTAGAAACCCAGCGCATTGCCTACAGAACTGCAGCATCACATCACATCACATCACAAGCATTGCTTTTAGGACCGCCACATCGCCGTTGTTGCGTGTAGAAATCTGGTGCATCACCCCAACTCCGTGAGGATCACCTACAAATTTCTTGGCTGCACCCCGCATCTTCGTCGATGCAAACCAAGGATCAAAGTACTTTTGTTCAGTGGTCCTATGTGGGTCCCTTTGTCTGGCCTGCACTCCATCATGATAGGTCTGAACTCTTGACTTTATCAGGTTCCGGCACAAACAGATATACCGGTCATAAGACTTGTACTTTCCCAATTGCAACTGTTTATGTTTATGTTTACGGATTCATAGAGCGCATGGCTGCCCGTGAGCGTCCCAGCGCTGGTGATAGAACAGATGGGATCGAGGGGGGAATTAATTAGGGGAACAGCCACGTCTTCAGAAGTTTACGAAACAATAGAAGATTAGGCTGAGCCCGAATGTCGATTGGCAGTGCATTCAACAGTTTGGAGGCATTGTATGAAAAAAGACGGCCTCCAGACCGGGCCCTCTTGATCCTGGGTATTGAAGTCAGATGAAGGTGAGTGGATCGAAGAGTTCTGTTGGTTTTGTAGGGAACGACGAGGTCCTTTAAGATGGGAGGGGCCTTGCCATGCAGAATTTTGTGGGTAGTGCATAGGGCCTTAAAATGCACCCTTTCAATTATGGGTAGCCAGTGGAGTTACCTGAGGGCTGGTTTGGCTGAGCAGCGGTTGTTAGTGCCCGTAAGAAGCCAGGCAGCGGTATTTTGCACAACCTGAAGCTTCGCCGTTACTTTATTAGGGGCACCGAGGTAGAGGGCATTGCCGTAGTCCAATCGGGACAGAACGAGGCCCTGAATCAGAAGCTTTTTAGATTGGGTCAGGAGTAGGGGTAGGATTTTTTGAGAAATGCGTAGTAAACCATAGCAGGCTCCGTCAGTTTTTCTGGCTTGGGTGTTAAGTGTAAGGCCTTCATCTAACCAAATCCCCAGACATTTGATGTCAGACTTTGGGATTGGAGGTGGGCCCATACAAGGGGGCCACAAGGTCTCCGGGCGAAAGTGTGATTGATTGCCCAAGACCAGGATCTCCGTCTTATCGCTGTGAAGCTTAAGATGGGCCCTGTCCATCCATCTAGTTATATCCCCAAGACAGGAGTAAAGATCTGTAGGAGGGTGATCCTGTTGACTTAGTGATACAACAAGCTGGGTGTCATCAGCATAGGTCAGGAGCTTAATACCATATGGGGTGACAATCTTTTCAAGGGGGGACATGTACACATTAAAAAGCAAGGGGCTCAAAGAAGAGCCCTGGGGGACGCCACAGTGTATCTGGGAGATGAAATTACCATCCGCCACTTGAAATGAGTGGTTATGTAAAAAGGATTTGAGCCAGGACAGGGCCAGCCCTGAGATAC
This sequence comes from Lissotriton helveticus, assembly GCF_964261635.1. Taxonomy (NCBI): domain Eukaryota; kingdom Metazoa; phylum Chordata; class Amphibia; order Caudata; family Salamandridae; genus Lissotriton; species Lissotriton helveticus. The sequence continues at coordinate 247,585,313 of NC_136057.1, read as the reverse complement.
CCAAGTTCTCGAGCCGGTGGACCAGCGTGAGATGGTTCACGGTGTCGAAGGCCGCACTCAGATCCAGGAGGATCACTGCCACTGATCCCCTGAGTCTATGATCTTTCTGGCCTCTTCCACAACCGTAATCATTGCGGTCTCCGTGCTCTGGCCAGGGCGAAAGCCCGTCTGTGAGGGTTTAAGTAGATCATTTGTTTCAAGATAGTCAGATAACTGACGGTTAATGTATTTTTCTGCTACCTTGATGATGCCTGGTAAAAGGGAGATTGGCCGAAAGTTGTTCAATTCCAGAGGGTCCAGATTGGGTTTTTTGATCAGTGCTTTAACGACAGCCCTTTTCCAACTTGGGGGTCAGTGCCCTGCGAGAGCGAGAGGTTAATCAAATTTGCCTTGGGTGCGAGAATAACGGGGGTCACTAATTTTAAGATGTTCAAAGGGGCAGGGTCTAACGGCGAACCGCTTTTAATTGATTGAAAGATGGAGGAAAGGGAGTATTTTGTTATAGGAACAAAAATATCCAGATTGGGATCAGGTTGCGGTGACGTTAAACTAGGCGAATCTCGTAAGTCATGGATGCCAGTAGTGTTGTGCAGGGGGAGATGGTTCAAGATTTTTTGGATCTTTGAGTCAAAAAACTCGGCTAGCTCATTAGAGCGACTATCCGAGGGATCTACGGGGCAAGGGGGGTCAGGCGTTTTTAAAAGCTTTTTCGCAATTTGGAATGTATCCCTTGACGAGTTGGCAGTAGATCTAATTTTTTCTTCAAAGAATGAGGCTTGTGACGATTTCAAAGCCTTTTTATACTTGAGAATCATGAGTTTATAGTCCTGCTTCTTGTAGGGATCGAAGTCCTTCCTCCTGGCCCTTTCAGACTTTTCGCAAAGTTTTTTTAGGAGTCGGACTCCCTTAGTAAACCAGGGCGAGGTGGTTTTGCCACGAGGTTTACAGGTGGATTTTCTCGGAAGGACTGTATCCAGTGAGTTTTCAATCCACGTTGAAAACTTAATGTCCGCTGATAGAGGATCCGTCCCAGCCGTTAGAGGTGAGAGCTCCAAGATAAGCTTCCATTCTTCCGGGTCCAGTTTAGACCATGGGCGTGCAAGCCTACTGGGGGCTGGTTTGGGGCGATGGATAGCCGAGAATCGCCAATTAAACGGTATAAGAAAGTGGTCTGACCATGGAACTGGAATAGGTGTGGGTACTTTGATGTCAGGGATGTTGGAAAAAATGGGGTCCAAGAGATGCCCCAGAGTATGAGTGGGCTGGAGGCGCCCCAGATGAAGCTGGTAGGTCGCTAGGTCCATTGACAGTTCGGAGGCTAACTTGTCTCCGCCATTGTCAAAGTGGATGTTTAAGTCCCCTAGAATCATAAAGTTGGGGAGGGTAGTGACCAAGGCCAATGAGTTTTCCAGCAGTGAACTGCAAAATTGTCCCATAGCACCTGGTGGGCGGTAGATAAGAATACCCGAAAGGGATTTGCACGGAGATGCTTGAATGGTAAAGTGGACATTTTCACAGTCAGATAAAAGACTGCCGTGGAGTCGGCAGGAAAGATGTTTTTTATAAATTATGGCAATTCCTCCTCGCTTTCCCTTTGATTGGTCCAGATGCTGGATGAGGAATCCCCGAGGTAGGGCCTTGACGATGTCTGGGTCTGAGTCAGGCCCTAACCATGTCTCTGTTAAGAATAGGATCTCCAGCCGAAGATCATCTAAGATTATGTGTATTTCCTGCGCATGTTTCGGCAGATATCTGCAGTTTAGCAGAGCCATGTTCAAAACAGAATAAAGGGGTGGGCTAGGTTCGTCGGTAGCTAGCCTATAAGGGCAGTGGGGGCAATGAGTGACGGGGCCATCCATTGTGATCGAATGTGCACAAAGGGGTGGGGAGAGCGTTCTCAATTGGAACAATGAGCCCCTAGAATATTCTAGGGGGACCTGGGGGCCGTCCACCAGGGGGCTGTTCTCTAGGCTCGGCCTGGCATGGACGGGGGCAGACGTGCCCGCAGCGCTCGTCTGCTGCGCGGACGATGGGTGATGTGCATTTTGTAGTGTGGGGTCCTAATCGCCCTCAACACTAGACCGGCGACCGTCGCTACACCTAAGATGGCGCCTATGCTGAGGCGCTAGAATGCCTGGTCCCACGTCTCAAGTGGCCCAAATCGGCCGCCTGAAACCGCGTGCACCCTCTGAAAGAACAAGTGCAAGTGAGGGGAAGGTAAGGTGATTTTAAAAGAATGCACACAAAACACAACGTTTTACAGTTTTAAAAGCGATCTAAAGCCACCATAGACCGTAGCTTGCCAATTAAAAAATTCTATCCCTGGCTCTCGGCTTCCGCCTCAAGAGTCGCAGTTCTATCAACTTTCAACTCAGTGTTTGATGGATAACATAAATCTCAGGAGCGTGCCAGACTCATTCTGTGCACACCCTCAGGATATATTGGTCTGTAGTCCTGCTATCTCATAGCACACCATCTGCACCCCTTACCTTATTGGGTAACAAATGTGTGTAGCCTCAGAACATGACAACCCTGACTCTCCAAGAAAATTGTTGTAATACATCTAGAACCTTTTGACTCTCATGCATACCCAAAGAAATACAAAACCTGCAGTTTCAATATGTATTGAAGCATTGTGAATCTTGAGTAAAATAAGTGTTCTAAAATGATTAATAGAGAGAATCAGACTAATTTAATAGATTTATGAGAAAAGTGAAAAAGATTAACAATACCACCATTGTGCTAATACAGTGAATACATCCTGGCATATAAGTACTGTTTATCATGCACTCCTACCTAGCGCTTCCTAGCCTAGTTTTGCCGAGGGTGGGTGAGCTGCCAAATCCCTGCTGGGTGATCATACTTCCCAATTACCTGCGAGCAAGTGTCATCAGTCTTGGTGTATATGGATGGAGATAACTGAATCCTCCTGAGGCACAGCCGGGAGCAGCTAGAAAGATTGCATTTCTCACTGTTTTAACTTAACAAATTGTTGTTTTTTAAAAACTCACTCACCCTTCCTGTCGCACGACTGCAGTGTACAGGGACCCCTTCAGCCAGCAAAACGAGCGCTGGTAAAGGCGAAATTGCCGATCTTTCAGAACCGCCATTCCCCACGCCCTGACTGGGACACGCCCACCCCGAGGCCACGCCCACTGCTAATCGCTACAAAAGGCGCGCTGACTCACAAACGCGCAGATAACTGAATCCTCCTGAGGCACAGCCGGGAGCAGCTAGAAAGATTGCATTTCTCACTGTTTTAACTTAAAAAATAGTTGTTTTTGAAAAACTCACTCACTCTTCCTGTCGCACGACTGCAGTGTACAGGGACCCCTTCAGCCAGCAAAATGAGCGCTGGTAAAGGCGAAATCGCCGATCTTTCAGAACCGCCATTCCCCACGCCGTGACTGGAACACGCCCGCCCCGAGGCCACGCCCACTCCTCAATCCTCAATATAAAAATGTGCATGTACCGGAGGCGCAGCGGACGAGCGAGCGGGCGCGACGATTGCGTGCCAAAGGCGCGCATAAGGCAAGCTCGTGCGGGCCCAGGGCCACCCCCCTTACGTTTCAAGCTTCAGAGCCCAGATACTACAGTACCACAACCCTCCACAGCCTTAGGCCTCCCGCCAGCATTTGCACTTGACATACTTATCATGCCGACGCCCTGCCACAAGTCTGCCCCAAATGCCATCTACCCCTTAACACCAAACCAAGCCCGGAACTCACATATGACTTTCGCATGTTCCTACTGAACTGACGCTCCCTGCCGAAACACAGTGCCGAAATGGCACTATTAATAGAGGAACACACTCCAGATATATTGTTTCTGACGGAAACCTGGCTGACACCTGAGTCCGACCCTGCGGTTGTAGACGCTCTTCCGTCAGGCTTCCAAATCAGTCGGCTAGACCGACCCAAAGGGAGAGGAGGAGGTCTGGCAATTATCTATAAAGAACAGTATCACTGTAGAGTTGCCCCTGAAACCATCCCGGACTGTGAGAGTCTTGCTTTTAACATCGAACTCTCACCCAACAGCTGCTTCCTAGGCACTCTTGTCTACCTCCCCCCTGGCCCCCCCGAAGCAGTTCCACGGAAACCTACCTTCAAGTGTGGCCGAACGAGTCAGTACCACATCCAACTTTACTCTGCTTGGCGATCTCAACCTGCATTTTGACTCTTCACTAGACCACATAGCCGCCACCTTAGCAGACGATCTAGCAGCCCTGCAACTCACCCAACGTGTCACAACTCCTACTCACGTCAAGGGCCACCTGCTGGACCCTGTTTTCAGCAACTGCCCATATCTCCTAGCCGGCCCACCTATCCCCCTGCCATGGACAGACCACTTCATGGTTCCCATCAGCTGGACCGCGTTTAAACCTCCATCCACTGTACCCACTACCAAGCGTATGCGAGCCTGGTCCCGCCTCGCGCTGGATAACTGGGCTACCAAACTTGCTAGCACTCAACCCCGTGATCACGATGATCCTGCCCTAGCCAACCAGGCCTACGTCAAATGGATCACACAAACCCTAGACACAACACTCCCAATAAGTAAGACTACGCTAAAACGCCCCACAAAACTGCCCCCTGGTACACGGACTCTCTCAGGGACAAGAAACGTCTATGCAGACGACTGGAAAGAAGCTGGCGCTCAGATTACTCGGCAGACAATAAAACCCGCTACAGCGAATACAAAACGCAAGTAAAAACAGCCCAGGCCACATACTTCTCTGATAGAATAGTGATGGCCAAGTCTAAACCGAAGGAGATTTTTCACATCGTGAAACAATTAATGAGGCCTCCCCCCGCCTTGCAGGTCGAAAAATCCACCACCCACTGCAATAACGTTGCTGAATTCTTCTTCCAAAAAGTAAACACCATCTACTCGGCCTTCCCCCCCCCCTCCAAAAACATCACCTCCTCTATCCAACCCAACAAATCCCCAGCACCATACCCCCCCTACTACCTCAATCCACTTCGACTCACTTTCCTCTACTGGACCTCACAACCCTTGAATCCTTAGCGAAGAGAGTCAAATCCGGATCCCCTGACGACCCAGCCCCACCAGACATAATAATGGCCGCCTCCCAGATCACCCTGCCTATAATTAAGGAGGTATTAAATACATCAATCACCTCTAGCACTGTTCCGGTCGCCTGGAAGCAGGCCATAGTCAGAGCTCTTCTAAAAAAGCCCAATCTGGACCCAACTGACCTGGGTAACTACCGACCCATCTCCCTGCTCCCCTGGGTGAGCAAGATCTTAGAAAAACATGTAAATCATCATCTGGTAAACTTTCTGGAAAGCTTTCACTTACTAGACTCCACGCAGACGGGCTTCAGACCGAAACACGGGACTGAGACCGCACTCCTCATGGTCACCGAGGAAGCCAGAAAAATTCTGGATCAAGGAGGATCAGTGGCAGTGATCCTCCTTGACCTAAGCGCAGCGTTCGATACGGTCAGCCACGACACCCTGCTGCACCGTATGTCCTGTGCCGGGATTAAGGACAAAGCCTGGTCGTGGTTCAAGTCCTTTCTAGAAGACAGATCCTTCAGAGTCTTTGAGGGCGAGTCCATCTCCTCTAACAGACCTCTGAAGTGTGGAGTCCCCCAGGGCTCCTCTCTGAGCCCCGCACTCTTCAACCTGTACATGAGGCCACTGGCTGAGGTCGTCCGTCCTTTCAGGATTAAGATCATCTCGTATGCGGACGATACGCAGTTGGTGGTCTCACTGGCGCAGGAGGACAACCGACCTGCGTCAGGTGGGCTCAGAGAGTGCCTAGAAGAGGTGAAGACATGGATGTCTTCTTCATCCCTCAAGTTGAACGGAGACAAAACGGAGCTGATGGTCCTAGGCCCCCCAGATCTCCGCCTCCCCGACGCCCTGTGGCCCCCGTGTCTGGGTCTTCCTCCAACTCCCAAAGACAATATCAAGAGCCTCGGAGTTTGGTTGGATAGATCCCTATCTTTCAACGTGCAGGCCACAAAACTGTCAGCCACCTGTTTTGGCATCATGAGGATGCTAAAGAAAATCTTCCCCCTCCTTCCCATGGAAGCCAAACAGGTGGCTATACAAGGGCTTATACAATCACGCCTTGATTTTAATAATGTGCTCTATCTCGGCACCCCAGAGTACACTCTGCGCAGGCTGCAAACAGTGCAGAACTGCGCAGACCGCTTACTGCTGGATATCCCTCGCAGACAATCAGTGAAGGCCGGACTGGTTAGCCTCCACTGGCTACCGGTCCGCCAAAGAATTCTTTTTAAGGCAATGTGCATTGCCTACCAAACCTTCTGGGACACTGGTCCGAGTATCACCCGCGACCTAGTCACTCACTACACGCCCAACAGAAGTCTTCGCTCCAGCCAGACCTTTCTAGCAGTGGCTCCTAGAATAAAAAGATCCAGATCCGGCGGCAGGACCTTTGCCCACAACGCCTCCCGAACTTGGAATGCCCTTCCACTGCACCTCAGAGCCAATTCCAATCTCACCGCGTTTCGCAAACATCTTAAAACCTTCCTTTTTAACTCACCCTTTTAACATCAACCCTCTTCCCTTTCTGTCTCTCCGGTAGGTTCTGGTTATTGCTAGCGCTTGGACGCCTCAGGACAGCAATTCGCGCTCTACAAATCCACATCAAATCAAATAACTGTAGAGCTGTACTTTCCTTTTGTCAATAAACAGGAATTTCAGCATGCAGTGGCCACACAGTGTCAGTTGAGTGCTCCTATCCCTTAAACATGGATGTGATCCTGTGTATATATTAAACAGTACCCATATGGCCATGTCAAAACCCCAGTCAGGCCGCAATTGTTTATTCTAGTTTGATAGCTTCATCACCTTTTGGAGAATAACAACATTGACATTTGTGCAGTGAACTTTATCCCTTGTACTGAATGCTCAACGTGTCATGATAGTGTTGAAATATAAGTATTGCAGATTCAGAGAATGCTATCCTGCAGTGTCACACGCATACAAATGTATGGCAAAAGTCACCATGTATGAAAGAGAAGGCAACTTAAGAGACGTGAGTTTGTAAATGGTGTATTTTTTAAACTGGCCTATACCGACCATGTGACACACCCTTATGCGGTGACTTCTTCTGAGTGATATTTTTGCATTTATTCTTTAAAAATCCATATTTGGGCTTCTACTAATTGGATTTTTGGGGTGTGATGTGGCTGCGGTGCGGGAATTCGAGGATGAGCGTGTGGAGGCGTTCTGGATGCGTTGGTGACGTTTCAGGAGTTTGGCCGGGGCTCCTGCGTAGAGTGCATTGTCGTAGTCCAGTCTACTGCTGACGAGGGCCTGGGTGACCGTCCTTCTAGTTGTGGTGGGGATCCACTTGAAGATCCTGCGAAGCATGCGGAGGGTGTTGAAGCAGGAGGAGGAGACGGCGTTGATCTGCTTTGTCATGGAGAGTGTGGAGTCGAGGATGACCCCCAGGTTTTGTGCGTGGTCGGTGGGTGTAGTTATGTCCTTACGGCGGCAACACGGGTTACTTAGTGCGGCCGTGATCAAGGGAGTTGCTATCAGTAGTGGGCTTACGTGACTCACGGCTGCAGCACACGACGTGCATGCTTAGGTGCAGTAGCTTGATCCAGCTGTCACAAAAGGCTCTTTATGTTCTGAACAGCTGATAAACACTCGAAATCGGTGTAGTTGTATTAGCAAAAAAGGGGTTATACTTTTGCCATAAAAAACGGGACATGTACAATGTGGATTATTGATGGCATGGTAGTCGGTGAAGCTTAACACAGTTAAATAAATACAACAATTGTACCCTTGCATAGAAAGCATAAGTCATTACTTCCTATTAGGTTTTAAAACCTCAGCTTTATTTCGACCATGGATATCTATTTCATATGAAGTTAGCCTTCATGTGCGTTCAACTTGGGGCTCAGACTCCATCTTGGTCCAGAACAACTGAAGGTGATAAATGCAGGCTTTGTGGGAAGGGAAAGGAGACGATGATCGACATCTTATGTTTCTTCCTGGTGTTACTCCTTTAAAGAAGAAAATTACTGATAGGCTCCTTCATTCAAGCCAGAATAAGAATTTGTAGATAAGCACTCCTGCAGGGCCTCTATCCTGAACATATATGCCTCAATATAAGGGTTGTCAGAATTGTATAGTTATTTCTGGCGAAAGTAAAGGCCCATATCTACAAAAGCAAGACTAAATGTTATACGCAAGATAAGATAATATATGAAATTAGCCAGCAAGCTCATTGGTATATGGCTATATTAATGTTTATTGGTGTGCTAAATGTTTTAGAAAAAGAGGGAAATAACTTCTTACAACAAACTATTCATGGAAACTTGAATGTGTAAATTGACGCTTTTCAGGCAGAATAGACATTCAATCAGAGAGATTTGTGTACCTTACAGTACCAGATTACAATTCAGTGTCCTTTGTGAAAGCTGTACATACCAACTACTGTCCAGACTGCAGATCACAACTCTTGTCCACACCGGTTTTAAGACACAGTTCAAAATATTGCAGAGCTGATGATAGGAAAACCAATACCAATATCACCCACTTTAAAGGTGGTCAGATATCAATTCATAAGAAAAAATACACTACTGTGGGAATTGTTTTACATCAAAGACAGTTAATGAACTCCGGTCACAATACAGTCTACTTTAAATATGCATCTGGCTGGACTGAATGTGATGATGCTTCTCTTACAGTAAAGCAGAGGTTACCCTGGAAACTTCCATATTTGTATCTTATATTTTTACAATCAAACTTCTAGAAGTAACAATATTTAGAAACATGTATGTAGATATAAATGGGCACAAAAACATTAAAAAGTTAATTTTCAATGTTGTTATGTGGACTACTAAAGAAAATGACTGTATATTGATTTAACTTTTCCTACTAATAATACATGGATTTAAAACAAATACATGTACTATGTACCAATGTTGGTCTCATGCATATAAAACATATATTTTTCCCCCTAAATCTAAGTGATTTTTTTTCCCCACAGTTAAATAACAGATTGCATTTCATTAAGTGGAACACACTGCTATAATTCTGGTTTATATACATTTTACATACTTCATCAGGATATATTCAGTGTAAATGCAAATCCAATTATAAAAAGTACGATCTCACAAGAGGCTCACAATAGCTAACCAGGAAGGACTGCCCCCTAGGACAGCATGTGAGGAATTGCTTCCCTGCCTCTCGCGAGCACTCGTACTCTTGTAAGAGAAGCCAGTTATGATGCAAGAGTTTTTTACGAACGATTTTAAGAACAAACAAAGGGAAATCTGTACAAAACATTATACATGATTAAAGTAGAGGGTAGCTCTCAAAATACTTGTATGAGTTAACTGGTTGGAGTGTCTCATGAGAGCAATAACACCTTAAAAATAAAGTGCTGATATCATGTATATGACTGTTAGAAGAACTCTGCAAATACACATTCACTACTGAAATATTGAATATTTATCTGTTTAATGCAAACATTTTTGAAATATAAACCATAGCCTATAATGTACAACAAAAGAACATTATTTATACCAAATAATGTCTGAGCGCTATATTTATTACAACATCATCCTACCATACAAAGAGACTCAAAAATAATATACTTTTAAAACAACTCAAAACATTCACTGAATAAACCCAAAGCTTAAAGTCAAGTTATAGTTAAGTGTAATAAAATTATGAGTTTCTGATGAATAAACTTTAGAAATTCACTTGAAAACACCAAGGTTTACCCGTTTACCATGGCGGACATTCCGCAGCGGTGCGGGCGTTCTAAAGGGTGGGTGGGGCTGCGTCGGCCAACAGTCGTGTGCAGAAGCAGGGAGGGAGTGTTCTTGTCGGCAAACATGGATCGGGTTAAAGGAACGTTATAGTTAAGTGAATTTCTCAGTGACAAAATTAACGTTTTGAACAAAAAAAGACATAGAAATTCAGCAGTTATAATTAGTACCACTAACTATAATTTGTGACCTCACATACAACATCACTGATGACATGTTCAATGACATCATTTATGACATCACTGATGACAACTCAAATGATATCATTGATGACATTACTTGCTTAATTTCTACACATAGTGCTGTATAAATTGCTTTGGCTTTACACGTAGCATAGTTCACATTAACAATCCACCACAGATATATGGCAAATGCTCATTGAGTATGGTATACAGCTATACACAAACTGTATACAACTGTTCAGAGAAAAGCACAATAGTGAATCCCAATCCCCCCCAAAAATGTTATATGACTGACAGCTTTTATCTGTATGGAACCCCTGACACACTCCGAACCTACACTGAGAAATTAAGTTGCTATCAGTAGAAAACTGAGTACTATAAACAGTGTTTACTCTATGGAGAGAGAGAATTATATATCAGACTGTTTGTAAACAATAAAACTCTGATGAGGAATACACCAGCGAATATTCAAAAGAATCTACTACGAACAGTGAACATACTTTGTAACAAAAAACACTATTTGCTTTCAAAATAACTAAGATCTGAACGTGCTGAAAATCATACTACCTGCTCCCTTTATACTGTGGTGAAATCTTTACAGAAAACCATACTTATGAAGTAAAAAAGCATGCGTAAATAGGTTACTACATGATGCACACACTCTTTCATGTTAAGTATAAATTATCATGTTGACACAATTCTCTCTAATAATTAAAGGCTGCTTACAAATGTTTGTACATACTACATAGAATCCTTCTCCTGAAACTTTTTCTGCAGAACCAAAGTTATGTGAAGCATAATGAATGCAAGTCAACTGTTGCTCGCATACAGAGTTGTTCTCGAATGCAAACATTTATAATCTATTCAAAACCTCTGCACAGCGATGGTGCATTGGGAGCACAACTATTAGCTGCACCCAAGCTACAAAAAATTATGTAGAAGTACTATAGTAGTTACCCACCAGTAAGTAAACTATAAAACAATCAATCAATCAATCACAAAATTTGTAAAGCGCGCTACTCACCCGTGAGGGTCTCAAGGTGCTGAGGAGGGGGGGAGGGGGACGCTACTGCTCGAACAGCCAGGTCTTGAGTTGTTTTCTGAAGGAGAGATGGTCCTGGGTCAGCTGAAGGTGGGTGGGGAGGGAGTTCCATGTCTTGGCCGCCAGGTAGGAGAAGGATCTTCCTCCGATGGTGGGTTTCCGAGCTCGAGGGACGGATGCGAGGGCGAGGCTGGCAGATCGGAGCTGGCGGGTGGGTGTGTAGAAAGTGAGGCGGCTGTTGAGGTACTTCGGGCCTGTGTCGTGGAGAGCCTTGTGTGCGTGGGTGAGGAGTCGGAATGTGATCTTCTTGTTGACTGGGAGCCAGTGCAGGTCTCTCAGGTGGGTAGAGATGTGGCTGCGGCAAGGGATATTCAGGATGAGTCGTGCTGAGGCATTCTGGATGCGCTGCAGTCTCTTCTGGAGCTTGGCTGTGGTTCCCGCGTAGAGGGTGTTCCCGTAGTCCACTCGGCTGGTGACGAGGGCCTGGGTGACCGTCTTTCTGCTGTTGGTGGGGATCCACCGGAAGATCTTGCAAAGCATGCGCAAGGTGTTGAAGCAGGAAGAAGAGACGGCGTTAACTTGCTTGGTCATAGTGTGGGAGGAGTCCCGGATGAATCCTAGGTTGCGTGCGTGGTCCGTTGGTTTGGGTGCGGTGCCCAGGGCAGGGGGCCACCAGGAGTTGTCCTAGGCCAAGGGAGATGGTCCTAGGATGAGGACCTCTGTTTTGTCCGAGTTCAGCTTCAGGCGGCTGGTCTTCATCCATTCTGCGACGTCTTTCATTCCTTCTTGGAGGTTGGCTTTGGCGGTGGCGGGGTCGTTGGTGAGGGAGAGGATCAGCTGGGTGTCGCCGGCGTAGGAGATGATGTTGAGGTTGTGTTGGTGGGCGATGGCTGCGAGAGGGCTCATGCAGACGTTGAAGAGGGTGGGGCTGAGAGAGGATCCTTGCGGGACGCCGCAGATGACTTCGGAGGCCGCAGATCGGAACGGGGGGAGGCGGACTCTCTGGGTTCTTCTGGTGAGGAATGAGATGATCCATTTCAGGGCTGCTCCTTGGATTCCGGTGTTGCTGAGGCGCTGTATCAGGGTGTGGTGGCAGACGGTGTCGAAGGCCGCTGAGAGGTCCAGGAGGATGAGGGCCACGGTTTCCCCGTTGTCGAGCAGGGACCTGATGTCGCCGGTGGGTGCGATTAGGGCGGTCTTGGTGCTGTGGTTTGCTCGGAAGCCGGACTGTGAGGGGTCGAGGGACCCGTTGGTTTCTAGGAAGGCAGAGAGTTGTCTGTTGACGGTCTTCTCGATGACTTTGGCTGGAATGTGGAGGAGCGAGATGGGGCGGAAGTTCTTGAGGTCCGTGGGGTCTGCGGTGGGTTTCTTCAGGAGGGCGCTCAGTTCGGCCTGTTTCCAGCTCTCCGGGAAGGTGGCGGATTCGAAGGAGCTGTTGATGACGAGTCGGAGTTGGGGTGCGATGATGGAGGCGGCTTTGTTGTAGACGTGGTGTGGGCAGGGGTCGGTGGGTGAGCCGGAGTGGATGGTGTTCATCAGGCCGGTGGTGTCTTCGGTGTTGACAGGGGTCCAGGTGCAGAGGGTGGTGGTGGCGGGTTTCGGTTCGGTGGTGGGATGCGTGGTCGTTGTGGTCGGAGTGCCGAAGCTGTTGTGTATGTCGGTGATCTTGCGGTGGAAGAACGAGGCGAGAGAGTCGCAGAGGTCTTGCGAGGGTGTGATGTCGTTGTTGCTGGCGCTGGGGTTGGCGAGCTCTTTGACGATGTTGAAGAGTTCCTTGCTGTTGTGGGTGTTGTTGTCCTGTAGTTCTTTGAAAGCTGTCTTCTTGGTGGTGCGGATCAGCTGGTGGTGTTTGCAGGTGCCGTTCTTGAGGGCTTCCATGTTTACTGTTGTCTGGTTGTGGCGCCAGGCTTTCTGGAGGGTGCGGCAGGTTGTCTTGGAGTTCTTGAGGTCGTTGGTAAACCAAGAGGCTTTCCGGCTGCCCGGTCTGCTGGGAGGCCTCTTCAGAGGTGCGAGTTTGTCGGCGCAGTCGGTGAGCCACTGTGTGAGTTTGCGGGCTGCTTCGTCGAGGTCCGGTGTGTTGGTGGGCGGGTTCTGGCTGAGGGTGGTGGTGAGCTGGTCGGCGGTGATCTTGCTCCAGTTTCTGCGGGAGCCTGTTGCAGGTGCTGGTGGGTAGTGATTCTCCTGAAGTCGAAGTGGACGCAGCTGTGGTCAGTCCAGTGTAGTCCGGTGGAGTGGCTGAAGGTGATGTGCTTGCTGGAGGAGAAGACCGGGTCAAGCTTGTGGCCGGCGTAGTGGGTTGGGGTGTTCACCAGTTGCTTGAGTCCGAGGTTGGCGAGGTTGTCCAGCAGGGCGGCGGTGTTGCAGTCCTTGTTGTTCTACAGGTGGAAGTTGAGGTCCCCTAGGAGGATGTAGTCTGTGGAGGTGAGGGCGTGCTGACTGACCAGGTCTGCGATGGCTTCGTTGTATTGAGTGCGTGGTCCCGGGGGCCTGTAGATGAGAGTGCCCCTGAGGGTGGTCTTGGGGTCGATGTGTATCTGGAAGTGAAGGTGCTCGGCGGCGGTGAGGGTGTCGTCTGAGTTGGTCGTGATGCGGACGGTGTTTCTGTGAACGATGGCGATGCCTCCTCCGGTTTAGTTGACGCGGTCCCTCCGGGTGATCTTGTAGCCATCCAGGATGGCTATGGCGATGTCGGGGGCTGAGGAGGCGTTCATCCAGGTTTCTGTGAGGAAGGCGACGTCTGGTGATGTTGTGTCGAGGAGGTTCCAGAGTTCGACTGCGTGCCTGTGGACGGAGCGGGTGTTGAGCAGGATGCACTTGAGGTGGTTGTTGCTGGTGCTCGGCTTGGTGGGTGTGGTGACGGTTCGGAGGCAGGTGAATTTGCAGGCTAGGCAGGTGAAGGGACCGTGGGTCCGCTTCGGGGTGGCGCGGTGGCAGGCGGGCTTTCCGTCGCCGTTTGAGTCCCTGGAGGGTGGCGGTGTCGTAAGACTGTCGGATGGGCTGGCGATGTTGTGGGCCGGGGGTCCTGACGCTGGGCGCGGTCCAGGCGCAGATGGGCGCAGACGGGCTTGCCTTTGGTGCGCCTTCGGCGCACAATCGGCACGCCCGCTGTGCGTGAACGCTGCGCGTACGCGCGGGCTCCATATGAGGCGAAGTGGGAGAGAGGAGCAGCTGGGAGGCGGGAGCTGGGTGGCCAATGGGGATTTACAGAAAAAAGGGGGGCGGGGCAGCGAGGGAGCGGCGGCGGGAAGCGGGGGCACAGCAGGGGGTACAATACCAGCGGGCAAAGAACTGATACCAGACCAGGAGGTACAACGAGAATTCACAGAAAAGAGGGCAACGGAGTCACGAAGAGCGGTGGGAGATCACAGGAGGACAGGAACACACACGGAGGGCAGGAATCACAGGAAGGGCAGCAGCGAAGAGCAGGAAAAACACAAGGCGGGCAGGAATCACAAGAAGGGCAGGAATCACAAGGAGGGCAACAGCGAGACAAGATAACGAGCAGCAGTGAGGGCGCCGAGGTCAGGGGCGAGCCAGAGGCGCTGGGGCAGAGACGCGTTACAGCTGGGGAGCAGTGCGCCGTAGGGGGTGTCCTGGTCGAGCACACAAATTGGATGATGTCATCAGTGATGTCATCAATTATGTCATTTGAGATGGCATCAATGATTTCATAGAGCATTTCATGAGTGATATCATATGTGAGGCCATATGGAGTGCATGGCGAGGGCACAAGTTATAGTTAGTGCCATTAACTATAACTGATGAATTTTTTTAGTTCAAAACATTAACGTTGTCACGGAGAAATTCACCTAACTATAACTTTACTGTAGCCTTTGGCTGTTTCAGTGAATATATATATATATATATATATATATATATATATATATATATATATTAGTAAGAGGAACTTTTCTCAACAAAAACACTTTTTCCGCTATGAATGGTGCACTGTGGGGAAAGTAGGCAATCAAAGATCATGTGACCTACATGTAATAAAACGGCAGCACAGGAACACCGAGCTGACACTTCTGTCTTCCGAACTGGGCCTCTCGTTTGCAGTGTGGATAACATTGTTACGGGCGTCACCGTGCCCGTCTTGAAAGAGGCCGCCCTGCAGGGTTGGGGGCTCACTGTTCGGAGACTTTTTTGTGGATATATATATATATATATATATATATATATATAAATATATATATATATATATATATTACCTACTGGCGGTCGCCAGTAGGTATATATAGTTAGGATTTTTTCTCTATGGGATTTTTGAAAATTCTATGTCTAATAACTTTGGCGTTTGTGGACGGAATTGGCTGAAATTTTCAGGAAAATGGCACATTTTGTTTCTGAGCAGCCCTTGAAAATTTGGGGGGGGGTTCGTCAAGGGGGGGCCGAGAAAAAAGGGGGGTCCCAAAACGTGTTTTTAACATTGAGTTTTCCATAGGGCGGTTGGCCTCACTTTTAGCCCGAACGGCTGAATGGATTTGCACGAAACTTGGCAAAATTGTAGGGACTGGTAGCCCGATGTGCCTTTTGTAGGTCTCAATATATGTGCTCCAGTGGATTTTGAGAAATTAACGTTTAAAAAAAGATA
This sequence comes from Lissotriton helveticus, assembly GCF_964261635.1. Classification (NCBI taxonomy): domain Eukaryota; kingdom Metazoa; phylum Chordata; class Amphibia; order Caudata; family Salamandridae; genus Lissotriton; species Lissotriton helveticus. The sequence goes on along the minus strand of NC_136057.1, from coordinate 247,569,705 downwards.
TATATCTGTAACAGCGGACCTGGCAGCGTCCCAGGACGCGTACTTTTCGCGCAACGGAGCTTTGTGAAGCGAAGCTGATTGGTTCTCCGGCGTCTGTCAACATTCCAAAAAGTCCGTAGCGGCCGCCATCTTGTCTCTCGGTAGGATCGAGAGACAAGAGGAGGTCAAAACAAAGGGGGAAATAACTATAAGGGGGCATAGTAGATCCTCGCTGACCCCCTAGGTTTGATGTGGAGGTTTTAAAAGGGCCCCGCGGGGCAAAAAAAAATAATAATAATAATAATCGAACGGCTGAATGGATTTGCACGAAACTTGGCAAAATATTAGGGACTGGTAGCCCGATGTGCCTTTGCTAGGTCTCAATATATGTGCTCCAGTGGATTTTGAGAAATTAACGTTCAAAAAAAGATATATATCTGTAACAGCGCTCCGCTTCGCGTAACGGAGGTTTGCGAAGCTGATTGGTCATTCTGTCACTGGGCTATAGTTGGGCTACATCTGGCTGATATTTGGGCTACATTTGTTTTTTTGTGTGTCTGGCGGCCATCTTTGGGCTACATTGGGCTACATTGGGCTTCATTGGGCTACATTGGGCTACATTTGGGCTCCAACATATATATAGGCTAATGTAGCCCAATATATATTTTTCAAAGTTAATTTTCGTAAAAACCACTGGAGCATATATCTTGAGACATAGCAAAGGCACATCGGGCTACCAGTCCCTACAATTTTGCCAAGTTTCGTGGAAATCCATTCAGCCGTTCGAGCTAAAAGTGAGTCCAACCGCCCTATGGAAATGAAGGAAATGAATGGGTAATTTGTAATTAGCAAATAGCTAATCGCAAACTAGGAATGGTAAAGAATCGCTATTTATTCCTTAAAGTTCGCTATTTAGGAAATGCAAAAAACTTTGATGATACATATGGCGGTTCATCTCTAACAAGATAAGAAGCATAGGGATACATTTATGATGACTGGCGCATCACCAGGGATGTGTTAGTCATTCTGTGCCGCTGTTCCGTCACCTATGGTGTGCTGCATTTACAATGCGGCGCATCATGGGGCAAAAACAGCACAGATGCGTGATGTATCTGTGCCGTAAAGGTGGCGCATTGCTGGAGTTGTATCGCAAGTGTCGGGGGTGCCCCTGTCGCAGGGTTTCTGTTCTCACACAGAACTGTGGACAGAGGATTGGAACCTCGGCGAATTAGGGTGTCCCAAAACTCACGTTAGTAATCAAAAACTCCTTAGCAAGCTAGGTACAGTGTCACATTGGATATAACAAACTCTCAATGTTTAGACAATCCAGAATATGAACTTATAGTACCTCAGGATACGTGGAACTCATGAACAGTCGGTCGTTATATATTTCTTAGAAACCAGAACATGGAGTTAAGAAGAACACATGTGTATTTGAAATGTTTATTTACTAATGCCGTCTTCTCAGGCGTAGTATCTTAGATAATACAAGTACACATATTATCAGTAGCAAAATTACCAGCATAGTTACTAGTACATAAAAAGCGAATGGTGATAGTATGTTAACATGCTGTAAATGAATAAGAGTTAGCAACACTTATAGGCAGCCGCGGGCCGTGGAGGGAGTTACGGTGAGGCAGGGAGGCGGGGAGGGGGAGAAGCAGGGTGGAGAATACAAGTACACATATTATCAGTAGCAAAATTACCAGCATAGTTACTAGTACATAAAAAGTGAATGGTGACAGTATGTTAACATGCTGTAAATGAATAAGAGTTAGCAACACTTATAAGCAGCCGCGGGCCGTGGAGGGAGTTACGGTGGGGCAGGGAGGCGGGGAGGGGGAGGGGCAAGGTAGAGAGGGCTCCACCCTGCTTCTCCCCCTCCCCGCCTCCCTGCCTCACCGTAACTCCCTCCACGGCCCGCTGCTGCTTATATCTCACCCTCCCTAATACACATATTATATTATTTGCTAAGAAGGTCTCTTTGTGTTGGTTTAGGGCGTGCCCATACTTTAGTGTCTTAGATTTGAAGGAATCACATCAGCATACACCAGCTCTCTCTTCATGTGAACCGCATCAACTGTTGTGTATGTGTGTTCGGCAAAGCAATATAAAACCCGCCTCATGCCCAGAATTGGCAGAAGTTGCACTTATGTTACGAGTATGAAGTCGTGGAGATCAGACCTCATAACAATTCTGTATCGTGTTGTTCTTGAAACTTTAGCACTCGCTGTACAGATATAGTTTAACAAGCAAAGCAGATAGTAGAGCAATAACATATTATTCTCATGTAAACCACGATGAACTACTAGGTGGAAAGCTAAAGCAACAACTAAGTGTCGTGTGCAGAAGTTGCAAAAAAGGAAAAATGGCGTTTAAACCGGTAATGAGCCCATGCTAACTTAACACGGTGTAAAGATATCCAGGACCTAGATGACACCTCCCCATGATCCGGAAACAAACTGAATAAGATAATAGAAGTGCCATCTCATGAGAGCAGATTGCAAGTTTATATGTGGACGGTCCGCAAGGTAAAGCATTAAAAACTAGGAAAATTTAATGCTAAAGAAAAATAAAACAGCCAAGTACTTTATCGAGTCTTAAGCCAATAGGCAAGGTAAATAATAAAAACTTGACAAATAAGTCAATGAATTGTCAATGAAATGCTAGTACTCAGCATATCAAACATGAAAAAGGTCTATGACATAACTGTGTATGCAAAATAAGCTGCAACAGCCTCCAATAGGAAGTCACCGTCTTCATCCGAAAACAGTTCAGCCATCCAATTTAAAAGCGGAAAAGAACATACGTGCTCTCCCAGCACCGGATCCTCTATCACCATCAGAGGACAGCTCGGTGGGTTTTCAAGAAAGCTCTGTTCCAAGAAAGACTGTGCTGCTGCCAGTAAATTCCAGGGACCAAGTAGTCCATGCATCAATGCCACAGCCATAATCCTTTCGCCAGGACAAACCAACTCGTGAGTAATGATAGGAGTCATCAGCTGATTAAAGTCGACGTCAGGAGAAACCGGTCCGCAGAGACACAAATCAATGGCCCAATCGAAATCACAGGTCAGGCAGTGAAATACAGGCTGGACACAGGTGAAGTAGGAGAATCGAAAAGATAATCCATATGCCGTGCTTAATATCGCCAACGGCATTGTGCCATAATATTCTAGCATGCGATTGCGGAACAGTGTCAGCAGCTGCAGGGTGGGAGGTTGCTTAGGAGGGACATCCATATTTAAAAATGTAAAAAAGCACAAGAGCGTCCGCTGGTAATGCAAGTAAAAATGCCAATCCACGAACCAGAGTGGAGAAAATAGAATGAAAGGAAGCAGGGATGACTCCAAAGATTTTCTCAAATGAAGTCACGAGACCACTGGTAACAACTTTAAAAAAGTGCGCCAGGGTCTTTGTGGAGGATGCGTTAAAGATAGTCGGAACCATCTTGCTGAAATTGAAAGGCAAATCTGAATTGAAAAGGGTCTGCACCTCTGTACGGGTGTTCGCTATGTGAAGCACGAAAGTTTCACGGGCCGAACTCAAGGCCACCTCTCTCTGAGACAAAAGAGCTCTTATTCTTGCCATGCCGTTGAAATCTGTCCCAAGGTTGGTATTTGTGGCCAGATTGAAAACTCCCTATGTTCATGTGTGGGAGGAAATAGAACATTTCTGCAGCAAATAACCCGTTCACTTACTGTTACGATAAAAGGAATACTTTTAATTAACTCAGAACAATCTTCATTATTGAGCATCAAATAACTACCATTTTCCAACAACTTGAACGTGGGGATGATAGCAGGAACTGGCGTGCCTTGCAACACGCAAGCCATATTTGGTCGGTGTTTGTTGCATGAACCGTGTAACTGTATGTGCCTACACATTAGTGAATGATCTGGCGTCTCAGTGCATTCCTCTCCATTCAGATAAACTTCTTGATCATCTTTGAAACATCTGTATGTGTATGGAAGCGACCAGACCTCATGAAGAAAAGCACTACCTAAAGGTTCATAACGACCTATTGGTATATATTTCATACAATTTGAAAACTTATATAAAGCAAAAGGCAGCGTTATTAAACCGTGGATAAGGCACGTTGCCAAAAAACCCGCAATCCTCTGCTGATGATGTCACTGAGCATGTCATGAATGATGTAATATGTGACATCATCAGCAGTGGATTACGGGTAATAGTATCTCTAGTTTACTCCCCTATAGCTGTCTTTCTTTTAACATAAGTGTCTGTTTCCTTCCCTTATACTTACTGTTTTTGGTTCGCTTCCGGTTCGCGTACCGGCGAGCGAACTGGGAAGCGAACTAAGAGAAATAGAGGTTGGCACAGTTCCAAATATTGTACCAATTTTTTAATAACGGGGAGGTAGTTCTGAAAAGAACTTTTTTTTTAATTGTTTTTGTTGTTTTATATTTTTTTTATTATTTTTCGGAACATTTTTTTACTTTTTTTGAATTTTTCTGAACAGTTTTATATTTTTTGGGGTTTTTCTTGGAGGGGGCAATGAAAACGATTCATTGTAAAGGGCTCAACAGGAGCAACAAAACAAAAAAAGAAGTATTTATTATTTTGGGCGTTTCGTACAAACTTGCATATGATAGTCAATAGCTCTGTTGATCAGAGTGATGCTTCTTTCTCCGTAGCAAATGAATCCATCGCAAAATACGCAGATGTGTTTTACTTCACCAAATCTCATTTGTATATTTGGCACCATCTCCCTGCCCTCTGGTCCCGTTACTTCCGGTACAACAGATCTTCTGGCCATAATAGGGAGATTATCTAGGTCGTTCCGAAACTGTGCAGCACTGTAGTTGTTAGGATGCCACCTAGTCATATGGCGATGCATTGTGTAGTTTCCGAAACTGTATTTTTTCTCGGTTCCTCTGGACAGTCTATCTTGACATATAAGGCAAGTTACGTATCTTGCATTTACTTTTTTCTGACCTTTGGGAATTTAAAAAAATTGCCAAATGAAGTTTTCTTTCCGGTGAGACGTCCTGGGCTGCTCAGGCAAAAACTGCCTCTCTTCGTGCTCGTCGTCCTGTTCCTCTTCTTCCTCTTCTTGTTGAATTATAACTTGAGCAGGTGGTCCACTCTTCCTTGGATGTGGTGGAGGTGGTGGGGAAGCACCAGCTGAAGCTACTAAAGAAGCCATTGCTCAGTGATCACAAAGGGTCTTTCTCTCACAATGATGAAAGTCAGAGTGAGGAAAGAAGGAGGGATTTTCATCATTTGGGAAAAACAAGAGTTCTCAACCAATCAAAAGTGTTCATTTTAGATTATATGACCTAGTCTTACATCATTAGGAAACCAAAAGTGAAATGAACCAATGAAAAGTGTTATTACCAAGTCACATGACTTGCTGTGTTTACGTTAAGCGCTTTGCAGGGCCTCCCGGTTTGCTTCCAGAAACCTGCGCTTTGCGACTCGCTTCGCGTACCAGTTCGCTAACGTAGCACGTCATATGACGTATCACGTGAGAACGTGAAACGTCATGCGGACGGGAGGCGTCACGATGTTGTTTTCTAACGCGGCACTTGCGGTAAAGAAACGTTTACCGGCTCGCGGTCTATTTCGCGGCATCAAGGTCAGCTAACGGGAAGCTTCCCGATTCGCGAAGCGGGAACGAAGAAAAAAAAATATTTAAAAAAAAAAATTATTCATAAACATATAAAATATATTTTTGGATTTAAAGAAGAATACATTTTACAGCTACAGATATTAGCTGTTAAAAAACCAATGAAATTCACAGAAAAAACCATAGGTTATAGACCATATATAGTTAGGAATTAGCATTTACAAAACCTTGAAAATTCACTGAAAAAACCATAGGTTATAGACCATATATAGTTAGGAATTAGCATTTAGAAAACCTTATTTTACTCACACAAAACCATTGAAATTCCATATATAGTTAGTTGCACTAACTATATATCGCGCACCCGCAATCCACTGCTGATGATGTCACATATTACATCATTCATGACATGGTCAGTGACATCACTGATGACATCACTGATGACATCTCAAATGACATCACTGATGACATCACTGATGACATCTCAAATGACATCACTGATGACATCATGACACACCAATACCAGTTACTACATACGCACTCACTGATTCCTACGTCTACACACACATTCACTCATTCACCCATACAATCACTCATACATACAGTCACTCATTATTACAACACTATCATATGCACTCATACACCTATACAGACAGTCACACACTGCCACTCATCCATGGAGTTACTCACACACCAAGTCAGTCCTGTAAAGAATCAATCACACTTCCATTTCTTCATCTATACAGTTAAACACAGAACACCATATTTCAGTGACATCACTGATGACATCACTAATGACATCTGAAATGACATTACTGATGACATCTCAAATGACATCACTGATGACATCATGACACACCAATACCAGTTACTACATACGCACTCACGGATTCGTACGTCTACACACATATTCACTCATTCACCCATACAATTACTCATACATACAGTCAGTTATTATTAGAACACTATCATATGCACTCATACACCTAGTCAGTCCTGTGAAGAATCAATCACACTTCGATTTCCTCATCTATAGTTAAACACGGAACACCATACTTTTCACACATATACTAACACATACTTACTCTCTTGTACAATCACTGATACAAGTACACATTGATATGCACAGCGTCACACACCTCCCAGCCAGCCACACACACACTCAGTCTTCCATCCATCCAGTCATTCTTCAATATGTAAAACGTATTTAAACTTTACAAAAACACACAGACACTAGATGATGTCATCAGTGATGTCATTTGAGATGTCATCAGTGATGTCATCAGTGATGTCACTGACCATGTCATGAATGATGTAATAGGTGACATCATCAGCAGTGGATTGCGGGTGCGCGATATATAGTTAGTGCAACTAACTATATATCGAATTTCAATGGTTTTGTGTGAGTAAAATAAGGTTTTCTAAATGCTAATTCCTAACTATATATGGTCTATAACCTATGGTTTTTTCAGGGAATTTTCAAGGTTTTGTAAATGCTTATTCCTAACTATATATGGTCTATAACCTATGGTTTTTTCTGTGAATTATATATATATATATATATATATATATATATATAGTTAGGACCTAGCTACCATAGGAGATCCACAACATTCTATTAGGAATAACTTTGGCGCCGGTTGAGGAATTTGCAGGTAATTTTCTAAAATTTGGGCCAGCTCCGCTCCGCTTCTTCCCTGGAAGCTTCGGGGGGATTCGTCATGTGGGGGCCGAGAAAAAAGGGGGGTCCCAAAACGTGTTTTCCCCATGTTACTTTCCATAGGACGAATAGACAAGGCTACAGCCCGAACCGCTGAATGGAATTACACCAAACTTTGCAAAATTGTAGGGACTGGTACGCAGAAGTGCCTTTTCTGTATTTGGTGAAAATTGCTCCAGTGGTTTTTATGAAAATTAACTTCAAAAACACATATATATCTGGGCGGAGCCTAACCACACATCTCATCGTGAGATCTGATTGGCTTGTCAGCACTTCATCCAAGAAGTGTTGGCAGCCATCTTGGGACCAATATACATGATAGCACCTCATTAAAAACCATTGTAGTTAATAGTTACATTATAAATCATTTGTTAATGGTACCATACTCATTTTAGGAATTGTGGTGTGCTCTAAGGTGATTTTACCATGTGAAAAAGCCTTCTGCTGGGATATCATGAATCATGTTTGAAAGAAAACTATTATCTCATGCTTTTCCCACAGTGGTTTGGAAGGGGATCTATAAGCTAAACTGAAAACATATTTTCTGTAAATTCACATTATCTTTCTCAGTCATGTGAGAATGAAGTCTGACATTCTCAGTAAAACATGTACATACAACAAGGACAGAGACCGTCAGTTGATTCCTTTGTGTTCTACTGCAGCCTCCTAGAGTGTTCTAAAAAACAACTAGAGCGCTAACAGTCCTATTTATTACAAAGGTATGGCACACCTGAAGCCATCTTGATTGGAATAAAGTGGTAACTCTTGAAACATTTAATTTAAAAAGGAACAAAATGAGGGGGTATATTTTGCCATAGAAAGTATGATTAGTGCTGCAGAAAGAAAAATTAGGGCACATTTTGAGTGACTTCTCAAATCCTCTTCTATTTCATTAAAACATTCTGACAAGCAGTCTCCCAAGATGGCCACCAGAGACAAAAGAGCCCAAATGTAGCCCAAATATCACCCAGATGTAGCCCAAGTATAGCCCAATGACAGAATGTCCCAGAGTGTTCTAAAGAACAACTAGAGCGCTAACAGTCTTACTTATGACAAAAGTATGGCACACCAGAAGCCATCTTGATTGGAATGAAGTGGTAAGTCTAAAAACATTTAATTTAAAAAGGAACAAAATGAGGGGGTTCATTTTGCCATAGAAGGCCCTGACTACTCCGCCTCCTCCTATCACCTCTTTTCACTTAGCACTTATTAATGCCCGTTCCATGTGCAAACATAGGCAAGAAATTGCAGACCTAATAATAGACGCCCACCTGGACGTCCTGTTTATAACGGAAACATGGACGGATGGTGCCTCGGACCCTGACTTGGTTATAGCAGTCCCTAGTGGTTTCACCATTCATAGACAGGATAGAGTAGGTCAGCGGGGTGGTGGGGTAGCAATTATAGTTAGAGACCACCTCCCAATCAGGACCACACCGATACCATCGACATGTTGCGAAGCTCTACTATTCAGTATTAAGCTCACACCCCTTTTCAATTTTAAAGGCGTACTGATATATCGCCCACCGGGAGCACGAGCTTCCTTCTTACTCAGCCTCGGGTCTATATTGGAATCCATAGCTCTGGAAGACCATTTTGCAGTTTTAGGCGACTTTAATTTCCATCTTGAGTCAAGCAGTGACACAGACACTGCATGTCTCCTAGCGGACATGGAAATACTAGGTCTTTATCAACGCATCTCTGTCCCTACCCATGATGCTGGTCACACTCTCGACGGCATTTTTACCAATATTGAGACGCTACATATTGCAGATGTCCTCCCCTTGGCATGGACCGATCATCACGCCATTATAAGTCATTTAGCTATTCCTGACGCCTCTAAAAGGAAGGCTGTTAACAATAGCCCCAAACAGGTGAGAGCATGGAAGGACATAAAGGTGGGGACGCTGACCACATCCCTGGCTAGAACATTGACACTGCTGTCAGATGACCCTACTGTCGCCACAAACCAGTTCAATAACTGGCTTAATCAGGCCACACTTGAGCTAGCGCCCGTAAAATCTATCTCCCAGAATCGAGCCTCTCCTAGTGCTCCTTGGTTCTCAGATGAACTCAAAAAACAGAAACAATTAAATAAACAAAGAGAAAGACTCTGGCGGAAGCGCTACGACCCAGAAAGCAAATCATCATACAAAGATTCACTGGCCCGGTACAAACAGATGATCGCAGAGGCGAAAAAAGCCTATTATGCAGCTCAAATTGAGACTGCCAAAAACTCATGTAAAGAGTTATTCGACATTACTAAACGCTTGTCGGGTGGCATGCACGATCTTACACCACCTCCCTCACAACATCTTTGCGACGCCTTATCTGATTTTTTTTTAAAAAAATTAATGACATCTATCAGGCTTTTTCTTCAAACACGGACACTACTCCGCTATCCTTGTCTTCCTCCTCACGGGATAACACACTGACCCGTTTTGTCGATCTTACTATGGATCAGACAAGGAGCATTATCTTAAGGATTAAATCAGGTTCAGCTCTGGATCCGTGTCCGCTTAAAGTTCTTATGCCAGTTATGGACACGTTGATACCGGTCATAACCCATGTTTGCAATACCATGTTTAGCTCCGGAATTTTCCCGGCGTCTTTGAAACATACGTTGGTCAAACCTCTTTTAAAGAAAGTCAAATTGAATAAAGATGACCTGAAAAATTATCGTCCGATAGCCAGTCTTCCTTTTCTGGCCAAGGTAACAGAAAAAGCCATGAATCAGCAGCTGTCGGAATTTGTGGAGCAGCACCAGTTGCTCGACAACACCCAGTTCGGATTCCGCAAATGTCATGGCACGGAAACTGCTCTCCTAAAGGCTGCGGACGATATCAGAGCCATACGAGACCAGGGGGGGACAGCAGTCTTGGTACTGCTGGATCTTTCGGCGGCCTTCGACACGGTCGACCATAAGATCTTAGTCGACCGTGTCGAACGACTGGGGGTCCAGGAAACTGCGTTGGACCTGCTCGTATCGTTCTTGGCCAACAGATCACAGGCAGTATCTCTAGGACCCTATCAATCATCGAAGGTGTCTCTGCCGTGTGGGGTCCCTCAAGGCTCATCCCTGAGTCCGACACTATTCAATATCTACGTGTCGGACCTTGCTAGTGTCATCAAAGCATTTGGGATGAGCCTGACCTCCTACGCTGATGACACCCAACTGGTACTGGCTATCAAAGGGGACGGTGAGGAAGTGGCCAATCGATTCACGACTGGAATGACGGCAATAGGTGACTGGATGGCCACGAACTGTCTGAAACTTAATTCAGAAAAGACTGAAGTGGTCATCTTCGGTCACCTTTCTCCGGGCTGGTCACCTGTCTGGTGGCCACCATCTTTCGGTCCTCTGCCTAGTCCAGCCAGCAAAGTGAGAAATCTAGGCGTCACTTTTGATGTTGGCCTCAATTTTATGGCACATGCTAATAAAACTGCGGCCACAGCTCATATGAAATTGAGATTGATCAGGAAAATATTACCTTTCTTACCGAACACTGCCGGGAAAACACTGGTCAGCTCACTAGTCCTGTCCTCCATGGACTATTGCAACGCCTTATTACTAAAGGCCCAAGTCCGAGTGATAAATAGGATGCAGTCAATCCAAAATGCAGCTGCACGAATGTTGGCTGGGATCCCCAAGTTTGCACCAGTCGCAAATACCATCAGGGATCTCCATTGGCTCCCGATGCGCAGTCGTATTAAATTTAAATCGCTGTGTATCGTCTATAAGTCACTCAATAATCAGGGTCCCCATTTTCTCAAACAGAATCTTCTACATTATGTTCCAACCCGATCCCTTCGGTCCTCTTATCAGAACCTTTTGACTGTGCCTCGCACTAGAACAGTCACATGGGGCGACAGGCGTTTCCTTGTCGCCGCCCCGAAACTTTGGAACACCCTTCCTGCACACATCCGGGCAAGTCCATCCTTGTTCACATTTCGCAAACAGCTAAAGACGTGGTTATTTGACCAATAGCCTTTTTTTCTTCATTACCCCAGTTTGCTGATCTATGCCCTTAATTAGCGCCGAGACGCCCACGGGTATTCGCCGCGCTGTATAAATGTCAATAATAAATAAATAAATAAATAAATAAAGTATGATTAGTGCTTCAGAACGAAAAATTAGGCCACATTTTGAGTGACTTCTCAAATCCTCTTCTATTTCCTAAAAAAAATTCTGACATGCAGTCTCCCAAGATGGCCACCAGAGACAATGGATCCCAAATGTAGCCCAAATATCACCCAGATGTAGCCCAAGAATTGCCCAATGACAGAATGTCCCAGAGTGTTCTAAAGAACAGCTAGAGCGCTAACAGTCTTACTTATGACAAAAGTATGGCACACCAGAAGCCATCTTGATTGGAATGAAGTGGTAAGTCTGAAAACATTTAATTTAAAAAGAAACAAAATGAGGGGGTTCATTTTGCCATAGAAAGTATGATTAGTGCTGCAGAAAGAAAAATGAGGGCACATTGTGAGTGACTTCTCAAATCCTCTTCTATTTCATTAAAAATTTCTGACATGCAGTCTCCCAACATGGCCACCAGAGACAAAAGAGCCCAAATGTACCCCAAATATCACCCAGATGTAGCCCAAGTATAGCCCAATGACAGAATGTCCCAGAGTTTTCTAAAGAACAACTAGAGCGCTAACAGTTCTACTTATTACAAAGGTATGGCACACCTGAAGCCATCTTGATTGGAATAAAGTAGTAACTCTTAAAACATTTAATTTAAAAAGGAACAAAATGAGGGGGTATATTTTGCCATAGAAAGTATGATTAGTGCTGCAGAAAGAAAAATTAGGGCACATTTTGAGTGACTTCTCAAATCCTCTTCTATTTCATTAAAAAAATTCTGACATGCAGACTGAAACATGCACTTTGAACACCAGCAGCAGACTTCCCTGGTGAGCAGTAGCTTTACTACAGTGATCTAATGAGCAACTAGAGTGCTAACATTCAGAATTTATGGCAAATGTGTGACACATCTGAAGGCCTTCTTGATGGAACCAAAGAAAAAAAGCATTGAAAATGCAATAGATCTCGCCCTCGTTTAAGTTAAAGCCATTCTGTTTGTAATGAGGTGGCTTTTTAGCTTTGCTTTTATTAGTGTTTTTAAAACTTTCATGTAAATAACATGCATATGTATGCATATATGTATATGTATGTATGCATTTATATTTGTATTTATATAGATATGCAGATTATATATGTTTATATATGTATGTATATATATATACACACATACATATATATAAATGCATATGCATATATATGCATATATATATGTGTATATGTGTGCGTGTAGAGAGAGGTAGAGGTGTAGAGGTAGAGAGGTAGAGACTAGTAGAGAGAGAAGGAGAGAGAGGTAGAGAGGTAGAGAGTAGAGAGTGAGTAGTAGAGAGTAGAGTGAGTAGTAGAGAGTAGTAGAGAGCAGTAGAGAGAGTAGCAGAGAGTTCGTAGTAGAGAGTAGTAGAGTGAATAGTAGAGTGAGTAGTAGAGAGTAGTAGAGAGTGAGTAGTAGAGAGTAGTAGAGAGTAAGTAGTAGAGTGAGTAGTAGAGAGCAGTAGAGAGTGAGTAGTAGAGAGTAGTAAAGAGTGAGTAGTAGAGAGTAGTAGAGAGTGAGTAGTAGAGAGTGAGTAGCAGAGAGAGAATAGTAGAGAGAAGTAGAGAGTGAGTAGTAGAGTGAGGAGTAGAGAGTAGTATAGAGAGAGTAGTAGAGAGTGAGTAGTAGAGAGTAGTAGAGAGTGAATAGTAGAGTGAGTAGTAGAGAGTGAGTAGTAGAGAGTAGTAGAGAGAGAGTAGTAGAGAGTGAGTAGTAGAGAGTAGTAGAGAGTGAGAAGTAGAGAGTGAGTAGTAGAGAGTAGTAGAGAGAGAGTAGTAAAGAGTGAGTAGTAGAGAGAGAGAAGTAGAGAGTGAGTAGTTGAGAGTAGAGAGTAGTAGAGCGTGAGTAGTAGAGAGTAGTAGATAGTGAGTAGTAGGGAGTGAGTAGTAGAGAGAGAGTAGTAGAGAGTAGTAGAGTAGTAGAGAATGAGTAGTAGAGAGTGAGTATTAGAGAGTAGTGGAGTAGTAGAGAGTAAGTAGTAGAGAGTAGTGGAGAATATTCCAAAGTTTGTGTGTATACATCTATGAATCACTGAGTGGGTTTTTAGATACTTGTACTGCTGTAACAATGTATGATACTCTGTATTTTACAAAGAGTGATGAAAGATTTTACTAGTGTATGAAAAGGTGTATGTGATTGTCACATGGATGATGTCATCAGTGATGTCATCAGTGATGTCATTTGAGATGTCATCAGTGATGTCACTGACCATGTCATAAATGATGTTATATGTGACATCATCAGCAGTGGATTGCGGGGCGCGAAATATAGTTAGTACAACTAACTATATAGGAGCAATGTCAATGGTTTTGTATGAGTGAAATGTCCAGCTAACTATAACACCCCTACAACTTATAGTTTTTTTAGTGACTTTTAAAGGTTTTTTAAATGCTAATTCCTTACTATATAAGGCCTGAAACCTATGGTTTTTTTCAGTGAATATATATATATATATATATATATATATATATATATATATATATATATATATATATATATATATATATATATATTACCTACTGGCGGTCGCCAGTAGGTATATATAGTTAGGATTTTTTCTCTATGGGATTTTTGAAAATTCTATGTCTAATAACTTTGGCGTTTGTGGACGGAATTGGCTGAAATTTTCTGGAAAATGGAACATTTTGTTTCTGAGCAGCCACTGGAAATTTGGGGGGAGTTGGTCCAGGGGGGGCCGAGAAAAAAGGGGGGTCCCAAAACGTGTTTTTAACATTGAGTTTTCCATAGGGCGGTTAGCCTCACTTTTAGCCCGAACGGCTGAATGGATTTGCACGAAACTTGGCAAAATTGTAGGGATTGGTAGCCCGATGTGCCTTTTGTAGGTCTTAATATATGTGCTGCAGTGGATTTTGAGAAAATAACGTTCAAAAAAAGATATATATCTGTAAGCGCGGACCAGGCAGCGCCCCGGTACGCGTACTTGACGCGTAACGGAACTTCGCGTAGCGAAGTTGATTGGCTCTGTGGTGTCTGTCAACATTCTAAACAGTCCGGAGCGGCCGCCATCTTGTCTCTCGGTAGGATCGAGAGACAAGAGGAGGTCAAAAGCGAAGGGGCAAATGACCTTAAGGGGGCATAGTAGATACTCCCTGACCCCCTAGGTTTGATGTGGAGGCTTTAAAGGGGCCCCGCTAAGCAAAAAAAAAAAAAATTTTTTTTTGTTTTTTTTCGTGGTTAGCGCCCGGTACGCGAACCGGGAAGCGTACTGGGGAGCGTATCACAATAAAAAATGAATGATAGACTTTTCAAATGCTGTATGTTAATTGATTGTTGGTTTTGTTGATTATTTTTTTTTTTTTTAATTTTTTTTATTGTGTTTCATAATTTATTAAACTTTCTAACATTTCATTGTCAGAAATTTCATAATCATGGAATATAGATTGTAGTCTCTGAGGTTGTAAAATGTCCTCATTTGCAAGGAGGTTATCTACTGCTTGCACACATTGCAGTAGTTCTTGGTCCCATGTTTCATCCATAAATTCAATCTCATTTGGATCAATGATTTCTGTGTTGGACTCTGGAAGGACAATTTCAAATGAAATGTTTTGTTCACTTTCCATTTTTCCTGAAATTTGCATAAAAAAAATATATATTAGTAGAGGTAGGGCACTGTTGGGATTAATTTTAGATAGGCAGTTTTTATCAGAGAATTTATCTTTGGGCAGTGTATAGTATCAGAGTGGAAGTAGGAATATAAAAAAGTGTATCTAAATTTATAAGTACTACAGAGGGATAGTATATAACTAACAGAAAAAGTTTGCCATATTAACTTAAAGTGCACAATATACTTCAGTTTTAAAAATAACAACTTACCTTTAAAAAGAAGTTGAAGTTATTAATGAAAATCCAAATGAAATGTACACCAGGAAGTAGTAGTCAAAATGGCTGTGTTTCCTTCTCTTCCTTTATATATATTCGGGTACATAACCAATCAAATATCATGTAAAAAAAGTAGAAAATGAAAGTAACATTTTAATTGGTTGTCAATTCCAACACTTCAGATGTGTTTTGTGAAGTAATTTACCTCACGGTATTTAGAGAGGACTACAGGCTAAATGGCTAAATGGAATTCCAATCAAATTTGTGAAAATGGTAGGGATTGGTATGTAGTATGAGTTATTCTATATTTGGTGAAATTGTCTCCAGTGGCTTTTCTGTGAACTACTTTCCCACCTTTTTTGATGGTGCGCTTCCCAGGAAGCGACCCGGTACGCGAACCGGTGAGCGCCCTGGTACGCGAACCTTAAGCGTAACGGGAGTTCACCATTTTGTGTTTCGGTCGAATTATGATACAAGATGGAGGGCAAATAATGTTCAGAATGGGTAGAAGGGGGCACGGTAGACTTATCTTGACCCCCTAGGTTTTGTGAGGGTGGCTGAGGAGGCCCATATGTGCGGAAAAAGAAACATTTTTTTTTAAAATTTCGCGAGGTTAGCTCCCGGTACGCGTACCGGGTAGCGCACCAGGGAGCGTATTTTGTTGAAAATTAGTGAAAATAGTTAGAGTAAAAAAATAATTGTGAGTGATTAGATGTAGGGTAGCTCTGAGAAGAGCTTTTGGGTTTATGGTACATTTAGGTACTTATAAGTAGGTACCAATGCACATTTTTAAATTCAGAGTGAAAACTCTGTTGCCCTCATCTGAGAAGTGAACTCCATCTCCTCTGTAGATATCTTGCATGTAGTAACGCAAGTTATTGTTGTACAGGGAGCCCATTCCATGGTCTCTCATGTAAGCTGAAACAGATTTGTTTACATGCTTCCTCGACTTCTCAATTTGTGGACAAAATTGGTTTGACCACCTCCATTTCTGTCTTTGGCATATATTTGAATATACCAAGGCAGTCTGAGGAAAAAGTGCCATTAATTGCTCAAAGGTGTCCTTTAAAAGCATTTCCAGACCTACACCAGTCAAAGTGCCCAAGTCATTACCTCCACAGTGCACAATTAACAGGTCAGGTTTTGGCAAATGCATAAAGGTTTTCACCAATGGTATCAATTGGTGACATTTTAATCCTCTCTGGCCAAACCACTTAATTTCCACATCTTGTAAATTGAGGTTAGGTAAATTCCTGCTTTCAACGTACCTTTGAGCCCAGTGAATATAACTATGACCAACAATCCAGACAGAAAACATGGTGAGAGAAGGTTCTCCTGCAGTCAGATGAAGTGTGGCAATGAAATGGCAGTTGAAAAAATGTGAGTTTGAAATGAAAAAAACTGTGGAGTTTCTGTGTTCATGAAGTAGTAACAGTGATTGGTGGATTTTGATTGATGAAAACAGAAAGTTAGGGTGTAGAGATGTGTTCTTTGAAAGATGTATTTTGAGTGGTCAATAAAAAATCATTAAATGAAAGAAAGCACTGGATATGCAGGTGCACTGAGAGTTCAGAGTTCAATTGCAACATTGTTGTGTGAATTTGCAAACACCAGAGTTTCTCCAAGAGGTGGTTGCTATGGAAAATAGGCAGAAAGGGCAGAGGGGGAAGGGTTTTCATTTGAAAAAAAGTGAGGGAAGAGTTTTGATTGGGTGACATGAGAAATATGTGTGAAGAATTACACCATTTCTGTGCTTTTGATAGCTGCAGACTCTGGAGTGCATACCTTTTGCTCTGCTGAAGACAAATTGGTGTGTTTCTGAGACTGTTTTCAAACTCAAAGTATTTGCTAAGGTGAGAAAATATTTCTTTACTTTAGATAGAGAATAGTGTGCTTTAAGGAGAAAATTATGATTTATGTGGCGCAATTTGCTAGTAAATATGCTCTCACATGTGCATGGAAATTTTTGATTTTGAATGTTTCTGTTATATAGCCATGTTAAAAGTGACTCAACCATGCTGGAAAGTCAATCAAAAAATGATTTCATGTGTTTTAATGACATTTTAAGTCATTTTCTGATGTGCAGTGTTTAGAAATTATGATTTGAAAATCGTTTTTGTGGAAAAGGAATTGTTTTTAAAATCATGACAAGGAAATAATGGTGTATGGTTATTTATAAGGCAATTGACTGTCCTTGATGTTATTTTTCTCATTTTAGTGTAAGACCTTTCTCTGTGGCGCAAATTGCTTGTAAATATGCTCTTACATGTGCATGAAAATTTTAATTATCAATGTTTGTGTTACATAGCCATGATAAAAGTGAACCAACCATGCAGGAAAGCCAATAAAAAAACGCTTTCATGTGTTTCAATGACATTTTAAGTCATTTTCTCATGTGCAGTTTTTTGAAATTATGATCTGAAAATCGTTTTTGGGAAAAAGGAATTGTTTTTAAATTCATGAGAAGGACATAATGGTGTATGGTTCTTTATAAGGCAATTGACTGTCCCTGATGTTATTTTTCCCATTTTAATGTCAGACCTTTCTTTGTGGCGCAAATTGCTTGTAAATATGCTCCCACCTGTACATTGAAAATTTTGATTTTGAATGTTTATGTTACATAGCCATGTTAAAAGTGACCCTACCATGCAGGAAAGCCAATCAAAATACGCTTTTATGTGTCTTAAGGACAATTTAAGTAATTTTCCCATGTGTAGTGTTTTGAAGTTATGATTTGAAAATCGTTTTTGAGGTAAAGGAATGTTGTTAAAATTTATGTTCGCCATATGCCCCCAAATTTCTTTCTCAGGGTTGCAGCAGGGTGTTCTTGAGACACCCCTGCACTTTTGGAATAAATTCCTAATTTGTGATGAGCAAATTGTTAATCGCAAATTGCACCTTCATTTATATGAGCCTCCTAGCCCATGGAAATGAATGGGTAATTTGCAATTAGCAATTTTCTCATCGCAAATTTGGAATGGTAAAGAATCGCTATTTATTCCTTAAAATTCGCTTTTTTGGAAATGCAAAATAGTTATATGATACATATGGCGGTTGATGTCTAACAAGATAAGAAGCTTATGGATACATTTATGATGACTGGTGCAATGAAGTAGAAATCACTTACTTCATTGGTAGGCCTTTACAATAAATTATCTCCTCTGTATTCTTCATCAAGCATAACTTTAATCTGCAATCCTGAGTAGGCCTCACCTTAAACAAACCTCTGGATAGGCCACATCTTATTGTCATCCTGATTTAATCATTTATAATTCTAGGGACAGATTTATGATAGGTGTATACCTCTTTTGTGCCACTTAGAAAACATTGTCCATGGGAAAATGATTTAAAATGTCATTAAGACACATGAATGTGTTTTTTTTAAACGTTTGCAATTTTTTTGGGTCACTTTCAACATGGCTATGTGTCTGAAACAGTCAAAATCTAAATTTGCAATGCACTGGTGGGAGCATATTTACAAGGAATGTGCTTCATGGGGAAAGGTCTTATAATGTAATATGGGAAAAATGACATTAGAGATACTGAAATGCCTTATAGAGAAGCATACACCATTATGTCCTTGTCATAAATTTGCAAACCATTACTTTTCCCCAAAAACGATTTTCAAATTATATTTAGAAAACAGTGCACATGTGGAAATTACTTAAAATGTCAATAATTCAAAAAATAGTGATTCCTTAAATGCAATGTATAAAAAAAAAATATGTAAAAAATGATATTAAGGATTTGGAAACTACCACCAACTTGTAGTTTGTGGTAATTTGCGAATTCTTTTCAAAAAGCATTTTTTTTTTAAAAAAAAAAAGGTCCCATATGACGCCCATACATACCATTAGGGCATGTAGGTGTGCCATGTGCTCCCAAATTTCTTTTTCAGGGGTGCAGCAGGGTGTTCTTGAGATACCCCTGCACGCTTGAAAAAAATCCTATTTTGTGATGAGCTAATTGCTAATCACAACTTGCAACATTAATTCCTATGAGCCTCCTAGCCTATGGAAATGAATGGGTAATTTGCAATTAGCAATTTGCTCATTGCAAATTAGGAATAGTAAAGAATCGCTATTTATTCCTTAAAATTTGCTATTTATAATATGTAAAATATTTTGATGATACATATGGCAGTTCATCTGTAACAAGATAAGAAGCTTAGGGATAGATTTATGATGAGTGGCGCATCCCCAGGGATGTGACAGTCATCCTGCGCCACTGTTCCGCCACCCATGGTGTGCTGCATTTACAATGCGGCGCAGCATGGGGCAAAAAAGGCACAGATGCGTGACGCATCTGTGCTGTAAAGGTGGCGCATTGCTGGAGTTGTATCGTAAGTGCGATGCAGCTCCAGCAAGGATCAGGGGTGCCCCATCTATACAATGCTGCGTCAAGACCTATGCCAGCTTCAAGCAGGTGCAGGGTTTTGAAGCAGCTTTCTCCTATCTGATTGTAAATGCGGCACACCATGGGTGGTAAAGCAGTGGTGCACATTAACTGGTGCATGCCTGGGGATGTGCCATTTAATATAAATCTGCACTTTAACATTTGAGTATGTGCAGGGGACACAGAGTCGTTGAGGCTTATCCAAGGTTAAGAACAGATGAGTCCTGTTCAGTGAAAAATTAGACATAGGCTTCACCTGCTCAGCATCGCTGGACATGGCTAAATAATAGCTGCAAAATGTTACTCTTGTTAAATAATTTTACTATTATAATCTGTGAGATTTGTCTCTTACTCTGCAACATCTCATTGTTGTTGTCTTTCTTTAAAGATAAAGACAACCTCAACATGAGCGACAATCTGCAATCAGTTGATTTTGACCTCATCATTGAACTTGTAATTGAAACATCAGTGGATGTTGATCCATTGGATGATTTAAATCCTGAGGATGAAGAAGAGCGTGATGAGGATGCAGATTTGTCCGAATTATATGATATAGGATGGGAAGCTGACCTGCTTGAGCCTTTGGAATTATAAACATTTATTTTTAAAATTTATAATCAATAAAAAGTAAAAAGGTAAACCGTTTAATTTAAAAATAAGGACACCTTCAAAAACAGGTTATGTGTAGTGTCTTCAATAAAATATTAAAATATGCTCATAAAATTAGATCAGATTCACATATAAAATAGCATAGGTAACATAAATATAAATCTCATTTCTTTTCTGCTACTTCTGTATTGTAAATTTGCAAGGACTAAAAAATCTTCTATTTAAAATGTCAAGTAGTGTGTTATGTTTTTGATCACTATTACTGATTTACTGTTTGATAATATTTTTTTATTAACATTTTTATTATATTTTTCCTCAGATTCAACTATGCCTACAAAAATAAGAGAGATGAAGGCTGCAAAACGTCAAAGACAGCAGGAGAAAAAAAAAATGCAGCAGTCCTCTAACAAAAAGATTTCTCAAGCGATGAAGAAAGCACCGGGTAAGAGCTCTAAATATTTCATAAAAAATATTTCTAATAAAAAAAATATTAGTACAGAAAATGTTTCAATCCATAACAACACAAGTAAATCAAATGGAAAGAAAAGGACAAATGAAAATGTTACTGCTAGAGCAAGAGATAAATCTGTGCATGATAGTAGAAGGAAACAACAGTTTACGGAGATTCGTAAACGAATGTTCCGTAACAGGATAATTGGCAATTTGTTAAAAAATATTAAGAAAGGTCAACAGAAATTAGTTTTTTATAGGAGAAAAAAAAAAGTTGAGAAAGTTATTGATCAGGCTTTTGAAATTAAACGTAAGTTATTTATTTTGATAATCAATAGAATTAGGAAGCTAAACAAGGCAATTTTTGATTTCAAAAGAAATAGTAGATGGAAGAGAATAGTTAATCGTAGTAATTTTTGTGAAGTTTTTTCTGGAGAATGGATACATAGTTCAAGCTGTGAGGCATTTTTTAATGAAGAGAGTTATTTCCAGGATAATGATTTGGTGCATGCAGTTGACATCAGTGGTCGTGCTTATGAAGTGAAAGATGGTTGTCCAGTTGAAAAAGAAAAACTTGTGACAACAGAGGCAGAAGAGTTGTTAGGTAATGAGGTTTTAGGAAGACGTGCTAAGGGTCCTGTGTACACCTGGAAGTGTAGTAGTATTTGCAGTGTGCGACAGGATTCCATCAATTTGCTTTGTGATTTTGTACGGTCATTTAACAAGAAAAGTTTGAAGCAGAAAATGAGGTTGTTGCAAGAATTAGATCCTTGCAGAGTGAGAGAAGTGACAGGTTTGCATGGTCATTCACTGGCTTGTCTTTCCAGGAGAGTATGCCAGAGTGTTTTTCATCATTTCAGGATGCTAGCAGTGCATCATAACAAAGTGAGGAAGTTAGTTAGACTGTTGTATTATGCTAAGAGTCCAGCAATTATGCTGAAACAATTATGCGCTGCTCTTCTGCATGGTTCTGAAATAGATGTGAGGAATATATGTGAAGAAATTGAGTTTTGTTACTTTGGAAGTAAAGAGGAGAATGTTGAAATTGAGCAAGAAATAGAGGGTCATTTGGAAGATACTGTACATGTTTCCAGTACAGATAATTTCCAGAGGGAAATTGCGACGTTTGACATGAAATCAAGTGAGAGGCCTAATTTCACTTGTGTGTGTTGTCGACGCACTTATTATAAGAATCAGACTAAGTTAGTGGATTTATATGCAAAAAGTGAAAGGGAAAATAATAGTGAATGGAAGGATTTTGCAACATACTTGATGGTAGAAAATTGTTTTGATTTGGGATTGGATCAACGTGTGTGTACTTATTGTTGTAACAAATTAAAACAAAACCAGATGCCGGCTAGAGCAGTTCATAATAATCTGGAATTGGTTGAGATTCCTTCTGAATTGAAGGATTTAAATACTTATGAATCTATTTTGATTCAAAGTATCCATCCCTTTCAGGCTATTGTAAGAATGGAGCCAAAGACAGGGAAATTGCCTCCATCAGATTTACAGAGAGGATTAAAGGGAAGAGTTGTTTATTTGCCTCTAGATTTGAAGAAAAACATTAACACAATTGGAGTAGAAAAAGTGGAAGAGGAACCTCTGGTTATCTTAGTTAATGGGGTTCCGACAAAGAATAAGAAAATATGGCAAGATTTAGTAGATGTTAGGAAAGTTAAAAAGGCAACATTGTATTTGAAAAAAAATAATAAATACTATAAGAATGTATATGTTGAAGAAGAGGAAGTAAGTGAGGAAGAGGATAGCGATTTGTGTGCTGGTCAAATTGAGAAAGTAGAACCCTCTACTAGTGAGGAAATATATGAACATTATAGTGTTCATCCTTTGCATTCAAAGGAAGTCATGGGGAATGCTATTGAGTTGTTTCAAATGAAACAAGCCAAAGGGAGTCCCATTAGTGTTTGGGAGGAAAGTTTGGAAGCTCGGTGTTTCCCACAGCTTTTTCCAACAGGTCAGGGAGGAAGATATGATGAGCGACCTCATCAAATTCCTGCTTCTGAATACCGGACTTTGCGATTGTATGCAGGAGATGCTAGGTTTCGACAATGCATTCCTTATTTGTTTCATCTCCTGTTTGAAAGCGATCTGTCTGGACTGTCATATGCAGTGAACCACATCTTGAAAAGTGGTATACACATGCAAAACATCTCGGCAAGTGATTTTATGGATAAAGTGAATGTCCAAGATAGTATTTTGGATTCTCACCTGATTAATCTCATGGCGTGTCAGCGTGGTACTAATGAGTACTGGTACCGTCGTCATGGTGATTTAAAATGTATGCTGAGGAACTTAGGTACTCCCACATGGTTCCTCACTCTGAGCTGTGCCGAGTATGGCTGGGAAGACTTACTTGAATTTCTACGAGAGGCAAATGCTAACGTAGAAAACATCGAATTCAAGACACCCGGAGAACTGTGCTCTTTGGATCCAGTCAATGTATGTAGGTACTTCAATCATAGATTTGAAGCTATGATGTCTTTCATCATGAATAAGAAGAATCCACCTCTTGGAGAGGTGTTGGATTTCTTCTGGAGAAAGGAGTACCAAGCAAGAGGTGCTCCTCATATACATATGTTGCTGTGGATCAAGGATGCACCTAAATTTGGAACGGATCCAGATGACTCAGTGATGAGTTTCATCCAACAGTATTCTACGTGTGCTGTTCCAAACGCAAAGGAGAAGAAAAGCCTAAGAGAAAAAGTTCTGCGTTTCCAAAGCCATCGATGTGGAAAGTACTGCCGTCGTAAATTCCGAAACAAGGACAAGTTCTACACTAAATGTCGTTTCGGCTTTCCACGACCGGTGATTTCTAAAGGAAGAGTAAACAGTTTGATGTCTTCGCTGCGACACAATGTCATGAAGAAATCACCTAAAAACACTTACAATTTGAAGAGGAACGAAGAGTCCAAGTACATCAACGACTACAACCCGGTGATTTTGTCCATGTGGAATGCTAACATGGATATACAGTTTGTGGCTGATAACTGTATGGCTGTGGCTCGGTATGTGACGTCTTACATCACCAAAAAAGAGAAGACAGAATTGAAGGATATGTGGGAGGACATTTCCCATGAAAAGAGCCTCAGCAAGAAGTTGTACAGTTTCAGTCTGAAGATGTTGTCGCATCGAGAAATCGGAGCGTACGAATGTTCTGACCGGTTGTCTTCAGCAAGTCTCTATGCCAAGTCCAGGAGTATCGTTTGGGCGAGTCTTGGTCTTGCTGCAACGCGTAATCGAGTTCTCAAACCTGTGCGGGAAATTGAGTATTTGGCGGAAAAGGAGCCAAACAGTACCGACATTTTGAAGACAAACATGTTGGATACATATTATCCAAATCGAAGCAGTCACCTAGAGAATGTTTGTCTGTATGAGGTTCTGCAAAATTACATGTTCAAGAGGAACATCAAAGAAGATACTGAGAAAGGAGTGTATGCTGTAATAGGAAGTGAGGGATGTCTGGTGAAGCAAAGAAAATGCCACTTGATAAACCATCGAAAATTGAGTGGCGAATCTCCTGAAAAAAAGGAGTTTTTCTATTTAGCACTTTTGCAACTTTTCAGGCCTTGGCGTGCAGAAGAGGAACTGCTTGGAGATTTCCTCTGTTATGAAGACTCTTTCAATGCCGCCAAGGAGACCATAGAATGTCCTGCTTTTCCCAAATATGTAGAAATGTTGAATGCGGAAATTGAGCAGGAAGCAACGATTGCAGCCGAGATTGCCAGAGACAGTTCTCAGGACAGTCAGAGTTCTGCTTCATTGAGTCAGGATCCACTAGGAGGACCTCTTATTGAAAATGAAGCTGCCACTGCTATGAATGAGGTGGAAAGAGCCATGGCACATGCTCAAGAGGATGCGGTTAACTTAGAAGAGTTGGAAAGGCAACTCAACGTTGAGCAGAGGAAAATATATGACGAAGTTACCATGCAAATTGATCATGGATTAAGTCATGATAAGAAAGAGTGCTCATGTACGTCGTTGAAGCCTGTCCGACTGTACGTGAGTGGAGAAGCGGGAACTGGAAAAAGTTTCCTCATTAAAGCAATTTCATGCTATTTGCAGGAAAGGACAGAGTCATCGCTGTCTTGTGTTGTCACTGCTCCAACTGGACTGGCAGCACATAATATTAAAGGGATTACTTTACATCGTTTACTGATGCTGCCAGTGGAGCATGACAACAAATTAGAATATCACAAGCTATCTGGAGATGCTTGTTTTGAAGTTTCAAGAATCTTGAGGAAAATGAAACTTCTTATCATTGACGAAGTAAGCATGGTTTCCAATGTCATGCTTGCCTTTGTGCATTTGAGGATGCAAGAAGTTCTCAAAACAGAGTATGATGTGTTATTTGGTGGCAAACACATCATTGTTTTCGGAGATCTTCTGCAGCTGACACCAGTGAAAGGGCAACCTGTGTTCAAAATGCTCACGCATGAAGATACCAGGAAGTGCCTAGGCAGCATTGGCAACGTCAATATATGGTTAAACTTCAATTATGCTGAACTGCATGAAAATATGCGTCAGGCAAAGGATGAAGTTTACAAGACTATTCTACAAGATGTTAGAATTGGAAAAGTGACCGAGCATGGAAAAGAAGCTTTACATGCACGATTACTGTCAAATTTATATCCAGAACAAGATGTTGTGCCTGAGAATATTTTTCAGAAAATTACTGATAAGAAATCTGGAATATGTTTGATGCCAACTCTTGCAGAATGTGCCAAATTTAACAACAAAATGTTGCATTTAGAAAAGCAAGAGATTGTGAAAGTGGAAGCTATTGATAGAGTAGAGCATATGGGATCAACAATTATTTTGTCTGAGAATCTGAAATCAAAATTGGATTCATTAGAGAAGACTATATCTAAAACTGCAGGTTTTGAAAAGACTCTGAATGTGTGCTTGAACTGCCGTATAATTTTAAGAAGGAATTTACATGTTGAAAGAGGTCTGGTAAATGGATCAATGGGTAATGTTGTTGATTTTGTGAAATACAGAAATAGAGATGGAATTGAATTTTTAAAAATTAAATTTGATGGCATTGAGGAAGTACAGCTAATTGCTCGTTGTTCTGCTAGATTTTTGCTTGTAAAAGACTTATATGTTCGCCGTAAGCAGTTCCCTGTTTGCTTGGCATATGCGGTGACAATTCATAAATCGCAAGGTTTAAGTGTAGACACTGCATTGGTGAATATTGGCAGTTCTGTGTTCAAGGAGGGTATGGCATATGTGGCATTGTCACGAGTTAGAACTTTATCGGGATTGTACTTGATTGAGTGTGATGTCAGAAACATTTGTGCAGATCTAGATTGTGTTAAGGAATACAATAGGTTAAGAAGAGAGTATGCGCCACATTTGCCTCAGTTTCCTTTGTTTGAGAAACGTCTGGTAGGCCGGAAACGAAGAAATGAGAACAATACTGGGGAGGTTGTAGCAAAAAGACAAAAAGTGAATGAACCTAAAATTACAAGCAGAAACAAAGAGGATTCTGTTGAAGATGTTGTTGGTTTTCAGTTTGAAAACAGTTCTGGTGTCAACTGCTATGCTAATGTAGTAATGAATGTTTTGTTTTCTCTAAAAAATGTAAAAGAAGAGATTGTGGTCAATTCTGATCAAAGATTTTGCAGTTTGTTGAATTCTGTGTTAGAGAAATGTAGCACAGATAGAACAAAAATAGAAAGTGTGTCTGAAATTCGAAACCTGTTAGACAGATGTTCAGGGCAAACACAATTCTCTCAAAATATTCAGCAAGATTGTCAGGAGTTTTTAATGTATATGCTTGATGTATTACATGCTGAAGGTGTAGATGTAGATCAGCTGTTTGGGCTTTCTTATCAATGGCAGCATGACTGCGAGAACTGTATGGTATCAAGTACTACTAGTGTAGACTCAGAAAGATTTATATATTTAACTTTGCCAGACAGTAAATCAGTCTCCTTTAATAAGCTAGTAAAAGCTGCTAATCACAGCATGGAGTGTAGCCAATGTAAATCTGAAATGATGTCCACATTATTTATACGAACATATGGCCAGTACGTCATTTTAATGTTCCAACGATGTAGGCCTGATGGAACAAAATTGACAACTTTAATAAAAAATTTTGTAGCTTCGCAGTTGTCAATATCAGGAAGGACTTTTGTAACTACAGCAATTATATATCATGACGGCCCTTCAATATCATCAGGACATTACACAGCTTATTTAAAGTCTAGAAATGGCTGGTCATTCTGCAATGATTCTGTTTTAATTTTCAAAAAAAAATTGCCGTATGACCTTAAAAACTCTTACCTGGTGTTTTTAAAACCAAAATTTTAGGAAAATAATCTCGGGATATGATCTGTGGAATTTCAAGAAGTTCTAATGGCTCCTACACAATTTGGCCTTGAGGATAAGTGTAGTTCAGAGACATAACTTCTAATCAAAGGATTGGACATCATGGAGATGTATGTGCACTTTAAATGAGTTCAGAAAAATTGTTTCTTTTCATAAGCTAATTGAAGCAGCCAATCAAAACATGGAGTAGAGGGAATGTAAGTCTGCAATGCTGTCTACTGTTTTACATTGCTTTGTGATTAAAAGTGATGTAGAGAATTAAATAATTGTAGTACTCATAGAGGTAGTGTAAGTCTGCTTCATATTAAGCAGTATCAGTGTCATAGGAAATGTAGAACATGACTGACCAAGAAGGGGAAGATATTACTATTCCAGGATTGTGAAAATGATCTTCAACATTTTAATTCTGAAAGTTGCGGAAATGCCAAATGATGGGATTGGCTTACAAGAAATCCAAGAGTTATAAATATCTCTGACTAGATTTGGCCTTGTGGAAAATAGTGGTAGAGAGCAAGAAGTCATTTATTGCATGTAACGTGTTTTTAAAAACGATGGAGGTTTTCTTTCAGAAAGTGGCGGGCTGAAAGTAATAACAGCACAAAAGAGTGTAAGCTGTTCATAGGACATCCTTGGACGTCATGGAAAGTAAGTTAACTTTAAGGAGTTCTGAATTTTATTTTCTGATGTTGTATGGGTTTTTTAAACACAATCATTTTGATTGTGTTTTTTTTTCCCCGCTGTTACATGATGAATACCTTCAAGTCACTGTTTTTAGTGAATTTTGATACATTCTGAGAACAGCAAAAATAAACCATTTAACATGTATAATTAATTCTGTACTGTTTGCATTTATGATGTATATGTAGAACTGTGTAGGAGGCATGGAGAAGGTGAGTTTTCTGTAAGTGTTAAATTTATTGTATGCAGTGCTGCACTTCTACGTATTCTTTCATATGCTGGACTACATCTGCACAATGAGATACCTAAGCCAAAGAAACACAAGTGATGTGATTGTGAAATGAGCAAAATAAATTGCACATATTTCAATTACATCACTTGAGTTTCCTATCATTACGAATCACATTGTGCAGATCAAGTTTAGGTCTGTCCAGGGAAACATAGGAGGTTTCTACTTTGTTGAAGAGTGCAGTGGACATGACTCACTTCATTAGTAGACTTTCACAGATATTATCTCCTCTGTACACTTCAACAAGTGTAAATCTCATCTTGAACTCTGAGTAGGCCTCACCTCAAACAAATCTCTGGATAGGAGACATGTTATTGGCATACTGAAGCGACACTTTTCTGAAACAAGAGCAATGCAAAAGATGCACCATGTTTTAAGATAGGCCTCACTTCATCTGCATCAAGATACTGTTAGTTTAAAATGTATATCTTTAGCATTGTGTAGAGGACCTGGAGAAGCAGAAGCTTC
This sequence comes from Lissotriton helveticus, assembly GCF_964261635.1. Lineage (NCBI taxonomy): Eukaryota > Metazoa > Chordata > Amphibia > Caudata > Salamandridae > Lissotriton > Lissotriton helveticus. The sequence continues at coordinate 247,541,213 of NC_136057.1, read as the reverse complement.
TGTCAGTGTCAAAGTTGTTGAAAAACTATTTGTCCTTCAATATTTTCCCTTGTCTTTTGTAATTTTTAAATACATATTTTAATTTTTTTTCAAATGTTGGTTCTCTCTTTCACAGATTGAAAGTATAGAAATAAAATGTGATTAATTTAACGGCAATTACAAGGTAAATAGTTGTACTCTTTTCGTTACATTTCTATCACATTCACCTACTATTAGATCCACTGCTTCACTTCTTTAATCCTCAGTTTCCTGCCTTTGCTACTTTCCTCATTCCTTTCTCTATTACCTATTTACTCAACTCCTTCCACTCTTTTTCTCAGTCCCTCTGTTCTCATAGTTCCTCAGTCTTGTTCACTCACTCCATCTCTATTACTCTTAGTGTCTGTGAATTACTTTCCCAACTTTTTTTTTTTGGGGACCGCTTCCTGGGAAGTTGCCCGGTTCGCAAACCAGCAGCGTTATGGCAGTCCACCATTTTGTGTTTCGTTCGAATCAAGATACAAGATGGAGGGCAAATAATGTTCAGAATAGGTAGAAGGGGGCACGGTAGATGTATCTTGACCCCCTTGGTTTTCTGAGGGTGGCTGAGGAGGACCATAGTTCTTCACTCTTGTTCACTCTCTCTGTTTCTATTAATGTCACTGTTTATGACTGATCAAAAAAATGTTTTTTAAAAAAGAACAGTAACTATAAGGGAAGGAAATAGACAGTTATGTTAAAAGAAAGACAGCTATAGGGAGTAAACTAACGATACTGTTACCTACAATCCACTGCTGTTGATGTTACTGACCATGTCATGAATGATGTAATATGTGAAATCATCAACAGTGGATTGTAGGTAACAGTATCCTTATTTTACTCCCTAGAGCTGTCTTTCTTTTAACATAACTGTGTATTTCCTTCCCTTATAGTTACTGTTCTTTTTTAAAAAATATTTTTTTGGTTAGCTTCCGGTACGCGTACCGGGTAGCGCTCCGGGAGCGAACTAAGAGAAATACAGGTTGGCAGAGTTCCAAATATTCTACCAATTTTTTTATAATGGGGAGTTAGTTCTGAAAAGAACTTTTTTTTTTATGTTTTTGTTGTTTTATATTTTTTTTAGTATTTTTTGAACATTTTTTTACTTTTTTTGTATTTTCTGAACGTTTTTAAAATTTTTTTGGTTTTTTTGGGGGGGGGGGGAAACAAAAACGATCCATTATAAAGGGCTCAACAGGAGCAAAAAAAAAAAAAGAATTTATTTTTTGGTGCGTTTTGTGCAAACATTAATATGATTTTGAATTGCTCGCAAAATCAAAGTGATGCTACTTTCTCTGTAGCAGATGAAAGCGCCACATTCCACGCACACTTGTTTTACGTGCCCAAACAACATTTGGATGTTTGCAATCACCTCCCTCGCCTCTGGTCCCAACACCTCTGGAACCACCGATCTTCTTGCCATTTGGAGGGGATGTTGTTGTTGGTCACGTAGCTGGGCAGCACTATAGTTATTTGGGTGCCACCTACTCATATGCCGATGCATAGTATGATTCCCATAACTATATTTTTTATCGGTGCCCCTTGACAATCTGTCACCGCATATGCGGCAAAAGACGTAACGAGCATTCACTTTCTTTTGCCCCTCAGGAATTCTGTAGAATTGCCAGATATAATTCTCCTGTCGATTGTACCTCCTGGGCTCCTCTGGCAAAAACTCATGCTCTTCCTCCTCTTCCTCCTCTTCCTGTTCTTCCTCTTCTTGCAGAATTACTTCTGCAGGTGGTCCTCTCTTTCTTGGATTTGGTGGAGGTGGTGGGCTAGCACCAGCTGAAGCTACTAATGAAGCCATCACAAAGTCTCAATAAAGGGTCTTTCTCTCACCAAGATGAAAGTCAGAGTGATGAAAGAAGGAGGGGTTTTCATCATTTGGGAAAAACAAAAGTTCTAAACCAATGAAAAGTGTCCATTTTAGATCACATGACCTTGTATTACATCATTAGGAAACCAAAAGTGAAATGAACCAATGAAAAGTGTTATTATCGAGTCACATGACCTGCTATGTTTACATTACGCGGTCGGCGCCGCGCCGCGGATCGCTTCCGGTTCGCGTACCGCTGCGCTTCCGGGTACGCGAACGTAGCACGTAATATGACGTATTACGCGAGAACGCGAAACGTCATGCTGACGCGAAGCGTCGCGATGTTGTTTTGTAACGCGAGAGGTGCGCTAAAGGAACGTTTACCAGTTCGCGTACCGGGTCGCGCCTCCGGATTGAAGTAACGGGAAGCTAACCGGTACGCGTACTGGGAGCGAAACAAAAAAAAATTTAAAAAAAATTGTATAAAAAACATGTAAAAAATATTTTTCTTTTTAAAGAATAATACATTGTAAAGGTTTTGATATTAGCTATTAAAAAACCAATGAAATTCACTGAAAAAACCATAGGTTATAGACCATATATAGTTAGGAATTAGCATTTACAAAACCTTAAAAATTCACTGAAAAAACCATAGGTTATAGACCATATATAGTTAGGGATTAGCATTTAAAAAACCTTATTTTACTCACACAAAACCATTGAAATTCCATATATAGTTAGTTGTACTAACTATATATCACGCACCCGCAATCCACTGCTGATGATGTCACATATTACATCATTCATGACATGGTCAGTGACATCACTGATGACATCACTGATGACATCTCAAATGACATCACTGATGACATCACTGATGACAACATCCAGTGACTGTATGCTTCTGTAAAGTTAAAATATGTCTTACATATTGAAGAATGAGTGGATGTATAAGTGTCTGGATGAAGGATTTAGTAGGTGCATGACTGACTGTATAAGTGAGTGATTAAATGTGTCTCACTGAGTGCATGGGTTAGTGACTAAACTGTTTTAAATTGTGCATCATTGTGTCTGTTGTTTTGTAATCTGATGCATGTGTTGATCATTAGCTATATGACTAACTATATGGGTTATTGATTAGTTGCCCAAGTATTTGTATGGGAGACTGAGTGTGTGTGTGGGTGTCTGGGAGGTGTATGACTCTGTGCATAGATGTGTGAGCAGTTGATTCACTAGATGTATGGGTTCAAAAGTGCATGTGGAAACATCTGTATGGGCGGTTGACTGTGTGCATGAGTGTATTGGTGAGTGAATGGATATCTCAGTGCTACATGTCAAAGTAAGTACATATGTAAAACACAGTACATGTGATAGTTGACATATATAAATAACTGTGCATAAGAGCCAGTGAATGTGTGAGTGGCTGTATGGATTATTGTGAACTTGTATCAGGGATTGTATAACAGAGTAAATATGTGTTATTATATGTTCCAATAAGTAAGGTGTGTATAACTATATAGTTGAGGAAATCGAGGTGTGATTGATTCTTTGCAAGACTGACTAGGTGTGTGAGTAACTCCATGGATGAGTGACAGTCTGTGAGTGTCTGTTTACACTGAGTGTATCTAAGGTTATATTAGAGTCTGAAGAGGTTCATTGTATCATCACATGAATGATGTCATCAGTGATGTGATCAGTAATGTCAAATGAGATGTCATCAGTGATGTCATCAGTGATGTCATTTGAGATGTCATCAGTGATGTCATCAGTGATGTCACTGACCATGTCATGAATGATGTAATATGTGACATCATCAGCAGTGGATTGCGGGTGCGTGATATATAGTTAGTACAACTAACTATATATGGAATTTCAATGGTTTTGTGTGAGTAAAATAAGGTTTTTTAAATGCTAATCCCTAACTATATATGGTCTATAACCTATGGTTTTTTCAGTGAATATATATATATATATTCACTGAAAAAACCATAGGTTTCACACCAGGTATAGTTAGCTGGAAATTTTAGCCGCATAAAACCATTGAAATTCCCACGTTATAGTTAGTTGGACTCACTATAACTTGCGCGTGCAATGCACTGCTGATGACGTCACATATTACATCACTCATGACATGGTCAGTGACATCACTCATGACATCACTGATGACACCATCCAGTGAATGTGTGTCTTTTTGAAAAATAAATATTACTGAGTAATGTTTAAATATTTAAATATATGTATTAGTGTTTCACTTTGTGTATAAGTGGCTGCATGGGTTGGTGAGTAGGTACATGTGTATGTATATAGGTTATTAGATATTTTTCTTAGTATCAGTATGAGGGTTTGTATGGTTTGGTGGGGGTATTACTTAGTACATAGATGCATGAATGACTGACTCTCTGTTTGTATGTGTTTTGAAGACAGTATATGTGCAGGATTGTATGGGTGAATGAGTGTGTATATGTGTGTGTTAGTGAGTGAATGACTGTCTCACTAGTGTCTTTATCAGTAACTACATATGTTTTAATCTAGTATATGTGAATATTGATGTATATAAGTGAGTATATGTGAGAGTGAGGGATTGTAAGAGTTCCTGTTTAAATTAGTATGTGTTTCTATAAGTGATTGTTTAAGAGAATAAAAATGTGTAAATTTCCTTAGAAGTAAGGTGGTAGTGAGTGTATAGCTCTATATGCAAATAAATGGATGTTCAATCGTTTATTTGCATGTGTGAGTGTATATAGATGATGGAATTACTGAATTGGTTGTTGTAACTGATATGGGTATTTCCATTTTTTTGAAAATTTTAGTTTCTATTTTTGAATATGTGTTTCAAGGGTTACATTACAGTGAAAGGAGGTCTGTCACTCTGTCACAAGGATGGTGTCATCAGTGATGTCATGAGTGATGTCACTGACCATGTCATGAGTGATGTAATATGTGACGTCATCAGCAGTGCATTGCACGCGCAAGTTATAGTGAGTCCAACTAACTATAACGTGGGAATTTCAATGGTTTTATGCGACAAAAATTTCCAGCTAACTATAACTGGTGTGAAACCTATGGTTTTTTCAGTGAATTTCAATGGTTTTTTAATAGCAAATCTCTATAGGTATAAAAAGTAAAAATTTGTATAACGAATTTTATATTGTATAATTATGTTTTTTTTTGCCCGGAGCGCTCCCGGGGCGCGTACCGGTGAACGCATGGGTAAGCGTAATGTTACGGCGCGCCCCGGGGCGCGTACCGGTGAGCGTCCCGTTAGCGCTATTCTCGCGAACGAAAACAACATCGTGACGTTTCGCGTAACCGCGTGATACGTCATATGATGCACTGCGTAAGCGCACCCGGAAGCACGTGAGCGCATACGATCACGCAACGTCCTGACGCGCGTACGCTACGCACCCCCGGGCGCGCCCCGGAGCGCGACTACGGGCGCGCCCCGGGGCGCGTAGCGTAAGCGCGTCGGGTCATGTGACCTGAAAATAACACTTTTGATTGGTTCAGAACACTTTTGGTTTCTAAATGATGAAAGACCCCACCTTTTTTCCTCATTTTCACTTTTGAGTGAAGAAGACCTGCATTCATTCTTTGAGAAATGGCTTCACTAGTAGCAGCTGCAGGTGCATCTGCACCACCACCACCTCCACCACCACCACAAGGACCACCACAAGACCACATTGGTGGTCAACAAGAAGAGGAGGACGAAGAGGAGTAGGTGGAGAGGGACTTTCTGCCTGAGGACAATCCCACATACAGACCCAAGGAACATTTTATTTGGAACTTTTACAAGATGCCAAGGGGTGCAAAAAAGGTGAATGCAGCTAAGGTGACTTGCCTCATCTGTGGCCAAGAACTGTCAAGAGGGAACCCAAAGAAGAAGTATTCTTTTGGGAACCCCACGATGATTAGACATATGCAGAGGAAGCACCCGAACAATTATTCGGCAGCAGAGGTCAGGGAACTGACCAAGAACCCTTCCCATCCTTCTTCAAGCGCCTCCAATCAACCCACTCTATTGGATGCAGAGGCTAGGGAGATGGTCCCTAATGTCCAAACTAAATTTGGAGATTTTAAATTTGTTTGCAAATATTGCAACAAAACAATTTCATATGGTGAGCAAAGCATCACTTTACTCAATCGAGCTGCAGACAACCATCACTGCAGCAAGCGACCTTAATTTTTTTTCTATTTTTTTTTTCTCCAGTTGAGCTGTTTGCAATTCCCTGTGTTTTGTTTGACCCCCAGAAAAACTACAAAAAATATAAAATTGTTAAGAAAAGCCAAAAAAAGTAAAAAAATTAAAAAAACAATAAAAAAATATAAAACAACAAGAAGAATAAAAAAACAGTTATTTTCAGAACTACCTCCAATTTATATAAAAATGCTACATTTTTGAAAAAACTGTAATTCTTTATTCCCCATGGTACGCTCCCCGATGCGCGTACCGGGCGCTCCCTCCGCGAAAATCGCAAAAAAAATTACATTTTTTTTTTGTCCCGCGGAGCCCTTTTATGGCCCCCACATCAAACCTAGGGGGTCAGGAGGGGTCTACCCTACACCCTTTTAGTAATTTCCCCCTTTGTTTTGAAGTGAGGTATTATGTGACATCATCAGCAGTGCATTGCGGGCACACCAGTTATAGTTAGCTGAACTAACTATAACGAGGGAATTTCAATGGTTTTGTATGAGAGAAATATCCAGCTAACTATAACATGGGTGAAACCTATGGTTTTTTCAGTGAATTTCTAAGGTTTTTTAAATGCTAATTCCTAACTATAACGTGGCTGAAACCTATGGTTTTTTTCAGTGAATCTCGAAGGTTTTTTAAATGCTAATTCTTAACTATAACTTGCCTGAAACCTTTGTTTTTTTCAGTGAATATATATATGCACTGGAAAACTAAACACCCACTTCCTTTACAAAGAAATGGAAAGTTTACATCTCTGCAACCTCTCTAATCTTTCACCTTAGTCATCTTCCACTCAATGAACACAACAACCACAAATATACACACCTATTTGCTACCATGCTTGCCTAAGCTTATCAATTATTCTTCTTTAATTCAAATTCAAAGTGCAGGCCCTTTATTCAGCCTTCTTGGTAACTACTACCCTTGAATAGCAGTGGGTAATTTGCACACTTCTGTCCTTTCTTGAGTCTTTTCTACCACACACTGCGACAGGTTTACAAGCCCCTTGCGCCACTTTTGCATCATTTTTCCCACAACCTTGTAAATCTGCCCAACTTTGTGTACTTTATGCACTAGCTTTCTTCCTTAGTTGTTGTAATAGTTTTTCTTGCTCCCACTGCGGAATCCAACACCCTATCTGTGTAATGACCTGGAATCCAAAGATCCACTTCACTGATAATGCAGTGGGTAGTTTGCGTCTCTCCAACCTTTCTTATTTTTCACGTTTTTCATCTTCCACTCAATCTACACATCATCCACACATACACACATCTAATTGCTGCATTCCTTAGCTGTGATTATCAACTATTCTTCTATTTTATATTCATAATCAAAGTGCACGCCCTTTATCGAGCCTTTTTGTTGTAACTACTGTTTCAGGAATTCTGCTCATACACAGAACTGTGCATATAGACTTAGGACCTCAGTGAATTACGGTGTTCCAAAACCCATCTTACTACACAAACACCCTACCAAATCAGCAATCAGTGACTCATTGGTTCTTTGCCCTAGAGCAAAAACACCAATGACTAGTCAACCCAGAACATGCGACTTAGATTACATGATGTAAAGTGGATAACAAAAAAACTCTTTCGATATAGTCTTACACCAGTCCAAAACAAGATGTAAATAAAGACACGTGCAACTTTGAAATGTTTATTTCTAACGCCATAATCTCATGCACAGTACCTTAGAAAATACAACCAAACATACTATCAGAAACAAGGTTGTCAGCATTGTTACTATTCTATGAAATACAAACGGAAAAAGCATCCTATAATGCTAAAGGTAAACAAATTTAAAATATACCTACATTCCGCCCTCCCTACTTAGCAGATTAGTTTATAACTATAGAAAGTCTCATAGGATTACATGGGCAGACCCATACCTCTGGTACTCAGCAGTAGTGGATCACATTCAGTGCTCCACAAACTGTCAAGATACGAATGTTCTCCAACTGTGTGTAACTTTGCCTCCACAATGGATTATGAAATACGCATGTATCAGAGGTGGCCACAGCTCCATATGTATTATGGCTCGAACGTGCGAGGATCATTCTGAATAACAGACACAGTATTCAAGATAACCTTGATGTTCCATGCTCTCACTATACACACAAAACTAGCGAGGCAGTTTACAAATCTAGCATACCAAAATATTGTCATATAAAGCAAAATACTCAGCCTTCTCTAAACAATATCACAAGTAGGTGTTGTGTGCAAAGCAGAGCAGGAAAGCAAAAATAGCGTATAAGCTTCTAATAAACCCATGCTAACTTTACAGGGTGTGAGTGCAACGCTCAGCCCCACGGCATCCTTTCTTGATCAAAGCACGTGATATAAACGTGGGCGAATTAGAAACGCAGAGTCCAAGCCTAAAAAGCTGAGTCAAGTTCACATTTCCAAAAAAAAGTTATTCACTTTTTGATAGAAACCAGTAAATAAATAATAAAGAATACGTAGAAAAATCAAAGAGTCTTAATCCAACAGCGTGTAAGCACAGTATGTAGCAACAGCCTCCAACAGGAAGTCATTGTTCTCATCTGAAAACATTTCAGCTATCCAATTCAATAGTGGGAATGAACATACATGTTCCTCAACGACCGGAGCCTCTATCAGTATCGGAGGAAAACTCGGGTCATCTTCAATGTAACTGCATGCCAAGAACTCAAGCGCCGCTGCAAAAACATTCCAACGTCCCATTATTCTATGTGTCGCTGCTAAGGCAAGAATCCCGCCACCAGAACAGAGCACATCAGGAACCAGTAAGGGGCTCATCAGCTGGTCATAATCCGCGTTGGGAGACACCGTACTGCAGAGACACAAATCCAGGGCCCAGTCGAAATCACAACTCAGGCAATGGAAGACAGGTTGAACGCATGCGAAAAAGGAGAATCGAAACGATAATCCATAAGCTGAACTCAACGTTGCAAGAGGCAGCGCTCCATAGTAACTAATCATTTGGTTGCGAAGCAGCAACAGTCGGGATATATTATCGTCTGCTGCAGGATGTGCATCCATATTTATTTAAACAAATTAATAAAAGCACACCGGCAACTAATGCGAGTATTAAGCGCAAACCACCAAAGATGCTGGAAAAAATCGAATGAAAAAATCCCGAAAAGACACCAAATATACTTTCTACACATGTCACAAGGCCACTGCTTCTAACTTTAAAAAAGTAAGGTAACCCTGTAGTCAAGGACACATTAAAGATACTCTAAATTAACTCCCCAAAATTCAAGAGCACGTCTGTATTTAATAAATCATGCACTTCTGAGCGGGTGTTTGCTACATGAAGGACAAATGTTTCTGTACCAGATATAAGAGCGACCTCTTTTTGAGACAATAGCGCTCTTATTGTAAAATTAGTTAATTAAAGAATAAAATGAGGAATCAAATGATTGAAAGGTTAGGTGGGTTTATTAAAACCTCATCCCAGGAACAGCCATCAGTAACTGACACAGTAAAAACTTACAAGCAAGTACATTCTCAGAATACAGAATGTGGGTAAGGAACATGGGGAATTAAAGGGGAAGTATGCAAAACATCACACATCTCCCTCATATACAGAAAATTAAATAAACACTAAAACAACAAAGAGTAAGGGCTCAGTAGAACCTAAACTTAAACATAGTCCTTCAGATAAGCGGGAGCTTTCCGTGCTCTTAGACTTTTCCTGGAAGGAACCGAGGACCTGTGAGAAGAAAGATTAGTGTCTAAGCGAGCACCAATACACAGATTTTCATCATAAGCAGAAGCATGAGAAGATACCAGATCAGCATTAACAACTACAATTCGACTCTTATTCCAGATTCTACCATCATCAGTTTTAACAGCATTTTTAAAAATCTTGACAACCGATCTAATGTCAGTGTACTTGGACCAAGGTTTACATCCTACAGGGGTCTTAATTCTTACAACATCACCCACCTTGACCTCACACGGAAATGCACGTTTCCTGAGATCAAAGTTTGTCTTCCGAGCATCTTGTTTGAGGACCTCCTTGGTTCTCCAATCACCAACATCATTATCAACAAGACCCTTGTTAAGGCACATCCACCCGGGACACAACAAAGTGTTGGGAGCCCTCCCTTTGAACAGCTCAAATGGAGACCTACCAGTAGTGGAATGGGGGGCAAAACGATAAACATTAATCCTGTCCTGTAAAGTGGACTTCCAATCTAAACCAGAAGAGCGAGCAAGCTGTATGGACTCTTTCAGAGTTCTATTAACTCTCTCCACTGCACCATTAGTTTCAGGATGATAAAGTGAACACTTTTTATGGTTTATACCACACTTTCTCAGATAGTCAGCAAACAGAGAGGAACAAAATTGGGGACCATTGTCAGACAATAGACTATTGGGAAAACTTTCCTTATTAAATATAGACTCTAAAAATTTGATGACGGAATTAGAAGTAATTTCTCTGACAGCAGAAACTTCAATCCATCTTGAGTATAGATCAATTAAGACAATAAGATAAGGAGTAGCAGAAACCCCAGAGAGAGGACCAAGAATGTCAATTGCAACCTCATCCCATGGATGAGCAGGTAAGGCCCTCTTCACCATAGGCATTTGTCTTGTTTTTAAAATTTTGTCACTAGAGCAACATTCTGGACATTCACGGACCATTCTCTCAATCTCTAAGTCCATGCCAGGCCACCAGAACTGCATTCTAAGAAACTCTTTAGTCTTAACTATGCCCAGATGACCACAATGAGCATGAGACAACAATTCATTCCTTAATGAGTAAGGAGGAACAAGCTTAGTTCCACGGGTTAAAAGACCATCATTTACCGACAGTTCATCAGCAACCAACAACCATGGTTTGTCCAAGCGAGAGTTATTCTTCAAGGAAAGAATAACCTTTGAAATGTCCTCATCTTTCTCCAATTCATTGTCAATCAACCTGGATAAACAATCTGCTGATCTGTTAGCAACCCCAGGGATATACTCAACTTCAAATTCAAATTCCTGTAATGAAACAATCCACCTTCTTATCCTGGATGAGATTGCGTCTAAACCTTTTTTTGAAAAGACCTCTTTTAAAGGTTTATGATCAGACAAAACACAGATTTTGGTCCCCCCAAATCAAATTCTTTAACTTTCTTAGTGCCCAAAAAATTGCTAAAGACTCCTTTTCTATTACAGAGTAACTCAACTCCGATCCTCTGAGACAACGAGAAGAACAACATATCAAAGAATCTTTTCCATCTTTCTTTTGAACTAAAACCGCACCAAGTCCCTTATCACTTGCGTCAGTAAACAAAATAGTAGGTAAACCAGGGACAAAGGCATGGAGTGAAGTTGCCTTATTCAAATCTTTCTTTATTTCAAGAATTCAGATTTACAATCAGATGACCAGTTGAAAATAGAATTTTTTACTGTTAATTTTCTTAAGTTGTGCGTTTTTTCTGCAAAATTAAAAATGAATTTTCCATAAAATTCTACCATACCCAAAAAAGAGAGAAGTTCATCTTTGCAAGTGGGTTCCTTCACTTTATCAATAGTTTCTACTAACTCCCTTTTTGGAAAAACTCCATTACACGTGATGCGATGACCCAGATAGTTAACCTCTTGTACCCCAAATTTACACTTTGCTCTTTTTAAAGTCATGCCTGCACCTTCTAACCGTTTCAAAACCATTGAAACACGAGTATCATGTTCATAAGCATTGCCACCATAAATTAATAAATCATCTTGGTAGCACTTTACACCAATTAACCCTCTCAAAATTCTTGACATTATTCTCTGAAAAACAGAGGCCGCAGAAACTAAGCCAAACGGCATTCTTTTGAACTTAAATGTACCCATCGGTGTAATGAAGGCAGTTAAGTCTTGGCATGAATCATCTAATTCCACCTGGTGGTAGGCAGAGGCAAGATCAAAAGTGGTAAAGTATCTTGCTCCTTCTAAAGTACAAATCATTTCATCTATGTTAGGAAGAGGGAACCTATCAACTACCACCTCCTTGTTTAGTGACCTCAAATCAATGCAAAGGCGAATTTCACCCGTGGGTTTCTTCGCTATGACAACAGGAGCAAGCCATTCTGTAGCTTCAACTGGAACAATTATGTTGCTCTTGATGAGCTTATCTAACTCATCTTGTACCTTGGCCTGTTCCGAGAGGGGAATCCTCCTAACTTTGGCTACAACAGGGAGAGCATTATCTTTCAGTTTGATCAAATGTTTATATCCACGCAAACACCCTAAATCATCTTTAAAGACATTTGGAATTTTTTTAGCGAAGATCAAGGATAAATTTATATTACTTGTAGTACTAGGTGTATCAGATATTTCTTGTATTTGAACTTGAGGAGAAGCATTGGGATCAAGAGTGACCCCTAACTGTCGTTGATGCAACCAACCTAACAACACATCTCCTTTTTTTGAAATATATACTTTTCCCACAATTATACGAGAGCCCAGTTCAATTTCAGCCAAAAAATATCCCAACATAGAGATTGGTTTTTCACTATAACCTAAAGGTACAATGTCACATCTAAAGATTTTTACATGTTTCGTCCTAGGAAAACGGCGCCGGGAATATCAAGAGGGAGAACACGAAAGAAGAGGTGCACCCGCCTTGTTATCGTTTAAACAGCGACGTTTTCTGGAAACTACCTATTTATCGTCTCCTCCCGGTTTACACAAGTTTGCAAAACCTTTGAGACTCATCAAGTCTCTTGGAGTGGATGCTACGTATATTCTAAACTCCATACACAGGATTCCTTATCACGCATCAGACCGAGGTGCTTATGCCCCTCGCCTATTAGGCCCTGAAGATTCGCAGTCTGTTTCCCTGCAATGAAACACGTGTTGGCCTACATATAGGAACAATAAACAGAACTTTAACACCAACAGCGGATTTTTTCTACACCTTTGTTTTGTCAAAACTGTTCGCCCATGTTTCAAATGTCCAACTGAACGGGGTGGTGTTCTATTGTGGTTTTTCATTTATTGAATTGACTTTCTATACACTAAACAATCAATTATCACTATTGTATAGTGCAGGGGCATTGCTGTTTTCTTGTGTTTCGTATGGATCGATCTTGGTCCATCCCTGAGCGGTTGTGAGGATTTACCGTTCGCCCTATTGCCTATACTGACTATGTAAAAATCTTTTCACTTTTACCTTACGGGCACTTTGGATGTGCGCCTTGGAATTCTGGAATACCCAAAAAAACCTCCCAGTTGTTTTTTTTTCAATGTCACATCTAAACATTTTTACATGTTTCGCAAACAAATCATTGAACATTTTCTCATTTATGATAGTTATCTTTGAGCAAGAATCAAATTTTAAGTTTATCATGTTATTTTCTACTTTGACCAGAAACGAAGGATGATCAGATTCTTCATCATTTACTTCAAAACAAATAGATCTTACTTGAGGCTGCGTCCACCTTCTCCTAGAATTATCACTGTTTTGTGGTTTTGACCTGCAAAATTTATCATAATGACCCTTTCTATTACATAAATTACAAGTTGTTTTCAAAGCAGGACAAATAGGAGAATTAGCTAGATGGTTAGTTTGACCACATCTAAAACAAGAAAATCTAACATTAGAAGAATTCATTTGTCTAAATGTTCTTTCATCAAAATTTGCTCCATCCGTTTTTTTAACCTGACAAATCGTCTCATCAACTTTTACTTCCTCTTTTGATTCAGAAGTAGAGGGTTTATCCTTCTCCTTTTTAAGTTCACCGACACATTTCGTCATATGTTCAACTTGTTTGGCAATCTCCAGTACTTCTTCGAGAAGTGGTTCATCTTTTAACCAAAGTTCTTTTCTTATGTCATCATGGGCACATCTTAAAACAAACTGATCACGAATTCTCTCATCAAGGGACTGACCAAAATTACAAGAGGAAGCAAGTTTCCTCAAAGACGACACATAGTCTTCCACGGACTCATCTTTCTTTTGTTCTCTCAGACCAAAGTGATATCTTTCCATAATCGTGCTAGGTAAGTAATGTCTGTCTAGTTGTAGGATAGCTATCTCGTGTTCATTTAGATTTCTTTGTTCCGCAGCTGAAAGGTCAGGTAAATGTTCAAGAACATCTTGACCCTCTCCTCCTAAGCAGTGCAACAGAAGTGAATGTTTTCTTTCTGCACTGAGATTTGTTCCACATACTCTCGCATAGTTTGCGAATATCTTTTTCCACTTCTTCCATTTCACATTTGGTTCACCAGGACTGACCAGAAAAAAGGCTGGCTGAGTAACATTTTGCATCTTTGTACTGGATATTGTACTTAAATATTTCAATTTCCAGGTAAGTAACAATTAATTTGTTTAACAAGTTGAAGTAATCCTCCGCTTACTTTCACTTTAAGTATTACATTTATTAATCCTCTTAACTAAGAACAGAAGTCCTCCCCTTTTTTTTTTTTTATTTGTTTTATCTCATAGAATTGCCTTTGTAGCTCTGAATTCAGTCTCTCCAATTTAATAAAAGAGTGTTCATTTGTCTAGTATCCACATTTGTAATTATGAGATCATAGTACTTCACAAACTATTATTGTCCCCAGGGAGTGGAACACATAAATAAAAGACAGAATTTTCCTTTGTCTAATGTTCTTTGCTTTATAATCGGTGTTCCAATAGAAAAAGAATCTTTATTTGTCAAAGCAGTATTCTACCGTGCTCGTTCCAATGTGCTGAAACGCACCGTAATTGACAACCTGAAGCGCGTCGCGCTGGAACGCAGCATAGCCGAGGGATTGAAACGCAGCGCTCGGTTTTTAAACAAGCAGCGTCTGACGTATGCGCGCGCAGCACACTTGTGTGTAGCGCGAGCAATGCGCGAGCAAAGAAGAACGTTGGGCTCGCGCTTTGATTAAAATCCTTTTTCTTTTTAATTTATAAATTTAAATAAATTTCCCTGGATACTTTTAATTTAATAATTTTCCTCCCGCTCTCCTCACCGAGTACTAGATGTTAAATCAGCCGCTGGGAAGTCGACGCTTCTCTTCTTGACTTTAATTCTGCCGCTGGAGGAGAAAGCGAGGTAATTTTCTTTTGTCGAGTTGTTCTGGTTGAGGTGTCCAATCGTCGCCAGTGTAAAATTAGTTAATTAAAGAATAAAATGAGGAATCAAATGATTGAAAGGTTAGGTGGGTTTATTAAAACCTCATCCCAGGAACAGCCATCAGTAACTGACACAGTAAGAACTTACAAGCAAGTGCATTCTCAGAATACAGAATGTGGGTAAGGAACATGGGGAATTAAAGGGGAAGTATGCAAAACATCACACTTATACTACTCATTTGGTTGACTCTGCTTTCAAGGTCGAACTCAACAGCCAGATGGAAACATCCAGCTTCCCATGCAGAGGAGTTAACACAACTTTTTTTTTAATCAAACCACACGCTCAGTTACCGTAATCATGTAAGAGATTCCTGCTAACATTGCACAACAATCTCCATTATTTCAAAAGTAAATAACTCCCGTTTCCAGTAAAGTGAACGTTGTTATGATAGCAGGTGTCAGGCTACCTTTCAAAACTCAGTCCAAATTAGGCGCATCTTGTATACAAGAGCCATGCAATTGTATGTGTCTACAAATTAAAGAGTGATCTGGAACTATTGTGCAATCCTCGCCATTCACATAGACTTCTTTACCCTCCCTCAGACACCTATATGTAAATGGTAATAACCAAGCTTCATGCAGATAAGCGCTCCCTAAACATCCATATCTGCCTATAGCATAGTATTTCATGCAAACCTCAAACTTAACCAGGTTAAAAAATAACGTTATGATACTGTGGATAAGCCACACACCTGAATTGGATCTCCAATGAGAGACCACTTCTAACCATTCTCATAGCGCGCCCTGTGCTCTGATTTAACAGTGAGAGAGTGATCACACCATAGTTTGTACTGCTAATCATTCTCAGCATACGCTCCGAATACCCTTTGACGTTACACGTCGCATCAAAGCTTCCGCGTGACGTCATGTACGGTGCCCCATACAAAAAAGATGCGAATGTTTTTAATTGTTTAAAAACATATATTCATGTATTTAATGAACAAACTAACAGAAGACTTAATCTAGGATAATTATGGAATCATTTTTTTTAAGTTTTAAAAATCCTATATTACTTCTATATTGTATGAGTGCAGCTGCGTGCCCCTCTGCCTGGTACCCTAGACTCCACCACGCCCAGACCCGGTTCATAAGCACGCGTGATCGTCACCACGAAGCATATCGCTTTTCCACACATGCTTTTACAACTAGTATGCATTTACCACACATATTAAATGCATAATCTTAATAATGTTTTTTTGTTGACCAACACGTGTTGTAATGCCTGTGCCTTACGTCCTTCAAATTAGTTTCTAGCTATACGTGTGACCAAGTCTGATAAGATCGGAGACCAAGGACAAACACCGTGGTATCTGTGGCACGAAATCTCATCGATCACAGAGAAAATATGCACAGGGTAAAATGAAAGTAACAGGTATAATAAAAATAACGTAGAAAAACTACTAAAATGGCGGTAGACGGAGTAAGTAATCAACGTTTGGTGCCTCGACACTACATTTCAAATAAATATACATACAATATATTTATTAATATATTACAAAAGTATAGCACCGGATGGCACACATGACCCGGGAAAAGAAAGCGGCAAATTTAATACCTAAAATCAGGAGAGGTTTGCTTGGCGAACTTGAAGAAAAAGAAAAAAAAGTGCACTAGAAACAAGGCTGCGCATGCGTAGAGAGTACAACTGATGCAGGAAAAAAAACCTGGAAAGTTTTAAATACTGTCATAGAAATATAGCTCTAAAAATTGCCCCCGTAATTTGCCCCCCCCCCCCCCCCCCCCGGGGCCTAATAAACAAAACAGACTTCTAGGTTTTTTTCACCTTTTCCACCGCGTACAAGTACTGCACGAGTACCCCGCAATTTTTTATTTTATTTAAAATAAAAATTGAGCCTAAAGATCCATGTACCATCCCCCTGACCAAGACTATAGGGTCAGAATGTTTCTACCCTGCCCCCTTTCCTTATTTCTCAACTTTATTTTACTGTTTTCTTGTGACTCGGCTCTCGCGGCAAACAAGATGGCTGCCAACAATTCCTGTTTTGGAGTATTGACAACCAATCAGCATGCAGCTCTTGCTCGTAATTGTACGTATTTCCATACGCGTTCGCCACGATTTTCCTTTTAAAAAAATAAATAAAAAATAGAGCCTAATCATCTATGTACGACCACCTGAGCAAGCTTAGAGGTTCAAAATGTTTGTAGCCTACCCCCTTCCCTTATTTCTCAACTTTGCTTTACTGTTTTCTTGTGACTCGGTTCTAGCGAGGCACAAGATGGCCGCCAACACTTCCTGGTTTCGAGTGTTGACAGACAGTTCACAGCCAATCAGCATGCAGCTCGCGCTCGTAATTGAACAGATTTCCGTACGCGTGCTGAACTCCGTCTCTAGATATCGCTATGATTTTACTTGCAATTTTCTCAGAAACTACTGAACGGATATACACCATATGCACAATCTGCGAACAGAACTCTACCTCTCTGCCAAATTTCGTGTAATTCCGTTCAGCCGTTCGGGCTGTAGCCCTGGCTAAAGGTCCCTATGGAAAATTGCATGGGGAAAACACGTTTTGGGACCCCCTTTTTTTCTCGGCCCCCACTTGATGAATCACCCCCAAACTTTCAGGGAAGGAGCGGAACTGAGCAGGCCATTTTCTTGGAGAAATTCACGAAGATTCATCCACCGGCGCCAAAGTTATTCCAAATAGAATGTTGTGGATTTCCTATGGAAACTAGGTCCTAACTATAACTACCTACTGGCGACCGCCAGTAGGTAATATATATATATGCCCGTGTGGCCTGCGCTATGTTGGGAGCACCAAATTTGCTGGTTCACAAGAGGGTGCTCCAGCACATCAGAGCTATCAATACCAATGATACCTCGTACCCGGTTGCCAGGCATTTTAAGGAGTGTCACAGTAACAACAGTGCACTCCTTAGATACTATGCAATTGACACAGTGGGTCCTCTGAGAAGAGGCAGAGACAGGGAGGGTATCCTCAGATCGTTGGAGACAAAATACATCATTGAGTTAAATAGCAAATCTCCTTGGGGATTGAACTCCACTGAAGATCTTTACACGTGTCTTTAACATCTCAGGTCAAGTAGGGCTATTGATTTCTGCTTATCTATATATTCTATTACAGCAAATATTTCATCACGCTTGATATAGGTCATGTTACCATTATCTTGGATGCACGTCCCAATTCACTTGTCGTATAAAAAGAAACTTAGTATGGCAGGGTGGGTCGTAGCTCGCCTATACAAACTACTGGTTCTGGTAGGATAGCAAGATAATAACATCTTTGTGTAGGTTGGGATCAGCCTACAATTTAGAACATATTACTGGTATGTTATTTGTAAAACAAATGTTTGCACATTCACTGTTTGTTTATTTATTTTTCCATCACGCATGAAATTGGACGTTACATATGTGGCTGCTTGGAATGTTGTTTCTCTGACTGAGGCACTTTTGATTAAGTTTCACTTGCTTTACCGTATTTATACAGTAATTAGTAAATATATATAGTTTATTCAGGTTTGTGAGAAACTAGTAAGGGCGAGTGTTACTTTTCTTGTTTGTGTAATTGGATTATCCAGTCAACAAGTTTGTGCTATTCCGAGAAATATTTTTCGGTAATTTCAGCTTTACCTGTATTTTTTCGTGTCCTAAAAATTATAAATGATATGAAGCACAACAGGTTCCAATGGAAATACATAAGTCACTGTTAACTAAATGAAATGTTATGAATGTTATGGGATTATCCCGGGAGCTGTGACATTTTTAAAAGTCTGTCTTCCATGTTAATTCTTGAAGACTAGCCTGTGTCCAATCGAATGTTGTTTAATTTGAGCACTTGCACTTTAAATTCAGATCGCGCTCTCCATGTGTCATGTGACCAAGCCCTCTGTGCAGGCCGAAACGTTATGCTGACGAAGGTGCCGATTAAATAATCTACTCACCTGAACTTTGGGTCTCGTGTTCCTTGCTGCGGTGGCGTCCAGGAGCTTGTGGAAGTGCCTTCCAGCGTTGAGCGTTTTTGAGCATATATATATATATATATATATATATATATATATATATATATATATATATATATATATATATATATATATATATATATATATACATATACAGAAATTCATAGAAAAAAACAAAAGTTAAAGTGACGAGATAGTTAAGTGCTGAAATGATGTAAACAAAACTGATATTCACAAGATATAGCGTACTGAGCTAACTATAACTTATGCCTTTGCTCCCTAATACTGAAAAAATAGCTGGACCCAAAGACACCAAATTTGGCAATAATTTAATACTATACACAGAAAGCATACTTTTTCTGATTTAGTGTAAATCTGTTATGTTATTATAAAAAACTACTGTTTAAAGAGGGGCTCAAGTTAAGCATGGATTAGGTTAAATAATTATGTATATTAGGACTATTAGTACACTGCTTATGACCTTATATATGACATCTCTCATGTCCTGTTGAATGACACAACTGATGACATTACAAATGACTTCTCAGTCTTGGCGTCCGGCCAAGTCATAAGCAGTGCATGATGGGAAAACAAATAATGGTTAGCTCACTAAATTGTATCTGCCGAATTTCAGTGTTTTTTAGATTTTTTAAAAAGTTGCCACGTTTCTCACGCCAAAAGTCACATATGTGTATACATGATTTAAAAGGCTACCCATCCAATCCCCCAATACATTCCACAACCTCAAATAAAAATTCAATACATAATTAAAACATTTAAACAAATTAATAGCACTTAAAAGATAAAAATTAATCAACACAATAATCAATTATCAATAATTAACATCATTACAAATACTACAGACTCAAACTCCCAATAAATCCACAACCTGTAATTAAATTCAATAAACAATTATAAAATATATTAAACATTTCTAAAATAAAAAGCAAGACAAAATGCTTTAAATAATTAACATACTAAAGAAATAAACATTAATTACCATCAAATGTTCACAGCTCGAGCATGGTGGATGACCCATTGGTGTCTACAACACTACATTCACAGTGTTGTGGACATCAACAGGCCATCTTTTAATAAATCAATGTTGACAAGAGCTTCCATGATGTTCATTTATTTTTGCTCCGCTGTGACAAATAGTGAGCTGTTTGTGCAGACAGAGAAATATTCCTTTCAGTAGCCAAATGTCCGCTCCACCAATGATCTTGTCTCTCTGTGTCCTCTCTTTGTCCGTGGATTCATGTTTGGTATCTGTTAAAAATGGGATTTCTGGGTTACTAGGGCATGCGCCTAAGCCAGGCAGAAACCACCACTCTAGTCAGGCCAAGGGAGTTATAGCTGAAGATAACCCCTGCTCACCCCATTGGTAGCTTGGCACGAGCAGTCAGGCTTATCCCAGAGTCAATGTGTAAAACGTTTGCTCAACACACACACACAGCAGCAACACACTAGGCACAGTACAAAAGAGACTCCACACAGGGTTATATAAAAAATAGCCTTTGTATTATCAAAACACATTAGAGTCATAATCACACAATATACACTGTGCCAACTGGCTCTGGCCAATTTTCACAGAGGATTATATACAGGACTGGGCCAATTCGGGCCACTGTCAGAACTATCACAAGCACAATTAGTAGAAATAAAACACAACCAGTTACTACTGGTACAATAATGACCTCAGCGTTATACCTAGCAACATAAAACACATTCTGCATAAACTCATTATCCATAGACCAGCAGTGCACCATAGTAACACTACCACCAGGTGCATACATCACCTTAGAGCCTTGCGCCCTGTCTGTACATACAGGTACTCCAAATGACCCCAGGCCAATTGGCCTTCTCTGCTGCTCCAATGCACTCTGTCGCAAATGTCAGGTCTCTAAATGATAGGACCTTCCCAATGACCCTCTGGCTGCCAATGCAGTAGAAAATATGTGTGTCAGGCACCGGGGGCTGAGGGGTGCATCTCACCACTTCCTTCTCACCAAAAGGAACTGTCCTCCACATTGGAGCTGCTCACACTCTTGTGGTGCAGCTGGGGAAATTGGGGCTGGCACCACTGGGCCTGGGCGAGCCCCACTCGGGGATTCTATTCACAAAATTGCCCCCAACGTTGCAGCTGCCCTCCAACAGGCAGTGAAGCTGGATCAACAAGCACTGGACCTTACCGTGCCTGGGGAGCCCTGTCTCACAGTGCTCCCCCTGATGCCTACTTTTACCACCGCAATGCTCAACAAAAAGCAATCAGCACTCATGGTGCTTCGGGAGCCCCTCCTTCCAGGGGCTCCTCTTCACAGGACTCAGATGCCTCCAAATAGGCACCCGCAATGCATCAAAGAGCCCCACTCACCGGGGCGCCCTTTGGGACTCTGCTCCACGTTCTCTGGTGAGCCTATGAGGCTCTGGCACAATCTAGGCTGCACGCAGGGCTCTCCTCACAACACGGGAGCCCTGCCTCGAATCAGGCGCAGTGCTGCCTGTCTTCCGCTCCGGCCACTCTACCAGCTCTCTCTCTCCAGCACCCACAAAGGCGGGGTGGGCTCCCGCCGGGATGCAGACTCTGTGGTGACACAAGGGGCTCCCACCGGCACATGGGGGCCTGCCTTCCTCGGCTTGACTTCCTCTCTGCCGGCCAGCCACGCCACCAACTAGGCACTGCCACCTGGCTTCTGGGTCAATGATCTCGGTGGATCCTCCGGGCGTCGGCAATGCGGGTTAGGCTCCCGCTCTAAATAAATACTGATGCGTGGTAGGCTCCCGCTCTTCAGGAAACCAAATGCGGGGTGGGCTCCCGCTTCTCCTCTAAGCGCTGGGGAATCCCTATGCCAGGGATTCCCTCTCAACGATGGGCAGCTCGGTGCTGCGAAGCCCCAGCACTGTCCTTGTCTTGGGCACCAGAAGACAAACGGGGCAGCGCTCACGAGGCGCGTTGAATCCCAAAGTTTATGGGGCACAAGGCTGAGCCCAGGTGGGCCAGCTCACAGGGCCCTCCAGCAGGGATGCAGTCCTTCATGGCGGTTCCTCCTGGGGCCCAGCAGCAGCAGGTCACCCCCAAGTCACAAAGAAGCACAACCTTTTCATGGGGTCACAGCCCCAATATTTATACTACCTTTTCCTTTGTCTGCCCTTGGCACAGGGCTTGGGGGAACCAGACTGGACTGGTGCTAGGGTTTTTTGGAGCACTTTGTTTGCAGGGATCCTCTTCCCCATTGTCAGGTAGAGGTTTGGTCATCAGACCCCCACCGAGGAGCGGAGCCAGCATTCACCCAGGCAGGCACAGACCTATTCAGGGACAGGGGACTACTCCTCCAAACTACTCCAAATGCTGATCTCCCATTCAGCCTAGCGCTGACTCACCCTGCCCTCCCTGGAGCCACTCGTACCTCACCAGCCCCTGTCACCCCAAAGCCAGACATGCAATCCACATCAGGCAGGCAGACACTTAGCACACAGAAATGCCAACTTGTAGAAGTGGCATTTCTAAAATAGTGATAATAAATCTGCGCACACCATTGTGCAGCATTTATTATTACTATTCCAACCATACCAAACTTGGCCACGCTGCTCCTCTCATAGCAGGAATAACCACTGAAACACTTATCAGGGAATCCCCAGTGCATTCCTATGGGAGGGCAGCCTCACAGCAGTGAGGAACCAAAATAGCTCTTTGTCACTACCAGGACATGTCACGCACTTAAAGTAGATGTCCTACCTTTTACCTCCAAAACACCCTGCCCATAGGGCTAGCTGGGGCCAACCTTAGGGGTGACTGACATGTAGTAAAAGGGGGGTCACAGACATGGCACACACTTTAGGTGCCACGTCACAGCTGCAGTAACACTGCGCGTACAGACCCTGCAATGGCAGAGGCCTGAGACATGTTTGAAAGGCTACTTTGGTGGGAGGGGCAATCAGCGCTGCAAGCCCACCAGTTGCATTTATTAACCGGCCCTGGGTATCTGAGATACCACTTTACAAGGGACTGACAGGTAAATTCAATATGCCAAACAGGTGTAGACCAATCTAAGCATGTTTACCACAGAGAGCACACACACTTTACACTGGACAGCAGTGCTAAAGTGCCCAGAGTCCTAGAACCACCAACAACAGGTCAGAAAAAAGGCTAGGAGGAAGGCCAAAAACTTCAGGGATGACCCTGGAAAAAGGGCTAAGTCCAACAGTATCATAATCCAAGTTCGTATGGCATAAGCAGTGGCACCTATATGTAGGAAAAAAAGGTTATTGTGTTGTTAGGCAATCACAGCTTTATTCCTGGGTTCACTGTGCTGTTAACAAGCAGCCATCTCCTGGCTTTGCCTATGCAAGCTGGTCATATAAAGCTGAGTGGCAGAACACACTGGTGTAATGTGGTCTCCCTGTAGAATATACCACATGGTAATTGAAGCGGTTCTTAGTTCAGGGATTGTTGGCTCTTCCTGTTCCAGTTTCGTATGAGGGGGTGACAATATAAGTATACATGCAGCTGAGTTGGCATTTCCATAAAATAGCACCTTTGTGTCCTTCAAGTCAGCCAGCAAGCTGGGAAACACAATGGGCCAGATTTACAAGCCCCTTGCGCCACTTTTGCGTCATTTTTCCCATGTTAAAAACGATGCAAAAGTGGTGCAAAGGCCTTGTAAATCTGCCCCAATATGTGTGATTATTCAAAACAACAATGAATGTAGGCCCTGTTGGATATGGACTAGAAGCAACTTGAAAATAACAGCTATATTACATGTAACATGTGTGCATGTGTGGGAACTCCTTTCTACTCTGCTTGGCTTCGAAAATTCTCATCTGTTTCACTGTGGCATAGAAGGCCAATATTTATTCTTTTATAATATGGAACTGCTCACTACTTCCTTCTATCTGGCCCTAACACATTTAAGTGGTGGCATGGTTTTTTTTGGGGGCATACGCTTGCAATAAAATGAAAATATTTTGCCATTCTACCATCTTCCATGAGAAGACCTATTAGATATGTCAATGTTCGTTTTTTGATGAGCTCTTCCTACTGTAGTTTTGCTTTAATACCGCTTTTAACATTAATAGTATTGTTTAACTGCAAACCTGCATTTCAGTTCCAAAACGTATTTAGGTATATATATGATGTCTCTAGAGTGCAAACCTAGTCAAAAGACAGCGGAGCTCTGCACATGGTCAAAGACAGACATAAAATAAGTGAGTAAGAGCAGAGGATGCTTGGTTGTAGATGGCTAGTGTCTTGTACTTTACTTTAAAGTGTTAAGTCTTCAGTAGGGGTATATGAAACTTGCACATTTTGCTGTAGTGTCAGTGCGCAAAATTACCTCAAAATTACATGAAATAATGCATTATTGCACAAAATGTATCCTGCACTCAAAACAATGATGTCATTTTGAGTTGATTTCTAGTTGCTCATGTTCATAACACTGCTGCTCGTGTTCAGATTTGTAGTTTTGCGCTGAAAAATTTCCCAAACGGTCCACTTGGGTCAAACCTTCTACCTGAAATGTTTGTTTTCCACCCACATTACAGGATCTGTCGCTCACATTCAGATTTGTAGTTTTGAGCTCAAATATTAGCTGAACCATCAGCTTGGGTACAAAATCTCCCTGAAATGACATTTGCGTTCAACAATTATCTGAACAGTACATTTTGCGTTCAAAATTCGCCGCAAATTGAACACAGTGGTGTAATTGTGTATTCTGGTAATTTCTTGTAAAATGTGTTATGCAAAATTACCAAAATTATACCAATTATTCCGATGTAATGAAATTTTACCCATGCCTAGTCTTCATCTCTTTCCTAAATTGGAGCAGCGCTAAGCAGTCCTGATAGATCGGGTATTTTGCTCCAGATTCTGGGTACATAGATGGAAAATCTCCTGCTGTCTGCAGTCTGATGATGTGCTGGTCTTTGGTTTCCTTGCACCCACTAGTACATTTTACCATCGTACTATCAAGGCACTTGCTCATTCAGATTTGGTATCTTGTAATTTTTGTGACCGCGCATCCAGGGCACTCAAAAATGTGCTCTGGAGCCGGGACTTTTCATTATAATTCGAAGACACAGACCACAATGGACACACCAAGTATTTTGCAGGTGGCATAGCACAACTGTCCATGTCTTATGTTAACCGCATGCGCGCTGCGGCGATTTCCGCGCTACGCGGCTTTTTTCAAAAAGCCGCGTTAGATGACGAGCTCAGCTCGTCATCAGCGTGCGAGCGGCGCAACTGATGATGAGCTGAGCTCTTCATCAGCGCCGAAGGGGTTAAACACATTGGGGCAGATTTACAAGCCCCTTGCGCCACTTTTGCGTCATTTTTCCCATGTTAAAAATGTCGCAAAATTGGCGCAAGTGGCTTGTAAATCTGCCCCATTAAGTGTTAGTGAGAGCATATTTTCTTCTTTGATTGATAATACTGACCAGATCTTTTTTCTGTTCAGATGATGATTGGTGACTGGTTGCTGGACAACATACTGTTTGCGAGTGTGTGAGACCATTCTGGATACCCCTGGTAAACCATAACACAAGATAGATCTCGAGCTACAGACTTTTGGTCTAAAAGTGGATAGTCATAAAAGAGAGAGAGAGAGGTCTTCTAGGCAAGGTCTGCCTCTTTGGTCACTCCTCTGCGTGCTACTTCTGAAAGCTAGTGACAGCCAGGTGCAGAGTAGGGATGGGTGGAACTCACAGAGTTTTTCTCCATGGAATTCTGTAGAGTTACCTAAAAACTCGGCAATATTGCCCAGAGAGTCACACGCTGTAGAATTCCCGTCCATTTCGGTGACTTTTAATACTGGGTGCTTGTCCCACACTGTAAAATCAGCGCGAACTGCACCATGCTGTTCGTCAGAGGGTGCTGCTTTTTTTCTGCTGCTTGAATTGATTTCTCCTGGAACTGCAGCTTTCGCAGCAAGAGCGGCAGCTTTCTTAATGCGAGTGGTAGAGGCCTGCCGGGACCGCCCGCATCTAAGAATCTTTGTGGTGGGCAGTCTAGCACTCGTTTTTTTTGCTCGAGCTCACTAACTTAACGTTAGTGAGCTGCACGTAAGGAAAAAACTCTGCCACATGGTGGGTGGTGTTTTTTTCAAACGGAGCACACCGTGGGACAAACTCGGCGAATTCCGCCTGTGGAGCGGAGTTTACCATCCACCTCTAGAGCAGTGTCCTCACCCTTTATTTTTCTCATGAGTAGCCACCCTTGTAGCTACCTACTGTGAGAGCCTCACCTTTGATATAGAATTTGTCTGCTCTGAATAAGGAAACAATAACTAAGAAATGACTCCAAATAAATTCCAAGGCATTGACAGTGTGATCAAACTCGAGAAGACAGTGTTGGCCAGCACAGAAGAAGCTGGAGAGTGAAACCGGGACTGACCTCAGCCTGGAAAGGGTCCCCTCAACTCCTTGCGAGTTTCTACAACAAGATGGGTTTAATCATCCCATCGCTGGCAGTACGTGCCAACCAACATTACTTCGACATAGCTATTTTCTACAAGAACCCAAAGTACTGGTGCTTACTTTTCTATAACAATGAGAGGGTCGCTCACTGGTGATCTGGTTACACTGTAAGACAGTGGGCTTCTAATACAAGATCCATCAGGTAACTGGACTTGCATGAACTTGAATGTGTACTGTCTCTCTCTCTCTGCATACACTCCAGTAGGTTATTTAACCTAGTAGAACTGAATTTTCCTAAAAAGCCCCAGAAATGAGACGTATTCAGAGGTACCAAATGGTCAGAGAATCAGAAAAGCTGCATGCATCATATTACAAAGAGCTTGCACCAGTACCAGATCCATGCATGAATATTTCTGTATGCTTAGAACCCCATAGCATCTATCCTAGATCTGCATATCTGATTAATATTTTCTATGTGTGGTATTACAGTTTTAATGGTGTGTCATGCAGTAGCCCTCTTTTTAATAATAAACCAACTTGGGTGGACAATACTTAGTGTGCCTCTGGTTTGAAGGTTTAAGTTCTGAGTTCTACTTCCACTAAGAAGCCGTCAAATCAAATAAAATCAAATAGAACTTGTAAAGTGAACAGCTACTCTATAGAATGCCCCAGTACTGCTGGTTCAGTGAACGCTGAGCTCACCGGAGAGGAAGATAAACTAAAAGGCACCATTAAAAAGCTAGGTTTTCAAGCTGAATTTAAAGGAGCCAACATCCTTAATAGCACAAAGGTGCAGGGGAAGAGCATTTCAGCTTGCAGTACCTAGCATAGAGAAGAGGTGCCTCCCCATCTCTTCCTCTTCGTCTTTGCGCCACTGCCTGCAATGCATCAGCAGAGCATCAAGCTCTGGATGGATTATAGTGAGGAAGCCACTTGGTTATATGTGGGGCCTAGTCCATAGAAAGATCTGTGGGCTAGCACCGTTCCCTTGAAATTCACTCTCACCCGGATGGGAAGCTAACACAACTCCTTGAGATGGACCTGAACATATATGTTCCTCTGAATGTTAATCAGGAGCCGGGCAGCAGCATTCTGCATCAACTGAAATCTCTTAAGTTGATACAAATGGAGATGCCAGTAGAATGCATTGGCACATTCCGGCCATGATGTTATAAAGGAGCAGGAACAAGAACCTCCTCAGAAACCGGAGAAAGTCAAAACATGTCCTGACTGGTATACACCCGTTACAACGGATCTTTTACTCCGCACTACCATTACAACGCGACTTTTACTCCGCATACCATTACAACGCATTGCGCTGGGGGGCGCTCTAGGATAGGGAATAAGTATAATTTACTATCCAACACCTTCCCTAGGGTCCACGGGGACTGGAGTTAGAATAGTAAATTATACTTACCACTATCCAGTGCCCCAAGGCGCTATGCGTTGTAAGGGTATGCGGAGTAAAAGTCGCGTTGTAATGGTCTGCGGAGTAATAGTATGCGTTATAACGTCATACATCCGTCCTGACTACACTCTCCATCTGTAGTTCGAAAGACAGGTTGTTGTTGAGCTTCACTCCTAGATACCTTACCACTATAGTGGGGGTTGGAGGAAATGGAGCACACCTAGGTCAAACCTCACCACCCTGCAAAGGGGCATAGATCCAAAAAACAGTACCTCTGTCTTACTCATGTTGCACCAAAGATTACTCCAGAACATCCACAGGACAGGCACCCTGCGAATCTATTTAGGGCACTAGAGATGTGCCCTTTAACTGGATACCTTGAGAGTCAAGTGTATAAAGAGTGTACGTGGCCCCCAGTTTGCAGTAGCATAGTAGAACAGGCCCCGGCTACCAGTAAATGGCACAACCCCCATGATTGTGGTTCATTAACTAATGCTTGTCCTCCTGCCTCCGAACAGGTTCTGACAACTCTACAGAGTCTGCAGGTGAGGGGCTGCATCCATAAGGCACGCTTCTTTGTGAGCCTGCACTCCCAAATTTGTCCTAATGGCAGAGTGTTCTGTTGGAGAGTACGTTGTGCTTCACACAGTGATGCTACTGAAACTGTCAAAACCAACAGTTGATGGACAGAATGCAGAACAATGTCATACATTCACCCCAGTACAGAGATCTGGGCCTAAATCCATCGTTTTTTTGCACTCCACACTACCCCAGTTCAGACATGGCCATATGCAAATCAGCCTTGACCCTGTGCCTCATGGGAACAGTCCAGCCCGAACTGCCAAGCCATGTCTTTCCTGGACCGGAATCAAGCTTCCTAGGACCGGTTTCTGGCTATCAGCCGTCTTCAGCCAGGATAGCTTGACTCCAGTGGTGTGGAGAGCATGGGACTTACGTTTGAGCATACCCATCCCACTCGGGGTGACAAATGCAAAACCAACAGTTGATGGACAGAATGTAGAACAATGTCATACATTCACCCCAGTACAGAGATCTGGGCCTAAATCCATCTTTTCTTTGCACTCCACACCACCCCAGTTCAGACATGGCTACTGAAACTGTCAGCATCTGTGACGGGGAATAAATAAGGGATTTTACCAGCCCCTGTTCCTTCTCCCCTCTCCCCCAATATCACATACCTCAGACAGCATGAGCCAAAATAATGGTTCTAGCAAGCCTGACCCTTACCATTCAGAATGTGTTGTCAACCATCAATGCCAGAGTATATAGGCTACGTGTATCAAAAATCAATTTTGTAGTCCTTAAATTGTGAATTGTAGGGGCCTGATTCACAGAATGAACTTAAGACTCAATCCTAAACTTCCTACTATTTTGGTATTCACAGAATGCACTTACTACTTTTGGCATTCACAGAATGAACTTACTACTTTTGGTATTCACAGAAGTTAGGATTTTGTCTTAAGTTTGTCTTAAGACAAACTTAAGACAGACTTAAGACAAAATCCTAACTACTGTGAATACCAAAAGTAGTAAGTTCATTCTGTGAATGCCAAAAGTAGTAAGTGCATTCTGTGAATACCAAAATAGTAGGAAGTTTAGGATTGAGTCTTAAGTTCATTCTGTGAATCGGGCCCTAGGTAATTGCTATTTAAGGAATGCAAAATGGTATCTAAGAAAATAGCGATTACCTAATAGCGATTCCTAAGGATTTGCAATCACAATTAGGTAATTGCTATTAGGTAATTCAACTCCATTTGTTCCAATGGGGCTAAAGGACCATAGGCGCAAATGGTTTACCATTAGCTAATTTAAGATTACCTAATTGTTAATCGCAAATTAGGTAATGCAAAACCAAGGGTGCCCGGGGACCTAAGGCCCCCTTAAACACCCCCAAAAAACATTTGCACATGTAAAGCGCACACATGCCACAGGGGGATGTGTGTGCTACATGGCACTTTGAAAAATGTATTTTTGTACATTTTCTCAAAAATTGCACATGGTTACTATCAACTTGGAGTTTGCATTTAGAAAATGCTTGGTATATGTGCTAACAGATTTGCAAATTCCGATTCCCTATTTTCATTTGCAAGTTTTAGGTATACGCAAAAAAATAACATTACCTAAAATTGCGACTACATAGACTTTCATATATCTTGAAAGGCTATTTTGCATTTGCAAATGGTCAAAATTAGCGATACGCACTGTTTGGGAATGCAAAATGGTTTCATACATGTGGCCCTATGGGAGAATGTGTTGAGTGCATTCACAGTTAGGAAATCCACAGTGAACCAGAGCCATGTACACAGCAATTACACATCCAATCCACCCATTGGCTAGAGAAGGGATCTAGGAAACTGTTGTGAAATCCAATCAAGGTGCTAGTTGATTTGCTCCTTCTCTAGGATTGAGGGATAGTCTTCAAGCCATGAGTCAATTAAGTGCCATTGAGGCTCCTACTGATGTTTTGCAGAGCGTAGAATTTAGAGCTGGAAATGAGGCAATGAGTCAAGTATCTGCAGCTCCTCGACCTTCTTGTTCCATCCTATGCCTCGATGTCTAGCAAGAGATTCAAGGCTCCAATGGAGGAGCAAAATCAGTTGCTTTCACATAGGAAAGGTTCTAGAGATCGTAAACAGGTTCTCTTTCATGAAACACAATTATCTGTCAAAGAAAACACATTATTAGACTTCTTTAACAGTCTTCCTGAGGACTTGAATGCAAAGATAGAAAGTTTTTGCCATTTATGCAGTGATTGAATCAATTTGCTTAGAAAATTGTGTGGCGGGAACAGGTTTTGCCGATGTTGGAGTCTCGAAATAGGTTCCTGAAATATGAACAGATAGCTATGGAGGTTAGAGTGGATATTCGGAAGAAATATAGTGAGTTTAAGAAATCAGTCTAGATTGGAGCCACGAGACAAGCAGCCACAGCTGTGAGGGGAGCAAAGTGAGCGAGAGGCGAGGGGAGCAAAGTGAGCGAGAGGCAAGGACGTGAGGACGCCGGTCAGGCAGCTAGGATCCCGGCTACCAGCTACCGGCTATCGGTTATCATCACTCCGTAGGGGGGGTGCCGGCCCGCTAGCACACCCTCTCCCTCGCCAGAGCGGGTGAGCCGCGGAAAAAGAAAGCCGTGGTGAAGCACCTCTATCTCGGGTGCGGCGGCGCACCGGCAACTGCGGGTCTGACCCGGCGGCGGCGGGGCTCAGCTGTGTGAATCACCACGTCGAACCACGGGTTACCGCAGCACGAGTCCCGCGGCTTCAGAGAGCGGAATCAGAGAGTCAGAGAGTACTGAGAGCAGCGGAGGCGACGGCAGAGGAGAAAGTGGCGGCGTGTTTGGTTGCCATGGCCAAGCGGAGCACGAGTATGTCATTTTTGTAGACCGCTGCCAGTTTGCAGGTGACAGGTCGGGTCGTGGTGCTTCGACGGGGCACCTGAGGAATCGGAAGACAGGCAGGCGGAGCGGCAGACGAGCGGTCAATTTGCTGCACCGCCAAATACACCGCCAAACACAGCGAGGTGTCCAGCAGCAGCACCCGGCAGCCAGCAGAGGAGGTCTAAAAGCGGAACCGAGCCGAGCTGAGCAAGAGCCGAGGCAAGTAACATGAGCTAGCACTGCTGGCATTCTGCAGTGTTTATGGCGTTGTGGAGCTATTAGGCTGTTACGTGGGCATAGCAAGAGTAAGAGTATGCTGCTGCAGCTTTTTTAAAAACGAACAATTTATTACATATTGTCAGTTTACAATCAAAGACAAACCAGGACAACCTAAAGCAGCAAAACAATCTAAGAGGGCGGCAGAGGGAGCCTGGGCTTCTGGTAGCCCCCTGTGCGCTCTGAACATTTTGAAAGCCCCCGAGACCCTGAGTCCTTGAGCCAGAAAAGAGCCAGAAAAGAGGACTTTTTGGCTGTGTGGAGCAGAGGAGTAAATCTACGTTAGCTATGCTAGCGAGGTGAAGCAGAAAAAATCTAAAGCTTTCCCAAGGCTCCCTAAGGCCCTGGTTACAGAGAGGAGTAGGGAGGGTCTGAAGAAGTTTGGAGTTGGAGGAGCCACGCGGGTTGGCAAAATAGTAAAGACTATACAAGAGGCATACTTGAGACATATGAGGCACAAGACACATTATGAGGCGAATGAGTCTATAAGGAGTGGCGTTTGGGAGCAGCTAAGGTCTTGCCGGAAACCTCTGGGAGTACTCTCATCGCTCCCGCTAATAAAGCAATCTACAGAACCCTCTATCCAATCCAATCCTATCCTAGATCATATTTCTAAAGTGCTTTCCCTAGATGGCAGCTGTCGTTTAAGTGGCAGACGGGCCAGGGAAACCATCGGTAAGATAACACAGGATAGGAGTAGGAAGGAAACCCTTTTCTGGTATTTGAAGCACCGAAGATGCGGTCAGGAAAAATTCGACAACCTCGAATACAGAAAGCCAAAAGAAGGTTGGCAGTAAAAGGGAAAAAGGAACAAGGGAATAAGAACAATCCAAAAGATCAACCCGGGAATGTTCATTCAGACCAGGCACATACCCCCTCAGTGGAACCCTTCAATTTTGGAGATGATAACGTGACGTACAATTTCCAGTTTTTAAAAGAGCGAGGGGGTACAACACCAAATAACAGCTTCGGCGTAAAATTTCAAAAAAACCAAAATAAAACAACTGGTCTAACTACAACACGCAAAAAACGCACGATTAGTAACGACTCTGAAATATATACGAGCCCTAATCTCAAAGAAAAATCGACAATAAAAAACTGGCTGATAAAAAAAACAGCCCAAGTTCACGCACCATGCAACGAAATAAAGTCTATACCAAACAACATACCAGATGAGGCTGATGAAAACAATCTAGTATACATCACGCAGAGTAACTTGGGAGCTCAAACAAATCTACAGAAAAGCGCACAAAAAACAGAGTGGTCAAAATCGTTCTCGATCTTCGAAGAAACAGAATTGCGGAGAATGCTCGAAGAAAACATCAACAAGGAAGTCGACTTAATGCACCTGAGTCTTGAAAATTTAAGCAAACAAGAATTTCATGAAAATATGGATACAAGGAAAGTAACTGGACAGAAAAATAAGCTAATATCTTCTCCAATAATCCTTACATCAAGTCCAATCAATCAGCCAGGGAGCAAAAGCCAGGTCTCTGACATAGGTAAAAACTCAATAAAAGACGCACACCCCATAACTATTTCTTCATCAGAAAGTTCAAACAGGACAACAGGGATCGGGTCAGCACAAACTGAAGAAAAATCTACTCTCTGGGGGGATGTGCTTCTAAAAAGTCTACAACAAGCAACCAGTGCCCCGAATTTTCAATCTAATAAATTGGATGTGCAGGTAGACTTAATGAACCTAATTGCAACTCACATATCTGGGATAAATTTGAAACTGGAAACAATTGCGTTATACCTCATAAAAGAAAAGGAGGAGGAAAAACAATGGAAAAAGAAACTAACAGACCAAAATTGTGTCTGCAAGGAAATAATTGATAAATTAGCAACCCTCCCAGACATTTCGAAAGATATATTAGAGGTAACATGTGGGAAATCCAACAAAAGTGACAACCTCAACTCAGAGGCCATAGAGGTTAATAAATTCGTAAATCAAAAGAGATCTACCATATTCATAGAACAAAAAACTTTAAACGACTCAGACAAAAATGAACCACCAACGGGAAGCCTGGAAGAAAACAAAACAACGAGTTCGTTGGGTACGTCAGAACCCCTAACAAAAAGACAACGGAAACGGGCAAGGAAGGCGAGAAAAAAAGCCATTAAAAGTAAGCAGGTAAACAAACTTTTTGCCATTTTCGAACAAAAGACAAAAGCTGCCCCAAGTAATCAGATTATATATTCCTCCACCAGAGAGAATGGGAAAAAAGTAAAAAACACAGAGGAAATAGTAGAACAAACAAGTTTTTTTGATCAGACCAAAATACCATCAAATACAGAAGGGAAACCAAGAGATGAGGAAAAGTCTTTTTCAAAGAAAACCAACGACAAAAATGAAACACTAAAATCGAACCGTATGGAAGCCGTAGAACAACAAAAAATTCAGGATAATACGCGAGAAAGGATTTGCGAAACTCTGGCCCAAAAAGGATCAAGTCGTCATAATGGTGGGAATCCACCACCTAAACATATAAAAACGGAACACGAGCAAATACAAAATATAGAGGCAGACCAAGTGAGGGAATCTAACATTCTCCTGACCATCACAGTGGGAAATAATGGAAGAACCTGTAGAGATAGCCCCGAAAATGAGTCTACTGATAAAAAAGGGCAAAACGTAAACAACACACAAATAAACCGAGAAGAATCGCATTCCACCAAAGAGGCAGCTATGGTAGATTACATCCGACCGGACTTAACAACTACGGGATGCCAGAACGATAACATATCTCATATACATTTTGTTCCAAGTGAGGGAAAAAGGAGAGTCCACCAAATCCGACATCCTGAATCGGACAGTATGGAAGCAGAATGTACATTATTGTTTAAACCGGAATACCAAACAAAAGGAAACACAGACACGCTGAACAGAGGTAATATCCTGCGATTATTTGAAGTGATACCAAAATTAAGGGGTATAACAACAAGCGACCTAAAAGCCCTAGAATTCATCCAAGGAAACAAAGAAACAGATATGGAAATAAGTAGAACCACCTGAGGATCCAAAGAAATAGCAAATCTTATTTTCTCAACTAGGACTCACTTTTCAGATTGGGGAATAACTCTAGAGCGTCACACCCCAATAAAATATCCATTCCCACTATTAAGTAATTCACTTCCCCGATCTAATAATACAAAGGAAAAAACGCAATCAATCCTAATGGGAGCAAGAAATAAAACAATCCCCGAACAAGATCTGAGCAGTATCAATAAAAAGCAGGAACACCAGCGTCAGAAGGAATACAAGGATTGGTCTTGGGTAGCTCAGGCACTAAATTCTCATCGATCCTGATGTAGGGAAACTGCCACTAAAAAATCAAAGACATAATATCAAATTAATCCCAAAACCAGTAATAAAAAAACATTAAGATTTGCTCATGGAATGTACACGGTTTCAAAGAAATGTCCCAAGATCAAGAGACAATAGACTACCTGAGTAATTTCGAAATAATACTACTTCAGGAAACATGGAATCTAACCCCGAAGCAAATTTTGGGATACGAGGAACACCACATACTGGCAGAAAGACCGGCAAAGTTTGGACACCCAAGGGGTGGCCTGTCTACCTTTATTACGAACAACCTAGATTGGAAAACCGAATTGCTTGATGTAGGGGAAAATTGGTTACAACCGGTCAAAATCGAGTCAAAAGCAAGTGGAAAAAGTCCAGGATGGAATTTAATAATTATAAATATATATATCCACCCAGATAAGACAACAAAAAAGAATAAAGCATTAACTTTAACAAATTTGATAAAATCCCTAAGCAAAACTTTCCAATTTCATGAGATATTTCTTTCCGGCGATTTCAACAGCAACCTAATAAAAGCCAAAACGAACAAGGATAAATCACATAACATTTGGGGCAAACTGGAATCTCTAGGTTTAATAGTCCTCAATGGAAACACAGAGGGTGATGTACCTGCCAAAACCACCTTTACCAGTGGCAAAAGGAATTCTATAATCGACTTCACCTTAATAAGTAATGAACTAAAAAAGAGCATAGACTATTTTAGAATCCAAATCCGACCAGAGTGCGACCATTCCCCACAAGAGATTATAATGAGGAAAAACATCGAAGATAAAACCCAATTAGAATTTCTTACGGCGATTCCGGAGATATAAAAATTGAGGAAAATCAAAAGCAAAGGCAATATAAAAAAGGAAATTATGGACTCTGTACTGGAACACGTAAATTTCACGAACGCCATAATAAACCAATCACTCATAACAAATTGGGAGATTTTACATAAATTTGTACTAGGAAAATTCGCGGTAAAATCTCCGGTAATTTATGGATACAAAGTAAACAAAGATCCGTGGTATAATTTCAACCTAAGAGATAAGAAAAGAGAAATATCGAAAAAGTTAAGAAATATGGCCGCAGAAAAAAGATTAGGAAAAGAAGTGGATCACACCGCTATACAAAAAATGAGGAAAGAATATAAAGAAGATTGCAGAAAAGCAAAAACATCTTACATAGAGGAAATCTGGATAGAACTATTAAGAACAAGCAAACTACCTAACAGCGCAGAATTTTGGAAGATCATAAATAAATTATCAAAAGGAGCTGGTGATCAACATAACATAGGAATAAGTGAAGATACATGGGCTGCATATATCGACAATTTGTATAACTTTCGGAGCCCCCCAATTAACATAGTAACATCTAATTACTCAAAAAAAGGTCAAGAACAAAAAGGAAAAACCCTGGGACAGTGGAAAAAGTACCATCCCGAAGGCACTGCCTTAGAGGATCAAACGCCCTTGACAACTGCCAAACAGCTAATCAGCCTAATAAGGAAACTAAAAGTGGAGGGAGCAGCTGGCCCTAATGGATTGCCTAATGCCTTATTTAGATATGACATCGACTTCTGGGCAACTTACCTGACTCCATTATTTAACCACATTTATAAGGAAAAAAGGATTCCAGAATCTTGGCAAGGAATCATCTTCCATCCCCTCCTAAAAAGTGGATGTAGAATGGACCCTGGTAACTACAGGCTAATAGCCCTAATCGACGTGGAGGCAAAGCTTTTTTCTTCTTGCATATTGTCTCTATTACGACAATGGATAATAGATCACAATATAATACCCAACTTTCAAACCGGTTTTAGGGAAGGCATGGGCTGCTTAACCAATCTGTCAGCCCTGTCCTTACTAATCGAAGGAGCAAGGAAAAAGAAGATCGGTCTAATTGCCTGCTACATAGACCTGAAATCCGCCTTCGATCGAGTTCCCAGAAAACGTCTATGGGAAAAACTGGATCTCATGGGTCTCCCACCGGCACTAACGGAAACATTAATGGCTTTATATAGTAGAACATGGGCCAAGATAAAATTGGGTGATGGAAGAAGAATATCTGCAGAACAAAGAATAACTAATGGCCTTAAACAAGGCTGTGTGCTCTCCCCAAGCCTTTTTAATATATATCTGGCCGATTTGAAAGACCATCTCAAGAATGTTAACGGACACCCGCCCAAACTGGCCAATGAAAGCATCCAGTGCCTCCAATATGCGGATGACATTGTAGTTTTAAGCCAAACCCCAATAGGCCTACAAAGAGTAATATCGGAACTAATTGACTACTTTCAGAGAGAAGGTTTGGAAATAAACATAAAAAAAACAAAGGTGGTGAGATTGACGGGCACCGGTGGAAAATCCTTCAATTGGCAAACAAAAGGAAAACCTATTGAGGAAACAACTGCTTATAAATATCTGGGGGTTACAATTAGTAAAAACATGTCCCTCATAGATCATAAAAGAACAATTGCCGTAAAGGCCCAAGCACTGAGCTTTGCTTATAAGGTTTTGCAAAAGAAATTGCAATGTCCATCATATGACCACCTGTTAAAAGTAATGACAGCCCAAGTCTTACCATCTCTCTCATATGGACTGGAAATATGGCATGGGAAAGAAGCAGCTACCTTAAACACTCTCCAGACAAGAATTTATAAAACTGTCTTTCACATATACAAAGGAGCAGCCCCTGCCCAAATAAGGCTAGAATTCGGCCTACAAAATCAAATCTACCAGAGGAAAGCAGCTCTAGTGAAATGGTGCTGGAAATTGAGATTATCGGAAACTGGATCTTTAAACAACTTATGTTGGCAAGAAATTAAAAAACAATATGACCAACAGGAACCAGACTCATGGGGCTATGACCTGAGAGCATCACTAGATAGAAAACAACAACAAATTGTACAGAGTTCCCCTGATTAAGTCAACTATATCTAACCTCTCTCACGTAGAGTTTTGACCAGAAAGGTGAAGGTGCTACACTCTTTTACGGAATTAAGGATACCTCACACAAGTCACCGGTTGGACGACCACTGTCATCCCACCCGATGATCGTACAGTGTCATCATTGGTGTCCCGCTCCTACGGCAGGCTGGCGATGCAATGCCTGTCGGGCAGCCCTAGGTGCTGCACTTTGTCGGAGTTCTTTTATTCCTTAGCCAATGGGTGTGTGAGTGTGAGGGGCCTAGAAAAGGTGCAATAGTGAGCGTGAGTGAAGTTTAAAAAAAGTCAGTAGGGTCCATTAGGCGAAGCTTTAATGTTATGGCTCACTGCTTTGTTAAAAGAAAAATTGAGGGGTATAGAGGCGTGGTAATAATGGTGACCAGACCTCATTCAACCCTCAGTCAAAGTGTGGTCGACATGTTTCTTGCCCCTACGGCAATTCGTCAGGACCAAAGTGCTCATATAATTGCTAACGATACCTCAATAATTGGAGGAATCGGATATACGACCTGGAGTGTGTCGTGGGATCAACCCTCCATTGAGGCCCTCCCTGGGACTAGGAGAGGAGACAAAAGAAGTGTACAGTCAATCACTTGTCTATTTAAAATTGAACATTGTAGCACATCAAAAATTAACATGCAAGTGATGCGTTCTGAAGGGAAGAAATTAAACAGAACCCATCAGGGATAGATACTCATGTGAGAGAGGGTTAGAAAGTGTAGACAGAACGTGGAGATACCCTAAAAATGGTGGAGATCTGGAATAACCCACCGGAAACAACGGCCTTTAAAAGAATTTGCAATCTAAACGCAAAAGCCTTATCTCTGGTAGAGGATAAAAATACTTTGGCCAAACGTCGACACGCATGGACCATTCTAAATTCGTATAAACGACTAAAACCTCAACCTTATCTCACTGCGCACTTCCGGCTATCACTAAAAACAAAATTTATGGCCTTTAGAATGGGTAACCATTTCTCAAAAGATTTGATTCCGTCATGGAAGGTTACTCACCAGGAACGAAGATGTAGACTATGTGATTATCACAGTGAGACCTTGTGTCACCTCCTGTGCACGTGTGAGTCTTCTAAAGAAGAAAGGAAAATTTTACTGAAACCAATTTTTAACATGCTACAGATCCGTACCTGCAGGCAAGCTGTGACCAGCTGGATGGGAGCAGGTTCAAACATTTTGATTTGCCGCGGGGTAAAGTTTATGAATTCTGTAGAGACCAAGCTTCAAAAAGCAGAATCAGACCCTCGATAATGATTGGGTTAGTTTGTAAATGAAAAAACGAGAAAAGACAATTTTAACCAAAGAATCTTTTAAGTGTTTGTTACGTTTTAATTGTTTTTGGATAGGTATACTTTATGGTTGTGAAAATACCAAATAAAGTAATCTTTGAATTGAAATAGTGAGTTTAAGAAGGGGCTTATTGAATCCTGCAATAACTGCTACCTGATGTGATATTGGTACCCACCATAGCAGTTATTCCAAATGAAGGAATACAATTTTGGTATTCACTCTCATATTCGAATGAGAGCAAAGTAGAGGTACATAATCCACGATTTGTTAGTCTCATTGGCTTAATGGTTGTGAGTAGACCAGCATCACAGTTTACTATTAAGTAGAACATTGTGAAACTACTTTGCCACACATTGAAAATAAAATTACAGATTGTTGCCATGGAGAACAGTTGCATCGTGGCCAACAAGTTTTGATAAACTCTGAATCGTAAGGTTTGGAGTTAATGGAACCCAAGAAACTTTCTTCAAGTGTAAATCCAACTTTTTTTGTGGCTAGGTACGGAGCAGGTAATTGTGGACTGGTATGTGAGCATGTAAGGAAGGACAGCCAGCTGCAGAATAATTTGGTATTTGGTAAAGATTCAAACACATGCCTTGTAAGTATACATTTTTCCCACCTCACTTTCCTCAACTGCCCCTTGTCAATTCAATTCAAAAATACTTTATTCGGATTTCAGCAAATCCATAAAAGTGACACAATTAAAAACGTTAAAAAAATGATTACATTATCTCTCACAGATAGTTGAAAGCTGCAGAAGAGCATACATGCGAAAATGTAAACAATCAGTGTAATCCAGTTACTACAGTATAGTCCAATTTACTAAAGTGCAAAGGCATTTGGGAACTATGCAGCGCATAACATTTCAAGGAGATTCCATCGATTTACGTGTAAAAAAGATAACTTTCAGAAATGAACTTACACGGAAAATCAATTCATCATTTTCTAGTTGTAGAAGCATGGAGTAGGATTGGATCAGGGAGACTGGTCTGTGTTTTTTAAAATATGGGGCTAAAAACCATTTGGTGTATTTCATATAATATTTACAATTAAAAAAGAAATGCAATTCATTTTGTCTACTGAATCCATCACAGGGACAGGGGCATGACATATTTCCAGTGTTCATTATGCTATGGCCCATTGGAAAGCAAAGTGAGTGTGTTATAGTCCCAGCTCTCAAGCGATATAATAGCGATCTTTCCCAATTAGTCAATGGAAGTCTTAGATATAAGGGAATTTGTTGTGGAGATAAGTCATTGTTTACATTGTCCACATATGACTTAACAGTTTGTTTTTTCAGTTCTTCCTCCAACCTCTTTTCCCTATAAAGAGCATAAAGTTCAAATTTTACATCCTTTTTGTCAGTGCTCTTGATCTGAAGGGGGTCGTTGAAAAGATGGATTTTGCCTATGCTGTTTAGGCTTTCCTGTGTTGCCCGAAGCCACGGGATGCTCATGCCTTTATCACAAGCTAAACACTCCTTCACAATTTCCTGAGTTAAGGTAGCACGGTCATTAGTCCAAATGGCCAGCCAGAATAATGCAGGCCGTGTAGCAATAAAATCAGTTATGTAGGGCAAGTTGAGTTCAGCATGGCAGATGTACCCGGATGAGGAGATTGGGGCTCCAAGTAATTTCCTGCATAGCCGGTTCTCTTCTGTCTGCAGACTGGGTGCTTTCACTATCCCCCAGATCTCAGCTCCATAAGTTGCAACCGGGACACATTGCAGTCTGTATATTTTCACAATTGCGTTAGTTATTTCAGTCCTCTTTGGCCGTGGAAGGGAAAGGATTTAATTTATGGTCTTTGAGAACTTGCCCGTGGCGTGGGCGAGATGCCCACTCCACAGGCCGTTCGCAGCAAAGACCATGCCTAAGTAAGGAAAAGATTTTGTGGAGTTCAATTTATCTTGTCCTATGGAAATGGAATCAAGATGTTTGGCCCCTGGCCCGCAAGTCATGATAAACGATTTTTTTAAATTCACTTTCAAGTCCAAATTCCCCATAAAATGTGCAAAATTCTTGACCAGAGCACGTAGGGCATTTGGTGTTAGGCCCATGATCACCGCGTCATCGGCATACAAAAGTGCGGGTAACAATCTCCCTTGGATTCTCGGGGCGTCAATGGTCG
This sequence comes from Lissotriton helveticus, assembly GCF_964261635.1. Classification (NCBI taxonomy): domain Eukaryota; kingdom Metazoa; phylum Chordata; class Amphibia; order Caudata; family Salamandridae; genus Lissotriton; species Lissotriton helveticus. Next base: position 247,499,961 of record NC_136057.1, on the reverse strand, counting down.
CTTTTTTCAGAGAGTTGCTCAGTCCGTTTATATAGATGATAAACAGCAGGGGTGCTAAAACGCACCCCTGTCGGACGCCTCTTTCAACCTTGATTGCCCCTGAGATCTCACCCTCCATGCCAATCCGTACCTGTGCTTTAGTGTCTGCATGTAGATAAGCCAGGAAATGTACCAAGGGTTCGTCAAGGCCATAGGAGAGAAGAGTCGCCCACAATTTTGACCTATTCACTAAGTCAAATGCGGACGACAAATCCATAAATGCTAGGTAAATAGGTGAGGCCCTAGCTTTGGTGTGTTTGCCAATTATGAGGTTGAGGTTCAGGCATTGTTCAATTGTCCCAACCTTGCTTCTGAAACCCATTTGGCATCTGTCCAACACCCCTGCTTCTTCGGCCCAGTCATTCACTCTATTATACAACACCCGGCCCAAGAGTTTTAGGGTGTTGTCTAAGAGCGAAATGGGCCTGTAATTTGCAGGGTCGGATCTTTCCCCTTTTTTGTAAATGGGGACTATTATGCTTGTTGACCAAGTGTCAGGAATAGGGACCAACGGCAAGCAATTGAAAACATTAACCAGGATGGGTCCCCAAAATTCCGGCTTGTGTTTGATTAAGTCAATTGGAAAGCCATCCGGCCCTGGCGCCTTATTCCCGAGGCTTTGATTAATGGCCAAGATGACCTCCCCCTGGGTTATGTCTAGTGGTTTCAGTCTACCAGAGCTATAATCATATGTATCATTTTTTTTTTCTTAGTTTCTGCCCGTGTCAAGCGTTTTTTACCGTAATTTGTGCTTGTTTTATCTTTATTAGCTTTTGCCCGTGTTAAACGTATTTTTACTGTAATTTGTGCTTGTTTCTTAGTTTGTGACCGTCCTCCGTCCTGTTTCCCGCCTCCCTCGCCGCCCCCCGCTTCCCGCCACCACCGCCGACCCCGCCCCTTTTTTCCTTGTGTTCCCTCCCCGCTCCCGCCTCCCAGCTGCTCCGCCCACCCGCGCACTTCGCCTTAAATGGCGACAGTGCGAACGCGCAGCGTTGACGCACAGCGGGCGTGCCGATTGTGCGCCGAAGGCGCGCCAAAGGTAAGCCCGTCTGCGCCCGTCCGCGACCGGATCGCGACCAGCGCCAGGACCCCTGGTCCCCACCGACGGAAGCCGACCCGACGAACCTACAACGCCGCCGATCTCACCGCACTCAACACCGGCCGCATCCCAGGATGTCATCGAGCTGCCCCGAAGCACACCCACGGACCCTTCAGCTGCCACGCCTGCAAGTTCACCTGCATCCGGACCTTCCCTGCACCCGCCAGGCCGAACACCAGCAGCAACCACCTCAAGTGCATCCTGCTCAACACCCGCTCCGTCCACAGACACGCCGTAGAACTCTGGAACCTCCTCGACACCACCGCCCCTGACGTTGCCTTCCTCACCGAGACCTGGATGAACGCCTCCTCAGCCCCCGACATCGCCATCGCCATCCCTGAGGGCTACAAGATCATCCGGAGGGACCGCACCGCCAACCAGACGGGAGGAGGCATCGCCATCATCCACAGAGACACCATCCGCATCACGACCAACACCGACGACACCCTAACCACCGCTGAACACCTGCACTTCCAGATCCACACCAACCCGAACACCACCCTCAGAGGCACCCTGATCTACCGACTCCCGGGGCCACGCACACGATTCAGCGAGGACATCGCCGACTTCGTCAGCCCGCATGCCCTCCCCTCCGCCGACTACATCCTCCTGGGGGACCTCAACTTCCACCTGGAGAACAACAGCGACCGCAGCACCATCGGCCTGCTCGACAACCTCGCCAACCTCGGACTCAAGCAGCTGGTGTCCACCCCCACCCACCTCGCCGGACACACACTCGACGCCGTCTTCTCATCCAGCAAAGACGTCACCTTCAGCCACGCAACAGGACTCCACTGGACGGACCACAGCTGCGTCCACTTCACCTTCAGAAGAACGACGATCCACCACCACCAGCAACAGGTTGCCCGAAGAAGCTGGAACAAGATCACAGCCGACTAGCTCACCGCTTCCCTGAGCCTGCACCCTCCCGCCAGCTCAGCGAACCCCAGCCAGGCCGCCGACAACCTCACGAAGTGGATCAACAACTGCGCGGACGAACTCGCCCCTCTGAGAACCCCACCCAGCAGACCCTGCAGCAGAAAAACACCATGGTTCACCGACGAACTCAAGAGCTCCAAGAAGAACTGTCGAGCCCTCGAGAAAGTCTGGAGAAGGGAACCAACTACGGACAACATGACCACCCTCAAGCTCGCCACCTGGAAACACCACCAACTGATCCGCGCCACCAAGAAAAATACATACAAGGACCGGCTGGACAACAACGCACACAACTGCAAGGAACTCTTCAACATCGTGAAAGAGCTCTCCAACCCCAACGCCGGAAACAATGACATCACCCCGTCGCAAGACCTCTGCAACTCCCTCGCGTCCTACTTCCACAACAAGGTCACGGACATACACAACAGCTTCAACAACCAACCAACGCAAGCCACAACCGCAACAACGCCACCCACCACCACCCTCCGCACCTGGACTCCGATCAGCACCGAAGACACCATCCGCACAATGAACTCCATCCATTCCGGATCTCCGACTGATCCCTGCCCTCACCACGTCTTCAACAAGGCCGACGCTGTCATCGCACCCCACCTGCGGGACATCATCAACACCTCCTTCGACACCGCCACCTTCCCTGAGAGCTGGAAGCCCGCCGAACTCAGCGCTCTTCTCAAGAAACCCACAGCAGACCCCACCGACCTCAAGAACTACCGTCCCATCTCGCTCCTCCCGTTCCCGGCCAAAGTCATCGAGAAGACCGTCAACAAACAGCTGGCCGCCTTCCTCGAGACGAATGGATCCCTCGACCCCTCACAGTCGGGCTTCCGAGCGAACCACAGCACCGAGACCGCCCTCATCGCTGCCACCGATGACCTTCGAACTCTGATGGACAACGGAGAAACAGCGGCCCTCATCCTCCTGGACCTCTCCGCGGCTTTCGACACTGTCTGCCACCGCACCCTAGTACAGCGCCTCGGCAACATCGGAATCCAGGACAAGGCACTGGAATGGATCACCTCCTTCCTCGACGGAAGAACACAGAGAGTCCGCCTACCACCGTACAAGTCAGAGGCCACCAAAGTCATCTGCGGCGTCCCTCAAGGATCCTCACTGAGCCCCACCCTCTTCAACGTCTACATGAGCCCCCTCGCGGCCATCGCACGCCAACACAACCTCAACATAATCTCCTACGCCGACGACACCCAGCTGATCCTCTCCCTGACCAACGACCCCGCCACCGCCAGAGCCAACCTGCACGAAGGGATGAGAGATGTAGCCGAATGGATGACGACCAGCCGCCTGAAACTGAACTCGGACAAGACGGAGGTCCTCATCCTGGGCTCCTCGCCCTCCGCCTGGGATGACTCCTGGTGGCCCCCCGCCCTGGGCACCGCACCCAAACCGACGGACCACGCACGCAACCTGGGCTTCATCCTGGACTCCTCCCTCTCCATGACCAGACAAGTAAACGCCGTCTCCTCGTCTTGCTTCAACATCCTGCGCATGCTACGTAAGATCTTCCGGTGGATCCCCACCGCGACGAGGCGGACGGTCACCCAGGCCCTCGTCACCAGCCGACTGGACTACGGCAACGCCCTCTACGCCGGAACCACCGCCAAGCTCCAGAAGAGACTCCAGCGGATCCAGAACGCCTCGGCCAGACTCATCCTCGACATCCCCCGACGCAGCCACATCTCCGGACACCTGAGAGATCTGCACTGGCTCCCGATCAACAAGAGAATCACCTTCCGTCTCCTCACCCACGCGCACAAAGCCCTACACGACCAAGGCCCGAGCTACCTCAACAACCGGATCAACTTCTACACTCCCAAGCGCCTCCTCAGATCAACCAACCACGCCCTCGCCGCCGTCCCCCGCATCCGAAGAGCGACAACAGGAGGAAGGTCCTTCTCCTACCTGGCCGCCAAGACCTGGAACTCACTCCCGACCGACCTGCGCCTGACCCAAGACCACCTCTCCTTCAGGAAGAAGCTCAAGACCTGGCTGTTCGAGCAGTAACGGCACCCCCCCCCCACCCAGCGCCTTGAGACCCTACGGGTGAGTAGTGCGCTCTATAAATGTCCTGATTGATTGATTGATGTAGAAGCCACAGGGTTGGCGTATATTTCAGAAAAATGTTGTTCCCATTGCTGGCTTGAGATCGTACACCTGATTGATGATAACTGTTTTCCCATGTCCCGCATCTTCCTTACAGCGGGCCAGAAGGTAGCGCTATTTCCCACTGCAGCTGAGGTAGTTAATTCCTTCCAATGTTCTTCCACAATGGCGGCCTTCCTTATCCCTATGGTTATTTTGTAGGTTTGTCTGGCGGTCCGCACATCTGTTTGGCTCCTAGGTTTGGAATTTAGAGCCCTGTGCAGGGCCTTATTTGCCGCTGAACAATGACTGTCAAACCACCTAGGCTCATCATTGTGTTTTTTGTTGGGAACAGTTAGGAGAGTCTTTATGACATTACAGAGGTTTACAAAATTTGTGACTATCCTTTGGTGGTTCCCATCGATAAGTGAACATGAATCAACTAATGGTTGGTGGTTACTTGTAATTGTATTCATAATGCGACCGCTATCCACCCCTTTCCATTTCAGCCTTAGATTGTTTGTTGAAGGCATGATATCCCTCGCTCCCAAAGTGCGAGCAGGTGCTTGGAATAGTCCTAGTGTTAAGGTTACTTCCAGTGCATTATGGTCTCCAAAGGCTGTTTCTAGGACTCTTGCCTGGGTGACTCTATCCGATAGTTCTACAGACATAAAAATATAATCCACCGTACTGGAAAAGTCTCTGCCTCTAAAGGTTGGAATATATGCGGATTCACTAGTTTTGCAAGCGTCCATAATATCCAACAGGGTATGCGCATTTATGAAACTTTCCAGTTCTTTTCCGCGTTTAGTCCCTTGTCATTGAAAAATTTCTCCAAACATAAAGGTAGTAGTGTCTGAGAAAGGCTGGATGTTGCCTAATGTGATCCTTAGGCAGTGGTGGTCTTAATCCTGATACATCAAAGCACAAAGCAGTATCCACATACTGGATATTCATTCACAGGTCTCGTCACATTTTGCTGCTTTAGGCTCCCCAGCATTTGCTGAATTGCACATCTGTTGCTGATCAAAGATTATGATGACAGTCTGCAGTAATGTGCTGTGATTGGACACATAAAGCCTGATCACCTGGCCCACGCCCAGCGCCAGAACCCCTGACCCCCACGCACGCCATGCCGCCCGACTTCACTACGATGCCAGCACCCTCCACACACACAACCCCGGACGAGAACACACCTGCTACCGAGCCACCCCGAAGGGCACCCAAGGACCCATCACCTGCCGGAACTGCAGCTTCTCCAGCACCCGACCCGCGAAACCACCAACCAACTAAGGCAACCACCTGAGGTGCATCCTCCTCAACACTCGCTACGCCCGCAAACACGCCGTCAAAATCTGGGACCTCCTCGACTCAACAGCACCAGACGTCACCTTCCTGACGGAAACCTGACTGAACCCCGCCTCAGCACCTCAACATCGCCATAGCCATCCCGGAATGCTGTAAGATCGACCGCAGAGACCGTACCAACGGAACAGGAGGTGGAATTGCCATTGTTCACAAGAACACCCACAACGGCTCGACCAACACTGACGACACCCTCAGCACCGCTGAACACCTGCACTTCCAGATTCACACAGACCCCAACACCACCCTCAGAGGAACCCTTATCTACAGACCCCCTGGACCCAGACCGCAGTTCAGCGACTCCATCGCCGACCTCATTTGCATCCACGCCCTCGCCTCCACAGACTACATCCTCCTCGGGGACCTGAACTTCCACCTCAAGAACAACAACAACAGCAACTCCACCACCCTGATCGAAAACCTTGCCAACCTTGGATTCAGACAGCTCATGACAACACCCACTTACGCCGCGGGTCACACATTAGACCCCATCTTCTCCGCAAGCCCCCACATCTTCTTCAACCACACCACTGAACCCTACTGGACCGACCACCGCTGCGTCCATTTCACCTTCAGGAAACCCACCACACACCACCGCACCCAACAGATGCCTCATCACTGCTGGGGCAAAATCACCGAAGAACAGCTAGCTACCACACTCACCCAGAGCCCACCAGCCGACCCCACCCAACCCAACACCGCCGCCCTCAACCTCCGACAGTGGATCGAAGACTGCGCCAACACTCTCACCCTGCTCAAGACACCCTCCCACAGCCACACCAGCAAGAAAGCCACCTGGTTCACTGAAGACCTCCAGGCCTCCAAGCATGCATGCCGGAAACTGAAGAAGAACTGGCTCCGCAGCCGATCACTAGACAACTAAACAGCCCTCAAGAACGCTACCCGCAAACACCATCAACTCATCAGAACCGCCAAAAGGACCGCATTCAAGGACCGCCTGGACGCAACGCACACATCAGCAAAGAGCTCTTTAGAATCGTGAAGGAACTCTCCAACCCCAGCTCCAACACCAACGACATCTCCCCTTCGCAGGACCTGTGCGACTCACTGGCTACCTACTTTCACCGCAAGATCGCAGACATCCACGACAGCTTCAACGCTACGACCGCCCCGCTAACCCCCGAGACCTCCATCCCCACGTCCACCAGCCGCCTGATCGTATAGCCCGACGTCAACGACGATGACACCATCAAAATCATGAACTCCCTCCACTCTGGATCCCCGTCTGACCCATGCCCACACCACGTCTTCAACAAAGCCAGCACAATCATCGCCCCCCCATCTCCGGAAAGCCATCAACATTTCCTTTGAGACAGCAACCTTCCCGGAGAGCTGGAAGCACGCCGAGATCAACGCCTTACTCAAGAACCCCAAGGCGGACCCCAAGGACCTCAAGAACTTCCGTCCCATCTCCCTGCTCCCGTTCCCGGCGAAGGTCACAGATAAAATCGTTAACAAACAACTGACCCGCTACCTTGAGGACAACAACATCCTTGACCCATCCCAGTCTGGTTTCCACAGCAACCACAGCACCGAAACCACCCTCATCGCCAAGACCGACGACATTAGGACCCTCCTCGACAATAGAGAAACAGCAGCCCTCATCCTCCTGGACCTGTCAGCCGCCTTCGACGCGGTCTGCCACCGCACACTAGGAACACGCCTACTCGATCCAAGAGAAGGCCCTGGACTGGACCACATCCTTCCTCTCTGGCAGAACTCAGAGCATCCGCCTCCCATCCTTCCACTCCACCGCCACCGAGTTCATCTGCGGCGTACCCCAGGGCTCCTCCCTCAGCCCAACGCTGTTCAACATCTACATGGCACCCCTCACCCACGTCGCCTGACAGCACGACCTCAACATCATCACCTACGCTGACGACACTTAGCTGATCATCTCCCTCACACCGCCAAAACCAACCTCCACAAAGGAATGAAGGCTGTCACCGAATGGATGCGGAACAGCCGACTGAAGCTGAACTCGGACAAGACGGAGGTCCTCATCCTCGGCTCCACCCCTTCAGCCTGGGACGATTCCTGGTGACCGACTTCAGTGGGAACAGCCCAGACACCCACTGACCACGCATGCAACCTGGGGGTCATCCTCTCCATGACTAAACATGTCAACGCCATCTCTTCATCCTGCTTCAACACCCTACGAATGCTCCGCAGGATCTTCAAGTGGATCCCCACCGAAACAAGAAGAACAGTCACCTAGGCCCTCATCTCCAGCATGCTGGAAAATGGAAATGCCCTCTACGCAGGAACGTCAACCAAGTTCCTGAGACGGCTGCAACGCATCCAGAACGCCTCAGCACAACTGATCCTCGACATCCCCCGCCTCAGCCACATCACACTCCACCTGAGAGACCTACACTGGCTCCCCGTCAACAAGAGGATAACCTTCAAGCTCCTCATCCACGCACACAAAGACCTTCATAACGCCGGCCCAGCATACCTTAACAGACGACTGAGCTTCTACACCCCTACCCGCAAGCTCTGCTCTGCTGGTCTTGCCCTCACCACCGCCCCCCACGTCCGAAGTGCGGCCGCCGGTGCCAGATTCTTCTCCCACCTAGCCGCCAAGGCCTAGAACACCCTCCCCACCAACTTACTGCAGACCCAGGACCTACTGGCCTTCAGAAGACTCCTCAAGACCTGGCTCTTCGATCAGTAGCATCACCTCCCCCCACCCCTTCCAGCACCTTGAGACCTTCACTGGTATGTAGCGAGCTTAAAAAATGTCCTGATTGATTGATTGGTTGATCACAAGTGTAGGAAGGTAGGATCCTTCTCTATGATTACCCCCACATTTTCATGGTGCTGTGATGGTTTCTTACAGACCGTCCTGACTTCTCAGAAGCGGTCACTCCTCACACTGCTCCCTGATCTATCACTGGTATCGTAGCGCTTGCTGCCAGACTGCTGATTGCCATTAGTTTCAATTGCTCATTTCATCGTTACCATAGCGCTTTGCTGATAGACTGCTCTTGAATTTTTACCATAGCGCTTTGCTGATAGACTGCTCTTGAATTTTTAGTGAACTGTGCACTGCTCGCTTTGCCTGCTTTGGCCATAGAATTCATTTGCTCATTTCTTCGTTATCATAGCGCTTTACTGATAGACTTTTGAATTGTTACTGAACTGTGCTCTGCTCGCTTTGCCTGCTTTGTTATTTGTGCCTGATTGTGCCGGTGCCAATGCCCAGTTAATCTCGTCCTCTTTCGCTTTTGGCTTGCTGCCATTTTTTTGTTTGTTGTTGTGCCTCCCAGCCCGGCTCTCCACCCCGCTCCCGCCTCCCAGCTGCTCCTCCCTCGCTCCGCCCCCCCACCATCCACTTATGTCTGATGCACTAGCGCGCAGCGTTCACGCGCAGTGGACGCACCCCATGCGCGCCGAAGGCGTGCCAAAGGTAAGCCCGTCTACGCCCGTCCGCACCTGGACCGCGCCCAGCGCCAGTCCCCCTGGCCCACGCAAAATCCACTCCACCCGCATAACGTACGACGCCGCCACCCTCTCAGCCCTTAACCCCGGCCGATCACCAAACTGCCACCAAGCCGCCCCAGGACACACCCATGGACCCTTCACCTGCCACTCCTGCAAGTTTGACTGCATCAAAACCTACACCAAATCCTTTAACTCCAAACAGAGATTCGACACTAACCACCTGAAGTGCATACTGCTCAACACCCACTCGATCCACAGACACGCCATTGACCTTTGGAACCTACTCGACACCACATCACCGGACGTCGCCTTTCTTACAGAAACATGGATGAACGCCTCATCAGCACCCGACATCGCCATAGCCATCCCGGACGACTAAAGATCATCCGTAAGGACCGCATCAACCAAACAGGAGGAGGCATAGCCATCGTCCATAAGAACACCATCCGCATCACGACCAGTTCCGACGTTAAACTCGCAGCCGCCGAACACCTTCACTTCCAGATCCACACCGACCCCAAGACCACACTCAGAGGCACCCTCATTTACAGGCCACCAGGACTCCGCATACAATTCTGCGAAGACATCACTGACTTCATCAGCCCACACGCCCTCCCCTCCGAGGACTACATTCTACTGGGAGACCTCAACTTCCACCTGGAAAAGAACAACGACAGCAACACCACCACCCTTCTGGACAACCTCGCCAATCTCGGACTCAAACAACTTGTTGACACCCCCACCCAATATGCCGGGCACACACTCGACCCAATCTTCACCTCCAGCAAGCACATCTCCTTCAATCACACCACAGCTCTCCATTGGACAGACCACAGCTGCGTTCACTTCAACTACAAAAAGACTACGACCCACAACCACCCACAACCAATTCCCCGCAGAAACTGGAACAAAATTACCTCCGACCAACTCTTCACATCGCTCCACCAAAACCCTCCTGCAAAATCATCGGACCCAAACCTTGCAGCCACCAACCTCACACAATGGATCACCCACAGTGCTGACGAATTAGCACCCTTGAAAAAACAGCAACTCAAGCAAGGTAGCAAAAAAGCCCCCTGGTTCAACGATGACCTTAAGAAATCCAAGAAGTTCTGTCGCACCCTCGAAGAAGCCTGGAGAAAAAACCCAAACACTGACAACGTGGCCACCTTCAAGAACGCCACCCGCAAACACCACCAACTGATCCGATCCACCGAGAAATCAGCATTCAAGGACCGACTCGACAACAACGCCCACAACAGCAAGGAACTATTCAACATCGTCAAAGAATTTACCAACCCTACCGCCGGCACCAACGACATCACTCCCTCCCAAGACCTCTGCGACTTCCTAGCCTCATTCTTCCACAACAAAATCGCTGACATACATAACAGCTTTGAAAACCTGTCGGAAGACCTGTCCACCCCACCCACCCCCGAACCAAACCCCCCCCTAAAAACCTTTGCGCCTGGAACCCAATCACCACTGAAGACACCAACCACCTGATGAACTCCATCCACTCAGGATCGCCAACCGACCCATGTCCCCACCACATTTTCAACAAAGCAGACTCCATTATCGCACCCCATCTCCGAGACATCATCAACTGCTCCCTCAACGCCGCTACCTTCCCGGAAAGCTGGAAACATGCTGAACTCAGCGCCCTTCTGAAGAAACCCACAGCAGACCCAACTGAACTTAAGAACTACCGCCCCATTTCGCTCCTCCCATTCCCTGCCAAAGTCATTGAGAAAGCCGTCAACAATCAGCTCGCCGCCTTCCTCGAATCCAACAAATCCCTCGACCCTTCACAGTCCGGCTTCCTAGCCAAACACAGCACCGAGACCGCCCTCATCGCAGCAACAGACGACATTCGAACTCTACTAGACAACGGAGAAACAGCTGCCCTCATCCTACTTGACCTCTCCGCAGCCTTCAACACTGTCTGTCATAGCACCCTTATACAACGCCTCAGCAACGTCGGAATACAAGGAAAAGCATTGGACTGGATCATCTCGTTCCTCACCGGGAGAACCCAGAGAGTCCGCCTCCCCCCTTTCAAATCGGAAGCCACTGAAGTCATCTGCGGCGTTCCACAAGGATCATCACTCAGCCCCACCCTCTTCAACGTATACATGAGTCCCCTCGCATCCATCGCGCGCCAACACAACTTCAACATCATCTCCTACGCAGATGACACCCAGCTGATCCTCTCCCTCACCAAAGACCCAAACACCGCCAAAACCAACCTACACGAAGGGATGAAAGAAGTAGCCGAGTGGATGAAGAACAGTCGCTTAAAACTGACCTCGGACAAAATGGAAGTCCTCATCTTAGGTTCATCCCCCTCCGCCTTGAACGACTCTTGGTGGCCACCGGCCCTGGGAAACGCACCCATACCTACGGACCACGCACGTAACCTGGGCTTCATCCTAGACTCCTCCCTCTCGATGACCAGACAAGTCAACGCCGTCTCATCATCATGCTTCAACATCCTACGTATGCTCAAAAAAATCTTCCGTTGGATCCCCACCGAAACAAGAAAGACAGTCACCCACGCACTGGTCACAAGCCGACTGGACTACGGAAACACCCTTTACGCCGGAACCACATCCAAACTACAGAAAAAACTTCAACGCATCCAAAACGCCTCAGCCAGACTCATACTAGACATCCCCCGCCAAGCCCACATTTCCGGTCACCTGAAAGACCTCCACTGGCTCCCCGTCAACAAGAGAATAACGTTCCGTCTCCTCACCCACGCACACAATGCCCTCTACGACATAGGACCCGAATGCCTCAACACGCGCCTGTCCTTTTACACCCCCACCCGCCAACTACGATCGTCCAATCAAGCCCTCGCTGCAATTCCACGCATCCATAGATCCACCATGGGGGGAAGATCCTTCTCCTACTTAGCGGCCAAACCTGGAATTCTCTCCCCACCCACCTCCGCCTTACACAGAACCACCTCTCCTTCAGAAAACAACTAAAAACTTGGATATTCGATAAGTAAAGCACCCCCCTACCTCAAGCGCCTTGAGACCCTCTGGGTGAGTAGTGCGCTATACAAATGCTAAGCTTGAACTTGAACTTGAACTTACTGGTCTGACAGAGATCCTTCTAACAAGGACCCCAGTCCCTAAGTACTTACAAAAATTGGTTTGGTAAGTACTCAGATACATCCCGGGTTGGACACTGTTGTAACCTTATCAGTCACTAATATATGGTTCTAAGGTACCCAGGGCATAGGCACACCTGCCATTGCAGTCACAAAATATATAGGTTTACATATATCTAAGTTCACTGCACTTAAATCCTATGTCACACCTAAAGCAGGCCTTTCAGCCCTAAAGGCAGGGTGCTCAGGTCTAAATATGAGGGCACCTCTGCATGAGCAGGACACCCCTACAGCCTATGGAGTGCATTCCCCCAGGTTGTAAGTGAGACAGCCATATAACATACGGAGAGGCACTGCACCAGTACGTGATGACCATCTCTAAACTGGCTGCAACAAACCCTGTCATGTTTGGTATCAAACATTTTGGAATCATACCCACACTCTGTAAATGGTGTGGAAGGTATGATTCCATACACCATAAAGCTCCTTTGGGAGGCCCTTAGTGCTCCTTGTTAAGCATGGGCGTAAAATCCGCTACGTTCGCGGATTTTCGGATTTTCGGTGAGTCCGCAATCCGCGAACTCTCGCGGATGTAGCGAAAAATACGCTGATCCGCGAGTTGCGGATTTTTTGCTTGTGTTCGCACTGCTCGCGGGCCGCGGCGCGGGCAGCAACAATATCGCACTCGCGAAATTACAAAAATTACAATTGGGGAGGGGTGAAGGAAGTGACCCAGTCTCCAATTTCCTGTTCCTGTCCAGCAAGCTCCTCCCATTGCTTATTCCATTTCCTGGCCACTTTGAATTCGATCTTGACTGGGAAGGATTACTTTTTGTGGATGCTGCTGGAGATTTGGCTTTGAGGCCTTTTGGAATACTTTTTGATTCGACATTTGATTTCACAAGTAAGTTGATAAGTTGATGTTGTTTGTTTGAGGTGATTTTTGTGTGTGTTTTATGTTTTTGGACTTTTTGGGGTGGGTTTGGGGGCTGGCTATGTTGGTGGGAGGCCATTTTGAGGCATGGTCCTGCAGGTCCTGGCCATGTGGATGGGGTCAATCGGGCCACCCAGTCTGCTCTGATTGCTTTCATATGCCCAGGGGGCCTAGAACTCCCGTGGATTACCCGAAAATCGGATTTAAAAAAAAAATGTTTGCCTGTGTTCGCACTGCTCGCGTCCCGCGCAGCAACAATCTCGCACTCGCGAAATAGTAAAAATTACAATTCTGCACATGAATTGAAAACTACCAGGCTTAGTTATGGGTGCATGTATGATACAACTGTTTTCTTTAATTTTAACATTATTCTGGCCAGGGCATGGATGGCATTGGATTGTTGTGATTTTTGTGGTTTTTACACCTTTTTGGGGTGGTGTTGGGGGCTTGCTATGTGGGTGGGGGCCATTTTATTGCCTGGTCCCGTGTGGGTGGGGGTCTAGGGGCCATTTTTAAGCCAGTTTGTGTGCTTTGTGGCATAGGCCTGCACCGAGTGTGCTGTGATTTTATCATGCCCAGGGGGCCCAGAATCGGTCTGTTCGCGGATTTTGCTAGTTTTTCGCCACGTTCGCGTCGTGCAGCAACAATCTCGCACTCGCGAAATTGCAAACATTGCAATTCTGCACCAGAAAACCACCAGCAGGCAGCCTAAACCTTCTGAAACTTGATGGATGGCATTGGATTGTGGTGATTAGATTGGTGTTGTGTTTTTTGACTTTTTGGAGTAGGGGTTGGGGGCTGGCTATGTTGGTGGGGGCCATTTTGGGGCATGGTCCTGGCCATGTGGATGGGGGTCAAGCGGCCATTTTGAAGGCAGGCAGTGAGCTTTGTGCCATAGGCCTGCACCCATTTTGCCTTGCTTTCACCCATTGTGCCCAGGGGGAGTCAGTGGTACATGAAACTATAACCCTCTCTGTGTGTGCTCTCTTGGATCAATGTTAAATTCCTGTTTCCCAAAAATGTAGCAATTCTTAATTTTGAAATTTCCATATTGTGTGGTGTGCACGTGTGTATTCATAAATGCCTACTTGCAAACTATTTATTGAAGTGCTACATATGCAACATATATTTACTGATGTTCCTCTGTCTTCGTTTGCTTGTAGGTGCATAAAGTCAATAACTCCGCATCATCGTTGAGCATCAGTGCCAGGAAGAAGTCCTGCTGCGGCCTGTTGTTCTGACATCTGAAGAAGATGGCTCCAAAAAGAGGTGCCCGTAGGTCCTCTAGCAAGAAAGATGTCTCTACTAAGGAGAAGAAGAAGCAAGTGGCACCACTTACCAAGGAGACTGGTGGCTCGACCACTAAATTTTTGTGGAAAAAACAAAGGCCCACCATGAGTGCTGCACACCATCAACACAGGTTGTAACTCATCTCACAAGTACTATTCAACAACCAAAGCCGCAACAACAACTGCATGGGCTACTAGTACAAGCACAAGTACATGCGCAAGGAGCTGTCCGAGAAGGAGCTGTCCGAGAAGGAGCTGTCCGAGAAGGAGCTGTCCGAGAAGGAGCTGGCCGAGAAGGAGCTGGCCAAGAAGGAGAAGGCCGAGAAGGAGAGGTCCATGTAGAGTTGCAAGTAGCGATCAGTGAAGAGGCCCATGTAGCGGCGCATGGAGTGGTGCAAGTGCCCACAATGGTTGTTCTTCCAGAAGTAGGGGCACAGGAGGAAATTGACTTTGGAGCCTGGGTATCATGTCAGGAAGACGAAGGCACTCCTCCTGATGATTCATTTTCTCCCAGCTCCCCACCAAGGAAAAGATCAAGGAGTGTGTGTAGAAGTTCCTCTTCAAGCCCCGCTCCATCAGATGATGATCTGGATCTAGATTGGCACCCATCTCCGACGTCTGAGAGGGAGGCACACCATGAGCTGCGAAAGGTATCAAATGTTAAAAGGAAGGGCCCCGGAAAGCTCATACTTATGGATCCGAACGTCGGACTTGATGAAGTGGTGCATTCTGATGTTGTTGAACAGGATGACAGCAATGACCTAGTCATCACACACGTCATTCCAGCCACACCGGCCATGCAGCAGACAGACATTTATACCCTATCCCGACGTCATGCTGAGCGTGACCCTGGCGACGTGGCACTGGTAGCACCACCAACGCAGTCAAGTAGTACAACAAGTTCAACAAAACCTACAGCTCCCATATTTTCTCCCCAGAGGGGGACTCCATCCAGCTCGACTCCCTCAAGTAGGGTTGCTGCAATAATTGCACAACCCAGTAGATGTCTGCAAGGCTCATCCACCACTGCTTCATCTGGCATTGGCAGTTTCATCTTGTGCGGCAAAACCAGAAGTTTCCAGTCCCCAGTTTGGAACTTTTTTAGTGTCCATGCAAAGTATGATAACCTAGCCGTTTGTTGCATTTGTAAGACTAGAGTTAGCCGTGGTAAGACTGGTACCAACTATGGAACCGGAGGCCAGACAGGTCATCTTAAAAGAAGGCACGCTGTCGAATGGTTTGCGCACCTAGCAAACATCAAGGGAAAGCAATCCCAAAGGGCAAGTGGCCAAAATATACCCATACTAGGTGTTTCATCTGAAGATGACGGGGAGGTAGAAGAAGCGTTAGACATTTGTCCGGTTGCACCCAGTACCCCTGGCAGCACCACACCCTCTGGAACACATAGGAGGCACACTGAGAGTCTGAGAGACACACCAATGCGGAAAATGTCAACACTGAGCAGAAGTGGGTCGAAGAAGGCATCAGCATCAGCCAGTAAATTTGTCCAGCGCACCATTTCAGCCATGTTCTCCTCAGATGCGCAATTTCAACGCAACCACCCAATTGTACGCCTGTATAACACTAAGCTGGCAAAAATGCTAGCGGTGGACCTTCTCCCTTTTTCGTTTGTCGAAGGTGTGGGTTTTCTTGAACTCGTGGCAACATTGGCCCCTAAATGGAAGGTTCCTAGCCGGTACTATTTTGCCAGGGTTGCTGTTCCAGCACTACATAAAGAGGTGCTTGAGTTGGTTGGGGCAGCTTTGCAGAAGAGTGCTGTTCACACTATACACCTGACAACAGACATGTGGACCAGTTGCCAAGCCCTTGATTACATGTGCATCACTGCACACTGGGTCTCTTTTTCAGGGGTTACAAAAAAGATAAATGCAGGTGGTGACTTGGTCGAGATTTTTAAGGGTGCTCGTAAACATGCAACATTAGCCATGTTTGGCATGGAGAAAAGTCATACTGCAGCCAACATTTTGGATGACTTTAACAAAAAGGTCTCGCAATGGCTGCCCCCAAGAAATTGCAAGGTTGGTAATGTTTCTACTGATAATGGCAGCAATGTAGTTAGGGCCATGGAGGACGGTTACTATTTCAGAGTGCCGTGTTTGGCGCACTGTATGAACCTTGTCGTGCAAAAGTTCTTGAAAAAAGAAATTGCTGTCGACAAAATACTGACCATCTGCAGAAGAATATGCACACATTTCAACCATTCTTTTAAGGCCCGGAAGGAGCTGAGGCGCCAGCAAAATGTACGTAGAATGCCAGTGAAAGCACTTATCCAGGAGGTGGCAACACGTTGGAACTCAACCTTCTACATGCTTGAGCGTCTGCATGAGCTGTTTCCAGTAGTCAATGAGTATTTCTACAACCTGGGTGGTGATACGACAGAAATGATGCTAGCGGTGGAGCAATGGCAGCTAGTTAAAAGCCTGACAGACATGCTTCGTCCTTTTGAGGTCTTCACGCGTGACGTCAGCAGGGAGGACTGTTCTTTGAGCAAAGCTATCCCATTGTTGCTGAAGCTCGAGCACCAAGTCAAGGTGGTGTCTTCAGAATTGAAAGATGCTGGAAAGAATGAAGCATATGAGTTGGCGCAGAGATTATTACAACGCCTAGTTAGCAATAAACGGCTTGTAAATATCAAGAAACAACAGCACTACATTTGTGCTACTATTCTGGATCCACGTTACAAAAAGCCATTGTTTGGCAAAGTAATAATTCCTTTTGAAACATCAGATGTTACAGAGTACAAAGGTTGGCTAGCTCAGTCAGCCATTCGTTTTGAAAGAGAGCGGAAGGAAACTGTAGGAGAAGACAGTACTACTAGTGAATCAGCAGGCCATCAGGCGTCCCAAAAAAGCACTTCTGCATCTGTGCCTGTGGCAGAAGGGAGTGACTTTTCCTCTGAGCCGTTAACCACACCAGCAACCGTATCATCTGCACCAGGCCCAGGCGATATGTCTGAAGCGGATTGGCTAAGTGACTTAGGGTTTCCTTGTCCCAGAAAGGACACAGAAGTGCAAAGTACAGGAATCCGGGAGGACATTCTTTCAATGGTGCAGGCCTATCTGGATGACTCAACAGCGGTCAATATTACTGAGGACCCATTGGCGTATTGGCATGGGAAAACAAAAATATGGCGAGAGCTCACCAACCTGGCTATCAATTACTTGTCTTGCCCACTCGCAAGCGTGTCCTCAGAACGTGTTTTTAGTTCTGCTGGTGGCATTGTGACTTGCAAAAGGTCCCGCCTCTTGCCCGCAAATGTGAAGCGGCTCACCATGATAAAGATGAACCAGCACTTCATACCACCAGATTACAAAGTACGAGAATGCACGCAGGAAGAAGACGAGGACACCGACCTACCTGAGGAAAGTTCTCCTCAGTTACCAGAAGTACTACCGACTCAATTTGCAGAGTTTGAGGACGAGCTCTGCTTCCCTGACAGCGAGTTCTGAAAATGAGTCAATGATTCATTAACTTTAACATTAGTCCTTATTCACTTTTATTCCTGTGTGTCTGTCTTTCTTTTTTTAGCAAGTGCTTCATCACATTCACAACAAAACTGTAATCACCCAATCAAACAACAAGCCCATCAACAGAACTGTCTTGATTTTGATGCCGCAGCATTCCTCAGGTTCACAACAGTTAGTTGACAAGAACTCAGTCCTGGTCGTCTATCCTCCTCCTCCAGACTCACCCTATCCATTTCCCGTAATGCTGATGCCTGGATTCTGCACAATGAAGAAACTTACGTTGACGAGTCCCCTAAAGAGGGACTGTCTGGAAGTAGTGAGTCCTCATTTAAATACATTTTGCTAAGTGTGACTTTTTTGCGTTTGGGTTTAGGGGTCTTGGCTGGGCCATTGCTGGCAAGGTCTATTAAGGGATGAAATTGGTTAGGCATTTACTTTGGAAAACATTTGGCCTATTACACGTGAACGTTTAGGCGTTATTATTGCTCGCTTGCCTGTCTTAGGGGTGCTGTCTGTGGGGCTTCTAGGATTTTGGGGTCTGTGAGCACCGCTGCCACATTTCTAATGTTGATTGCTTTTGTTTTGCAGAAAATCCACGCCGGGAAACTCCAGTTGGGGCCCTGCTGCAGAACGCCTTAGGACACTGTGAATTCCAGGTGGAGCCAGCCCTCAAACACAAATTACAGGTAAGATAAGCGTTTGGATGGGAGGTAGTATGATGGAATATTCGGAGAGGCGAGAGAGTGACAGTGGTACTAGTAGTAAAGTCCTAGGACTCTTGAATTAACAAATTCTGTGACAGGCATTTACTTTGGAAAACATTTGGCCTATTACACGTGAACGTTTAGGCGTTATTATTGCTCGCTTGCCTGTCTTAGGGGTGCTGTCTGTGGGGCTTCTAGGATTTTGGGGTCTGTGAGCACCGCTGCCACATTTCTAATGTTGATTGCTTTTGTTTTGCAGAAAATCCACGCCGGGAAACTCCAGTTGGGGCCCTGCTGCAGAACGCCTTAGGACACTGTGAATTCCAGGTGGAGCCAGCCCTCAAACACAAATTACAGGTAAGATAAGCGTTTGGATGGGAGGTAGTATAATGGAGTATTCGGAGAGGCGAGAGAGTGACAGTGGTACTAGTAGTAAAGTCCTAGGACTCTTGAATTAACAAACTCTGTGACAGGCATTTACTTTGGAAAACATTTGGCCTATTACACGTGAACGTTTAGGCGTTATTATTGCTCGCTTGCCTGTCTTAGGGGTGCTGTCTGTGGGGCTTCTAGGATTTTGGGGTCTGTGAGCACCGCTGCCACATTTCTAATGTTGATTGCTTTTGTTTTGCAGAAAATCCACGCCGGGAAACTCCAGTTGGGGCCCTGCTGCAGAACGCCTTAGGACTCTGTGAATTCCAGGTGGAGCCAGCCCTCAAACACAAATTACAGGTAAGATAAGCGTTTGGATGGGAGGTAGTATAATGGAGTATTCGGAGAGGCGAGAGAGTGACAGTGGTACTAGTAGTAAAGTCCTAGGGCTCTTGAATTAACAAACTCTGTGACAGGCATTTACTTTGGAAAACATTTGGCCTATTACACGTCAACCAACACGATGACAGTGTTCAGTTAAATGAACTTACTGCAAAACCACCACCCACCAAGCTCAAAAGTAGTAAAAAAACAGGTATGCTCAGATAAAGTTTGAAAAAGTATATTTTTATATCCCTAACAAAATAATCTCCCGCAAGACCCTCCCTAACCCCAACAAATAAATAGTCCTTCAAAAGTCCCCAAAAAACCCAACTCCCAATTCCCAACCCCCAAAAGTCTCTAAAAAAGGGGCAAGGGACACTCTAGGGATGCACGGTGTTGAGTTTGGCCTCCAGGGCATCATGCCTTAGGGCCAGGGCATCGTACTTCTCCTGGAGGGTGGCGTGATCTAAGCGGAGGCCCTCCACCATATTCTGATAGTCTTTCCATTTCTGGACCTCCGCCTCTAGGTCGGACACTCTGCGGAGTGCACGGCGCAAGCGAGCCTTTACAGTACTGTGAGGTGTAGCCTTTGCTGCTCGCCGGTGGCGTCTGCCAGCACGGCTCCGTTTCGCCGGAGCACTGCGCTTACCGGCAAAACGTGGGGTCACGGAGGAGGATGCAGATGTCACATTTGATGCACTGGACTGCGTGTCGTCCCCCTCCAGTTCCACCAGCCGCCAATATTGGGCAACAGTAGCATCCAGCCTCCGTTGCCGGGCCAGTACAGCCAGCATACTCCTCGTCGGTTTTGAGGTTTTAGTATTACCAACTATATGAAGAAAGAAAGACATAATCAGTAACCAATGCTCTTTAAGAATATGATTAACACAAAATGATTCAGCAGGAAGTTGTGTCACAGTACAACTAGCAACTAGCCAGCGCAGCACAAAACTATTCAGGCCAGTATCATGGGCGTCCGCAGGGAGGGGCAAGGGGGGGCGCTTGAATCACCATTTCCCTTCCCACAACTCACTTGTATCCTTGGTTTGGTGCTCTTTCATATGAAAGAGATCTGGCAGAAGTGAGTGACTTTTCCTCTGAGCCGTTGACCACACCAGCAACCGTATCATCTGCACCAGGCCCAGGCGATATGTCTGTTTCCCTCTCTCTCTCTCTCTCTCTCTGTCTCCCTCTTTCTGTCTCCCTGTGTCTCCCTCTACCTCGCTGTCTCTCTCTCTCTCTGTCTCCCTCCCTCACCCTCCCTCTGGCTCCCTCCCTCTCTCTCTCTCCTTCTGTCTTCCTCTCTCTCTGTCTCTGCCTCTATCTGTCTGTCGGTCCCAGCCTGCTGTAATTACCATATTGTAATTTGTCACTGGGCCAGCACTGGATACACATCATATCCTATCTAAGAGTCAGATAGTACCATGATCCAGCTTACCTGTACTCGCCACCGCCACTGTCTGCTTCCTCACAGTTGTTCGTTGGCCACTTGCGCCGCATTATCCCCAGAGCTGTCCTCGGACTCAGAGTCAATGATCACCACCACATCCGAGCTGGCCCCGCCACCAGATGCTCGACCTACAAAGTAGATTTAAGACTGTTAGATTACACCACTCACTAGTATTTGGTCTAGGAATGAAGAAATGTGAAAACAACAGAAAAATTAATTGACTGTCTACTCTAGTCTAAAGTAAAAATGTCCCTCCTTCCAGGGAAGGCTGTTGTCTTGCTTCACTTTTTTGTCACAATTGTTGAATGCTTGCTTAACACACCATTTTTCTCTGAACAGACAGAAGCTGGACTTCTAAGGACAAGAGCAACATCAACTTCAAACCAGGTGAAAGCTCGGCTCGACCACAAGAAATGTGTTCCATTACTCATCAACTCAGCACCAAGCACTTTTCCATTTCCAGCTAACTTTATTTTAATATATGTGTTTACTTTTACTTTTAATAAAGCTTTTAAACTTGAATAGACTCTGTGGTTTTTGGTCCTCCAGACTAGAGTGACTGAGCGAAAGGTTTTGCAATTTTTGCAAGGAGGAGTCCGTGCCGCTGACACTACCAGGTTTATACAGTGTGCCAAACATGCCACTCTGAAATATTATTACTCTGGTCTTTGGTGTCCATAGTTAGGTTTGTGGAGAATTGTCCCTGCAACAGTAGTATTATTGATTTTGCTCCTATCTAAACACTATTTCGAAAAAATTTAATTAGGAACGCTTGGACAACAATAGGTCCTCTATATTTAAATGAAAACTTACTGGGGCCAGCAAAGGAGCACTCGCCACCCTGGCCTGCATCCTCCTCCTTTGGAGCCACTGCATCCGCTTTTTCTGTCCGCTTGCCCCTGGGCGGACCTGACGTACAACATGAAAGAATGAACAGAAAACATTGATGATTGCTGCTTGTCGATGTCCTTGTCAACCAAATCAAACATTTAGAAAGAACAAGAACCAACTATTTCAGCCAAAAAGAGGGCTACAAAGGAAGGACTGCACCTGAGCCTCTACTCTAGGGGCAGATTTACAAGCCCCTTGCAGCTCTTTTGCTCCGTTCTTGCGTCACTTTTGTGACGCAGCGCCACAACAAGAGAGGCGCCATGGTGTGGCGTATATTAACAACGTGACGCATATGGGAGATGCATCCCATTCTAAAGCCCTGCGCCATAAGGGAGCGTTCCAGCGCAAGGGAGGGCGTTCCTGCGCAGGAACGCATGCTAAAAGTGGCTATGGGGAATATATAAAATTTCAATCAGTCATTTAGGACAATGATGCGTCACTGAAACCCTGCGCCTGCATGAAGCAGACTTACGGCTTGACGCAGCATTGCTGGAGCTGCGCCATCGTTGCAACGCAACTCCATCAATGAGCCGCCTTTACGGCACCGATGCGTAACGCTTCGGTGACGTTTTGGGACCATGGTGTGCCGCATTGTAAATACGGCGCACCATGGGTGGTGCTGGCGTGCCGCACACTTTGCAGGGATGCGCAGGTAATTGCTAATCTGACACTTAGGGGCATACTTACGAGTTCTGAGCTGGACACCTCCAGATGTGCACCAGAACAAATGCGTAACGCAAAACTAACCTTGCGTCACGGCAGATGCGCCGCAATTACAATGCGGCAAACCCTGGCGCAAGGGTAGGCAGATGCGTGACGCATCTCGTGACGAAAGAGGGGCGCATCTCTAGAGTCGCGTCGCAGGCGCGATGCAACTATAGCAATGCTCAGGGCTGCCCAATACTCAACATACCGCATCAGTCCTTACGCCTGCTTCAAGCAAGCAGGCATAAAGAATTGACGTAGCAGCGTCGCGGAAGTGCCTGCGTTAAATCTTGTAGATTTCACGCAGGCACTTTTGCGAGGCGCACAGCTGCCTGACCGCCACCCCCCACCCCTCCCCTGCGTGGGAACGCACCCATTGTGGCGCAGGCCCAGGCCATAACGTGGCGCATCTCCTTAGATGCATCTCGTTGTACATGACTCGCATGGATTCGCCACGTTTACGTCGCTGTGTGTCAGGTAAGGCAGCATAAACGTGGCGCAAGGGGCTTGTAAATCTGCCCCTTTGTGTCTAGCATTATGCAGTTCTGTAAAGTACACTCATACATTACTCAGCCCAATTAAATGAACACAAAATAGAAAACAAATAAGCAGTGGCACCGCCACAGAGAAGGAGAACAGTGCACCTGAAATGCACAGAAGATTTTGAAATATTAATTTACCTCTCCTATCAATGTAATCAGCAGCATTATTGCTCTTTGTAAAAAAGTTAAAGCAAACATTTGCAATATAACACAGTCACACAGAGCAGGAGAAAAAACAGAGTAGTTAGTGATGAAAAAATTGCTACTACTACTCACCAAGCCCGGGGACCTCCACTCCCAGCAGGTCTAGCAGGTCGCGCTCCCGGTCCAGGATATCGGTCCAGCGGTGGGTCACTTGATTGTAGGTGCGCTGGACCCCCGTGATGTCAAAAAGGGCCCGGCACACCTGCCCCCACCGCTTCCGTCGCTCCTGGCTGTTGGTATAACCAGCAGCGATCCTGCCGCCTGCCGCGATGGTCCTGGGGAGACAGCGCTGCATATAAAAAACGAGTGAGCCCACCTCCTCAGGGCTGAAGATCTCCCTGGGCACCACCATTTCCGCCCTCAAACGGCCACACGGGAGCCGGGCACGGGCTGCGGTGCCCGTCTTGGGCAGCTTGACAGCTGTCTTCACCATGTTCTGGGCAGGTGTTAGCAGTAAGGAGACAAAATGAAAAAGAATAAGAGTAGGGAAGAAGGAAATAAAAGTTTAAAAAAGTAGTTGAAAAGTAAACAAAAGTAGCCTAAAACAGAAAAATATAGACCTAGAAAACTAGAGGGATAGAAAAAAGTTAAATAGATCAAAAAAATATTAAAACAAGCAAAGGATGGCAGAGATATACAGAGGATAGAAACACCATGCCCAGACACATAGGAATGAATGAAAAACAAGATGGCGGCCCGAACACGTGCGTGTAAGTAAGTTTGCACGCGATTTCTCTCGCGAACTCATGCGAACTTGCATTCGCAAGGAGCTCATTGCGCGAGATTACACATAGCGGGCGGAAACGGAAATACGTCCCGCAAACAAAATGGCGGCGCCCATACTCAACCTTGGGGTAACTCGCACGAGTTCGCGGCTTCCACGGTCGATTTCGCAAGACGCCGCGCCTCGCGAATAGGGCAAAATTACCGAAAAACGAGTTTTGCAAAAGCAAAACCAACGAGCAGGTGCAAAAGTTCGAGCTCATCATTTGTAACCATTTACCTGTAGTGCTTCCTGAAGGGGCCCTCCAGAATCCGGTTGCCTACTTGCAACTATTGTGTGACCCTGCTCTGACAGTCACAGAATAGTTACAAGTATGCCATTGCATCCTGTTATTGCAACAAAAAGGAAAGGGAGCAGACAAGCAGGAGCCAGCCTTCATTAATGTCAGTTGGGGCAGGGCAGGTGTTGTTGTTTGCAAAACTTAAAGCACTTAGCAGGTGTGCTTGGCTTTGCCACAATAATGTACACTCACTGGTCAATCAGAGGGTGCTGTGATGACACCGAAGGTGGCATGGGTGTGCCAGCCAGAGGGTGGCATGGGTGAACCAGAGTGCCAGTGTTGACAGAGGATGGCAGTGCTTTGCTTTGCCCCAATAATGTACACTGGTGAACCAGAGGGTGCTGTGATGACACAGAGGGTGACATGGGTGAGCCAGAGGGTGGCATGGGTGACCAAAGAGAGTGCCAGTGGTGACAGAGGGTGGCAGTGATGAAGAAAGCCTTGCAAACAGGCTGGGCACGTAGAAACAACAAGTTCGCAAAACTGGCGACCCGACAAGTAAGTTCGCAATTTGCGAAATTGTACAAAACCCTCCGAACTTGCAGAAACCCATGCGAACACACACCCCAAAAAAAATACGCAAATCCGCGAGAATTCGCGGATTTTGCGTATTGTCGCAATCCGCAAATACGCAAATACGCAAATACGCGGATTGCGAATCCGCAAAATCCGCCCATGCTTACTCCTTGTACCAGGCTTCCAAACCCGGACAGCAAGCTGGGGCTGCTGCTGGCCGGAGACATGTTTCTGCCCTCCTGCTGCTGATCCAAGCTCAGGCAGGGAAAGCAGAGCAATAGGTATCCTGTCACATAGAGGTGTAACCACCTCCCAGACAGGGTTTAGTTTATTGGGGCAGGGTGGGGGTGCTTGCCAGCACCACATAGTGCAGGGCACAATTTGTGCCTTAAATGCATATTCCAGTTCAAACCAGTACACGGAGCTATTGGCTCCATCCCTGGTGTGAAACTGGATAAAGGATAGGGGAGTATTCTCCCTCTTGTCCAGCCCCTCCATAGGGAGGGACACCACTGAACCGTCCCAACCCTTTCCTTAGGGTATTTAAAGGCATACCTGTGGGTGGGTCCCTAGATTCATCGTGGGACAAGATTCATTTCAGACACCACTACTTCTTCAACTATTTTGGCACTCTGGACTTCGCTGGACTTTGCTCTGGCTATCAAGGCTGAAACTGGGAAGACTCCTGCTGCTCCTGACCTCTTCACCCTGCTCATCTGCTGAAATGTCCATGACTGTGTACCATACAGGAAAAATCCAAGGCCTCTGGGCATCCAAGACACCTGAAGGAATCTCCCTTGAAGTGAAGGAGTCACTGCCATGCATTTGCTGCACCGCAACTAAGCTAACAGGTCTGCTGATCCTGGGCTCCCTTGGACTCCGAAAGGCACAGGTGGTGGTGCTTCACATCCATCGAGGCCTGCCCTGTCCTCTCCCCAAGTTTCAGGCCAGTATCCCTTGTCAGAGCTGCAGGAACTGAACCCCTGTGCACCAGGTGAGCTTGCAGTTGCAAAGCCTTGTTGGCTTTCTTCCACCAAGATCTTCGGGCTCCAATTAGCCCCCACCTCAGGCATCTCCAGTGACCAAGATCTTCGTCCTCACCGCAACTCTTGCTTCGTAGGCCACTGCTCGAGGTCCTCCTGCGAATCCAGTGCCTCCAGCCTATAGGTCCTCTTGAGGGTTATCTTTGAATTCCACAGGCTTCCCTGATTGCTAGGGGCCTTTCCTGACTCCCCTGCTTGTGGTGAGTCTCCTGGACCTTGCTGGTCCCAATATTGCACCTTCCACATTGGTTGCAGTTGCCAAGGCTTGTTGATGCTCTCGCCGGACACAGACCCCTCAACACTCGAAATCCAATGGGGTACAGCTTGTGTACAGGTCTTAGTCTTCCACAGCATCGCCTGGTCCACACAGCTGCAGTTTCAAGGTCACTGTCAGGTCCTACACCACTCTACATCGGTGGGCATTAGTCCTTTGTGCCCCCTGGTCACTCCTGAGTGGCATAGACTCTGTCCCCTCTGCTTGCAGGTTCTTCACAGCTTGAATCCACCTTTGGGTTTCGCTGAACACTTTCCCCTTCTCCAGCAGCGGCATCTTCCTGAAGTCCTACATTGAGTTTGACAGCGGTTTCCGATGCCACTTCACACCTATGCACCCGGCTTCCCTGGTGCAAGTATCCTGGTTCCTAAGATATGCACGGGTGGGGTGGCTCTCCAACCTTCTGTATTTCACAGGATTTCTTCAGGATCCACTGGGAAGGGTCCTTCTTTAAAATTGTACCTGCGACTTACCCATTGACTTGCATTGATCCTGCGGTAGTGTTTCCGCTCTGCACACAGCCTCCATGGGACTCCTGGTTACCTACCTCGGGTGGTTTCTTGGGTCTCTGGCACATTTACGTCTTCTTGGTATAGTCTTGACTTGCGTCATGATTTGCATTCCACTATTTTAGTATATGGTTGGTCTCCCCTTGGCGACCATGTGTATTGTGTGCTATTTACCTGTTTCTATTGAAAAGTATTGTGTGCACTGTGTATATCTCTGGCTAGGAGATACCTTAATGTGTTAGTGATTATATTATGATAAATACATATTTTTATAAATATTCTGTGTGGTTCTTTTTCACTAATCTATACCTATAACATTACGGTCTGGTAAAACGAGCTGCTTTACCCTCCTTCTGGACTAAGCCTGAAGGTTGCTCTCCACAGCTACCACTTAGAAATATTTTTAAGATTGTCCAAGACCACTAAAATCCCCATAAGGGTTGTCTGGATTGGTGCAAGGTGCTGACTTACATAAGTGTACACCATATACCAAGTCAGCTTCTCACAACAAGTCATTGTGTTGAATGAGATAATTATGGTACAATCCTGATACCTGGGCTTTCAGAAAGCAGAGTTTCATCCTCCTGCCAGAGAAGAAGGATCACATCATGGTGGTGCTATTTACCCTGAACTGACACCCTGCTAACAATGTAGCCATAGACCTTCTAGCTTCTACAAAGCAATATGTAGTGAACAGTCAGTCAAGGCAATATGAGGTGATCTCTCCACTCACAATGGGAGTGCAAGTAGATCATGAGGGTCCATGGACTTTGCAGATAGTCATAAGGACATACGAAGAATGGTTTACAATGACCTAAATATGTAGTATGAGGTGCGTCCATGACAGAAAATGGAGGCTAAGAGGGAGGAGCTACACTTGTACTACTTTGACACCAGAGGGTATCAAAGCAGTAAAAGTGCAGCAACAGTATTTTCCAGTTTCTACTGACAAGCAAATATTCCCTTTGGTGGTGTTTTATCAGTTATAATCTTGTTTCAGTCAAAACCAGAAACCTACTGATAAATTTCAACACGGAGGTGATTGGATTTTATTGGATGCAATAATTATCACCTATTCTCCCTTTTTTGAGGGCTAACATGAAGATTTTGGTGCTTGCTATTCTAAAATCTGCATGTATGTTTACCTTCTGGCATTCTTGACCTGACAAAATGTCTTGGGCGTTGCAAACTTCCTTGCACCTGGTAATTACTGGATGCAAAAAACATCACACCACATATAATTACGATCCCGATCCAGATCGCAGTGTAACCAATGATGCAAATATTGGCTTTGTCACTGGACACATCAGGGGATCTCGGTGAGTGCTTGATCCTTCTTGTGCCTCAGTCACACTATTCTGTTTTAGGGGCTTAAATCACTGGTGTCCAGTGTTAATCTACAACAGTGGTATACTCAGTCTTCCCACATCGTATGAATGTACATGTAATGATCCCAACGTAGAAACATTTGAATTGTCGGTGGGTTTCCTGAAAATGTGCATGGTATTGGGCCCTCTATGTATCTATTTTTTACACTCCTGGTTTACGGTAATTGGTACTGTGGTACTAGCAATATCATAAGACAAAGAAAATACTGTGTTTCTTCTTCCTTCATCACTATTATTGCTGTTAGAAATTCAGTTTCTGGTTGGCAGATGTATACACCCTGTCCAAGAAGGAACCACAAACCCAATCAGGGTAAGTCATGAACACACCCTAAATTAAGCTGTGATCACCCTATCGTAGCTTGGCACCGAGCAGTCAGGCCCTTGGCACTGAGCAGTCAGGCTTATCTTAAGAGGCAATGTGTAAAATAGTGAAAACACCACGTATGAAGATTCCACAACAAGTTAGAAACATTGCTCTTAATTTAATAAATAAAACAAGACCAAAGCATCAAAAATCCTACAGGTAGAAATTAAGATATGATTTTTTTGTAGAATACAAGTGAAAATAGCGCTTAGAATCAATAAGAGCCTATTGGGATATCTGGTCACACCAGGCTGGGACAAAGTAAGAAATTCAAGCTTCCTGCGCTGAAGTGTGGGCTAGATACAGTGACCACACATGCCTGGCCTGCTGAACAAAAGTACCTTGATCCTTGTCACAACAGCGAAGATTCGGGGTGCAGGCGAGTGATCCGTCAGTTTTAATCCTACAGTTAAGGTGCGCGTCGATTTTCTCCATGTAATAATGGTGAGGCACCAGTTCTGAAGACAAAGCTCCGGTACCCAGAAGCACCAGGTTTGTCCGCGCGGCTGAGGGGATGCGTCGATCATTTCTCTGCAGTGGCAGCGATGCAGTGATTCCTATAATGTGGTTCCAAGCGCAATGCGCTGGTCCTGTTGCCGCAACAGCGTTGATGTGTTGATTTTGCTCTCATGGCAGAGGATACGTTGGTTCCGTTGGAGCAAGCACCTGGGTCTACTTCCAATGGACTACAAATCAACCAAAGGACTGTCCCTGAATAGATGCACCAAGAACTCTAATTCCAACATGGGAGGGGTATCATAACTTCATACAAGCCTCCCTCTAGGACCTGCTGGTCACAATGCTGTGGTGTATCCTGGTTAAAATATAATCAAATAAACTACCATTAAAGACCCACCCATAAACTGAAAAAAGTGTGGGAAGGAGAGAAAGCACCTCACGGTTGCAACACTAAGGGGGATGCTGAGTGGTACTCGCCAGCAAGCCCGCTTATCATCATAGGTTGCTTTCTTTCCAGAAAAAAATGAAGTGTGTGTGCTCTTGTAAGGAAAACCTGAACCCAATGAAATCAAACAAAGATAGAAGAGACCTAAATGTGAATGTACCACCTATGCATGCTGTCAAAATGCATGACCTTTGGACCCTGTGAGAATACACACAGATAATCCTCACCATTAAAAACTGGTGAAGCTTACTTGCTTGTGTGAATTTTTATTCAGTGGTGTAAGCTCTTCCAAATTAAAAATTGCTATTATAGAGCCATAGTCAATCATTATTAGCCAACATGTTTCATTACCATAACAAATTTCAAGCAACTTCATCAGGGCTAGTGGGGTTCCAATTTAGAATTTCATGGGAGGTTCACATCAAACCTGTGATGGTAGTAAAAAAAAACAAAGAGAAAATGCATCTGTAAAACACACTTCATCCCAGTGATACAGTAAGTCCCTGAGTTAAGATCATGTGACCACAATCCGCTATGGAAATCTACTAGTTAGGTCCCAAACTGACGAAATTCTGCTTCGGCATTAGACCAGACGCCAAAAGAATGTGTGCAGCGAGGGAGGAGATCGAAAATCAGCTGTGTTCAGGCAAGTTTCAAGTTCAGCGCGAGTGCGCACTGTATTGACAACAATACTGAAGCTTTCTCTCCACACTTATCCTAACAGCAGCCTACACTTCTAAATCCTGTAGGAGCTGAGTTAAACAAATCATAGAAATGTCTTGATTCCCTCGCTGCCATTAATAGAAGCCTCGAAAACGCCAGAGTGAGTCACTTTATCTTTCCTTTACTGCCTGAATTCAAAAGAAAAAACACAGGTCCAAATGTAATTGGTATTTCCTTATGATTTGACAGGCACTGCCACAGCGTGTTACATGATCGAACCTGGCTTCTTATTTGAGTCACAACAAATGCGTACACTGCGGAAACTAGTTCACGTTGATTTGGCTTCCCTTGCAAAAGAATACAGGCAAGTCTTAACTAAGGCACGCTTTTTTAGGAATGGTTTACACAATTTTGTGTGAAAAACTTTTCCTGACAAAAGTTATTTTGTGGCAATGTTCACGAGAGTGCACTTTAAAACGCAGTTACTCTACTTTTTCCAGATGAACATATGATACATGCTCCACAAGCTGATCTTGAATATCTAACAGCCCTTGTACTTACCTTTTCTGCATGAAAGGTAAGATTAGATCTAACAGTGGAACTTTTCGAAGTAAAACAGATATAAGTCCAAATTCTATTCTACATCTCTGAATTATTTTATCACATTTTAGAGTCCGACCGAGTCCTGGTCCTGATGAGAACCCTCCAATGATGATAGGGTTCGGAAACGCGTCGACCAAACACAGCTAAACGAAAAAAGCCACTACCCCACTGACCTACACAGTGTGCAAACAAGGCCGCACGCCTGTTGCATATCCATTATCGACTGGCTGTTTGCAGCAGGGCACAGTAATGCAAATTTCAAATAAGTCTGTACCGCTACACTTTCCTCTCTACCTTAAGGACTGGTAATTTCTTGTTGTTCATGTTTTTTTATCATGTGCTTGCCAATATGTTAAATATTTCGTAAATATTATTTTATGTACTGTTGAATGCATATGTATGTCCCTCTCTTATGACATGAATTTAGGGGCAGATTTATGAGGCTCTTGCGCCTCCTTGCGCCGCAATTGCGTCACGTAATGTGACGCAACGGCGGCGCAAACAATGCGCCCTATTTACAATGTGACGCATCTAGGAGATGCGTCACGTTGGAAACCCCTGCGCCATAAGGAGGCGTTCCTGCGCAGGGGGGGGGGGCGTTCCTGCGCAGGAACGCCTCCTAAAAGTGGCTGAGTGAAATCTATGAGATTTCACTCAGTCACTTTCTACGTCAATTCCTTACGCCTGCTAAGGGTGACGCAGCATGCATAGAATAGGTGGCTCCTGTGCATTGCAGGAGTCATGTCGCACTTGCGACATGACTCCTGCAATGCGCCGCCCGTGCGCCGAGAGATGCGTCACGCATCCTCGCTGCCTTGCACCATGGTGCGCCGCATCATAAATGAGGCGCACCATGGGTGGCGGAGCAGTGGCGCACTGTGGCGCATGTTAACTGGCGCATCCCTGGGGATGCGCCAGTTAACATAAATCTGCCCCTTAATGTTTATTTTGTACGCTATAAAACTGACAGTGAAAGTTAAAGGTGAAATAAAAACACCAAACCCTGTTTACTTATCGAAAAGGGTTTGTTCTAAATAACTTGACTTAATAATACGTCCATTCCCTTTCTTGTTACTACGTGTATTGATGGCCTACTTTGGAGATAAATATAGGCCCAACCCCCCATTTTATAAAAAAAAGAATTTAAAAGAGTGCGCAACCTTTTTTTGCATCTAGTAATTGCCAAGTGGCTTCTTCTTTTACCAAAATCATCCTCAATAACCACTCGTTGGTATAACCTACACAATGGAGAAATGACGTATTTGATCAAGAATGTACAATTGGCATTGTATATTACCAGAGAATTGGTCTTAATGGTAACTAAAACAAACACTTTCTCAGTCCACATCACATTCACCAAAGGCAACCAAATGTAGATGTAATCAAAAAGAGACATTCTATGTGTCGATCCAAATATCACTGGCAATCAACGATTTTAGGTTCTCAAAGTGTTTTAATTCAAAACAGTATATAAAACATTACAATTTATTTTTTTGGACAGACATAGGTATAACTTCAAAAAAAGAGAAATTCAAAAGCGTAGACCAAGAAAGGACAAATGTCCCCTAATTATATAGGACTATAAGCAATTTTTATGTCCTCTTCATCCTGGTCCATGAAAGACAATGGACTATAAGCAGTTTTTATGTCCTCTTCATCCTGGTCCATGAAAGACAATGTCTTCATGGACCAGGATGAAGAGGACATAAAAACTGCTTATAGTCCTATATAATTAGGGGACATTTGTCCTTTCTTGGTCTATGCTTTTGAATTTCTCTTTTTTTGAAGTTATACCTTATGTCTGTCCAAAAAAATAAATTGTAATGTTTTATATACTGTTTAGAATTAAAACACTTTGAGAACCTAAAATTGTTGATTGCCAGTGATATTTGGATCGACACATAGAACGTCTCTTTTTGATTAAGTGTAGACTTAAATAGTTACTCTAGAGTGCCAGTATATATGTATATAAATATTGTGTTTCATAGGGATTGCTTGGCAAGAACTATGTACTTAAGCATCTAGGTAGTAGGGTGCATATTTATCCCGAGAGGCACCAACTCCAAATGATTATTTAAAAACTGAGGGACTTTTTAACCTATAACTTTTGGTTCCCATTTGATTGTACTCGTGTATGAGGTGCGCCTCCTTTGCATTACTACCAGTGAGTTTATACACAAACGTAGATGTACCCGGGTTTGAAAATAGCTTTGTAATTGGTTGCGGGTACGCCCCAGGTCGTTTACACAACAGATGCTCTCACAGTAGAAGCTTGCACCCGCGGTGCCATGCAAGAGCTGAGTCACGCTGACATGTAGTGCTGACTGCAGCTGGGTGGATGCCAGCTTTCAGGGTGTCAGCGTGTACTTACTCTCTGGTACAGCATTTCTTGTTGAAAAACCTACCAGCCTTAGTCTGTCCCTTGGCAGGAGAGACAGCGTCGTGAAGACAATGAAAGCCTCGGAAACGTTGTCACTGGTCTAAGTGAGCCTCCCGCCTCCACCTTCAGTCAGCTGCTGAGAGAACACGTGGCGTCAGAGGCGCCGCTGAGGCAGTCAAGCACAGGTGTAGTGTTAGCTCCTATGTCTGTGTCTCTAAAGCCCTCTCTCTGGCCCCATCACTATTAATAACCTAATTCTCCCCCATATTCTTCCCTCTCTTCTCAGGCTTTATGTTCTCTTCCTCCTCACTGTCTTAAACTCCCTCTTCCCGCTGCTGTAACTATCATTCACGCTGTCCCTCCATCTTGCTCCTAAAAGCGGGTTGAGTCCTTGTAGAACCCTGAGGTCCGGATGACGAGTTTTCCAGAGTTTAGAAGGGTAAATACCGGGGCCGGAACTGCCAATTTTTATGATACCTCCCCACCATACTCCAGGCATTCCAAGTTATTACCCTATGGAATGGGGAATAACTATGTGGACCTGGTATTCCCAGGTCTTTTTCTGCAGGTGATCTGTGATTGTGGGAGTGTGTGGGAGACAGGACAGTCCTGCTGTGGCTCGGAAGATCATTGCATGTTTCTTCCGTGCTGTTGTGGGGGCGAAGGGGGGAGAGGGGAGGGGTTGGAGTGGGGAGTGCCTCTTCCCCTTGGATCAGAGCCCCAGTGGTTTGTCAGGAGGACGTTTCTGCCCCCGGTTGAACTAGGACCGCTCTATCTCACCCAGTAATCCCAGGTGCGGGGGCCCTGGCCGAGCAGAGTCAGCCATGGTGGAAAACTCTGCCCCCGAACTGGGGAATATATATCGCTTCAGCAACTTGTAATGACTTGTAAAGGGTGTTTGCGAGTGAATTATCACGAGGCAGGCAGAAGTGTCAGGAGACTGATAGAGAAGGAGTAGATTGATTACTTGGGTTAGTTGGGATTTTCAATAATTTTTGTGTTTAAGACCGGAAGGTGAGTTGTGAAGTTGTGAATGTGAGGCGTTTGGTAGTGTAATAGGACGTGAAGATGCGTCTGTTGTTTAGAATTACAATTCAAGTTACATTATATAGATATGTTGTTCTGTTTGCAATTTTAAGGGAAGGTGCAGCTGATGGATGTGGGCGAGTGGCTGTGGCTGCATGGGAAGGGGTTGGACAGATACATTGAGGGTGTTTAGAAACGAAAAGAAGTGGTGTTGATGGATGTGTTGAAGTTGTTGGGATTGAGAGTAAAGATGCATATTGTAGTATTGTTATTGTGTTGGGTATAAAATAAGGTAAGGTTTTCATAGTGTAAATGTGGTCGGGATTGTAAGGGTACATAAGTGTTGGGTTGTCTGGGATTGTGAGTGATGGTGCAAATAGATGTTGTTATGTGGTCGAAAGTGAAAAAGGCGATAGAGATTGACATAGGATTGTTTGCAGTTTGAGAGGAAAGCTAGATGGATCGTTTTGGTGGCCGGAGTTGCAAAGCAATGACAAATTGGGGTATTTAATTAAGGGAGGGAAGGTGCAGACAGATATGTTAGGATGATCGGGATTGCAGGTTGAAGCATAGTAGTGTTCGGTAGTATCAAAAAAGGTGAAGAAAGATGTTGGTGTTTTAACAGGTGATGAACATACTCTTTTGGTTCACATTGGCATTCAAGAAAAGGACAGGAAGATGTGTTCAGGGTTTGAAGTGGATGGAAATGTGCAGTCACAATATTGGTTACTTGATATAAGGAAAAGTGTAGACGCATGGGTCAGTGTTTGGGTTTGGAAGAGAAGGTGTTAATAGCGGTACTGCAGTGCTTGGGATTGAAAAGCACGATGCAGGTAGATTCTCTCATTTTTTTATTAATGGTAGGCGAAGATGGAGATAGAAGTTTAAGGTGTTTGAGTGTGAAGTTGAAGATGGATATGTTGGGATGCTTTGCATTGTCAAGTTAGGTGCCGATCAATGAGTCTGTGTGGTTGGACTTGTCATGAAAGGTGTAGATCGATATATTGGGGTTGTTTGTAATACTCAGGGTAGGTGCATATTGTGTATTTTGATAGGGTGTGATGATCTGAATAGTGAGGGCAGGTGCATATTGATAAGGTTGGGGGTTTGTGGACTCAACCCAGGTGCATATTGGTATGTTGGGTGGTTTGTGTGGTCAGGGTAGCTACATATTGGTATGTTAAAGTGTTTTTGATTGTCAGTGAAAGTGCAGGTTCATATGTTGGGATTATCTTGTTTTGTCTCGGATGATATGTTGTGGTTGGCGGGATAGAAAGGGAAGGTGTAGATAGATACACGGAGGTAGATAGTGTTTACAGAGGTTTTTGCAATAGCCGTAGCTGTAAAGGTAAAACTAACTTGGCTGCGGTTATATTGAGATATTTCATTTGCATCATGTTTGATTAAGTGGGTCACTTATAAAAACGAATGATTAGTCTTGCCACTTTTTTCTAATACTTTAATACCCTATTAATAAACATTTTTAATAGTTCCATAAAGTTAATTGACTGGTGCATTCTGGTGCATGATGTTTCACTTACAGTATTGTTTAGGTTTGTTTGCGAATAAAAGGATGCTAGACACCTCTGTCTGGTTTAATTGGTTGGTGTTGGAAGTTGTCTTAATTATTTGATATTTTTGTCTCCTATTTTTGAATCCATTATATTTAAATACTATTTTCGATAGGACTCGAAACAAGCAGCATGGCTGGCCTTGGCAACATTTCTCTCGCAACTACATTTAAACCAGGAGGAAATGACAGAGAATCGGCCAATCATAAAGCAGAGCTGAAGATATTGTATTTCGCACGAACACTGGGCATCGTGACTTTGGTCATCTGTCTCATAGGACTGGTCGGAAATGGCATGATCATCTTGTGGGTCCTCCTCTTCAAGATGAAAAAGAATAACTGTGCTGTCAATATAATCAACCTTGCGACGGAAGATGCCGTCTTCCTTTTTGGTTGCACCATCATACTGGTGGTGTTAATTTGCATCTAGAGTGGCATGAAGACATCAAGACGAGACAGTAACAATGCAATGATTGCTGCTGGAGTGCTCTACAGCATTGGTTTCAACATCAGCAGTTTTGTTTTGATGACCATCAGTGTGGAGCGGTGCCTGTGTGTTTTGTTCCCAGTGTGGTACCACCATTGACAACTCACGAAGCAGGCTGTCATTGTATGTCTTCTACTCTGAGCCCTATCCTGGGTAGTGATGGTACTACAACTTCAAAAGGCGGCAGAGCCTTCTCTATACTGATCCCTCAACTTTGGAATAAGCTACCAAAGAACATACGTAAGGAATCCGTCCTTCTCCCATTCAGGAAAAAACTCAAGACTATTCTATTTACAGAGTCTAGGGTACAACATCTAGAGTATGTACTATCTAACATAAGCCCTACAAGGAAGCATGGTTCAACAAGTAATTTATTGGCAGACAAAGTCAGTATAGGCCCTACAAACAGCAAATCAATGCTAAAGGAAAAGCCCAAAAATATTATACAGAATCATAACTTGGTGTCTTCCACTCCCAACTCTGCATCTGGCATACCGTGTTGGGTAGTAAATATGGTCGCTGATTTAAAATCAGATCTTGAAGCCACGATTATTGCCCACATAAAGCCCTTAATGTCTAAAATTGATAGACTGACATCACTAATCAATACCAAAGGGTGTGGCTCTAACAAATTAAGTGGAAATATGGCATTAGTTACCCAAGAGAACTTGAAAGGGGTGCCATTGGGAGAATCGATAACAAAGGATACCCCCATTCAACCTAATCTGCCTCCTGCAACCACAGGAGTAAATACTCAACGCCCGATTCAATCTGTGGAAAAACCTGCTGCCACTCCTGCAAATTCTAACACCAGTGGCCCTATTTCGGAGACGCAACAGGATCTGGGTACTAGAAAATCGCCCAACCAATCAGCGAAGGCTGCGCAAAGCACTGGTAAAAGTGCCCCAATAGCCTTGTCCCCAACCAAAAAACAAGAGCCTCCAAAAAGACCAGCTCGCTTTAAGACAATTAATTTGCCACCGGAGGCTTCGCCATTTGTGGTTGTGTTAACGGGTGTTCCACCTCTCAAGGAGGGAAGAAGGGAATCCTTTGTTAAGTTGAGAAATAAATGTGCACAATGGCTCAAGTTACATAGACCTTTACCCCAAAATATGTATGGTCAAATACCCGCAGTTAGAAGAGGAGAGTGGGTTGGAAGAAACACTAAGACTATAGCAGGGGACGTTGTAACTGTTAATTTCAGGGACACGGATGTAGTAAATTACATATGTAACGCACCCAGTAGTGGACCCAATACCCAAGTCCATCCATTCCCTCTTTCCTATTTCTACCCTGTGGCACCAAGACAACAATTTCCGAGATTTGGCTTTCCATCCAATAGGGCCCATACATATGTTCCCCACCATACTATCCAATATCGACAGCCACCCTGGCAAGGCCCCCCTGAATTCGACCCTTTTTTATCTCAGTTTGCACATTGGAACAGATTCTGTGCCCTTGATGAGGTAGATTGACTCATTTCTGAGGAAACTCCTACCCAACACTTAGTCTCGAAATGGTGTGAGGATGAGCAAGCGCGATTGTATTACAACCCACGTGCTCTAATCCTCCTACCACGTTAGTCACTAGTTTAATCCAGCAAACACCCTCTATACTGGCAAGTGATTGCCTGGAAGCCCAAATCCTTAGTGAAACTAATAACTATAAAAGTAAACCTGTCAAGGAACCAATAAAAATCCTTAGTTGGAACCTTGCAGGTATTCATAGGAAATTGGGCCTGCCTGAATGGAACGACTTGGTTGAGGCACACAAAATCTGCCTCTTCCAGGAGACCTGGAGCATAGAACC
The DNA here is from genome assembly GCF_964261635.1 of Lissotriton helveticus. Lineage (NCBI taxonomy): Eukaryota > Metazoa > Chordata > Amphibia > Caudata > Salamandridae > Lissotriton > Lissotriton helveticus. The sequence continues at coordinate 247,462,249 of NC_136057.1, read as the reverse complement.
GCTCCATCGGGTTGGATTTGTAACCCATTTTGTGCCTGCTGAGAAAGCAATGCATGGGAAGGGACGTCCCTCAGGGGGTCTTCTCATTTGGATAAGCATCTCCCTTAACTGTTGTATTACATCTAGGCAGGTTAATAGCCCAGATATATTAGGGATCCTACTAACTAATCCTACTATGGGCTTATCCCTTGCCATATATAATATCTATGCCAGAGGCACAAAAAATGGGTGCACTTCTATGGTGATTTCCGATCTGGAAACACAACTTAGAGACCATGTGGAAGCTGACCATACTTTGGTAGCAGGTGACTTTAATTGCACCTACGAGCCACTCCCTATGGAGGACATTTCAGACCTAGGTGAGGAGGACAGCAGATGGGGTATCCCTGCACTTACTATCCCCCCGATAAAAAGATGGTCCCGTAGCGCAATACAGCTAAATGCGTTGACCCTAGAATTTGGCTTAAGAGCTACGAATGGCCGTACAGCTTCAGATCACCTGGGTGCTCATACGTTCAACAGAGTTGATCATTCCTCAAGGATTGATTATATTCTGTTGGACCTAAAACTTTGGAGACTGGTCCAAGACATGGTAGTGATACCTACTGTGGAGAGTGACCACAATTCACTTTCCCTATCTTTAACGAATCCCTGGCCTAGCAATGCATCTGTAGTCTCACTTAACTGCCCACACACAACTATTGTTTCTTCCTGTGGAAGGCGCCTAAAGTGGAATAAAATTGCCACGGATGTTGCCAAGATTTCCACCATAGACGAATTACTCATGGCCTCACAAACAGAATTAGACAACACTAATCCAGCCTTGCTAATCGGAAAGGTAACACCTATCTTCGAAGCAGTTGTCAAGTCCATAGGGGACGTTTTTTTGGGTAAGGGGCTCTGCAGGGAGGAATTCGTCTAATCACAAACCCAGGGGAAAGCATGATTGGTATACTCCAGCATGCAGACGGGCAAAGTCTCTCTTATTAGAGGCCGTCAAAAGTAAATCTCAACCTCTGATACAGACAACCAGGAAAGAGCACAGGAGCATACTGGCACACACAGAAAAAGAGTGGGAAGAGGAGTACTGGTCCACTCTTAAAGAAGCTAGCCTCAAAAAAGATCCTAAATGTTTCTGGGATACAATTAGAGCCAGAAATAGGCCAGATAGCGATCTTATCACATGTAATATTTCAAGCCAGGCGTGGGTTAACCACTTCTCAAAGCTATACTCCCGACAAGATGATCAGTCTCCTATTGAGGCTCCCAATGATGCTGAAGGGAGAATTGTGGCCCTAACAATGAATCAAATAGACTGGGGCATTGACCCCGATGAATTAGGCTTCACAATAAAAGAAGTGGAGTATGCTGTAAGCACCATCAAGCCCCAAAAAGCCGCTGGCCCGGACGGTATTCCTGGTGACCTTTTGAGATCTGACATCCCAAAGTGGGGGAAACTTATTCACTCCTTACTTGTTGCCATCTGCAGGGGTGCTCCGATCCCCTCGTCATGGAAGGGGGCAGAGGTGGTCCCCATCTTTAAAAAAGGTGCCAGAGAAGATCCGACCAACTATAGACCCATTAGCCTGCTGGACATTACTCAAAAAGTAGTCGGCAAGGTTCTACTGGTCAGAATATTGGACTGGATAGAAGAAAATAAAATCCTTTCCGACTACCAGGCAGGATTTAGAGTGGGTACTGGGACAATCGAACAAGCTTTTAGGCTGTTGATGGTGTATTGGAAGGTCGTGGTTATAGGCAAAGGCAGTCTTTATCTCGCGTTCATCGATTTAAAGACTGCCTTTGACCTTGTACCGAGGGAGACCCTGTGGAGAGTCTTGGCCGATATGGGGTTGCCACACTATATACTTTCATTACTGGTTAGGCTCCATGAAAACAGTTTTGCCCAGATTAGGTGGGGTTCGGGAGGGGAAAAAACTAGCAGTATCCCGGTAGAGAGAGGGGTCCGCCAGGGATGTGTCCTTGCTCCCACCCTGTTTTCTCTTTATATCAACGGGGTGGTTGAGCACCTTCAGGAACATCCTTCAGATGAACCATCCCTGGCTGGAGAACGCATACCTACCCTCCTCTTTGCGGATGATACGCTTTTAATATCGAAATCCCCAATAGGTCTTCAGAGGCTTTTGAACAACTTCCAATCTTTCTGCACCAAACGGGGCCTGGTAATTAATACGGGTAAAACAAAATATCTTGTGTTGAACCCCCCAAAAAAATTAGCACGCCCTCCAACTCTGAATGCTGAACCCTTGGAGAGAGTAGAAGTGTTTGACTACCTCGGCATTCGCTTATCCCATAAAATGCAATGGTCCCCACATTTGGATAAAATGCTATTGTCCCACAAGAGGATAACAGGAGCTATTTTGAAAGAACAACGCTCCTGCGTAATCAGACCAATTGCTGTTGTCCTCGATATTTATGTAGCTAAAGGGGTCAGTTCTGCTCTGTATGGGGCGGAGCTTTGGGGTTCATCTATTACTAATGATTTGCCTAGATCTGAAAAGAAATTCTGTAGGGCAATTATGTCACTCCCCCAGGGTACCCCTACGGTCCCACTAATGTTGGATCTAGGCTGTCGCCCTATTGATGACTTAGCAAAATTACGCCCACTCCTACTATGGGCACGATTGTGGCGAGTGCCCGAACTTAGTAAATATGCGCAAGGCCTCGCAGAAATTATGTCTTTACCAGGGTGGCACAAAATCAAATGGTTGAGCGACATGAAAACCTTGCTACTTAATTTGGGCCTAAATGATGCGTGGGCTAATAGATCCTCTCCCCCAAAGGCAATCCTCAAGAAACTCTACTGGAACTGGATTGCGTTACAACGGAATACTAATGCTTCCATGGGCAGACTTACTGAAGAGTTTTTAAAATGTAATGACCTACCAAAACGAGAACTCTATTTGGACGCTATTGGTAAACCATTTGATAGGGCACTTTATTTTAAATTAAGAGCAGGAACATTGCCGCTGTACACTTTTTCCTCACGATGGAAATTGCCTGCACAAACTGTAGAGCTTTGCCCAGCATGTCTAGTTAGACCAGAGACAGTGGCACATTTTATGTTTGAATGTGGAGAGTACACTTTACCTAGGAAGATATGGCTTAAACATCTATGTCGCCAACTGGGCACTAGGTGCCACTCAGATGCAATACGCATACTAATGTCTGATAGCCGTACCACCTATGTTTGTGCTCTTGCCAAATTTTTATCTTGGGCTTGGTCAATCCGAGCCAAAAGGCTTAAATCAATTGTTTAATTTTTTCTTAATTAATTTATGATGTGATTTTAAAAAAAACACTGAATTCTTTTTTAAAATAACTGTTCATGCATAGATTCTTTTTGTAATCTGTTTATCTTTGGTTTTTCTCAATGTATTCATGAATTTTATGTGCAGCTTTTATGATAATTCTTTTTATCGAAATAAAGCCTTTTTGACTTTGACTTTGAGTATGTACAATCTATCGCTGGCGGGGTTTAGCTACTCTCTTGCAGTGCTGAGAGACCTGTTGGTGATTATGCGCTTGAGAAATCCAAGTTAACATTAACATTAACATTACTAAAAAGCTTTGTTTGCATGCTTGTGGTTCAATACCCTGCACGGGTGTCTGAATGGTGCACTGGTGCCTACCATTTCACGTCTGCATTCTACCTCTTGGTGGTCCTGCTCGTAGTCTTGTCCAGCCTGACCCTGATCATCGAGTTACAGAAGACCTCCAAGCAATGTCACCAGCTTAGGCTCTACCATGTCAGTATTGTTACTGTCCTTATCTTCCTCCTGTTAGTGGTGGCCGAAGGGTGCTGGGTCTTTTGTAATACTTTGGGGTTCTGCCATCAGAGATGTCTCCAGTGGAATTTTTGTTTGTGACATTTATCTGCACATCCACATCCTGCAGCGCAATTCCTTCTGTTTACATATGTGTAGGGATGTGGAGCAAGCACTGGTTTTGGTGTTCCATCAAAAAGGCGCTGGGGAAGAAATTTAAGGCGACAGAAACATTCTGGCAACAGCAGTCTGTTGACAGCTAGAATGTTTTTCAGGTTCACAAAAAAAAGACGGTTAAAAATAATGCATGGTCTAAGGAACCAACTCACAAAGGAGTTTCCGTGCCTCACTTGCATTTGTGACAGTGGAAAATCTGACAACACAGTACATCTTCCACCACTGTAAACTTAGTTTTGGGGTTTGAACATGGGTGATCCTAAAGGGGAAAAAAGAGGGTGACCTTTCAAAATGTATCTCCACTAACGCCTCAATTGTGGGTTTTGATAGACAGTTCCAATTGACTTTTCTACCCCTTTAGCAGCCCTAAAACTATTTCCAAAAAAGGTTGCAACGGTGAGTAAATGGAGAAGAAAAAATAATGTATAAAAACCGAAAAGGGGTTTTCTACAGTAAAACTATTAGTCCTGTGGAAATAAAATAATTTGTTTTCAAATGCATATTTCTGAAACACTCATGCAGCAACTCAGCCCACTGGAAAACCCACATGTGTAAGTATGGAGGAGGAGAGGTACACCTGGAAATGTACACTTGTGAGAGATTCATGGAATTACAATAGTAGATTTCCAACATTTGCGCCAAGGGCTTTGTGAATTGGGGTATCCCCCTTTTATTCACGTGGCCAGTGGAGGCTGGTCCAGGTAAGTGCAGTGGAGCGGGCGGGACTCGGTAGGGAGGAAGCTGACAGACAACAGACTAAGTATTATTTATTTATTTAATTATAACCATTTCGTTGTCTTTCGACTTACTCACCTGCCTCCCCGCACTCGCCTCGCTCCACTGCCTCACAGCCCTTACTTGAGTCAGCCGCCTCTGCCCGTGGCAGTAAGAGATTTATCGACAGGCTGCATGTGCCTGAAAACACACAGAACGTATTTTTTCTAATATATTCTCGATAGGAAGACACAGCTTCCTGTGATAAGCTGAGCCACCACTGGACTGGAATATTTATGTCACAGCATATCTTGTACCAGTACATTCTACAGTTAGTAACAAGTGGAAATACAACATGGATATCTAGCAGACCCCAACAAGAAGGGAAAAATGGATGAGGCACTTTACTGTGATGTATGTCATCTGCCAAAGATTTATCAGAGTAATTGATTTCATTAAAGATATGGAGCAGCGCAATCTAGACTCCACCCTTAAACGGCACAGAAATACATTAACTCCATTAATGTGTCTGAACCATTTAAACATATTCAGCAATTGGATTTACTGTAGAGGCTGAGGATCTATACCTAATGTGCACTAATGTTCATTTGAAACATGCTTGTATGTATTCTTTATTCACAGTTTTACACTTATACTTTTGCATTTGTTCTTAAAAGTTACAGATGTGCATGTATAAACATGTATTCAATTGCATATTAAACGCTCAGTTAAAGTTTGCCTGACTGCAGGCCTGAGCTGAAATACATTTTGCTTTGCTAGCATGTTTTCCTTTTCTTGCAGGTTTATTATTTTTATTTGTTAGAGAAAGGCTTATTATCTGTATAAGACTTCTGATATAAAGACCTGTAGGGAAAAACTTGGCAGTGAACGTGGAGAAACAATGGTCGAAAGAGGCCTTCTGTTCATCAAGTACCAGAATAACAAGATGTTTGTGGTTGAGAGCCACAGTCCCAGTTCGATGTGTTGGGAAACTGAAGCGATATTGCAGATGCACTTAAGTCAGAGATGATTTAAGGCATGGGCAAAGTGGGCTCTGGCCCAGGCCTTCAGCCTTTCGGGGGTCCCACTGATAGACCCAGCTCTGTTCTGCAGGTAGTTTATTTATTTTATTTTATTTTATTTATTTAATTTATATAGCGCGTAATCACCCCGGGGTCTCTAAGCGCTTTTCCAGGTAAAAATGCCAACCAAGTTCTACAGCTGATAATCAAGATTTACAGCACACCCCATGCTTGCTGAAAAAGCACTGTTTTTAATTTCTTTCGAAACGGCAACAAGTTGGATTCTTTGCGCAATTTAGTGGGTAAGTTATTCTAAACAGCTGGGAAGATGTTAGAAAAAGCGCGACCCCCAAGGGTGGATAATTTATAGCGCGGTTGAACTAACAAGGAGGCATCTGTAGAGCGCAGCCGTCTGCCAGGTTTGTACGAGGCCAGACGAGCTTTGATGTAGCTTGGCGCTTTCCCATACAGGGCTTTATGCGTGATGCAAAGCCCTTTAAACAGAACCCTCTGTTTAACCGGTAGCCAGTGGAGTTCACGCAATAGAAGGGAGGCATGCGATCTCCGAGGTTTCTTAAAAATCAACCTGGCCGCATCATTCATAACAATCTGCAGGCGGTTCAACTTCAGTTTTGCCCTGAAGACCTTGAATAATTGTTAAATACATTGCTTTCAATACCGTTTTCTTGTAATTTATTTTTAATGTAGGTGATGTAGGAGAGTCTATTGCAGACTTGCAGAGAAATGTGTTTACATTTCATGCATTATCCATAAAAAAGGTTATTTTGGATCCAAACTGGACCTCACATTTGAGAAATGGGAGGGTGTCACAGAGATTATTTGCAGTAATATTAGTTGGCTGCAGCTGTGTTACAAAATTGATAACAAACGTCACTGTCCCTGAATATTAAATGTAAACACATTTAGAATATGGCCGAGTGTGCATGTGCACTGTCAGTGACCCAGCCAAAGAGGGCATGAAAGTCATGATTTGATTTGTCCCTGGTAGTGGGAAAGGAGATAAGGGCGTTTCTGAATATCCTGTTACCTTTAAAGTGGTGTTCCATATACACTGAGTGGCAATTCAAATGAATTCCTCTTACCATATTCAGCGTTTCTTGGTCTTTATTGAGGAGTCCTATTGACTTGGTGAACCAAGTGCTGTGTTTTTTGCAAACCTCTCGGAGCACAGCTCTACGGAATTCACTTTATTTTCCTACAGACAATATAGCAGAAAAAAGTAGAGGATAATGGAATTAATTCTTCCCAGTATTTATTAAATTTAGTGTCCTTTGAATTTCTACCACGTGTTTCTCATCCACTTGATACTTATTTTTTTACCTTACATGTCAGTGAGTATTTTGCTGTTTGCTGTTCCCATTGAAAACATGGATTTATGCACTAGGACACATTGCTAATTATCACCAAATTAGCAAAGCCAATAGGTCCTGCCTGTAAGAGGCTGAATTAGTGTGTTTGCCATTGATTTTTGCTATTGGAATGTAAACACATGCATCAAGATGCAAAAACATGAATGTCTTGCTGTCTTGCAATTCGTTTTTTATTAAAGACAACTTTACCAAGGAGGCCGCTGATTCACACCTAGGTGTCATGATTCATGCACACATGTGCACCATGATGTTATGCATATACTGTACTGTTTTAACATGGCAAACAGTCATGTTACTATTGAAAATTGAAACATAAACCTGAAGAAAAATAATGCTAGTGCTAAAAAAGGAATGAAGTGGCCTGGTAGCACTTTGCATCTGCTGGGCCATCATAATACAAAAGAAACATATTTATTATGGGTCCCGAGCAGGAGGTGGGATGGAGAGTGGGAAGGAGCATCAGGGAGCATTGAAGACCAGGGGAAGAGAAGAAAAAGAGTGCATGCCGGGAATGGACAAAGGAACAAGCGGAGAGATGAAACAGATGCACATCCATGGAGTGATCTCTATAAACTAAAAGTAGCATTTACAAAGACAGTAAGTTTGATGCTTTTGTGCAGGCACCATTGAAGCACACTGAGGGCCCGATTCACAGAATGAACTTAAGACTCAATCCTAAACTTACTACTATTTTGGTATTCACAGAATGCACTTACTACTTTTGGCATTCACAGAATGAATTTACTACTTTTTGTATTCACAGAAGTTAGGATTTTGTCTTAAGTCTGTCTTAAGTCTGTCTTAAGTTTTTCAGAGGGATAACTAGCGCTTGGACCGCAGTTCGGAAGTCGTTGGCTGGGAGGAAGGGTTTCAGCTTCTTCAAGGTGTTGATTTGGAAATTAGCTCCCTTCGTAGCATTGCTGATATGTTGTTGCATATTGAGATTGGAGTCCAGGGTTATACCTAAAGATTTTGCTGAGTCTACAATGATAGGTTGGACGTTGAATGCATTGAGGTCTTTAAGCCAATCCTGAGCGATGTGGATTTTGGCGGGGGGAGCTATTAGTAAGAACTCAGTTTTCAGAGCATTAAGTTTGAGATGATTCTCTGCCAACCATGTCTGTGTTTCCTGAGTTGAGTTGAGAAGTTTGATGTCGTCCGGGGATTGTAGCTTGAGGTAGAGTTGGGTGTCGTCAGCATACATGTGGAATTGCACATTAGAGGCATGAAGCAGTACGGTGAGTGGCTCCATGACTAGATTGAAAAGTGTAGGGGATAAGGCTGATCCTTGCGGGACACCTAGTGTTACTGGGGCAGGGCTGGAAAAAGTGTTGTTGATTTTGAATTTCTGAGTCCGATTGTGGAGGAAGGAGGTGAACCATTTGAGTACTGTTCGTGGGTTGATTTTCATTTTAATTTTTTTTTTAAATAAAATTACAAAAAAGACTACAACATCCAGAAGGCTCAGGGTGGAACTGACATCATACAGGAAATGATGAAAGAATGCTGGGACTATATGCGTTGGTTTGCCTTGTAGCCAGATTGATCGTGAGCAAGGGACATGTTGTCCTGAAACGTGCAGATCTGTGCCTGCCTGCCATGACCTGGGGATTAGGAAAATAAAAAACGTATAAATCAAGGGAAGCGCGAGTTCGTCCCATTTTTCTTCCTGCTGGGGAGATTTCGAAAAGGACATTAATTGCGTCGTGGTTCTGCCGTGGGGATTCATGAACCGACAAATAGAGCGCTGCATATCCCGGTAAAGTGAACCAAGGAGACGGATATATATATATATATATATATATATATATATATATATATATATATATATATATATATATATATGAACACCAAAATCTTCAATCCTTTGCATAAAGAAGACACGGACCCCAGGCTGCAGTAAGGGAGATTTTATTCACCTCTCAGGCGACGCGTTTCGAGCAACTCGTGCTCTTGATCACACACCATGCACCTGGTCAGCATTCATTTAAATACGTTTTTTTACTTTGCAGTGCTCCACCCCCTGAGTGAATCACATGGTGCATAGACATGGAAAACACATTTCTCTATGCTATTAAATTCAGCACCCACCATCACTGCACTTAATTAAAAAGGCTGGGAAAATAATATATCTGCATAAATGCAAAAACCCACCATTGATCTTTTGACGCATTCCTCACTAGAGCTAATATATGCCGAAATTTGAGGATGTCCTACTATAACTAAATCTCAAAATTAATCATAAAGGTTCTTACTCAAACAATGTATATACACTTACAAAAATATATATATCTATCTATATAAAAATATATACGTCTTCTTTTATATTCACATGATTCTACCACTGTACAAATATACTTTGGACAGTCCACCATTCCTGACATGAATGCCTAAATGTTCACAACCGTGAATCAAACAAGTTATGATAATGTATACACATAAGATCAAAGGTTCAAGGTTTCCTTACAATAACATATCCCCCAATGCCCATCTTTATACCCTTAGTGACAACAAAATACTATGTGATGTTAAAAATGATTAAATAAACCAGCAAAGTGCCAATAGGCACCTTTTGTGATTACAACTAAATAAAAAAGTGAATATACTATATACAATAATTTTTTGTTTTACATGATTGTTGGGAGAGAGTTTCGACAAACACTTAGCTCGTTATCAGATTCATTTTCATGGTCGATGTAATCTCACACCCCGTCCCCCCACGGTGCCAATTGATGCAAAATAGTATTCATAATTATCATACACGATGTATATATTCTCTGAGAGCCCTAAGAGACTGAGACATAAAAGGAATACACAGATTCACATAAAAATATAATTCCTATTACCTCAAGTTAATTACATGAGCTTCTGCCCTTAATGAGCTAATGTGAAAAATTTATAACATATGGTGTAAATCTTCAGTCGTATTTAATCCATTTGGATATTTACTGTCCAGTTCTATAATAAACTCAGTTTCTCTTTTTCTGAGCAGTCCCTCTCTGTCACCTCCCCGTGCTGAAAGAGCCACCACATCTATGACATAATACGTCAGCTGAGATAAATCATTGTTGTGGGTTGATTTAAAGTGGCGTGCTACCGGGTAGGTGTTGTCATTATTGACTATTGCCCGTAAGTGTTGCAGTATTCTGACATGCACCTGCAACTTAGTGCTGCCAACATACCTCAGCCCGCAGG